>NC_073257.2:93095000-94345000 GCF_029289425.2 Pan paniscus | reverse complement strand
TATGAGAAGGATAAAATGAAATATTATAAAGATGAATATTTCTGGCCAAGAATGGAAGGCAAAGAAATTAATAGTAATGATCCCATGGGCTGCAAATTTTTCTTTTCCATGTGCACTCTATAAACATAATAAAATTGTATTTCTATAAAGGTAATACAAATAAAACAATTATAAAACAGGGAAATATGTTTTTAAAAAATTTTAAATTATCAAATTATATTTGGATAAATTATAACAGTGAAGAAAAAAAACTTATACTGCTAGGAATTAAAATCTCCTAAAAGTAAAGTTAATTAAAGCAATATGAAATGGCATAAAAGAGCAAATATGGTTTAAACCAAACTAAAAAGAATGTTCATAAGTACACACACACACACAAACTCACATGATAAGCAACACGTTAACACAAGAAAGGAAAGAATTCATCAGTAGTGGCCTTGCTGCGTTATCACCTTCTTGCTATGAAAGGTGACCATGTGTTCCAGTTTGTCCAGGACAGTCCCAGCTTATGCTTGTTTTCCAAGAGTATTGTTTATAGCATCTTACTCTCAAAGGTGTCTCATTTAGTGCGATAAAGTCTCCCAACCCGTGAAGCATAAGTGATAAAATAAAATATGAGAAGAGTTTATTAAGATATAAATCTCACAATTACAGTAAAATATTAACTACAAAGTTACCTAGATATAAAAATCAAAGCACAAATGAAATAGCTTTTCAGTCTTTCAGAGGTAATCTTGTACACGTTGTTGAGAATCTAAGCTCTGGAGGCTGATCGCCTTCCTGCTCTGCCGCTTGGACGAGTTACTTAATCGCTTTGTATCTCAGCTTCTTCTACTATAAAATGGGGTATGATAGCTATGTTTATCTTAAAGGATTTTTATAAGGATTAAATAAGCATTTATAATAGTGTCCAGAATACAAAAGGATCAATAGATGTTAGTTATTGTTATCTCTGTAATGTTGTCGTTTTCCATTACAACATATTCCATTCTTAAAGAAGATCTTTAATCATTATCATCATTAACATCACCATTACATACAAAAACCGCTGTGTCAGAAAATGAAACATGCTGGATTCAGGAGCTCTCTATGCATCTTTAATTGATGGAATCTTCTTCCTTCCCCCAAAACACCAACTATTATCCTGCCTTTTTTGATGACGGTTCCCTTGCTGCTATTTATAATTTTACAATATTCTATTTTGTCTGCTTGCCTTTTAACTTTGCCTAACAGAAATCATACTGCATCTTCTTACAAATCTTGCTTTTTGCATTTAATATTATACCTCTGTGGTTCATCCATGTGGTTACCTGTAGGTATTAGCATTGCTGGATGGCATTCCATTGTATGAATGCAATCCGCCTGCCATTCTACTATTAATGAAAATCTGGCTGTTTCCATTAGGGGTTATTACAAAAGTTTATTCTAGGAATTCTTGTCCATGTCTTCTGGAGTGTTAATATTAAGAATTTCTCTGGCAGAGGAAGTGATTAGTTACAGTGTAGGTACATGTGCAATGTGACTGACTGGTGGTAATAACAAACTGTTTTCCAAAGTTGTTATACCAATGTACACTTCTACTAGAATCCCTCAAAAATATGTTTTTCCCATCAAATAGGTATATGAAGATAATTTGTTTCAGTGTTAATCTGTACTCATTTCTATACTTTCCCATCTCTAATGACACCTTAACTAATTGAAATCTGCCATCTTACTACATAGTACAATTCAAATAGCTCTTATTTTTATCTCAATTGACTTCTTGCTAAATCCATGGGTATTTCTACTGGATTGCTGCATTTGACATTGCTAATCACTCCTTCTTCTTAAAATACTCACTACCTTTATCTTTCACAATGATGCTTTATATACAGTACTTAGCATGTTTCTGGGCAGATTATAGAATCTATACATACTGGTTAACTGGAACTTAATTACCTTTTTTGTGAATAAGTTCCAATAACTCAAGAGTAATATATATTTTTAAAAGTTTTACTACAGCGCTAATTGCAAAAAAAAATCTGATCTGCTTGTCTATAGAAAAATAGTTAGAAATAGTGTGTATTTTCATCCTTGGAATGCAACATAATCATTTTAAGAAATGAGTTAGATCCTTGAAGCCATAAGTAAAAAGCTCCACATGTACACTGAGTAAAACATGTCTTTTTTTAGACATAAAAAAAGAACTGAGGGTAAATATCCAACAAACAGTGGTTAAACCTTGATGAGGAGGATTGAGGAATGGCAACAAAACTTTTGCTCTCCTATTTCACACAATTTAATATTGAATATTATAAAATTGCATTTGAAAATATTATAAAAGTAGTTGAATTTGTGGCTTTTTTGTTTTTCCTTTTTTTCTTTTTTTTTTTTTTTTGGATTGTTCATTTTGTTGAATCTTCCTACCTTTCTTCAGGAAACCTTTTTTTTTATGTCCTACAAACATCACTGTTAAGGCTTCCATTCCACTTGAAGTTTTCTCCTACAATGTCAGAGACAGTTTATGCCAAACCACTGGTTTTATACTTCTGGCCCAGTTTACATTGAGCTTCAAATGTAATATACATATATACAAAGATACTAATGTCCAGTTAGAACTTCACACTCAATATATTAAACCAGAGTCCTTCTTCCCCAAATTCTACATTTGAGTCAAAATATAAAATTCCATAAGAGTGTATTTATTATACTCCATGTTTAAACACTTTATAGCCTATGCACCGCATATATCAATTCATTTAATCCTCATAATAGTCCAGTAAAGCAAGGATTGTTATTATCGCACCCATTTTACTGTGGATTATCTTTTTCAAATCTATCTAGTATTCTCTCTTTCAATTCTCGCTTCTTTAGATCATTGTCTCTGTTTCCTTTCCTTGGTCTAAAGATTTTCTCTAATTCATGTTCTTTTGAAATAGTGCTGCTCCTCTGTCATTATTTGGGCCTGTGAAGCTCATTTCCCCCCAAGCATTGGCTAATTTTTCAGGCAATGAAAATGTAAAAGGGGCCATGGCTAGACTGCCTTAGACTTGCAGTCCTCCTAGGGTGTTAGAGTGGAAATGGGATGAGCTTGAAGTGAGAGTCACAGGTGCCAGGAAGCCACAGTTAACCCCTCTCAACACTACCAAACCATTTCTTAGGTCCAGGCTTCATGTTCAATCTCCCAGGGGGAACATCCTGAGGAAGAAACACTCCTTTGGGTGCAGTCCATCACTTATCAGGATTTGGAGAAAGAAGGATGGGGAAATGGCTGCCTGCGCCCAGTTAGCTCCCACCTGTGTCCCCTCTGCTCTCCATCCACAAATACTACTCAGATCTTCTAGTGCTCTTATCCTTATAGTCTGAGCCTCCCTAGTGTGAGTGATATAGCACACCAGGCCATAGAAGGAGAGAAGCAAGAGAAAATTCCATCAGCAGCCAGGCGCGGTGGCTCATGCCTGTAATCCCAGCACTTTGGGAGGCCGAGGTGGGTGGATCACCTGAGGTCTGGAGTTTGAGACCAGCCTGACCAATATGATGAAACCCCGTCTCTACAAAAAATACAAAAATTAGCCAGGTGTGGTGGCACACACCTGTAATCCCAGCTACTTGGGAGGCTGAGACAGGAGAATCGCTTGAACCCAGGAGGTGGAGGTTGCAGTGAGCCAAGATCGCGCCACTGCACTCCAGCCTGGGCAACAGAGCAAAACTCTGTCAAAAAGAAAGAAAAGAAAAGAAAAAAGAGAAGAGAGTAGAAGAGAAGAGAGGGAGGGAGGAATGGAGGGAAGGAAGGAAGGAAGGAAAGAAGCAAAGAAAGAAAATTCCATCAGCTCTTTCCCTAAGTTACAGGGATCCAGGCTTAAATCTACAACTTGGAGAACAACCCAGCTGCTTCTTCATTGCCACATGGTGAAAGTGAATCAGTCTTTGCTGGCTTAGAGCCAGAGCTCCAGAGCCCCATGAGCTGCCTCCTGCTCTAGGCTTCAAATCACATGTACTCCAAGTTCACAACAGTTCCTGTCTCCCACAGACGTGTTTCATTGGAGTCTCTCAGAATGTTTTCCATGTCTTAATGCTTTCCCTCTGTAACTTTTCCAGGTTGATGTTGGGGAGTGTGGAGGAGGTTTAACATTTAGGTAGAAACTCCTCCAATTCATTCTCTCCCCTACAACTACTCAGATCTCCCTGAACAACTAAGAAAAAACAAACGAAACAATCCTGTATAAATAATTTAAGAGAGTTCTAAAACCTCCACCTACCCTTAGTGACTGAAAGCTCAAGATTTCCCCTTCACTGGTTATCCAAATATTAGATTTGTTCTCACTTCCTAGCCCAAACGCCTAGTAAAAGAAATGATGGTCAAATTCTATCAGTTACACTACAGCAAGTTGTTACTGTAGCATTTGCCACAAGGTGGCACCAGTGACAGAAGTGGTAATCCTCCAAAAATCCCAATCCAACCTGATTTGTAAACGTTATTTGCAGAAATCCCAGCCACCCGGGATTATACGGCACACCCTCAAAAACCCAAAGCAGGGAAGCCAGGAAAGCCTGATTCACTTTCACCATGTGACGACACAGACACACCATGACTGTTCTCTAGGTTTAGATTTAAGCCTGGGTCACCATCTGACTCCTTCCTGGTCTCCTAGTCATTTCCCCTTTGTGCTCTTGGTGTCTCTTCCTCCCATTGATCTCAATAAGGTCACTGCTCTTCTCAAACAAGTCCTGTTGGCTTTGAATTTGGAAGGACACGGTTTAGAGTCTTGGTCTCTACCCTCCCAGAACTTGAGTATTATGTTACGTTATCCCTTGTCGGGCAGGCTGATGAACTCACGCATGTGCACACACACACACACACACATGCACACACACACACATACACCTCTCTCTCTCTCTTTCTCTCAGATTACTTACCCTCATCCTGCAGGACCATGATGCATGTATGTCTCATATTTGCAAAGCTAAGAGGCTCTGGTGAAATCAAAGAATATTTACTGCGAGGCATCCTTGTTGTCCCTGCCTATACAGAGAATGAACTGGTAGCTTCTGAAGATGAAAATATATGACACATGCGTAAAATGAGCAAGTTATTCGATCGCTTAATATTCTTTATTGGATTCTCATTGCCTTTAAAACATTCACTATTAAAGAAAAAAGTAAAATTTAAATTCACATTACAGCCAAATAAAGAATATAAAAAATATACATCAATCAAAGACATAAGCATTAAATAATAAGGAGGGGCAAGCTTACACATATTCAATCAGCAAATAGAAGCTTACCGAATGCAGGCAAGAGAGATTTGGGTCAAGAGTCATGAACATATTCATGTTCCTGGACCAAGTAATTTCACTTTTAGTATTCAATTCCAAGAAGATAAGTACTTCATCCATGTACAGATTGCAATGAAGCACCTAGCATAGGCTAGACAGAGAGCAGGTACTCAATGAATATGCATAGAAGGAAGAGGGAGAATGAAAAGAGTGAGGATGAGAAGGAAAGGGGAAAGATGATCAGAAAGCCTGTAAACATGCAGCCATGGAAAACCTTACTAAACATGGGTATGGTGACCAGCATGGTAAAAGGTAACTTGAAGGTGACAATTATGGAGACCCATGTAGCCATGGGGAAATATGCCACAAGCAGTGTTAGTGGTAGCATCAGTGCTTGGGGAGCAGAATAAAAAGTCAGTCTGCTTCATAAGGACCACCTCTGGAAAATTCTGTGAGTGTGTAAAGGACCCCACCAGATAAATAGCATGATCTCTTGGCGCAGTCAGTTTCACTCTACTGGTTATGGTAAAGTGAGGGTGAAACACCTATTTTGTATTCTACCATTGTGATAAATGTGTTCATAAATAAACGAAACCCAAAGTTTCAAGGACCTGGGAAGCCCCAGTGGAGGCCTGTGGCAGAAGAGTAGAGCAGGGATTCTCAACCAGGGCTACCCATGGAAATCACTTAGGCAGCTTTAAAAAACAAATGCCTTAGTCCCACTTACAGAGATCCAAATTTGTTTGCTCTGCATGTGTTCGGGCTATCTGAATGTTGAATCTGGCCAGTTCAACTCTGCAGCTAAAGTGGAAGAGCTCCGGTGTAAAGCCTTGCTAGATAAGGCCAGACGCACGTTCAGCGACACCCCTGGAACCCAGACCCTTGTTAGAAATGCAGAATTTCATCCCCACCTCAGACCTACTGAAACAGAATGGATTTTTAAAAGCTGCCCAGGTGAGTAGATAGCCAGTCTGTGAGGCACTGGCATGAAGGACTAACAGGTTTTCTGTGTGCTGTCTTTCCCCTGACAGTCACACCTTTCTTAATTTGGCATTTTATCTTTTGTGCTTCAACACATAGAACAGCTATGTTTTCTCAGGAAATACTTGCTGTTTCTGAAATGTCTCCACTTTTCTTTGATACAAATGTCATAAATGCATATACTGAAACAGATGAAATTGCGAAGGATCACCCTGTTTCTTCACCTGAATTTAGAATTCGAGGAGACCTAGGAATTATGTTCAATCACGCCATTTCACAATGAAGAAATTAAGGTCCACTGGAGCTAAGATATTACCAAGGGTCACCCTGCTAGGAATCAGAAAAGCCGAGGTTTAGAACAGATTTCACAAATCAGAATTGTCCCTTTGAAAAGTCCATGTTCCACTGTAAAATTCACTTAGCGTTTTGGCGTTTTGTCATGTTTACACATTACAGCTTTCCTAGTTATAAAAAATATCAGTAATTTTTTTTTTTTTTTTGAGATGGAGTCTCACTCTGTCACCCAGGCTGGAGTGCGGTGGCACGATCTCAGCTCACTGCAAGCTCCGCCTCCCAGGTTCACGCCATTCTCCTGCCTCAGCCTCCCTGGTAGCTGGGACTACAGGCACCCGCCACCACGCCCGGCTAATTTTTTGTATTTTTAATAGAGACGGGGTTTTACCATGTTAGCCAGGATGGTCTCCATCTCCTGACCTCGTGATCCGCCCGCCTCGGCCTCCCAAAGTGCTGGGATTACAGGCGTGAGCCACCGCGCCCAGCTAAAAATCAGTAATTTTTTAAAGCCTCGGGTGAGTTATCCTAGATGAACCTAAGTCCTGCAGAGGTGTGATGATTGGCAACCTCTAAGAAGTGCTTCTTCATCCATTTATCTGAATGCTGCAGAGAACATTTTTCCCCCAACTTAAAAGTTCTACTGTTTGGGAAAAATATCAGTTGTCCAGGCTAAACCTGTGAATAGCAAATGTGATCTATAAAATCCCCGTTATAATAGAAACCTGTGGAAACAGTTGGCTTTTAAAACCATCGTGGATGAGATGGGCATGGGATGAAGTTGTGTCGCAGGTGCCCAGAGATTCTTATTTGGTAGGTATGTGAACTAGCAGGGTAACTAATACAGATAAACAGACGTTTCCATAAGCTTCACAAACATGTTTACAAGGGTATGCAGGAAAGCTTGCTCTGGCATAATTGCTGGGCTGCACAGAGTTGGAGGGTGTGTGGTAGTGGCAGAATTACTAAAGGACCTCTAGGGTGGGAATAAGGGTCCTATTGTGAGCTGAGCAGCAAGGCTTAGTTCCTCACTGCTTCAAGTGCGGCTGTGGACCCACAGCACAGTCATCACTTGCGACCTTGTTGGAAACACAGAACCCCAGGCCCCACCCCAGACCTACCACTGTACCTTAATCTGCAGTTGATCCCCACAGGATTCATACACTCACTAGAGTTTGATAAACACTAGTCTTATTCACTGTTTCCCAAATTGGTCTCAACAATGAATGCGTGATTATTGGGTCCCAGCTGATACCTAAGTTAGAATCTTCAGAGGAAGATCTTGAGAATCTATATTTATAACCATGGCCTTTGGTGATTCTTGTAATAAAGCAAATTTGACAAGATTGGAGGATCGAGAGCTTTAGAGTCAGGCAGAACTGAGACTGGCGATCAGACCTCCTACCTACTGGTGGGCGTCTTTGAGGAAGCGACCTTCCCTCTGGGAGTCTCCTTCTTGTCATGTATCAAATGTGGATACAACGTTTCTTTGCATATTTAACATGAACACAAGGTAGGCAATTATGAAGCAGTGTAGAAAGGGTGTAAGCTTTTGCCTTGGGCTTAGTAGGTTTGAAATAGAAGATTGATATTAACATTTCTGTCTCCTCTTTAACACCTCAAATTTGTCGTCTAAAAAATGAGAGTGGTAGGTATTTAGCGTATTTTTCATTGATCCAGTTTATCTTTCCTGAGTAGGTGGTAGGTTCCGGAAGCACAGATGAACTCAAAGCCTAGTGGGAGAGTCAGGTAGATGAACAGAAACATTATAATAGATACAGAGGTTTTGCTCACAAAGGAATCATTTCATACATCCAGATAATGTTTTGGTTAGCTTGTAGGGGGAAGAGATCAAAGCTACTATTTAATATCATTAAAATAATCACTATTTCTTTCACATATGCTAACCCAGGCAGAAAGGAAAGAGCTTTCTAGTGCACTGAAAATAAAACCTTGTCATAGAAAATAAGGCTTCCATGTGATTTTGATTGTGACTATAAATTAGCACAGGAGAACACCCCAAACTGTGGCAAAATTATGACCTTATTTAAAGTAGATGCTTTATCAGCTCATCTTTTCTGCCAATGCTTTCCAACCTCATGTTTTTCACTCTCCCTTGTCCTATTATTAGCCTCTATTTCATAACTGCTGCAGGATGTTTTTCCTCCAGCAGTGGAGCTACCCACTGATACACTAGCCTGAGCCTCAAAGCTGAAAGTTGAGAGTTCCTAATTGAATTTCTGCCCTTCAGGAGCACAGGGTCATTGGGATCCACCTGCTGTCAGAGGACTCCAGGGAGGCCAGGCTCTAAGCATACTGGCCTCTTGGCATTGCCTTTGTCTCTCCACAGCCCCATCTCCAAGCATCCCGTCTGCCCCTAAGCCTGGGGTCTGTTTGTTTAATGGTCTACAGCTGAATTAATAACTCCTTTCTCTGACGTTAGCTATAACTGTATTTTGGATTTGTTTAAATCAGAAAGCAGTATTTGAGAAACTAGAAAGCTATCCTGTTTTAGGAATTCTTACAAACTTTCTTTCTCTGATCTCTGCTGTATGCATGTGTTGCTATATGTGCCAATATGGTAACCTGCTGCCTGACCCATAACAAGGTACATCCTTTACAGTTATCTTACTCTCACCCTATGCGAGCCTCGCAGCAGCTCAGTTAGAGAAAAGAAATACTACCTAGGGAAATGTAGAACATTGTCACTTGAATGTGCCAGTAAGTATCCCTAAAGTTTCATTATTCAACAATGATCAGTGGTCAACGCATCCTTAAGTGGATATGTTTAATTCTTTAGGAAAATTTTAGAACTGAAAAATCATTTCCTACATCTAAAATGCTAATACAGGCCAGGTGTGGTGGCACATGCCCGTAATCCCAGCACTTTGGGAGGCCAAGGTGAGTGGATCCCTTGAGGCCTGGAGTTTGAGACCAGCCTGGCCAACATGGCGAAACCCTGTCTTTACTAAAAATACTACAATTAGCTGAGCATGGTGGTGCATGCCTGTAATCTCAGCTACGCAGGAGGCTGAGGCAGGAGAATTGCTTGACCCAGGGAGGTGGAGGTTGCAGTGAGCCAAAATTGCCCCACTGTACTCTGGCCTGGGCAACACAGCAAGACTCTCAGAATAAATAAATACATGAATAATAAAATGTTAATACAATTAATTTTTGATTGGAACAATAAAATTATCTTTGTGAATATCTCAAATATGTAGATAAAAGTTATACATTAATTTTGAATTTTAAAAATCTTAATTTCATAATTTAATCAGTGTGATATACTTGTTAGGCTTGAAGAATCACACTCTTCTCTATACTTTCCATTCAGATAAATTCAGAGCTTGAGTGAAAGAAATTAAAAATGTCATCATCTTCTGATATGTTTGTGAGAACCATCTGGACATGAGAGAAAAAATAATCCAGAAAGGAAGGGACCAATTGCATCAAAAATTTATGACATGAAGCTGATTACTTCTAATTGCATCTAAAGTAATTTTGAAATTTCCCTCCCTCTTGGATTTAAAGAGAAACTTCTCCAATAGCAGCTCAACTCTCCAAGCCTTTGTTGGCCAGCAAGCGTAGGCTTCCCAATGAGAAATAAAAAGGCTCTTATCTTTCCAAATGCAAATTAATGTGTTATCTCCTCTCTGAAGCGCTCCCTGGCTTCAAGAGCATTGATTTTTGGAATCTTCTATGTACATATGAGTGCTATGATTTGGATATGGTTTGTTTGTCCCCACATACTCTCATGTTGAAATTAGACCCCCAGTGTGGGGGTGTTGGGAGGAGGGGCCTATTGGGAGGTATTTGAGTCATGAGAGCAGATGTCTCATTAACAGATTGATGCCTTCCCTCAGAGGAGAGTGTGCTCTCATTCTTTAGTTCCCAAGAGAACTGTGTGTTGAAAAAAGCCTGGCACCTCACCACTGGTTCCCTCTTTCCTTGTGTGATCTCTGCACATAATGCTCCCCTTCACCTTCCTCCAGGAGTGGAAGCACCCTGAGACCTTCACCAAATGCAGATGCCCAATCATGAACCTCCCAACCATCAGAATCATGAGCCAAAGAAACCTTTTTTTCTTTATAAATTACCCAGCCTCAGGTATTCTTTACAGCAACACAAAACAGATATGAGCATAGCTCATATCTATCACAGAACTTGTCATATTGAATTGAAGTAGAAAATATCCATCTCAACCCCTCTCTTATGAGTTTTTCTGAGAACATTCATCACTATATTCTTACCACTTTATAGTGGACTCGGAACATTGAAAATGCTTAATAAACATTGGCAGAATGATAAAAGAATGTATTAAATTGTCATTTACTTCTGAGTGTACATAAAATAGAACAAAAAGTGCCATTCTATAGCCTCACATATGGCATGTATATTTCTAAAAACATATTCCCCAAACCAGGTGTAATGCTCTCATCTTTTTTATTCCGTTCACTTTATCCTTAATTTCTCATTTGATAAAACTTGCATGAGGGATTTTATATAGTTGAGGATGATATTTTCCCTCAGTTTACCAGCCTAGAATGCATTTCCCTATAATCCCAAATATGAGCTTCACTGCCCAGTATGGTCAGAATCTGCCCATTGTGTTCCCTTCCACACTAGATTCTGTTGGCTTCCCAGTGCTCTTATAGCAAGTTATTGACAAGAAGGAACTTTTGGTCTCATTTGCCACTGAACCTCAGTGTCTTGCATGATGCCAGATACCTAGTAAATAGACTGTGTGTATATGCATGTGTGTGAATGTGTGTGTGTGTGTGTGTGTTTGTAAGGTGGATTTTAAGCTGCCTCTAGTAGAAATATTTTCCTGATATTCATAAAGCCACCAGAATCGCTGTGAGCATTAAAAAAATAAACATATTTTTAGAGATTTACTCTGAGATAAACTTTGGAAACACTGTCTTTGGCTTTTTTCTATAAAACAAGGAATGCTTGGCCCTTCTGTCAATTTTTTAGTTTTCTCAAGTAATACGTAGGTACATAGGTAACGAAATAAAAGAGTAGTTGGATGTTAACGTGCACTGACACAGAGTTGGGATACAGTGAAAAGAATGGGTTTTAGGGCCTTCTCTTCTACCTTATTGATACGGACAGGAAATGGGAAAATACTGGGTTGAAGAGGGTGGTTCCCTGGCAAAGGCCCCACCTTTAAGCCTAGATACCCGCATCCCTGAATAAGAATAGGCATTTCTGTTTTCATGCCCAAAAAGTTGCCTTTTGGCTTTCCATTCCCCTATTCTGCCCCCATATAAACCCTGAACCACAAGCTCCAGGGCAGACCAGCAGATCAGCAATGGCGGAACGACGCGGCAGAGAAAGAGACAGGAGGGATGTCTGGATGCTGAGGGGAGTTCAGCGGTGGGTGACTGGAGGAGGCTGGCCACTGGGCAGCCCCACTCCAGAGGAATATCACCTTCCCACTCCATCCCCACTTTCAGCTCCTCATCATCTCGCTGAGAGCCACCTCCACCACTCAACAAAACCTTGCACTCATCCTTCCAGCCTGCATGTGATCCAATTCTTCTGAGCCACTGGGCAAGAGCTTGGGATACAGAAGGCTGTCACACTGGCCCCCTGCCCTTGCGATAAAGCAGAGGGTCCACTGAGCTGATTAACACTCAAGCCATCTGTAGATGGCAAAACTGAAAGAGCTTTGTAACGTGGAGGGTTGCAGGTATCCACCTCCAGACACTACTGCGGAGCCAGAGCACTTGCCCCCGCCTCTGCACTGCCCTTCTGCATGCTTCCCCTCCTTCAGGGCTTTCAGTTGTGGGGCGACCAAAAACAGGTGAGCCACACCCCTGTCATATGTCAGGGAACTCTCTCGTTTCATTATCATCCAAAGCCTGGTAGCACTGAGTGACTCAGGAAACTCTCAGCTGATTTCTGCAAAGTGGGGATAACAATACAGAGGTTGTACATTCTGGTGAAAGTTACATTAAGAAAAATCCACATAGTATATGATAGTCTTGCTTTTCTATGAATTTGAGTGTAATCAAATTATAATTTGGTCAAGTATATGTCATACTCATCATGGAACATCCTTGGATTATGCTTATTTTACAGAGAAAGTTATTAAAATTTCCCATAATGCCTGAAAAGTTTTGGGAGCTAAGCCAGGCACAGTGGCTTACACCTATAATCCCAGCACTTTGGGAAGCCAAGGCAGGAGGATCACTTGAGGCCAGGAGTTTGAGACCCCACCAGTACAAAAACTTTAAAAAATTAGCCAGGCATGATGGTGTGCACTTGTAGTCTCAGTGACTTGGGAGGCTGAGGAAGGAGGATCACTTGAGCCCAGGAGGTCAAGGCTGCAGTGAGCCATGACTGTACCAGTGCACTCCAACCTGAGCAACAGAGCAAGAACCTATCTCTAAAAGTAAGTAGAGTACATAAAGCCAGAGTTTAAATGTCTTATTTTCAAGCAGTTTGAATTCCTGAACCACTGGGACAATAAAGGAGAGAGTTTAGTGGGGAGGCGAAGCATGTAAAACCTGGTGTCAGCCTCCCTAGTCTGGTACACAAATACTGACATTTTGGTTTACGCATAAAAATTGTGATTTGGCCCTTAAGCCATCTTTTATGTTTGTAAATGATGATCAGACAAAAGTGATTTGGAAAGAAATAGCATGCTCAGGAACCCAGAAGTGCTGCCTGATGCTGTGAAACTTAGGTTGGAGGAAGAATCCTTTCAGTAGCCCCAGAGATGGGCATACCACAGAAGGACACGGCGAATTCCCTCACTGCCTCGGCAGAGTCCACAGAACAGCTGAGCCATCTTTATCCTGTTTTGAGAAGGTTTTATTGAAATATTTACCCAAGAAGCTTGCACGGCAGGGCCTGTGATACCAAGGTTACTGTTCACATTTGTACTGATAGATCATCTCTGGCTAAAATAATATTTATGGATATGTTCTTAATTTTTAAAATAAATTTGGTGAAATAATCCATAATCCACTTAAACTATATAATTTTATCTGGGATACAAAATATTGCATAATTCTCTCTCTGCTCTGTCTGCATGGGAGAAGCTTCCAGACTGTCCCATCCCTCACAAGATAGTGAAACTCTCAGGCAAGAAGCAGGTGCCTGGTGAGGCAGTTCGGGGACACATCTGAAGGGTCAACAGCAGGAATGGCCTAAACTGTAGGTGGTAAGGAGTGTTTTTCCCATGTTTTTTCTTCAGGAACTGTCAAAAGGGAGCATTCCCCTAACAAAAGGTGGCCTCCTATTTCTGCCTGTCTTTTAAGTTTACTACTTGAATAATTCCAATGATCCTTGATTCTAAAATGTGTTCTTGTGCACGATCTGGTATTACTGTGTTTTTAAATAATGTATCTGTGCCTGTTCTCTTTTATTCCCATTAGTGGACCTAAATTGAACTCTCTGCACAAGACTCACTATGCTGGGAGACTCTGAGTACCTATCAAGAAGTTCTGACACAAGTACATTGACCTGTCAACAAAGCTGTGCAGATAAAGTAACAATACCTGTAACTTACTATATTATACTGGACTTACCCCAAATTCCCTGTGTTTACTCAATACCAGGCATCTCAACTTTACCTATATCAAGCCTCAAATAATCCTGGGAAGTAGTAATATTGTTTTTCCCACTTCACAGATAAGAAAACTGAATCACAGAGAATATGTTTTATTTACTTATTTATTTATTTAGAGATGGAGTCTCACTCTGTCACCTAGGCTGGAGTGCAGTGGTATGATCTCGGCTTACTGCAACCTTGAAAGTTCCACCTTCTAGGTTCAAGTGATTCTCGTGCCTCAGCTTCCCAAGTAGCTGAGATTACAGGCATGCATCACCACACCCGGCTAATATTTTGTATTTTTAGTGGAGACTGGGTTTTGCCACGTTGGCCAGGCTGGTCTTGAACTCCTGAGGTCATGTGATCTGCCCACCTCAGCCTCCTAAGTTCTGGGATTACAAGCGTGAGCCACCACGTCCGGTCAAGAATATGTATAATTTGTCTGCTAGTAGCAGTGGAGCATTGAATCCAACCAGCCAGACCAAATAAGAATTATTAGGAAAAACAGAAGACAAAAAGACAACACTTTTTAAAGAGTCTGCAAGGAAATAAAAATATTCTTATTTATCTTTAAAAAATATTTATCTTTTAAAAAGATTTTTATCTTTTTAAAATTAAATATTTTAAAGACATCATTATATAGTGAGATCTTCTTTAAATAATCAGACTAGTACAAAGAAAGTTTGATAAAGTTCTAAGTGCTATATAAATTCTGGAGTCTATTGGCTATAAAAACACTCCAGTAATTTTCAAGGTGTTTTAGTTGCTAGCACTCTCATTATAAGGGATAAGGGACAGACCAAAATCAATTAGGTAATTTGAGGCTTTGTATAGCTACAATATCTTGCATTTATATGGCATTTTACAACTTCCAATTGACATTCACATATATTATGGTCCAATGACTGCCAGGAAGGGCAGTTATCATCATCCCCATTTTACAGCTGGTAAATAAATCATCATGGGAGCAAACAAAAAGAGTGTGTGCATGTCTCCGTGTGTGTATGACATTGAATAGTTATACATAAACAAGCCTGGTCTTAAAACTTACAAAGGAGAGCAGCTAAAAGCTACATATCCAAAGCAATGTACTAACTGCCAGAGATCTGACACTGTCTAGGTAGAGTCGAACACGCCTTGCTTATCTTTGGTTCCACATTCGCTGCTAACATATCCTGCATTTAAAAAATGTTCCTTTTAAATTTTTTCTGTAGGCTTTCATAAAGCAGATTATTTTTATTTTATGCCATTAAGAATTTTAGTGCCTACATATTTTAAACACTGAAGTATACAGATAGCTAAACTTTCAGAAAACTATTTTGGGAAAGAATTAAGAAAAAAGTAAATCACTTCATTTTTCTTGAATCATATATTTTCCACAAGTAAAATCTATAATTTTCAGTGTGTACATTTTCACATGGAAGTGTATTTTTCTTTTCTGCAAAAAAAATAAAAAAATAAAAAAGTCAACAGGCTATTGTATTGTGTCACAAAATTGCCAAATCGACAACAATTTCATGTTATTGACACAATTATGGCCCGTTACGTTGATTAAGTAGGAAAGGAAAAATAATATTTCCTTTAAACCTATGAAGAGTCATTAAGAAAATAAATGTGGGAAAAATCAAGAAATGCTTGCAGAATGTAACAAATAATAGAAAATTGCTAATTTGTCAAAGTATTAAAATTAGCGATAGGAATTCTGAGTCCTGAGAATATACAGTAGACAGGAATTCTCTGGCATGCCCCTCCCCACTTTTAAACCGAAGTCTCCTGTTAATTAAATAAGGCAGATGATACCGGTACAATTTCTCTCACGGGATTCTTGAAATATGCTTTTCCTTGGCTTCAATATGAGCATAAAGGAGAGAGGAAAGAGCTATTATATATATACATAGTATCTGTTTCACAGTCATAGTTTTCTATATGTTGCTTTCAATTCTTTCATTGGCCTTTTGGGGCAACTATTAGACTATCTTAAAAAAATTAAATATTGAAGGTTCTGATTAAATGACTTGCAAAAAAATCAGAGTTAGTAGAAAGCTGAGTAGAACTTTGAACTCAGGTCTCTCAGCTTTGAACACTCACATTTGCCTCTTGTATGTCTTACCCCAACTCACACAGGGAAGGTATTTTAAATAAACAAATTTGTGTCAATTCTTGGATACAAAAGCAAACCCAAGTCATAATGACCTCCTTAAAAAAACACCATTTCCTGCTTCAGATAGAGCCACTAATCACAGAAGAAAACATTAAAATAAAGTAATCTTTGGCTAATAACTAAATTCCAATCACAGAAGAAAACATTAAAATAAAGTAATCTTTGGCTAATAACTAAATTCCAATCACAGAAGAAAACATTAAAATAAAGTAATCTTTGGCTAATAACTAAATGATGTGTTGGTTGAATGTGCTTTTTTGTTTTTTTGCATGATACTTAAATATCCATATCCAAAGCAATGTACTAACTGCCAACTAATTTTAATACAAAGAGGTCGAATTAGAAGAGGTAAACCACTGCTTAAGTGTCATGGAATTACAAAATAACATTCATTGTGTTGTTGGTTTGCTTGCTTTCCGAGTTTCTAAGACTATCATGACAAGCTATGTCCACAGAGAAGAAGAATAATTATAACTTTCTTCATTTCCTCTTGTCAAAAGCAATCGGTAGACCACCTGTTGTTATCAATATGGCTATTGCAAATTACTTAAATTATGTCTGGGCTATGGCACTCATTCCCATGAACACTTCTTTGATGAACTTGCAAATTCTTCTAAGGTTCTTCACCTTGTTATTAACACCATTCTGCAGGGAATCTGCAGCGACTCTGCAGCCTGGCCTGGATTTATAGATATTTTAGCCTTCATTCCCTCCTGTCGATGGAATTCAGGGATGTGTGCCAAAACTCCATTTTCATTCTGACTTGCTTCAACCACAGGGAATCATTAGCTGCTGCTCTCAGAGCACTTACTGGAGAACCATTTGATATAGAGGACCCTCACTGAATGGAAGAGCTAATGGACCTCCAAAGTGACAGAGCAAAGCACTAACTGGGATGGTCCTGTTATATCGTAGAATTGTTGTTACACAATGACCAATCAATTCTCTTAAAAATGGAAGCTTTTATTTCAAAACCTACTCAGAGACAGCCAGTCATAATAGGGAGAAAAAACTACTCTTAGGGTTCCCTTTGCCCTTCCCAATGGCTGCCCCCACTCCCCAACTCCTATCAGCATGTCAGATTGTTATACAAGCCATCAGTCCTGTTACCAAAGTATCACCCTGGGCAATGGTTGCTATTGGGCTGTCTTATTCTTTTTCCAGCAATTCCATATTTCAAGTGCTTCAAGTATCTTCAAGCGAATTGCTTGGTTGATTTCCAAAATGGTCAATACAGGTCAAATTCAGCTTAAATGCTATCCTTTCCAAAGTTTTGAAAATCCATTTTTGCAGGAAGGCCGGTGAAACATTTAATGAGCTTCAGTTCAGAAGAGACACATCCTTTTTACTTGAATTTGGCCTTAAAACACATTTGGTCCATTCAAATGTGTAGCAATCTTTTCAATTACAATGGCTACCTCTTTTCACTCTAGTGCAATATATTATACATAGCACCATTGCCAACAGTTTTAAAATTTCTAGAAATGGCATAAAAATGAAAAGATCATAGAATATTCTGATTTTATTCAGAATATTTTGATTCAAAGTGTTTCTGCTGACTTATTTTCCTTCTTCATCCAGCTTCATTTCTATGGGGTGTATCTACCTTTTATTAAATCCAATGTTTTTAAAGTTTTCAAAACATGATTTCAACATGAAAAAGAATTATTATAAAAAGTATCAATGAATTATTAATAAAAGAAGGAGCAGACACATTCAAATAGACTTAGTAGTGCTTAATCTGGAAGCACTTAATTGAAAGTTCTCTTATCAGCTCAATAATAGTGAATTATAATGACCTTGATTTTACAGAGACAAGGACACTATCTATACTTCTTAATGGAAAGACTAGAGGCAGGAGTCAACTCTCTTAACCGGGTGTTACATAAATGAAATATATGTGTAATATAGAGATGTTAGAAAATTTGCCAAGTTGAAAGAAGCAAATAGTTGTAAACTATCAACCATTTTAGCTTTTTTTTCAGAATTAGGATTCTACTATATGTTCAAGTTTGCAATTTCATATTACATTTTTATACCTAACATGACATAGTGACCATTGGATATCCTCAAAACACTGTGAAAATTCATTCAATGTACAAATATATTCTAATTTATATAGACATTTAAATTCATAATTTCATACTTGTTAAAAAATTTTGCTATTACAGATAAAAATGTGGTGAGCATCCCTACAAATAAATATTCACAAGCATGTCTATGGGCCAGGTGTGGTGGCTCACACCTGTAATCCCAGCACTTTGGGAGGCTGAGGTGGGTGGATCACAAGGTCAGGAGATGGAGACCATCCTGGCTAACACAGTGAAACCCCGTCTCTACTAAAAACCTACAAAAAATCAGCCAGGTGTGGTGACGGGCGCCTGTAGTCCCAGCTACCAGGGAGGCTGAGGCAGGAGAATGGCGTGAACCTGGGAAGCGGAGTTTGCAGTGAGCCTAGATCACGCCACCACACTCCAGCCTGGGTGACAGAGTGAGACTCCATCTCAAAAAAAAACCAACCAAACAAACAAACAAACAAAAAACACTATAAGGCTTTTAAAACATACTAAAATATTACCTACAAAAAATATTTAACAAAGTGCACTCCCTCAAGTAGTATTTGTGGACACGTGTTTTCACAGCCCCCTTACCAAACTGGGTATAGTAGTCACTTTTAAAAATCTTTAAATAAAGGATAGGAAAAAAATACCTAATTTGCATTTCTCTGTGAGGCTGAGTATATTTGTTTGCTGGTTATCTGTATTTCTTTTTAGATAGATTATGTTCCTCCCCTTTGTCAATTTCCCTATTGAGATTTTATTTTAATGTTACCCTTTGATCTACATGCCTTCTTAAGGGTTTTAATTCTTTGCCATATTTGTTATTCGGTTTCCTCACAGTTTGTCTTTTAATTTTGTTTCTGATTTATGATATTCACATAAAAAAATGCTGTGTCAAAGTTGTTAATTTTTGCCTTCCATTGCTTTTATTTGCTCACAAGGTCCTTATAATTGCTGAACATAAATAAATATGTAATTTTACTTATTATTTTCCTTAGGCTTTATTTGTTTATTACATTAACTTTTGAAATCATTAGTATACTTTTGGTATAGAAAGAGGGGTCAACATTCACTTCTGATTCTATTTACCTGATAGTCAATCATTTATTGAACAATCAGTCTCTCATTTTCCTCTGGTTTATGAATCAAGCCTTGTTCTATACTAAGTCCCACAATATACCACAATCTGTTTTCACTAATTAGCCTGTGGATGATCTGTGGCTTTATATTTTCAGGCTGGGCATAGTAACTCACACCTGTAATCCCAACATTTTAGGAAGCCGAGGCAGGAGGATCACTTAAGGCCAGGAGTTGGAGACCAGCCTGGGCAACCTAGTGAGGCCCCATCTCTACGAAAAAAAAAAAAAAAAAAAAAAAACCAGAAATTATCTGGGCATGGTGGTGAGCACCTGTAGTCCCAGCTACTCAGAAGGCTGTGTAGGGAGAATGGCCTGAGCTCAGGAGATTGAGGCTGCAGTGAGCCAAGATCACACCACGGTGCTCCAACCTGAGTGACAGAGCAAGGGTCCCTCTCAGAAAAATAAAATATATACACACATACACACACACACACACACACACACATATATATACACACATTATATTTTGAATTTAGGAAAATCTATTTTCTCTATTTCTTGTTCTTTAAAAATCTTTGTCAAGTTTTTTTTTAATTAAATTGCTTTATAATTTCTAAGTACTGATACCACAAGTGTTTCTTGAAGAACTGGAATAAGAAAATTATGAAGAAACAAACATGTCCCCCACTTTCAACTCCTCCCTTTTCTGGGATTATTATTGTCCTTTTGTTTTTTTTTTTGCATGTACTTTCAGGATTTCTATCACGAATAGTTTGGTAATTGTGTTCTTATCGTTCCTTGAGAAGAAAACAGAAATGTGTCAGAGTATGGTCTATTTTCACAACACAGAAAAATATTTGATGCAGTTTATTATAGGATTACAATTTTTTTTTAATCTAGGAAATATAATTTTAATTTCTTTCAGATTTAGATGTCTAATCTTTTGAGACACACAAAAATAAACTATTGAATAAGCCAGGGTCATGCATAAGCCTTTATATTGCTGCTCAGATCTATTAAATGGCATCTTATTTAACTTGAAACAAAATCCAGTAACTACTATGTCATAAACATACTCCTGGTAGCATGTCAGTCACTGAAGTATTTTTATTTTTAAAATTTCCTAACGATGAAGTATTTTTTTTACTCCAAACACATTACAAAGCACTGTGACATTTAATTTTTAAATTCATTTCTGTATGTATTTATTCAATAGTATCTTAGTGATAGGAGGTGCTCAGTAAACATTTGTTGAATAGGAGTATGACTGAAACATACTACTTAAATAGAGTGCTGTACAAAATGGCACTTTATTAATAACTACATTGGAATTTTTAGAAGTGGCTGATGCAAGAACAAATGTAAGCCTTTTATTCACAGCAAAGCTTGAGAGATGAATAGCAGGCACATGTGATGTGTGATTTATTCATACACACCAGTAGGAGATTTATAGGCATCTATTAACCTACTCGAGTTCCAATTTTGTCTTAGGCTAGTCTTTTGTCATGATTAGCTATGTTGTGAGTCTATGTTAAATAACAGGCTGTCTGTACTGAAATATGCAAGAAATATGGAGACAGAAGGCCAAAATTATTAAATATGTACATCATTTCACTTAAACTATAGGTATATATCTGCTTATGTGTGTTACAAAAATTAGAGATGTACATGCATCTCACAAAAGCAAAGGATTTTTCTTTTATGGACATGATACTCATTGTTATGGACTGAATTTATCTACAAAAATATAAAATCCCTACATGAAGTAAACTCCAGTTCCTCAGAATGTGATCATATTTGGAGAAAGGTCTTTACAGAAGTAATGAAGTTAAAATAAGGTCATGAGGATGTGATCTAATCTAATATGGCTGATGTCCTTAGAGGAAATTTGGAACACACACACCTACAGAGGTAACATGATGAGAAGATACATCTCCTTGACCATCTACAGGCCAAGAAGAGAGGCCTCAAAAGGAATCAACTCTGAACACAAACACCTACAGAGGAAACATAATAAGGTACATCTCCTTGACCATCTATAAGCCAAGGAGGGAGGCCTCAAAAGGAATCAACTCTGCTGACACCTTGATCTTGGAATTCTGACCTCCGGGACTGTGAGAAATTAAATTTCCATAGTGAAGCCACCCAGGCTGTAGCACTTTGTAACAGCAGTCCTAGCAAATTCATACACTCATGAAGTAATGAAGAATACAGCATAGCCATATGCAGAAAAAGAAGAATTACTTTGTTCTCCTGATAGTCCCAGTTTTTGGAAAAGATGAATCATCTCAGCCTGCATACTGTGGTGGGACCTGATCTGATTCCTCCTCTTGGTAAAACACCATCAAAGAAAGCCACTACTTTAGCTAATGCTTCTGATTCATCCCTTCTTCAATTGATTACGAATTCAAACATAACTGATTGCATTGGCCACTTCCAAATGATTATCCCATTAGATTGGCCACTGTAACATGGTTGAGGATCTAGAAGAGCTTGCATGCACATCACGCTTTGAAGGAGTAGCTCATTCCTGGATTTTCCCTTAAGGTCTTAATGTCACTTGTGTGCTTTGTATCCATACATGCACAGTCACAATAAATATGAGAGAGGAGGAGTGTGGAGAGAAACAATCCCCACTCCCCTTCTTCCCCAACCCAGGTTTGCAGAGCATAGGAATAGGGTGCAAATTTTGCAACTAGGGTGAATGCAGCGGCACTGCCAAAGTCATATATGAACACCACATGTCAGGGGTGAGGAAAGGTCACAGTTCTATTTGTCCTGACACAGGACATATGGTAACTTTTACAGAGCCCTCCTACTATATCACGTATCTGTTCTTCCAAACCTGTGCCATTGCTCAGTGTGGCAATACATCTTCCCTGTGGACTAAACCTGGCTCTTGGATCCAGGCAGCTTCTGCTGGCATGGCATGTTCTAAGTTCATAACTATACAATGCATTTCTCTACACCATCTTAGTGAAACAACATGGGAATAGAGTTTTATAATAGTAATAGAAAAAAGTCATAATTTTCCCTGCCTCACTATTCAGAATAATTAATTTAATAACTGTGTCATACGAGAAGAGTAAATAAAGAGAAGAAAAGGGGTGTGGATATCTATGATCACTGATGCATACACAATTGCAAAGAAAAACAAATTACCAGGGTAATACTGGAAATGAAAGCTTGGTAAGAAATATTTTTCTGATGTTAATTTGATTCTTCTATTGAGTCTTAAAGCCGCAGTGTCTATAAGTGCACTCTTTATCCCCCCTTGTTTTTATTTTTAGCAGTTACATAACCTTATGTCTCTAAAAACCAATTAAACACCTTCCCGATCTCTACTGGGAGTTTTCCCCAAGTAGTTCTCTACCTAGACTATAACAGGACTACTATTTCATTTACAACTTCTTGCTGGAGAGTGTTTCATCAGAGGTGTTAAGAAAAAGTACTGAAATTAATAAAGGAGGGCAGAAACAAAATAAAATGCAGTTCTCTCTGGACACAGTTAAAGTCTCTGGGGTTGGTTCACAATAAACACTGAGATTCTAGATCTTAGATGAGCAGTTTGCTTCTCCTGCCACAGTCTGTAGGTTCTCAAGAACAGATTATTTCTGAGTACTAGGATATATGCCTAAGCTCCACATCATAAACAGACGCTTCTAAAGTATGTAAATAATTATTTCCATTAACTTTGCAGATCTAAAAGTAAATCTTTGTTTGCTTGGTCAGGTAAAACTTAAACCGTAACTACTTTGTTTCCATTTTGTCTCCTTCCACTGTTAAAGAGGCAGCAGCCTTGCCCTTTCCAAATTAAGACTCGCAATTCTGCTATTCAAACGGTGGGACTGTGTGTACCCCGGATATGACACATACCAGATGCTGCCAGCACCCTCCACCCCCAGGCCTTGCAACGGGCCTGCCCTTTCCATCAATGGCCTCAGTAGCTTACCGACAGTGTTTATGGGATCCGGTCAGGGTTTCGATCACAAAGCACTCGCCATCATTGAGACAGTATGCAAGGTCCTTGTCTCGGCAGGGTTTGAAGTGCTCGGATCGCTCTGTGGAATATGTCGTCGTATCTGTCAAGGAAAGCACAGGGGGAAACGCTGTCAGCAGTACATTCTGACACCAACAACTCCTGTCACTGGCTCTGGATCTCTGTATGGAGGCCTTCTCATGGGCTCCGACCTCTGGGACTCTAGACAGACAGCTCCAACCTTCCGTGGTACTGACCAAATGCAGCTGGCTGTAACCACTATATTCAATTGTCTTATTTCTCCACTAAATTTTATCTATTGGAGTCACTCTGGAGAAGCCCCATTTGAGGACAAGTAAACACTAAAAGCTGAATGATCCTAAGTCAAACACCTCAAATCCACCCTCATTAATTTCAGTTTTAACAAACATGTTGTATGAAGGATTGAAACAACATTCCCTTCCCTTTATTGCTGCCAAATATAATTAAACATCTGATCAATGTATATTGTGACTGTTCTGTGGAATCCAATGTCAGTTTGGGGGATTTTTTTTCAGTTACAGCTATAATTGGCTAATAGCTAAGCCAATTATTCTTTCACTTTCTCCTTTTATTATGTAATTAAAATGCAAATGTTCTAAATTCTGAAACAGATTCTCAAATATGAAGAATGTTTCTGGTAAATATTTAACAGGACCAATTATTGTCATTTTTTAGCATATCTTAAACATGCATTCTTAAAATCATAATTACTTACATTTTCAAATTAAGTTATACATCAATATCTGCATCCCAAATACAAGACTAACAATAAATAAGTGCTATCTATAAGATAGACTCTATTACCACATGTAGACATTGTTCTAATTACAGAGTTTTAAGCAACTATTAGCTCCAATTCCACCACAACATTCAACAAAAAAATACTTAAAAAGTCAAAGAAGAAAAAATTATTCAGTGCTTAAGCTTTTAATTTCCTTTAAAGAGATTTAGATTAATAATAATATTCAAGCATGGGATATTATACCAGCTTATTAACCGCTCTTGTTTTAATGTGTCTCCCAAATTCCATGTGTTGGAAAATTAATCCTCAAATTCATATGTTGATGATATTTGAAGATGGGGCCTTTGGGAGGTAATTAGGAATGGATAAGGTCATCAGGGTGAGGCCCCCATGATGGAACTGTTGGCTGTTCAAGAAGAGAAAGAAGGACTGAGTTGACATGCTCTTACTCCCTATCCATGTGATGCCCTGCACTGCCTCAGGGCTTGCAGACTCCTTGCCAGCAAGAATGCCCTCAGCAGATGCAGCCCCTTGACCTTAGACTTCCCAGCCTCCAAAACTGCAAGAAATAAACGTATTTTCTTTATAAATTACCTAGCTTTGGGTATTCAGTTAAAGCAATAGAAAATGGACTAAGACAGTAAATGAAGGTCACAATGAGCTTCTTCCCTGATTATCGTCACAACTGATGGTGAGTGATCAGTTTAAAAGGAAACTCACCCCTGTCTCTCCCACATCTAAAAATCCTCATGGGCTCTCCTGTGGGAATAACTTTAAAATCCACAGGAGGGCAAACCAGGGCATGGGCCATCTATATGTTTATCCGTCTGGTCTCTTCTTGCACTCTAAAACTTTATGCAACTTAATTTTCAACTATCATTCTATTTCCCCAAAATACCAAGAACTGTCACACTGCTCCTTCTTCCCAGACCTTCATTCTTTGTTGAAGATACCCAGAAATCCTCAGAACTTAGATGATCTCATCTTGTGCCTCCCAGTGCCTCTTATCACTTTCATCACTGCATTCAACACTGCAAGTAATCCTTTCTTTGTTTTATCTGTTCCTTTCTTCCGTAAGGTCCTTGAGGGCCTGCATGGAGGCTTAATGAGAATTGGTGTTCAGAAAAATATCTCCAAAATCTCTGATCTCTCTAACATCAACAATTAAATGCTATAAATGAAAGCTATAATTAAAAACCTCATTATAATTTTACAAAAAACGCATTTTGTACAGCAAAAAGTGAAATATAATTTAACATTTATGTTATCATTTTAGTATACTTTTTATAATATTGATAAAGATTGCAACAGCAAGGCCTTCAGATTCACACAGACCCTCACACATATGTTACTCATATTCCACGAGCACTGAAATAAACCACTATTGGTGTTGCAATGGGAACTTATGTTTTCCATTTCAAAATATCTGCTTGTTAATACTTTGGCACAAAATAAACGCTCTGCAAAACACACACATTTTCCATCTTGCAGGAGATTCTCTACAGAAAAGATCTGTTATTCAAGACAGTACGTGATAAGCAGTCACACAGAATCAATCTCTCTATGGGAAATATTTAAAATTCAAGAGCTCTGAGCAAAAAATTCAATATGAAACAGTACACAGTTGACTGCTACTCTGGCTGCTGAAGTATATTAACTCATGATCAGTTAGTTAACTTTTCCTTTAATTTCTTATTATCCATTTATTGATATTCACTGATCATGCTTCTAAGAACAGCTTTCATTAACATAATCTACAGCATAAAAAGTGAGATCCTTATTTTATAATCAGTGGTTTTAACAAGCTACAGACTTCAAGTGCAATACAATGGCAAAGCAATTACAATCAATTAATTTCCATCTGACAACTGCTGTCTCTAGTGGTTACCGCCCCATTCTACCAACTGATTTCTCCATCATGTTATCATCTATCAGCACATTACAGAGGATCAGAGACCCAAGTCAATGGCTCTGCAAAAGTCTGGGGTGGGAAAGCTCAGATATCAGGCTTATCATGTACTGAGGCTTTCCATTTCCATAGCTTAAAGAATCTCCAAATTAATTTAAAATGCACATGCTTAACCTTCACAATGACTTTACTGAATTCAAAGAAAACATCATTATTATAACTTTTTAATGACAATATAATAAACAATAATAAAATATTGGGTATGATCATTCTCTAAGTAAATAACTGCAATTATCAATACATTTGAAACCTTAGAATATACCTATGCATTTTACTATATATTATCTATATAGTATTACCCACCTGAAATCACAGAGGCATTGGCTAAGGTAAGTGTAATTCATCATGAGGTGAAATTTTATTCTTGAAAGTCATCACGCAAAATATGTGTATGGAAATATAGGCAAATTCTGGACCCTTAATAAACTCACTAGTTTGCTATGCTAACTCTAAGACCACCTACTTAGATTTTTCTTGACTAAATAATAAGCATACTGTGTCCAAGTCACTCTTACTGAGGTTTTCTATCACTTACAACCAAACAAAGCCTACTAAAGAGATGCTAATAATTTTGGATGATATCCTCCTACATTTGTACATCTGATTAAAGTTCATGTATGTATTCATACATCTGTTTAATTTTCAACATATAAGATACACTACAAAACACATAAAATAGAACATAAATAAGAATGAGCCAAAAATAAAACATAAGGTGCAATTCTTTATTTTCTTTCTGTGCCCTAAGGTGGCACAGTGTGCTCTAATGTATCCAGGTGAGTGTTTTATTCTGAAGAAGAAACACGGAACATTTGTGAGAATGAGAACATGGATAAGATCTAATGCCAAACTATAAAAGTTATGATCCTAAACAACCTTGGTGTATCTTAGTAATCAAAAACTCTCATCTGTGAGCAAATTCAACACTTTTGGAAGCTTGTTTATATTTTTTAAAGCTATGCCACTTTTAAGACAGTCCAATACACTAAGCTGGCTATGCTACATGGTACTATTTTGGCATGTACTTAATCAAACTTCTGTTTCTAGGAATGTAATTTGGTAAATAATTTGTTATAGAGCTATTGCCTTCAAAACAATTATATGGATGAAGGTTCCTGTAAGTAAACAGGAGGGGCCTTATGTTCCCGTGAATACCAATTTGTATTTCAAGGCTTTCTTTAAGTTCCCTTATTCCAGAGTGGGCCCTGCTATCAGACATCATTCTCTCCACATCCATCAGCTTCTGAAGCTCCCATCTGACTGGACCATGAGCTTGCTTCCACGGAGCAGAGCAGGTCTTCTCATCTTTAATCCATGGGCTTATGGATGGCATGACACAGAGGCACAGAATAGGAATTTATAGAAGGGAGAAATTTTGGCCCAGCGCGGTGACTCACACCCATAATCATAGCAATTTGGGAGGCCAAGATGGGTGGATCACCTGAGATCAGGAGTTGGAGACCAGCCTGGCCAACATGGTGAAACCCTGTCTCTACTAAAAATACAAAAAATTAGCCAGGCATGGTGGCAGGCACCTGTATTCACAGTTACTTGGAAGGCTGAGGCAGGAGAATCACTTGAACCCATGAGGTGGAGGTTGCAGTGGGCTGAGATTGCGCCATTGCACTCTAGCCTGGGTAACAAGAGCGAAACTCTGTCAAAAAAAAAAAAGGACAACTTTTTTATATAGCATTTTTCTAATTGTTTGTGTTAAAAAGTGGTATCATAGGCCAGGCACTCTGGCTCACACCTGTATCTCAGAACTACAGGAGCCAAGGTGGGAGGATCGCTTGAACCCAGGAGTCTGTGACCAGCCTCGACAACATAGGGAGACCCCCATCTATACAAATAATAATAATAATAAATTATTTGGGCATGGTGGCGCACGCCTGTGACCCCAGCTACTCAGAAGGCTGAGGTGGGAGGATCACCTGAGCCCAGGAGGTCGAGGTTGCAGTGAGCTGGTATTGCGCCACTGCACCCCAGCCTGTTTGAGACAGGGCTGAGTGAGGCCCTGTCTCAAAACAGAAAAAAAAAAAAAAAAAAAGTGTTATAGTGAACAAAAACTCTATTTTAAAAATTTCTGGGAAGCGAAGTAAGTTAGGATATAAGAAGGGCTCCAAAACAACTTAGAGAAAGAGCATGGAATTTCATTAAAGGAGGGAAAAATCAGCCCAGCAGCATAGAGGACAAACGAGGAGAAAACAAAGCAAAACAACTGGAAAGGATTTTCCAAAAAAAGAGGGACAGGAAGAATAAAGGAGTGTTAGGATTAAGATGAGCAGAGATGGTGCTAAGAAAGGGTTTTCCAAGCACCATGACCAAGGTCTAGGGATCAGTTTAAGGAAGCACTGCTGCTGGCATTAGAAATAGTACCCCATCACTAGGGGCCACAGGGACTGTGCAATTATCTGGATCACTCATCTGGCACTTGTTATATGTAGTTTAATGTGTTTTCTTATTTTTTTTATACGTTTCGGTCTCTATCCCCAGGGAGGTCAGGGAGAGTGCTTTGCTTTTAAGTTTTCTATTCTTTCCACATCACGTAGCATACATAGTAAGTAATCAGTAGAGTAATTAAATGCACAGTGAGAGGTGGTGGTGGTGAATTCATTAAAGGCAAAATGGGAAGAAAATGTTGGGTTGGAAGACAGAAATCCCCGCAGATTTTGCAATGAAAGTTAATTTATTAATGAATTGAAATGATGACTGGTTTCCCCCTTAACTACTGAGTTGAACCTGAATATTACTTACGGAGGTTTCTATGTTGCCGGCACAATGCAGCACACTGTGGGAACACATATATTGTTGCAGGAACAAGAGTACTAAATGGGCTGTTACAGATAATAATTGCATGAGATAGTCAAAGAAAGGGAGAGATTAATTCAGGCTATAGTAACCTCTGAGGGTTTCTTAGAGTGTTGGCATTGGAGCTGGGCTTGAATATGTGTGATTGAATTGGCACAGGAAAAGGAATCCTGGATGGGAAAAACAAGATCGCCCCCCACCCCCCGCCACCAAAAAAAAAAAAAAAAAAAAGGAAAATATTGAGACTCAGATTAGATCCGAAATAAATTCATCACACTCCTGGCTTTAAAATGTCAGATTTCGTCTTTGTCCACTAGAGTTGCGCGGACGGATGCGCCACTACTTTGCAGCGGGTTTCCGGCGGGCCACACGCGCAGCAACAGGAACCCAACCCCTGCTGACCTTGAGCTCCAGGAGTTCGTTTCTTATGTCCGCGGAAGTGCAGCGGCCTCAATTCTTAGCGCAGAAAAATAACTACACATGGGCAAAGGAGATCCTAAGAAGCCGAAAGACAAAATGTCATCATATGCATTTTTTGTGTAAACTTGTCGGGAGGAGCACAAGAAGAAGCACCCAGATGCTTCAGTCAACTTCTCAGTTTTCTAAAAAGTGCTCAGAGAGATAGAAGACCATGTCTGTTAAAGAGAAAGGAAAATTTGAAGATGTGGCAAAGGCGGACAAGGCCCGTTATGAAAGAGAAATGAAAACCTATATCCCTCTCAAAGGGGAGGCAAAAAAGGAGTTCAAGGATCCCAATGTACCCAAGAGGCCTCCTTCGGGATTTTTCCTGTTCTGCTCTGAGTATCACCCAAAAATCAAAGGAGAACATCCTGGCCCGTCCATTGGTGATGTTCGGAAGAAACTGGGAGAGATGTGGAACAACACTGCTGCAGACAACAAGCAGCCTTATGAAGAGAAGGCTGCCAAGCTGAAGGAAAAATACGAAAAGGATACTGCTGCATATCGAGCTAAAGGAAAGCCTGATGCAGCAAAAAAGGGAGTTGTCAAGGCTGAAAAAAGCAAGGAAAAGAAGGAAGAGGAGAAAGATGAGGAAGATGAAGAGGATGAAGATGAAGATGATGAATAAGTTGGTTCTAGTGCAGTTTTTTTCTTGTCTATAAAGCATTTAAACCCCCTGTACACAACTTATTCCTGTTAAAGAAAAAAACTGAAATGTAGGCTGTGTAAGATTTATTTTTAAACAAACAATCAAAAAATGTCACATTCCTCAAGCAGTTTTTTTTTTTCTCTCCCATAGAGTTCATGATATGACGATTCTCTAAGAAAAGGTAAGAATCTGGCAATGCAATGTAAAAGCTTTTAGGATTAGCAAACTACCTTTACAAGCCAGGAGCCATTTAAATATGGTTGTTGACTCTGGCAGCCTCTTCTGTAGGAATACTGTAAATGAAACCTGCTGCCATATATTAAAATTTCCTGTAGAATCTGTCATTTATCAGGCACCTAGGAAGGAGCACTGGCATGAGACTGAGTTATAAAATATTTAATGGTAAAGGGAAATTGCAAGAAGAATGCAGTGGTGTTTGAAAGGGAAACAAACCATTTCTCAGCTGGCAAGAGGCAAAGATAGCTTTCTCCCCGCTGCCAAAGATCAGACAATTGTTCACTTTGCTGGCATGGGAAAAATGGGGAGTGTAGGGCAAGGATTTTAAAAGTTCAATTGATTCGTGGGGCTGCTGTGAGAACTGACAGTTCTTGATGTATCCCAAAGCCATTAATTTTTGCAGCAAATGTAGAAAGGGCCCTTGTTAAAGTTGCATGACATACCTGCCACGTTGCAGTTTGAAATCCTGCTTTTAAAAACGGTTTCAGCTTATTTAAACCTGAATGGGACATAGCCTGTTCAATGGAAATGCATTTATTTGGGAATTGCAGAGCTTATCCTAAACTGAATATATTTCCTTTAACCAGCATGCAAACACACGCATATTTCAAACTGCTCTGAACTATGATAATAATAATAGCAGCTACTGTCACTGGAGCCCTTGGCTTATGCTAGGCTCTGTGCTATGTGCTTCAGAGACACTATCTCTGCACCACACATCACCTTCCTGAAATGGCCTGTTTTATGTTACCAGCTATCTCTAAATCCAATAGTGGGTTTTTTTTTTTTTCGCATCTCGTTGAAATTCTCAAAAGCAACTGAAACTCATAACCCTCTTGCCTTTGTGAAAACCTTTCTTTCCTTGGAATCTATGTTATCACATAGTCTTGATTTTCCTCTTGACCTTTGACTTTCACCAAATTATTATCATCTAATCTATGTTTAAATGCTGGATTACTTAAAGACTGGCTTTCAAATAACTCCAAGCATATACTTAACACCATGCTAAGTGTTTTCCTTTAGCTGTCTTTTTTGACCTTAAAATAACACTATGAATTTGTGCATTTTTATTATCATTTTTTTTTTTTTAACAAATAGAGAGACTGAGTCTTTACTTACTTTGTTTACTTCATTGGCCCAAGGGTTCATAGCTCTTACCTGGGAGCTTCTAAACACAAACCAATGCAGCTTGACTGACTCTGTTATACTGTTTCCCATAGTCACATTTTTATTTCTATTATGTCTTTCTTTTTTATTTATTCTCTGTGTGAGGGCTATTGCCAGTGTGTTACTCAGTTTAGCAGCATCTTCGAGTGAGTATATTAGAAATGTAAAGCATGGATTCCATCCAAGATCTACTGCACCAGAAACGCTGGAGGTGGGTCCTGGATGCTGCTTTAGAAAACTTTCCAGATCATTCTCATGAACCCTAAACTCTGAAAACCAGCTGCCCTGGATGATCCTCTCTGTTATCTACATGCCAATAACCTTGATTTTATGCATCCAGCTCACAGGCTTCTCTAAATTCCAGTCTGCCTATCTTTCCCCTCTTGATGGACATCCCAAAAGCAGCTCAGAATTTGCTTATAGAAAATGGAACTCTTGCTCTTCCTCAAGAAACTTGCACTTTAGCACTCCCAGTCTCAGTTAATGTGACACCACTGATCCCACTGTCCAGGCCAGAAACCTAGTAGCCATTCTCTTGATCCTGCATGCGCAATCACCAAATACTCTTGATTCTAACTCCTAAATATCTTTTGAATTTACCACTTCTTTCCATCTCATCTTACCTGGAATATTCCTTACAGACCTGTCTGTGCACATGCTACCCACCCTAAAATGAATTATTTACAATAAAATCTGTTTCCATAATATATGCAAAAAAAAAAACCACATAGCAATCAGTCACTGCTGTTCCAAAAATCATGTCATGGCTTATCTCGGCTCTTACGATGAAGACCAAAATCTTCCCAAGCCCTCTGTGTCTCTCACTCCTCATCTCATACGTAATAACTGCCCCCCACTTTCAATACACAAGCCACAGTTGTTTAAATTTCCCATGTCCCCTCAGGCCTTTGCATATGCTTCGCTCTGCAGGTTGCCACCTTGCACCCCCACAATCCCACAGTTGTCCACAGATTTCATCCAGAGAACATATTATAAGACAGAGAAAACTTTAGCAAAAAATAAATTCCCATTGGATATTTCTGTTCTCTACAAAACTCTCTATAGTGTTGCCCAGTAAAGGCTTTCTTCTCTGGGGCCTTTTCACTATTTAGGTCACAGAACTACTCCCCACTCTTTCTGCTCTTTGTCTCTCATTCTTTCAATTATAGCTATGACTGCTACTCATAGTCTTGAGCCACAGATAACACACACGTCTGGGAAGCCTAGCCTTTGAGATGACTTATCAAAGTCCAACAAAAATGAGCCTCACCCTATGGGATATTCTCAAACTTGCTACTAGAAATAATAACCTTCATTATTTCCATTTGTTTATCCCATAAACCATATGCTTCTGGAAGATACAAACATGTTTTATATCTGTGTGTGTGTGTGTATGTGTGTGTGTTTGTGCATGTATGTGGGTATATGTATTCGTAATAACTAACTCATCACCTGTTATCCAATAGTTATTCAGTAAATACTTATTGAATGAATATCCTCACACTAACCCTAAATTATGGACTTTTATATATTGTAGATGAGATTTTCAATATACCCATAGAGACTTCATTCCTTCTAACAAAAAGCCTCCCTGGGAGTTTGAACTACTCTATAGGCTAAGAAAAGCAGGAGTACATTAAGGATTGAATGCTATGTAGAAGTGAAGACACTTGCTAACTGAATGGCCTACAAATCCAATATGCTGGAGGACTGTAGTAGCACTTGCCATTGACAGAGAAGTAGCAGACACTTACCTCACATAGGTCAGAAGTGCATACCTATACATTTTTGTGGGTGCAGAGTGGCCTTGTCTCTGCCTTGTTCCATAAAAGATCATGAAGTAGGTGGGTTGACTATTGTGTGTGCTTATTTAGAAATATTATGATCTGGATTACAGCAGGGTCATTTTCCACTTGCTCAAATTTTACCTTACTTACACGTGGGCAGTGAGTAGCATGTACACAGAAACCCCAATACCTTCTGCTAAGGAAAGAACATGGCCATTTGTAGATGGATCTTAAACTTCAAAGAGAACTGAGTCTATGCTGGTGGGGCCCTTTTCATGCTTCTCCAGCAGAGAGAGACCTCAGCTAACAGACTGATTCTATCTTCTGAGTCAGGTACACTGGGAAACTTGAAAGAGATGCCATCATAGACTTGAATTACATGGCTCTCCTTCCTCTGACATCATGTTTCCTAAGCAATTTTCTAACTGAAATGTGATTTCCAGCATTAATCTGGATGCTATCCACAGTGGGGATGGTGTATCTTTCTCTACAACATCTTTATTTCCCAAATGTGTCTTTATATGAGCTTCTAGTGGATAAAAGTTTCTCACACATAGAAACAGCCTCCTGTCTGGTCTCCCTGTACCTCACACTGGCTTCTACTACTTACTAAGAGTTAACACGGCCGGGTGCGAGTGGCTCACGCCTGTAATCATAACACTTTGGGAGGCCGAGGCGGGCAGATCTCGAGGTCAGGAGATCAACACCATCCTGGCTAACACGGTGAAACCCCGTTTCTACCAAAAATACACAAAAAAATTAGCCAGACATGGTGGCGGGCGCCTGTAGTCCCAGCTACTTGGGAGGCTGAGGCAGGAGAATGGCGTGAACCCAGGAGGCAGAGCTTGCAGTGAGCCAAGATCGTGCCGCAGCACTCCAGCCTGGGTGACAGCACAAGACTCCATCTCAAAAAAAAAAAAAGAAGAGTTAACACACCCACCTCAATAGCACATGTGAGCTCTCCATCTTGTGGCTAAAACTCCATTGAGTCTTCATTACACGAGATTGACAAACACTTTCTAGCTTATTCAGCAATTCCCCACACAAGCCATCAGAGAATGCTCCCTGGAACTGCACTTCCTAGTCTCTTTCCCACATTTCTTGAGCTCCAATAATACTGGAACACATATGGTGACTTTTAGACTCTATGAATTTAAATGTGCTATTCCCTTTACCTCATACACAGCTACATGTATGTCTCTAACAAATAATTTCTAATTGTTTCAGATTTATGTGAAATGTAAGCACATACTGAAGTCTTCCCTAGGTTCTCAGGTTAGAAGTGGCTGAAAGTATTCAGAGCTCCAGGCACACTTCGTATTCATCTCTAATACTGTGACGATCACTCTGAATTGCAGTTTAACTGCTTACATGTTCGTTCTCCATCCTCTTCTCAAACTAGATTATGGGATCTTAGGGACCTAGCAAGTCAATCTCTGTATCACCATAATTTATTACAAAGCCTGACACACAATAAGTGCTTAATGCACGCTTTCTGTGAATAAGTATCATAATGGTTGTAACAATGAAAATTATACCAACATCATGGGCATACACAAAACTTCAGAATGATAAGGTAACAGCACCTTTTTGCTCCAAATCTGTGATAATGTTTTTGGAAATGAATGATAAAAAACATATCTATACTTTTGTGAACATACCTGAGGCTAATAATCAAGTTTTTTTTATTTTTTCATGTTCGTGGGTTCCGTGTAAAAAAGCAGTTTTTTTTGAGGAGCCAAGATGGCCGAATAGGAACAGCTCCGGTCTACAGCTCCCAGCGTGAGCGACGCAGAAGACGGTGATTTCTGCATTTCCATCTGAGGTACCGGGTTCGTCTCACTAGGGAGTGCCAGACAGTGGGCGCAGGCCAGTGGGTGCGCGCACCATGCGCGAGCCGAAGCAGGGCGAGGCATTGCCTCACTCGGGAAGCGCAAGGTGTCAGGGAGTTCCGTTTCTGAGTCAAAGAAAGGGGTGACAGACGCACCTGGAAAATCGGGTCACTCCCACCCGAATACTGCGCTTTTCCGACTGGCTTAAAAAACGGCGCACCAAGAGATTCTATCCCGCATCTGGCTCGGAGGGTCCTACGCCCACGGAGTCTCGCTGATTGCTAGCACAGCGGTCTGAGATCAAACTGCAAGGCGGCAGCGAGGCTGGGGGAGGGGCGCCCGCCATTGCCCAGGCTTGCTTAGGTAAACAAACCAGCCCGGAAGCTCGAACTGGGTGGAGCCCACCACAGCTCAAGGAGGCCTGCCTGCCTCTGTAGGCTCCACCTCTGGGGGCAGGGCACAGACAAACAAAAAGACAGCAGTAACCTCTGCAGACTTAAATGACCCTGTCTGACAGCATTGAAGAGAGCAGTGGTTCTCTCAGTACGCAGCTGGAGATCTGAGAACCGGCAGACTGCCTCCTCAAGTGCGTCCCTGACCCCTGACCCCCGACCCCCGAGCAGCCTAACTGGGAGGCACCCCCCAGCAGGGGCACACTGACATCTCACACGGCAGGGTATTCCAACAGACCTGCAGCTGAGGGTCCTGTCTGTTAGAAGGAAAACTAACAAACAGAAAGGACATCCACACCAAAAACCCATCTGTACATCACCATCATCAAAGACCAAAAGTAGATAAAACCACAAAGATGGGGAAAAAACAGAACAGAAAAACTGGAAACTCTAAAAAGCAGAGCGCCTCTCCTCCTCCAAAGGAACGCAGTTCCTCACCAGCAACGGAACAAAGCTGGATGGAGAATGACTTTGACGAGCTGAGAGAAGGCTTTAGACGATCAAATTACTCTGAGCTATGGGAGGACATTCAAACCAAAGGCAAAGAAGTTGAAAACTTTGAAAAAAATTTAGAAGAATGTATTACTAGAATAACCAATACAGAGAAGTGCTTAAAGGAGCTGATGGAGCTGAAAACCAAGGCTCGAGAACTACGTGAAGAATGCAGAAGCCTCAGGAGCCGATGCCATCAACTGGAAGAAAGGGTATCAGCAATGGAAGATGAAATGAATGAAGTGAAGTGAGATGGGAAGTTTAGAGAAAAAAGAATAAAAAGAAATGAGCAAAGCCTCAAAGAAATATGGGACTATGTGGAAAGACCAAATCTACGTCTGATTGGTGTACCTGAAAGTGATGGGGAGAATGGAACCAAGTTGGAAAACACTCTGCAGGATATTATCCAGGAGAACTTCCCCAATCTAGCAAGGCAGGCCAACGTTCAGATTCAGGAAATACAGAGAACGCCACAAAGATACTCCTCGAGAAGAGCAACTCCAAGACACATAATTGTCAGATTCACCAAAGTTGAAATGAAGGAAAAAATGTTAAGAGCAGCCACAGAGAAAGGTCGGGTTACCCTCAAAGGGAAGCCCATCAGACTAACAGCGGAACTCTCGGCAGAAACCCTACAAGCCAGAAGAGAGTGGGGGCCAATATTCAACATTCTTAAAGAAAATAATTTTCAACCCAGAATTTCATATCCAGCCAAACTAAGCTTCATAAGTGAAGGAGAAATAAAATACTTTACAGACAAGCAAATGCTGAGAGATTTTGTCACCACCAGGCCTGCCCTACAAGAGCTCCTGAAGGAAGCACTAAACATGGAAAGGAACAACGGGTACCAGCTGCTGCAAAATCATGCCAAAATGTAAAGACCATCGAGGCTAGGAAGAAACTGCATCAACTAACGAGTAAAATAACCAGCTAACATCATAATGACAGGATCAAATTCACACATAACAATATTAACTTTAAATGTAAATGGACTAAATGCTCCAATTAAAAGACACAGACTGGCAAATTGGATAAAGAGTCAAGACCCATCAGTGTGCTGTATTCAGGAAACCCATCTCACGTGCAGAGACACACATAGGCTCAAAATAAAAGGATGGAGGAAGATCTACCAAGCAAATGGAAAACAAAAAAAGGCAGGGGTTGCAATCCTAGTCTCTGATAAAACAGAGTTTAAACCAACAAAGATCAAAAGAGACAAAGAAGGCCATTACATAATGGTAAAGGGATCAATTCAACAAGAAGAGCTAACTATCCTAAATATATATGCACCCAATACAGGAGCACTCAGATTCATAAAGCAAGTCCTGAGTGACCTACAAAGAGACTTAGACTCCCACACATTAATAATGGGAGACTTTAACACCCCACTGTCAACATTAGACAGATCAATGAGACAGAAAGTCAACAAGGATACCCAGGAATTGAACTCAGCTCTGCACCAAGAGGACCTAATAGACATCTACAGAACTCTCCACCCCAAATCAACAGAATATACATCTTTTTCAGCACCACACCACACCTATTCCAAAATTGACCACATACTTGGAAGTAAAGCTCTCCTCACCAAACGTAAAAGAACAGAAATCACAAGAAACTGTCTCTCAGACCACAGTGCAATCAAACTAGAACTCAGGATTCAGAATCTCACTCAAAACCACTCAACTTCATGGAAACTGAACAACCTGCTCCTGAATGACTACTGGGTACATAACGAAATGAAGGCAGAAATAAAGATGTTCTTTGAAACCAACGAGAACAAAGACACAACATAGCAGAATCTCTGGGATGCATTCAAAGCAGTGTGTAGAGGGAAATTTATAGCACTAAATGCCCACAAGAGAAAGCAGGAAAGATCCAAAATTGACACCCTAACATCACAATTAAAAGAACTAGAAAAGCAAGAGCAAACACATTCAAAAGCTAGCAGAAGGCAAGAAATAACTAAAATCAGAGCAGAACTGAAGGAAATAGAGACACAAAAAACCCTTCAAAAAATTAATGAGTCCAGGAGCTGGTTTTTTTGAAAGGATCAACAAAATTGATAGACCGCTAGCAAGACTAATAAAGAAAAAAAGAGAGAAGAATCAAATAGATGCAATAAAAAATGATAAAGGAGATATCACCACCGATCCCACAGAAATACAAACTACCATCACAGAATACTACAAACACCTCTACGCAAATAAACTAGAAAATCTAGAAAAAATGGATAAATTCCTCGACACATACACTCTCCCAAGACTAAACCAGGAAGAAATTGAATCTCTGAATAGACCAATAGCAGGATCTGAAATTGTGGCAATAATCAATAGTTTACCAACCAAAAAGAGTCCAGGACCAGATGGATTCACAGCCGAATTCTACCAGAGGTACAAGGAGGAACTGGTACCATTCCTTCTGAAACTATTCCAATCAATAGAAAAAGAGGGAATCCTCCTTAACTCGTTTTATGAGGCCAGCATCATTCTGAAACCAAAGCTGGGCAGAGACTCAACCAAAAAAGAGAATTTTAGACCAATATCCTTGATGAACATTGATGCAAAAATCCTCAACAAAATACTGGCAAACCGAATCCAGCAGCACATCAAAAAGCTTATCCACCATGATCAAGTGGGCTTCATCCCTGGGATGCAAGGCTGGTTCAATATATGCAAATCAATAAATGTAATCCAGCATATAAACAGAGCCAAAGACAAAAACCACATGATTATCTCCATAGATGCAGAAAAAGCCTTCGACAAAATTCAACAACCCTTCGTGCTAAAAACTCTCAATAAATTAGGTATCGATGGGACGTATTTCAAAATAATAAGAGCTATCTGTGACAAACCCACAGCCAATATCATACTGAATGGGCAAAAACTGGAAGCATTCCCTTGGAAAACTGGCACAAGACAGGGATGCCCTCTCTCACCACTCCTATTCAACATAGTGTTGGAAGTTCTGGCCAGGGCAATTAGGCAGGAGAAGGAAATAAAGGGTATTCAATTAGGAAAATAGGAAATCAAATTGTCCCTGTTTGCAGGTGACATGATTGTATATCTAGAAAACCGCATTGTCTCAGCCCAAAATCTGCTTAAGCTGATAAGCAACTTCAGCAAAGTCGCAGGATACAAAATCAATGTACAAAAATCACAAGCATTCTTATACACCAACAACAGACAAACAGAGAGCCAAATCATGAGTGAACTCCCATTCATAATTGCTTCAAAAAGAATAAAATACCTAGGAATCCAACTTACAAGGGACGTGAAGGACCTCTTCAAGGAGAACTACAAACCACTGCTCAAGGAAATAAAAGAGGATACAAGCAAATGGAAGAACATTCCATGCTCATGGGTAGGAAGAATCAATATCGTGAAAATGGCCATACTGCCCAAGGTAATTTACAGATTCAATGCCATCCCCATCAAGCTACCAATGCCTTTCTTCACAGAATTGGAAAAAAACTACTTTAAAGTTCATATGGAACCAAAAAAGAGCCCACATCGCCAAGTCAATCCTAAGCCAAAAGAACAAAGCTGGAGGCATCACACTACCTGACTTCAAACTATACTACAAGGCTACAGTAACCAAAACACCATGGTACTGGTACCAAAACAGAGATATAGATCAATGGAACAGAACAGAGGCCTCAGAAATAACGCCACATATCTACAACTATCTGATCTTTGACAAACCTGACAAAAACAAGCAATGGGGAAACGATTCCCTATTTAATAAATGGTGCTGGGAAAACTGGCTAGCCATATGTAGAAAGCTGAAACTGGATCCCTTCCTTACACCTTATACAAAAATGAATTCAAGATGGATTAAAGACTTAAACGTTAGACCTAAAACCATAAAAACCCTAGAAGAAAACCTAGGCATTACCATTCAGGACATAGACATGGGCAAGGACTTCATGTCTAAAACACCAAAAGCAATGGCAACAAAAGCCAAAATTGACAAATGGGATCTAATTAAACTAAAGAGCTTCTGCACAGCAAAAGAAACTACCATCAGAGTGAACAGGCAACCTACAAAACGGGAGAAAATTTTCGCAACCTACTCATCTGACAAAGGGCTAATATCCGGAATCTACAATGAACTCAAACAAATTTACAAGAAAAAAACAAACAACCCCATCAAAAAGTGGGCAAAGGACATGAACAGACACTTCTCAAAAGAAGACATTTATGCAGCCAAAAAACACACGAAAAAATGCTCATCATCACTGGCCATCAGAGAAATGCAAATCAAAACCACAATGAGATACCATCTCACACCAGTTACAATGGCAATCATTAAAAAGTCAGGAAACAATAGGTGCTGGAGAGGATGTGGAGAAATAGGAACACTTTTACACTGTTGGTGGGACTGTAAACTAGTTCAACCATTGTGGAAGTCAGTGTGGCGATTCCTCAGGGATCTAGAACTAGAAATACCATTTGACCCAGCCATCCCATTACTGGGTATATACCCAAAGGACTATAAATCATGCTGCTATAAAGACACATGCACACATATGTTTATTGCGGCATTATTCACAATAGCAAAGACTTGGAACCAACCCAAATGTCCAACAATGATAGACTGGATTAAGAAAATGTGGCACATATAGAACATGGAGTACTATGCAGCTGTAAAAAATGATGAGTTCATGTCCTTTGTAGGGACATGGATGAAATTGGAAATCATCATTCTCAGTAAACTATCGCAAGAACAAAAAACCAAACACCGCATATTCTCACTCATAGGTGGGAATTGAACGATGAGATCACATGGACACAGGAAGGGGAATATCATACTCTGGGGACTGTTGTGGGGTGTGGGGAGGGGGGAGGGATAGCATTGGGAGATATACCTAATGCTAGATGACGAGTTAGTGGGTGCAGCGCACCAGCATGGCACATGTATACGTATGTAACAAACCTGCACAATGTGCACATGTACCCTAAAACTTAAAGTATAATAAAAAAGAAAGAAAGAAAAAAAGCAGTTTTTTTAAATGAGAATTTATGTGTTTCTTTATTAAAGAATGTTCTCCCACATCCAAATTTCTTGTCTGGAAAGTATGTATGGATGTGATGTTCAAAATATTTAATAAGTCATATGGAAATTACAGGACTAATCAGAATAAATCTGTACAGTCATAAGAGAGAAGCAGTGTCCTGGAGGTCCCTCTGGGGCTAAATGTTAACTCTTGTTTCTGGATTAACACTGAGGAGATTTGGGAACCCCGGCATCCAGGGTGGCATTGGGGGGACAATTTTCAGGGGGGATTTGAGCAGTGGTTAGTTACCATATAGAATAAAATTATTGTAATTTCTTAACAGTCAATACAATTAGTGAAGTGCACTGCTGTACATCAGGTCTACTCTCGTGGTATAAATCTGTCTTTAGTATAATATGAAGACAGATATGCGATGCCTCCAGCTTTGTTCTGGTTGTTTAGGATTGCTTTGGCTATTAAAGCCCTTTTTTGGTTCCACATGAATTTTAGGATTTTTTTTCTAATCCTGTGAAAAATGACATTGGTAATGTAATCAAATGGTGTTGAATATGTACATTGCTTTGGGCAGTACAGTCATTTTAATGATATTGATTCTTCAAATCCATGAGCATGGGGTGATTTTCCATTTGTTTGTGTCATCTATGATTAGTGTTTTGTAGTTTTGCTTGTAGAGATCTTTCACTTCCTTCATTAAATGTATGCCTATGTATTTTTTTGTAACGATTGTAAATAGGATTGAGTTCTTGTTTTGGTTCTCAGCTTGATTATTATTATTGGTGTTTAGCAAGGCCACAGATTTTTCCTTGTTGATTTTGTATCCTGAAACTTTACTGAAATCATTTATCAGTTCTCCATTCTGTACCATTTATCTATATGTCTATTTTTTAATTCCAGTACCATATTGTTTTGGTTACTACAGCATTGAGAGCCCTAGATTTGATAAAGCCACATACCTATGATGAACTGACCTTTGACTAAGTCAACAAAAATATACACTGGGGAGAGGACACTCTATTCAATAAATGGTTCTGGAAAAATTGGATAACCATATGCAGACGGATGAAACCATACCCATATCTCTTACCATATACAAAAATTAACTCAAGATGAAATTAAAGACTGAAATGTAAAACTTGAAACTGTAAAAATCCTTGAAGAAAACCTAGGAAAAACTTTACTGAACACTGGCCTAGGCAAAGAATTTATGACCAAGTCCTCAAAAACAAACATCATAAAAACAAAAATATATAAGTGAGAGTTAATTAAACTAAAAAGCTTCTACAAAGCAAAATAAACGATAAATACAGTAAACAGACAGCCTACAGAATGGGAAAATATTTGCAATCTATGCATCTGACAAAGGGCTAATATCCGGAATCTACAAGGAACCCAAACAGCTCAACAAGAAAAATAAATAACTCTATTAAAAAGGGGGCAAAACACATAAACACACACTTTTTAAAAGAAAACATACAAGCAACCAATAAACATATGAAAAACATTCTCAACATCATTAATCATCAGATAAATGCAAATTAAAACCACAGTGAGATACCATCTTACACCAGCCAGAATGGTTAATATTAAAAAGTGAAAAAACAACAGATATTGTGAGGATGTGGAGAAAAGGGAATGCTAATACGTTGTTGATGGCAGTGTAAATTGCTACAACCTTTATGGAAAACAGTATGGAGATTTATCCAAGAACTGAAAATAGAACTACCATTTGATCCAGTAATCCCACTTCTGAGTATATACCCAATGGGAAAGAAATCATTATTATATCAAAAAGATATCTGTACTTGCATATTTTTGGCAGCACTATTCACAATAGCAAAGATATGGAATCACCTTAAGTATTCATTAATGGATGATTAATGAGTGTGTGTGTGTGTGCATATATATAACATAAATACCATATTCCATATATATATCATATAGTATGATATATATACATACACACACCAGAAATACCATATACCATAAATACCATAAAGTACTACTCAGCCATAAAAAAGAAATCATACCATTTTATGAAATCTAGGACTCTCAAGGCTTAGTAACCAAAACACCATGGTGCTGGTATAAAAATAGATACAGATCAATAGAACAGGAACTGGAGGCAACGATCCTAAGTAAAATAACTCAGAAACAGAGTAAACTCAGAAACAGAGTAAAATACTTTATATTCTCACTTATAACCAGGAGCTAAACAAAGGGTACACATGGACATTTAGTGGTAAATAATATACACTGGAGACTACAAAAGAGGAAGGAAAGGGTTGAAAAACTACCTATTGGGTTACCAAATCACTTTTTGGGTGATGAGTACACTAAAAGCCCAGACTCTACCGCTATGTAAAATATTAATGTAAGAAATCTGTACTTGTACTCCCTAAATCTAGAAAAATAAAACAGATATATACATATAAAATAAATAAATCTGTTCTTAGGACTTATAGTTTTAACAATTCAAACCAACAACCTTGGGATAAGAGAAACTTTAGAAGTCAGCATGCAGTAATAATGCTTGGAATAAACCTATTAATCCAATATAAATATCATTTTCATTTTACAGAAATGAAACTGAACTATGGAGGGACCACACAACAGTCTTATTATTTCACACCTCATCCATAGAAAGGCAAGGAAAAGTCAATAAAGCCCAACTCCATAAAGAAATCTCTTTAATATTCTGCATTTCCAACCGTGCTGAGTTTTGGACTCTTTTAAGCTACACATATGCAAGCTTCTCCTTGCCAAACACTCTATTTATCACTCCAGAATAAGTAAATAAGAGCAATTAGAAGGCACCGTTTTTTAGTAGTTCATTCATCTTGGAACCCATCTACCCAACACCAATGTTAAAAATATTTTTATTTTTAAATTTTGGGCGTACATAGCTGGTGTATATATTCATGGGGTACATGAGATGCTTTGATACAGGTATGCAATGCGTAATAATCACATCATGGAAAATGGGGTATCCATCTCCTCAAGCATTTATACTTTGTGTTACAAACAATCCTATTACACTCTTAGTTATTTAAAGTGTACAATTATTATTGACTATAGTCACCCTGTTGTGCTATCAAAAAATAGGTCTTACATTTTCTATTTTTTTGTACCCATTAACCATAAAAATAGGGAACGTTTCACAAATTTGCATGTCATCCTTGTGCACGGCCATGACAACTTTCTCTGTATTGTTCCCATTTTAGTATATGTGCTGCCAAAGCAAGCACCCAACACCCATTTTTTTGAGCACACAATAAAATACTGTGCAAAGTAGATATTGGGGGGAGGTAGGTGAGTGCAAAAATAAAGACAGTGCTTGACTCAGGGAATTTCTATTACTTTCTCTGTCAAATTTTCTTTTCATTCCATCATGGCTTTGAATTAATGTCTAAACATTGACTTGATTCTTCAGATTCCTTCATGAAAATGAATATCACTCACTTTAATTACTTAAAAATCTTATTTTTCCCCTTAATAGTTTTAGCTCTTATTTGAATCATTTATTCTAGTGTTCAGATATCCAAGCACTTTCTTCTCCACCTGGGGTATAAAGAAAGGATAGATATTGCAACACAAGAGCCTGGCTTGAAGCCCTGCTTATGCATTGGCTAACTATGTCAAGTGTCATGGCAGAAGTAGAAAAAATATTCTAGGAGAGTTCGTGGAGAGGGCACTTTTGTCAGTAGTGGTGTGGTGGCTCCGCATTTTATGCAAGAAAGACTTAGAGAGTGGGTTGAGGTGGGAACTAGACATATCTTAATGCAGCCTTTGCATAGGAAATATGTTTTTACTTCTATGGTGTTCTCATTTGGATGGGTTGAGAAACTGAGATTATAACAGGACTAACTCTAACACTAGCCCCAACCACCACCCCCATATTCTTAGTATCTTGTCTGCAAATCACGGTGCAAACAAAGTCAATCAAGAGAAGTTTCCTCCTCAAAAAATAAAGCCAACTGTCAAAGACACTTTAGAGAGTATTCACTCTGGCTGACTGGAAAAGTTATGAAAATTATATTAAAGTACTTTAAAAGATGGATAGTTGTTTAAGTAAAAGGATGATATCTTTAAGCTGTCTTATATCTCCAGCCCCCACCCTAGATGGCATATTGATGGCTGCATGACAGAAGATAAAGAAATGCTAAACCAAGTGGAAAGGATACAACTTCCTAGACATGGCACATGAGAAGTGCACACAAGCAGGAGAGGAAATGCAGGCATGCAACCAAAGTGTTAAGGACCAAGAAGACAAAAAAGGACTCCAGAAATATATTAAAAGTCAAGAGCACTTGGAAGCTTAAGACATTTGAACCTCAACATGTTCAAACTTTAAAAAAATAGAAATTTAAAAATTTTTAAACAGAGAGAGAGTTACTGATGTGGTTTGGCTGTATCCCCACCCAAATCTCATCTTGAGTCGTAATCCCCATAATCTCCATGTGTGGAAAGGACCTGGTGGGAGGTAACCAAATCATGGAGGTAGCTTCCCCCATGCTGTTCTCGTGATAGTGAGTGAGTTCTCACAAGATCTGATGGTTTTATAAGCCTCTGGCATTTCTTCTGCTGGCCCTCATTCTCTCCCCTGCTGCCCTGTGAAGAGGTGCCTTCCGCTGTGATTGTAAGTTTCCTGAGGACTCCCCAGCTATGTGGAACTATGAGTCAATTAAACCTCTTTTCTTCTTAAATTACCCAGTCTCAGGTATTTCTTCATAACTGTGTGAGGACAGACTAATACAGTTACTGACTAAAAATACAGGAAATCAAGAATGTAGCATTAACCCCTAAAATGTCACATTTGTTTAAAACAGGCAACTAGAATGTATTCAGTCATTAAGTCATTTATCATTTTGAAAACATCCAGGTCTTAGGGATACACAATCAGATTATAAAACAATTACATTGTTCTCCAAATCTTCTTGCATAAAGTACCCAATACATCAATCATTTCACTTATTTGAAGAAGTATCATCCTGTGCACCCCTGTTCATCTTCTTCATGACAGTGTTGGTGTCATCTTAAGCAAAAGTGGGAAAGGCTTGTTTCTTGGTACTACATTGGGACTCTGTGTTTTAGCCTCAGATGAAATTTAGTGTGCCGAGTTCTAAATATCCAACTTAATGCTTTGTAATGTACTTTTGCAGATCTGGGTTTGCATTACTACTTTACTACTTGCTGGCATTTTGAACATGAATAAGGTGAATATATGAAAGCATATAATTCATGGGGTTTCACGAAGCCTAAATGAGAAAAGAAGACAATGTGTGGTAGTGGGATTTTCACAGTGCTTGGCACCAAGCACATCTTTCCTTTCTTTACTAAATAAGTCAGCACATATTTATTGAGCATCAACTGTATATCTAATTCTGTAATGTCGCTGTATGATGCCAATTAAAGTCATTTATTTAACAATCTATCATGGAGCATCTAATATAAGACTGCTGAGTACTGTATTGATTCCTGGGGTGGAAAGTGAGGAAATCAGTTCAGATAATAAGGCATGTCTGCCTCCCAGGAGCAACAAGGCATGCGTGACTGTCATGTACCCAATCTACGCTCTGCTAAGTGCTGGGCAGGGGAGAGTGGTGTCTAGGTGGCTAATATACTCATAATGTTTTCTAACTTCTAAGCACTTGTTTAGAGATACTGGATGTGGTTATAGCATTTTAAAAGATAAATAAGCCCTCCACAGGGCGGTTCATGGATTTCTCATGTGCTATTACATAGACTAGATCAATAAAGAGTGGGATGCCCCCATCAATCACTAGTAAGGTGATGATCTCACAAGTGCACTACCTACAACTTTACTATCATATTGACATCAGAAAGAGAATTGATCCTTTTCTGCATTATTCCATAAAAGTTTTTTATGTTTTTACTTTTTTCCAGAGAGGAGGGGCACACTCATGCTTTATTCAGTCATGTTTGTCTTATTCATCTCTGTAAGATGTACATCTTCATATCAATGTACATGAAGGATATGTACATGGGACAAAGGGAAGGTGTGCGGATCTTATTTGACTCTTGGCTTAACCATAGCCAACTATTTTCTTTAGCAAGTTCTTAATTTATCTGAATCTTATTTATGTAATATGATTAAAATATTACTTATTATTCATTTCTATGAGTAAAGACCCCAATGCATTATAGACATGCAGTAAATATAAATTTTATCATACATCTTCTCTTCTTTAAAATTTTCCTTTCTATTTGAATAGATATTTTTCCAAAGAATATATACATATATCCAACAAACACATAAAAAGATGTCCAAAATTGTTAGTGTTTATGTAAAGTAAAATCAAAACTACAATGAAATATCACTTCACACCCATTAGAACGGACAACAATGAGTATTGGCAGGAATGTGGAGAAATAGGAATAGTCATACAATGCTGGGGAAAGTAAAATGGTGCAGCTTCTGCAGAAAAGTTTGATCATTCCTCAAGATGTTAGAGTTACCATATGACCAAGCAATTCCACTCCTCACATAAGAGAATTGAAAGCAAATGTTCATACTTGTTTATGAGTGTTTATAGAAATATTACACATAGTAGCCAAAAAGTGGAAGCAACTCCATTGTCCACCAAGTGATGAATAAACAAAAAAGTTGGTACATCTATCCAATGGAATATTATTATTCACTAATAAAAGACATTATTTACTGATGCATGCTACAGCATGGGTGAACCTTGAAAGCATTATGCTCAGTGAAAGACAGTAGGCATAAGTCTACATATTACATAATTCCATTTATAGGAAATGTCCAGAATAGGCAAATCCACAGAGACAGAAAATAAATTAGTGGTTGCCAGAAGCAGGAAAGAAGAGTGAAACTTTATGTTCCTATCTGTTAACCTTGGTTTCCTATAAACCCTTTTTTATGTTTCCAGTTTAGTAAGAAGTAAAAGGGGACAAATATGGCTCAGTAGTTAAGATTCTGCAAATAAATAACAGTCAATTTCATGTTATGCCTTTGCAAACCATTTGAGAAAAAAAAAGAAAAACCCTCACATACCTCCCAAAAACTCTTTGCCTTATTGACAAACTTGACTCCCAGACCTTTGTTTCAGAACAAATATTATTGAGAAAATTGGTCCATTCTCTGTGATTGTTGGAAAGCAATTAAAACAAAAATCAAAGAGCTATAACCATCTGTTCACTTCCAATTCTTATCTCTCCATTTGCAGAAATAACAGCTATGTATTATACTGCTTGTGGGTCATTCAATATTTTGAGTATGAAAGATAACAGTTGTCTTTAGCCTGGCCAACATGGCAAAACCCCATCTCCAGTAAAAATACAAAAATTAGCCAGATGTGGTGGTGGGCACCTGTAATCCCAGCTACTTGGGAGGCTGAGGCAGGAGAATCGCTTGAACCAGGGAGGCAGAAGTTGCAGTGAGCCAAGACTGCACCACTGCATTCCAGCCTGGGCAACAGAACAAGACTGTAAATAAAAAAAGAAAAGAAAAGAAAGAAAGAAAGATAATGGTGTGGTGGTCTTTGAAAGTTATTGCTGAGAAAATTCGGAATTTTTAACAGAAATTCCAATTTAAGCACAGATAGTAGGCTAGAAATCTACTATCTAACTTTGCCTCTCTGATGGTGGAAGCCATGAGCTCCCCTCCTTTTGTGTTGTCTGAAGCTGTTTCCCAATCTGCACTACAAAGTAGGAAAATAGTCATTTTCTTTGATATCTTAAAGTTTGTGAAGAGGGTGCACTCTCTGTCCCTTCCACACTGCACTCCATATCTCCTTTTCTCTTCTACTGGTGTGACTTTTTTTTTTGGTACACACCTAGTAAAATGAGCTTTTGCCCATCCTACCTGGCGAAGTCTTCACAAAGAATCAGATTTAGTTCACGTAGAGAAGGGTTCAGTATACTATGGTCCCAGGCCCAAATCTGGTCTGCCACATGTTTTTGTAATTACAATTTTGCTGAAACAGTGCTGAGCTCATCTGTTTATGCATTGTCTATGGCTTTTTGAGCTGCAATGAGTTGAGTAGTTGTGAAAGAAACCATCTGACCCATAAACTCTAAAATATTTATTATTTGACCCCTTACACAATTTACCAACACTTGATATAAAACATTACTGGGGAAAGTGGCTTTCTCACAGATTATATATTTGAATTACTAGACATTTTTGTCATTATTTATTTCAGTGCTTTAGTGTGATATGTTTCAAAAAATATATGTAGAAGATGTCTAACCACAAATTAACCACTAGGGTATTGAAGTAAGACAGACTTGATTTTGATCCTAATTCTGATATTTTTACCAGCTGTATGATGTTCATTAAGTTCTTAACTTCTTTTTTTTTGTTTGTTTTTCTTTGTTTTTGAGAAGCAGGGTCTTGCTTTGTTGCCCAGGATGAAGTACAGTGGCATGATGATCATGGCTCAATGCTGCCTTAAACTTCTGGGCTCAAGTGATCCCCTGCCATAGCCTCCAAAAGTGCTGACTTAACTTATTGAACCCCCAATTTCCCTATTTGTAAAATGGAGATAATGAGAGTACCTACCTGTCAATGAGAATGATTTTGGCTGAGAGTTCAGAAAACTCAACACAAATGGCTTAAATCTGAAGGAAAATAACATTACCTCGTTTAGTAGGAAAGGGTTCCTAGGTTGTCTAATATAGTTGCTTACCTAGATCCCCCAAAATAAAGGACTCATTCTGCTGAGCCATCATTGGCTATATCCTGCTGAGCCATCATTGGTTATATCCTTAGGCTAGGCTCCCTTGTCACAGATAGCTGCCATGATTTTAGGCATCACATCTAAACATCATCACTCCTAATTCATTAACAAGATTTGAGTCCCATGCCCACCTCTTAAGCATTCTCAGTCTAAATATTGGCATTCCCCTGAGTAGCTTAATGAAGCAAATGCACGGCCATGTGAAGGACAGTGGGCTGATTGTTGGCATAAAACTGAAATTCAGTTGAAGTAAAGGCCACGGAGGATGAAATGTGAGCAGTAGCCAACAATATCAGCTAAGATTTTTTAAAATGAGAATTATATAAATGAATGTATGTAACAACATGTAGTGTGTAATCAATAAATGCTGGCACCTCCTGAGAGCTGTGACATTATTTTTTTTGTTTTGGTAAATTTGTTGGTAGTGTTCTTCCAAAATATATTGTTTAATATAAAGTATGCTTGAATTAATTTTATTAAGAGAAGAACTGCATATTAGTCCATTCAATAACTGAAAAACTTCCAATGAGATTGGATAATTATCATTACTCAAACACAGATGGACTCTGTATCGTTTTGCAGCACACACTCACCTAACAGTGATATTTGCATCCACCTCATATTAAGTCTGTATCAAATACTTATATATACTCAAGGTCACTCAGCGTAATTAACTGCAAAGTAAACTCAATTAAGATGAATGAATGTGCTATTTTCTTTATAAAATCACTCACTAAATGCCCATAATTTTTAAAAAGGTGCCCATCTTTTTGCTCACCTAATTCTTGCTTGGCTCAGACATTGTCTTCTAGAGCTATTATTTGCAGTCTCTCTTATCCGCCCTCAAAGACACAGAATTCCACATTCCTTTTGTCATAGCCCTTATCATATTGCATTGTAAATGCCAGTTTACATGTTTCCTTTCCCTTCACCAGACTGTGAGCTTTGAAAAGGCAACTCCTGATACACAGCATGTACTCCTTCCATGCTTCGGGGAAAACGTAATGAATGAATGTAAATGTCCATTGAGAATGTCCATATTGAGAGAAAGCTGCCCTTATTTACACATCCCTGACCATGGCAAGACTCTTGCTTGCACTCACCAGATTGAAAGGCCCATCCCTTTTTCTTTTCTTTTCTTTCTTTTTTTTTTTTTTTGAGACGCCATCTCGGCTCACTGCAAGCTCCGCCTTCCGGGTTCACGCCATTCTCCTGCCTCAGCCTCCTGAGTAGCTGGGACTACAGGCGCCTGCCACCAGGCCCAGCTAATTATTTTAGTAGAGACTGGGTTTCACCGTGGTCTCCATCTCCTGACCTCGTGATCCTCCTGCTTCGGCCTCCCAAAGTGCTGGGATTACAGGCGTGAGCCACCGCGCCCGGCCCCCATCCCTTTTTCTCTCTTTCCTTCTCCCACTGTCTTCAATACTACAGAAAGATTAGAGCCATCCAGCAGTATGCTGTTTTTCTTTTCCTCCTCCCTGGCCAGGGCACGACATTTTTCCATGAGAAAAGAGAATAAAGAGACTCAGACTCCACCCAAAATTAAAAGTCAATGCAATGGGTACCTATGAACCAAGAAGAGTACCTTGTAGATATTCTGAGTAGGTGTGAAAAGACTCCAGGAACTAAAATTGCTAAATTATGAGACATTTATTTAAAACAATCCCATCAATGATATAAGCATACAAATCTCCAAAACCTTAGCTATGGATACAGTGACAAGACATACTACAAGGAAAAATGTCTCTAGAAAATGATGAATACAGAGTTTTGAAAGCCCCTGCCTCCTATACTGAGGGACGTTCTAGGAAAATGCCTCCATGTAGCAGTAACTCTTTAATCTCTGCCTTTTGAAATCTCATCCATTTTCCCACATGCAAGTCAGAGTCAATTCAGCTGTGTACTTTTCCCCAGTCTTCCACCTGGCATTAACCTTGATCTCTCTGATTCCTCAGCATTTTACTGCTATTCTTAGTAGAACACGTATCACTCTCTGCCTTGTGCGGTGGCTATTTTGTGGGTATTTTTCATTCCTGCAGCCCACTGGGGAGATCCTGAGCTCCTTAAGGACAAGAGCCATAATTTGCTCATCTTTTCTTCCCCATTGTTACGGACCACCTAAACGAATATAGAATAAAAAGAAAGGGGTAGATCTTGATTAATAAACATATCTGAATATATTCTTCCCATTACACTTCACTGCAAAACTGAAAGCCTCTTTGTGAACAGACTGTTTTCCTTACGCAAGTAGGGTTTTGAGAAATGAAAAATTATGTTCAAAAACTCAATTGTTGATCCTTTCTGTGTGATCAGCTATATAAGTAGAAAAACATTCTTTTTTTGTTAGGGTGAGGATATTGCACCAAATATAAATGCCTATGTTTGCCTAGTTCTGTTTCTTGGGAAGACCTATATATCCTTCTAATTTAATTGCCTCAAGAGATTGGATTTGGCAGATAATTTTGGATCATAAGTATCAGTTTCTTTCTCTATCTACTGTCTTCCCAAGCATTTGAGACCAAAACATCTCAAATGGATCACATCAGAGACATGAAAGATAAGTGATTGACTGTCTCCTTGATATTGTCTCATGCCAGTAGAGAGATGAGACAACATGGAATTTGCCTTCTTTTTGATTTATTCACGAAACAGGAATTTCACCAAAGCCTAGATATCATTCAAAATCTAACCATAGGGCTGCCACGTAGGGTGGTGGATCCCCCATTAATACAAGTATGCAAGCACAGGTTGGGTCAGCCGCTGATCATGGGTGTTGCAAAAGGATTTCTTCCCCTGGTCAGTGTTGGACTAAATAATCACTAAGGTCCCTTCTAGATGTGTTAGTTTGTGAAAGGTCAGCCCTGTATTCAAGCTGGGAGAAAGAGCTAGAGTGGCAGAGGAGAAACTGTCCGCTCCCCATTACCCTGGTTCCCCATGACATCAACAGGCAGTTGGTGGTGTCACGATGCTACACAAATGTGAGGCGTAGGCTTCCAGGCTCAAACACAGCATGTACCAAACACACTGACACAGTGTCTTAGTCAAAATTTTGAACTGTGAAAACTGATTAATTTTGTATCCAACTGAAATTCTATTTCACAGCAAAGCAGTTCCCCAGCTGTGAGAGGCTGAACACTATGGCTCCAAAGAAATCAATGATCCTTCTCTGGTACTCAAGGCATCTTTATGATTCCCTTTGGGTGACAGACAACTTTATGTGACCATGGTTCTGATAAATCCAACCCAAGCATTTCAACCAGTGGGCAAACAATTGCCCATAAAGCTATCCACTTCTCTCTGTTAGGTAGTCACTGGATCACTGCCAGCAGAGCAGAGTGGAGCTCACAGGCTGGGCCTCTGCTCTCGCTCATGCACACTCCTTGGCATCCAGCTTGTTCCCATCTGCAGAAACATTATAATTTCCAAATGTTGAAGGGGTTCTAATACTGCTGAACAGAAATGTGTGCACAGTCCAGCTCCAAAACTGGAAAATGTTTATTTTTGTCACATCTTCCCCTTGATGTAAAACCATGGTCCACTTTAATAAACAGGTTGCATGGTCAAACCAGCTTTTTCCAGATGGGTTTTAAGGAAAAATGACTCTAGGTATAGCCATAAAAAATAAAAAGAGAAAAAAAATGGTTCCTCAGTGGGGAGTGACCAAGTTAAAACATACTTTTTTTACCTTCTGATGTCTCCAAACCATTAGATATGGTAACATGAACTGCAAATCTTCAAGAAGACCATTTAGGAAGCACAGTTTGCAGTTTATTTGACCATGGGAACCTTTGTTCCTGGCTCCCATTGAAATTGAACTGAAATTCCACAGAAGCACAGTTTAGGAAATACTGAGTTAAAGTAAAACCCATGGGTCTACAGCATCAGGGAATTTTTATAGTGTGGTCCAGAAAATATCACAGAACCAAAGCCTTTTACACAATTCTGAGACTGGTAAAAATAGCAGTTGCATGGAAATGGTCCCTTTTTATGAAAAGCCTGAGGAAGCTATAAAATCACTTCTACTTGCACGAGTGCCAGACCAAGAATAAAAAGAGAGAAGATGAAAAGACAACAGGTGAAAGGAAGGAAAGCATTGAGGAAAAGAGCATGGGTAGAGAGTGACCAGGTCCAGCAGGTATTCTGAGCACAGGCAGAAGGTGTTTTTCCAGGTCTACATGCAGGCAGAGCTGAGTCCTCAGGTCAGTAGTAAATAGTGTGGGCCTAGTTTTCATGCCGTAGAATACAGATTACTAAGATTCTATTCTAAAAGTCCAATCATTGCAGACAATGAGATTTCTCTGCAGTAAATATGAAAGCCAGGAAGCAGCAGAGAAAAGCTCAATATGTTGTTCAGTAGAAAACACAGACTAGACCACTAGATGGCCAGAACTGAGACATTAAATGGATCAGTGGACAACAGAATCATTCCCCAGTCACACGTGGTTAATGTCATCAGCAATGCCAATTTAAAAGAAACACAAATTATGCTAAGAACCTCAGTGTATATTATTATATTTCAGATGTTAAGTTGGTGCAAATTTATGTTGACCAACTTAGGAAGCCAGGTGGACAAACTTGTACTTACAACCAGGTAGGAAACAGTATGGAAAACTATTTATCAAAGGCTTAAAAATATTTCTAATTTTTGACCTCATATTTCCACATGGAATCTGTCTAAAGAAAACATCCTAAACAAGAAAAAAAAATTGGTCAAATATCTGTATTGCCATATATCTATATGAATAGAAATATTAAAATTGCATAAATTTCCATTAATAGAACAGTTCAGTAAATTATATTTGGAGTCACACAGTGGAATTTCATGCAGTTGTCAAAGGTGATGTTTATGAAGCATCTGTTAACCTGATTATAAACCTGATTATAATACAATGTTAAACAAATAGAGAGAAAAACATAAGTATATTATGTAATCATGACTATAAAAATCAGGTAAATATAGCAAAAATGACCGGAAAATATAGCAAAAGAGCAATAATAGTGTAAAGTTTATATAATTATAATTTTTCATGACTTTCCTCTTCAAATTTATTCAGAAGCTTCTAATTTTTCTTTTACAGGTATCATTTCCCTTAAGAAGCAGTATTTTTAAAAGAATATTAGCCCAGGGAAATAAATATTCTTAAAAATGGTGCCAACACTGAGCCTTCTTATTAAGTTGTTCCTAACTACAGACGCAGATTTGGGAAAAGATCCATATATGGAAAATCTTTATGGCCAAAAATTTTCTTTGCTGTAATGAAATGTCATCAGGAAAGTGGAAGAAAGAGAATCAATGCACACTAAGAAATTCCTACCTCAGGCAGACCGCAGAGGCTAGGTATGGTTTGGGGGAAACCCTTGGGTGGTATCCATGGTCCATAGCTATAGCAGCTCAGGGAGCATAGGACCAGAAGCACAGAGCTCCAGCTTCCTGTGATGAACTGCCTAGAGCGTGGCCTTCCTGAGTAGCCATTTTGGTTTCCAGGAGTCTATTTTACATGATGACATATAAGAAAAGATTTGGAAGGGGATTTAAGTGACATTGCCAAGATAAAAGCACATTAGACATTTGGTTTGGAGACAGAAATGTCATGTACCTGAGCAGTTTCTTTGAAGGAATAAGACAGATTATCCTATGTGGCCAATAAATTTAGTCTCATTCTTTACAATGACTCAATATGACAAAAGATCTAAAAACAGCCTTGCTTTTTTACTTGGAAATATATGTTGTGTGCTCTGTAACCCCTGTTTTGGACGTCTTCTTATTTCAATCTGTCCCAAACTAGGCATGTGCCCCTGAAATGTAATTTCCAGTAATTCTTTTTTTTTCTTAAAAAAAAAAGACCAAGAAGGAAAAACCCACCAAACAAACAAAAAAACAAAAAAACTTAGCACTCATTTACCCTTATTTTAGGTAATTGAGGCAAAAGAAAAAAAAAAAACTTGCAATGTAACTATTAATTAGTAAGTTCCCAGAACAAGTGAGATTTTTATAAAAGAGCACAATGGATATAGAAACAAGGAAACTCTTCTTGTATAGAAATAATTCTTTTTTAAAAAGTTTGACAGCTCCTCAATAAAGTAGCACCCTGGCACAAGCCAAAGAGAAAAGAAGCCACTCTAAAAATATCTCAGTAAAAATGGTAAGAGTTAATATTTCCTTCCATGCTCCTGGAAGAGCTGTCTCTGGGACTACATGGCCCTCGGCTGTCCAGTGGCTTTATTCTCCACTCCTCTGTATACCTCTGCTTTGGAGGCAGGCAAAGGATGCAGAAAATGGCTGAAATATATAGTTGGCATGAACTTGCTTTTACTTTTTAAAACTGATCAGCAATAAAAAAAAGCACTAGAAATGAGTGCCAGCAACAGAATCTATGGCTTTCTAAAAATAAGCATGGATGAGGCAAAATTCAGGGATAAACACATTAAAACTTTAAATTCCTGGCTCATTAACTTCTAGTATGCTCCCACATCTTCCCCTCTGGCATGGACACTTGAATAGGTGTTATTTGCTCAATCATTTATTTAAATGGTTTTATTGAGTGATGATGTGCCAGGCATGCCGGGAGGTTTCTGTGAGAATAAGAGATGACTGGAAATGGCCCAGCATCTTGAAATCACTCCAAGGCAGTTACAGGTCCCCAAACCCTGACTATGGTGAGGTTAACAGAAATTGAGCAATCCTTGCTCAAATCATTTACGGACTTGAACAGAGTCCACAGGAGCACAGGTCCATAAACCACGTTCCTCTATATTCATGATTTGGAGAGATGTTGGCCAACCAATCAGTAAAAAATATGAATTATGATGGCTATGCTAATTATCCTGGTCTGATCACTACACATTGCATAGTATTGAAACATCATTATGTACCCTGTAAATATGTACTATTATCATGTGTTAATTTAAAACTTTAATTTAATTTTAAAAATTCCTTAATCCAGAATGCTACTTCAGCCACTGAGGGATGTGGCTGAAGGTCTCACCCTTTGAAGACACACACATAACAAATATCCAAACAAGACCCTTGTCCAAAATGCCAGTGAAGATACTGGCCCTTCTCCTTCTAGCAAATGTTCTTTCCATAAACCTCTGAGCCAGAGTGTTGGCTTCTGCAATATAAGGATATAGAAGTTTTGTTCAGGAGACAAATTCTGTGTAAACGCCTATTCCTCATACTATGTTATGAAATTGTGCCCCCCCACAACCCTTGCCAAAATTCACAAGTTGAAGCCCTAACCCTGCAATGTGACTGTTTTTGGAGACAGGACCTTTAAGGAGGTAATGAAAGTTAATGAGATCCTAAGAAGAGGCCCCTTATATGATAGGTCTGGTGTTTTTAAGAGGAAGAGACACGGGAGGGTATGTGGATAGAGAATTGCTACGAGAGGACTCAGAGAGAAGCAGCTGACTACAAGCCAAGGAAAAAGACCACTGGAGAAACCACACCTGCCAAACCTTGATCTCGGACTTTCAGCTTCAGGAACTGTGAGAAATTTCTGTTGTTTAAGCCACTCAGTCTATGGTATGGCAGCCTTACCTAAGACATATCATGGGCTGGTTTACAAGTCATATATGTTAGGCTGCATGAGAGAAGAAACATGTCTAGTAAATTTCAGGCATCATGTGAACACAAAGAAAGGCAATCGCATTTGGTTTGCAGTCATAGCTGCAGTATCATTTTTTTTTTGAGATGGGGGATATGAGGGTCCCTAAGCTTCCATAATTTATTCACATCTCTGCCTCCGCTGAAGTAAACTCTTTGGGTTTTCATTGTTTTTAAGATCATTACAATAGTGAAGGACATTCATGTAAATGAATAAGATAGATAGATAAAGCAAGAAATAATATTTTTCATCCCTGTCTTTCTCAGACTCTCTTGATTGTAGACACAGTTATCTCCACACTGAAAGCTCAGCCCCATCTACTGCTGAGCCAGCTTTTCACACAGAAAAATCTGGTACCATGTCCAGTAGTACAGTGGCAAGCTGAGAGCATCCACCTGGTCCTTGTAGTTTTCTCCTGTTTTACCACTGATGCTCAGGCCATGGACTGGGCATCTAGTCCCATGTCCTCTTCTTATCCTAATCTTGCTTCTGAGATGAGAGTCTAAGATCCTAGGATCCAAATAATCAAATACTCTCCTTGGTTCTTGTTTGTTTCTCATACTACATGGCCTATATGCATTCCCTCAGCCCAGGGTCATTCTTCCAATGAACTGATCACATAGAATAAAGTATCAATGCCTAAAATGACTCCAAGCATCACTTCCTAATTTTAATGATACTAGTCTTTACTAATTAAGATGCTTCAAAGAATATACTAAGCTGTCTTTCTGGATCACCTTATTTTTTAAACAATCTTTTTTTGACATAGCTAATTTGTAATTACAATTTTTTAAAAGAAAATTGAGAGAGAATTTAATTCATTTGGCAAAGACTACATACATTAAAGGTGATGAGAGATTTCCAGTCCTGGCCAAAATGTAGTATCATGGACTAAGACTTTAGATTTCTGGCAAAGAAGGACAGTGATTCTTGAGAAATGGAAAACAAATGAGAGATGAAAATTATATAGTCTGAAATAACAAATGCACTGGATGGGACAGAAGACACATTAGACATTGCAGAAGAAATGGTAGAGATCTTGGGTACATAGCAATAGAAACTATCAAAAATAGGAAGTTAAAAACAATAATGAGCATCAGTGAAGTATGGGGCGACTTCAAAGTATATATTAGGCATATAACATATGTAGAAGTAGAGTTCCAGAAGAAGATGAGAACAAAAAGCTATTTTCAAATATAATAGTCAATTAAAAAAATCATGAAAATTATAAACCCATAGAGTTGAGAAGCTCGACAAATTCCAAGCATAAGAAGGATGAAGAAAACCATATAAAGGCACATCATAATAAACTTTTTACAGCAATAAATTGAAAACCAGTGATAAATTGTAAATCTTATAAGTGACCAACAGAAAAAGATGCATTATACAGAAAACAAAGGTAACGATAACAGTAGAATTCTTATAAACATTTGCAACGGAGATGTCAATAGAGCTGATCTTTAAGAAACTGAAAGGGAAGAACAAAAACAAAAAAGTTAATCTAGAATGCTTTACTCAACAAAAGTATCTTTCAAAAACAGAGGTGAAATAAAGCCATTTATAGGGCTACAACAGCTGAGGAAATCCAGCAGTAACAGAGTTGCATTACAAAAAAAATGTAAAGGACATCCTTCAGTCAGAAGAAAATTAACAGCCAGAAATATGTATCTACCCAAAGAAATACAGAGCATGGGAAATGGCAATTATGTGAGTAAATATAAAGTATCTTTTCTTTTTATTTAAATATTCCAAATATAATCAACTGTTTATAGCAAAAATAGTAACAAAGTATTGTGAGGTTTATTTATATATGTATATGTTTATGTATATGTATATGTGTATGTATATACAATGTTTGATAACAGTAGCACAAAGATGAGGAGGGGAGAGAGAAGTGAAGTGTACTATGTAGAGTTCTTATAATACACATGAAGTGATATAATATTACTTGCAACTTGACAGTGAAAGCTAGAGGTATATACTAAAACTATCAAATAATGATAAAGCAACCACAAAAATAATAAAACAAGAAATAGAGGTAAGAAAACAACAAAGGAAATGCAAAAAAAAGGAAAAGTTATCATATTGGATCAAAAAGCAAGACCCAATTATATGCTGCCTACAAAAAGCCCACTTTAAAATATATAAACAGGCTAAAAGTATAAATGAAAACAGATATACCACACAAACGATACCCAAAAGAAAGCTGGAGTAATTACACTATCATCAGACCAAGTAGACTTTATAATCACCAAAATTTGAGGAATAAAGAGAAATACTACCAGCCTGGGCAACACAGCGAGTCCTTGTCTCTACTAAAAACAAACAAACAAAAAAATTAGCCAGGCACAGTGGCACATGCCTGCAGTCTCAGCTACTCAGGAGGCTGACATGGCAGAATCTCTTGAGCCCAGGAGATTGAGGCTGCAGTGAACCATGATCTCACCACTGCACTCCAGCCTGGGCAACAGTGTGAAAACCTGTCTCCAAAAAAAAAAAAAAAAAAAAAAGGAAGAAAGAAAACAAAAGAGTAATGATACTACATAATGATAAAGGGATGGGTAAACTCTCCAAGGATGCACAACAATGATAAATATCTATGCAGCTTACTACAGAACTTCAAAATATATGGAGCAAAAATCAATAGAACTGCAAGGGAGAAATGGACAAATCCACCATTATAATCTGCTATTTTAACCCTTATCTTTTGGTAGTTGACAGTCAAGAAGATAGCAAATCAGTGGAGATATAGAAAACTTGAACAAAAGTCAACCAACTTGAAAAAATTCAGTTATAGTACACTCCATCCAACAACAGCAGATAAATATTCTTTTCTAGTGTGCATGCCACATTTACTAGGATAGATCATATTCGGGTTCATTAAACAAGTTTCAATATATTTAAAATGATTCAACTCATACAATGCATGTGCTCTGAACACAGTGGAATTAAGTTAGAGATCAATAAGTAAATGATATCAGGGAAATGTCAAAATATTTGGAACTAACATACTTCTAATTAACCAATGGAGAAAGGAATAATATAAAAGTAATTAGAAAGTATATTAAACTGAAAATAAAAACAGAGCATATCAATATTTGTAGGAATTAGCAAAAGTAAGACTTTGGTGGGAAATTTATAGCACTGGTAACCTATATTAGAATTTTAAAAACGCCTCATGTTAATAATCTTATTTTCCATATTAAAAAAGAAAAACAAGGAAAATCAAATGAAACACAAAATAAGCAGAAGGAAAAAAGTAATAATGAAGTCAGAAATTTTTTAAAATGGAAAAATGAAAATCAATAGAGAAAAACTAGTGAAATAAAAACTTGATCCTTTGAGAACATTAATAAAATTGATTGATTCTATCAAGAGTGACGAGGGTAGGGAAAAAAGTAGACACAAATTATCGATAAGAGAAATAAGAGAAATGACAGCACTACAGACTGTAGAGGTATTTTTAAAAATAAGAAATTATATTGAACAAATTTATGTCACCACCAACAAACACTTTGATGAAACAGAAAAATTACTTGGCCAGGCACGGTGGCTCACGCCTGTAATCCCAGCACCTTGGGAAGCCGAGGCAGGTGTATCACCTGAGGTCAGGAGTTAGACACCAGCCTGGCCAACATGGTGAAACCCCGTCTCTACAAAAAATACAAAAATTAGCTGGGTGTGGTCGCAGGCGCCTGTAATCCAAGCTACTCAGGAGGCTAAGGCGAGAGAATAGCTTGAACCTGCGAGGTGGAGGTTGCAGTGAGCCGAGATCGCACCATTGCACTCCAGCCTGGGCAACCAGAGTGAAACTCCGTCTCATAAATAAATAAATAATAAATAATACTTAAAACATCAAACCATAGAAGGTTTTTCAAAAATAGATAACTGGAATTTTCCTATATATAATTATTGAACTATGTATATCAGTAAACTGTAGTTGAAAATCTTCCCACAGAGATAACTCCAATCCCAGATGACTTTACTCGGCAACTCTACCATAAATGTAATTTAAAAAAATACCAATTCTGTAAAACTCTTTCAGAATATTTAAGAGGAGGGAACAGTCCCAAATTATTTTATTAGGCCAACATTCCTCCAACACCAAAACCAAAGACACTACAAGAATATTACATACAAGTGTTCTTCATAAACATAGATGCAAAAAATCTTAACACAATTTTAGTGAACTTAATCCAAAAGAAAAAAAGGATAATACGTCATGGCCAAGTGAGGTTTATCCCACGTATGTGAAGATTTTACATGCAATATTAACATATTTTAAGAAAAACATACGATTATTTCAATTTATTTTTCTTTGAACCATGACTAAGCCCCACCCTGGCTGACACTATTGAGGTCCCAGCATACACTGTGTCTGAGTTCTGCTGATCTGAAGCAGTTTTGATGTATAAAAAAGAATCAGTACCTGAAATACATGATGTTTATCACAGCATGATAAAAAGTAGATATGCCAATTGTGTACACATGTTTGGATGAACAGTGTTAAATGGAGGACATCTGGAATCCAACTGTTAAAGGTTATAAGCAACATTGTCATAATTTAGAGACTGAAAGTAAAATAAATTCTTGTGGAACATCCAGGAAATACTTCCCACAGTAATTCCTATTTTATTTCAATTATGCAGAAATGGTACCTTTTCTCCTCTTTCCTTTTTCTTCTCCTTATTCTTACCCATTAGTAACATAGTATTCATCAGAAGGCTCTGAATAACAGTCCTCCAGACGGAACTGTTTTATTCTAGGACTGGGAGGAAGAGACTCTTTTTAAATGATTTTTGATTTCTACAATTCTGTTCACATAGCAAATGTTATCATATCAAATAGCATCAAATGTAAATGACTGGGTGTAATATAACTCTGTGATATAAAAGTAAAGAAATACAATCAACACTACTCTTCTCCTCTACAGACTGCAATTCATGAAAATGTTTGCCTTCCTTACTGAGTCACAAGAACTGATTCTGTTATAAGTAGTACATAAAGATTCTCAAAGATTAATAACTTGATTACACTTTACCTGTATGCATTGAATTTGTAAAGTCACAAAGAGCTGGAAAGCAAATCAATGAAGGTTATATGTGCCATTGAATATCAGGATCACTTTAAATGTCTGCAAAGCAAAAATTTTTTTTAAAAAGCCAATATGGAACATAATCCTTTTAATAAAATCTACTGGAAATCTTTGGAAAGCTAGAACTAACTAAACAATATAACTCTTGTATTCAAATCTCCCTGATCCTTTTCTATAAAGATTTTTTTAATCTCATATTATTTGAACTTTATTTATCACAATCCCTACTTACATATTCTTCACCATCCTGGAGTCAACCACACATCCAGATCAATATCACACTTCAGATGTGAAGAAAAAGGAATTTTTAAAAACCCCTAAATTTTAATTCTAGTATTTTTATCCACTCTTATAAATTATTACAATGCCTGACTTATTATGGGCATTTAACAACTACATCCTCTGATTTTCACAACATAGGCAATCTTTTGCAAGGCATTCGTATTTTGATGTTGCCTCTATGCATTAGATCATAAAAATAAGAGTGGACTCAACTTATTCAACCCATTCCTAGAAGAATAAAAACTGTACTATGCCAGGAGAATAGATACTAATAAAATATCATAAGATAATGGAGTTCTTTATATTTTTGAAATTTTCTTACCACTATGGCAACATGTCATTTTCAGAGCTGTCATTGACCTCATCATGCCGTTATTCTCTAATTCAGACAGCACTTTGATGCCCCAGGAGGTCTGGCAACAGAACAAATTCTAGTGACTGCCCAACAAGAATACAACTGTCACTCTTAAGAAAAGAAGGGCCATGTTAACTAGGGAGAGAAAAAGGTTCTATGCCTTCAGGAAATATACACATCTCTGCTGCCTTTTAAAGCCACTTTGGTTCAAAATGTCATCTCCATAGAAATGTGTTCTTATATGAGCTATGCATACATGCTTTGTTCCTAGCAAGACAAATCATATCTTTATTTTAAGGTCTCCTTATAACATACAACTATAGAATAGCCGAGGAAATGGTAGGTGGGCCCCTATCTTGTCAAAACCCAAAACCAGGGGATCACTATTAGGCAAATTAGACATTTATAGAGGTAGAATAAAGCAGAGATTCAAAATGCAGGACATCCCATTTCTCGATGAAGGGATTTGAGGCAGTTTAAGTCATTATCTTCTCAAACATACAAGAAGGGAAACAATAATCACGTCGCAGGTGGTTTTAAGGAATAATCAAGGTAATGTATTTAAGGTGCTCAACGCAGGTTTTGGTACATTGTAAGAACTCAAAGAATGATAATTATTTGGGGGGCTGCAGGTGAAACAGGAGAGTTCCCTGACCCCCCCACCCCACCCCTGCCGCAGGATGTGTTACAGGGGTGTGGCTTCCCTGTTGAGCCACCATGCGCTCAAACCCTTTACTGGAGGGGGAGCACACAGACAGGCAGGAGCCAGGGCAAATGCTTTTGGGCTCCAGTCCCAAGGTAGCATCTAGGGGTGGGTGCCTGCAACCACTGAAGCCCCAGGGGGCATGTTACAGTGCTATTTTAGCTCTGCTATCTGCAGACAGCTGAAGTGTTAACCAGCTCAGTGACCTCTTGGTACCTGGGTCCTTGTCTGGCATCCAGAAAGAATCAGGTGACATGGACAAATTGAAGGATGGTAAATGCGGGGGATTTTATTGCTGGATGGAGGTGACTCCCAGCAGAATGGATGAGGAGCTGGAAAGGTGATGGAGCTCTCGTGCTCTTCTGCTCGTGGAGCTTGGGGTTTATATGAGCAAAGTATAGCAGATATGGTAAGCCAGATTGGTCTTGGAAAAGGCAACATTTGGGCGTGAAAACAGGAATACCTGCTCCCATTTAAGGCCACAGGTTTCTAGGCTTGGGGGTGGGGACTTTGCTGGGGAACCACTCTCTTCTACACAGTATTTCCTTATGTATTGTCCATATCACAGGGAACTTGGACCTCTGTCTCTACCCAAGACCTGCTACCCTGTTTCTGGCTAGTGTACATACCCCAATCAGCTTTGAAATAGCTACAATAACCTAATTTAGAGGACAAATAAAATATTTTCTGAATATTAGATTTCAAGGAGACCTCCAGAAATTATTAAGTCCAATGCCTTCATTTTAAGGAATGAAGGAGTGACTTGGTCAATTTCACCCAGCTAAGTATTCAATGAGTTCTGACCCAGATTTAGATCTCTTGATCTAAAAATTGATCTGAAATAGACCTCCAATTTTAGGTAAAATGGCTGTTCTCTGTCTCGCTTTTCTTCTTTTCTTTTTCTCCTCTTCCACACCCATTCTCTTTTCCTCTTTGTTTTCTAGTTGGCATTTCAAATGACTTAGGTATTTACTAAGCATCAGGAAAGAACTTCTCAGTCATCTGTAAACTGCCCTGGTCACCGTATATCAAAATTATCCAATATGGTTATAGTAAACATATTGGCACATCTTTGGGTCTTCATGGCTTACCTTCATAAAATACAAACATGCTACTCAGAAGAAATCATTTCTGAGCAGTTGGAATTTATTGACAGGTATGCTCCTGTGCACTGCATGCAAAATCAACATTGCCTATCAGATGACACACGAAATATCAGAAGACAATCAGCAGTTAGTTCTCCTGAGCCCTTGATTTACTTACACATATCCTTACTCTGAAAGGCTTTGAAAAGGAGAGTTAGTACCCATCCCAACACAGCCACATTCTCCAGCCTAGAGCAGAAAGGAAAGTGGTCCATCACTTGAAGATGCAGCCAAGAAACAAAATTCTTTCTGAGGCAATTCAGACAGACAGTTCTCTAACCATCTGTCCCCAACCGGATTGACAGATTGAGCTGTGAAGTCAGCCACATAGGACTCCGTCAGCTCCTCCCACTCTGGGCAGCTGCAGGCTCAGCTGGTTCTAACCCTCTCCAGGCAGGTGGGCTGCAGGCTAAGGAGCAGATTCATTAGAAAGACTGCCTCTGGGTGCTGGCAGAGGTTTGCCAAACCCCAACTTATGCTCCCAGAAATGGTCAAAGCAGGCTCAGCAGGTTTCTGAAACCACTATTAAATATGGAGCCCATGGTAATCTGGTTACAATCTCAGAATTAGGCATTCAAAAAACAAAGGAAAATAATTTAGAAGAAAAGCAACACCATGCCAGGGACAATAGATAGGAGGAGGGCTTGAAATCCCCATGCAAATTGCATGCCTCTAGGTACCAATTTGCCTTGAGGCAGAATTTAGGCTTCCGAAAGTTAAATTATGCATACAACAGCCTCATTATCCACAGTGGTATTTTCATATAAAGATCTGAAGACAAAATGTAAGCTGCCTCTTGGAACCTTTAGAAAAAGCGATTGACTAATCCTCATATGGAACAGCTCAGGTTCCACCTGCTGCTGTCTGTACAGATGGGAAGATGTAACCAAGGGGACTCCCCACAGCAGCCAGCTCTGCAGGGCCAGCTCTGTGTGCACCCCTATCCTGTACTTCTCTTTCAGATGCTGCAATTTTGCAAAGCATTTTAAACATATTATTTTAAAGTCACAGAGCATGCAGCTGGGTTGCAGTAAGATATGTTTCCTATAACAATATTTGGTGGGTTTTTGTTCTCACACCAATATACACTTCTGTGTATTAGACCAAAATAAACATGTTTGGGAGGTCTGTTTTTTCTGCACAAGGAAAAGCCTGGTATTTATTATTTATAAAGACATTCTTTAGGAGTTACTTTCCCCAAGAGGCATAATGTGGTTGCTGGGTGAATTTTTCACTCATTCGGCAAATATTTATTGAGCTGCCACTCAATTGAAGGCAGGAGTTGAAAGACAAACTAGATATTGCCCTTGCTTTCAAGATGTTCACTTTCTATTTGTGAGGTAAAGAGGCCTGATTTTGCTACAATACAGCATGTTCTGTGCCGTGGGGGCTGAGCAGAGGCAACAGTGAGAAGAGCGGTGACATTTGAGCTGAGTCTTCAAAGAGCAGTGGATCTGTCTGAAAGACTCTGTGTCCAGAGCGCAGCATTTGCAAAGGGATGAAAGTTGTGTGGACCACAAGTCATGCATGAGGAGGGCCACGAGACAGTCACTATGGCCAGAATATAGACTCGAAAGTTGTCAGATGCAAACAAGAAGGGTCCTGAAGAACCTTGCATGCCCTGTTGAGTTTAGATTATAAATTAAGGATCACGGGGTGTGACTAAGAATTTCATGGAGGAGTGAAACACGGTAATCTTAAACCTCTTTTCTTTCCTCTGTGTATGGTGTTTACATACATACATCACAGGGAATGTGGAAAATATACCCTGTGAAAGGAAATTAAATCTTGGGACCCCAAACTCATTAAGCCAATGGGAAGGGTCAAGCTGGGAACTGGGTCACGCAAACCTGCCTCCACCTTTGGTTCCTAAAAAAGATGGCTACAAGATGAAAGCTACATGCCCCCCTAGGCCCCCACCCCACCCAAATTTTTCCCAGGAGGAAATTCCTAGTGAGCTGCAAGATCACTTAAGGTGTTTCTGTTAAATTTTTGCCATAGCAATGTAAATTGATAGTTTATCTTCACAGATGCTATCACCCCCTGCCCACCAGACACAAAGGCATACCTCATTGTTCCCCTGCCCCATTTTGTCTATGTTATCTTATGTAAAATGCAGATTCCCTGAATTTTTACTCTGCCTCATTTGTCTATATCATCTTATGTAAAAAAAAAAATGTAGATTCACTGAGCCAGACAAAGGCACGGATGACTATTTTTTCCCTGCCTTCCTCTTACATGAAATTGTCTACTTCTCAATATCCCGCCCTTTCCTCTTTAAATTTGGAGCCCTCAAAATCATCTTCAGAGAAAGGCACAGACCCATCTCCCAGGATCCGTCCTTAACTTTGGTAAATAAACCTCTTCCTAAAATGATTGAGACTTGTCTCATTATTTTTCTTGATCGACAGCTCTAAGAACATAAACCACCTGTGATGCCACAAACATGATCATATGCTATGTTTCATCCAGCACTCTTGAAGCAGTATGGAGAGCCTATTGGCCAGAAGCAGCTGAAAGTAGGTGACTTAGGAGAAAATTGTGATAATCCAAGGAAGAGGTAAGAAAGAGAACAATCAGTGAGCAGCAGCAAAGACTGAAAGGATAGAAGGGTTTGCAAACAAGACCTGAAACTACATAGACAATTCTTGAAGACTGGTTGTAGAATATGACCTAAAGGGAAGAATATTAATTTATTCATTAACTCACCAAATATGTCATGCTAGTAATGTGCCAAATACCTTTCTAGGTATTGAGGACAGGACTAAAGAGAAAAAAATTCATTTTCTTCCTGGATCTGACATTTAGATGAGGAAAATAAAATAGTGTCCAAATCTTTAGCTTGGCAAACTAGATTATTGTTGTATCATTGAAACACGAAATTCATGCCTGTTACAGCAAAAAAAAAAAAAAAAAAAATCTATTCTACCTTAGACATATTGAATTTGAAATCTCTGTCTTCTGTAATCTCACTTGAGGGATTACACATTCTACAGGCTGTGAAGACACTGCACATTCTATACCTTTCTGGAAAGCATAGGACTGATATTTTAGGAAGAAAACCTTCCAATTTTGGGAGCTGGCAACAATGACAGGTCACAACCAGCTGATTGGAAAGGTAAGCTAATTGGCACAAATGACCTGCATGCTGAACACATGAACTAGACTGAAGAGGAGAGGGTCTCAAGGGTGACAAGTTCTTCGCCTCCCAGTGCTGAGTAAGAAGTCTGGAATCTGCTCCATGGTTTCCTCCTGCCAAGATTCTCTTGCTCCATAGGTAAACCCAGCTCTGCTTTTCTGAAATTATAGAAAATTGAACCTACAGCTCGGCCTGGGAAAGATGAAAGCACCACCTTCTCTACAGGAAAACAAGGACATAAGGGAACTTGGGAAGAGATTTTCAACCTTTTCCTTTTTAGAAGTAGAAACACTTTTTGTTTTGTTTTATGAAATGAAATCTTAGCCCGTTTCTGTCCGACAAAATGGAGCAGATGACAGAAGTGCGGCCAGGAGCAAGGCCTTATGTGTAATGCAGGCCACAGTGGACTGTCACTTAAAGAAGGTTTCTGGTCCCACCCCTTCATTTTACCAGGAGGGGGAAAAAAGGGTCCGTAGGCAAAAATATTTGTTCAAATAAAAGCAGCAGCTACTGAATTTGAAATCCAGGTCAGTGTTCTTTCAATTTTCCACTTTTTTTCATAAGACATCAGGGTTTTCAAAAGGACTGGCTTTAAAGTATATCTCCTCATAGAATTCATTGGGGGACAAAACAAATTGTATACTTAATTTATGATTGTTAATGCAGTTGTTCCCAACACCAGAGTGTCCTTGTATTCCAGCACATTGATTGCTATAATCTTACGTTAGTTATAGGAGTGTTTTGAATATTCTTCTAAGTTCTTAATAATAATGTTGTAAGTAATTCTTTCTCAAACTTCTTCAAAGTAAAAATGCAATGCAGTCTTTTCGCGGGGGTTGAGATCTCCTACATAGGAGAGAGAAGGCACAAGTAGAAGTCTCTGAGGGAATGCCCCAGTCACAGCTCCAGGTTCTCACACTAACAACACCATTGCTTGTGGTCAGAACTGAATTTCCTTAGAATAATTATGCTAGGCCAAAAATCTCCCTCATCCTTCCTATTGCGACTATGGACAAATGGTAAAAATCACATATACGGGCCGGGCGCAGTGGCTCCCACCTGTAATCCCAGTACTTTGGGAGGCTGAGGTCAGAAGTTCAAGACCAGCCTGGCCACATGGTGAAACCCTGTCTCTACTAAAAATATAAAAACTAGCCGGGTGTGGTGGTGGGCACCTGTAATCCCAGTTACTTGGGAGGCTGAGGTAGGAGAATTGCTTGAACCCAGGAGACGGAGGTTGAAACGAGCCGACATGGTGCCACTGCACTCCAGCCTTGGTGACAGAGTGAGACTCCGTCTCAAAAAAAAAAAAAAAAAAAAACCAAATGTATATGATTCTGTTGTCTTTGACACAGAGATACGATCATAAGATAATAATCATACAGTTTTAGAAGAATCCACTCATGTTCCCAAAGTAATGTCATCCTTCAAAGACGGCACCTTTGGAGGCACTATTCACACAGGAGCAGCCACTGCCTTCTAATTTCCTGCCAGCTTCAGTGTAAGATCTACACAAGAAGATCATGTCGTATTATCTGCTAGACACAGCTGGCCTTTGACTAAATGTAGTTTTGCCCATATTGATTGCTATGCTTATTTTACTTTAGGCTATTTTGAAAACTGAAATCGTTCCTGAAAGGCAAAGATCAGCTCCGCTGTTCAATAAGCAGCATGAGACCAGTGTGCCTCAGGCTCCTCAAAGGGCTCAGAAAAGGAGTTTCAAAAGTACTCCGGGCAGTGAGGATTTTCACCAGGTGTTGACTTTAAAAGACCCCACACATTGCTAATAACAGACCTTGCACTGCCTTTCTTTGAAATGAGCTCTAATATATTAAAACATCACATGTGTATACACATCATTTTAACTATGGATCATAAATACAGTATGGAAATTGCATTATGCTGATAATGGGTGGTATAACAAAAATCTGTATCTATATTTATTACCATAATTCAGGTAAATATACAGGTAAATAGACACACACATATACATTCAGCTAGAGATTGTCAAATTTATCAGTTTATAGTGTAAAAAACGAGGTCCTAGAGAGTTAAGAGTGACATAACCAATGGCATAAATCTTGGACAGAACCAAAGGACCTGGGACAGAACCTGGGGCAGCTTACCTCCCGTGAACTCTTTTATTGCTATTTATTGTTTTTTTGTTTATTTGTTTTGAGACGGAGTCTCGCTCTGTCACCCAGGCTGGAGTGCAGTGGCGAGATCTCAGCTCACTGAAAGCTCTGCCTCCCCAGTTCACGCCATTCTCCTGCCTCAGCCTCTGGAGTAGCTGAGATTACAGGCGCCCGCCACCATGCCCGGCTAATTTTTTTTATATTTTTAGTAGAGACGGGGTTTCACCGTGCTAGCCAGGATGGTCTCCATCTCCTGACCTCGTGATCCGCCTGCCTCGGCCTCCCAAAGTGCTGGGATTACAGACGTGAGCCACTGTGCCTGGCCTATTTATTTATTTTTTAATGCAGTTACAGAATGCTGGAAACAAATGGGTCAGTCATTTTTTTTTTAATTTTAAAGTAATTTCCCACTATAAAACTGAGGGGGTTGGATGAGATGATCTCCGGGGTCCCTGCAAATTAAAACCTGACATCTGGCAATTTTAGAAGCCTTGACAATACCAAGCTAATGAATGAAAAGTTTGAAGTGTCATCAAAAGATGAGGAAATGTGGTTAGAATATTAAAATAACATCAACCCACAACTCCTCTATTATAGGGCATCAACTCATGTGGATTAAAGTTCTGTTGTCAAGCTAATGAGAGAAAATAGGGGATAAAATGCTTCCTTACAAATGAAAAATTCACAAGAGGTAATATTTATTATTTAATATGTGCTGAGGACTTTGCTAGGTTATCTTGTTTCTCCTTAGAAGCCTGAGTAGGTTCTATTATGATCCTCCTCTACTTTACCCATGAACTAAATGAGAAGTCAGGTAACTTGCCCAAGGCTATATAGCTGGTTAGTAAGTAGCAGAACTCATATTTCAAAACAGTTTAATTCGCTTCTTTTTTAATAGAAGAAAGTTTAAAACAGGGGAGTGGAAAAAATGGGTCAGAATCAAAGAGATGATGCTCAAGCATAGAGAACTGGCTTTCTTGAACTGTTCCATCTTACTCATACAAGACTTAGCACTGCTCATTTAGCCATTCTTCTGTTTTCCCCCAAGCCTTCAACTGCCAGAGAGGATAAAATGGATGTGGAGTCAGCTCTACAAAGGCCTCCCAAATGTTGACTTGTAGTACACAAACTCATATCTGCTGGCCCTGACATAGTTGGAAACCAGAACCCATATTCACATAGAATCTGACCTGGTGTGGTCTGGGAATGAGGTCCCAGCTCATTCCCACATCCATCATCAGGCTATTTATGGGCTATGGTTGCTTTTTGAGAGGTCAGGACTGGCCATGCAGCTGCTTCCTGGTGTCCTGGGTAGGGTCATTTCAGGAGATGGCATCTGAGACCTTTGGTGTTCAGGCAGCACAAGCCAAGCCCTGCCTTAAAGCATAGGACTAATACATTAAATACATTCAGGATTGGCTCAACTAAAAGATGACATAATAATCATAATGATAATCGCAACAATTCCATTTATTTATTATTTTATTTATTTATTTTTTATTTGTATTTATTTATTTTTTTGAGATGGAGTCCTGCTCTGTCACTGAGGCAGGAGTGCAGTGACACTATCTCGGCTCACTGCAACCTCTGCCTCCTGGGTTCAAGCGATTCTCTTGCCTCAGCTTCCTGGGTAGCTGGGATTACCAGCACACACCACCATGCCCAGCTCATTTTTTTGTGTTTTTGAGACAGGGTCTCGCTCTGTCAGGTAGAGTGCAGTGGCGCAACCTCGGTTCACTGCAACCTCTGCCTCTATAGCTCAAGGAATCGCCCCACCTCAGCCTCCCAAGTAACTGGGACTACAGGTGTGCACCACCACATCCTGCTAATTTTTAGTATTTTTGGTAAAGAAGGGGTTTCACCATGTTGGCCAGGCTGGTCTTAAACTACTGAGCTCAAGCGATCCGTCTGCCTTGACCTCCCAAAGTGCTGGAATTACAGGCATGAGCCACCGTGACAGCCAACAATTAATTATCAATCCATTTTCAATTATCAATCCATTTTCATGAACACCATTTATTCAGCACAGTCTTTTGATTGAGCAAAAATTACTAATGCTGTACAAATAGAAAAAAAAAAGAAAGCTCTAAGGGAGTTGTAATTTATCTAAGCTCTCTTGCTAAAGATTTTTTACTACAATTTTTCTTTCTTTTTTTTTGATCCTTTGCCCCTACTTGGCAATTAATAGCTTTCATACACTAGGTGCCATCTTGCAATACCCCCTAATCCAAGTACAAAATCAAAACAAATCTAAGGAAAGAACAGAAGCCCAACATTTACAATTTGGTGTGAATACAATCACATTGCATTCTTGCCTTTCAGGCCCAAACTTTCACGGCAGGAGCTAGGAGCTGGTGAGGTAGAAGATACAGGTAAAAAGATTGAAAATGGACGATGGAAATGTACCAAATCTTTATCTCCTGCTTGATGGCATTTCAGATTTTCTGCCAACCTTTTTATATATGAGTTTTTCTAGGGATAAGTTTTGCTGCTTGCTTGGACACTTTCTCAAGTTATTTGCTAAAATTCTGGTCTTCATTATAGACTCAGATATGACAGTATGCCTTCAATGGCCTCTTCAGAAATGCCAGCTTCCAACACTTATGTAAATCAAGCCTTCCCTCTAATTCTTCCTTTCTTTTGATCATTTCCTGTGTGAGATGCCCTCTGTTAACTATCAGTGATATAAAATAAAGAAGAAAATACCCTTGCTTAGGAGTATTCAGGTAGAAGAAAATCACTCTAAAAGACAACCAATATTTAGTGAGTGCCTGGCCTGCACCAGGCTTCTGTGCTGAACACTTTATTCCTGTTACATCACTGAATCTTCACACATTTGAAGATCATGTGTCATATATGTCTTATTGTCCCGAGTTGGCAGAGAGGTTGAATAATTTGTTCAAAGTAATAGAGCCAGAATGTTCTGTAATCAGGATGAGGTGGTTGAAAAAGCATCTATAAGACTGAGTTCATCTTATGGAAAGGATCAAGATCACAGGAAATGAATGTCAGGTCTACCATTTACTACTTGAATGATTGTGGGCAAAATGATTAACCTCTCTATGCCTCAGTTTCTTTGTCTATAAGAAACTGGGGGAGTGGTGGCAATAGTAAACCCTCCTTCATAGATTTGGTGTGAGTATTAAATGAGTTAATGCAGGGAGTGTACCTACTATCTGGCTCCTGGAAAGTGCTTGGTAAATATCGGTCAGCAAGAGCGCACTTACTCATCTGCTTTCCTGATCCTACCTGCCACATTGAACATTCCTATCTTCCAGATTTTTGTCAGTTTGTTGTTGTTGTTGTTGCTATTCGGTTTTTTATTTTATTTAGCTATAATGAAAAATAAATATACCCAGATTTCAGCACAGCCAGTGAGTGCTTTACCAATCATGAGAACATTTGTTTCACAGATATTGACTTGATTTGTCACTATCTCTATACAGGTGGAGAAGAGAAGAAGACAAGAGAAGAGGTCATAACATTGTGCTACACAGGAGCACTTAGGGAATGTTGTATGATCTCAGTTATTTAAAGATGATTATTTTAGATAAAAGTATAGACATTTAATAGAAATAAAGGATTGCTTTAAACAATGAGGAACCATTATAAATTCACCTCCTGAATGATGCTAGATGACCGCACTTCCTCTTTACTGCTAGGCAACTCAGAGAGTAATACCTTATCAGTAACCAGGGGAGGAGCCAGAAAGAACTGTCACTCTCATTTGGCTCAATCTTAGAGCAACTCAGAGAGTAATACCTCATCAGTAACCAGGGGAGGAGCCGGAAAGAACTGTCACTCTCATTTGGCTCAATCTTAGAGCAACTCAGAGAGTAATACCTCATCAGTAATCAGGGGAGGAGCTGGAAAGAACTGTCACTCTCATTTGCCTCAATCTTAGAGTAAGCAACACATAAATTTCCCCAAGTTTGGCTACATTGGCTAATTTCCAGTGCTCATACTTGTCTGATGATGTATTCCTTTTACCTACATATGACATCTTACAAGTATTCTAAGGGAGTAGAATGAGGGAGAGAGGAGAGAGGGAAGAGAGGGGAAGAGAGAGAGCAAGACTGAATTTTTTATTGCTGCTCAAAGAATGAACAACTATCTCTCTAGTTTTTGTATCTTGCCCCTGCCAAAAATGTAGTCGCCCTCCCTGGATAGAGTTCTTACGGTATTTCACAATGAAAAAAAAAATGATTGGAAGAAATTTCTGGCATATTCTACCCAGCTACCCTTACGGCCCTTTCACATACAATAGCCTAAAGTGGTTGATGTGTATATTTTGGAAAATACGATATTATTCTTTTGTGCTCAGTTGTCTCAACGTTATTCATTTTCTTTCAATTTTGTTTGAATGAAAGTTGAAATCTCCAGACTACTTTCATAGTTGTATAAAAACTGTTTTATGTTGTAGAGAATTATTCTATCCCAATGGCATAATTGCACACTAACATTTTAGGGGTATTCATTATTTGCAGGATAATAGACACAAACCCAGAAATGAACAGCATTCAACCTGAGTCAGCCTGGTAGAAAAATCCATAATTCACCTCTTGGACTTACTCGGAAAATACAGCACAAGTCACATCACCTTTTTGGTGCCTGCCCCATCCTTCCAATCGCAAAATACAAACTGCAATAATGATGGAGATAAATGATATTGCAGCAATGCCGCGCTTACAATTGGAGGTCACTCTTACATGAAAAGACTACTCTGACAGCATTGAGAAGGATGGATGGGAGGGAGAGACTGGAGGCTTCTGAAGAAACCAGTTAAGGGAATGCTGGCAATTTTCCAGGAGACATAATGGAGGATGGAAAAGGAAGTTACAGCAAAAGTAGGAAGGGGAGTGTGGTTGGGGAAATAATTTGGAGATAGAATGGACACATATTGTTTAAGTGGGTTAAGAGACAAGGAGAGGTTGAAGCTGATGTTGCCATTAAAATAATAAGCTAACAAACATTCAAGGAAGGACAGTATTGGGAGAAATTGCATTGGCAGATGCTGAGTTTACATGTTGGCTTAGAACACCTTCCAATTTACCTGCTCACACCTTCACCCTGGATCCTTACCTCCCTGACACTGTGATTCCAGGACTTTGTTTTTGCTCCTAATAATTGCTTGCTACTCACCTCTTTGTTTCAGTCAATTTTTTAGCCTCCCTACTCTTACTGACCTACTTTGGCCCTAACCTGCAATATAGATGATTTCCCTGGAAGTCAGGCTACTGTCTACCCTCTTTTCCCTGCAGCTAGGCAGCTTGGATAGAGAAAGTGGTATTCTCCCAGATGCTCAAATTTAGACCCTACAGACCATCAGAAACCATTAGCCAATCAGTGAAGGGCTTCTTAAAAGACTGTAAACCATTTTTTTTTTGTAATGCAAAGCAATTTGTAAAATGAAGTATAATCACCCTCAATGTAACTAGGAGACTTCAAAATACTGCAAGACTTTGAAATAATACAAGTGGCAGAACAAATATTTTCCTTTCAAATTTCACCCCTGGAAGTTTATAAGTCTAGAGAAGTGTGTTAAAAACTTGTACCAATTTATTTTTCACTAGTTCTTCAATCTTATAACAATTTGTATAAAACCCATTCACAGGCAAAATTAGGAGGGAGAATGGGCGATCGTGGCTTAAATACATCTGTGCTCTCCTTCAGTCCCGAAAGCTTCTCTGTTCAGAGCTTGACGGGATCTTAGGAATTAATGATGGAGAATTCCAAGGGGAGGGCAATAGTAGTGGATATTGGCAAGACCTGTCTTGCATTAAAGTATGGATCCCAAGAAGAAAAATGATGGTATCATTCCATATGAGTATACCTGATTTCAGTAGCTTCCAAACAGTTGAGGGAGAGATAAACCAGTGATAAGTCTTGTTTATACCTTAGGCTGAAACCTCTGGAACAGAAGGAAAACAGAGGCTTCTCCTGGCTCCTTAGTAGAGAACCCACGCTGCTTTCACTATATCAGGTGGAGGAAACCACAGCACTTCCTGCCACCCACCGCACAGCTCTAGCTTAAGGTACGGTGGAGCTCAGCCTGAGTCCCAGAGAGCTGAGAAAAGAAAATCCTAGCACATGTGAGAAGCCCTGCAGCCAGAGAAAATAAGAGCAAGTGGAATATTCAGGAAAGATCCTAATAAAATACAGCTTCTGAGAGTTACATATTAATACTTGAACCAAAAAACAGGAGGAATATTGGTATAAACATGGCTGCATATGTCAAGTTTTTCCCTATTATTTTTCTGGTAATCATAAAGATGCAGCACGAACAATGTTAATATACACAAAATCCATTTTCAGGGACATTAGGTGACAATTCCAATCTGCATATTCAAAAATATCAGTAAGGGCTTCCAAAAATAGCTGAATCAAGTAGAAGCCATATGGGATATTACAAGAGAGCCCAGAAGCAGAAAAATCTCAGAGAGCCCCATCAAAAATGGCCTTCTGGCTGGGCATGGTGGCTCATGCCTGTAATCCCAGCACTTTGAGAGGTCAAGGCAGGCAGAGCACTTGAGGTGAAGAGTTTAAGATCAGCCTGGCCAACATGGTGGAACCCTGCCTCTTAACTAAAAATACAATACTTAGCCAGGCGTGGTGGTGTGTGCCTGTCATCCCAAATTCAGCCTGGGCGACAGAGGGAGACTCTGTCTCAATCAGTCAATCAATCAATCAATCAATGCCTTCTTGAAGATAAGGGGCCAACTCGGAGTTCAAAAACTATACTTCTTATTTGGAATAAGAGATGAGATTTTGAGGAAGTAGCCCACAAACTAAGTAGAATTTATAATATTTTAAGAAAAAATATCAAAAATAGCATTGGAATTTGTCATTTGATGTAGATCACTCACGAGTGAGAAATACTGATATAAAGCAAAAGTATCCAAATGTTTAGCTAAGAATTCATAATAAATTAACGAAGTAATAACATTTATAAAGAAAAAAACCTACAAAGCATAAATGTAAAAAAAAATGTGAAAAAAAATAGTGAAACCATCCAGAGATGCCATCTAAATATTAGCTGGCAAAATTCAGGGAAAATAATTAAAATAGAAGATTTTTTAAATGACAGGGAGAAAAAAGATGAAATTGGAGGGAAAAATGGCCCATGGCAAAACCTGCAATTACTTTTGCACCAACCTAATAAATATTACAGATATTTTAATAAGAAAATGTTGAAAAATAAGGAAGATGACTCAAAATTGAAAATGTTTTAGTGTTTGAGGAAACTGGTTCAAATAGTCAACACTGTGAAACATCCTGGTAAAGTCTTGGAATTTTTAAATGACTTGATAATTTTGGCCTCATTGCCCAAAATATATCTTTCCTAATTTTTAAAAAGGAAAATATCATACTAATCTTGGATTTCTCCACATAATGTAACAACCTACGATATACAAAATGAAAAAAATATGAACCAGTGACTTCATGTCAAATTCTGTCTCTTAATCATAAAAGTAAACATGAGTTTGAACAGGAAAGAAACAAGTTAATTTTGTCCTCTTCCTTAATGAGCAATTTTAACTTATCTCTCACAGATAATTACACAAGTGAATAAAAGGACTTAAAAATATAGAAAAGAATAAATAATAAGATAGATCATATTGACATATATATGTCACATACCACACCTATATGTTTATCATTATGTATATATGTGTGTGTATAAAACATTTGTCCTTTAATAGAGAGTACAATTTTTATGTGCCTATCGGATATTAACAAAAATTGACAATAGCACCCAAAACATATAAAAATGCACAGAGTATTCTTCAAAAAAAAGTGATAAAATAAGAAATTAATGACTAACCAAGAAGACAACTAGGAATTTAAAAAATTAAGTTTGTAACTTTATGTCAGAGGAAATTGCAAATTAAAATCAAGTATTTTAAAGACTGGTACTGGATATCAAAACTTCACAGAGCTACAGCTTGATGAAGTGAATAATAGTCTAGAAAAACACAATTTACCAAAACTCACTAAGGGAAGATTCAAAATCTAAACAGACAAAATATATGAAGTTGTCAAAGAACCCTTCCCTGTCCCATCAAAAAAAGCAATAGGCTGGAATGTGTCCATGGAAGAATTCTGCCAGACTTTTTTTTTTTTTTTTTTTTTTTTAAGACGGAGTCTCACTCTGTCGCCCAGGCTGGAGTGCAGTGGCGCGATCTTGGCTCACTGAAAGCTCTGCCTCTTGGGTTCACGCCATTCTCCTGCCTCAGCCTCCCGATTAGCTGGGACTACAGACGACCACCACCACGCCTGGTTAATTTTGTTGTATTTTTAGTAGAGACGGGTTTCACCGTATTAGCCAGGATGGTCTGGATCTCCTGACCTCGTGATCCGCCCGCCTCGGCCTCCCAAAGTGCTGGAATTACAGGCGTGAGCCACCGCACTCGGCCGAATTCAGCCAGACTTTTAAAGTAGATTATCATATTATTCAAACAGTGTTAGACTATAAAAGAACACTTTTTGAATTAGTTTAAAAATATTTTATTAATAGTCGTTCCAGTACCTGATCAAGATCTATTATACACCAATATTACGTACTAATTGTAATGTGAAAGCCCCATATAAAGTATCAGCAAATTGAATGCAGCAGCATGTAAAAAGAATAATACATCATGATCAAGTGTTAATACAAATAATCCAAGCATAGTTCAATAATCAAAGATCTATTTATATAAAGTCATATTAATAAGTTCAAGAAGGAATATTAGGTAATCATCTCAACTGATGCTTTAAAATACATTTGGCGGCCGGGCGCGGTGGCTCACGCCTGTAATCCCAGCACTTTGGGAGGCCGAGGCGGGCGGATCACGAGGTCAGGAGATCGAGACCATCCTGGCTAATACGGTGAAACCCCGTCTCTACTAAAAATACAAAAAATTAGCCGGGCGAGGTGGCGGGCGCCTGTAGTCCCAGCTACTCGGGAGGCTGAGGCAGGAGAATGGCGTGAACCCGGGAGGCGGAGCTTGCAGTGAGCCGAGATCCCGCCACTGCACTCCAGCCTGGGCGACACAGCGAGACTCCGTCTCAAAAAAAAAAAAAAAAAAAATACATTTGGCATAGTTCAACAATAATTATTTATTTTTAAAAAATCAATAAAACAGTAACAGACGGATACTAGCTTTTCCCAGATAAATATATCTCTCTCAGCCTAGAATAGCTTCATGGTTAATGTCAAACCTTGCAGGTATTCCCACTAGTGTGAGAAGAAGAAAACAATATCCCCAGTCACCAGTATTCTTTAAAATTATATTTTAGTAGCAGTCAGTTAGAAAATGAGAAATTGGATGTACAAAAAAATTAAGGAGGAGGAACAATTGTCACTATTTACAGCAGTTAGAATTGTATAAGTAGAAAATCCAAGAGAATAAACTGAAAAATTACTGTATATAATGAATATGCTGAATTCAGTAGCTTGTTTTTAAGAAAATAATAATAACTATAGGATATATTAGTAAAATATTCCACATGTAATCAAAACGAAAAGATAAAATATCTCAAAACAAATAAAACATAAGAACCATAATAAGAAAAAAATTAAAAAGCTATTAACTGAAACCAAAGGAGTCTGAGTAAATGGAAATTCAATATTTTATTGAAAAGGAAACCTCTCCATCACTTACATGCCACTCCTCCTTAAGTTAACATGTATATCTTATCATGATGCTTATAAAATTCTCTAAAGGGGTTTTTGAACAAGGTAAGTTTATTCTAAAACCCATATGGAAATTTTATCAAATAAATATAAGCCAGTGAATTGCAACAAGAGAGCTGGTCCTATCAGATATTAAAATACATTATAAACCTGCTTTAAGAATCTGATGACTTGGGCCGGGCACGGTAGCTCACGCCTGTAATCCCAGCACTTTGGGAGGCCAAGGTAGGTGGATCACAAGGTCAGGAGATCGAGACCATCCTGGCTAGCACGGTGAAACCCCATCTCTACTAAAAATACAAAAAAATTAGCCAAGCGTGGTGGTGGGCGCCTGTAGTCCCAGCTACTCGGGAGGCTGAGGCAGGAGAATGGCGCGAACCCAGGAGGCGGAGCTTGCAGTGAGCTGAGATCGCACCACTGCACTCCAGCCTGGGCGACAGAGGGAGACTCTGTCTCAAAAAAAAAAAAAGAGGAATCTGATGACTTAATAAACATGCAAACCAGAAGATGAGAAATTTCAAGAAGATCTGTGATAGTCAATATTTTAAGATAGCTCCCAAGATTCTTGGTATAATCCCTCCCCTTGAGTATAGAGGGAACCTGTTAATATGATGGAATGTCAACCCATGATTAGATTACATTATATGGCTAAAGTAAAAGAATTTCCCAGATGTAATTAAAGTCACTGATCAGTTGGTTTTAAGGTAATCAAAAGAAAGATGGTAGGGAATTTCATGGTCTTCTGGGAATTCATATTAGCCCCAGGCTGACAACTAACAAGAAAACAGGGATGTCAGTTCTATAGCTGCAAGGAATTGAATTCTGCCAACAACCACATGAGCTAGGAATAGCATAACCTCACCTATCCTGACCAATACAGTACAATGTCTCAAAATCCAGAAACTCTAAAAGAAAGAAAGAGAGAAAGGAAAAATAAAGAAGAAATAAATTCAACTACAAAAATATTTCAAAATGCTCAGTGGAAAAAGAACCCTGCAAGTAAAATCAAAAGACAAATGATAAACTGGAAAAATAATTTTTATCTATAAATTACTCTGCAAAGAGTTTATGTTTCTAATAGGTCAAGTGCTCCCGGCAAACAAGAAAAAGACAATGGTCAGAGAAAATATATGGGCTAAGAAATAGAAAGTTATGAAACAGCAATTGCAAATGACTCTTAGACATATGAAAAGAGTCCAGTCACATTCAAAATAAGAAAAAATAAGTTTAAATTGCACAGCGATACAATTTTTTACCTATCAGATTGGCTTTAAAAATCCAAACCTCCAAAATTGTTGCAGGAAGACAGGGATTTCCATATATTTCTAGTGGAAATGTTGATTGTAGAAACCCTTGTAAAACAATCTGGCACTATCTAATAAAAATATACAAACCCACACTCTTATACCACAATTCTACTTCTGGGATTGTATCCTAGGCATACTGGCCTACACAGGAAATGACAATGTCATTCATGTTACATTGCTTGTGATAGCAACATTTTAAACAAGCTAAACATCCATAAGGAAGGAACCAAGTTCCTTTATACTCATCTTCTTTTTTATTTATTTATTTATTTTTTGAGACAGGGTCTTGCTCTGTCCCCCAGGCTGGTGTGCAGTGGCGTGATCTCGGCTCACTGCAACCTCTGCCTCCCGGGTTCAAGCAATTCTCTGCCTCAGCCTCCCGAGTAGCTGGGATTACAGGCACTCGCCACCACGCGCGGCTAATTTTTGTATTTTTAGTAGAGACGGGGTTTCACCATCTTGGCCATGCTGGTCTTGAACTCCTGACCTCATGATCCACCCACCTCGGCCTCCCAAAGTGCTGGGATTACAGGTGTGAGCCACCGTGCCCAGCACATTTACCCAGCGCATTTATACTCATCTTCTAATTAACAGTGTTTAAGTGTTTTTCTAATTTTGTAATTACAAAGACTATGACTTTAAACATTTTTATCAGTCACTGACCACATCAGATGACAATATTCAAGGAATGATATAAGAACACCTCCCCACTCAAATCATAATACAGTCCTCAGATGAATTGGAGAGGATAAGGGGGAAGAGTGGTAGGTTGTGTGTCCTTCCATGTGTGTGTGTGTGTGTGTGTTTATACACGCACAGTAGTATGTAAATGAATAAGCATAGGCTATCTGGAAATATATGAGATTTTTCAAATTAAGAGGTGTAATGACAGGATAATCTTAAAGTATTCTGGACTATAAAACTACTGAACTATTTTAATAAAACCCAGGCTTTGAGGTGGAAGATGGAGTGAACATCAAGCCTATTTTAAAGTTTATCTTACTTGAGTGGGAGAAACAGCCTTGAAAGTATTTGGTGAAGAAAATAGAGATATTTCCATCTAATAGTAGAGAGATATGTGTTTGATTATTAATGCTAGAAAAGTGAAATATAATGTTGAGTTTCCAAATTGTCACCAACTTCAGATAAAATTGTGGTTGATACTGGAGGCCACATGTTTCATTGAACAGATAATGAATCATCTTAAAAAACAGAAAAACCATTGACACCAGTGCCTTAAGAATACATTGCCTTAAGCTAGACACTAGGACCCATTATTGAAATAATGGCAAAAGCTTCAGACTATTTACAAGTCCAGTATCTTAAGGACATTAAGTGTATACGCATTAGACACATTGGGGCAAACGTCCTTTCTTGTCACATTTAAAGTTACTCGAAATCTTGTCATTGTGAAATTGAGTCCTGGCTAGTTTGTTTGCAAGAAGTTCTCTTGGGATATCCTTCATTAACTTAAATAATTTATTGTTAAATAATCCTCACTTAAACTCTGATGTTATTTTAAAAGGTCTGTGATGTGAAATTGTATTGCCCTTTTATGTTTGTATTAGGAAATTGAACTTTTTATTAATCATTAATATTTAACCTACTAACAATTACCTCCCAAACTTACAAAATGTATGCATTATAGTACACAAAGTATATACATGGTATATACAGTTTATACAAAGTATACTATTATTGTTCAGCAGAATTTTATGTGACTATCAAAATGTTCTCTAAATCTGCACTATTAACAATATGGTAGCCAACAAACACATATGATTACTGATAAATTGTGGCTAGGAATGGACGTTTAAATTGTAATTAACTTTAATATAAATTGCCATATGCAACTGTGGGTATGATATAGATTTTTTTGGAATAACTTCTTCCTTTCTTACATAAGTAATGCTAGTAAAATAAATACAGGTTTCAGCAAAAATTTCATTTAAAGTACTACATTAACTTTTTCTGCTGCAGATGGTAACCTTTAATGGAGTCAAAAACAGAACTGCTAAACAATCAAGTAGGAAAATAAAAATAGTATTTTGACCAAGTTGAAAAAAAAATAGGAAAGGGCAAAAGAAAACATACAGTAAAAAGTATAACATAAAATAAACAGAAAGAAAAAAATTACACATATTGCCACCTTTTCTCTAAATGGAGTCAATTTTCATATCAAAAGGTAGTCTATTAACTAAGATTGTTATACAGAACCAAGCCATTTGTTATTTCCAAAAAGAAATACACAAAAAAGTGATGTGATGATCAATAGCTTAAATAAAGGCCTGGGCAACAATACAGCAGGCCAAAACAAAAGTTAGTAACAGTAACATAATTAGCAATATCAGGGTCAGACAAGGTGGAATTTAAGCTTAAAAGTACAATCAGGGTAAAGTGTTTCTTTATTAAAAATAAAGGAAACTATTTACATATATATATATAGGAATATATGTGTATACATATACATATAAATAAAAATGGAAACTGAATGTATAAATCAAAAAATGCAAAGAAAATGTGATAAAAATAATTGTAGTGGGAGATTTTAATTTGCTTCTTTCAGAATAGATTAGTATCAGTAAACAGAAACTATACTAGGATGTAGATAAATTCATCTACCCTATATTGTAGTGAATACTATAGCAGCAATTTCCTTTAAAAGAGTAGGATTCTGTCTTGTTCCTTCCTATTGTTGTCGTGCCTGCAACAGTGCCTGGCACAAGACAGTATTTGTTAAAAGAATAAATGGCTATTTATCCATAGAAAATTTTAGTTCTTCAAATAGAGACATAAATATTTTAATACATCGAGAAATCATAAATACTTGAAAATTAAGAATGCAGGAATGCATAATCATTGGATCAAATTGGAAGTCAAAATGGAAATTATAGTGCCAGGGCTAAATTGGTAGGGCAGCATGTCAGAAAACTGTTCTGCAGTCTTTTTACTGTCAGCTTGACTGACATAACAAAACTTTTATTTCAACAGATGTCACACGCCACTGTTAAAACACAGCACAAATATTACATATTGATGAAATATATCCAAATTACTTGCTGCAAGAGATATTTTAATGCACATTTAATCTCCTCATTTTAAGGACAGGAACATTATCTTTAAAAGTTGTTTTCTTTTTTTCTTCTTCTTCTTTTTAAATTTAAAGATGGGGGTCTTGGTATGTTGCCCAGGCTGAATTTGAGCTCCTGGGGTCAAGCAATCTTTCCACTTCAGCCTCCTGAGTAGCTGGGACTATAGGAGTACAAGTGGACACCACTGCACCAGGCTGAAAGGTGTTTTTTTGTGTGTGTGTGTTTTTAACTCAGAGAGTATCTGCCATCCTTCCAATGGGTTTGATGCGAAATTCAACCATTTCATAATCTACCTACTGGGAATCTAAGATAATCCATTAGGGAACTCTTTATTAGCTTGTGATTTTCTGTAGATATAAATTTCCCTACCATTTGCCACTCCTCGCACTTCAGTTCATGTTTATGGTGACGGCAAACAGGGCAAAACAAATTTGTTAAGTAATTTTTAACTCCCCAATAGGTGTCTCATCTTCTTTTCTTAGCTAGGCCTCGAACCAATTCACTAGTTCTTTCCCGATAGTACAAAGAAAATAAGGGATGAACATTATGACAAGAGTGTAATGAAATCACTTAATTTTTCTGTATTCACTTCATGGTAAAATATGAAAACTGTCTAAATAATTTACATTGCAATTTTTAAAACTTTTGATTATGGGTATTTTCAAACACACAAAAGTAAAAGGAATGGTATAAGAAACCATCATCTATTAATCACTTTAGCTTCAACAATGATCATTAATTTAGCTATTCTTTTGCACCATACTCCTCAAACATATTTTATATTTTATTTGCTATAATATATTAAGACAAATTCAGGACAGCATATCAATTTCACCCATCAATATTTCAGCAGGTATCTCAAATAAATATTTCTTTATTAACATAAAACAAATACTAACTCATAACAAATATTAATCCCCAAACTAACAATGTGTTTACACTTCTTTATTTCTATATATAGTTGACATTCTTTGTGTGTGTATATACACAAACACATGGTGTGTGTGTGTGTGCGTGCACGCGTGTACTCCTGTCATTTTTTTCTGAGCCCCTTGATTAAATATCCAATCTGGTTTACAGTTTACACTTTAGGCCGAGCCAGTAGTTAAATGTCTTTTCAGGTATAATGGGGTTGCCCATGGATAAAATGATCTCTTCTGCTTCTACAGATAAAAAGGCATCTAAAATACATTGATGGTTTTTTGCATCCCTTGGAATTGGGGAATTCCCTTGTCTCTCATTGAGTGCTTCTGGTTGGTGTTTTTGATACTTTTTGCCCACATCAAGAGTCAACAAACTCTTTCTGCAAGGGCTAGATACTGAATATTTGAGGTCTTGCCTCCCGCAGGGTGTCAGTTACAACTACTCAACTCTGATATTGTAACAGGATAGCAGCCACTGGCAATACAAAAATGAATTAGTATGACTTTGTTTCAGTAAAGCATTATTCAAAAAAACAAAACAAACTAACAACAACAATAAAAAAAAAAACAGGGCTGGATTGGAGCCCTGGTCCACTTGGCCATTTTTTAAAATGCTGGCCTCTTCACTATGGCTCGTGGATTTTGCGCTCACGGATAGTGGTTGCAACACAGCCTGCTGGCCAGATTTCTACATCAAATCCTGGCTTACCATTTATTAGCTGTGTGATACTGAGAAAGTTACTTAACCTTTCTGTACTTAGTTTTCTCATATGCAAAATGGAAGTTTTAGGAGTAACTACCTCATAGGTGCGAAAAGAGATTAGGTGTACTAAATATGCGTTAAGTGCTTAGAACAGCACACCAATCCCTTATTTTGTCAACCATTCTGACCTCAGGGAACATCAGCCCTCTTGTCATCCTTGACTCAGCCACTCTTCTTGCCTCTCACTTGGCTGCAGATCCCTAAGTTTTTGCCAGGTCTTTTGTCTAGAAGCTGACCCATCATTTTAAACCCAATCTCTATGGTGGGTGGGGTGCTCCCCTTTGGGCCCACGGCATGTCACTGGATCTCAATACACTTCCAGGGTCAGAAAACCATGGAAGCCTCCATCTCTCTGAACACTCCAATCTATCAGGTGTCAGTTTATTCTGGGCAGCCTGCTATGCCAACTCCTTGAGGAGCCGACCTCAGCTCTTTCTACAGAAGGCCTCTCCCACAACCCCAATGAACACCTCCATATGAGAAGATGGAATCTACATTCCTCTCCTCAAAACATCCTAAAACTGGAGTAACGGCAGATTTTTCTTTAATTTCCACTATATCATATCTCAGAGTGGCCCTTGCTGCCATAGGTAGACAAGGCATTCTGTCCACAGCATAGAATTCCTCATTGGCTTTGATATGTTAACATGAAAGAAAGGAATGGAGTTGGAAGGACACTGAGCACAGATACTAGCAAGAGGTAAGGTTTTTCTTAATCATTTGCATAATATAATGATGACTGTCAAAATCTAAATGTAAACTTCAGACTTACTCTTTATATTCCATCTCAATGGATGGTTAACTGCCTTCTAAATATGTTGCCAAAGGTACAGAGAAGAAAAGTCCACTTATAAGTCTGTTTGCAATTTAATAAAATTATAAATGTTAAATGTGTTATATAGTAAAATGAGCTCATATATTCACTAGATTTTAAAAGCTAAATGTTAACAAAATTTCCACCCATTCATTCAGTTTTAATAAATAAGCATCACACCATTAACACACTACTTTTAGATAGTTAAGAAATAGATCTGAGGATTAGATTCCACACCTTCCTTCCTTCCTCCCTCCCTCTCTCCCTTCCTTCCCTCACTCCCTCCATCTCTTCCTTCCTTCGTCCCTCCCTCCCTTCCTTCCTTCCTTCCTTCCTTCTTTGCTTCCTTCCCTCCCTCCCTCCATCTCTTCCTTCCTCCCTCCCTCCCTCCCTTCTTTCCTTCCTTCCTGCTCTCTCTCTGTCATTATCTCTCTCTTTCTCTCCCTCTTTCTTTCTTTCTTTCTTTTTTTGACAGAATCTCCACTCTGTTGCCCAGGCTGGAGTGCAGTGGCAAAACCATAGCTCATTGCAGCCTCCACCTCCTGGACTCAAGTGATCCTCTCACCTCAGCCTCTCCAGTAGTTGGGACTACAAGCACATGCAACCAGGCCCAGCTAATTTTTTTGCAGTTTTTGTAGAGACAAGGTTTTGCCATGTTGCCCAGGTTCATCTCAAGCTCCTGAGATGAACTTTGCCAACTTTGCCATGTTGCCCAGGTTCATCTCAAGCAATTCGCCTGTCTTGGCCTCCTGAAGTGCTGGGATTACAGGAGCAAGCCACTACACCTGGTCCAGATTTTTTCTTAATACAAAATAATACTGTCATTCTATGAACTTCTTGAAGGAAAAAAACAATACAATGTATACAATAAATAAGTGCAATAGCACATATGCCTTATATACATATGTATACTTAATATATAAAATGTAATACAATTATTTATAATATGTTATAATAACCTATATTTATACATTATGATCCATCTCAAAGAGTTTTCACCTGTATCATTTCATATGCATAAAATACATCAGCAAAGTGAAGGGTCAGAAAACTTTAGGGGCTTTCTTATGGGTGAATTTAGTCAGAATCGGGGAGCTACACTTGTTCTTTCTGAATTTTCTTCCCTACTAAGCAGAGAAACCAGTCAAAAGCTCCTATAATGTTATACATGTTGCCCTCCTCTCCAATGGTTGATTTACATATTCCAAGCAATACTGGCAGTCATCTGCCCTGATCCTCACCATCAGCTTCCTAAACTCCCACTCTCCAAGCCCTGCTAAATGTATTCTCAAATTCAATTTCTCAAAGAACTAAGAATAGAACTACCATTTGACCCAGCAATCCTACTACTGAGTATCTACCCAAAGGAAAAAAAAATGTTTTATCAAAAAGACACCTGCATTTTTATGTTTATTGTAGCACTATTCACAATAGCAAAGTCATAGAATCAACCTAAGTATCCATCAACAGTGGAATGGATAAAGAAACTGTGGTACATATAGACCATGGAATACTATGCAGCCATAAAGAATAAAGTCATTTCATTTGCAGCAACATGGATGCAGCAGGAGGCCAGTGTCCTATGTGAATTTATGCATCAACAGAAAATCAAATACCACATTTTCTCATGTATAAATGGGAGCTAAACAATGAGTACACATGGACATAAAGGTGAAAACAATAGACACTGGGGACTCCAAAAGAGGGGAGGAAAGGAGGGAGGGAGTAAAGGGTTGAAGAACTACCTACTGGGTACTACGTTCACTGTTTAGAAGATGGGTTCACTAGAAGTCCAAATCCCAGCATCACCAAATTTACCCATTTAACAAACAAATATATGTATATATCCCCCAAATCTAAAAAAAAAATACATACACTCATATAGAAGGAATAAGTTCTGATGTTAGATAGAACAATATGATGACTATAGTTAACAACAATGTATTGTATATTTGAAAATAGCTAGAAGAGTTAAAATGTTCCCAACACAAAGAAGTGATAAATGTTTGAGGTGATGAATTTCCTGAATATGCTGATTTGATCATTACAATTTGTATGCATGGTCAAAATATGACATATTCCCCATAAACATGTACAAATACTATTTATCAATAAAAATAAATTAAATTAACAATTAAGCAAATTTATCCTCCAATAAAAACTCGTGTCACCTGCTTTCCTCCACCACCACCATCATCTTAGCCGTGAATATCTCTTCTCTCAACCACTCCACTGGCTGCCTTGTCCACCTGCATCCACCAAGGCAGCCAGTCTCCGCATGCAAGGAAGGATGGTTTGTCAGATACAAAACAGATCATGTCACTTCACCCACTCTCAACCCTGCCTAATAAACGTTGATGGTTTCTCATTGCCTTTGGGATGAGTTTAAACATTAGTAGCACCACTACTTCTCCAGCCTTCCTCTTCCTCTCTGAGCTGCGGCCACACTGACTTTACATTTACCACACCCCTCTCAAACACACGACTGCTTCACGTGTCATATTCTTTACCTGAAATGCTCATGCCCAACCTTTTACCGAGTTACTCATGCTCATCTTTTAGATACTGGTGAACAATTACTTCCTCAGGAAAGCCTGGTCTCACCTCCATGATCAGTAAAAGCTACCATTATATGCATAGACTGCACCAGGATCTCTTCTTCACAGCACTTACTATAGTAATTTTACATGTATCCATGTAATTTTTAAAGCTCCCTAAAATAGGGTTTTTTTTTTTTTTTGTCCTTTTTTACTTTTGGGTTCTCAGAACTTAGCACTGCTCCTGCCACACAAACAATTCAATAAGTATTTGTTGAATTAGTGAATAAATTCAGAAGAAAATGAATATCAAGGTACCCTACTGACTGGTAGATGACGTTGAGAAAACATACATAGTAGAAATATTAGGCTAAAATACTTAGCATTAAAGCCAGAGGTTAAAATAGCAGACTGAATCCTCCTGAATAAAATCACTGTATTTGACAATAATTGGAGAGGGCTGAAAGGTTTCACAGTAAGAAAGAATTTTCTTTATTTTTCCTATAAGATATTTTTGGAGTGTCCATTTCGGGAACTAGGCAGACCCAGCTCCAGAGGTATGGAAGACGACATGACAGAGTCCCTCAGATTCTAATAGTGAATGTGTTTATGATTCTTCACTTTACTCAAGACCCCAGAGGGGCTCATTTATTAAAAATGTACCCTCGATAACAAAAACAGGCTCCACCGAGGTCATACTGTTAGAGATTTTGACACTAGGCTCATTGTTCATTCCACTACAATGCACCTGCCACTCTTATATTGAAGCTTATAGCTGGCAACCAACCAATTCTATTACAGCATAATCATCCATCTTTGTCCTTTTCCATGGAATCCCATCTACATCTTAAATGAAATGAGTCATATTTATTTTTGTTTTAGGAATTCAACTGTTGACAGTCAACATTGCATTAGTTCAACTGTTATAAATTTGGGAGGGATTAGTCATAATCATAGTGAAACAAAACAGACCAAGGTCATGTGCAATTTAAATTTTAAGATTTAACATTAGTCATAAACAGGTTGAATTTTTTTTTTACATTAGTCAGCAAATAGCACATGAATCTCATCCTTAAATTTTATCATTTAAATTTTCCGGGCTCCTTGATTTATTTCACAAGTTATTTAAATTCATTAGGAATTGATATATTTATATTTTATTGCTCTTAGTAATGCAGGGCTATAACTTACCATATTCAGAAACTGTCACAAATCAGAATTAAAAGCTAGAAGGGAACAAATGGAACCACAAGGCTATTGATTTGTCTGTAGCTGCAGATCTCAAATATTTACATTCCTCAAGTACATGAAACAGCAGAAATTATGCATGATGAATTCAGATATTCCAAGAGTGAAAAATAAAGAAATGTGAGTAGACAGGAAAAATCACAGAAGAACCCAAGGTAGTGTGTATATTTCATTTGGAGAGAAAATCATGTGGTGAAGCTGGAGCCTAGGGCCAAGCAGGCATATAACACTGATGCAGATTTTAAAGTAGTATTTAAAGTGCATTGTCTTTATATGTAACAAGAAAGAGGGATCAAACACTTCCTTGAGGATGACTGAAGAAGTCTTACAGCACAATATGGAGGTGGCAGGTGGCATATGACTGTATGTGTAACTGCCAAACTTTCAAACACACACATACACACACACACACACACACACTTCATCAGTAGAATATGTGTTTATTAGTTACACAACATCACTTTATATAAATTATCTAATGCATCCTAGGCATCTTAGAAATGGGTCTAGAAATGGCAGACTCAATGCTTTCCATTTATAACTAAAATGCTTTATTCACCTCGGATCAATCTAAGGTTAATTTTACTTAAGGTTAAATAAATCTGTTATTTTGAAGAGGATTTGTGATATGAACTGAGTTTAGTGAGGAGTGAAATGTTTAAAGCATGGTTTCCATCAGAGAAGACTGAGGCTAAAATTAAGTTAGAATGCATGTCCAGGGCCTAATTGCTCTTTCTCTTTTTGAGTAAATCCCTTAGTCCTGAGGGAGAGCATAGGATGGGATACTTCTCATCCTTGGTGAGAGGACAAGCGGGGCATTTGCTGGCAGGTTGTCAAAGGCCAAAAACCAGAGTAGCAAATTCAAACTGGCCCATTCATCAGAGGGCTAACAAGAGAGAGGAAGTCAAGATAGAGAAAGAAAAAAAAATTGCAAAAATATGCTTGCTAAATACAAGGTTGAAGGAGGCATAGAAAAATTCCAGAAATAGAAGTCTTTTTTTTGTTTTAATTTTTCAATATGCTTCCAGGACAGTCCTATGCAATTATGAGATATTAAGAGGCTGAAGCAGGTACATCAAGATAAATTTATCTTTATTCCTTATTTATTCACATAGAGATTTAAGGCAGCTTCTAAAGACTCAGAAACTTTAACAAGATACATTAATTAAAGGTAAGATGGGGAACCAAGGAAAAATAGTTGGTCATGCCTGAACAATCATATATAATGACCCCCACATTGCTACAGAATAAATCAAATTAGCTGTAGAATTTCAGTAGCCTAAGAGAAGGAGAAAAATTGGTCATATAATTCACAATTCCCATAGGAAATTTAATGCCTCAGAGAAATTTTATCATTCTTTGACTAAAGGAAGATATTTCTTCTAGGATCACCAAAGTGTGATTCTGTAAACACAATTTCGTGATGGCTCAATAATAATTGAACTTAGGCAGTCAGTTCTCTCCTCTCTAGGCTTGCTCTAGAGATAAGTTTTTAGAATTGTGGTCTTCAAGTATTTTTTTTTTCTGAACAATGCTGATACCAAGTAAGCTTTCTGACAAATATTGTATGTACTGAGGTCATTTTTGCAGTGTCTGCCAAGTATTTATACTGCTGTCTAAGTACAGATCTTCTTGACTTAACAAAAAATTGAACTCAACGTAGACCATCTGGGATGGAGGCTGAGGAGCCCATCTTGTACCTGAAAAGACAGTTCTCTCTCTAACAGGAGAATCAAGAGAGCACTCCCACAGGGGCCAAAAGCCTCCTCCATGTATTGTTTCTTTTGTCTGAATTCAATTTTTTATTTTGAGATAATTGCAGATTGACATGCAGCCGCAAGAAATAATAGACTGATCCCATGTAGCTCTACCTAGTTCTCCCAAAGGTAATATCTTACACAACTATAATGCAGTGTCACAAGAAAGCTGTTGACATTGACACCCTCAAGATGCAGAATATTCCTTCACCATAAGGATCCCTCTTATAAGCTTCCTCACTTCCCTCCCACTCTGAACTCTTGCCTAAACCCTGGAAACTACACATTGTTTTCCATTTCTATATTTTGGTCATTTCAAGAATGTTATATAAATGGTGCCATGAAGTATGTGACCTTTTAAAATTGGCTTGATAAATTTAGCATTAATTCCATCTAGGTTTATTTAAGTTGTTGACTGTATCAACAGTTCATTATTTTATTGAGTAGTATTCTACAATATACATGTGCCACAGTGTGTTTAATTATCACCTGTCAAAGAACAACCAGAGAACAACTAGGTTGTTTTTAATTTTTGGTTAGTCTGACTATAGCTGCTATGAACATTTAAGTAGAGGTTTCTATGTGAATATTTTTTATTTTTCAGGGGTTAATATGCAAGAGTGCAAGTACTGTGTCATATGATATTTGCATGGATAGGTTTTTTTAAAGAAATTGGCAAACTGTTTTCCAGAGTGGTTGTACCAAATATATTTCCACCAGCCATGTTTCAGAGGTCCAGTTTCTCTGCATGCCTGTCAGAATTTGGTGTTGTCACTACTTCCTTTTTTCTTTTTTTTTAACTTTAGCCATTCTGATAGCTATATATTGATATCAATTGTGGTTTTTATTTGCATTCCCCTAATGATAATAATGTTCAACATCTTTTCATGTGCTTATTTGCTCTCTCTATATTCACTTTGGGGAAATGTCTCTCAATGTGGTTGGTCCATATTTTTAATGGGATCGTTTTAACTGTTGAGTTTTGAGACTGTGTTATATATTCTAAATACTTATTCTTCATCAGATATGTGGTTTGCAAATATTTTCCCCCAGTCTTTACTTTGTTTTTTCATTCTTTTAACAAGCTCATAATCAGACAAGCATTTTAAATTTTGATAAAGTAGACTTCATCAACATTTCCCTTTATGTATTGAGTCTGGTGTCAAGTTTAAGAACACTTTGGTGAATGCTAGATCCCAGAAATTTTCTCTTGTATTTCTTTCTTAAAAGTTTTATAGCTTTATGTTTCCAGCTGATAATTCATTTTGAGTTGATTTTTATATAAGGTGTGAGGTTTATGTGGAGGTTCAGTTGGGTTTTTTGTTTGTTTGATTGTTTTTGCTTATGAATATCTGACTGCTCCAGGACCATTTGTTGAAACTTGTATCCTGCATGCATTGAATTGCTTTTGTGCCTTTGTCAAAAATCATGTGGGCAAATTGGTGTGAATCTATTTAAAGAATTTCTATTCTGTCCAATTGATTTGTGTCTCTCTCTCTGCCAAACTGTCTTAATTACTGTAGTTCTATAATAAGCTTAATATTCAGCAAAGTAATTCTTCCCACTTTATTATTTTTCAACATTGTTTTAACTATTCTAGGATCTGTCATGCACCTTTTACAATAAGCTTATCTACAAAAGATCTTGCTAAGATTTTTATAGGAATGACTATCAATTTCAGGAGAATGAACATCTTTACTATGTGAGACTTCCAGTACATGAACACCATATGTCTCTCCAATTATTTAAGATGTTTTTTATTTCTTTTGTCAGCATTTTTAAATTTTCAGTATGTACAGATTATGTTTTTTAAACTTTACATCTAATCACATCTTTTCCTCTGGAGTAATTATAAATACTATTGCATTTTTAATTTTTGTTTCCCTGTTCATTTTCAGTATATAAAAATGTGACTGGTGCGTGCATGTGTGTGTGTGTGTGTGTTGTTAATCTTGTACTCTACAACCTTGCTGAAATAATTTATTACCTCTAGGATCCACATATTGTCTTTATATATATTATAGTTCAACTGCAATAGCACTAGCTGAGAAAACATGTACAACAATTGAAACCAGGTGTTATTTCAGTTCAAAAGAAAAATAATGTGTATGTGTGTGTGTTTGTGTGTGTGTATAATCTTTAAAATTATTTGAAGTCAGCCGGGTGCGGTGGCTCACGCCTGTAATCCCAGCACTTTGGTAGGCCGAGGCGGGCAGATCACGAGGTCAGGAGATCGAGACCATCCTGGCTAACATGGTGAAACCCCATCTCTACTAAAAAAATACAAAAAAAAAAAAAATTAGCCAGGCGTGGTGGTGGATGCCTGTAGTCCCAGCTACTCGGGAGGCTGAGGCAGGAGATGGTGTGAACCCAGGAGGCGGAGGTTGCAGTGAGCCGAGATCGCGCCACTGCACTCTAGCCTGGGTGACAGAGAGAGACTCCATCTCAAAAAAAAAAAAAAAATCATTTGAAGTCATTGAGCACTGCTAATTCTAGTTTATCCACCAAGATTTACAGCTATAAAATATATACAAGTAACTGTGCAATCATTAGGGAATCCATACCAAAATTAATACACTTTTCAGCTTTATTTAGGGTTCAGAGAACCAACTGAACACAATGTGTTGTCTTCAAGAAAATGACGTTAGTTCATTGTTTCAGTGTTAATTTGCAGTATAAATAGATATCAAATATATAATGTGGACAATACTAGAAAGTCATTCATAATTACTAAAACATACAAAATGTGAAAACTTCATGTTTATAATGCAGTGAGAGCACTGAACAAATAAACTGTTATTGCTGAAATTTTAACATAAGTTTGACAGCAAAAATCATAATTAGACAAAGTAATTGTAACAGTGAGGCTTCAGGCTGACCAATAACGACTTATGAGAACAGCCAAAGCATACTACACCTAAGTACTCTTCTCTTAAGGATGCTGATTGCAACTCCAAAGCCCTTCCCAAGGATGACGGTGCAGCAGGAATGCAGGTGTCACTGCCAGCAACAGTGAGGAAGGGGGAGTTTGTAGTTAGAGAGATTAAAGCCTAGGTGATAATTGAGGCAAATCCATTTTGAGTGATCATTTATTCAACAGATGCCATACACTTACTTGAAAATGTCAAAATATAGTCAAAATTCAGAAGGCATAAATAGAATCTTCTCAGAAAACAGGGCCATGGGGAATTGCCTGATGCTTGCTGTCCTAACAATGCTTAGAGGCAGACACCAAGTGGAGCAGTGGTTATTAAAGCCATTATTTCTTCTGCAATTACCAAATGAACTTGCTATTTTGCAAATGTATATGTATACATTAACTGGGGAATCATTATTTTAAGAACTCTTGTTAAAAATGTTATATTGAGGAAAAATGGTTTTCATTTGGCATTCCCACATATGTAGAAAAGATGAAAATATGTCTATAAAGGTATATATTATACAAAACTTCGTGACAAAAAAATTGAAAGGCTGGAGGAAATGAATATTATTTTCATACATAACAAATTCTCAGTAAATTAAATCTTTTATCCCATCTCAAGAAAACAAATTTGAATGCAAGAGAGCAAGAGACAAGTTATTATAAGGATAAACTTCAATCTAATCTACTATTATTTCTTTCTTTAATAAGTCTATCGCAGATATTAGAACTTAAATTCTTGTTTATATACTGAGTATTCTAACCATGGTGCAATTACTTTGCTCTTTTCCTAAATGGATCACAAGATAACTAGTAAGTCGTTGGCCCTTTCTGATGTCTCATTGCAGCTGAAGGAGGGAAGGGATTTTGCCTGAGGAGGGGGAGAAAAGGGGGACGGAGAGACAGGTACTACTCACCTCATTCCCTGATTCTTTGTCCTGTTACCTTTGTCTCTAGAGCTGATGGCATGAAGGGTGGAATCAGAAAATGAAGTCAAAGACAAAGGTTCAGAAACTAAAGCAAAGAGTTAGAGAAAAAGTCAATGTCCTACCCTCCCTGGGACCTTATACCACAGAAAAGCCAAGAAGTACAGGGAGCAGCATGGACTTAGAAGAGAACAGTGCTCCTGGAAAGACGCCATCAAGGCCATCAAGGATGGAAGTGGCAGCACTTCTTCTAAAGATACAGGTGCTTACAAATCATTGTCCAAGGTGGGAAGAGGTGCCCAAGTCCAGCAGTCATTACAGCATGTCTATTAATGCTAAAGTGACCAATTGTGGATTTATAGGTTGACCAGTTCTGATATGTAGGAATGTGACAAATTACTCATGAGCCATCTCACAATCGTGTGTTTCACAACACAGTGTGTAGGCAGATAAGTCAGCATGCTCCGATGTGCCAATCATCAGAAGGAATGTCAAACCCCTCAACAATAGATGGTCTGGGTGCTGCTGCAAACCATTGAGTCAGTGTCATTGCATTTGTGACAGCATCATTCCACTGGATCGTGAGTTCTAGAGAATTTCTTTTGTTCACTTTTTTATCCACCCTACTTGGAGCAGTATGTGGTATGTGGTAGGCATACCTTGCCTACTTGCCTGGCATGTGGTAGGCACTCAATAAATGTTTGTTGACTGAGTGAACACATCCCACACGGCACAGCATCCTGGCCCATGTTCAGGCTGCCTCCTCCTTGCTGCCCAGCTCCTACTGCCTGAGCCTCAGTGAAAGCACTTCCAGCCCTCTACAGCCCAGGAAAAACAATGTCTTTTCCATACACACCTCTGAGCTTTGTGCCCTTCCCATTTACTAACCGAATAATACCGAGTAAATTACTTAACCTCTCTAATCCTCAGTTTCTTCAGTAATAAAATAAGAATTATAATAGCCACTCAGGAGAGTTGTGAATATTAAATAAATTAATGTAAGTGAAAAGGGTAGCATACAACAGCCTCTCAATAAACAGTAAAATTATTTTCCCTATTCAGTAAATCTATAGATAATTTATTTGAATGGAATTGGGCTCCACAATTCAGATAGTAAGAGAAATTCACATTCATCAAAAAAAGATCTGCCTTTCAATTTTCCTGGTAATCATAAAGGAATAAATGGGACCCCATCGGGGCTCCCCTTATAATCACATATCTGTAGTATTGCATCCACAGAAATTTACTAAAATGACTTGAGTACTGGCCTTGATTTGGGGGTGAATTAAATATAGCCAGGTCAACTTTGTTGACACAGAATTTACTCCCGATAATCATGATCAACAAGGGACCACTGGATGGCATGCTGTGAGCAACCTGAGGGAGGAACCATGTCTTCTGGTTTCTTGAGAATTTGGTCCCAACCTATGCTGGACCAATGGTCATCATATAGGTCGGGACCAAAGTCTCAAGAAAACAGAATCCCAGTGGTCCCTCCAGCTGTGGCCACTCCTTCACCAGCTTCAGTTTTTAATCTGTGCCAGCCTGAACCCAGAACACAGCTTGAATTTGAGTCTACCAAAAATAATTCTCTTATAAGAAAGATCATGAACAATAAAAACTAAAGATATTTTAGAAATCTCAGAGAAGCATTATCTACTCTCTTCCAAGATGCTGCCCACCCTCACCCCACTCCCTGACCCACACTCCTACCAAAGACCTCCTCTTCTTTGACCCTCCCTGCTTGTTAATGCTCACCCTGAGTGTTAGGCCATTCTTGCATTGCTATAAAGAAATATCTGAGACTGGGTAATTTACAAAGAAAAGAGGTTTAATTGGCTCACAGTTCTGCAGGCTGTATAGGAAGCATGGTACTGGCATCAGCCCGGCTTCCGGGGAGGCCTCAGGGAGCTTTTACCCATGGCAGAAAACAAACAGGAAGCAGGCAAGTCACAGGCGAAAACAGGCACAAGAGCACTTGTGGGGCAGGGGCCACACTTTTAAACATCCAGATCCCATGAGAACTTACTCAGTATCACCGGGACAGAACCAAGCCATGAGGGACCTGCCCCATGACCCAAACACCCCTCACCAGGCCCCACCTCCAACACTGGGGATTACAATTCAACATGAGATTTGATGGGGACACATATCAAACTCTATCAGCCAGCTATTATCCTCCTTCCTCTTCTCAGTGACATTGCAGTTCCTACTGCCCAATTCTGTTGCTATAACAGTACTTTAATTAACTCTTCTCACTTGCTCCCTAGGTGCCACACCCTGAGTCCCAGATCAGGATTTCCTTAATGCAGTTCTTTCAAAGTATTCTTCAACAAAGATTGTGTCTTCCTATAAGAAATGGTTATATCTAACTGGGCACGGTGGCTCACGCCTGTAATCCCAGCACTTTGGAAGGCCGAGGTGGGCAGATCATGAGGTCAGGAGTTCGAAACCAGCCTGGCCAATATGGTGAAACCCCATCTCTACTAAAAATAAAAAAGTGAGCCGGGCATGGTGGCACATTCCTGTAGTCCCAGCTACTTGGGAGGCTGAGGCAGAAGAATCGCTTGAACCTGGGAAGCAGAGGTTGCAGTGAGCCGAGATCATGCCACTGCACTCCAGTCCGGGTGACAGAGCGAGACTCCATCTCAAAATAAGTAAATAAGTAAATAAAAATAAATAAATGCTTATATCTGAGGATAAAAGAATTAAATTGTCTGCACATTGTTACCCATGTTAGGAATATGAGATATAAAGACAAAAATATAAATGTTCAAGCTTCGAATTATCTGTGTGAATTTTCCTCTGCCCTTTGCATTTAATGATAAAAGCTGGAGTCAAAAGACTCCCACCTTAAACACTCACACCTACATATATCCACACACAAACACATATACACATACACATTATGTGTCAACATACACACACACCACCATCCCATCATGAAATGTTAAATGTAACTAATAATCTATAGTTGCTACTTTTTCACTATTTTCCTTTAAAACTTACCCCAAACTCAGGTCCCTCAGGATAAAATTCCTTTGCCAAATCATTTTGAAACCAAAAGCTTATGAGTTTTTAGCACAATTTCTTAGACTCTTACCCTTCCTACCTGCGCTCCTCACCCCCATTGGGAATATAAAGGACACAAAGGTATAAAAAACTGAACACACAGGTGGATTGAGTTCTTCTGTTTGTAGAATCAATACATAACAGACACCCTCTACTCTGCATAGCCATTCTATATTGAAAATCAGAATGTCTATCACCAAAGAATCAACAGTTATTTGTACAGTTCTTGGGAACCTCAAGGATATTCTTAATATTCTTCTAACAAGGGCAGTATGCCCCTTCCATGTAAATAAACCTGGGAATTTGAAGGAATAAAGAAGCTCTATTCTGAGGTAGGGCAGCTCTGACTTGTGGTTGGAAAGCTAAATAAAAAGAAGGTGAGTGCTTTAACAGGAAGTCATAGGAGTTCAGAATTTGGAGGCAAACATACTAAGTGCTTTGAACAGAAAGCACGCTCTTGAGAAGAAAGCAGCCAGTGGCTTCAACTGTTTCCCTCCTTTCTTCCCTTCTTTCTTCCCTCTGGCCACCAGCCTTGGCATGTGTTCTGAGCCAGGAACTGTACTTTCATGTGACAAGAAAGTACTGATAAACTCTGCTCTGGACATTCCTATTAAATAATACCTATCCCTTCCATCTCGGGATAATGCTGTCTAATGGATTATAACATTCATCAGTTTATTAATTAGACTATTATATCCTGGGGGAATTGGTTATTTTTAAAAAAGAAGACTTAAAACATTATTTTGAAAAACTAGCTGCACTTTCCTATCATAAGTTTGGTTAATGGCTGGTGCAATAAACAGACCATATGAACAAGAAGTGGGATTGATCCAGGAATGAAAATGCCCCGATTCCTCTTTATCTGCTGAAGTCAGAAGAGCCATGTTGTCTTTTAAGAACTTGGTAAACCGAGTCTCCACCCCCTGACCCAGGTGCTCTTTTAGTAACTGTGTGAATATAAGCTTCTGTCTTCCTCCAAAATTAGCATCTACAGCATGAATGAAAGCCTGAAACATCTCAGAAGGCAGTTATGTTTTTTTGCTGGGGGCTAAACATTTGCTATTCAAGGCCTAGTGGAAGGAGACAACTGCCCTAACTCCTTTTCTGAACAGAAAGATGGCATCAGCCAAACAAATAAAAGTTAGAAACAGGAGTTTAACTAAAATCTGTTTTCCAAGATAAATATGGCCTCATGGGATAATTCAGATACAGCTAAAATATTAATTTAACGCCAAATGTATTTTAAACATAATGTTTTTCTGTCTACTAGCAAGCACCAATTAGGAAAGAAAAATGCATACAGTATAGGAATGGGAAACAATAACTTCCTAGGATGTAAATGGAAAGAAAAAGATCCAGTACTGAGTGAGGTTCACATGAAACACATGTGATGCGCTTACAAAACATCCTAAGGTGAAGTGATGAGAATAATTTTAAAAAGAAAAAAAGACACTCAAGAAACCTGTTTTTCAATGCCATTTATATTAGGTGTGCTAAAATTAAATTGGCATATTGAAAAGAGATTTTTTAAATGAGAGAAGAGAAATACAAATAAAAATACAGAAAGTTATTAAAGAAATCATTAAAGAAACAGAAATTGTTTTGGTGGAAAAGTTGACCTTTCCAAATGAATAAATTAAATGGAAAATGGATTTATCTGAATGCCTAGTATGATAAACACTGTTTCTTGTTAATAAACTCCTCACCCTGCAGGAAAAATAGACAGATAGTCCAGTTTAACCCATGGGGATGACATCAGTGCTTTCCATTCCTGTTCTTATATCTGTGTGTAACAAGCATCTCTATAGCTTTTGATATAGACACATAACTGCTATGAATTTAAATCTATGACAGCCCATGGTTCTGGTTGATTAAACTAAGATGTTTATGGCGTCTGCAGTATGAAATCAAAGTGGGAACAATTAAACTCTCCATCTCTGGAGCAAAGGGCTTGCTGGCATTAGCATCTGACCATTCATCACTTGCCATGTACCTTTTCACTGTCATCTCTGCAGCTCCCTGATACGCAGATATTGGCTCCTGTTCTGAAGTGGGTACATTTGTCACTATCATCAGGTGGCATACAATGGGTGCCAGTTAATTCAAAGTTCTGAGCTTGCAGTCTGTATTGGAACAATTCATTATAAAAGTATATCCTGGAAATCGCAATGCTCGCAATGCTCTCTCTAACTTTCTCTCTTTTCATTTTCCTCCTTAGCAAACTACGAGCAAACCAGAAGATGCTGAAATGTCAAATCATTATCAAAGCTTCATTTATGCACTCATTCAAGAAACCTTTCCTGAAATGTGGCATGTTCTGGGTTGTCAAAAATTCAAAGATAAAACAACAATAGGCTCAGGCCTGAGAGATCTTTCAATTTTGTGAATTGGGACTCGAGATGCAGAAATGATGCCCTGTGATAAATGGTAGAACACGGAGACACAAAAGGCAACTTCCATGACCCAGTATGAGGCTGGACACCAGGCTCCTTCCAGATACACAGCATGAGAAAATCATAGGCATCAGTATATTTAGTATAATTATCATGGGTTGTATGGTGCCTTCATTATTGAAAACCTGTTGATAAGTGTGTGCATGTTTTCTTGTAGAATGTTGGATACTATAGGAACCGAGCTAGAGATTTCCTACCCTACACCTTTGCTCCTAACTGGCTATATATAGGTTGAACTATATTTGACAAAATAATAAATCAAGGTTGCATAGGAAAACTTACATTGCTGGGTTTTAATAGCTATTTTCCAATGAAAACTTGACTCTGTGTACTGCCAGAGCATCATATGTGAATATGATCACTAGTTTTCTTTAAAAATGTAGCCTGAATTCAAGCTGCTCAATTATAGTTAGGCAAGCAAATATGAGAAGCCACGGATGTACTCCTACATGGCATTGTGAAACAAATTCACCAGAGGCCAACACACAACCAACTTCTGAAGTGACTTGATTCCACTTCAGAACTAACCACACAAAGGATCCAATCTTCACCCCTGGGATCTCACTTTCTTCCTCTTTGTTTCCTTAGGAGTGTTTCCCAAGTCTTGGTGGGGAGACTTGCACTAGATTAAGACTGAGAAGACAGGAGAACTCATGTTGTAGAGTCTGTGTTAAGTGCCATGAGCTCTGCCAGATGATCAGCCTCACAGAGCAGATCGCATTAGTGAACATTTGGAAACCAAAGAGATTGGGATGAGTCATCAGCCCAAGGCAACACTGTTAGTAAACACCGGGGCCAGGATCGGACCCCAGTGACCAAGCTCTCTCTCCTCTGCAGGTGTTTCTTGCAGAAGTCACCTGGGAGGTGTTTTAAAATCTCAGATCCCTCATCCTACCCTTCGAATTAAAAATTTTGTGGAGGTGCTAGTGGAAAAGCATCCCACAGGCATGGACACAGCTGCCTCACTGACTGCGACTCAGGGGACCACCATGTCCCATCTTGCTCCCTCGTTCCTAACAGTGAGGATGCATACCTTTGTCGCTAATTTGCATTAACTCATTTAATCATCACAACAACCTTGTGAAACACATACTTATATTTTCTCCACTTTTTACATGAGGAAACCGAGGCTAGAAGCATAAATCAACTTGGCTGGTCACATGGCTGGTTAGTAGCTGGACTGGAATTCAAGCACAGGCATTCTGGTCCTGAGCCCACCTTTTAACTGCTGTGTTACACAACTTTCAGTCCTGCTGCCCTGAGTCCTACGCAGAGCCCTGGCTTCCAGGTGACCTACTACTGATGGGTCTACACTAGCATAAAGGAAGTGACTTTTCAAGACACAGATCCACAACTCTCACTGGCTCCCAATCACATCAGTGCAGGTGAATTGGCGGCCCAGAGGTCAGCTAAACCCTCCAGATTACAAAATAATAAATAAACAAATAAATAAATGTAATGTTTTCAAAATTAAAATGTTTCTTTAAAACAATCTAGTTATCTGCCTCATATGTGTCCACTTCTAGAAAAAATGGCTAGAACAACCTCCTCTAGATCAGTTTCATTAGACTGGGCAAGCAGCCTTCAGCTGGACACAGCCCCCACTATCCTGCTCCTGATTTACATTTCTGCTTGACTTCTGTAGATATATGAGTTTGAGACCCACAGCCATATAAGCACAGGCTTGGAATACATAGTATTAGGATTAGGTGAAATAAAACAAAGGATGTCCACCTTGCTTGTTACCAAAAGGCTACATATAAAATACAGAAGAAATCCAACAAATAGCCATGTCTACTGTCAATCCTTTCTCTATGAATATATTCAATGAATAATGTAAAAATGAATTAAAAACTGATACAGACAAAAACAAACAAACAAAACCTGACATGGGGCAAGGGAAATACAAAGTCCAGAGAATATGAGATGATAGCTGCCAGGGCACACTCTCTCCATCTTCCTCTGCCCTCCCTTGATTCTCATATCTGGCCATATCAGGGAAAGCACCTCTGGCTCCATCTAGACTTTCTTGGTGTAAAATGGAATTTAGATTCACTTTCAGGACTCAATTACAGGAGCCACTGGAGTGTCCCCGTCCTCCTCATGCAAGCTGCATGTTGAATTACGTTGAGTCTTATTAAAAGAGTCCCTGGAGTCAGTTCCACCCCATCCCCACATTCCTCTCCATCCTCACCAACCACCAACCACAGCAGCTTAACTGTGCAACAGATTTCTTCTTCTGTTGTTTCCTCCGGGCCAATACATCTTATCTAGTACCCCAGGTCTTTGCTGAAGAGTAATACCTCTTCTCCTAATCACAAGAGGATATCCTGTTGTTCTAGTAAGTTCCTATCCATCTCTTTACTAGGGATAAATTATGTTTCCTTCTGTATGCCATTCAGCAATCATGCTATCTTTCTTACCATCACCATCTGGACCCATGACTGGACATCAGAAGACCATACCTCATCCCAGACGGAAATTAGCTCAGGAACCTACACTATGACAATGCAAGTATTTAAAAGAAAATAAGCCATATGATCTATTCAAAACTTGGTAAAAATTGCAGCATGTCACTCCAAGTCTTCCAGTCCAGAAAAGTACCAATGTAATCCCAGGGTTATTTCCATAGTTCAGTATCTCAGAAAATTTCTGTACAAGGGCCATTTTGCACATAAGATAGAACAAAAAATAAGATCTATTTAATCAGGCTACAATTATGAGATAACACCAGTAATTTTTAATATTTCTGGGACCAAACATCCCACATCCCCCCGCAGAAAGCAGGCATGGGTCTGCTCTGGGTGGCCATGCTGGCACAGGACAGGATGGATGGTCATTGGAGAGTTGCTAAAGCTTCAACTTCCCTTTAGTTAATTGCCCATGCTTCATGCAAAGGTGCAATTAGAGTCCCCCTTGCTAATACAGAGATAAGTAATTGCCTTATTGAGAGCCCTACTGGGAGCAGAGGATATGCAGGATGAGTGAGTAGAGAAGTTACGTTATTTTGTGTAGTCTAAATGGAGATGTCAGACCTTGCGGAGAAAAGGTCAAGGAGAGTGTCCAAAGTGATACCTCCAAATGCCTACAATGACCATCAAAAACATAGGGGCTATGGTCAGGTGACTAAAACTTTCTGGAGAGTGTGTTTGGTCATCTTCGGTCATGTTCTAAAGTATTTAAGCTTTGCACGAGCTATAAAAGGAGTCATCTTTTGATATTTGACAGTGATTCTTGTAGGGTATAATGAATAAGCATTTGGGACAAAGTCTTCCAAAAGGGGATTTTCCAAGGTCAAGACATTTATCATTTTTCCAAGGTCCATCACATTTGTCAAAAGGCTCTGCCAGTTGGCAGCACACCAAAAAAAAATTGTCACTTGATATGCTGAGCCTAAGGGAACCCACCTGTTTTAAGTGATCTATATCTTGTGCCCTATTTAATATCACTCTATAATGTTAGTGTTATACATGGCTCCACCTTCATTAAATATACATTCAGAAAATAAAGATTTTTTTCAGCTTTTCTCTTTGATTGGATAGGGGGAAGAGAGGTTCTTAGATGTCTGACCCCTACTACCCCACTTCCCTTACTTTCATACACCCTGTTTTAATTAGGTAACTGCCTCAACTGTTAATCAGAACTGATCCCCCTGCCCACTGGAAACTCCTGATAGAACAGCCACTAAATCAGCCTGGAGACTTCTCTCCTTCAAATTAAGGTATTCCAATCCCATTGGTCTCTCATTTATTTTAAAAAGTAGATTCAATAGCTAAGTATTTGTTCACTATATTTTAAGAACTCTTCCAGAGAAAGGCCATTATTTATTGCAGTAAGCTGAGGATAGAAGCGATTTTACTGACTTTCAGAATAACTAATTTCGATTGATCCTTAAAGTTAAGCTGTAAAACATGTTGCCAAGGTTAATTATAATTCATCAATCACATCAACACATGGCATTCACTGATGCAGACAGCCTCACGTATTTGTTTGAGGTATGCAAACAACTTCATGAGAAATCAGTTTTAATAATCTTTCACTCCGTGTTCGTTGTCAGGAAAATGTGATTTAAGGAAAATCATTTACACATCCCTAAGTGCATTAATGCAAAACAACTTTACTTTTTTAATTCTTTATAAAGAAAATCAACTCAGCCAACAGAAATCAGTTGACAAGTCTAAAAGGTTTTCAGTCAGTTTAATCTTCATGAAGTGTTTATTGATGTTATGTGAAGCCAAAACATTATTTAGATAAATGCCTTTATTGTCTATGTGGATTTTGGAAAAACAATCTGAGGGCTTTTTATGGTTTCTTTTTAGGTAAACTTTAAAAAAAGGATTGCAAACAAGTCAGCAGTAGTGCCAGTTTGATGGTTCTTTTCAGCAGGTGCTGACATTGATGAAAAACCTGGAGAGCTGGAATCAAAATGACACTCATCTTCCAAGGCCAGGGGATACTTCCCTCAGCACAGTTTGAGTCAAATGGCCAGCATGGGCACTGCTGCCTAGAAGGCTTTATTTGGTAATGACATCTCCAAAAATAAATCCATTTCTTCCTGTGAAATGACTATTTATGAGACCTTCTCTACTGGGCATTGAGTTAGGTTCTGTCAGATCAGCAATAAGCAAAGTAGCTATGACTCCTGTATCCACACAACTCACAGTCCCATGAGGAAGCAAATGTTGAAGAAATGACTGTAATAACGTGTGCTGTGCAATATCGTAAAAGAAGCACATAGGAGAATACTGTGTGAGGAAACCAAAGCAGACACCTAACTCACCTGGGCGATAAGCCTGGAAGCAACTTCCAGTTCAGACCTAAAGCAAATACAGAAGTTGTCAAGGCAAAGAGGAAATAAGAGAGCTCCGTGAGGAGGTGGCCACGACTTCTAATACTTTTTAGCTATGAGACCCTCAGTCAAATTTCCAGGCCATGTATAGAATACAGAGCCATGAAAACAGTCAAGGATATAGGACTGTCAAAAGAGAAAAGGATCAGAACAAAGAACAAAACACCATTCTCTTCCAGTCACTGAGAAACCTGTTTATTATTTCAGACAGCTCTAGTTTCAGTTCTCAAATCATTGTTAAACAAACCAGCAAAAACCTGCCCACTCACTCAGCTTTTATCAATTCTGTTTGCACGAACCTCGACGAGGAAAGCCAATTGCTCTTATTGACAGAAATCGTCCTGCCAGAGAACATTTTCAACAGAAGAGAGGAAACAGGGAAGAAAGTCTGAGAGAGTAATCAGGAATCAGCTACCAGGTATCACTCATAACCCCAAAATAACCTTCCCCTATAGCTATAGGAGCCCTAACATTCCATTCAGCACCACTCACTAAAGCAGCAAAGAATTCCTCGGCAAGATGTGTAGGTCTTCAAGAAGTCAGAAGCGCATCTGCACTTCCTCCTGGTCTTAGCTTGTGTGATTTTATAGTGTCATGCAGTCAAATGAAAGAAACCAAGAATGCTTTAAAAAAAATATGTAGTCCGTCACTTGTAACTGTTCATTTTCTTGGAGGTTTAGCTAATTTCAGTGTAAATCGTGATTTCAAAAGATGGGCAAGTTTTGGTCCATCCCCAAAACGTTCATCAATTTTTGTCCTATTCATCTCTGCTTACATATGTGTGGTAAGGGAATTCCACCTCCTTCTTCTTTGGCCTCAAAGATGTGTAGTGTGTGGTGATATTTGAAGTTACTGAAGATGAGAAGTATTATGGCAAGAAATCACGTTTCATAACATCAAGTCTATCATCTTATTGACTCCTCCAAAGCTCTCCAAAGGCTGAGGAGGGTAGACCAATTCATTTTTCTCACTGCTTCCCTCAGAGGGATACTATGCCACTTCCTGGAATTCTGGTGAAGAAAAAAAGGTGGATCTTGTTACTCACTGTGGCTGGGATCCAGCTAAAGCATAAACATTGCACATTTAAACATTATTTGAGCAACTTTAGACAGAATACTGAGAGTTTCCTGCAAGGTCATAACAATATTAAGGCCATGAGGTAAGCAGACCAGCACGGAGCAATAGGATACAATATTCTCCAACAAGGGCTAGTGACCTAGATGGAGGATGATAGGAAAGGAATGAGGCATGAATAGAGCCATGAAAAGGAGGATACATTAGCCACTACTAAATCTGGAATTTTACCATATTCCCTTATTGAGAAAGATATGATTATTATTATCTATCCCCCAAGTAGAGATTCTTAATGATCATTTGCAAATGACATAATACATATGTCAATGCCTGAATTATCTATAAGTAAAATAAGCATGGTTTTAAACAACTGTATAGTCTTTATTGTTTTCCAACTTAGAAGTCCTACTCTGGAAGAGAATTATCTGAACTGGGTGGCCTTATCCTACACTTACAATCATATCAGCAAGCTCTGTTCCAGTGAAAACCATCAACAGAAATATTTGCTAAACTAATGATTATTTAAGATTAAAGATTTTTCCATTTATTTTATGATCCAAAACGTACTTAGAGGGCTTTCTGGGTTAAAGGCTTCAAAAAGACATAAAAATAATAAATATTATTGCAATGAAAATGTCTAGTAATGACCAATTTGAAAGAAGCAGCCTGACATGAAAGACAGTAAAAAACAAATATCTGCTATGGAGCATCTGAAGTTTAAACCATCTCAGTTGTATGGTAACATCGTCTTCAATAATGAGGGAGAAAAATATTTTATTAAAAACCACATTTTTTTTGTAATTCTAAAAGTTTATAAGACACTTCAGGAAATTAAAACAGTTTAAAATTTAACCTAATGCTAAGGAAGGAAATGTACTATCTTTTTTAACTGCTACATTTTAAGGTTTGATAAGTTTTCTGTGCTATACACACACGAAGTTCAATTAAAAAGTATTTTGAGTGTGTATTACATGGTAAGCATTGCAAATATAAAGATCAGTATGTCATTTTTTGTCCTGAATGGTCCCACATAAGACCACATAAGAAGAATTACACATTTGTCCACCAAACCAACTCATAAAATTATGTTCTACAAGTTATATATTGTTATCTATGCAGTTAGAATAAAACTATGGTGCTTATTTCTATTTAAAGATGAGCTCCTTTGACCTCTTTACTGCAAAAATTTGAAACATTGGTTGCATTATTTTATTTAATTCTGTGTTTCATTTCTTTGTGACAATGCAAAGAAGAATCAGGTTAACCTGGTCTGTTGAGTTCCTTTACATCTTCCTGGAGAAAGGGATTTATAAACATGTCAGCCAATTATATAATAACTTATGAAAACACAAAAATTCCTTTTCCTTCAGTTTTTACAAATCACTTTTCATGAACTATATTTCTAATTGAGAATAAGAAGTACATTTTAGAGCCAGTTTATTCAAATTTTGTAGAATGAGATTTCATTTAAACTAAATGCAAAATATATGAAAATTTTAAAAGAGTGTGGCCATTCTTGAACAGGTATTTGTAGTGTATTTACTGTTTACATTACTACTTTGTGTTAATAGATTTATATAGGAATTCAGGACAATTACTCGTGTGTATCCATTATGTTCAAATAATATTTAGCCATGATACGTACTTTGGAAAATGAATTATTGATGAATAAAACGAACTTATTGTTGTCATTAAATGAATAGGTCGTAATCTTATTTAAAATTGTGTCCTATGCACAGTATGTATGAGTATGTTCAACTTTTGAAGGACTATTTTATCTCCTTCTTTCAGTTACTGACATTTGCAGAATATTTGCATATTAAAGCATTAATAATATCACATAGTAAATGATCATTTTCTTTGACAGGACATACATGATTCATAATATCATTGGAAGAATGTGTTATGTTTAGGTTTTCCTCCTAAACTTAAAGTAAAAGCACAGTTACATTCTGCACATTTTATATTCTAACTCTTAGAATTATTTTTTCTTCATATATAACAAACTTACTCCAATTATATCTTTAAGATTTTTGAAAGTTAATTCTTTAAAGTGGGCATACATCAAGAGCTTGGTAAATAAATATACTGACAAGAGTCAGTATTTCTACTGGCTCCAAACAATAGGGAAATCATTTGGAATTGGGAATTCCAAAGAATTCCCTCTCCAACATCTGAAAACACACAGCTCCCAGGCTTTGGAAACCATAATTGCCATCATCACTCTGTGCTGAAAATCACATTAATCCAGCCCTGAGGATCCTTCACTGGCCTTTTGCTTTGAAATAAGTTAGACTCTTATTAACAAATAGAGTCTAATTTTTTAGGTCATGTCAGTGCCTCGACCTTTCTAGAAAATTCATATTCCAATATCAAAGAACTAAAATAAAGATCATATTGTTACTGTCCACCTACTGTAATTTCAGCCTAAGGAGATACTGTCCAAGGTAAACATTTATAAAATTTCCTAACTCTATGCTCTTGGCAACTCAGGAAAGATTCTGGTAAGCAATAAATAAGTTGCTTCTAATTCAAGATGGTAGACTGAGCATCTGCATTACCTACACTAAACAACATTGATAATCTAAAGAATAGATGTACAAGTATACTTTTTAAATCATAGAAAACTTTATATTCATTGTTAGGTTATTGGATTCAAAGCTGTATTGGAGCTTTAAAACCTTCCTTTCATTTTTTGAATTATTTTATTTTTTACCATATAGGAAACTACATATGACACTCTAGATGGAGGCAGAGAAAATATTCCACAAAAGGAAAAGGCTAGCAGTCCAAGAAAACTGAGTTCAGAGAGAGGAAGCAGAGTCTAGTCTAAGTGGAAGGCATGAAGTTTGGAATTGGGCAGCTCCCACCCTTTCTAGTTGGGTGCTTTGGGCAAGAGGTTTATTCTGTCTTGTCTGATCAAGTGAGGTAATGAATGGAAATTGCAGCGTAGTTTTAATGGGACAATGAAATAACCCTATGAAATACCACTATAGTATGCAAAAACATAGGGACAACAAAATGAATCCACTTGAGAAATAATTTAAAATTTTAGTTTTTAATATTTTTACTAATTACCAGTTTGGACTTGGTTACAGTTCCCTAACAGGGCCAAGGGCTTTAAAATAAAGTGTTCAATTAATTAGAAAGTGTTTCTAAATAAATGGTATGAATGAAATGTTTCTTAAATTTTGACTTGGTCTCTTTTTGTAACTTACACTTCTCATCATATTCATATTATTGTTCATAAAATAACCAAACACAATAGAATATAGCAATTTTCATTCATTTTTATTCAGAAATAAACTACTTACTGTGAAAATTTTAAGAAGAAAAGCAGCAATAAAGGCTAATAATCATTCTAGATCTGACAACTAATTCTTCTTTTAATATGAGAATTCAGAATTGGAAGAAGGTTGCAGGTTTTTAGTTCACTCAATCTTCCAGCCAGTCTTGAATTTTCAGTGAAGTTTCTATGAGCATGGGAAGAAAACTTTGTAGACACTCTGCCACCATATTTTGCTATGCTAAAATTTTTTCACATTCATTTGCAGGAAATTTGTCAGTGTTCTCTTTTTATGATTCTTGAAGGGTTATTTTATATTAATTGCAACATCTAGAAATGATTTTTTAAATTTTAAAATAAAAGTGACATTTCTGAGAAATGTATTCTTTCTCCTCTGAAATCCACTCTGAAATCATAATCATCGTAGGAGGTGGAAAATGAGGCAGGCGCAACTGGATCCGTTGCAAGAAGGTTTGCAATAATTTTAAAGCTTCCCTCTTCCAAATAGAAGCATAGAATTAAGTTATGTATTTGTAGGTGAATGATACTTGGGAGGAATGAGCAAAGAGTTTCAAGATTCGTCTGGCTCACGGTCATCGCCTACAAGCTTTGTTCTTTCTGGGGATGGGGAAATGAAAGAATATCATCAAAGTTCTTTCAAAGAAGAAAAAAACAACTTGTGGCATTTTTTCTCTGACTAGGTTTTTTATTAACTGATTTTCTTCTACTTTTGGGTTAATTCTTATTTAAATGCTTTCCTTAATCACTATTATTCTTTCAAAGTTCTCCCTAGGAATTTATATGAAAAACAGTATTTTCGTAAAAGAAACCACATATTATCAACACATTAAGAAAATTTTTAAAAATGGATGTTATATATACTGTATGTTAGAGACTTCAAAAGCTCATTCAAAATATTTTTGAAACATTTTCTTCAATTAATGCAATTTCAAATGGCCCATTAAAATTCTGTGGGTTATAATTAAATTCAATCATATCCATTTAAAATTTTAAAAAATGTTTTCAAAATCTTGAATCATATAAAAATAATGTAACTATTTAAGAAAACTTAAAAATAAATTAACAAGTCATTGTGAAGGAAAGCAGAAAGTATGAATAAAACATCACCCTTGTACTTTTCTGGCACTAGATACACAGAACTGACACAGTTGTCGACTCTACAAAAGAGTCTTTAGAGCTTCAGCGAATGTGCTCAATGTGACTAAGCAGCCAATCAAAGCCTTGGGACAAATAATGTATACAGGTGAAGATCAGGAGGTCAACATAAAGGCATGCCAATTTAGAACAGTCAAGAGTAATGTACAGCTCTTGAAAAAATATGTAGATACAGCAAATATAATAAAAGAAGAGAAATAACACAAGAGTTGGAAACATCTATTTGAAATGGAAGGGAATGTCCAAGTCTATGAGTGAAGTTAAAAGACAACCCCAACTTGGAAGTGTGGGGGACAAGAGACGAAAAGACAATTGTTAAATTGTTAGAATATTCAACCAGATGATACATGCAGAGGCTCATGCTGCTCTCCCCAAGAACTGGAACGAATTAATAACCTTAAACAGGCCCACAGTTTTAAGGCCATAGCGAGCCTTCTAAAGGAAAGTGAAGTAATCCAAGGACAGCAGAGGCAATTTATCAAAATCTCTATGTTAATATCTTCTCAGGTCCATAAAAGACAGAAATACAAAGAGGACACAAGATAGCTTTGGGAAAGAGAAAGAAATAAATAATGTAGCAGATCAGGGCCACACTGAAAATTATTGTCAGAGAACAGGATGACACGAATATGTCATGGAATATATTAAAAACGAACTCAAAAGTTTTTGAATTCAGGAACAACAAAGTAGAAATGCGTAAACCCTGTGCTTTTTCAATGGGAGAAAATTTGAATCTAGAAAACAAATTACAGGTGAGTATCCACTTCATCTACATAAATAGCCACCAAATTCTTTATAAGGTTAGATCTACAGGCATTCAGTGTTCATGTACACTTGGAAAATCAAATTTATTTTTCTTGCTACCATCTTTATGTTTCACTGGCTTCTCTTGCACCCAAGCAATTCCAAACTCCCTAGGTGACTTCCAGCACCCTCCAGGATCAGCGCAGCCAGCCCCTCCAGCACTGATTTTTAACACTCCTTTCCAAACTCCTGGTAGCTACCAACTGGCCCTTCTTTCAGTCCTTATGCCAGTTGGATCACTTGCTTTTCTTGCTGCTTAGAGGACTCAGAATTCACATTTTTTTCTTGCTTCATCCTTTATCATCATGCAGGTATCAATTCAAATGTGGCCAAAGCTCTCGCCACAATTCAAAAATGATTACCCAAACCCTACCGTGGTCATCTCTACTCCATCATCTTATTTTCTTTAGAGAAAATGTCAACATCTAAAATTGCAGCATGGTTGTTTGTTTGCTCACTTGTTGAGTGTCTAAATTCTATCTCCAGAAGATAATCTCCAGTAGAATAGTAGGTTTATATGTTTTGTACACAGTCATGTCTCTGATATCTAGAATAGAACCTTGGCCCCATGAAACATCCGAAAATATTTGTTGAACGAATAAATTACAATATTTATGAACCCATGTGTTTCAAGGTATTTAATAACATCATAAGGAAAAGAATAAGATAAGCCAAAATATCTAAGGTATAAACTGTGATAATCTAAGAGAGTAAACTTCCTTAGAAAGGTATGAATTTCTAAATAATATTCATGCTGTTTCTCTTTTAAATTTGAATGCATTAAATATGACAGCAGCACCAAAACTCTATCTTCACAGCATCAACTCATGCTAGTTGGTGCAGGAAAACAGTAAACCAGCAGTATTGCTTACACAGTTAAAATCAATTAGAGTTAATTAGTTAGTAGTTGTAGTATTGTTTAGACATTTCGTGACATTATGTATGTATAACTAACGGTGAATATAGGAATATGGGATAAGAGGCAAAGAGTTTTAACACCCTTAAGGGGATTTTCTTGATTGTTATTCCACACAACATTCATAAGAACAACAACCAATTATAGAGTCAGATATTATACAAAGTGTTTTATATATGTTTTCCTTTAATTTTTGCAATCGCCCTGATAGGTAGCATCATGATTTCTGTTTTTAAGATAATAATGTTGAAGCTCAAAAAAAGTTAACTACCTGCCCAATTACATAGCTCATAGGTGGTAGAGCTGGAATTTATCACTTTTCTACCTTGCACATGTAAAATCAGGAGTTCTCCATGATGGAAGTCCTCTATAAATAGCTATTCCCAAGAACCCTCTGATTTTCTTTATCCTTGTGGGAGAATATCCCCTTATTCTTTCTTCTGGTTCCCTATACCTCAAAACCCAAGAACTCACCCCTAAGCCTGTAGCCACCAATACAACCAATATATTTTCCCTGTTCCAAATATTGCTTTCTCGAACTAAGGTGGTAAAGGCTTATTTTCATTGCCTATTATGATTTTCTGGCTGGCAATATCATTCTCTGAGATAAGGTCTCACCCTCATCCTGGAATGAAGAAGGGAAAATTAGCTATCATAATCAAAATGAAACTCACATTGACAATTCAGGTTATGCCTACTGAGTTGTGAGATTTCCAAAATGCATTGGGCATCCACAGTATAAAATGTACTCCATGGCATAAGAGACAATATTTGTTACAGATGCATCCATGCATTTAACCTGTGTCTACAGCAGATACTGCTCAATGGCCATGATATTATTTGTGATTGAACCCAGGTAGATGTGGCCCCAGAATTCTTGTCATCTCTCTAAGCAGCTACCATCAATCAGTCAGCATTCTCATGAGGAATGAAACCATTTTGCTATACCTTTGGAAGGGCAAAGGAAAGTTGACCAGGCCTTGAAGAATGAATTATATTCTGCCTTGTAATAGTGAAGGGGAGTATATATCAAAAGAAATGAATATAATGTAAAAAATTACAGAAGCAGGAACGCAAAGAGGTACAATTACGAAAACATAGATTCCACATCATGAATGCTAATGAGAGGAAATGCATAGACAGCCCAGGTGCCCTCAGTACAAGGAAGGTCCCAAATACCCTATTAATATACTCAACATTCACTTTCTGAGCAAGGAAGGGACCTATTTGTAATGATTGCTTTAAAGTGATTAAGGTAGAACCTGACAACAGTATGAGGTCTGGGGAAGCAGGGATAGAGAGTGACAGTTCCAGCCAGTTAAATGACCATGAGTAGAGTGAGGGGAATGACAATGTGATTACACACTTAATCCCATCCACAGCAATAATGAAAAGGAAATGGATGTATTCAAGAGTGCAGATTGTTAGGACATGAGAGCTGATTGGTTGTTGGGAGTGAGGAAAAGGAAAGCAGAGAGAGTAAACGCTGTGCAATTATAGCTAACAGTTTTTGAGGGTCTGCCAAAAACTGTTGGAAGCACTTTGCTTATATACTCATGTCGTTTTTACAAAAAAATCTATGAGGTAGATACTTTAATTATTCCCATTTTACAGAAGAGGAATCAGAGAGACTTCATCTAAGTTTGCCAAGATTCATACATGAAGCACATGGCTGAGTTAGGATTTAAGCCTAACTCAATCTGGCTACAGACTTGTGCAGGAAATCCGTGTCTTTCAAAGTGTGGTCCTTGGACCAGCAGCATCAGCATTACTTGGGACCTTGTTAGAAATGAAATTGTCAGGATTCACCCCAGACCTTCTGAAGCAGAAACTTCTCAAGGGGGACCTAGCAATGTGTGCTATCATGACAGTGGTCTTGATCCCACTGAAGTTTGAGAACCACTGCACAAAACTAGTAGACATAGTTTACAGCTGGTTCAATCTAATATCTAGTGCATAGATGATGAAGTTAGTAGACTACAAATAAAGAGTCAAAAATATATTTAGAGAGATGAAGAGCTTGTCTTCATTTCGGCTGACTCTGGGTTACCACAGGGCTTTCTAGATGGAGATGATCAGTGAGTACTGAGTGACCAACGGAAGGCCAGAGCTTGAGAGAGCTGGAGGCTGGAGATACAGATAAGCTGTATACCACATAGTGCATTAGCTGAAATCTTAGAAGAAGAGAAACTCTCCAAAGACTTTTCCAGGAAACATCCAACAGCAGAACATTATGACTGTTTCCACTTATGGGAAAGGAAAACAAAGCATATGCTGAACTAGAGAGAGACAGCCACTAACAAGAATTAACTATCACCGTGCAAGCTCAGCCTCCTCAAGGCCCTTAGACAACCACCTCCTATTAGAGGCTATAGTGAAACTGAAAAATAAAGAAAGAAGTGAACTTCTAGAAAGAGTGGGTAAAATAGTGACTAGTCTCAGAGAAAAATTAAGAAGGGATTCCTGAGCTGGTAGATTTATACATTGAATTTCTCAGAGAAAGTAGTTATCAGAAAAATGTAGGAGGAAGACAAACTTTTTTAAAGGATTGCAGTGAAAGTGCATTGCAAAGGAGTCATGGTGAATACAGACAATGTTTCAGAGAATTTGACAGTGAAGGGAAACAATAAATAGCAGGGAGGTGAGGGCAGGGGAAAGGAAGATGAAATAGGTCTGCAACAAGACTGCCCATAGTACTCTTGGGGCACCATTTACATGGAAAGTAATGCAGTGTCGCCTGTGGAAAGAGTATCAATCCTCTTCCTTAGAGATGGTCTTGATTATAGACTTACCATCTATCCCCCATTACCCCATCCCCCAGAGAAACACTGAAATCAATCCCTGGTTCTTGTAGTCTAGCTTTGCATGATGTCCTAGACAGGAAAGAAAACAAAACATAACTAAACCCACTCAGCTTTCCAGGATCATTAGGTCCATGACTCAATACAGCAACACAATTTTACATTGGCCCAATGACACTCGGACCTGCTGTTTTCATAATACGGCCAGAATCCAGAGAAGAAATCTTGATAAAAATATATAAGAAAGAGGATAGATTTAAAAATATTTTGTGATTTTCAAATGGTGGTATCTTGTAAGGGAAGGTGAATATTTCAGAATGGTGGGATGTGATGAAGACAGGGTTTTGAGAATTAAGTGGCATAGATTCTATCAGGGTAAGAAAAACTGTTTTTGATGCAGTATAAATACAAAGAGGAAAGTTTCAGACCAGCCACACTGGGTTTGGGGTCCATCTGTTCCATTTGATACAAGCAATGACTTGAGCAAAATATTCAGTAACTTGAAGCCTCAGGTTTCACAGTGTGAAGCCTCAGTTTTCTCCTCTGAAAAAGGAAAATGATAATAGTACCCCTGTAAAATAAAAGCACTCTTATAGGCACTACTACAGAGATTCAATGAGGGCTCACTCCAGGAGGGAAACAGGTGTGGTTTCATTTCTACTTTCCACTTTCCATTTTGTGAACTCTAGAAGAAAGTGTGGGAAGAATTTGTTCAAATTTGGTTCTAAGAGGAAGAGCTTAAAAAATACTCACTGATATTCATGTAACAGTTTTGGCTATCATACTATATCTTTTCTCCAAAATTGCGTTTTATAAGTAGCACACTTTTTACCCTTTTCTCAGGGCATACAGCCAATCTGCTATGAAATTTTTAAAAGAATTCTCAAAAGACAGGTATCCCTTCAATTAGTGTTATCTCAAATGAGTTTCTGCTGGAAGACCTGCTGCCCATCACAAATGTAGTGAGATAATTCACCTTCTGTCCAGAGATAATGCAAATCAGTCCTACACACTCCTCACCATGCAGAGCTGAGTAATAGGTTTCCATTAGGACACAAATTTAATGACTTCATCCAGCACAGAACTAATTAAATGAAACTAACACATCAGTGGTAAAGATTGAAATGCCGAGCAAATTGTGGTTTATTTCTGGATTGACAAGCACCAATAATAGTCATTCCATCTGTGAGTTTTCTCAGCTATGAAGAATGTGTCTGCAGAGGCTTAGAATGAAACAGCAGCCAGAGCAGAGGAAGAAACAAGGAAGCTGCCTGCCTCTAGTGTGTACCTGGAAGGGAGATCCAGTCCAAGACCTCAAGGCTCTGTCTCAGTCAAGCTCCTGGCTTTGGAAGCCTTCCTTTCTTGAGACCTGCCACTGGATCACACATCCATGTGTGAACTGTCTGCAAGGATGGGATGCCTGTGTGTGTTATGGATACCCAGGCCTCTGGAAACTTCACTTGCTGCAATTGTCCCTGGATTGAGACTCAATAAGGCACACATTTTGTACCATAGCAGGACAGTTTTGTGTATGCATGTATGCATGTGATAGTCAGTCTGAGGACTATGAATCATTGAAAAAAAATGCAAAGTCCTAGAAAGGAGCTAAGTGTTAGTCCTCTAGCAGCAGCCAACCTGCTTGTCAAACCAAAGGAGTTGGACAGAATCTGAGCCCTAGAATATAGCTCTTAACCACGGCTCTACATAAGAATCATCTGGGAAACTTTTGAAAAACACTGAAGCCAGGACCCCACAGATTCTGACTTAATTGTTCAGGGGTAGAATCTGGATTTTTATTTTGGAAATTCCAGGTGATTCTACTCTGCAGCCAGACTTTGGAATCACTCCCCTAGACTCTAGAACAGGAGCATCATTTGTGGTAAGTTCATAAAAGCAAAGCAGGATTCTGGGCTAAGGGAACACATAGAAATTCAGGATCCATAACCTGCTATGAGATGGCTTAGCAAAACTGCCTTCATGACTGCTGGGAAATGAGGCAGTTGCTTACCTAATGCTTCTTTCTCTTTCCCTGTGGGGATGCCACATCTCTTTAGCTTAGCTTCTGTGTGCTGCCTGGCTGCACAGCTGAAGATCTGATGTTGCAAGGTTTTTGGTAGAACATTCTCTCCTGCTTACATCATCCAGCTTGGACCGTGTCAAAACAGTACCACATCCTGGATTCTCCCAAGTGATTCTGTCTACCTTTAGTAATGAGACATAGTTGAACAGTCTTGCCAAAGAAGGCATCTCTTAGGATAGGAGAGCAATACCTCTTAGCTGATTACTGTTGAGAATCTCAGTCCTGACTCAGTCTGACAAGTTATTGAGGCTTGTCTTCCCCAGCCTTCAGTACTGCTCACAGGGAGGTCAAATGTAGGCCCACTGGACTCTGCACGCTGTAGCCCCCATATTACTTACAAGCTCCACATGTCCAGGTGATCACTAACCACCCGCATTCTCCAACTCTGCTTTACCTCTCAAAATGGACTAAGACCATTACTCCAATGGGATTATAATAGAACATACCCTCCCCCACTGCCCCTTGCACCATCATAACTGAGACCAATAGGCTCAATCCCATTAGACCCTGTATTTTATCAATCCCGGCAGGGAGCACAAGTGTTCCAGATGAACTGTATTCATCAGGTCCCATAAGCATACACTATTTTGAAGATCCCTTAGTGGGACTCAAGCTCCTACATCTTCTATACTCCCCAAACCCTCTGGCACTCAAGGCATGCCATCATGAAAATCTCATCTCTGAATATGTCCTTCCCTTCTTGAAGAGAAAATCAATTGGCTCCTGAGAACTTTTCTCTGAAGCCCTATTAAAGGATGAATTTTGTTCTCTATTCCTTTAATTCTCCACATACCACAAGTCTTGGAGTTTATATAGGGATAATTCATGCTCCGAACTGTTACTTCCAAGATATTTTCCTTCTTTTCTTCTTCATATCCTAAAATGTAAAACTTCACTATCAATGAATGCTTCTGGTTTCCATCATTTACAGTCTTCTGATAGCCTCCCCACCACCATCCTCTGATGATATTAGCATCTGGCATTGATTTTAACATAAGGCTACTGCCATAATTGTTGGTGATGTCAGTAAGCATGTAGATGGTCCAATCATGAAAACGGTTTCTCAGTTTGTTAACCAGCCATTCTCCAATGTTCATGTCCTATATTTTACCTTAATTAATCATACTTCAGAACTCATCGTTATCTATTATTACGCCACATCCAAAAATAACAATTTCAGACACTTTACTACCTTGTAACTTTCAAGCTTTCTTACCCTAGTATATTCACTGTCACTTTAGTTGTTTCTTGACCTCTTGGGATCTCCAATCCATTGACTATAATACATTACAGTGCCATCATCCATAACCTTCCTCGTGCTCTCATTTTCTTTCTTAGCTGATTTAATTTCCCATCATTATAATACCTTACATAAATCCAGTTGAACATCCCCACACTTCTGTCCTTCCATTGTCAAAATCCCAAGTTGGGTTTCAGCAGATCTCTGTCACCTCCTTACATGTATCGTGATGCAGATAAAAACGAATGACTCTGCTGACTGGTCTTACTATAAATTTATAATTAGAGCCCTCAAGTGAGTTCTTGGCACTGGCGGCCCCAATTTTGGTGGTTAATTTACTATCTTATTATCAAGGGTGACTTTCTCGCACCTTTTATTCTCTCCCCATATCTCTGGCACTACATACACACACACCCCTCATTCTCACCTAGTTAACTTGCTGAGAGAACTTCCTTAGCCTTCTACCACCAAGTCAACCCACTTCACTTCATCTGTAGCAGAATATGCTATCTTGCCTCCTGATCAAGTGAAAGGCAAGACTTGTTTGTACTCACTGGCTCACTTCCCTCCCTTCTCTCTTTTGTACCCATTCCAGGCAGGCTTTTATTTCACAAAGCTCAAAGTCATTCTCCTTAAGTGTCCAACAGGCAATTCTCAGTTCTCATTTTACCTGACCTCTCAGTGGCACTTGTCATGATTGATCCCTCCATTCTTGAAATATTTTCCCTCCTTGGCCATTAGGATGTCCTCATTTTCTGATTTCTCTCCCTGCCTGTGGCTTCTTTCCCTGCTCCTTCATTGGCAACATTGTTAAATCTTCCTTTTCCCGACTTTTAAAGATGATGTGCCTCAAAGTTCAGTCATTCTTCCCTTGTTTTACTCCATGTACACATACGCCTTTGGTGAGCTTATCCAGTCTGTGGGTTTAAATAACATTTCCACAACAAGGATTATATGGTTTGGCTCTGTGTCCCCACCCAAATCTCACCTTCAATTGTAATAATCCCCATGTGTCAAGGGCAGGACCGGGTGGAGATAATTGAATCGGGCGGGGGGGCGGGAGTGGGGGGTCGCAGTTTCCCCCGGGCTGTTCTCATGATCGCTAGTGAGTTCTGAGACCTAATGGTTTTATAAGGGGTTTCCCCCTTGCTCAGCACTCATTCTTTCTCCTGCCACCCTGTGAAGGGTGCCTTCGGCCATGATTGTAAATTTCCTGAGGCCCCCCAGCAATGCGGAACTGTGAGTCCATTAAACCTCTTTACTTTATAAATTACCCAGTCTCAGGTATGTCTTTATTAGCAATGTGAGAACGAACTAATACAAAGGCTCTACGTTTTTTAACTCCAGCCCCTATTTCTCCCCTGAGTTCCAGACTCACATATCCAATGCCTATGTGACATTTTCTCTTCGTTGCCCAGTAAGCATCAGTCATCACATCTCGGGAGATGATTTACCCACATGCCCAGGAAAAGCAAAATAACAACAACAAAAAAATAAACAAAGCCCCTCTGAGTTAACTTTGACTCATTTATTCTGCCACTCATCATGTGCAAATCATCAGTATATCCTAACTTTAACTTAAACTGGATTTTAAATATAAACCATCACTTTAAAAGCAACAACATTTGCTAATGGATGCATCACCTTTATTTAGCAAAAATTTTGGTGTTATCTGTATTTGGCTTGTGAATACTAGTGCTCTTGGAGTTTCTTATTGAAATAAATGGCTACATGTCATCCCTTGGGAAAGGGAAGGTTAAATTATACATCTTGACTATGGAAAAATTTATACAATTTTAGGTAAAGACGAAAATCCTGGAAAAACAGGTGTAAGTGTGTATATGAGTGTGTGTGTGTGGTGTGTGTGTATGTAGTATAAAAAGAAAAGATTATAGGTTATTCTTGAGTAGTCAGAGTAAAATGCTCTGCCAAACGTTATTTTGAACATTTTTACTATATCAGTTCAGCAAAATTAATGCTTATAAATGGTAGGAGCATAACTGAGAGAGAAAACCATTAGCTAAAGGCTATAATCTTAGCACACTGGAAGAAAATGATTTGGAGGATAAAAATGTTCAACAGAAAACTTAAAAGGTTTTAAAATGCTCCAAATCTCATTCAGAGTGCATGAACTTTGTGGATTTAGAGGCAAAAATCTCAGCCTTGTCTACCTTCTCTTGCCCATCCCTTCAGTAATTCAAGCCTAATTCAATCATCTCTATCTTGTATCCATTTTTCTTTATTTTCTTCCCTCAGCCATCCACGTCTTTCTTTCCCACTGATGTACACCCACCTCCTGTTACTGCTACTGCAAAAGCTTCTAAATTGCTTTAATAAGTCCCCAGACTCATCGTTTTGGAAACCATCTTACAGACATTAACAAGAGAAACATTGTTCTAGTGTCACTTTTAAATTTTATTTTATTTTTTATACAAAGCAGGTAAGGAAGGATGCATGACCTAACTGGTGTTAATGATCTGGGATAAGACTCCAATCTTTGGTCCTTCCTATCCTCAACTATAAACTTTCAATTGTATCCAGCATTCCAGATAAAAATTAGGTTAGTGCTAAGATTCTTAATCAGCACAGTCCTAGGTGAATACTTTGGACAAGCTTTTTTAACTCTCTGAGCCTCTATTTACATATACAAAAATGGCAATTCAAACACCCTCCTCATCGGGTTCCTGAAAGGGAAAAAGCAGATCACATATAGAAGGCACACTGTGCCTAGCAGTCAGTAAGTACTCCATCCTACTGTCACTTATTAAAATATCCCCACCTATGACCTGTGACACCATATTTATTAAAAACAAACAGCATCAAGTAAGGAGTTCACAGATGCTGCATGTATCAGACCTGATTATTACCTAACACATTGTTTGCAGGAAACACTGAACCCTGAGAGCAGAGCAGTACTAAGGCTAGATATTGGTAGTGACTAAATTTCTCATTTGTTCAGGTGGAAATAGGAGTGGCCAGAATGTAAAAGCTAAGAAAATACTGTGAGAACAAAATGAGTGTACTTACAAGTCAGTAAAACAAGCAACAGAGCTAAATCTCTCTAGATACAAAATGTCAAACAGAATGATCTCTTTTTCCTGGATGCAGCCATTTTTGCTAGAGTAGGGCTGAATACTTTAAGGTCCCAAATCGAAGCATAAAACATGGGCATGTCAGGATTGTCACTACTCCGTGACCTACCAACCGATCCTTGTCTGTGACACAATTTATGTTATTCCTTCCTCCCCTTTCAATAGTCAACTCAAATCTCACCTTTACTTTGATGACTACTGTATTAGTCCATTCTTGCATAGCTATGAAGAAATACCTGAGGCCGGGTAAGTAATAAATAAAAGAGGTTTAGTTCGCTCATGGTTCTGCAGGCTTTCCAATCATGGCTCCAGCATTTGCTCCTGGTGAAGGCCTCAGGAAGCTTCCAATTATGGTGGAAGGCAAAGGGGGAGCAGGTGCATCACATGGTGAGAGCGGGAGTAAGAGAAAGAAGGGGGAGGTCTCTGTATTAGTGTCAGGCACAGGCCCCCAATCTGGCCCCAAAACTGGTCATAAACAAAATCTCAGCAGCACCATGACATGTTCGTGATGGCCATGATGCCCACGCTGAAGGTTGTGGATTTACTGGAATGAGGGCAAGGAACACCTGGCCCACCCAGGGCGGAAAACTGCCTAAAGGCGTTCCTAAACCACAAAAAGATAGCATGAGCGATCTGTGCCTTAAGGACATGTTCCCGCTGCAGATAACTAGCCAGAGCCCATCCCTTTGTTTCAGCCCATCCCTGTTTCCCATAAAGAATACTTTTAGTTAATCTATAGTCTATAGAATCAATGCTTATCACTGGCTTGCTGTCAATAAATATGTGGGTAAATCTCTCTTTGGGGCTCTCAGCTCTGAAGGCTGTCAGTCCCCTGATCCCACTCCACACTCTATATTTCTGTGTGTGTGTCTTTAATTCCTCTAGCGCCGCTGGGTTAAGGTCTCCACGACCGAGCTGGTCTCCGCAATTAGTCCATTTTCACACTGCTATAAAGAAATACCCAACACTGGGTAATTTATAAAGGAAAGAGGTTTAATTGACTCTCAGTTCCACATGGCTGGGGAGGCCTCAGGAAACTTACAATCATGGCAGAAGGGGAAGCAGGCACTGACCTTCTTCATATGGTGGCAGGAGACAGGAGAGTGAACGAGTGAAGGGGGTGGCGCCCCTTATAAAACCATCAGATCTCATGAGAACTAATTCAGGAGAACAGCGTGGAGGAAACCACCCCCATGATTCAATTACCTCCAGCTGGTTTCTCCCTTGACATGTGGGGATTATGAGGATTATGGGGTTTGCATTTCAAGGTGAGATTTTGGGTGGGGACACAGCCAAACCATATCAGTCTCCAGCTCTTTTAAACAACTAGATCTCATGTGAACTGCAAGAGAGAGAACTCACTCGTCACCAAGGGGATGGTATTAAGCCATTCATGAGCAACCTGCCCCATGATCCAAATACCTCCCACCAGGCCCCACTCACAGCACTGGTGATTACATTTCAACATGAGATTTCGAGGAAACAAATTTCCAAGCCTATCAACTCCAGACCTCTCTGCTCACTTACTTCACAGAACTCCTTTACCACATGAAGGCTGTACAACATAATGTAGCACCTAAATGTATACTGTGTTTTATTAGTCATTTATTGTGTCCTGCCTGTATGGGGGGGTCATGTTTCCCCAGCTCAGCTTAGGCTGCCTTTTTAATAGATTTACTATCTCCCTAATTTTACTCAGTGAAATGGAGAAGACTAAAATGGTCTCTCTGTCACCAGTCACTACCACTCCAGTCCATTCTCACTCTGCTTCTCTAGCCATCTCAAACCAGAAATCTGATCCTGACATATTCCCACTGCAAATGCCATGGCTTAGAAGATAAATGGCAAACCTCTTGGTGACCCATTCATTGTCTTTACCCAACCTGTCATTGTCATGTTATTTCCCAGCATCTAATTCAAGATATAATTGAGATTTCCTGGAAAGTTGAAGGAATATGATGCCTCAGGCCTCTACTTAATCCAGGGCACATGTCACTTCTAAGAATCCCTTCCTGATGCTCCAGGAAAGACATGACTCTACTCCTATAATGCTGCACTTACAACTCTAGCTGCTTTGGCATTGTAAACGTCTCCCATGTGTTATTTGTACCACTATTATAGGTTCCACCAAAGTCAGGGCACCAAGTACAAATGCCAAACTCAGTGATTTTGCTAATTTCTTTAGGAGATACAAAGATAAGGTGAATTACTAAGCCCTTTAGCCTGACTATGAAGATGTATAGCTTTTTGTTATGACTGAAAGAGCAATCCATTTATGAACCAACCCTGTCTAGGCAACTTTTCAGCCTTAGAAATGAATGTGTATTTTGTGGGACAGGGAATAGAAAGTATGGCATTGTAGCAACAGGAAATACTTGGCTGCAGCCTGAATAATATTTATTTATTTTTATCTATTTATTTATTTATCTTTTTTTTTTTTTTTTTTTTTTTTTTTTATAGAGACAAGGTCTTGCCCTGTCACCCAGGTTGGAGTGCAAAGGTGTAATCATATCTCATGGTAACTTCAAACTCCTGTCCTCAAGTGATCCTCCCCGCTCAGCCTCCTGAGTAGTTGGGACTATAGGTGTGCAGCACCATGCCTGGATAATATTTTTAAACAATTCTTGTAGACATAAGGTCTCACTATGTAGCTCAGGCTGGTCTCAAACTCCGGGGCTGATGCAATCCTCCCACCTCTGCCTTTCAAAGCTCTGGGATTACAGGCATGAGCCACCACACCCAGCCTAATTCATTGTTACGGAGTGGTCAGTGTTTGCAAACTCCATCCTAGTTGTTCTGCTGCCATTTTATTATACTACTTTTTACTTAATATTTCTTTTTCTAAGTTTGCCTATGGCTGTGTTTAACAAGATGATTACTACGGTGTGCCATCTAATTTATAATTAATAAAGAGGAGTGTAGGTGCTGGAATTTTCATAGACATCCTGAATTCAAGGTTACTCTGCACAGACTTGGTGTCAGGTGCGCTGGGTCTTCCTAGATTGAGTAAACCAGGATTTTTTCTCTTAATGACTCTGGCCCAAGGACTACTTGTCAAATGTATGCTAACATTTGACAAGTATTTTGGCAGGAAATTGTAGTGTGCATCTCCAAAAACACACAAAGGCCCTGAGAAGGATTGATTTTCAGTTTTAAATGGAAAGTGAACTGAAGTGAAAAAGACAACAACCTCTGTAAAATTGAACATTCAGATTTTCGATCAATGGCAGATGTTTTATTTGTCTGAAATTAACCCATGGTGACTGAAAAGCTCCCTTTCATATGAGGTTGCATTAATTCCAGAAGGCCACAGAATAGGTCTGAGCTCTGGAATAATCCCAGAGACTGTCACACCCAGCACCCAACTTTCATCTTCCATTTCACAATTAGTATCCTGGGGATATCAGTTTCAGGCCCAATCTGCACAATTCCTATCTTTCAATCCACAGCTGCTTTTGTTTCTAATTTCCCAAGTTCCAAGTAAAATTAAATACGTATCATTCTCAAAGTGGAAGACCTATGTTATGGTTGATGTGAAATATACCCAGCATTAAATCCTGGATCTATCACAAGGGAGCTATGTGGCCATAAGACTGGCATTTCACACCTCCAACCTTCACATTCCTCATCTAAACTTTGAAGGACAGACAACTCCTCTCTTGGTTTGTTTTAACTGTTTGATAAGGCAACCTATAAACATATCCTTAACACTGCCTGTTTGAATGCTGGCACTCGATGTGTCTTTTTCCTCAAATGTAACATTAGGACAATTTTGCATTATTGGGCAAAGCACTGAATTAATATCAAACAAGTAACTCCACCATTTGCCCTGCTGCACTACGGCCTTTGTGCAATGATTGTTATTTAGTCTGTGTCATGAAAATCCATATGATAGATACAATAAGGATGCCTGCCTAATTTGTGAATTCATATTTTTCATTCCTCAAATGTCTACTTAGTATACAGCATACACAAATCCAATTTGTATGCCATATCTCTTGCAAAACTTCACAGGAGAATAATAGACTCTAATAAGAAAAATAAAATGATCAAATATAAAAATTTTGAGTCCTAATTATGAGTCATAGAAAACAGAGGACACCTTAAAATGATAAGGCCATAATTGAGCACAACTATTATCACCATCTATTCCCTAGGAACGTTCCATTCATGACCAATATAATTGAGAATGTCAATAAACTAGGTCGGAATAATTTTTAACTGATGCATTTTATTCTCGTACAGCACCTACAGCACTGCTGCATCTGGACAACTATTAAATAACAAAGTGGTTACAAAGAGAGATGACTACAAAACCTTGCTCTCTGTTAAAGGATGTGTGTTAGGCACTATCTGGGAAATAAATGGGGAGTATCTGGTAATTGATGAGTTTAGCCAGAGACTTATGCAAGATGCAGACACCAAGGAGGAGAGAGTTATCCACTCATGTAAGGCCCTGTAGTTAGCAGGTAATAGGGGTAGAATTTAAACTTAGATTTACCTAACTCTAATTCATTCCATATTAATACTATGCTTTTCAGGGCAAAGTGCAAGAAAATATGGTGATTTTATTTTGTTAGATAGACATAATAGGAAAAATCAGAATTTTTTTTTTTTTGAGACAAAATCTTGCTCTGTCGCATAGGCTAAAGGGCAATGGTGTGATCTTGGCTCACTGCAACCTTCGTCTCCCAGGTTCAAGCAATCCTCCCACCTCATGCTCCTGAGTAGCTGGGATTACAGGCGCCCACCACCACATGGCTAATTTTCGTATATCTCTACAGATGGGGTTTCACCATGTTGGCCAGGCTGGTCTCGAACTCCTGACCTCAGGTGATTCACCTGCCTCAGCCTCCCAAAGTGCTGGGATTACAGGCATGAGCCACCACGCTTGGCCTAGAATTCTTAATAACTTTTTTTTTGTATTTATAAAAGTTTGCTAATCACTCCTACAAAAGACCTTAAAATTGTTTTAAATGTATCTCTTTATTTATTCACTCAACTAACATGAATTGAAGGCCTTTTATGAAACACACTGTAACCCATTGGCACAATATTGCATTCTGAACTCATTACAGCTGGATATGTAAAAGAAAGAAAAGGTATTTTTCTCCATTCTCCTTTCTTCCTTCTTTCTTCTCTTTCCCTTTCACTAGACCTTCCAGAGAGGTACGCAATTGTTTTTGGACTGATCGACTCTTTCATTCAAATACTTTTTGGCATTCAGGTTTTAAAAATAAATTTAAAAATTTTACATACATTCCAGGGTTCTAGCTCCTTTTGAGAATTTAAGACTATCTTGCAATCAGGTCCACAATTGGAGCTGAAGTCGCTGTTATAAAATCAGAGCAAATGGCATGAGAAGTAGTACTGGTTATAAACCATGTCGTCTACACATTGTCAACTGAGAAAAATAGCAATTCCACGGACCATGACCTCTGATTTATCTGGCCGTCATTTGCAGGAAGTCATTTCCTAGAGAGTAGAAAAACATGCCTCTCATCATAGATAGAGACATAATGTTCCCTGCCTCTCTTTCTCTGTAAGAACTCAGCTATTGATTTTGCTGAATTTCTGGTCCTTCCTCTTCCATTGCCTAAAGGGTTCCAAATGCATTCTCTTAGTGATCATACACATTCCTTGTGAATCTGGAGAATATCCTTATTTTGTAAAGTTAGAAGATAGAAATAGAAGACATCAATATTCCCCAGTTCAAAATTTTCAGAAGAGAATTAGGAAAATAAATCTGAATTTTATTCCCATAGTTATCCCACAAGAACAGAAAGAGAAGGTAGAGCAGCAGGATAGAGAGCAAGAGTGTGAGCAAACACAGAGGTAGAGAAAGAGGGAGTGCAGGCCTGTGCCTCAGGACAGGAAGGAGGAGTAAAGCCTGACAAGACCAGAGATAACTTGAGAACATCCAGCGTGACACCTGAAGAGGGCAGTGAGTCATACAAGAAAAAGAGCGTCCTGATTTTGTGGAGCACTCTACAGTATACAAAGCATTCAAAATAACGTACATTGAAAGCAACAACAAGGCATCGATTTGGGGGAAAGAAGGTAGATACATCTGAGTATTTTTAGACCACAGCAAGTGGATGATGATGATGATGCACAGTATTTTTAAAGTAGATTTCATGTTTAGAAAAGTTTCAGATTTAAGCCAGGCACAGTGGCTCATGCCTGTAATCCCGGCACTTTAGGAGGCCGAGGCAGGTGGATCACGAGGTCAGGAGTTCGAGACCAGCCTGGCCAATATGGTGAAACCCCATCTCTACTAGAAATACAAAAATTAGCCAGGCACAGTGGTGTGTGCCTATAGTCCCAGCTACTTGGGAGGCTGAGGCAGAAGAATCACTTGAACCCAGGAGGTGGAGGTTGCAGTGAGACGAGATTGCACCACTGAACTCCAGCCTGGGTGACAGAGCGAGACTCCATCTCAAAAAAAAAAAAAAAGGAAAAGTTTCAGATTTACTGAAAAATTGACCAGGTGTGGTGGCTCACGCCTGTGATCCCAGCAGTTTGGGAGGCTGAGGCAGGCAGATCACCTGAGGTCAGGAGTTTGAGACCACCCTGGACGACATGGTAAAACCCCATCTCTACTAAAAATACAAAAATTAGCCAGGTGTGGTTGGTGCATGCCTGTAATCCCAGCTACTTGGGAGGCTGAGGCAGGAGAATTGCTTGAACCCAGGAGGCAGAGGTTGCAGTGAGCTGAGATCATGACACTGCACTCCAGCCTGGGCGACAGAGCAAGACTCTGTGTTTTTTTGTTTGTTTGTTTGTTTTTGTTTTTTTAAAGAAAGATTTACAGAAAAATCGAGAAAACAGTACAGAAGTTTTCCTCATACTCCACACCCAGTTTCCTCTATTATTTCCACCATAAAGTAAGATAAAATTGTATTACCTCCTACGTTAATATGGTGTATTTCCCACTGTGAATGAAAGAATATTGATAGGAAGTTATCAACTAAAGTCCACAGTCTATTCAGACTTCCTTCATTTTTACCCCATGTCCTTTTCTGTTCCAGGATCCCCTCCAGCAGACCACATTTTATTCCACTGTCATGTTTCCTTAGCCTCCCCTTGGCTGTGTCAATTTCTCAGATTTTGCTTGTCTGTGATGACCTTGATGGTTTTAAAGAGTTCTGGTTCAGGTATTTTATAGGATGGCCCATGATTTGAATTTGTCTGGTGTTTTTCTCATAATTAGATTGGGTTTATGGGTTCCAGGAAGGAAGACTACAGATGTAAAGTGCCATTTTCATCATATCCTATCAAAGGTACATAATATCAGCATCACTTATGATTGTGAGTATTGACCTTGATTACCGGGCTGGGGTAGTGTTTGTCAGATTTTCCTACCATTTAGTTATTCCTTGTTCCTTCTTTCCCTGTGTACTCTTCAGGAAGGAGAAACAAGGTCACTATGTACAGCCAACACCTCAAGGACTGAATATCTACGTAAATTATCGTAAATTCTTCTGCATGGCATATTGGTCTCTTTTTCCCATTTTTGTATTTATTCAATTATTTATTTATATCTGCATGGTCTCATCAACATTTGTCTTATACTTTCAGTTATAATACAAAACTACTTTATTTATTTTGTTGCTCAAATTTTTTCAGCTTTGGCCATTTGAAATACTTTTGTTGGCTCCTGTGTCCCTTTGATATCTAACAATCAGTGTGAGTTTTTTGTTTTTGTTTTGTGTGTGTGTGTGTGTGTGTGTGTGTGTGTGTATTTGTTTTGTTTTTAGCACTTCCTTGCTTTCTGGCAGTATAAGATGCTCCAGGTTCATATAGGTAAATATATATTTCTTGCTTTAACCCTAGAATCATCCATCTCTCCAAGGAAACCAAGTTGTTTTAATTGATGAATGGTATTACAAACCAAGCTCTGGGCACTGGGTGTGGTCACTGTCACTGAGGTCATCAGTTTGTAGTTGGCAAAGCACTGTAGAATTGCCAAAGTGTGGATTCCACCCATTATTACACTGCAACCTGATCATAGTTCTCAGGAGTATTGTGCCCCTGTTGTGCCACTCAGGAAATTAGGTTCTGGGAGTTTAACACCAAGTCCAAGGTATCAAATCTAGTTTACGTTAAAGTGAATTAAATGTTTATAAGATGTTTCTCAAGTTTCACTGTACTAGATCCTGGCTTATAATAGTAAGTGAGCATATCTGGAACCTTCCATTCTTAATCTTACAATCTGATTTCCAAGATAGAATTTAAAAATATAAGTACATATGTAAATATTCTAAAAATGGTTGGTCCTTTAAAGGAAAAGCACCCAGAACTGGAAGAGTGAATGACAGGAGCAGTGACTCACAACAGACAGGGGTAGAGGGGGCTTCGTGAAAAACTGTGAATGTGATATTTAAGTTGAGATCTTGAAATAGTGAAAGCTGGGTAATGAACGGGAGCTGTTTTTCAGAGACAGACAAGTATATAAGTAACAAATGCAAAATACATTGAATTGGAAAGAAGCTTGGCATGTTCAAGAAACTAAAATAAGATCATGAAGGTAGAATGTAAAGGGGTGGATTATTGTATGCAAGAATGGTGAAGTTTCGGCACAGCCAGATGAACCAATACTTGTAGGATAATCGAGGTAAGAATTTTTATTTTATCTTATTAGCTATGGAATGACACTAAAGTTTTAAAGCAGGGGAATCAAATGATAAAATATAGGATCTAAACACATTATTTTGACTTATGTGTGGTGAATGAATAGGCAAAGTGGCAAGAATGAATTGAAGACTGATTAGAAAAATATTTGTGCTTTTGAGTAAGGTGATGGTGGCTGAGTCTGGTGTGTTTGAAGTGAGAATGAAAAGAAATGGAAGGATTGGAGAAGAGCTATTTATAACGTAGCATAAAAGGTGGGAGAGTGAGCTCGAAAGAAAAATTAGTGAGACTGCTGAGCAGGACTGACAGCTCAGTTAGAGATGACCTGAATGTATGTCATAAACAATACAGCCAAGCTCCCCCATTGTGTGATTGTCTACAACTTTTTGGTTGTCAATGTGGAGAAGGTTGATAGGAAGGTTCATCTTGTGGGTTTGAAGTAGGAAGAGAGCAACTAACGTTGGAATCATGGCATCCAAGCAGGAGTGAAAGAAAAGTGGTGCTCCCAGGGAGCTAAGTGTTGGGGGAAATTGGGAGTTGCGTGAGGTCAGAGAATATGGGAGGTATTTGAACTAACCAGATAGTAACAGAGGGTGTTTGATAAACAAATGGAGCATTTTAACATGGAATATTAGAGCTGATATAGTTGTTGGTATTGGGAAATTCCAAGGTGTGATGATAAAATGTGTGGCTTAGACGAAGCGAAGAAGGTGGTTGGAGATGAGGAGGCAAAGGGAATGAGAGATCGGGGTGTTGGATGAAGTGATTCTGTGGATGCTGAAGTCTGTTATGCTAATGACTTCAGTAGCGTACTTGCAGTAGCGAAGGTGGCTTTGGGCGATGTTCTAGTCTTTAATGACCGAGGACTGAGAACATCCACGGCTTAGTGGCTGAAAGAAGTCAGAAGCAAGAAAGTAATACAGCCAGGTGTGAAACTCAATGGAGCAAGCTGGAGCCAGAGGCATTATTCTGTACCCACTATTTTAAGATCATTATTAGTTTTTGGTACTGATTATACTCTCCAATCCAGAAACCTTGAATAGAAAAACTGAGGGCTCACAGATAAATCTTAAGGAAAATTTTTAAATCCTTCAGCCTAGGCAGTTAGCTATTCTATACCACCATACTTTGGAAATAGAAAAAAAAAAAGTGAATCCAAATCCTCATTTTATTAATATCATTAGAAGCAATACTGTACCAGATATGTCACACAAGTTTTCTGAATCTCAGTGTCCTCATTTGTAATGTAGTGCTAAAAATACTCATCACACAGAGGTTTTTATGAGAATCACATAGAAGTAGGCATGGAAAGTACCTAGCATAGAACTGAACTTTTCCAATGCCTCTGTTTTCCCATGTATAAATGGGATTAATAATAGTATCCATATCATAGAAAATTTGTGAAGACCAGCTGAGCCAATGTAGGTAAAGGTTTCAGATCAGCACTTGGCACGAGGTGAAATTTATATCATCAGCACTGGCTATTTTTATCACTAAAGCAAACACAAGGGAAAAAAAAAATTTTGTACCCAATTGAGCAATGTTTGTGTTGAAATCATTTGTCTTCATTCATGGATTTAAATAATTTTTCAGCAAGAACTCTGTGATCCTCTCTTCAAGGCAATTAATTAAATGGATAGAGAAAAGGGATCTTGAGAATCTGAATCTCTGTGCTTGGCCCCTGAGCTGGTTGGGAGCCCACAGAAGGCCTCAGTCTCTGAGTCTTGCTTCTCTGTCCACAGCACCATGCAGGGCAGGCTGGGTGGGGGCGATGCCTTCCAGGAAAAGCCACAAGCCCCTGATGGGCAGTGTGGTGGGAGGGTCAATGCCCCTCACCCCACACCATTGCTCAGGGGCCTTCTTTTGGAGCCAGTCCTCCTTACCTCTGCCAGAGAGTTGTCAGGACAAGCCCCTCACAGGGAGATTGCACTGCCAGAAAGCACCCAGGCCTGCAGTGATTGGAGTTAATTGGCCTTTATTTAGTGTCAGTGCTGCTCTGATCTGCCTCATTAACCCCGGTAACCACATGGTGCTTTTTAATGAAGATCCCTACCTTGCCCAATTCTCGATTTAAACAAAGCCACCTTTGAAAATCTCTAAATCCCACACACTGATCAATTTCTACTTAGAAAAAAATCAAAGTGTTATCTGCTGGGTGGTCAGGAGCGGCACCAGGATCTACCACCTTCATGCTTCTCAGGCCAAGCAGGTGACAAGACTGTGGTCAGGATCACGAAGCAGTTCAAGACTCAAGGCAGGAGAGTGCAGCACTGAAGCCAGGCAGTCTGTGAGGGAATCCTGATTGTGATCACTTCCATGTGGAGTCAGGGCTGCATGAAAAGCCTTCTCGGTACCGGCAGGGCCACTGTAGATGAGGAGCTTCCTGTCGCTCAGCAGGACAATGGCTTTAGAGGATAAGATACTTCTTAGGAAGCAAGATCCATGCTCTTTTAACAAGAGGAAGAGTCAGAGGGAAGAGGGGGAGGAGAAGCTTGGGGTCATCCCTCTAATGAGATACCCAGGAAGAGACGGAACAGCTCCAAATTCCTATAGGCCCAGTGGGTTGTTAGAGGTGAGAACTAAGGAAGCTTTAAGTGCCAGGGGGAATAGGATAGAGTGGAGAATACTTTCACTATTCATAGCCATGACATTCTTCTCCAGGTTTTTGTAGCAATGTAGGTCCAATGTCGTCAGATTTTCAGGTATTTCAAGAGAGCCCAGGAATTCAGATTTGTGTAAAGTCTCTCAATTTTTATGTATTGGTGACTAATTCACTTTCTGTTGTTATTAAACACTTGCAAGCCAGGACGTTGTCAGTCAAATATGCAAGACTGCCGATCAAATGCAGCTTGGCATCTGTCTGACCGAGGCCTCTGAGCTGCAACAGCAGACTCATGCCTTGGTTTTACCTCTTTTAATACAGCATCCGGTAAATATAGACTAGAGCCAGGCACCAAGCAAGGAGCTATGTAGTTGTGATCTGCCTTCAAGTGGCTTGTGACGTAGATGGGGAGTCTGGACAATTAAATGATCACTGCTATGTGATGTATGCAAGGACAGGAATTAGCAGGGTCTTTTAAAATGGTATAAAATTCAGTCCTAGACAGTCAAGCAAGGCTTCCTGGAAGCAGGGGTCAAGACCAACGTGGTCTTGATATCTCAGCAGAAGTTATTCTGTTTTTTGAGACGGAGTTTCGCTCTTGTTGCCTAAGCTGGAGTGCAATGGCTCCATCTTGGCTCATTGCAATCTCCGCCTCCCGGGTGTTCAAGTGATTCTCCTGCCTCAGCCTCCCAAGTAGCTGGAATTACAGGTGCCTGCCACCATGCCCAGATAATTTTTTGTATTTTTAGTAGAGATGGGGTTTCACTATGTTGGCCAGGCTGGTCTCCAACTCCTGACCTCAGGCGATCCACCTGCCTCAGCCTCCCAAAGTGTATACTTCTTATTTCTACTGTCTTCATACCTAAATACATCCCAAGAAAAGCCAAGCACAAAAATAAAAGTTAAACAAATAAAAATTTTTAAAAACCTTCCATATTGATATATTGATCCTCAATTTTTGTGGCATATTTTAGTTGTCCTGTCTTTAGTGAATACTTGTTTCAACTCCTGAAATTTTATTTCCTGGGTTATCTTTATAAACTACTAAAGTGTCAAATGTTATGAGATAATTCCACCTCAAGAACAGGAGTTTAGCTTCATTCACTGTGTGGCTCTGGGGGATAACAAGCCAGGACAGCTGGAGAGGAAGTACTTCTTATTCTGACGGGTCACCTGAGACCATTTCTACTATCGCTGTGGAGTTTATATTCACATTGGGCTTAGAGGGCCTCATTCATTTCTGCAGCAAATCTTTTTGGGTGCAAACTGCATTGCTGATAAGGTTACCACACTGACAAAAACAAATCAAGTGAAGGGTAGATTGATTTGAATCTTAACCTAAGCCAAATGTGATAGAAAAAGTTACTTTTGAAAAGACGAAAGAATGTATTGCAAAAGCCAGTAGTGTTCTGATAATGCTTCTCCATGTGCTTAGTAAACATAAGCATGCCTCTCAATTTCAGACTCAATCTATGTTTCCCACACCATTCAGAAGCAAGTGTGGGTTGTGTGTTTTTCCTCCAGAAAATGCTTATTTACAACTTTTTCCCACTTCTGGCAGACAAGTGGGTCAGGGTGTGGTTATTCATTATTTATTTTTTCTTTCTCACTCAGCAAATGTTTACTATTTATTTTCTTTTTCATTCAACAAATATCCAACAGTATTTGCTACTATGAGCCAAAAGCTGAACTTTTCAGTGTATAAACAACATCTAAATCCTAAAAGATGGTGGGGGGTGGGAAAAGAATCTCCATAAGTACCCTCTATTCCTGGTGACCAACTGGGGTAGTGGCCGGTGCAAATGAGTCTGCTTAGCAAGCACAGCAAAAAGGGAAGTGAATATCCAGCTCTATTCTCACATTGAAATCCACATGAATTCAATAGCCCTTCATTGAACATCTGTCTACTGGATGTAATGTCCTGTGCAGGGAGCTGGAAGGCCATATAAAGGCTCTTCCCCAAGGAGTTTATAATCTAGGAAAAAAGATAACAACATGTACATAAATAAATAAAATACCAAATACAGAGATATGCAGCCAAAAAGAAACCTAAAATAAAGACCTTTACTTAATAGCTTCAGAGAGGACAGACTTATGCTTGATCATAGAGGATTACAAAAGGCATCAAGGGTCTGGTAGCATTTGTTCTGGGTCTTGTGAATGGCAGGTAGGATTTTAATGGAGGTAGAAGGAAAGCACAATTCTAGAAAGTAAGGAAAGCACGGTGGGGAAGAGAGACATCAGTACTGACTGTTATACTGAGACTTGCAGACAAGCCAGGAAACACAAACCAGGACTATTGAGGGCCTGATTAAAATTGTTAGGCAATACAGAATGCAATTATGAATATGAAACAGCTTAGTAACATAAACTAAGCTTTGTTTTAGAATAATTTGACTGCTGTGTACAGAATGTACTGGAAGCAAGTGATCCAACAGCAGGGAGACCACTTAAAATGATGATGATCATAACTAATATTAAAACAAAGACAGTAATGGCAGCACTTAAGTTGCACTTACCAAGGGCCAGGAATTATTTTAAGCATTTTTGCATGTAGTAACATATTGACCCCTCCCATTCATCCAAAAAATAGATACTATTATTATCCCCACTTCACCAATAAGAAAGCTAAAACCAACTTTACATGCAGATGGTCACCCAGCATGGAAGGGCAGAGAGAGGTCATGGACCAGGAAGGCAGGCAGACACTTGCTTCACCTCTCCACTCTGCTCTCTCACGGAGGAGCCAGTTCAACATCTTGGTGAGAAATGATGACAGCCTAAAACTGAGGAGTCGCAGTGAGAATGGAGAGGGCAGAATTTACACACAGGGACTGGGAACAGAGGGAGTAGACAGAGGAGACCAAGAAGCTCTCACAAAGGTATAAACTGACATGCCACAGTGTAGAGGATTTCAAAAACAAAGAAATTATTCCAGAGAGTTAAATGGTACTGAAAAGTCAAAGCAGATTAGAATTTTGAAAGAGCTAGTGAACTGAATAAAAGGAATTCCCTGGTGCCTGTTAGGTCAGTAGTTTTAGAGCAGGGTTACGGTTATACATTGCAAGCAGTTAAGAGTGGATGAGTAATAAGAAAGATGGGCCATTGGACAGAGATGATTCTGTTCAAATTTTCATGGTAAAGAAATAATAAAATCATAAATAAGATTATGTAAAATTCTGATGCAGTTAAGTAAATGATACCTTTGCTATTACTACTATTACTATTATTATTATTGTTATTGCTAGTTACCAAGGTAAACCATCTTTGCAGAGAAGTTACGTAGAATGAAAATCAGCAGTAAATAGAAGGGAAGAGAAAACACGTTTTGATTATTTAAAGAAGTATATGAATATATCTGAATGGGCAGTCTCAATGCTCATTATAAATTACTAGAAATATCCAAGTGGTAAGTACCCTAGAGGGGTACATTCAGACTCTGGTCTGAATTTTCAAGGATTCACTATAAGGTTTGGTTTAAGCATCACAAATTCCCATTTTAGAACAAGACAGATCCCTGTATTCTAATGTTTTTCTGGGTGAATTTGTATCAAGTATTAGATTTTGGTAGTTTGTGGATCATGAAGCAACTTGGACCCTGTAATGGACTGAAGGTTTGTGTCTCTCCAAACCCATATGTTGAAATTCCAACCCCCAAAAGGATGGCATAAGAAGGTGGGGCTTCTGGGAGGTAATTATGTCATCAGTAATAGTTCACATAAACAGAATTAGAGCCTTTATAAAAGGAACCCCCAAGAGCTCTCTTATTCTCTTTCTAAGAGGGGACATGCGAGAAGGTGGCCGTCTGCAGCCCAGAAGAGAACCCACACAGGAACCTGAACATGCTGGGTCCTTGGTCTCAAATTTCCCAGCCTCCAGAACTGTGAAAAATAAATTTATTTGTTATGAGCTACCCACTCTATGGCACTTTGTTATAAGCCAAATTAACTAAGATATACCCTAACATCTGTATAGACAGCCCTTCATAAGGTGCATCCCACATGACACATGCTGAAATACATTCACTGGATTGGGCAGACATGTTTGACCAGGTTTGCTGAGAAGAACAATGCCATAAGCAATGTTTCCCCTCACTTCCAAGGGCAACATCAAATTTTCAGCCTCCTTTTAATTTCTGCAGCTGGCACTGCAGCTGAAGGGCCAACAGCATTACAATCATTTCTGACATTTCCTAGTCCTTTATAGCTTACGGCAGGTTTTCTCAGTTGCAACTTTAGCATACCTTATAACAGTTCTCTTATGTAGCCAAGGCAGAGGGTGTGATCCTATATTAGAGAAGTGGAAAACCAGGCTGAGAGATGTATTTCCTTGCTCAAGGCCATTCACATAGCAGGTGGGCCAGCATTCACACTCAGACCCAGTGACTCTGAACGCCTTACTCTCTGAAAAAAAAAACTCCCTCTAAATACCAGTTCCTTCTCTTTTGAGTAAAAGCAAAACATGCAATCTTGCGATTCAGACTAAGATAATTTCCCATTCTTTTTTTTCTGCTCTAACTGTGTTTGACCTCTTAGACATATTTAACCCCTCTTTTGGTCAGACTTCAATTATTGAGATTTATATTCAGTTGTTTATGCCAAAGCATTAGCATATCCCAGATTCCACTGGTAACCAGGAAAGCAGTAATTATACCGTTTGCCAAAAGAGTAGGTGCCCTCATTATTTATCTCCGTGAAAAAAGTTTGTTTAGATTTTTTCATCCTTCAGGTTTTCTCTTTAGTAAATAGTTATCCAGCTAAATTATTCATCACATCATCAGAGTGCTTCCTGGAGAAAATTCAAAAACATGTTATAACACCCTCAAGAAATGCATGTCAAAGTCTGAATGATGACTAAAGCACAAAAATGAGGCATATCAAGCGTTTTGCAGTATGTGAAAACAAAATAGGCCAGTCTGGGAATGATCTAATATCACTGTCTTCAGAAAAGGGAGATGGTCACTGCCCCAAGTATTTTCTTTTTAAAATAAACCAGCTAACACACAAACTGCCTTTTACATATTAGTGTAGACTCCACAGAGTAAGTAGTTTCATGCGAAAACTGCAAGGACACAGAGAGACTAACCTCAAAAATTTATTATCACAAGATCTTATCCTCTAGCTCTCATTCATATGTCATACTTTCCTGAGGAATAAATACCCAAGTGTTTCACAATATATGTTGAGTTAAAAAAAAAACAAACAAAAAAAAAAACAGAAGACTGGGAAAAAATCAGGCTAATGCTACAATCATGGCATTCGCACAAATTTTTCAAAGTGTGAAGTAGGATAAATGTATTCTAACATACCCAAGAGCAGGGCAAATTAGGGAATGCTGAAATAAATCTTTGATCAAAGGAGAATTTTATTAATGATTTCCAATATTTTTCAGATTTTCCTCATTCTTTATCTTCTCAAAAATGAGAATTCCTGTGTGGTTAAATTCATGTCCTAGTTCTTAAGTTAGAAAACATCACACAAATAACAGTTGCTATTAACCGAATGTTTTTATTATGTCAGGTACTTATACTATTAGCAATTTTTAAAAAATATTGAAAACTAAGTGCCATGTTTCTCTTTTTATGGTTGTAGAAGGTGAATCTCAGAGAGGCAGAATAATCCATTCCAGATGATACTGCCCCTAAGAATAAACCCAAGATTTAAATCCATGTGTGTGTGGAATTTCCTCTGTGTCTGCTCTTTTCACCAACATATATAAGTCTTTTACATCAGGGGTCCCTAACCCTTGGGCCATGGACCTGTATTGGTCTTTGGCCTGTTAGGAATCAGGCTGCACAGCAGGAGGTGAGCTGCTGGTGAGTGAGCAAAGCTTCATCTGTATTTACAGCCACTGCCCATTGCTTGCATTACCACCTGAGCTCCGTCTCCTGTCAGATGAGCCACAGCATTAGATTCTCACAGGAGTGTGAACCCTATTGTGAACTACACATGCAAGGGATCTAGGTTATGCTCTCCCTATGGGAATCTAATGCCTCATCATCTGTCACTGCCTCCCATCCCCCACAGATGGAACCCTCTAGTTGCAGGAACACAAGCTCAGGGCTCCCACTGATTCTACATTATGTTGAGTTGTATAATTATTTCATTATATGTTACAATGTAATAATAATATAAATAAAGTGCACAATAAATGTAATGCACTGGCTGGGCACGGTGGCTCACACCTGTAATCCTGGCACTTTGGGAGGCTGAGGAGGGCAGATTGACTGAGCTCAGGAGTTCGAGACCAGCCTGGGCAACAAGGTAAAACCCCGTCTCTACAAAAATACAAAAAATTAGCCGGGCATGGTGGTGGGCATCTGTAGTCCCAGCTACTCAGGTGGCTGAAGCAGGAGAATTGCTTGAACCCAGGAGGCGGAAGTTGCAGTGAGCCGAGATCAAGCCACTGTACACCAGCCTGGGTGACAGAGCGAGACTCTGTCTCCAATCAATCAGTCAATCAATAATTGCAATGCACTTGAGTTATCCCAAAACCATTCCCCGCTCTCAGTAACCCCCTGGCCTGTGAAAAAATTGTTACCCACAAAAATGATCCCTGGTGCCAAAATGGTTGTGGACCGCTGCTTTACATCATTATACATACTAATAGAACGCTTCTAAAGCAAAATATTTTTGAGAATTCAAAGTAGAGAAAAAAATTCAACAAAATAATTTAGATTGAGAAGACCACCTATTCCATCGTCCTTATTTTTCTGATTAGGCAATGGCACTCCAAAAAGATGAGGTCAACTACCCAAAAATAGTTCCAGAACCTAGGTCTCCAGACTTCTAATTCAATGCTCATTTTGCTCACTCCCTCATCTTTCTAAATTCTAGATTTCTCTTACAATCTACAGAGTTGATGCTATGGTTCTCATAAGTGCACTGAAGAATTTAACTGGTAGATTAAGGTAATAATCTTTTCAAAGAGCTCTGAAATTATCTGAGCTTCAGATAAAACAGCCATAATTAGGTTCCCTGCCAGTTGAACAGCACGAATGCTATTGTCACTGTCCAAGCCATAGGAAAGAGTTACAGGACAAAGGAAAAAAAATCACAATGGTGTCTTTCTAGACTTTTAGGTAAAATGCCTGTTGATGATGAAAAGAACATAGGATTCTAAATTTCCTTCTCAGATTTCATTAAGCAACTGTCCACACACCTTCTTTTTTGACTATTAATCTCCTTGAACTGATTCAGAAAAAGTATAGCATCATAACATTTTAAAAAATTAGTCTAACAAAAATTTCCAGACAGATCTTTACCTCAAGCGGAAATTTCTCCTATTAAATGCTATCCTTGAAAATATCACTAAATCCTGCATAGCAATTTCTCTCCTTTGCTGTATAATGATATAGCTATTGTACCCAAAAGAAAAGAAATACACATTTTACTTACCATCACAGCTCAGTTAGCAGTTTCCTCCAAGTTAAAAACTTTGTGTATTAGCTGGAAGTCAAGATCTATGTTTCTTTAAAAAATTAACTTGGGAAAGTTGGAGTAACTTATTTACTTAACCTTTATACAATCATGACAATTCAGACCGAAAGATAGTTATTTTCTTTCAGAATATGAATACATTGCTGCAATTTCTTCTAATTTCTAGGATCACTGTTGGAAAGTGTAAAGTTATTTTGAGTACTAATCACCAGGATTTGACTTAATTTTTATTTCTAAAAACCTTAAATTTTTTTCTTTAACTCTAGTATTATGAATTTTCATAAATATGTGCCTTCAGCTTGTCTTTTTAAAATTTTAAATTGTCGTGGGGCACTTATATTGTAAATTTAAGTCATATTTTCTTTTATTATTTCTTTGATTATGTCTTCTCCATTTTCTGTTTATTTTCTGCTATTAGAGATATTTCCAGTTATCAGTAATGATCATGTTTCCAATATGTTTGCATTTACTAGAAGACTGTTTGATTTTTTGCATATTTTGATTTTTGTGTATTTACTAGAAGGCTGTTATATTTTTTACATATCCAGTATTTTTACTTCTGGTTTGATTTCATGTTCTGACAACATATCACTTTAACTTTGGAGTGGGTCTCTTTTACACGCAGTAAAAGTTGTATGAAGGAAATTTGTGAATCTCAGCAAAGCCCCTGCAACACAGTGCACAATAAAATTTTATGGAAGGAAATAAGTACACAATGCTTTCTGTTTGAGAGTTTTGCTTTGTTTGCTTTTCTTAAGGATCAAGTAGTTCAACCTGAGGCTTAAGCACGAGCCCTAACAGGAAGTCCTTAACACTTTCTGTTCAAAAGGGTCAGACTGTAGGTAGAAACTCAGCCAAGGTGTATCAGTGAGAAGCACACTGTGCATTTGCCAGTAGAATTCCCTTTCCAGCAAATCAAAATTTGTAAATAAGGCAGAAGTGGTCAGATGGGTGGAGAATGGGTTCCCTGCCTGAGATGTACAGAAACACAACATTTGGGAAACACATGTACTTCACTTTTTCTTTCCTACTCTCTCTCACACCCCCACCCTCTCTCTCCACCTAATCTCCTCCACAAGAATTCCAAAGTCTTCTTCTACAATACAAGTAATTAGCTCTTTCCCCAATTTTGAATATGCAAACCTCTCCAGGTCTCAGCAAAACAATAACTTCAGCTTCTGCACTCCTTAGAAAGAATGTTGTACCTATAAATGACTTTTTTCTTATTATTTTATAAATCATTTTAAATTGACTACATTTCACTTAGCACATAGTGGTTACTCAAAGAGAAAATACAAGCCCTATAGATGGGCAAATATCATTGCCTGTTCTATTTACGGAAATGTTCTTTGTCCCTAATATATTTTCTGGCACTTGATGGGTACTCAATGAAAATATTCCTGAAACTGCAGGTTTCTAACTTTTCTGGAGACATAATTTAGACACCATCTTTTGCAAAGGATATTCACCTTAAATAATTTAGAATTTTATGACAAGAAAATTCCAGACATAGAAAACAAACAAAACTGGAGGCATCCACAATTGAAGTTGGATTACATTTCTGAGTGTCTTCTTAAAATATCACTTGTATTGCACATGTTCTAGTTTGTCATATCCCACTGTTAGGAAAGGCTTACAACAAATTATTTTAAAAGCATATCATTCACCATATAAATGTTGTACAGTTTTTCCCAGATAAAAATATTTTCCTTATTGAAAAAAAAAGAGCTTATTGTTTCTTAGAAGAAACATGTTAATATAAACTGTATCAACCAGGTATGTGCTGTGAATTTACATCAAGTAATCTTCAATTTGGTGGGTCTCTAACTGTCTCAGAGTCATATGGTGAGAAAGATCCTTCCAGTACACTCCAGGAAATGCTACTGAGCAGCTGTCTGTTGCTTTACACAGATGGTAATTGACAAATATGTATATTGTGAAGACTTCGCGATGTACTTCCAAAAGAAAAGTCATTCCTTAATGCCAAAATATTCCATTCTTGTATTCTAAATCACTGGGGGAATTTAACCTCCATTACTTAATATAATTAGTTTGACACTGACATAATTAGTAACCACCACAAAAGAACAAAGATTACAAGATCACTGTAAATAAAGGCCAATTATTTTACTTCTCTAAAGAAATACGGACTTACCCCTTTTGCCATTAGTCATAGGCAGACAATTTAAAATGTATTATGTGCTAAATTAGCTATTAATAAAACAAACAAGGTGTCTTCCTTATGAGTAATGTTTAGCTTAGTTGTCCTTAATGTAAGAATCTGGGAATGGTGATGGAGGACAGAAGGAAAAATTAAAAAAATAAACAGCTGAGAGCCCAGTTAAGCTAGGCACAAAAGATACCCCTTGCATACTGTCAGATATAGACATTTTACTGATAAGGACACAAGTTTAGAATTGTAATTCAGCTAGATTCTCAAAGTAGGAAATGTCAGAGCTGAAATTTGATCTTCTGTGTGGCAAACTCTCCTATACGCTACTGCTCCCCTCTCAATTATGACAAAGAAATTATCTTTTAGGGATATTTTTATACATTTTATCATTTAGATGCCATCTATAATTCAAATGCAATGTTGTTTTTTTGCAAGTTTTTGTCCTCACACCTTAAAGTATATCACTTCTCTAATGTTCATAGAAAAGTATAAATTATTCTAGCTCAGAGAATCAGCAGGTTTCTTATTTTCTCCCAAAAACTCAAGGAATTTCATCTCCAACATGTGTGTACCCTTAAAAAGAACCTTTCCTCTTGCAGTTTGTCTCCACAGCATTTGATTAAGAAAGTTACAAAATTATAAGAATAAAACATTGTAACAGGGTTTTTTAAAAAAAATCTTAGAGGCTTCTACTTGCCTATGTCATAACGTCAAAAATAAAATGACCTCCACAAAATTGGAGCACTGAGCAAATGAGGGAGAAGAAAACTCAACCAATAAGAATATTACTAATAAAAACTGACAGAAGTCTTCTCTAAACACACTTGTATCAACATTCATAAAGAAAGATCTAATGCCATTCCATTTGACTGAAATCCAAATCTATTGAACTTTCAGACAAAGTAAATAGCCTATTTATTCTGGAATGAACTACATAATCAACTAAGCATTTCACTTGAGGCCATCTTCCTCCACTAGATTATCCCCTGAAATAGCATCAGACGTTTCTCTGTGGACACTCGAGTGACTGATTGAAAAGTCTTTTTCCACTAATGGAATTAGGAACCATTTCGGACTCTTCATCTTCCCTTCGGTTCTAGCTCATACTTCAAAAATTCCATTCTTCCAAAATTTTTAAGCAATCATCATTTAGTGGAAAATAATTCTATTAAAATCATATAATGCTATAATAAAACATGCATTTTATATGTATCTGAAATCTACACTTTCATCTTCATATTTGGAAAAGAAATAAAAGTCTGTTAATGATTTTTTTTATTCAAATGCATATAATTTACCAATTCAAATAAATTATCTTTAATAGAGAATTTCTCTTTAATTTCAGTTTTCCATTTAAACTGATAAAATCACAAAATATTATATCGATAGTGGTATATTAATTGCTGGGGGGAAAAAGAGTTATTTTTTCTTTAACTATTCAATGTAAAATCCTATGTCATGTCAGTTCCAACGAGAACTCTAGGCTAAAGCAGAAAAAACAAAAGGAAATGTGCCTTTACAGACTCACACAAATAGGAAAAACTTTTTTTGATCAGATTCAAAACAGACATAAAATATGACTTGCACTTATTTTAAAAAAATACCAGTACACTCTATTATGGGAAAGGCATTATAATATTAAGAGTCACTTTTCTTTCTCTAGAAGTTAAAAGTAAGTTTCTTTTTGTGAATACAATACAAAAATATTTAAACTATTTCACTGTTTAATAGATCATATTATAAATACTGGCTCACACTATATTATCAAAATAAAACTGGAACTAAGCTAACAGCAGATACAAAGGTGGAATAAAAATCTAAATCTAAGATGTAAACCTATAGATACAAGAAAAAACCATGAGAAAATATCTTTATGACTTAGAGGAAGTGAAGAACTTTTAAAGCAAAGGCAGCAAAAAATAAGCAAAAAAAGTCATAGATTACAGAATGAAGAAGGATATTTGTAATATTTAAGACTGACAAACTAATAATGCTAATAGGTAAACAAAGAGATGCTTAATTAGTAATCAGATAAATTAAAACAACAATAAATATCATTTACACCAATTAAATTGGCAAAAAAAATGGTTGTAAAGACACAGAAAAATCTTTAGATACTACGGTGCAACCTGGCCAGGTGCGGTGGCTCATGCCTGTAATCCCAGCACTTTAGGAGACCAAGGCGGCCGGATCATCTGAGGTCAGGAATTTGAGACCAGCCTGGCCAACATGGCGGAACCCCATCTCTACTAAAAATACAAAAATTTTCCAGGCATGGTGACACATGCCTATGGTCCCACCTGGGTAACAGGGCAAGACTCCCATCTCAAAAAATATATATGTATGTGTATATATGTGTATATATGTGTATACATGTATATATGCATATATCTACACACATTGAAGTTAAAAATAAGTTTCTTTTTGTGAATACAATATAAAAATATTTAAACCATTTGTTTAATAGATCGTATTATAAATACTGGCTCATACTATATATCAAAATAAAACTGGAACTAAGCTAACAGCAGATACAAAGGTGGAATAAAAATCTAAATCTAAGATGTAAACCTATAGATATAAGAAAAAACCATGAGAAAATATCTTTATAACTTGGAGGAAGTAAAGAACTTTAGGCAGCAAGAAGTATATAATAAATATTATATATATGTATATATATATATATATATATATGGTATAACCTAAAAATAATGCACTAAAAATAAGTGACATAGGCCTTTTAGCTGCAGAGTAATTTATGATGGTAGAAGGTTAGAAGAAAACCGGTTTTCCATCAATGGAAAGAATCATGCAGCAATGAGAAGTGATAGATTATATGCTCACACAACAACGTGAGCTGAAAAATAGAATGTTTAATCAAAAAAGTGGAAACTGGCATCAAGTAAATAAAAAATGCATGTAAGAACACACACAAATCCAGATGTACACATTATATAAATTAGAATGGTTGTCTCAAGGTGGTAGGGGAAAGGGAATGGAGAATGGGGAAAAGGGTAGGGGGAGAGAAAGAAAAAGAACTGGATGATGCAAAAAGTCAGAAGGCAATCAGCAATGAAAAGAACCTGAACTTTGATGTTTAAGAAACTTGCAATGAAATCCTTACAGTCACTTACTACCAATGTGACTTTGAACAAGGGACTTTTCTGTATGACTCTTTCTCCACTGGCAAAATTGAGATAATAGTTGTCACCTCATGGATGATGATTAAATGAGTAAAAACTTAATATTTACATACTCAGTAAGGACTTTTTTTTTCTTTTTAAGCTTTTTCAGAACAGGCATTTATATTTGCCTGTGTTATAGGATTGTTATACTTATTGATGCTTAGAATGTAGTCTGAATTCAAGTTTCTTTTGCTCAATTCTAAAATAGGAAAACAACACTACAAAAGGAATATTCATGAGCTATGGACAAATTCAGGCTTTGTAAAAGCATTTTATAATTCCAAATAAAATGGAAATCCTTGTTTTGTATATCATTCTGAGATATGCAGCTAAAGTAGAGTATTAACTTTAAGATTACTACCAATATAGTAAAATCAGTATCTTCAAATTTAAGATTACAGAGAAACACTAAGATTGCTGAAAGACATCTTAAAATATCTTAAAATATTTCTTTTACCAATTGTAACCTGAAACCAATACTTTTTCTTATTACACTTTGCTGTGCACTGAACCTCAAAGAGAATTCTCCAAGCTCTTTGACAATTAAAATGTTAAAGAGTGAAGCAACAAAATGATCTTACTTTGTCCTGTTACTAGATTTGGAAAAAGCATCATTTTGAAAGGGAATTATCTTCTTAGAGTAAAAGTCATGTAAGAACCTCTGTTCATTTTTCAAATCATTGGTATACTTGCAGTCTTCTTAGGAAATATACATTTCTATTTACAGGCCAGAATTTCAGCCAGCCATTTATGCTCAGAGGAAAATATGCTGGGGAGAGGTAAATTTGCCTAAAATCATTGTTGATTGATCGAATGATTGATTCATTCAAGAGTAATATATTAAGCACTACTATATAGCAAAAAAAAAATGCACTGAGTCTGAGCATATATGAATGAATGAATGAATGAATGAATGAAGTAGACATAGTTCAGCCTTCACAGAGTATACAAAGTAATAGGAATGTCAAACAAAAATAAGTAAATGATTGCTAGCTATCTACCTATAAAATTACAAATTGTTGTAAGAATAAGCAGGAAAAACAGGATTCTAAGAAAAGGAATGACAAAAAGAATGGAGTATTCATAGAGATCTCCAACAGTATAATTTTAACTGACACCTGATGGATATAAAGAATGACCTTTGCAAACAGAGGCAGAAAGATTTACAAGGAGGAGGCATAAAAAGTTCAAAAGTGCTGAGGCGGAAAATAATTTGGTCTTTAAAGCTACTGACATCAGTTCATGGGACCTGGAGCCTGGTATACTGTGAACAAACTCCAAGATATGCAATTAATTTAAAGGCATCTCCATGACAGCCTGTAGACTACTGCATAGGGATCTGATATTATGTTAATCTTCATTAGAAATCATTAGGAGTTTTTGAAAAGACATTGTCAGATATATGTGTTTAAGAGTTCTAGTTTTTTTAGGCCAGGTGCGGTGGCTCACACCTGTAATCCCAGTACTTTGGGAGGCCGAGGTGGGCAGATCACGAGGTCAGGAGATCGAGACCATCCTGGCTAACACGGTGAAACCCCGTCTCTACTAAAAATACAAAAAACTAGCTGGGCGTTGTGGTGGGCGTCTGTAGTCCCAGCTACTCAGGAGGCTGAGGCAAGAGAATGGCATGAACCCGGGAGGCGGAGCTTGCAGTAGGCGGAGATCGCACCACTGCACTCCAGCCTGGGCGACAGAGCGAGACTCTGTCTCAAAAAAAAAAAAAAAAAAAGTTCCTGTTTTCATATGGAGAAGGAGATAGAGGGAGGCCAGGATGAAGATTTTTCAATCAGACCAGGGAAAATAAAATCATAGTTTGGGTTAAACAGATGACTGAGAAACTAAGTGAGAAGTGGACTGAGTAAAGATAATATTTCCGAGGCCTTAAGGATGCAGGGAACAGCAGTAATGACTCAGAGTTCTGGCATCCACACTGTGGCAGATTGTAGTGCAACGTACAAGGATGGCAAAGACTGAATGAGGGGATCTGAAATCACAGGGAGCAGGAAATTAAAAGAAGCACCCTGGCTTTCACACCCCTGGAGACTACAATTCAGGTAACTGAGAAGCAGGGTTTCCCTCAGCATTTTGGAGTGGAAGTCGCAGGCCTTGGTTGTGAACAAAACTGACCTCTACTGACCACTTACAGTGAGTTATGGGCTATGCCAGCTCCTTCCAGTTGTGCTTGCTATCTCATTTACTTCCTACTGCAGTACTGGAAGGTGGCTGTGATTAGCTACATTTAAAAGATGAGGAAATTAAAGGTCATCTTTTGTATCTTGTTCAAAGTCCCTCGATAAATGACAGAGTTAGGATTCTAACGACTGACTGTAAAAGTACAGTGTCCAAACCTATCCTCTATTTAATGATTAGAAACAGTGGACACAAGACACCAGTGACAGTGAGGGGGGTGTGTGTGTGTGTATGTATGTGTGTGTGTCTGTGTGTGTGTGTGTGTGTGTGTGTGTCTGGCAGAGATGGGGCATGCTAAATAATGTTCATCGTAGATCCAGTTCTACTGTCATCTATGAAAAGCAAGGAGGCAAGTCTCTATTAATATAGAGGAATAATGCGGACTCATTCAGGCATGATAAAACATCTACCAAGTGACACACACTGGACAACTTTCCAGGTCAGCAAAAGAGGCAGAATCCCAACTAGTATGCAGCTCAGAGCCTAGCAATCTGTCATTCTCAAAATACAATTTTCTTCACACAATGCCACATCAGTAGGCTAGATTAGCCATGCACACGTATGATTCACATACAAGGTCAAAATGCTGTGTGCTACGGGAGATAAAGCACCAGGTGAGATAGAGCTCTATGAAAGATAAAGTGCTAGGGTGGCAAAACAATATAGGCCTTAAGAGCAGTGGGAGATTACTTGAGATGGAAAGGTCACAAAAAGCTTTCTTTATCGATTAAGTAAATGCCTGGAACATAATAGGGTCTGAACTAAATGATATTGGAAGATGTAAACAAAATCCAATTTTCCCTGAAATTAATTAATAATGTATAAATAGAGATGTTAGAAAAATAGTTAAACTATTCTAATACTGTATCTAAGGCTCAGAATAAAGAAGTTCATACTCTAGTCCAGACATTGGCAAACTTTTCCTGTAAAGGGGCAGATAGTAAGTTATTTTTCAGCTTTGTGAACTCCACCATCAATATCCATCAACTCAGTACTAATATTTTTGCAGGAAGGCAGTCATGAATGATACGTACATGAATGGGTGCAGCTGTGTTCCAAAAAGTTTGTTGCTTACAAAAACAAGTGGCAGGCTGGATCTGGACTTCAGGCCATTGCTGGCCAACCCCTGCCCTAGTCTCATTGCTCCCCAAATTTAATAGAATGATCTGTCACTCAAGTTGCTGGGAATGCAAGGAAGACACTGAGCCTAATTAGGATATGTCACACACAAAAATTATTGGAGAGAGCAGTTGTAAGTTGAGACTAAAACGAAGCCCCTTCTCTTGAGTGTTTCTGCCAAAATAAGAAATACAAACACATCCCGATTACACAGTAACAAGGCAAGCACGGCTGAAGGAAGAAAGTTATCAGTGGAGATCCGCTGCATAGCATGGTCACAACCATGGCAGGTAAGGTGGAGTGTAGACAGCCTTGTCAGCCAGCCTTCTCAGCTCTCTCTCCAGCCTCTCCTGACTTGACTTGGTATAAAGATCTTAGTGAGCTGAAGCCACTAATAGAAGCCCAAATCCCAGTTAACTTTTACGATGCTGTCCCTGCTGTAGCTCTCTCTCATTTTTCTCTTTCATGTTTTGTTAATAATGATTGCTCTATTTTGAATAAAATATTGTAACAAATTGAACTTAAATCATTCAACAATTATTTATTGGGTATGTCCTGCATGTGTCTACCCTTGATTGCCTATAATGTTATTACTCTGTGATTGAACTGGAGATCTGATGGTGAGAAAACCATTCATATTATCCCTACTCTCCTGGAACATAACGTCCAGATGACAAAACACAAAATAAGGTCACAAGTAAATGTAATCGCAACTGTGATCAGCTGCTTTGAAGGAAACAGACAAACTGCTGAAATGGAAAATACCATAGGAAGGGAATAATTTAGACAGAGTAGACAGAGACAGTTTTTCTATGGAGATCTTTATTTAATTAAATTTCCTTTAAATCAAGACCAGGAACACGTTCCAGAAACTGATAAAAGACCATTGGTATTGGAGCGTAGTGAGTTGGGGAAGAAAGAAGAGTGAAAAAAATTATGTTGGAAAAACCAGAGAAGTGAATAGGTTATGCTGGGAAGGCATTTGGACCCTGGTAAGGTTTGCATGTTTCATCCTGAATACAGCTAGAAATCAATGAGAATGGTTTTGAGCCGGGGAGTGATTGTCGTTTGTTTTACCAATATTAATCAAAAATGGTTTGTAGAGCAGCTAGGAGTATAAATGTGGAGAATATGATGGGGGGGTACTGTGACAGAAAAGGGGTAAGATGAAAGTGGCTTGCTTGGTGCAGGGTGGTAGTGGCAGTGGCAGCCGAAGTGTAGGGAAGTTGCTGAATTTGAGATTTCTGTTGAAGGAAGAACCAAGTTTTGTGGATGAGTAGATGGTTAAAAGGTTCTTAAATGTGGGTGTAAGTAGGTGCTTGTGGGATAGGAAGGGAAGAGTAATGGAATTAAAGAAGCCAATGGTTTCTGGTTTGACCTCCTGGTTGGCTGATGGTGCCATTTATCTTGAAAGGGAAGATTCGGGGAGAAGCAAGAGTGGGGAGGAGAACCAAGAGGTATGTTTTGGACATATTTGAAAATTCATGGGGCAAAGAGGCAGTTAGATACACAAGAGTGAATCTCAGGCAAGTCATTAGAAGATAGATGGCACTTTAGGCTACTGGATTGAAAGTCATGATAGGAAGAAAGTGAGGGAAAAGAAGGCCCAGAACAGGGCTGTATTGTAGATAAATGTATATTTAAATTTTCTGTGCCTTGTGATGTTTTGATATCTTAGAAAATCTTTCTAACTGGGGAAGAGATCACCTTTGCCTGAGGCTAGCCAATTCTTTTTTTGTTTTGTTTTGTTTTGTTTTGTTTTGTTTTTTTGAGACGGAGTCTCGCTCTGTCGCCCAGGCTGGAGTGCAGTGGCGCGATCTCGGCTCACTGCAAGCTCCGCCTCCCGGGTTCACGCCATTCTCCTGCCTCAGCCTCCTGAGTAGCTGGGACTACAGGCGCCCGCTACCACGCCCGGCTAATTTTTTGTATTTTTAGTAGAGACGGGGTTTCACCGTGTTAGCCAGGATGGTCTCGATCTCCTGACCTCGTGATCTGCCCGCCTCGGCCTCCCAAAGTGCTGGGATTACAGGCGTGAGCCACCGCGCCCGGCCTGTTTTGTTTTTGAGATGGAGTCTCGCTCTGTCGCCCAGGCTGGAGTGCAGTGGCGCCATCTCGGGTCACTGCAAGCTCCGCCTCCCGGGTTCACATCATTCTCCTGCTTCAGCCTCCCCATTAGCTGGGACTACAGATGCCTACCACCATGCCCGGCTAATTTTTTTGTATTTTTAGTAGAGACGGTGTTTCACCGTGTTAGCCAGGATGGTCTCGATCTCCTGACCTCGTGATCCGCCTGCCTTGGCCTCCTGAAGTGCTGGGATTACAGACGTGAGCCACTGCCAACAGCCGCCAATACTTAAGATAGGAAACGGACCAGCCTGAAGCATGCAAACTAACCAACCCAGAGCCACATTTCCTCTACCTTGCCCATATACCCTGGAAACAATATTCTTCTGTCTTAAGCAACCCAGGGCCAGGTACCAGGCAACTGGAGAACACCGCTGTTTCCCAAATTCTGGAGAAATTATTCAAAGTAGTCCTAAACTGTTCATCCTATCCTGCCTTACCCTTCTCTCAGAAACCCCAACAAAGGCCATGCCTTACAACTTACCTTGCTCCTGTTTCTGCCTCCTGACCACTCTGGTCTTCCCCATGTTGCCATGTATGGCATGCCTCCTGTCTCTAGGACCTGTGAGTAGAAAATACTTTATTTTCTCGAGTCTCTCCTGTGTCTCCTCTTGTAGCCCCATCTGGCCGATTGTCTCATAAATGTATACAAAACAAAATTTCTGACAAATCATAATATTTATAGATGCAGCAAAAGAGAAAAACAATGAAAGTCTGTATTAGTAACTAGAAAAACGGTCAGAAGTCTGAGGTACCTGAGAGAAGACAGCAAAATGAGATCTGGAATTTGAGGAGCACCTGTTAGGAGAAGAGTCATCTCTACTGTAAGCACAAGCAACACAGAGGGAATGGGGATGTCAGGAGGGTATCCCAAGGACAACATATAGGATTTTGTCATATTCTTCCTCCAAAATCACAGAAAACTTGTGATCCATATCCACTATTTTTTGTTCCAAGTCTCTGATAAGTAAGTCATCCAATCCATGTTAAAACAGGCTGGATTCTTGCATCATAAGACGTTAATTTATATTTTTACAAGATCCTTTTAGCTGCTTCCACCAAAGTCCCTTTCCCCCTGCATACACTGAAGCTTATCTTGCATATTCTATTTATTATGATATATAAGGTGTGTTTTCCCTGCTGGACTTGGGGGTTTTGAGAGAAGGGACTCTATTTTTCCTTTCTATATCCTCCCAGCCAACTGAACATCTGATTCTTTACAAAACTGAGAGACCTACCATAGTAATTTGCAAATGGGCCTTCAAATTTATAATACTTGCTCTTAGTCCTATGCTTAGAGTTTCAGTTCATGTAGGAGTCAGTGAAGACTAAGTGTGAGTAGCCAAAAACTTGAAAGATAAAGTTGATAGCAGTTTCTTAAAGATATTTTTTAAATGTTCTTAATTCAGAAACTGTTAATCCAATTTAAGAGAAAACTGTTTAACTAAAAATTTTAGAGAATTTATGAAGACATATCGTTAATGGAGAAAAACACAATGATATGTAACATTTTGAAATCAATCATGTTTTAGTGGTCTTCTATTTGCTTACTAATTTTTACTGATAGTTTTCACACACTGAATTATGTTTCCTTGCAACTAATATGTTTTCTTCTCTTTTACCCTGAAATTTCTGTAGATTTTCCATTATGGAATGTGAGTCTATGTTATGTGATGCATAGATATCCATTCCTATTGATTTCTTGTGGAAATAACTTTCTTATTAAAATTTGATAAATAATGTGTTTATTAATATGGTAGATATTTTCAGAATTAGTTATATTGTGTTTCAGTATGCCTCATGATAATACTAGGTTTTTTTTTCAACATTTCACTTTGTTCTTTTTGTGCCTGTTTGTGTTACTATTAATAATCTGAAGGTCTCATGTTTTTCTATTACCTTTTTTGTTACCTTTTAAATACAATGTGATATTTTTTTATTTCTTATTTTTTTGAGACAGAGTCTCGCTCTTGTCACCCAGCCTGGAGTGCAATGGCACAATCATGGCTCACTGCAACCTCACTTGAACCTTACTTACTAGGTTCAAGTGATTCTCCTGCCTCAGCCTCCCGAACAGATGGGATTACGGGCACCTGCCACCATGCCCGGCTAATTTTTGTATTTTTAGTAGAGACGGGGTTTCACCATATTGGCCAGGCTGGTCTCGAACTCCTGACCTTAGGTGATCCACACTCCTCGGCCTCCCAAAGTCCTGGGATTACAGGCATGAGCCACTGTGCCTGGCCAATGTAATATTTATAATCCTACATTTCTTTATTATCTACTGACCATTCACTATAATACTGACAAAATTTATACCTCCACTTACTCTCCAATCACTTCTCTTACTGCATTATCTAATTTTAATTGTTTACACACTTTTACTACATTTTTATTCCTTTGCATGTTTATGCTATGTTATTTAATAAATCACCATTGAGTGGCATTTTTTTGCCTTCAGCTATAAAAGATGAAGAATTCACCATATGTATCCCACCTCTCACCTTCTCTTCCACTTTTCATCCTAAATTGTATCAGATAAATTATTTCAATGTTATTATTCTTTGTAACATTTTCATTCTGTTCTGTAAACATAATTCTCAGAAATATTTTTACTTATCAATGCAGATAGAAATATTTAATATTTTCAACATATTTAATGTTTATCAATAGTTCTTTTGCTGTAATTCCTCTATTCATTTTCATTGTCAGAATATTTTTAAAGGAATCTGGCAACTAGATTCTGAGCAGTATTTCATGTTGAAAACTGTTTGTCAGTTGCCTTACTTTAAAAGATACATTGACTGAGTCTAGGAACATGGGTTACACTGCCTTTTCCTGAAAACACTGGAGAGGCATTGACCTGTTCTTTTCCTAATGTGGAATGTTACTGAGAGGAATTCTGAAGTCACCCTTTGTTTAGGATTTGATCTCCTTTCAGACTCCCCAAAAGATTCCCTGTTCTAGTTGGCCTTCTATATTGGTGGTTTCTGAATACATACCCCAAAGAACTTGAGCATCAGTGAATTCTGGTATCTTCTGGGAGCCCTGGAACTAATCTCTTGAAAATACCAAGGGATGACTGTGTTTTAAAAGGTAAGTGGATTAGGATATTGACGGTGATCATTTTGCATAATTTTTTTCACAATGTTGGGCTTCCAAACAAAAGATTAAAAGTCAAAAATGTTTATTCTCAAAACCTCTTCACATCTGGAAAAAGTAACTTTAAACATTTTTTTTCTCCATATATTCATTTCTCCTTTTCAGGCACACCACTTATGTGTATGCTGAACTTTTCTTTTTTCTGTTTGGATTTTCTAACAGATTATTTTCATCTACCCTGACAATTGTTTTAACTCACTGTTAATTTATTTTGTTTCATTTTTTCACTGTTCACATGCTTTTTGATATTTTCCGTTTCTATTCCCCTTTAGGTTATTTCCAATGTAACTTTGGATGTAACATTCTTTTCTACTATTCTTTCCTATACTTAATATGGTTTGCCTGTGTCCTCAACTAAAATCTCAACTTGAATTGTAATCCTCATGGGAGGTGGTTAGATCATGGGGGCAGTTTCGCCCATGTTGTGCTTGTGCTACTGAGTGAGTTCTCACAAGATCTGATGGTTTTATAAGGGGCTTTTCCCTGCTTCGCTCTGCACTTCTCTCTCCTGCTGCCATGTGAAGAAGGACATGGTTGTTTCCTCTTCTGCCATGATTGTAAGTTTCCTGAGGCCTCCCAAGCAATGCAGAACTGTGAGTCAATTAAACCTCTTTCCTTTATAAATTACCCAGTCTTGGGCAGTTCTTTATAGCAGCATGAGAACAAACTAATATACTAATTTTCTTGTTTTATCTGCTTAAGAGTCATTTCCTTCTATTTCCTTGCTATATTTCTTCCTGAATTTCTGTTTCCCAAATGTCTGCTTTGAGACATTATTTCAAAGAAGTTATTGTTTTGTTAATGTCTATTGCTTAATTTAGTAATACATTTGGGAATTAATTTCATTTTCTCCATGACAAAATTTTTCTGGTGAATATTTTTCAACTGCTTTCTATTCTGCTTTCTATTCTAATTATTTTAATACCTTGGTATTTATGCTGCAATGGTCCCTTTTACACATGGTGAGTCTTCATAGACTATATGCTGGTAATTTATCTTTGAATATAGTGAGTATTTGGAACTATGGGAGGAGGGTCAGAGTGGGATATAGCACAACAGTAATTGTCAGAGGCTGACCATGAAATGCATTAAAGTGTATTCCTATATCTAGTTTAGCCTTTAATTCTCCCCAGGCGAGAGAGAGATGTCACTCAGGACTGCTTCCGAAGGAGTTTCTCTTGCAGCTTGCTTCACTGTCTAACTCCTTTCATACAAGTGGTAAGTCTCAATGTCTCCTGACTCAGCCTCCGACCCTCCAGTTGCTTCATCACGTTCAGTGGCTTCCAGGCATGCACTTGCCACAGAGTGCATTGTTGCAAATAAGAGATTGTTTTCTCAGAAGGGCATACCATCTACTTCTGAAATGGCATACTGGGCTCTGGAGCCTTTCTTCCCATATTTGGCCGAAGATTCTTTTCAATAAAGGTTGAATTTCCTTCTAGTTATTTTAAATTAATTTTCATGAGGAAAGGGGGCTGTATCATCATTACCATTTTAAGTCCAAAAGTCTTTTATAGTTCAAAAATATTTCATATCTACAAATTAATTTGTCCTTACACCATATCCAGTTACATTCAATGTGGTAACTAATACTATCCCCAATATAAAAAAAAAATGAAAAAAGTCCTGGGAAGTTATGTTGTTTATCCATGGCCACGCAGCAAATCAATATCATATTTGAATGAAGAATTACGTGCTTTCTCTTCTAGGTTAAGTTTTATTCCTACTAAAAACATGACCACAATGTGATTTAGTTATTTTTCTCCTAGAAATTTATTATAATGCTGTATCCCTAATGAGGGGTACAATATGTCAGAAATTAATCTGTGACTCACATTTACAAAAAGCCCCAAATTTGAACTTGAATTCAACTCCATAACACCCACATAAATTTATGTTTATATATACTCATACTATCTTGTGAATCACTCACTCCTATTGTATTGTATTTTGTGTCATAGCATTTAATTTTTAAATCTTTTTAAAAATTGCATTCATAAATTAGAAGTGTCCCAGGTCTCTCTATGGGGTCTGGGTTTTGTCCTTTTCCTACAGTTATGTGAGGAAGGCCCTGTTGATATTCTCATCTGAGTATACAAGTAGGGGCCTCTGAAACATCAAGGACCATCAATAGGTACACTATCATGCAGGTGATCTCTGCTCTAAAAAGTGAAATGATGAGTGGAACTTTGGAGTTGAGGGTCAGACTTGAGGAAACTTAAATTAAGTGGTAAGTCCCTTGAACTGAAATGGAAAATGAAGGCTGCCCCTAACACCAGAGCCTTGGGGGAAGAATTCATATAGGAAAGTAATGAGATGTTCTAGAAAGACAAGAAGTGACAGAGAAGTGGAAAGGGTAAAAGGCCTACCAGTCTATCTTGGAGTAATATTTCCTACAATGTCATCTGCCAACACCATGTTTTTTATATTCAAGAAAAGCATTTTATTTAAAAATCATTTATTGAAACTTCTCCACTTTCACTATTCTCTTTCATTATAAAAATCATTCCCAGAGTTTGTCAACACCATTTATTGTTTCTAATCAAAACAATGACAAAGCAATATTCAGATGGAAGCATCAGTGTACCACCTCAAATACAATTTCATATCTCTTCTTTGTCATGAGATGACATTAGATATAAGGTAAAAAGATAAGCAAGTTAAAAAAGAAAAACCCTTTAAGTCTTTTCCCTTAATCAAACCCAGCATCAAGTTCAAAATCAATAAATGATACAATAAAATAATAATAATAATAATAATAATAATAATAATGAGCCAGTTGTCAAATGCAAGGGTGTGTCAGTTTTCAGGAGCTTAGTAAGTATTCCTGCAATGAGACTCTATAAAGACAGAGAAAGCCCAACAGCCACAGTAGAATGAATGGTTCCAAATTGAAAGTCATTAATGCAAGATCCAGTATGTGGAAAGAGGAAAAAGCAGCAGTGATGATGAACTGAAGCGCTCCTGCACTTACCAAGATACAAACAGCCCAAGTACAAGCTGCAGTGGGTGGAAATGAGGAAGAAGAATAAGGAAAGATGACCTTCTCATGTCTGGACCATGAGAGACCTGACAAAGGAGACAGACATGAACGTGTCATACATACCGCCAACATGTGACTCTTAGTGGATTCACAAGAAGGCAAGCAATATGTTATAGCACATATACAGAAAAGACAAGACAAATTTCCTATCTTGAAAAGAGACTTGGCTCCACATTTGTCAATTGAGAGTTTCTGGGAAATGTGTTTCAAAGTTCTCCCAATAATAACAACAGTGATGACTGACAATTATTGAGCACTGAATAGGTGTGAAAACCATCCTGGAAGTATAGAGACTATGAGTCCAATAGATGGGGAATTTGAATCTGGACAACTAACTGTGAGACTTTGGCCAAATTACATGAGCAATTTGAATCTCAGTTTCCTAGTTATAAATGGAGACAAATAACAACTACTTCATAGAGTGGTTAGCATTAAATACAAAGATGGATTCAAACATACAGCATGCACAATGCCTGAAGTGTGTTAAGAACCCAGTCAATATTTGCTATCATATGACCTGCTAATAATTATCCTCACAATTCTAGGATATAAGGGCTAGCATTATTTTTAATATAATAAACAAAAACTTAGGGTTCACAGAGGTTTAGTACCTTGTCAGTGTTCAAATAGCTAATAGGTACAGAAGGAAGATTCAAATCAAAATCTCACAAGGACTCCAAAAGCAGCATTGGAGAGTGTGCCTCCAGAAAATGCCTTTCTGCACTTCTAAAATGTTGGCTTAGCTATACCTGCTTTTCTGAGATGTGTTTCAGAAATGTAAGGAGTCCTACACATGATCAAATGTCCCCAGCTTCTAGAAGTGGTAAGAAAGCTGAGAATTCCTTGATGTACAAATGAATAAGTCATCCCTGGTGAGGAAAACTGGTCTCAAAGAGGAGCCACAGACAAATCTCATTTAGTATCCCAGGAGTAATTGTTTCTCCTTTAGGGAAAACTGGATGCTGAAGTGTGTTTATTTCCTTAACATGTTGTTTGGAAGTTTGCCTTTTTTCAATTTTTTGAGTAATATATGGATAGATTCTTGGGGTAAAATGTAAGAAAATTAGAAATAGTATTGTTTTTGGAGATACTAAAATGGCCCTATTTTAAGTGGAACAAACAACAATAAAAAAGTAATACAAGTCTCGACAAGAAAATTAATAACGTAGAAGAAACAGGTATGGAGAGAGCTTACTAAATGACATTACGACAGAAATATGCCACGTGATCTTAATATACTTCAACAAAACACTAAAGTAGAATTAAAACACAAATAACACTAAAGAAACTATACACAAACTTTCTCTCAAATATCCCACTGTAAATATTCCTTGGTGATTTTATTTTAACAAGTGAAAATGCAGGAAGGGGATTCCAAACCTGAGGAATATCCGAAGACCTTACTCAATGCCTTGCACATAGTTAATTACATCTGTGTGGGACATGAGTTATCTCTTTCTCATAATCACATTGATAATTACTCTGAGTTTAATTATTTGTACTAGATGTTTGTGTGTGAGGATGTTCGCTTGTGTATATGTTCATCTAGTGCTTTTGTGTTACTCATGTTTTCTTGTTCATACTGTTGTAGGGTAACATGCCCTTCATTCAGAACCAAACCTGTGCCCTGGCTTGGTATATTTCCTCCACCTGCTGAGCACCCTCTCACCCTCTATTTTTACCTGGAAGAAAGAAGACAATAATATCTACCAATCAAGGTGCTATGGGCATGAGAAATAATTTATACTTAGAGTCTATCCTATTATATGTCAGTGTCTAATTCGTGTAGCTTCTAGTGGTAATAACAGAAAAAGTAGCATATGTTTTTTAAAGAAACGATATTCTTTCCTTGCAAATGATATTCAACTGATTTTAGGTGTTAATACCATAGTTAGAACTTGTAATTTTTTAACATTCATCTCTTTTGTCTTCTATTTCCCCACATTAGCATTTAATGTATCATTTTTACTTATCTTTCGTGGTCTTATTCATAATCCTACATAATTGCATTTTTTTCTTCCTAGTAAACACATTTGAAACAACAATTTTCCTGCAAGTTCATTTTCAATAGTATACTGAATATTGTGAGGTCTGGTGATTTTATTTTTAATATTCTTTTCCTTAACATTTAATAATTTTACTATTAAAATAATAAATAATTGTAGCAGCAATGGTAAAGTGAGCTATGTTCATATTATTCTTGCTTGTTTTAGAAAGTCTCGTATTTCTACATTAAAGGTAATGCTTGTTGAAACATTTAATTTTTCCCTTGTGAAAAAAGAAACCCTCTTTCCTATGATTTTTACTGTGCTTATGATGAATAGCTATTGAATTTTTATCAGATACTTTTTTGGCAATTGAGATAATTATATAGATTTGAACAATGTTTTATTTTGATGTGTTCTGTTAAGTTAGTAATTTTCCTGGTGTGGTATCACTTCAGCCTTCTAGGGTTTAGTCATGTAGATTTCAATGCATAAGGCTTTTCATGTCTTGCATCATATTTGCTAATATTATGGGTGTTTCCATTTGTTTGCTTATTCAACCAAATAATTAGTAAGCAAGGACTTACTTAAAAGAATTGTGCTGGGTTTGGCAGAAGTTCAAAGATGAATACAAGAGTCACTATTGTCAGGTCACTTAGTTTATTTGAGGGGCAGGCATGAACACAGCTATACTACTAGTCATTCTGCTTTCTGCATTCTAAAAGTGCTTTTTTATTCATAAAATGATATGTATTTACTTTTTATGTTCTAGATGCTGTACCTGAAGCAGAAGATAACCTGGCAAAGAAAAGAGTATAGTGCTGCCTTCAGGGAACTCCTAGTCTAGGGGAAGACAGCCAATAATCACATAACTGCTCTAATCAAATATTTCACCAAAATAAAGTATTAGCTACCTCCTAGAATCCAGGCTCTGTTGTAAGTGCTGAGGATACGGCAATGAACATAAATGCCTAAACTCTGCAGTGTTGGTGCTCACATTCTTGTAAATAAATACACAATTGTCCCTGCATGGAGGCCAGGCACTCTGGAATATTAGGGGACCTTGCTCTCACATGGTGGCATCCCTGGATAGATGACACAACTGGCTTTTCTGATGCTGTTTCATACTTTGGCCCAGAATCTGGCAACACTTTCTGTCATGATAAGACAGAGGTTATGTAGAAAAGGAAACAGACTCACTTTGTATCTCTTACAGGTTGTGATCCGGCCAAAAAATAATAGCTGTGCCTATAGCCCTAAGGTGCTGCTTTCTGGAAGCGCCTGAATTCTGGTTCCTTTTCCTTGGTATTCCTGCCCTCCTGCTAGTTGACTACATTTATAAGAGAAAAGAATACCAAGAAATTAGGCGGAACACGTGGAGTGTGTGTCTGTGAAGTGTGTGCCTGTATATGTTAGTGGGGCATCCAGAAGAACGTGGGTGGTGTGTGTGTGTGTGTGTGTGTGTATTTGGGGTGGTTGCTGGAATATTACTACACTGCATTCTGAGTGCACAAAGGCAGCAAAAACCCTAGTAGTATATTTAGGAGGAAATCAATTTTTTCCATTGTTCAAAATGTCCAGTTCTGATTCTCTCCAACTGAGTTGATAGGCCAGGGGGAAAAGCGGCCAAGGTGAAGCAGAAGTGAGTTAGTAAATACCCACCAGGAATAGCAATTGGCCTGCAGTTGTAGAAAAGCTTCTTCCAAATACAGATCTAGGGTGCAGACTATTACCTATATGAACAGACAGCCTGTCTTGTGATATGTTTTTTTGAGAAATTAAGTACTCTGATACATTCAAAGTAACACACACACCCTGAGATTATCTCAGCTTTATCCATGTTCTAGACCCTTGGTTGGCTCTCCGGCATTCCAGCTGCAGCTGCTGGGGCTGGCTGCAGGCACGTCTGACTGTTCTCCCCTTTGGAGTAGACAGGGTTGTTCTGGCTGTCCCATGCATTGCCTTTCAATAAAGAATCTACACTGAAGAATTGTTTCGGGTTCTGTTTCCTAGTGAATTGCTAACTGAAGAAATCCTGAGAGGAAATACTTGAGTTTCTCAAAAAGAAGATTTTCTGCTAATCTACTGCAGGATCCAGAAGAAAATTTCAATTTTGTTATAATTCAAAAGCAACATGACTTCCATACAAATGCAAAAATAACATGTTTCCATACAAGCTAGCCAAAAGCAAAATGAAGAGAACAGGACAGGAAAATAAAGCTACATATTAGGATGTAAAAAGTATATGTGACATACAGAAAATTACCACGGAAAATCATACTAGAAATCCACATCGGGGCACTGAAGAGCCAGATTGATGCCAACAATTTGGAAGACGAACTTAAGTCTACCTAGAATTCAGAAGAAAAGAACAAAGAAACAAAAATAGGGAAAACACGGTGGATACAGAGAACAGAAAATAAAGAGCTTGCAGGGATGACTTGTTATTCTTAAAAGGAGAACCCAAACAATTCAAGAGACGTTATAAGAGAAAATGTTCTTGATCTGAAGGTAGTAATTGGTTTTAGAAATGCCCTACAGGAGGCAAACACACCCAGGGACTGGGCCTAATTTGGCCTCTGGCAATGTCTCAAGAGCAGAAACCCAGCGGTCTAATCAACTGGGTCTAGCAACATAACCTTGGTACATCCTTTGTGTCCTTCAGACAGGCAGAAGTGTCTGTCCCATATGGAATACTTGTCTAAATCGCTCATCCAACTTATGCTCCTTGTTTCCAACATACCTTACACCTCTCCTGAGTTCTCATCACAATCAGCATTAACTCCTGATTTATTTAAGAAATTGTTGTATTCTATTACTGACACTAGATTATAAGCTCCATGAATGAAGAGCCTGTTTACCACTCCATCACCAGAAAATATTGAAGTTTAGGGCAAAAACTTAAAACAAAAGAAATTTGTTTTATATTGATAAAGGTAAAATACCATAAGGTATTACTTGACATAAAATGTAATGGGCTGAATAACATGACATGATTTATGTGACACAAATGTAAGGCCCTTCCACTATAGGCCAAACATCTATAACAAAGGGACACAGAAAAAGGTAACATTTACAAGAAGAAAGGGTGAGCAATGTCATGTCAGGCAACTGCAAGCAGAAGAAAGCAGGGTGTAGTAGGCCACCTGGAGGATTTGGGAGTAGGTTACCACTGGATGGGAGTGGTTAGTTTGGAAGTGTCCCTCCCGAGGGAGAATGTATTTGTGTTTCTCTTCCTATCTAACTAGAAGCAAGGAAACTTCAGGATGGCTTCAGTGACAACTCTTGGCAACTCAATAAAAGAGTTGGCTCTTTTCCTGGACATAAGGACCATGACATTCCTGAGTCTCAGGCAGAAGAGATCATTCATCAGAGCCTGTGGTTTGGTTAAAGATTCTATAGCACCTACATGAAATCACTTGTTTTATTTTCTCTTTTTCTTCTGTCCCTGTTATTTCCTTTTGTTTTTAATACAGATTGCTTAACTTTTTCTCTTTGTAACCCTGTTGTGCATTAGGTTTGATTTTTTTCTGCTTTGATGAGCATTATGTGGAATCATCTCTCAATTTCTATCTGCCTGCATCTAATACTAAGGAAACGAGTCCTGGCAGGTTTTGTAGAGTCATAAACTGCATGGTCAGAGGAATTGATTGAAGCCAATTGGGCACTAGGATCAAAAAGCTGCATTATGGAGGGGGGCTGGAAGGCTGTTCATTAATGATGCTAACTGAAAAATGTTGAAACATAAAGAAGACAGCAAAGTCTGAGAGAATACATAAGACACAAATTTGGAATGACTGCTTTTGACTTTTACATTTTGTGGCCTGTTTTTTTTTTTCCTCTTTCTCTGTCTTGCCAATTTTTTTTTTTTTTTGGCAGTGAGTGAAACTCAAATTAAAATATATGTCTAGAAAAAAATCCTCAGTTCCAAATCAAGCCTACTCCACAATCAAAAACTCTAATTATTTTATAGATATTAAAGGTGTTGCAGGAAGCACAAGTCTGAGAGCAGAATACCTACTTAGGACTTCCTTCCTAGCCTACTTATTTTTAAACCACCATTTCTGAAAAAGCATTGATTAAATATATTCCTAATGATCCTGAACAACTGTTGTTTTATTTTTTGAGACAATAGTGTCTTCTTCTGTCACCCAGGCTGGCATGTGATGGTATGATCATAGCTCACTGCAGCCTCCAACTCCTGGGCTCAAGCAATCCTCTGAAGCAGCTGGAACTGCAAGCACAAGTCATCATTCCCGACTAATTTTTAAATTTTTTTTTGTAGAGATAGGATTTCACTATGTTGTCCAGGATTGTGTTGTAAGCCTCTTGCCTCTCTCTCCCTAGTAGCAAGGACTACAGGCTATGATGCTCAGCTATAACTGTAATTTTAAAACTAGTATCAAAACTCAAAATGAAATTTGGTAATCAAAAATAGTTACATGGCATGTACAAAACATGTGGTATTGAGAAACAGGTGTGATATTTTGGAGTTTTTTGCAAGGTATGGAAGCATATTTCTAATAAAAGCCCTCCAGATTCTCCTCAATGTCCACCCTCAGCTAAATGCCTGCCCCCAAACCTCAAGAAAAATCTCCCAGATCTTCTTCCTGTAGGATCCCCCTAACACAATACACTTGATTTCAATTTTCTCCCATACATAACAAAGTGAAGGTTTCCTGAAGCTGTTTTTCACTCTAGGCCCACAGACACAAGAAATCCACTCCTTTCACTCCTGTCCCCAGCTGGAATCCATGTGCTTGGATTTGAGTTGGCCTTCCTAAGACCTTTTAGTTGCTATATCCCTGAAAATATGGTCTGTATTGTTAGGTGCCTTAATTATATATTTGTCTATTTGTCCTGAGTAAGGAAAGAGTATTCAAAGGCCCTCAGCAGATAAACACACACACACGCAAACACACACAGAGTAAAGATACATGCCCACATGATTGAAGAATCATAATATCTTCCCACTCTTGGTTTTTCTCCTATCTTGACAGCAAAATGATTATCTCACTTTAATTTGCATTATTTGTTGTTTTGTTGTCTATTTTTCTCTACTCACGTCTTCTGGTTGACTTTGGTATTTGTAATTTTCTTGCAATGATCTGTATCAGTATATGTGTGTGTGTATACATATATATCTTTACTTATTATTTACTCTCGTAAAGTTGTGTGTATGTATATCTTATTGTGTTTCTAAGTTTTTCTCCCTGTATCGTGATACTGTATTATTCCCTTTTTCAATGGATTTGCAGCACTGACATGAAATTTGCCAGGAAATATATTTTTATTCACGTAGAACTATTAAAAGGAAAGTCATTTTAATGCATTGGACTATTGTGTACCTACAAATAATAAGACTATTGAGAATCTAGAACTAATTTGCCAGGATACACTATTTGGCGAGATAAGGCATCTAGAAAAATGAAAGAAATAGAATTAACAAATATTAATTCCAATTAACTAATATTAAGACAAGTGAGGTTCTAGAACTAATTTGCTATGATACACTATTTGGCCAGATAAAGCATCTAGAGAAACTGAAGAAATAGAATTAACAAATATATATTGAGGGCCAAAAAATAATCATGCAAGAAGAAACACAAAATCAGGTCACAAAGTACTAAAGGTTAATGGACATTTATGTAGATGTAGCTTGCAAGTGGATCTTAAAATAGATTCATCTTTCCCAAGAGTAGTTTGATAATTTTTACAGTCTGGACCAGCGAATCTCGAGTTTGGATGACTATGCCCCCCAGAAGACATCTGACAATGTCTGAAGATATTTTTTATTGCAAAAAAAATTTTTTGAGGGGTCACATAGCTACCAGCATCTAGTATGTAGAGGCTAGAGAAGCTGCAATGCCAGGGCGGCCCACACCCAAACAAAACAATATTTAACCTAAAAATTTAATAATGTTAAGGTTGAGAAACCCTTTTTAGATTGACATATATATACTAAGAACAAATGTGTTACTGATGGCTAAAGATGAAATATTCTTTGATATAGCACACTTAATATATGCACAGGACAATGTTTCTGTTTTTCTCACAATCCCAAACGTTTCTTTGATCATTTTAAGAAGCACTTAGTGAAAGAATTCTAATAATGGACAAACTCAGATATTCAGATTTAATAGGTTTTTTAAGTATCCCATAGATTGGGCTCCTTTCTTAGCCATTCTCTGCAATGCAAGCCCAACTCCTTGACTTCCCTAGATGCAATCAGCTCATCTATCCTTCGTCTAACTCTCCATTTCTAGCCCTTACTTTGAATCCAAATGTCCATCAGGTGAAATCTCAGGAAACACTTTTATTAAGGTCAGATTAATAGCAACAAATAGACAAGATCATGGGAGGTGGTAATTAAGCTAGGAGATGGCTTTCTAGCTTTGGGAAGAGAGGAAAAGCAGAGACAGAAGAAGAAAGATATGTGGGGAGATCATGAAAATCCCACCCTGAGCAGAGGGCTCAGGCAGAGAAAGGGGGTGAGAAAAACCCACAGGCTGGAAGTTCTGGGCTGTACAGTGTCTTGAATGAGAGTAGCAAAGGAGAGTTCTGAATTCAAAGATGCATACCTCTGTAAGAAGGGGATATGTTATAGACGCTGTATTTTCCACAGTCTCAGGGCAACACAGAGTGTGTCCTCCATGGCTGAACAGAACTGAATCCCAACAGTCCCTGCCAATGTAGTATATAAGATTACAGAGTCTTGTATATTGGCTAACAAACACATTTTAACCTTTAGTTCCCTGTGAGAACCTTGGACTGAATCTTTGCGGTGAATTTTAATGCAGCTGGTGAAAAGAATAAATTAGGAAAATATTAGTATCAGGAAGACTAATCATGTAATATTATGCTGTTAATTTGTATGGGACATAACCTAAATTCTTATATAAAATAGCCTTATTTCATTATTATTAATGACTTCATCATATTTACCTTCCTATTTGCATGGAATAGAATAGGTGATATCTCACATGTAGATTAAACACAGGATGGACTCATTCATACCTATTGGTTTTAGTTCATCAATATTTCAAAAAATGTATTTTCTTTGGGTATTTGAGATTATACAGTACTAGAATGTTGAAGTAAATTATCTAGGAAATATCCAGACTAAAAAGAAAATGAGAAAATTTGGAAATGAAAGTAGGGGCTAGAAAAAAAATATTCATAGTGAAATAAAAATTAATTTCATTAAGAAAGTAAAATAAGATAGGCCTTTTGAGTAATACAAAACTAATACAAATATTGTGGAATGAAATTTTAATAAGACTTCATTCTTCAAAGGATGTATTACTGCCATGAATTTGCAACATTCGATTCTGCAATGATTGATAGAGGAGGAAGTGTAATTTTAGAAGCTGGTTTTCAAATGTGCTCAGACATGGGAGCACACAGAGGCCATACTGCTTTTGAAGAGCGCTCAGTGTCCTTAGAGCACTCTATCTGTTCGGCAACTATTGCAGAAATAACTTTACATGATTTTCTTGAATTATCACAATAATTCTACGAGAAAAATGTTGTATTTTACATTTTACAGCTGGGAAAAGCTAGGCACTGATTCAGGAGTGTTGCCCAAGACAGAAGCTAGGGCAGTGCTTCTCAAGCATTAGGTGGAATCAGAATAACCTCAAGAGCACATTAAAACACAGATTCTGGGCCTCACCCTCAGAGTATCTAATTTAGAAAGTCTGGGAGGGAGCCTCAGAATCTAGCAAGTTCCCATGTGGTCCTAATGTTGTAGGTCAGGAGAACAAATATTGGAACATCTGAGCTAAGAAGTGTGTTAAGAGCGATGGCACCCAGGTAGCTGGAATGCAGACTCCACACTAACTACCAGCTTACAGCTTGCCAGAGCACAGCCACATTACACACATGACAAAGATGGCCAGCCCCGCAGGCACCCTCAACAAAACCTTGTCACATGGAGTAAAAGCTGCTGTTTCTTAGTTTTATATTTGTTCCATTCTAGACCTTCCTAGGAAATGAACAGTTTCAGGAAAGAAAATTTAATAAATAACTTTTAATTGAAAAAAAGTCATGCTAATTAACTTCTTTCTTTGAATTGTGAAACAATTATCTAAATTCCAAGTGAGCAACAGGATTTGTTTTGTCTAGATTTTCTCAGTATGAGTGAACTGCAGAAACAAAATGAGAACTTCTTAAGCCAAATGGCATACTGAATAAGATCAGACAACCTGATATTTGAGATCTGATCTTCACATTAATTTGCTAATTTAAAAAAAGCATTAACTCGCTATACTTGCTATCACTACACTAAAAAGTAATGTGATTCCAAAAACACAATAATACTGGTAAAAACATTTAGAAATACACAGTTTAGAAAGATTCACCAGAGATGATTATTTTCAGTTTAACAAAAAACATTACAGAGTCTGTAGTTATGAGACTGAAGAAAATTTAAGATTTATAAAAATACATGAATACATATTAGAAAATATATCCCTTAGCACAAGGGTATATATATATATATATATATGTATATATATATATATATATATATATATACACACACACACACACACCCAGATATATACATACATATGTATACATATGTGTATACACACACATATATGTGCATATGTGTGTATATGTATATATAGAGACACATACACACACACACACACATATATATATATAATGTATTTTCTAATTTCTACTATCTTGTCTGTAAACTATTGAGATTTCAGGGTATGCTCCAGAGTATATATCAAATTGCAAGGTCATTGATTTTCCACACTTTCTAAGTGCTCCTTTTCCTTAGTTCTAAAAAATATAATCTGGTCTTGTGTAGAAAACATAAAAAAAAGGCCAGGCGCAGTGGTTCATGCATGTAATCCCAGCACTTTGGGAGGCCGAGGCGGGTGGATCACCTGAGGTCAGGAGTTCAAGACCAGCCTGGCCAACATGGTGAAACCCTGTCTCTGCTAAAAATACCAAAAATTAGCCAGTAGTGGCAGTGTGCAGTGTGTGCCTGTAATCCTAGCTACTTGGGAGGCTGAGGCAGGAGAATCGCTTGAACCTGGGAGGCGCAGGTTGCAGTGAGCCGAGATCGCGCCATTGCACTGCAGCCTGGGCAAAAGAGAGAAATTCTGTCTCAAAAAAAAAAAAAAAAAAAAAAGGAAAACATAAAAAATATAAACAAACCACGAATTTTTCCTGACAAATCACACACAAAATCAGAAAGTGTGTAGTAAGGAATTTACACATTTACCATAGATGATTAAACATTATTTTAACTATTTATAAAGGGCTGAATATAATTATCAAATTGCATAAAAGTACAAAGGCATGATGTCAAAAAGTGAAGCCCATAGAATATCAGAAATATCAAATTTTGTAAATGTAAAACAGAGTTTCAAAGTTTCATATATAGGTCAATAGTGTTGTCAACAGAAGTCTGCCTGTGTGATACAAGTTGGGATGTATAATACTGGAAAGCAAATGCCTGCTTCACCCATCAATTGCATAATTTATTCAGAACACATTGGCTTGTCATAGTATTGTCTTGAAAAATAGTAACAGAAGATGATTCTGCAGAAAACTGTCTAAAATTCATGTGCACACACACACATATACACACCACTCATATTAATCAGACTTGTAGCATTGATCATTTCTGATGAAAAATAAATAGATTTCTAATTGGAGATGATCAAGGAGTGGCTGAAGGAGAGACCTCTAGCATATAAACTTTCAGAGGATGCTGGGAAAGAAAGCAAAAAGTGGGTTAAAACTAGAATAGCATCTGAATATTTTAAATAATTTAAAATCAAAATATTACTTATAAAAGCCATATTGTTCCATTTGCTATCACCAAAGAAATTCTCTATTCAAATTTGAATTACAACCATTTTTGCTCATCTGACCTATTATTAAATGCATTCGTTCCAGAAATACAGCAAATAATTTCTCATAATTCTTCACATCTTATTATAAGAGGTTAAAGCTTTTTGCTGAATAAAATTTAACTGAAATTGAAAAAATTAATTTCTACTCATTGTAATGATGAGTGTCAGAGATGTACATGTTCTTAATTAACTTCCTGTTAATAAAGGATTTCTTTAGATATGAGTACTTAACTGGTATTTGCCATCATGTTGGGGGAATGGGGAATGATCAAGACTCCACAAACTTTAGTAAGATAGATGAGATCAGTGATGCCATAGCTGGAAAAAACAGAAAGTCTACATTTCTACTTCCCTTCTCTCCTTTGTTCAGACTAGCATCTGAAGAAACTTGTGAAGAAGTCACTGTGAAATAAAAGTCTTTGTCAAAAATAAAAACAAATACAAACCTACAGAAGAAGTGATGGGGCTGGTCATGGTGGCTCACAACAGTAATCCCAGTGCTTTGGGAGGCCGAGGTGGGAGGATCACCTGTGGCCAGGAGTTCCAGACCAGCCTGGGCAACATATCAAGACCCCCATCTCTGTGCAAAAAAATTTTTTTGTAATTAGCCAGGTGTGGTGGCATGTGCCTGTAGTCCTAGCTACTTGGGAGACTACAGTGAGGATCACTTGGGCCCAGGTGTTTGAGACTACAATGAGCTATGATTGCACCACTGCATTCCGGCCTAAATGATGGAGTGAGACCTTGTCTCCAAGGGCGGGGGGTAGAAATAGATGTGATGATATGATGGAGTAAGATCAATTACCTGCCTTCCTCACCATATCAGGTGGTCTCACTACTGTAGGACAGACTGGAACACCTGCTGGGACAAATGTCACAGCAGAACAGGATAGAGAAGCAGTGTTATTGGCTGGTGACCTAAAGGTGGCCATAGTTACTCTTTCTTCTTGACCATAAACCCCTCAGCTTTCAGGGGAGGCTTGGTCCCTTCTCCAACCCTAAGACATGAAACTCAAGATAAAGAAATCCTATTAGCATCACTGCTTTTGTCCTGGACTAGTGAAATAATGGGCTACGACATACTACCAGCCACTGAGCCTAAGGGGAAGGGAGTCTCAGTGAATATTTGGCCTCTTTTCTTTTAAAAAAACACTTTGTCAGAACAGAATGTTCCCTTTCCAATGCCTCCAGACACTGCCATCTTCATAGCTGCTTGGAACTGTGGCAGCATCTGAGAAATTCAGTAGATCTAGCCAAAGAGAAAGAGCCCGGTGCCTCCACGTGGCTCAGTGGAAGACAGACAGAACCAGGGTTCTTACCAATGGGTTTGAGCAGTCGAATAAGCCGACTCTGGTGCTACTTACCTCCAGATTCCTATTATATAAAATGATAACAAAACAAAAAAACTTGCTTTGAAAACATATTTTGTTGTGTCTTCTGTTTCTGGAAATAGCATATGTGACATAGTAAGGTAATGTATTATTTTTAATTAATTAATGTTTTTGCTCATTCATTCATTAAACTCATGCTGTGTGCCTACAGTATTTAAAATGCTGGGATACACAGTAAACATAAACACATTGATAATACCTTACATTTTATAGTATATTATAGATTAGCAAGTGCTTTCAATAGAATACAGGTTGAGGTTCCGTATCATTTATATAACATGCTTCAGAGTACAAGTGTTTCAGATTTTGGATTTCCTTTTGAATTTTGGAATATATACACATACATAATATCTTGAGGATGAGACTGAAGTCTAAACACAGAATTCACTTTTGTTTCATATCCACCTTATACACAAAATCTAGAAGATAATTTTATGTAATATTTATTGTGCATGAAACAAAGTTTTGACTGTGTTTTGACTATGAGGTCAGATGTGGGATTTTCAACTTGTGATATCATGCCAGAACTCAAAAAGTTTATAGTTTTGAAAAATTTCAGATTTGGATTTTCAGATTACAGATGTTCAACCTGTATTTTATTCTTTTCTACTCCTCAAATAAACCCGTATTAGAAATTGAGGTTGAGGGTGCTTGTGCCCTGCATGAGGCCACAGTTTTGGATAGTAAGTGCTTTGACTACAAGTAAGGCTCTCATTACCACTCTACCTGGGTCCTCCCTTATAAGCTGCATGCTTATGTTCTAGCTTCACTAAGCTTGGAAGCTGGTCTGACTTGATCACAAATCCCAAAACTTTCTTGTTCCTGGGAACCGAAAGTAGGGCCTGGGCAATAAAGACCATAGAAATCCACCAGTCTGTGCTAATTGCATCTCAATTTAAAAAGCTGCAATTGTGCAATCCTTTGGAATGCAGGGAGAAAATATTAGGACTTGCAATATATTTACTTTTTAAATATTTTCCTTTAAAAGGTTTTACTTACGTATGTTTCATAATGCACATCAGATGTTACATCTGCCATGCATATATAATTTATAGAGACTGAAAATGTATACTAAATAGATAAATGGCACATATATTAATGTTTCAAATATTATCACATAAAAAGTTGTGTGATCAAAATATTTAAAGACCACTGATCTGTTTCTGATTAGTAGACTAGATAGTGACATGCCTACACGCCCACTTTGCCTTTATTAATTTAGAGACATCGGTATTGGGCAATGACCATATGTTGTACTCAGCGACGTGCAATATCCTACTACCTATCTGGATAATTCAGTCCAAGTGACAACTTTTTTGGAACTTTCACTGTCTTATCACTGGGTTGCAAAAATCACATAAACAGTTAACTTATGTGAAAGCACTTTGTAAATTGTAAAACACTGGAGAAGTGTTAAGTTCAAAACAGTAGTTGAAATTAAAGTGTGTGGAATCATGATGAGAGAAACTGACTTTTATTGAGTGCTACTATTTGCTTTCCAAATATTATCTCATTGAAACTCCACAAAATGTTCAATAGATGATGTAACTGGACCAGGAAGAGGACACAATTTACATGCATGTGTTTATCTACAACGAGGTGCTTCTTTGCTCCTCAGAACAAGTCTCAAGAGCATTTATTAGTTTGAACCATGTGAAATTGCTGTTTTTATAGGTTAGTCAAATATCAGCTATTTCCCATGGTTCAAACTAACATAAAATGATCATTTTACATATGAGGAAAAGAAAGCCAAGCAAACTGAAATGACTTGGTCCAAAGTCAAAGAACTCGTAAATGTAGGGAGGTCCTAGAACTAAAATATATGCCTCCTGTTTCCACCACCCCCTACTCCATACTGAGAGCACAGCACTCCATCAAACCTCAGCAATCTTTGTCACCCAAGGGACAAGCCTTTCAGAGGGTGTATTTAGGTTTCTAGTGAGGAGACACAGTACACTGCATTTCAAGTATAGGGGTGTGTTACGGTCCCTCTAAAATATGCCCTGTGCACCAGCCTGCTGCCCTGTCTCCAAAATCTGTATTAAGTGAAGCAAATTACATACCATGCCCTCTCAGGTGGAAGGCTCTACACACTCAACTGAATTTTACTTTGGATTGCTCATGGCTCTCTAGATTTTGTTAACTATAATTTCCAAATAGTCCTGAAGACTGGTGTTTCTTCAGCCCCATTCAGCAATGCAAACCACTACAGGAAAATCCTCATCTTTGCCAGAAAGTGAATTTTTGGAAATGCAGCTCTGCTCTGGGAGACTGGCGTGGCTATCTGTGAGTTCGTCCTGTGCACGCTTATTCAGCCTCTGGAGGGATTGCATTCTTTGCCAAGGATGCCTTTCGACTCCCCAGAGCTGTATCTGGCTTTTCTCTTGAAAGCAAAACAAACAAAATGAAAGAAGAGGAGGAAGACAACACCTCAACCATCTTCATTCTAAGCTTCCTGTATTTTCCTGCCCAGAAGTTTCTTTAATTCTTTAAAGAACTCTTTAAAGAAAAAGAAATCTAGGACCAAAATTCTCAATGTTGTTAAATCTGAGTGGAAATCCCTAAAGTTTAAAGCTTGGTTAAGGCTTAAGAGGCAGTCAGCGACTTTTCCTCAGAAATGCTCATAAATCCTCCTAACCATTAAAGAAAAGAATTAAATGAGACTTTGAAAAGATACCTAAGGTTGCATTTTAGAAGTTTCTTATTTTAATATTATCTTCCAAAGAGAATGAAAAGACAAGGAAGACCATCTGGATTTTAGGAATCCAATAAATATTAACATTTATCAAGTTCCATATTTATGGCAGCTCTGTTAATTAGCTCAAAAGGTCATTTCTGGCACCCAAATGATTCTGTAAGTACAAAATGATGATGGATCTCTTACACTATACCAAGATATGCAGCCTTTTTTTTTTTTTTTTACCAAGTTCCAATGAAATGCAAATGCTTACTTCCTTACTGGAACTCTCTGCATTAATATCAAGGAGCTATTTTTGAAAATAATTATTTAATATCTACCTATTATTGCTCAAAATAAGTAGGCATAAATATGCTCAATTTTAGGTAAGGTTTAAAATATCTACTCACATGTTTTGACAATACATTTTGCAGCCTTAAACAGTTTGTCAATTTGATATGGTGTTGATTTAGGGTGTTTTCTCCCCTCCATTTAGCTTCCTCTTTGATTTTTGGTCTCACTGCCTAGCTTTTGGCACAGTGAGAAAGCAATTTTCTCTAGAGTCAAAATTAGTACTGCATCATGAATTATTCAGCCCAACACATTGCTTCTTGCAGCACCCTGTGCTCTTCCAGCCCCAAAGTTTGAAATCTTCTCTTTCGCACAACCCAATCTCCATTCAACCCCCTGCCCTCCACTTCTCCTTCCTCCCAATATGGTGGTCCAGCAGGCTGGCACCTTGGCACCTGACTTAATTTGCTTTATATTTAAATTTCAAGTCACATAGCCGCCTTCTAGCTGGAGAGCTTCACAGTGCAATCACATGAGGCAGGCTGCTTCCACATAAAACAACTTCAAATAATATCTGTGAGATGGGAGCCAGAGTTTAATAACTTTACCTTAAAATAGACTCACTGAGGAGAGCCTGGCCAAGCCTCAAATGTCTACATAAAGGTAATATTAACTCTGTATCTGTAAAGTCTTTATACTTGGCAATTTTAATGTTTTCTTAAAAATTCATTTACGCAAAGCCTCTCATTTTGATATGTTATAGCATGTTTCAACTTTCTCCCTGTTACTTCTCATTTCATGAATTTTCTCAGGAGAGTATTCTTGATAAACACATAATATATATGCTGATCCCACCCTTCCTTGAATTAACACAAATTTTAATTGAAAGGATTATGTATCTATTATCTTGGCTATTTAAAATATATATCCTTGATTTTTTTGCATCAATTACATTACTTAGAAAATTTCCCAAAAGCCACATGCTTCACATGACCCAAGATTGACATTGCATGGAAGAGATGGCTGAAGCTGCAGCTTACACAGACTTGTGACACACTGCAAAACTGAAAGGTTTTTAGATAAAATTAAAATGAAAGATCAATAGGTATAAAACTGAGCAAATGAAATCTGAGAAAATTTTCCAAATAAAGATAAGTACATTCCTAAGCATCCTACTTGAATTGCCCTAAAAACCCACTTCTGAGATAATATTTACATTGTGAAAGCACCCAAGAAAACAAAATACTTACCCATCATTATATGGCTCTAATAGCCAGACCTCATCTTGTGCTGTTAGAGTTATCAAAATGTAGTGTTCATATTTTGGGTCAAAAAAATGCCTGATCGCCCAGTTACAGGAAATAGGGATGGTTATTAAATAAACATAATCTTTAAAGTGTATAATTCTACTTATACATAGATGATCATTGACAGTTGTTAACTCTACAGTTTCCTACTCAAACAAATTTAACTGGACAAGATATGTCTCTTTAAATTAGAAAATATGACATTTCTTTTGAGAGAGATAGTGTAATATGTATGTACATCTTAGCATATAAATTATTGAAAATATATTCAAAGGAATCTTGATTTTGGTAAATAGATGGCATTAGATTCATTTATGTTGGCCAGTAGCATGCTATATGCAGCATTTTACTGCTGCTGCTGAAATGATTAACTTTAGATGTGTGCCAAGCAAGATTCAGAATTCATATTCTGAAAATTTCTGATGCTACAATGTTCAACTTGTATTTTAACAGATTCCTTGAAGATGTTAGCTTTGTGATTCTTGATTTATGCTTGCAAGTGTGATTTTATGGTTTGAGTAATCAATGTTTCTCTTCCCACCCATTCTTTTTTTCCCTATCTTCTCTCAAGCTCTCCTCTCAATGTCATGTAGTTGTAAGAAGAGAGATTCTGGTGCAGTCCCCTGGGGTTAGCTGATGAACATGGACCATATGTTCCTGACTTTCTTCAGAGATTACTGTGTGCATTATATTGACAAACCAACTACCCAAAACAATTCTGGATAACTTTATATTACACCAACAGCTTGCTAATGAGCCATGGTAGCAGTTGCCATATTTTAGTAATATTTATTAAATTGTTATGAGGCATGAAACTGTATTGGTTTAGCTCTGCGATAAACTAGTTAAAAGCTAGAAGGTTTTATTTTTGAAAATAATCATTTGTAATTGACATTCCTGTAGTTTTTTTTTTCCCCCTCATATGTGTTTTAAACACTTTTTCCTACTATTGCTGATATTTACTCTGGGAAGACCAAAGAACAGAGCTCCTCAAACATTGTCTTTGTTCGTGCTCTTTTATAGGATGCTCTTTGTATGCTTCTTTGCTTGCTCATCTACAGGACAAAGAGCAAGGTGGTAAAACATATGGTTACGGGAATGGCATAGTCCCCATGTGCTCCAGCCTCTGCTGAGAGGTATAAATGAGACAATAATAGTAAAGTGGCTCCAGAATTATTATTATAATCTTGCTGGTCATTCCAGTAGTTTTCCAAAATACCTAATATAAAACATTTGATTACAGTAAAAATGAAATCCAGGCCCAACTCTTTATTTATTATTCCCAAAGGCATTTAAAAGGCTTCCAATTTTGTGTAATTGTTACATAGTCCAAAACTGAGTCCAGAAAGGCTTCGCATATTAGTTATGCTAATTAGTTATGCTGCCTCTCCTCAGACACACCTTTTTAAATCATTTCATATAATTTATATCGATGAGACTTAAGTTAAAAAACTTCCCTATATTTCAGTTTTCTCATCTTTTAAATTGTGATCATAATTGTTTCTACCTGATAATTTAGGTCAAATGAGATAGTGCAGATAGAGTTTTCCAAGTAATAAATGGTCAGATACTGTATGTCAATTAAGCTGTATGTCAATTAATATTAACTATTATTAAAAGTGGTAAGTTCTTTACACAGTAATATGGTTTGGCTGTGTGCCCAACCAAAATCTCATCTTAAATTGTAATCCCCATAATCCCCACGTGTCAAGGGAGACACCAGGTGGAGGTAATTGAATCATGGGGGCAGTTTCCCCTCATGCTGTTCTTGTGCTAGTGACTTCTCATGAGATCCAATGGTTTTATAAGGGGCTCTTCCCCCTTCACTCATTCACTCTTCTCTTTCCTGCCACCACATGAAGAAGGTCTATGCCCGCTTCCCCTTTCGCCATGATTGTGTGTTTCCTGAGCCTTCCCAGCCATGTGGAATTGTGAGTCAGTTAAACCTCTTTCCTTTATAAATTACCCAGGCTTGGGTATTTCTTCATAGCAGTGTGAGAACGGACCGCTACACACGGCTTTACTATTTTTACAAAATGTAACAGCAGCTGATATTAACTGATGACTTACTAAGTGCTAGGCACCATTATAAACACTTTACATGTGTACACTAATTTGAACCTCAGAAAAACTCTATGAGTAGACATGTTATTCATCCCACGTTATGCATAAGGAGTTATATCATGGACAGGTAAAGTAACTTGCCCACATTCATCCACTAACAAATGACCCGTGCACTTCACTACTGAACACTAAGTGCAAATAAATATATATTTTCCCTTTGGATTTTGATATTTAGTTTTCTATCGACAAAAATAGATAACACTAAAAAAGTGCCAAAAATAATATTTCACTATCTCTGCTACCCTGTCATTCAGCTAGGACAATTGCATTGATTGTCTAATAGTACTGCACTATAATCAAGCAAGAACCAAAGACCTCTAGATTAGAACAAACCTTAAAGGTCACTTAGCCCAACAACTCATCCGGAAAGACTATTGTTTTTCCAACATGTTCTCATTTCCTTGTGTCAAAAACAATTAGGAAAGGAGAAATGTGGAGCAAGGGACTCAGCACCCAAGAACAGAAAGTATGAGTCACAGCAGTCAACTAGACAAGGGCCTGAGCTGCTTCTTGCCTCAATTAATTTGTCTGTACCACAGAAGTAAGAATATCAACCTCATAAGTTTGGTGTGAGGCTTAAACTGGACTAAGTATGGGAACATAACTTGCAAATGTGCTATGCAATTAATTTTTAAAACGTGTTATTTCTTCCATTTTGGGGATAAAAGTGAGAAGGAATATCCTGATAAAGAAGAAACATAGAATTACTAAATAGAGAAAACTATTTTAATATGTAGCTTGGTGTAAAGGTCCCTGAGATAGCTACAAGATACAGGTATACATTCAAAGAGTCCTGACGTAGGAAAGCAAGCAAATATTACAGCCAGCCCAAAGGGAAAGCCAAATGGAAAGCAGAAGATGGTTTTCAAGGGTGGTTCACACACATAACACTGGCATTGGGGGGAGATTAGAAGACACAAGAGAAATCTATCTCAAGAGATAACACTACTATTCCTGCAACATGCTCACTTCCAGGCATGCTGCTTGAGGATCAGCAGGGTCTGCCTGCCACTGTTCACCTCTAGCCATCCCTACTGCCTGCTACTGCCCAAGTCTGCAGCTTATTAGTAATTCCTGCAGAGGGGCAGCAGGGGAAAATGAAAAGAACTGGCTATTAAACCAATGAGAACGGTCATTTGTTTAGTAAATTGTCAGACTCTGGTGGGGAAGAGACCAAAGGTATTATCTAAAGGAGGTCATGGAGATTTCAGTTATCTGTTCTAAACCTGTTCTTAGATCCTGAGACAAAAGGGTAAGCAATAAGAGAGAAATTAAATATTTGAAGATGCAAATTAAGCAGGAGAGATTAAGGTGGTATTTTGGGAGGTGAGAAGAGTGAATAGCAACATATTTGCAGGCCACTTTCTTAGGTCTACAGAGGTGTCAAAGCAATGTTGTCTTAGGTAGAAGGAAGAAAAGTACAGCATCATTGAGTAAGGCCTATATGGTGGATGGCAGCTTAAGGTGTTTGGAGAAGATTTGGAATAGACCATTGCAATTGAACTAGAGAATCAATAAGAAGCCAAGTCTTGTTAAGCAATGATTGGGAACTGACTTGGATTAAAAAACATAAATGAAATGTGATCCTAACAAAGAAAAGGCAGAAAACCTATTTCTGGAGTTGAAGGAGTACATGTGAAGAAGATTAAGAAAGGATTCAGGCAGGTAGCAAGTAGACTGTTCAAAGAATTGAAGTTCAGAAAGAAGTAAGGATGAAGATGAAAGAAATGCATGCCCTCTTTGCACTGAAACTCCCTCCTCTTTGTGGTGGCTGAACAGCCTTCAATGACATCTGTTCCTTCAGTCTACTATTGGTGAAGACTGTGAGCATGAATATCCAGAGCTCTTTTCCACATGTCCTCTCACATCTCCCTGAATTTGGTACTTCTGTCCATGTCTTCTTTTTTGAACCTCCTTCCTGGACTGTCTTTGATGATATTGTCCTAATTCATATACCTCTTACTGAGCCTGATTCATATACCTCTTACTGAGTTCTCTTCTTGCTTCTATATTCGTGGACGTAATCTGGAGTCTGTCTGGCTATCTTTTCTCCATGAAACATCTCTCCAACATTTCTCTTTCACTTGTACAGCTTCACCTAGCAAATCAGACCAGGCTTCTGTTAGTTACAATGAAAAGAAACAGATGGAACCCAGAAGAACCACATAACTGAAATCTGTAGTACTGGTCTATGTGAATATCAAAATAGAGGTAGAGAAGGAACCAAGATGGCATCTGTAGTGGGAACGAAGTATATTTAAGAAATGGAAAGATGTGGTCAAAACTGATGATGGGGTTGAATTGGTATAACACTGAAGTGCCATCTAAAGTTCTCCTATGTATTTAATATCATCCTTCCTTTTGAGTTAATGTCCACATTTCCATTTGCTTATTGCATATCTCCATGTACGACACAAACAATACCAAATGCTCACCAAATCCCATTATTTCCCAACTTGTCTGAGTCGATGAGAAAACCCCACTTCAGTTATGTTGGAGCCATGTGACATATAGGCAGCAATGTCTTCCATGTTTAGTACTAAGCACAAAACCTTGTGCAAACATCCTCACTCTGTCTCCACTTCTGCAGCAACCTTAGAGAGCATGTGTTTACAATGATAGCATCACAAGAAAGAAGGAGCTTAAATAGCCACTTCACTGTTTTGAGAATACATGTCAAAGTTCAAGTAGACAGCATATGGCACACCCAAGTTGAGAAATTGAGAAGAGATTTACAGGACATCTCTTATATAGGTGAGGACAAATTTTATACCTAGCAATGAAGAATGATGTAATACCCCCAGGGCTAGTAATGGTGGAGAGATATTACTACTCCTAGGCCTGAGAAAACAAATGAAGAAACTAGATTCCAGAACCCAGAGAGAGTTGTACAGCGAATGCCACTTGACTGGAGAATTTCCTTTTAATAGGAACATGCTGCCAGTAAAGGAAACATTGCAGAAATAAACACTGCAGCTAAATCCCCTCTCTTGCTCTTCAGTCATATACAGTGGTTGTCCTCCACTGACTGAGCCAAATCAGAAGTTAGAGGGCAAAGGAGCCCACTGATGAGAGCTAATCAGGGCAGCCTCCGGGAACACCCCTAGGTGAAGAATGGGAGAGAGTCAATGGAGAACTAACAAACCCTCATTAGACTGTGATAAGTATAAGAAAGAAACCTTTGTTGTAGTAAGACAGTGGTATTTTAGGACTATTTACTACAAACTAACAATAGTTGCCTTGATTAATGTATATCTTTATATCCTGCCAGCCCCTCAGATTCTATAAAGCTCCTGTTAATATGTGGGTTATACAGTGAGGTAGATTGCAAAATAAAAGACACCAGTGTACTCAGAATTAAATTGTACAGTCAACTTTAATGAATCAAGATACAAAATGATACCTTAAGGAGTTAGAAAACTGCCCACTCTCAAAAGAATTTACTATACTCTTGATGCATTTTATTTACATTCATTAACATATTAAATCTGATGGTCAGTTAAATAAAGAACCAAAAAAAAGTTATAGTGAAAAGTCAGGTTATCATGCAAACCTGACTTAATGCAGTAGACTGCATTAGAGAATGCTAAATATTCTGTTTTTAAAAACAGAATTTCTGTTGGCAGATGGATGTTCCTGGCTGTTGTTAAATATTTGACCCATCCAACTTTCATTTTGATTCCTTGTTCATCAAAGAACATCCTGTTTTTGATTTATGTGATGTAATTTCCCATGAAGGTATGCTTAAAGTAAGAATGGAAGCGAAACATATTTATATTCGGCCATTAATTATTTTTTATTATAATGTACTAATTTTGCATTCTAATTTTATATGTCTTATGATAGTTTTTAATGTGAAGTCACCCCTGAAAAAATGATATGACTTTAATTTCCAGACAAAGTCAATTTCTAAGCCTAGTCTTTATGCTGAATTCACCAGAAAAAGCAATGCTACTGAGAGAAGCCTCTTAAAAGACAGTGAACTGACCTTCCATAGTGACTACATCCTGTAATTCCTATGTGAAAGAGTACAAGCTACTTTTATTTTTAAATATTCACTATATGCAAACTCAAACCAAGCTGAATTTCTCAAGCTCAAGTACTAGGAGGCGTGTTTGATGCTTTCTTCTGCTTTATCCGCTACTTGTAGCCTACTGTCCATTTCCATGGAAATGGAATACTCATTTCCAATGAGTATTTATTAGAATCCAACTCAAGCTCTTCTTTTTCATCACCACTGATTTAATCTGAAATTTTGCTATCTTTGCTTGAAGGTTTACAACAGTCTCCTGGCTGGTTGCTGTGTCTTCACTCTTTTCTATAATCCATCCTACACATGACTCACAGATGGTCTTTCTAAAGCACAGCTGCAATGATTATCTTCTCTGCTCAAAATAATCAAATTATTCCCAGTTACTCCAACTTCTTCATCCTGACATTCATGTCCTCCCTAATGTGCCTCCAGTTAATCTAACACATACTCCTATGTGTATATCACACATCAATCAAAGTGAACAGCTTGTTGTCCACAAATGTGCTTTTTTGCTAAGGGACTTTTAAGAACTGACTTTTATATAGTCTAATAGCATTCAGTAATTTTTATGACACATGTTTTTCTTCTAGTCAGATCTTCCCACGTCCCTCCTTTTACAAGACAATGCCCTCTTCATCTTTCGGGGGACTTTGGTAAAAAACAAACAAACAAACAACAACACACACACACACAAAACCTCAACAGGGGTTTACAGATCCTCTGATAGAGATCCTGACATTTAAGCCATGGATTTTGATTCAACTAGTAAGATTTGTGGATTCAATCAGAGCATTCCGACCACAGGGAAAAGCTTTGATCTGTGTAGAAATACATAGGCAACAGGATTTCCAAGTAATATTGATAGTGTGATTTGTAAAATAGAAAATAATGTAAGTTTACTCAGTAGCACTTATTCATTGACTGAAGGAGGTAAAAAGGTATCTACAGACTTGTTCTCTCAAAAGTGGCAACGACTCTTATGCACGCTTTGGACTTTGGATTTTTTTTGCCTTCAGTTTCCCAAATACTTCAGGGAAAAACCAAGGAAGACACATGCTCCTTCATTTACCCCCTCAATCCACAAGATGATGATCTGGAATAACTATGTACTAAAATTCCATTTGTTACAACTTGATCTCCAATGCATGTATAAAATGCTATCTCTTTCTCAAAGTTTCAACACCTCAGCAGAGATCTCCAGATCCCTGTGTCATGCGTGTGAGTCAGGGGGCTTAGTGAACACAATGCTGGCTCTGGGAGGAGACAGAATTGAATTTGAGTCTTATCTCTAAATCTATACCTGTGTGAACGTGGGCAAATGTCACAACCCATCTAAACTTCTGTTTCCTGTTTAAAATGAAAACAATAATAAGTATCTGGCAGGTACTCAGTAGGTCTTCAAGAAATACCTGTTTCTTCCTCTTCCTTTCCTTTCATTACTACTATTTTGATGAGTGTATATCAATTATCTTCGTATCTAAACTTTATGTACCTGTGGGGCATAAGCTGTGTCTCTCTCTTCTCTAAATCCTCAACAGAACTGAATATAATTTCTTACATACTAGACACAAAATGAACGATGAAATGAATGTCAAATTTATGTGAAGTAAAATACACTTTGCATTTGTTTAAGAAAAGATACTTAATAAAATGTTACAGAAAAAATTGCTGAAAAGTGTTACATGGTTTCCCTTTCTTAATAGTTACCTTTGAAAGGTATCTTGACTGGTTAATTTTACAAGGTCTCCTGCTGATATGACTGCTTTTGTGCAAAGATACTCCCTTTACCAGTTTCCTGCTAAAAAAACCAGACAACTTTTTCAGTTCTAATTGAAGGTTGCCTTCTCAATACCGCTATTAAAGGCCTCTCACCAAAATGGTCACTATTGTTCAAGAAATTAGCTGGTCTCCTGTAGTAGATTTCACTAAGATTTTTCCTTTTAACATGAAGACTGAGAAGACGAAGAGTTGACTAAAGCACCGTAAGGGAGATTGGACAGTTTGAGACAGAAATGATTTCAGATAACTCACCATGTAACCCCTTATGAGACATCAAAACCATTCTCAAGCAGTATTAGAACACCAAAGAACTGTTGGCTAAAGTGCTATCAAAATCCTGTTTGTGAAACTCCTTCCCTCTGGCCATGGAGTCCAGGCCTTTCTGGAGGCCCCTCTGGCTCCAGTGGTTCCAGCCTGAAACCACAGCTGTCTTTTTTTTTTTTTTTTGAGACAGAGTCTCACTCTGTCACCAGGCTGAAGTGCGCTGGCATGATCTTGGCTCACCGCAACCTCCACTTCCTGGGTTCAAGTGATTTCTCCTGCCTCAGCCTCCCAAGTAGCTGGAAGAACAGGCGCCTGTCACCACACCTGGCTAATTTTTTGTATTTTTAGTAGAGATGGGGTTTCACCATGTTGGCCAGGCTGGTCTCTAACTCCTGACCTCATGATCCGCCCACCTCGGCCTCCCAAAGTGCTGGGATTACAGGTGTGAGCCAACGTGCCCGGCCCAGCTGTCTCTTTATGTTTAATTGAAACTGAACTTGGAGTAGCTGAGTGTGAAGTTGGTGTGCCTTTTTCTTCTTCAGTGGCAATAGGACATGACATTGCAAGCCCTTTTTCTGAAACTCTCAACTCCTATCTCTAAGTGTTAGTTCACCCAAAAAGCGGTACTCAGCTTTACTTCAGAGGATAAAGAAAGAGAAAGGCCTTCGGAGAGTAACAGGCCTGATTCTTTTCTGAACTCATTGCAGTACTAGCTGGTTGACTTCGGGCATGCGACTTACTTTCTCTCTTCCTCTTGCGTCATAGGTTTGTTGTAAAGATAGAGTTAGAACCCATCATTGATTTATTTGCCAAATAATATTAGACATCGATGCCACCAATCTCCTCCTATATCCCTATCCCCTCATTCCTTGTGAGAAATAAGCAGGCTGAGTAATTCCATCACATGGTCCTCATCCTAGTCCTCTTTCTGCCTTTCTTTCATTTGTTAACTACAAAAATATGCATGAAAACATATAGTCAATGCTTCAATTCAACAAATATGTGCATCTCTTCTCCATGCCAGGTATTGAGTAGGCACTGTTTATTAGGAGTTCATATCAGTGTGTCAGGAAATATCCAGTCTGGTACAGGAGTCAGTAAGTATTACTGAACCGCTGCTGCTGCTACTACTACTGCTACCAACCACTACCTCAACAACACCACCAATTGCACTAATAATTGAAGATTAATTTATTAGCGCAATGCTAAGAATGCACATTGTCATTTATGCAATATTTTGTTTTGTTCACTGTTGTATTTCCAGTACTTAGAATAGTGTCTGATATTAAGGAGGTGCTCAATAAAAATTTGTTGAAAAAGAGTGACTTTAACCCTTATGACAACCCTATGTGTAATTATGTACATTTTTCAGATAAGGATACTGAGGCTGATGGAATAAACCAATCTCCACAGTGATGTCCTAAGGGCTCTGATAGGAATATAGTCCTTTATTCTACTTCCTGGCAACACACACACACACACACACACACACACACACTCTCAATAACACAGAGAGCTGGCATCAGACGTTAAACTGTATGAAAGAAAAAAGAAATGTAATCTGGAAATTAGATTGATACAGAAAAACTTTAAATATTGTAGGCACCAAGTGTAGATAGCTTCCTTGACCCTTATCTAAGTCTGGTTTTATAGGCAGTGCTCCAAATATTGATGACAGGTGCTAACCTACCAAGTAACAAATAGCTATCTGTATTGTGTCACCATACAGAAGTTAATGTAAGTGCAAATGGATGAGAAAATCAACGTTTTACATAAACTGCCTAAAACTATTTCTATTTAAGAAAATTGACTTTAAGGGCCACAAACACACATTTGCATAAATAAATTGGTGTATTAACAGATCAGTTTATATATTCACATAAATTTTCAAATGAAAGTGTTTCCCAACCTATCTGGTATTTAAAGCATGAACTATATTAAATATATCAGCTCCCAGAACATGTTTGAACTAAGCAGAGCTGCACCAACATATCAGAATTAGAGTGCAGGGAGAGAAGCTTCCAGGTTGCACTACAAATTTGCTTCATATTTTTGGTTTAGGTTTGAGAAACTTGGAATTATACATCATAATAGGCAATAAAAATGAACAAATTGATTAATGAATTAAATAATTAGTATATACTCTTAGTTATTGTTGCTTGAGTTACTTTTTTTTCTTTTTTTTTTCTTTTTCCGGACAGAGTCTCACTCTGTCACCCAGGCTGGAGTGCAGGGGTAGCAAGGTCTCAGCTCACTGCAACCTCTGCCTCCCAGGTTCCAACAATTCTCCTGCCTCAGCCTCCTGTGTAGCTGGGATTACAGGTGCATGCAACCACACCCGGAAAATTTTTGTACTTTTTTTTTTTTTTTAGATGGAGTCTTGTTCTGTTGCCCAGGCTGGAGTGCAGTGGCGTGATCTTGGCTCACTGCAACCTCCGCCTCCCGGGTTCAAGCGATTCTCCTGCCTCAACCTCTTGAGTAGCTGGGATTACAGATGCGTGCCACCACACCTGGCTAATTTTTGTATTTTTAGTAGAGACGGGGTTTCACCCTGTTGGTCAGGCTGGTCTCGAACTTCTGACCTCATGATCTGCCCACCTTGGCCTCCCAGTGTGCTGGGATTACAGGCGTGAGCCACCGTGCCCGGCCCCTTGAGTTATTTTCAGTACGTTAGTTAGAATCATAGCCTTGCATGAACTGATGTTTTATGAATTTGAAGAGGGGGTGAATGAATGAGTGAGCGAATAAATGAATGAAACAACACTTTTTTAAACCTCAGAGAGAAATATGGCCTTTCTCCCAATTAACCCAGGTTGATAAGTGTGACTGTATAAGAAGTTGAAGGTTTTTAAATCACCTTTGCTTATTTTAATGAACTGGAAATATATCCCACTCAAATAGTCAGCACCGGGTAGTGCTGTTACCTATCTGTAAAGAATTTATCTTCTTTCCTACAAATAAGACAGCCAGGCAATATAAATGTGATTCTCTTGTTTTAAACCATCTTTTATTTTGTTCTACCTCACTAAGAGCTTTTGCAAGAATAACAAAACAAAACAAAACAAAACAAAAACAAAACTGTCCTTTATTTGATCTGCCACCCAAGGAAGTAGTGTTTATATATCTTTTTCTTCCGTTTGGAATCTGAAAAACCATAAAAGAAACCAGACAGGCTGTGCCTATCTTCAAGTGATATTTTCAGTGTTTCCTTCCCCATATTTTTTAATGAAAATAAAATAATAGCTATGTATTAGAAGCAGGGGCTTTTAATGGAACAACCATGTAAGGTTTTATTTTTCATAAGGTAACATCAACTATTGTGTACAAAATGTTCATGGATTTTCAAAATCCAGTTGCTTTACAAATTTGTGATTAAATGTTCTCTTTTTTGATAAGACTATGTCACCATAATATTCTATATAATAATATAAGATGTCGACAGCCATTTAAACAAAGCAGCTTTATTAATGAAGAATTCAGTTATTGCTTCTATTTGGTTTACAATAATTAACATATTTGGGGAATAAGAAAATAGAGACAAATTTTTCTTAAATGGAAATCATGAATAGCTTAAGGACTCAAAATTTTTGTTTCTCAGATTTATCAGGAATCAATTAAGTTCTAGAATAGCCTCACTTCTTCTAGTATTATCTTAAGATAAATATCACATGGTCCTTCATATGCTCTTTCAACATCTGGTATTGTTTATCTAGGATAAGATACACAAATACAGGCATAACATTACCTTTAGGGAAAACAAAGGTCATTTTCCAAAGCATGGATTTATAGGAAAATTATCAATGAAAATATAATTGAACCTATGCCAGATCACATAGCATAATACAAACACATTGCACTCTTTTCTGTGTACCATTCTCATCACTTTGCACATATTACTTAATTTTCTATACTGTCCACATTTGTGGAACAATTTTTAGTTTTGTGTGGGAGAGTTGTGTGCCTAACACCTAATCCATACAGAAAGCACCCTGGAGCCTTTGTACTATAGAAATGGAACTCAGAAAACTAAGTTTAATCTCTGGGCATATCAAGTTCCTTGATAACACATATCTCTTTGAAAAAAATAAGACTTATATTGTTCAAAAGAGCAGATTTCCTTTAAATAAAACATTCATTCACTTGCTATGTGCCTGCTGCTATGTGAAATTCTGAAGGTAGATGAATCAATGAAGTTTCTGCCTCCCAAAACTTCCTGTGAGGGCCAGTTGGTTGCTCTCATCTTGACTGCAGTCACAGAGAATGACCCTGACTCTTAGATTCCTGATCTGCTTTCAAGACGGACAGCATTTTCTTAAACGCTTAACATGTACACTGCGTTTATGGACTTCCATGAACCTCTGGCTTCTATTTCTACTCACTAGACAACTCAGAGAATTGTGTTGAGAACTCTGAGCAAAAGAACTGGGTTTGAGGCAGCTTTAAGTTTCCCAGGAATCAATCTAAATATGAAAGAATGATTCCTAAGAGGCTTTCTACCAAGGACTACAGGGATTGTCTTAACATCTGAGCATAGATCCTGGACACAGTGGCTGGAGAAAGAGCTCACCAATTATATGGGCATTCCTGCACCTGCCATTCACCCTCTTCCTTATCACTCACTCACTCACTCACTCACTGTAGCTCATGTAGAGACCTTGTACAGTGAGAGCTGGAATTGTGGATATTGTTTTATTGACCAAGAATGAGAAGTAAGTATGGTGACATATTTTATTAATAATTATTTGCACACACAGTGGAAATAAATAAAAGTGCATTTACTTTTATTATTACCTTTTAGCATAGATGACTAAATCTTTTTATCCATATTTTAGTGATGAGCAAATGGAGTCTTCAGAAAGATAAATTGGGTTGTGTAATGAATGCCACAGGCATTGAAAGTGAGACCTGAACCCAGCTCTTGCATTTCTCAGGCCAGTGTACTTTCTAGTGCTTCAAAAGAGTATTAGAATCATCGCAGAGATCTTACAAGGAAATTTATAAATGTTTACAAAACCATTCATAGCACATTATCTTACTTTCATCTCCTTCTAATGTAGAAATGTGTTACTACCCCAAATGTCAGGCTGAGGAAACTGAAGTTCTGAGGGGTTCTGTTTAAAAACTCATCTATTTAGTATCCCCTTACTGAAAGGGCACTGTTCTGAGGCACAGCATTTTGCTTATGAATCCCGCCATGTTTTCATGTTGTCACCCATTTATACACTGTGACTGTGCACGGGTTTTAGATGGAGTCTCAGATTCAGGCACAGAGGTACATCACACTGGATATTAGTTTACTATTGCTGCTGCAACAAATGTTCACAAAATTTATGGCTTAAAACAGCACACACAAAAAAGCAGTCCTGCAGGTCAGACATCTGAAACTAGTCTCATTGGACTAAAATCAAAATATCAGCAGAGCTGTGCTCCTTTTGGAGACAGTAGGGGATGTATCTATTTTCTTGCCTTTTCTTGCCTACGTTCCTTCATCTGCAGCCACCTTCTGTCTTCAGAGCCAGAAATGGCCAGTCGAGTCCTTTTCATGCTGTGTCCCTCTGACTCTGACTTTCTTGCCTCTCTGGTTTACTTATACGAGCCCTTGTAATTACATTAATTTTACCCAGGTAGTGCAGGATAATCTCCCCATTTCAATGTCAACTGATTAGCAACCTTAATTCCATCCACAAACTTAATTCCCTCTTGCCATGTCAAATAACATATTCACATGTTCTGGGGGTTGGGGCATGGGTATCTGTGGTGCAGGTGATATTATCCTCCCACCATATTCAGACAAATAACTGAAACCTTTTCCATAGCATAGCATAAGACTGTTTTATAGAGATATGGCGGGGGGAGCTTGTTCGATTGAACTTTCCTATCAGACACCACAACAAAGTTCATCCCTGGGCTGTGGAGTTGGTGCTGATAGTACTTGAGTCCCACCATAAATGACAAACCGAGTAGGATTTCTGACCCATATGCTGAGAGTTTTGTTTATGATTTTTATTATTTGTATGTTTATTTCATGATACACATCAAAATACTCTTTCTTTGACCAAAGTGAAGTGCAAAGCTGGACTCAACTGCACGTGTCCATGGAAACATGAACAAGGATTTTTTTCCAAGATTGCAAACACTGTTCTCTTTTGGCAGCCTTCCATCTAGCCCTCTGGGGCTCAGAATACCATTTTGCCTGAGCTCTTGAGTGGCTACCACCATGGACGCTTCTTGTTCTACCAGATGGATAAAGCCAACACTCATGCCAACACATCCAAAAAATAGAGGCCACTATCTTTTTGCTCCACCTACATCTAGGAAGGAATCTAACTCAAATTGATAAGGGGTTTGGGGGTAGGCCCTGGGAAGGTTTTCTGGAAGAGGAACACTTCAACTTAGCCTTGCAAGATAATTAGAAAATAGCCAAGGAAAGGGAGAGAGGAAGTTTTCAAAGGAGAACAGGGCTTTGAAAAAGCACTGATGCCTGAGAGGGTTCTGTGGAAAAAGAGATCAACCTATATGTCTTCCTTAGTCTTTCTTGATACAAGGTCTTTCGCAAGGGGCCTTCTAGAGGAAATGCCCTTATACCTGTTGATGTCTAAGTCAAATAACAGGATAATAATATCTACTATTCAACGCCAAAGTCAGATGCCACCTGCACTGTCAAACTTTGGTAGGCAGATTCCTCCCACCGGTGCCCTCTCACAGCAGTTGTTGCTGTCTGCTCAGACCACTGTCTGACTCATGTAGTGAGCTGTGTACAATGAGTCTCTCTCCTCTAGATCACGAACTACGGGGAGGCAGCAGCAGTCCTCCTACTATCACATACTGACCTTCCTGAATCCATGCCTACACTCTCGCCTTCTCTCCCATTACAGAGGAAGACAAGCCTCTGTTCCTGTCTGAGGCAGCCTCTTTGCTTATACTCTGGATTCCACTTCTCATCTACTCAAGGACTTTGTTCTCAAAGCACTCCACCTCCCACCTTGCAGCATCCATTTCTCACTTTTCACACTTACTTGCATACAAAAATATCCAACAGCCTCTCTGACCCATGTGCCCCTCCACCTACAACTGGGCTTCTTGTTCTTTGTCACAGCACTCCAAAAATCATCTGTGCATGCTGTCTTCATTTCCTCACCTCATTTTTTTTCAACCCACACATATCATATATGTAGCCTAAAAACTCCACTAAAGCTGTTCTGACAAGGTCAGTGGCAGCCTCCACATTACCAAATGGAAAGACCACAGCTTTGCTGTCATCTTACTCTCAGTAAAATTTCACATCGTTAAGGTTTCTCTTCTTGGTAAAGGTTCTCTTGGCTGGAGTGGTTCCTAGTTTTCCTTCAACCTGACTAGCAGCTATTACTCAATTTTCTTTGCCAATTCTTTCTCGCTGTGGAACCTCTAAATGTTGCAAAAACTCACAGCTCAATCCTGAGATCTCTTCTGTTTTCTGTTCCTGATGTTTATCTCACCCTGGTCCAGGGTTATTCAGTGTCAATGCCATTAAGCCTCAACATTTATATCTACGGTAATGACTACTCCCCTTAGGGTATTTATCCAATAGTTTACCTGGATGTCTAATGGCATTTCAAATGGAACAAGCTTTGTTTTCTTACTAACAAGACTGTTCTTTTTTAAAGACTTCCAGTAACTTCCAAGCCAAAAGCCTAGCACCATTCGGAATTTCATTCTTGATCTCACCATTCACATCAATTCTGTCAACCAGCAATGGCAATCCACTTCCAAATGTTCTTCTAATCACTCCACTTCTTTTCATCTCCACCAGAACTATCCTAGGTCTAGCAACCAGAAACTTCTACCCAGACACTGACAATTTTCTCTGTATCTGCTTTCTTTCATTTCTTGTTCCTCTACAATCAGTTTTTATACAACAGTCAGAATAGACTTTTTATAAAATGGAAATCAAGGTCTGGCATGGTAGCTCACTTCTGTAATCCCAGCACTTTGGGAGGTCGAGGCAGGGGGATCACTTGAGGTCAGGAGTTCAAGACCAGCTTGGCCAACATGGCAAAACCCTGTCTCTACTAAAAATACCAAAATTAGCCGGGCATGGTGGCACACACCTGTAATCCCAACTCTTCAGGAGGCTGAGGGAGGAGAATCGCTTGAACCCAGGAGACAGAGGTTGCAGTGAGCCAAGATCATGCCACTGCACTCCAGCCTGGGTAACAAAGTGAGACTCCGTCTAAAAAGTAAAAGAAAATGGAAATCAAGTTATGTCACTGTCGTGCACCAAACTCTCCATTGGTTTCCCATTGCACTTATAATAAACATCTAATTCTTTATTATAATGTGGAAACCCTCTAAATCTAAGCTCTTCTCTCTCTACCTCTTCCAGCACACCTCACAAACTCTCTCTCTCTCTCTCTCACTTTCTTCCTTCTTCCACCCCCACTTGAACAACCTACCTCATTTTATCATCTCAAGCTGAATATCGTGTCTTGGAAAGTTGTTCTCCCTGACCATCCAATCAAAAGATATTATGACGTCATAATAACTTTTTGTTCTTAGCATGTTTTAGCACTAATAACCTTACATTTCCTACCATTTGATTCGCTCTTTATGTAGTCTCTGCATTTTTCCCCTAGATTTTAAGCTTCATGCCTCTCTTGTTCACTACATATCTCCTGCAGGTAAATAATCAGTGCTCAATAAATGCTTATTAAATCAACGAATTAATACATTCATCTAGACAGACAAATAATAGGGACAATGGGATGCAGGAAGTCAAGAGCAGGGATGGCAAAGTCATGTGCCTCAGGAACTGCAGGGAATTTTTTTACCTGGAGTTTACACCAAATGTGTCCACAGGTCAGCTCAATTTAGGGCTGTTAGGTGGGTTTTAGACAATAGGTGGATATCTTTAGATAATTCCAGCAAAGAATGAACCACAGCAGCCCCCTTTCAATATCTGTACCCTATGCCCACTCCCACAAATTACTCAGCTTCAGCTCTGAGTGTAGTGCTGCAATTATACCTGTTACTAATTAAAGGACAAAATAAATGTGAAGTGCCACTGAAATACTGCACGGGAGTAAAGCAGCAATTATATTTATTGTATAATTTCCATTTGGCAATTACATTGATTGTACAATTGAACATACTGCATAATGGTGATAATTGCAATTGTTAGTGTTTTCTGCTGGGAAGAATCCTAAGAGGTAAACAGGTTGCATTGAGTTACTGACAATCAGAAGGGGAAGTCTGGTGTTTCCCCTTAATTCTTACACATATTGATCAGAGACATTTTCTTAGGAAGTACTGAAGTTTGAAAAACAGACCTTTCATGTTTTGAGAAGGAAAATCAATTTGAACCATTCAGTATTTTGCATTGATGGGAGCAGATAAATGCAAAGGGAAATCAGAAAGAGAGAATGAAAGAAAAGTGTTCATGTATTAGAATCGAATTGGCAAGAACCCTCAACCGCAGGGCCAGAGGCAGCTAGGAAACAAATCCCAGGGCATAAGAAAATGGGCATTGGCTGAGGCCTGAGCACAAATCAATCCTTCTTAGTGGGTCACATTTGCATAAAAGAACTCAGAATGGCCACAACAAGGGACAAGAACAGTGTTTGGTAAGAAAGCATGCATGCTAAGCCATAAACACTTCGAGTTCTCCCTGTGCCCACTTACACAGAAGGAATACATGGTAGTTTTACAACATGGAATGAAGTTCCCTCTTGTAGAGCTACCTTTGTAAGTTACATCTTGGTAGTATACACACCTGAGATTGCATTTTGCTCTACATTATTAATGGCTCCTGCAAACTTGTTAAGAAAATAAGAAGATTGGAAGTCATCTAGTTTGTACATTTTATCATCATGTGAATTTGGAATGGGGATCGGGGTAGCTGTCAGTGTAGAAATAAATGATGAACTCTGAAAGCCATGGCTGAACAGTGGGAAAGGAGATGAAGGAGAGACTAGGGTTGCATTTATACATAATTGGCCAAGGATTCTTAGACTTATCATGAAAGCACTGCTGTTCATTTGAGAGTCATAGGCTTGCTTGAACTGCCTGAGCTGACATTATATCATTTTATCCTTTAAAAATTCTGTGACCTAGATAAAACTGAACTTTGCCCTATTTTATAGACTAAAAAAATTAAGGATTCAGCAGATGTTGTGCATTGTTACTCAAGTCCATTCAATCCTAAAGTAAATGTTGCTAAACTGTCCAACCTAGACAGAAGAAACCTTCTCCACCTAGGAGACAAATCCTGATTAATCTAACCACTCTAACAAGCTCATCCTGCTTTAACCAAGCAAAGCAATCTCACTATTCTTGGCAGTGACTGGGGGTGACATGTGACCCAGTTCTGAATAGTGCCACGTCAGGGAGATCCTGAGGTGGGGAGTTGTAGGAAGGAGATTCTCAGTCTTACGAAGCATACAACAGAAAAGACATATTCATTCCTGTCTCTACTAGAGTTATATCTGTGGGTAATGCCTGGGCCAACATGTGTGCATGAGGGGAAAAATGAGAAGACAGATATGGAGGAATGCAGGAAATACAGTTGGGAGGAAACCTTAGATCTTAGATACTGTCCTTGAGTCACTGAATTAACCAGCCCTGGAGCTACTCTGCCTTGGCTGCGCTCTTGCTGAAGGCATTCTCAGGAGTTTCTTCCCTAGTTGGCAGCTGAAAGCTTCCTCACTGGCCCAGAGGCACAGAGGAGTAAACCAATTTGTTTGAGGTCACAGCGCCAGTGGGAAAGCTTGTCTGTGAACAGTGAAACCACTATCTCCCAATTTTTCATCTCTTCAGCTTTTGGATTAAATGAGTAAATGCTGTTCAGATACAAGTGGAAGGAAAAATCACATGCTTTTACAGTTATTTCTATAGCAATGTGGCAACTTTGAGAGATTAAGAAAATAGAATTGATATCAACTTTGCATATGTTAAAACACCATACATTTTATAAAATAATTAAGAGAAAGTGCTTAAATTATCTATTTCAATTTAAAACAAAAGCCATAACTTTATTTGTTAAAATAAATTAATTCTTATTATGGGACTGTCCTAAATTTGAATTTTTTTTTCCTACTTAGAAAGTAATAAATTTTTTAATGGTATTATGAACATAATCATTAATATCACTTTGTGACAGGCAATGTGATAAGCTTTTTGAAGACATTCTAATGCAACCCTCTCAGCAACTTTAGAAAGCAGGCACTATTATTGTCCCCTTTTTACTATAAAAGTAACTGGGCAAAGGTGTTTTGTCAAAGACACATGGCCTGCAATGACCAAGTCAGGGCCTGTATTTGGAAGACCCTGTTCTGAACTGCATGCCATATTGCTTGCCCCTTTTGGAATCGTCTATATCTTGTTCAAAATTTCTCTGTTTTTTTGTTTTTGTTTTTGTTTTTTCAGGCAGGGTCTCACTCTGTTATCCAGGCTGGAGTTGAGTGATGCCATCTCAGCTCACTGCAACCTCCACCTCCCAGGTTCAAGTGATTCTACTACCTCAGCTTCCCAATAAGCTGGGATTACAGGTGCTCGCCACCACATCTGGCTAATTTATTTATTATTATTATTATTTTTATGGAGAAAAGTCTTGCTCTGTCACCCAGGCTGGAGTGCAGTGGTGCAATCTCGGCTCACTGCAACCTCCACCTCCCGGGTTCAAGCGATTCTCCTACCTAAGCCTCCCAAGTAGCTGGGATTACAAGAGCATGCCGCCACACCTGGCTAATTTTTTGTATTTTAGTAGAGACGGGGTTTTACCACGTTGGCCAGACTGGTATCAAACTCCTAACCTCGTGATCTGCCCGCCTTGGCCTCCCAAAGTGCTGGGATTACAGGTGTGAGCCATCATGCCCAGCCCAATTTTTTTATGTTTAGTAGAGACAAGGTTTCCTCATGTTGGCCAGGCTGGTTTGCACTCCTGGGCTCAAGCGATCTGCCTGCCTTGGCCTCCCAAAGTGCTGGGATTACAGGTGTGAGTCACTGTGCCTGGCTTAAAATTTCTTAATATATATAACAAACACACACATTTATTAAGGAAACTAGAAAAGAGACAAAATTTTGAAAAATCTTATGTTTAACTCTATTATTTTGGTAAAATCTCTGATTTATTTTCTCATAGAGTTATTCAAAACTATTCAGGCACAGAAAGACAAGCATGGCATATTCTCATTTGTTTGTGGGATTTAAAAATCAAAACAGAACTCAAGGACACAGAGAGTAAAAGGAGAGTTACCAGAGGCTGGGAAGGGAAGTGGGAGGCTACCTTTTATATTTATATAAAATTAAACCGTTTTCAAAAGTAGCCATTTCATTATGTGAATATCCAGTTTACTTAATTATTTCATGGCTTTTTAAAATTTTTATTTTTTGTTTTTAGTTTTTTTTGCCCTTCTCCATGTTCTTTAATTTTATTCTTGAGCTACAAAAAATCCAATTGCATTTTTCAGTTATTTTAAAATTTGCAATAAAGTAATTATTGACTATAGTCACCCTATTGTGCTATCAAATTGTAGCTCTTACTCATTCTTTCTATTTGCTTTGGTACCCATTAACCACCCTCACCTCTCCCATAGCCTCCCGCTACCCTTCCCAGCCTCTGGTACACCTCCTTCTATCTCATTGTAGTTTTAATGTGCACTTCTTTGATGATCAATGATTTTGAGCACCTTTTCATATAGGTGTTTGCCATTTGTAGGTCTTTTTTTGAGAGATGTTTATTCAAATCTTTTGCCCATTTTTTGACCAGATTATTAGATATTTTTTCCTATAGAGTTGTTTGAGCTCCTTATATATTCTGGTTATCGATTCCTTGTCAGATGAGTAGTTTGCAACTATTTTCTCCCGTTCTGTGGGTTATCTCTCCACTTTGTTGATTGTATCCTTTGCTATGCAGTAGCTTTTCAATTTGTGATCTCATTTGTCCATTTGCTTTGGTTGCTTATGCCGGGGTACTGCTCAAAAAATCTTTGCCTAGACCAATGTCCTAGATATTTTCCGCAATGCTTTCTTGTAGTACTTTCATAGTTTGAGGTCTTAGGTTTAACTTTTTAATCCATTTTGATTTGATGTTTGTATATGGTGATAGATAGGGGTCTAGTTTCCTTCTTCTGCATATATCCAATTTGCCCAGCACCACTTATTGAGGTGACTGTCTTTTCTACAGTGTATGTTCTTGGTACCTTTGTTAAAAATGAGTACACTGTAGGTGTGTGTATTTGTTTCTGGGCTCTCTATTCTGTTCCTTTGATGTCTGTGTCTTTTTGTATGCCAGTACCATGCTGTTTTGGTTACTAAACCTCTGTAGTATAATTTGAAGTCAGGAAATATGATTCCTTCAGTTTTGTTTTCCTTAGGATAGCTTTGGCTATTCTCTTTTGTGGTTCCATATACATTTTACGTTTTTTTTTCTATTTCTGTGAAGACTGTCATTGGTATTTTGATAGGGATTGCACTGAATCTATAGAGTTCTTTGAGTATTTCAAAGGCTTGAACATAGTATTCTAGATGAGCTTCTTCTATGATGTCAGTCTTCAAAATAAATTCTGAAAATGTACATTCAGTAATGCCATCTAAGTAAAACATAGTCAATTATAGAATACGATCCTTTCAATATATACCAAAATTAAAACACTGGCCCAGCCACTCTTCACAATGGGCTTTGGCAGTGATCTGGTGAGCCTCAATGTTGACACTGTCAAATATGTAAGAAAATCAACAAAGGAGCAAACCAGGAAGCCTCTCTCAACCTCTTCCCCGCAAAAAAAATCACAGTATCTGGTTTGAAATGATGGTGACGAATCCTGGGTTTTATCCTTCTCACTCTAAATTAAATTTATACTCCCTCAAAGAACAAATAATGAAAACTTTTGCTTAGCAATAGTTTCAGGACATAAGTGATTAACAGCAAACTATGAATTTTGAAAATATCTTTGCATGTGTTTCTTCAAGAGATTTAAAATAACTGTTAAAAATCAATAGCTATCATAAACTGATAAATAAACATAAATATCCAGAGGCAACGATGCCTTAATGGCATATAAGAAGCGAATTAAAACTACCTCCTCTCAAGAAGGCAACAAATCAAAGCTTTAGGAATGTTAAGCCATACTTTTGCTAGTGTTGCCATCTCTGTTGGCGGCCTCAGTAATATTCTAGTCCACATGTGTCATATTACTCCATCACATACATTCTAAGGAATGCTTATCATCTTGGCTTAAAAAAAGACATTCTGAATATTTTATTTTATTCATTAATTTATATTTTGCATTAAACTAAATATATGAAAATAAACTCAATTACAAGTATCTACCAAAAAGTCTCCTCCAGTTTTTGGGTGATGGCCTAGATTGGGCTCTATTCTAGTGGAAAGTAAGATCAGGTAAGATAGCTTTGATGCCAGGAAGTAAGGATAAAACAGGGCTTGGCAAAGTGATGATCATTTTCCCTGCATATGCTCCTAAGTGGGATTCCCTGTGTTACAGCTGGCTGTACCATGTGGAGAGAAACAAGTCTTACCAGACCAGAAGTCCAGTATCTCAAAGCCTCAGAATCTTCTACGAAAGGGATTTGAATGTCCAGAAAGTCTATAATGTATACAGATACATAAGGTGTAAATTCCATTGGTGTGTAAGTCCATAGATGTTTGTCTAAATATGGATCAATCTCGTGATTTTTGATTAAGTAATCAATTCAACATTAACATTGACCACAACCAAATATTTGCTTGTCACCTATCTGCATTTAAAGGTCCTCATCTGTACAATGAGGGGTTGGGATTTAATTGCCATTAAGGTCCACTTTGTTTGCATTCCAGCTGCAATATACAGTAATGTGTGCCCACATACCCTGCAAATTTGTCAGACTCAGGTTAAAATTCTGAGGCATTAGTGGAAGTGGACCTCAGTGGTCACAGCCGGAGTAACCTGTCAGTGACCAGGATGGAGCCTGTAAGGGCAGCTTGCTCATGGCTGCTGAGTTCCCATGGGAAGGGGCTTTCCTAGGTGATTCTAGGCACTGAGTATGAGCAAAGGAAAAGTTCACTGTCTCTCACTTCAGCGAGGATAGCAAAGATGCTTCTCTTATGATTTCCCCTGGATTCCTCTTTACTGGTGAAGATTTAAGTTGGTATGTGGAGATGTGTGGAAAAAAGGAATAAGATATTATCTGCTTTTTAAAATAATTCTCTGTGAGTTATAATCTCTTTGGAGTTCTGAATGCTTCTGTAAAAAAAAATCTTGTTTTTAAGCAATGAATTTTTGAATCCGTTATTCACTAAAACAATTCCTAACAATTTCATGCCCACACAGAGACACTTAGACATGAAATGATAAGCTTTCTGCTGATATTGATTAACTAGAATCAGAACTAGAGATATGCACAATAGTTGAGATATCTGTGAGGAAACGTACCTATTCAAATAATATTTTTAAAAAGATGCATGATGCCAGTTATGGACTAGGTGACACGAAACTCTTTAGATTGAATGATAAACCTAACTCGAACTTCTTTCATTAATTTTTTAGAATAAAACCAATGATGAGATGTAAAGATGTGATAATGCAGTCCTGGAGCATTTCTGAAGTAATGTGGAAAGACTCTTGAGTCAACAGTAATGTTCAGTAATGAGACAACCAGCTTGTCCACCCTAGGTTTCTGCTTCTGCATTAAACTGGATGAAAAAGATACATTCCGGCCGGGCGCGGTGGCTCACGCCTGTAATCCCAGCACTTTGGGAGGCCGAGGCGGGCGGATCACGAGGTCAGGAGATCGAGACCATCCTGGCTAACACGGTGAAACCCCGTCTCTACTAAAAATACAAAAAATTAGCCGGGCGTGGTAGCGGGCGCCTGTAGTCCCAGCTACTCGGGAGGCTGAGGCAGGAGAATGGCGTGAACCCGGGAGGCGGAGCTTGCAGTGAGCCGAGATCGCGCCACTGCACTCCAGCCTGGGCGACAGAGCGAGACTCCGTCTCAAAAAAAAAAAAAAAGAAAAAGATACATTCCAATAATTTCTTCTCCAGTGCAGGCAAGTGAAGTATCATGCATGTGTGTATGAATAGATGTTTATTGTTATATGTTTCTACTCTAATAAGCTGCAGTATGCAAGTAGTAAAATAATCCATTTTATTTTGAAAAACTGATGTCAATTTGGAATTGTTTTCACTATCAACAAAAGCATTACTACCCTCTGGGGAGATTAAATAGACATTGATGATCTGTACCCAAAATAAGCTTTAATTTGACCCCAGAATAAAGCTCAGAGATGGAAAAACAAGAAGAGAGACCTGGCTAAGTTAAATACCAGGGAGATAGCAAAACTACTTACTTAATGCCCAAACAACAGTGTTACTTAAAACAACAACTGGGCAGATAGTCTAGCGTCTTACATTTTTCATTTGCAGCTTCCTAGCACATACATGTAGTAAATACTCATTAAGAGATTTTTTTTTCTTTTGTTTCCTTTCATTACTCACTCAAGAAATAGACTGAAAAAAAAGCTCATAAGAGTCTTGGCCAGGACTGGTCCTGAGTCTGGATCTCCCAGGGCTGGCCTCTTGTATTCTCTTCTTGCAAACTCTGTCTCCAGCCTCTTAAATAGTTATTTACTGATCTCTCCCAAACGGTCATAGGTAATAGACTCAAGATGTAGTTGCCTTTTACTTGCACTGTGTAAAGCTCTCAAAGGTGCCCTGTCAATTAATTAGCAGCTTAATTGAAATGAAATTATGTAATTAAGCATCTCATTTCAAATTAGATATAAATGTTTACCGGCTCACAGGGATGAGACTTTCAAGGGGCCTTCATCCAGACCTTGTTGATTTTGACAGTAAGTCAATGTCTGTCTTCCTTTTCTTTTTCAAATTAAAAATGCAGGATTTTAATAAAGCCCAAAGATAAGTCCCATAAACCAGTAAGATATCAGCTTACTTACATTTTGTAGAAGCTAATGACCTCTTCCAAAGTAACACATTCTTCGTTTGGGCAAGAGTATTTATTATATCCCCGAGGAATTAATTGTCTCCAGAAAGTGAATGGCAAATTCATTGTAAGTCATGGGTTTGCAAAATATAATAAGAAATGTGTTTCTTTTACATATAGAAAGTATTATTATACATAAATAAAAATTTCAAGTTGTTCTATGATAAAAGGCCTCTGACTTCTTTGAGCATGCCTTCAAAAGCTTTAAAGCATTTCTCTATCAGGGCGGATATTGCCAGTGTTTCCCCAGAAACCATTCCCTGAATTTCCCTTTTAAATGGACTGCTTCCTCCATGTCAAGGTCTTAGCCTCACCATTTGGACAAGTTCTTACTAATGGAATGTAAGTAGATGGAAGGATGTGTACAACTTCCACGTTATTTTCTTGAGTCCATTTATTGTTCTCAACTAAGCAGCTGATTTGTACTAAGCAGCCAGCAGTTTTATCAGACATTGATTTTATACTATCGGTGCAAATGTCAAGACAGTGAAAAGTGTAAATAATATCTTAGCATTATTATAAAAATAGTTTTGACACCAGATATTTCCTATAAGGTTCTCTGCAGACCACACCTTGAAAACCACTGGTCTCAGCATCTATAACAAATATACCCAAGAATACAGAAGATCAAACAAGATAAAAGGATATTTGCCTACCTAATTGCTCATGTAATTCTATTCCTCTTGCAAAAAAGTAGATGTTATCCCAGTGAGGCAGGACTTACTCTATAGACAAGGGCAACTCCTTGGGAAACAACACGACAACTAGAAAAGAAGGAACCTCAGCCCTTAGATGATCTTGTGGAGGAGATAACCATCTTCCTCACCTCAACTCCCATCTTTAAGCCAGAGTTTCTGTACCTCAACTTGTCATTTGAGGTTAGATAATTCTTTGTTCTGGGAGATTGTTTTGTATATTTAAGATGTTTAGTTGCATCCCTGGATGCCAGTAACTTCTCTCTCCCCCGTCATGGCAACCAAAAATGTCTCTAGACATTGCCAAATACCTCTGAGGGGCAAAATTTCCCCTAGTTGAGAACCACTGCATTAGACAATTACATGAGCAAATATTATTTTATTAAATATCTTGTTTGATCTTCTGTATTCTTGGGTATATTTGTTACAGCAGCTGAGACCAGCAGTTCTCAATATGTGGTCCACAGACAAAAATATAGAAGATATAGTTTAAAAAGCAAAACAAAGTTTGCACCTGAAGAATGCAATAACTGAACTGAAAAATTCACTAGAATGGTTCAACAGCTGACTTGACTAAGGAGATATATGAGTTAACGAACCCAAAGAAAGGTCATTTGAAATTATACAGTCAGAGGAGCAAAAAGGAAAAAAGAATGAAAAACAGAATGAAGAAAGCCCAAGTGACTTATGGAAAGTTATCAAGCTGGCCACTACATGAATTATGGGAGTCCCAGGGGAGAACAGAGAGAGGAAAGAGACAGAGAGAAAAGAAAAAAAAAGTTTATTTAAAAAATTACTGGACAGAAACATCAAAAACATCACAAATCTGGAGAAGGAAAAATGCACTCAGATTCAAGAAGGCAAATGAATCCCAAATAAGATGAACCCAAGGAAGTCCACACTGACACATATAATCTAACTGTCAAAATTCAAAGACAAAGAGAATTTTGAAAGCAGCAAGCAGAAATCCAATCATTATGTAGAAGAAAACTCTCATAACACTATCAGTGGATTTCTCAGCAGAAACCTTGCAGTCAAAAATGAAGTTGGATGATATATTCATAGAGCTTAAAAAATGCCAAACAAGAATATTATACCTGGCAAAACTCTCCTTAAAAAATGAAGGTATGTACTTTCTCAGATGAACAAAACTGAGGGAGTTCTGCTCCACTAGACCTGCCCTACAAAAAAATGCTAATGGAGTACTAAAAATTGAAACTGAAAGATGCTAAATGATAAACTGAAAACATATAAAACATAAAGTTCACTGGTAAAGATAAATATATTAAAAATATACAATACTATAATACTGTAAGCATGGTGCATAAATCAATTTTAATTCTGGTTTAGAAGTTGAAAGACAAAAGCATAAAAATAGCAATAACTATAAAAATATACTATTTGATACACAACATAAAAAGATGTAATTTGTGGTATCAGTAACATAAAGGGTAGAGGAGGACAGAGGTTAAAGTGAAGAGTTTTTGTATGTGATTGAAGTTAAGTTGTTATCAGCTTAAAATAGACTATTAAAGCTATAATATGATTATGTAAGCCCCATGGTAATGCTAAAGATAATATTTATAGAAGATAAATGAGAAAGAAAACAATGCATGTCACTATAAAAAATCAATGAAACATAAAGGAAGATATCAAAAGAGACAAAGAGGACCAGAAGCACTACCTACAAAAACGAAAGAAAACAGTCAACAAAATGGCAATAAGAAGTCCTTCCTTTTCAAGAATTCCTTTAATGTGAATGCATTAAACTCCTCAATCAGAAGACATAGAGTGGCAGAGTAGATTAAAAAGATACAGTTATCTGCTGCCTACAAAAGACTATACAGATTTAAGGACAAATTTGTTGAAACTGAAAGTATGGAAAAAAAAACATGTTCCATTCAAAAAGAAAAAAAAATAGAGCAGGATGGCCATACTTATACCAGACAAAATACATTTTAAGTCAAAAACTGTCACAAGAGCAAGGATATTATATAATGATAAAAAGGTCAATTCACCAAGATGATATAACAGTTATAAATACATATGTATACAATATCAGAGCATCTAAACATATGAAGCAAACATTGACAGAACTGAAGGGAGAAATACACAGCAACACAATAACAGTAGAACCTTTCAATACCCACTTTCAATAATGGCCAGAACATTCAGACAGAAGATCAATAAGGAAAGAGAACTTGCACAGTATAAAACAAATGGGCCTTATAAACACATATGGATCATTCCAGTCAGTAAAAGCAGAATAAACTTTCTTCTCAGGTATACACAGAACATTCTACAGGATAGATTACATGTTAGGTCACAAGACTTGTCCTAACAAATTTAAGAGGACTAACTTATCAAAAGTATGTTTTCTAACTACAGTGGAATGAAATTAGAAATAAATACCAAAATGAACCTAGAAAGTTCACTAATAGTTGAAAATTAAACAATACACTCTGGAACAACCACTGAATTAAAAAGTAATCAAATGGGAAATTAGAAATATCTTGAGACAAATGAAAATAAGTCACATCATACCCAATTTTAAGGCATGCAGCAAAAGCAGTAGTAAGAGAGAAGTATATTGCAATTAACACTGACATTAAAAAAGAAGAAAGATCTTAAAAAGGAGAAAGATCTCAAATAATCAACCTAATTCTACAACTTGATAAACTAGGAAAAGACCAAACTGGATCCAAAGCTACCAGAAAGGAGAAAATAATGAAGGTTAGAACAAAAATAAATAAAATAGAGAATAGAAACAATAAAAAACCGAAACTAATAGCTGTTTTCTGAAAAGATAGATAAACTTGATAAACATTTATCTAAACTAAGAAAAGAGAGAAAATAGTTAAATAAAGAGAATTAGAAATGAAAGAGGAGACATTGATGCCACAGAAATATAAAGGGTTATAATAAATTACTATGAGTAATTAAACACCAACAAATGGGATAAACTAAAAGAAATAGATAAATTCAGTCTACCAAGACTAAATTAGAAAGAAATGAAAAATCAGAACAGACCTATAACCAGTAAGGTGACTGAATCAGTTAAAACACCAAACATAACAAACAAAAACAACAACAAAAAACTATCCAACAAGGAAAAACTCAGGACCAATGGCTTCACTGGTAAATTCTACTAAACACTTAAAGAGGAATTAACAACAGTTCTTCTCAAATCTTCCAAATAATTGAGAAGTGGTTGAGGGGCCCCCTCCAAACTCATGTATAAGGCTAGCATTACCCTGAAGCCAAAGGCAGAAAAAGACACTGCAAGAAAAGGAATCTACACGTCAATATTCCTGATGAATATGCATGTAAAAATCTCAACAAAATATTAACAAATCAAATTCAACAGCCCACTAAGAGGATTATATACTTTTTTACCAAGTGGAATTTATCCCTATGATGCAAGGATAGTTCAACAGACAAAAATTAATCAAGGTGATACACCACACTAACAGAATAAAGGATAAAAATCACATGATCATCTCAAGATATACAGAAAAAGAATTTGAAAAAATTTAATGTTCTGTCATAATAAAATCACTCAACAAACTAGGAATAGAAGGAAATTACCAAACATAATAAAGGCCATATCCAATAAGCTCACCACTAGCAACATATTCAACAGTTAAAACCTGAATGCTTTTCCCCTAAGGTCAGGAACGAGGCAAGGATGTCACTCATGCCACTTCTATTCAATATCGTACTGAAGTTCTAGTGTGAGCAATTTAACAAGAAAAAGAAATAAAATAATCAAAAATGAAAAGAAATAAAATAATCTCTACTCACAGATGACATGATCTTATATGAAGAAACTCCTAAGGATTTCACACACACACAAAAAAACCTGTCAGAACTAATAAATAAATTCAACAAAAGTTGTAGTATATAAAATCAACATGCAAAAATCATTTGTGTTTATACACTAACAATGAACAATCTGAAAAGAAAATTAAAAAAACAATTACATTTACAATAGCATTAAAAATAATAAAACACTTAGGAATAAAGTTAAGCAAGGAGAAGAAAGACTTATATGCTGAAAACTACAAAATGTTACTGAAAGAAATTTTGAAAAACACAAATAAATGGAAATACATTCTACTTTTCTTGACTGGAAGACTTAATACTATATTATTAAAATGTCTATGGTATCAAAGCAATCTACAGATTCAATGCAGTCCTTTCCAAAACCCCAAGGCAATCTTTACAGAAATAAAAAAAAAGATTAATATGCAACCACAAAGGACCCCAAATAGTTAAAACACTCTTGAAAAAGAAGAGGAATGTCAGAGTCCTCATACTCTGTAATTTCAAAACATATTACAAAGCTACAGTAATAAAAAAATATGGTACTGGCATAAGACAAACACATAGTCAAGGGAACAGAGAACACAGCCCAGAAATAAACCAATGCATTTATCGTCAAATAATCATTGACAAGGATGCCAAGGACATAATGGAGAAAAGACAGCCTCTTAAACAAATGATGTTCAGAAAACTGGAAATCCATATGCAAAACAATGAAATGGAATCCATATCTTGCAGCATATATAAAAAGCAACTCAAAATGTGGTAAAGACTTACATGTAAGACCTGAAACTGTAAAACTCCTAAAATAAACCACAAGGGAAAAGCTTCATGACATTATTCTTGGAAATGCATTTTTTGATATGACAGCGAAAGAATAGACAACAAAAGAAAAAATAGATAAGTGAGACTAAATCAAACTAAAAAGCTTCTGCACAGCAAAAGAAACAATTAACAGAGTGAAAAGGTAACCTACACAATAGGAGAAAATATTTCCAACCATATATCTGATAAAGGGTTAACACTTAAAATATAATTTAAAAAAAAAACTCCTATAGTTCAGTAGCAAAAAAACCTCCAATTATCTGATTTGAAATGAGCAAAGGGCCTGAATAAACATTTCTTCAAAGAAAACATACAAATGCCAATAGGTATATGAAAAGATTTTCAATATCATTGATCATCAGAAAAATGAAAATCAAAATTATAATGAGATATCACTTCATACCTGTTGGTATGGCCATTATATATATTTACAAAGATAAAGAAAAACATAAAATAACAAGTGTTGACAAAAATGTGGAAAAACTGTAACCCCTGTGAACTGCTGGATGGAATATAAAATGGTGCAGATGCTATGGAAAACACTATGAAGTCTTCTTTAAGAATTTAAAAATAGAACTATAATATGATTGAGCCATCCTACTTTTGGGTATTTATCTAACATAACTGAAATTAGGATCTCAAAGAGAGATATCTGCACTCCCATATTCATTGCAGCATTACTCACTATAACCAAGAGATATAAAAAACCTAAATGACCTTTGATAGGTAAACAGCATTTTGTAAATACATACAATAAAATACTATTTAGCCATAAAAAGAAGAAAATTCTATCAAATGCTACAACATGGATGGATCTTCAGGATATTATGCTAAGTGAAATAAGTCAGTCACAGAAGGGCAAATACTGCTCGATTCCACTTATATAAAGTATCTAAAATAGTCAAACTCATAGAAGCAGAAAGTAGAATGATTTTTCCCAGGCCTGGGCAAAGGGCTAACCGAGCAGTTGCTTTTCAATAGATATAAAGTATTAGTCACATAAAATGAAAAACTTCTAGAGATCTGCTGTACCTCATCGTGCATAATAGTTAATACTGTCTTTTATACTTATAATTTTGTTAAAAGGGGAAATTTTATTTTATGCATTTTTAATCACAATGAAACATATGCATGTACATCATCCCTTTTTCTCATTTTTATGTGTGAGGGTGTTTTGGAAAATAATTTATTTTTCATTAGAATATTTATAATACATTGGTTTTATTTTTATTTTCTACATTAACCAATAAAACATTTTAAAAGTCTTCTCATATTAATTTTACTATCATTAATATTGATGGGTAAGACCCACATAAGCAAAAGCTCTTTGGGCTCTTCGATAATTTACATGGGCTGGGCACGGTGCCTCACACCTATAATCCCAGCACTTTTGGAGGCTGAGGCAGGAGGACTGCTTGAGGCCAGGAGTTTGAGATCAACCAGGGCAATATTTTTTCTTCTCCTTACTGGTTATAGGTCTGTTCCGATTTTTAATTTCTTTCTAATTTAGTCTTGGTAGACTGAATTAATCTTTCTTTTAGTTTATCCCATTTGTTCATGTTTAATAACAAGATTCTGTCTCTACAAAAAATTAGAAAAAATTAGCTGGATGTGGTGGCGCATGCCTGTGGTCCCAGCTACCCGTGAGGCTGAGGTGGGAGGATCACATAGGCCCAAGAGGTAGAAGTGGCAGCGAGCTGTGATTTCTCCAGTGTACTCTAGCCTTCATGACAAAGAAAAACCATGTCAAAAAAAATTATTCTAAGAATCTAAACTTTCTAGGCTTGAAAGTTTTTAGTTCCACTGGTTTAGTTGGATTATGCTCTAAGTAATACGCACATAAAAAACTTCTTTTCAAATCTTGGTCTTTGTACTCAGTTATTATGTAAACATTAAACTTGAGTGTTAATGGATTTATCTAAAAAGTTTATCTACAAAGTAACCTTTTCTTTTAAAAATAATTAAAATATTGCATATATCATAAGTAACCTTTTCCTATGTTTATGATTAATTTCCTCAGATAATCACAAACCCTTTGTAGAAAGGATCAATAGATTTTTCTTTTAGTTTCTCCTTAGATTAAAAAACACACAATCAGGCCTTGATAGGTAGTTCATGAGAAAGAAAATATACAGTAAATGTAATAAAGGGAAACAATAAAAGTCTAAATTGAAAAATGATAGTAATATAAACATAGCAAACATTAAGTGACTGCTGCTATCTTCAAGGCACTAAGGTATCTTATTTAATCCTCTTCACAACCCGGAGAGGTAGATAATATTATCATTATTACGCAGGTAAGGAAAGGGTAGGCTACAATGTTGAGTAACTTGTCCTAACTGGCAAGAAGCAGACCTGAAATTTGGAGTCTTGGAGCTAGGGGTGGAACTGATGTTCTCTCTGACTCCAAAAACCCTCCGAGTGTGTGTGTGTGTTTGTGTGTGTGTGTGTGTGTGTGTGTGTCTTGTTTTAAAAATCGAGGCTTTGTGTTGTCAAATCCATGCATCTCCTGGGCTACTATGTCGTTTGAGCTAAGGAAAACAAATCCAGGTCAGTAGCAGTGCCACCAGCTGTGAAACAGGTCAAGGAAAACAGCAATCACTGAGCCCAGGAAATTACCAGGGCGATCAGGGGATGCCATGTTGTTGTTCTCAGACAGAGATAAAAATAAATCAGCTTCTCCTGTAGAGTGCAGAAGGTACAGGCAACTCTACAGCATTCAACCCAAACCAAACACCGCTGGAGATGGGAGACAACCAAGGAGTTCAATCAGCTCAATCCAAGCATTCTCTCCCCTTCAGTGTGCTCTGTGACAGGGGGTAGCCTACGTGTTTGGGCATGGATAGAAACATATAGGGAGCAGCAAGCATGCATTTCTATCTCTCTCCTCTCTGCTGAGAGCAAAAAGAGGCATATAACAGGAGGTCTCCAGGATTCCAGGATGTGATGTGCCAATCACTTCAGTCAGAAATTAGTATCACTGAAGAAGCACTTGGGTAGGGATGTGTATATGCTCCTGAGAAAGAGTTGGGAAAGAGGAGTTCTCTCCTAAAGACTAAGAACACCAGAAGTTATTTAAAGACAGCATTTTCATATAAGGTTACATTTCCCAAAGGATATCCTGCATGAGAATCTCATAAAATGGCTTCTAAAGCCAATAGATCTGGGAAGTACTGTGCAGTATAGACAAACTTGAAGATTCATATTAATGTATTAAAGGCTTTGAGAACTACTACAAGAAGAAACTTGCTCCTGTTGGTTTATTCCACAGCTTCCTAAGTTGGATGCAAGGGTAATGTCTTATGAACACGTTTTCCATTCTGCTGACGGAAAGAGTATGATGGGCTAAAAGAAAAGTAAACAGACTAACCTGGTCAAATTCTTATTTTCTCTAGACCACAGATATCTCACTAGGAAAACAGGAACAATTGCAACTATATCATGGAGTTACTGTAGAAATCAAATGAAATGATATCTATAAACTACACAATTTATATTAGGTAGGCAATAAATAGTATCCGTCTACCAAAGTATGTATTTTTTGGCATGAGCAACTTAGCCAATAATTCTATGCAGAGATTACCTGATATCACACTGGGCAGACAATGATGGATAAGATATAGGATCTATTCTCTAAGGACTTACAGTCCAATTAGGGAGAAAGATATGTGAACAGCTAACCACGTAATGAGTGCTATCTTACAAGTTTGTAGAACATGTTATGGAAATGTTTAATTTTCCCAGAGCAAATTGTGGATGCCGTCAGAACTGAGTCTTGAAAATCTAGCATAGTTTCCCAGGTAGAACAGTAAATGAAGCATTTGGATAAAGGGAAATTGGTAAACAATGATCACAGACATGATGTATTCAGCATTTAGAGGAAAGTATAGTCTGGATGCAAATGGAAGGGAAGGGATGGTTGAGCTGAGATGGTAGGTCAAGGTGATGCTGTAAAAGGCGCTGCTGCTAAAGGAGGTTGGACTTTATTTGAGGGCACTCTTGAGCCTTTAAAGTTTTTTTTCAATAAGAAAGACAAGATCAGGTTTGTCTTTCAGAATGATGATTCTGTTAGCATCAGAGAGGCTGATCACAGGAGGCAAAATTGCAAGCAAAGAAGCAGCTTGAAGCCAATTATCCCCTCTTGCCTGACCTCATGTTGGTGAGGGGATGGCCCAGAGCAGCACTCAGAGAGGATGACAGAAAGTGATGGGTAGCAAGGCCATATAAGGGTAGGTCTTAATGTCCCTAATGTTGGGGAAGAAACAAAAGAAACAAGAAGGTAAAAATTAATGCCTGAGATTCTAACTTGGATGACTGGATGTATGGTAGGACAATTAACCATCATTTTTTTAAAAAAGAAAGGGAAAAATCAATTTAGAGTAAGATAATGGGAAAGGGTTGTACTGTTTCAGGAATTTGTAAATTGAAATTAATCCATGGGGCTTAAATAGGCTTCAATCATTAGAAAATGGGAAGTAGAGATCTGGAGTTTGGAATTCTAACTGGGATTGAGGATACAGCATTGGGAGTCAGAAGTTTAAGCAGCAGGAACTAGATGCCCCAGTATGAGGATGTGGAGTGCTCAAAATCATAACAGAGTGAGCCAGGCATTGGAAAATGCCAAGGATAAGAAGAAAGTGGAGATCCTGTCTTCTGGAAGACTGTATTTCATTTGGGGAGAACTGATATATTGCAAAGGACTGAAAGAAAAATTAAGTACAGTACTAAGCTCTGTGCTACTTATAGCTACAAGAGGATACAGCCTACTAATTAAGGCTTGAAATATAAATGAATGAGATCTTGAATACAGGTGGGATTTCTAAACTTAAAACAAACAGAAGAAATAGGATGTAATTGTCGGAGCGAAGGGCCAGGCAACTATTCATATTAGCATTATTAAAGGAGGCTAGAATGAGGAAAGATTGGCTTAATGATGGGCAAAATTATGGAGATAGGAAAAAAACATGTGCATAAAGAGGAAACAAGGAAAATTTAAGTGGCTGGAAAGAGGTAAGTATGAAGGGAGATAAAGGTAAAGGGATAGAGGATAAAAGATAAAGGAGAATGGTTAATTTCAACCTTGAAATTACTCAGGGTTGAAAAGAACAATTTGGAATTGATGTGTGTGCAATAACGGGACTACTAGTCTTTCAAAATTTTACATATAAAATGGACTCAATGAACTCTATGTTATTTTTTGGTTTTAGAAGCAGTTCTTCTACCCAGTAATGATGTACCACACACAGGTAATTTTGAATGACTTGGGGAGGGCTAGACGGACTCCAAGTAATTTCCGGTAGCCACTGTAACAGTCCAGATGATGCATGAGAACCTGAATTGTAGGAATTAAACCTAAAAACATAATTTGAAATGAATTACACTTCAAAGTAGACCAAATATAACGGATGAAGGAGGAGTCAATGAAGAGTCTTGAAGCAAATAAATTACTTTAAAGGTCTCAGTACAAAATGAAAACATAGCTAACCAGAAGTCAGGAGGCTGTGGCTACATGAATGAGTGAGGGTCTATGTTTCTGAGTCTCTAGCACACTTTGGAGCATGCCTTTTAGTTATGTGTACTTAAGTGTTGATCTTTGTGTTCTTGTCTGGCCTTGTCTCTGGGTCTCTCTTTTCATGCATGTGTGTGTGTGTGTGTGTGTGTGTGTTCACATATGCATACATCTCTGTGTGTTTACATGAGGGTCTCTAGGTCTCTTGGCTCCTATGGACATTAGCCCTCATCTTGCTTGCTCACCTGTAATTGTCAATCGCAGCTGTGTCATTGTGTCATCTGGTCAATGTCCTTGTACCTGTGTGTGCATGTCTTTGCTATAAGATTGTGTTGCCATGTTTTAATAGGTGTGTATGCATGTGACAACTGCATTTTTGGCACTCATATGTATGGTCCAGGCTTCTGTTTATATTTATATTTTACATCAGCATGTGTGCGTGTTTGTGTACGTGTGCCTACTTTCTAAGTCTTGACAGTAGTGTACCAGTTGGTGCCTTTCACAGCTAATGTAAAACTGTCAAACGGTCCTGAATGACAAATGGAAAAAAAAAAAACTTAATGTATCTGGCTACATTGGCCTTTTTACCTTTAACAGGAAATTGATCTTATCTTTTACAGCCTATTTCACTACATATCAATGTGCAGATGCAAATACTTCCATGCCACTAACATAAAGCCTGTATCAACCCAAAGCAATCCTTTGTAGAAACTGAATCCAAAATTATCCTCTTTGCTTTATAATGGTAGTGAAAACCAAGCAAAGCATTTTTTGAGCCATAAAATTTAATTTAACTCAAAAGTCACCCTAGCTTATGGATTTTCCTGCACAGACACTTTCATATTAGGAGCCTGTGGTGAAGACTCCCTGTTGATTTTTGTACATTCTAAAAGTAATAGAGAGAGAGGTAATTTTACATTTTTTACTCAACTATTAGTAAAATAACTATGATGGGTTGCTTTTGTTGGGAATGATGTAAAAGAAGGGAGACAGGGAGGGCCCATCACAAGGCCAGTGTTAGGATGGGTCTTTACATTACATTATGGGTCAAGCGGGAAAGGCCCCGCAGACGTCTGTGTTTCAATCTTATAGGAAGTTGGAATGAGGAGACCATTAAATTTACATGCATAAAGGCATGACCCCAGGCATGGAGATAGAGATGCACACAGTGTGACAGGTTCTGTGGCCGATGAGATTGAAGGTGATCTCTGTTTTCATATATAATCAAGCTGAATCTCAGTGAATTTTAGCAGCAGCCCCAGGATCACCACTTGGGATCCTGAAGTCTTGGAGCCGAGATTTAAACGTAGATTTCTTGTTCTATTCTCCAGTTTATGAAGCCACTTCCCAAAGGACATATGTTACAAACATTTCGCCAAACCATCTTCTTCATGTTTGGGGTTCATTGTCCACATTAAAAATAAATCAAAGACAAGCAGTAACCCACATATTCTTGGGTATAAATTTTAAAATGAAACCTGCTGTAATGTACCTGTCAGAAAACATTCACATTCTGAGCCTTTTAGACAACATGGTTGGCCACTTAAGTAGACTTGACTTTAAATTCTCTTTGTTTATTAGTTGTCCACTAATAGGATAAAAAGAGCAATGAGTGCAGGAATCATAGAAATCTGTTCACCAATTTTAATTCCAATGGAGTGCAGCAGGAAACAGTAAGCTTGAGTCCCACTTCCTCAATAGAAACCCCATGCAGGTGTTCAGAGCACACTTGGTATTTCCATCACTGGCTGCTACTGATGTGATACGGGGCATTTTCATCAACCCCAAACACAGAGCAGATGTGTCACAGTGCAATAATTAGCCCAAATTCCATTTACCTTTATTCTGATGTAAATGAATCCCGGTATTTTAGCTGTGCACATTGCTGAGTGCTAAAAATGTCATTCCTTATCACCCCTTACAACCAGGTGTGGCTACTAAGATCTTATAAGATATAGGAAGCAGTGTTGTCATGACGCTTCTTAAGATTCTCTTAAAAGGAAGGGATATCCTTGTTCTTCCCTCTTTACCTTTCCTGCTGCATGAAACGTGGAAGCAATGGCCAGAATATCAACAGTTATTTTGAATCACGAAGCAATTTTGGTTATGTAAGCAGCCAGGCATGAGAAACGAGCAAGTTTTTGAGTTCCTGGAACCATGAATTCTTGAATTGCCTACCTCTGAACTACTCCTACATGGAAGAAATATGTAGTTCTATTTTGCTTAAGCCACTATAATTTGAACTGTAATACTCGCAGCTGAATTTAACCTGCTCTGATGAAGGAAACATCTTGCTTCCAGGTCCTTAGTGGCTGCAAGATAACTGCTTCCCCTTCCATCATACTCCCATTTATGACCTATATCGTTCTATACAGCATCTATCAGAGAGCAACTAAGCCAAGAATTCTCTACACAGATTTTCTTTGGTGCTGGCAAAGTAGAAGCAGTGCTTTAAATCCTGGAAGGTGTGGCTCGGAGGACATGTTGGTGGGAAGTAAGGTAGGGCTGCTGGGCAAAGAGAGGAAAAACCTTGCTAGTAAGGAATATACTTCATCTTTTAGTACATCACTGGGCCACGCAACTAGGGGAGAAAGAATGATTGATTTGACGCGTCTCTACTTTCCACATTATTTTAATTTATGCAAAAATGGGACTTCTATTTTTGAAATACTTCATACCAAATACATTGATTGAATTGCACCAGGAGACTAAATGAGAATTTAACAAAAATGGGAGGAAAAGAAAATGAAAGAAAATAGAAAATAATGACACTAATAAAGCCAGAGTATCTATTATCATAATCAATATTAATGTCTTCAGCTCCTTCACATAAAGACAAATGATCTCAGACTGCATAAAACAATCTGACAACACCCATAAATCAAATTAACATAGAAATGTTAAAATTAAAGAGATTTTGGATTGAAACAATATTAACTTATAATATGACTTCTCCTACCTTCTGATTGGAATATCAATTGGGGGCGAGAAAAAGAAAAATATGGAAACTCACAATACTATCAAAACTGAAGGCTGGCAATCTAATGGTAATTTTGAAAAAGCTGACTCTATTTGTAATGATGGCCATTAACATTTAATGATGCTTATTATATACCTATATATATTTATATATATATATACTACAGGTTTTATAAACATCATCTCATTCAATTCTCACAATTATTCCCCATTTTAAAAATGAGAAAATTAAGTTTTAGTGAGACTTCGCCCAAGGTCAAACAACTAATAAATGAAAAAGCTGAGACTCAGAATCAGGTGTTGAATGGTGAACCATATGGATTTTCATGGAGAAAATAAATACCCAGGTTTGGACAAGACACATATTAAGTTCAAGGGAATACAGAGGTACTGCCTGAAAAACATTGGGCTATGATTTTAATATTACCTACTTACTGTTTATTGACTCAGAAGTCAAGTAACTACTAATCTGAAGACCCGGCCACATGCTCTCTCTGTCTTTTGGACAGTAGTACTCTGTGAGCTGAACATTATGTTAGACCTTTTCTCACCCATGCCATTTTTCTGCACAAGAGAAAAGGTGGTATATTTCAGAAACCCATAGGCCAGGAACAGATGAGACTCCATTAGAATGGTCTATTCTGTTGTGAAGTTATCTCTGGTAATGTGCTGAGTATAGAATTTGGATATAGAAAAGTGAACCCGAAACTAACATTTGTTAATGCACTACAGCAGTTCAGAGAATTAAAGAACAAAACAGTGGAGACAGAAAATATCTCATATCCATAGATCAGTGGTCTATCAAAAAAAAACCACACACACATGAAAAACTTAAGTCTTGAAATCTGATCTGAGAAGCTAATTTGTTTACACACAAGTAGGCTAACAGTAGAACAAATATCAACCAAAATCCTACCTCATTTAAAGGTGAGTAAAGAAAAAAATAAGAAATGTTGGAAAACAATATAAAGAAAAATCAATAGACTCAGAAAAAACAGAATAATAAAAATGATATACTGAAAGATCAGAATAAACTTAGAAGAAACTACACATAATCTTTAATAGAGAATAAAAATAAATGAATATTAAGAAAACAGGAAAAATATTACAGAGAGAGCAAGTAGAAATGCAAAACAAAATGAGTGAAATTATAAGAAAGATAGGTGAAATAAAGAAATATTTTAAGGAAGAGTACAAATCAAATTGTAGAATCAAAATTTACACTAGAAGTAGTATTAAGCAAAATTCATTTTACAGAGATGTAAGTAATATACCCTAAAACTCAAAGTATAATAAAAAAATAAAAAATTAAAAAAATTAAAACACAAGAACATTTTTAGAATTCAGAAGGGAAGTGAAAAATAAAAGATACAAAGTTACAAAAACTGATAATATATAAAGAAGGATGAGTATAGAATTCTGAAATATAGATAATTGTTCCTTAAGAAAATACCAGATCTTTAAAAAGTGGGAAAAAAAATGATTAAGATATCCTAAAACATAGCCACTCTTGAAAAAGAGTATTTTTGTAAATTGAAAATTCTTAACATTCAAAACAAATGACTATACAAACCTAAGTACATCTAGCCAACATTTTAGAATTATAAGAATAAAAGAACTACACAGGTGTGCATAAAGATACCAATATTAAGCTGAAATAAAATTTTACACATATGCTCGTTGCTTTCTTCACATAATTGCTATGGAAAGATGTTTGCAGATATGTGAGTATTAAGATGGTAAGCTGAATACAGTACTGAGGTCAACTTCATCATGAAACTGCAATAAATCTCTAGTAAAGGAATTGTAGGAAGGCATGAATTAAAAAGAACAAAGGGTATAAGAATCAACAAAACACCTTTTGGATGCTAGAAAGCAGAGAGAATAATGTAACTGACTCAGCAGGCCAGAGAAAGGTGAACAGTTTATCTAGAAGTCAGAAAAATTGATGGAAACTCAATTTAGATTCTAAAAATTCCAAAATCTGAGAAAATGGCAGAAATGATAGCTCTAAAATTGGGATGTAGAAAGCAAAATTTTAAAAATGGAGAACTTCTGTGAATCTGGTTAAGAAACAAACAGAACTTTCTCTCACATTAGGCCACTCCACACTGCTGGGTTAATTACCTTGCACCACTATGGAAACAGATGGGAGGGTAATTCCCTGCAAAGGGTAAATCAGAAATCCCCAGGACTGAGGTATATCATTCACAGGTGAGGACTGCACATGTCAACTATGATCACTATTCTAGGTAGTCTGGTTGGATGAGGTTGTAACATTGTGAGAAAAGAAAAAGCTCAAAACTCGAGATTATGTATTGATACTTTCATTATTCTTTCCTCATCTATCTCTCCATATTTTGATGGGCAAGTGTATTTCACATGTGTAGAAGAGTGGAGGAATGTTTTCTTTCTCTGGGGACTCTGACCACTCCAAAGAATATGACCTGAAGATACTGATGTTGAGGGTTTCCTACTGGGATCTTCCAAGAGAGAAGCCAAATGGACAATTCCCAGCCACCTACCCACAGAGAGCCTTGGAATAGGTTTCAAGCACAGCATTTTTAATATAAGCAGACAGCCAAATATTGACAAACATTTAGGGGAACGATCCTACATGAAAACAGGCACTACCATAGAAAGAAGACAAATGCAGCAATCTTAGGCTACACAAAGAGAAAATATTCAAAGTCATATTCAGAGTTAAATTAATAGTCATTTTGTTTATTATTAAGAGAGTCATGTCTAAGGAGGAGGAATAATATTGACAAATCTTTTCAATTTCCAAAACATAATTCTTAGTTTTCCAAGGGTTTCTTTTTCCTTTAAAAAATCTTAAGATGGGCTACTTTAGCAATATAAAAGAAGAAACTCTTCTGTACATTCCTCTCACACATTCCCCCTTCAAAAAAATGAAGAATCCCATTAATACAATTAATAGGTAAATAACAAACATGAAAGAAGACAAGTGTGAAATATATTTATGATAAACACACCATTCAATAATCTTTATGTATTTGGAGTTTTTAAAATGAGAAAAACAAAAACAATCACGTATTAAAAAGAAGGTGATAAATATAAGCAAATATTTACAAAAGTACAACAAATGCTTATCACAAGTTTAAACAATGATAAACCCAAAAGAACTTATTCTGAAAACAAATAACCATGGCTGAGCCCATGTGTGCTAGGAGATAATTATGAAATTGGGAGTTCTCTGAATTAACCTTCATATAAAAAATATAATAAGTAATAATAATGTGCTAATATGAAGCTTATACATATTTTATTAAAATGTTACAGTAAACACAGCAATTATTATAAAATTCTCTACAGGGTGGAACACTCCCATCACCCTGCCCCTTTGGATGCCATGCCACTAAGTCATATTCAGACTTAAATTAAGAATCATTTTGTTTACTATCGAGAGAGTCATATATAAGGAGAGGGAAATAATAAGTTCTAGACTGAATACTGCCTTAGTCCAGCCTACGAATCATAAAAACAGGAACTAACAGAATGAAACACTTACCAAGTAAATTAATTGCATGCCAGAATAAAACTAAAAATTTTATGAATAATAATAAAATCTCCCAACAAGTAAAATTTGCAATGTCTGACATTGAATAAAAAATTACTAGGCATGCAAAAAAAGCTGAAAAATAAGACCAATGAGGAAGAAAAAATTCAATCAGTTGAAATAGAAGCCACATTTGAAAAAATAATTTAAAAAGAATAAAACTATATAAAGGTGCATCATAATCAAATTTTTAAAAATCTGTGATAAAAAGAAAATCTTACAAACAGGCAGAGAGAAAAGATGCGTTACATACATAGGAACAAAGATAAGAAAGATGGCAGATTTCTTATCAAAATAATGCAAGCAAGAAGACAGTCAAGCACATCTTTAAAATACCAAGGAGGGAATAAAAAAAAACTACTGAGAAAAAAATACCTTTCAATAATGAAGATAAATAAAGACTGTTTCAGACTTACAAAATTTGTATGAATTCGTCAGCAGCAGACCCACACTACTTGAAATGTTAAAGCAAGTCCTCCAGGCAGAAGGAAAATAATACCAGATGATTATATTGATCTAAACAAAAGAATGAAGAGCACCAGAAATGGTAACTAAATTAGTAAATATATATATTTTTCTATATATATGTATGTGTGTATATATAGACATAATTATTTAAATATCCTTAAACAATTATTGATTGTTTAAACAAAAATAATAGCAATGCAATATAGTATTTATAATATGGACAAAAGTGAAATATATGTCAACAATACCACAAAGACCAGGAGAGGAAGAATGAAAAAATTATTGTAAGGCAATTTTCCTACACATGAAGTATTACAATATCACAAATATAGATTTTAATAGTTAAAGAGATATATGAAAAATCCTAAAACAGCTACTAAAATACAAAGCAGAGATTTATAGCTAATAGGTCAACAAAGAACATGATATGGAATCATTAAAAAATTCAATCAGGCCGGGCCTGGTGGCTCACTCCTGTAATCCCAGCACTTTGGGAGGCCAAGGCGGGCGCAGATCACCTGAGGTCAGGAGTTAGAGACCAGCCTCAACATGGAGAAACCCTGTCTCTACTAAAAATACAAAATTAGCCGGGCGTGGTGGTGCATGCCTGTAATCCCAGCTACTGGGGAGGCTGAGGCAGGAGAATTGCTTGAACCTGGAAGGCGGAGGTTGCGGTGAGCTGAGACCGGGCCGTTGCACTCCAGTCTGGGCAACAAGAGTGAAACTCCATCACACACACAAAAAATTAAATTAAATTTAAAAATAAAAATAAAAAATTCAATTAATCTAAAAAAAGTAGAAAAAAGGAAAAGAGAACAAAGAACAGATGGGACAAATAAAAAATGAATAGCAAGAAAACAAATGGGAAGATGACTTTAAAATGTTGACTAGATGTACTTAGCTTTACTCAGCTATTTATTTGAGTCTGTTGGAATATTGAGAATTTTTTCAATTCACAAAAAATAATTCTTAGATTTCCAAGGCTTATTTTCCTTTAGAATATTTTAAAACAGTCTACTTTAGCAACATAAAATACTAAAGTCTCCTGTGCATTCCTCTGTCACGCCCCCTCTCAAAAAAAAAGAAACCCATAAATGCAATTAAGAAGTAAATAACAAATATGAAAGAAAACAAGTATGTAATATATTTATGATAAAAATTTAAATATTCTATATGTATTTAGAGTTTTTACAATGAGAAAAACAAAAATGATCACCTATTCAAAAGCAGGAAACAACTATGAGTGAATGTTTACAAAAGAACAAATGCCTAATGAAAAGTATGAAAAATATTAACATTTCCCTAATTTTACATATGTAAAATAAATAAGCTATTTTGCCTATAAAATTGACATTATTATAAATTGCACTATTCGGTTTTGCCAAAGCCAAGAGAAAATGTCACCTTTATGTAATCCTAACGAGACTGTAGTCAGTCTGCAAATAAATAATTATTGAGCATCCATCATTAGGTGTCAGATGTGGAATGCAAATCGTATTTTTATATAAAAATTCTTAAAATTTCTCCCAGTACTACTTCTCATTGAAATTTGTTCTAGAAAAAAAAGTGAATATTTGTCAAGATTTCTTGAAAAGCTACCACATTTATAAATTAATAAAATATAACAGCATAAATGTCCAGTTGTAGAGAACTGATTAGCAAATGGTAGCATCCATACAATGGAATGCAACATAGTACTTATATAAAAATATATATGAAAATATTTTTTATGTCTATACATAGATATATAAATGCACATACCATGTTTTAATAAATAAGTTATATAGGGCATAAACAGATATTAGAGTGCCAGTGTTTTCTAAAAATATTAAATCAAACCATGAAAAAGATTAGAAGGCTAAATACTATAATAACTCCTATAACTTCTCCTTTGCTAGTTGATTTATATCTTGAATCCTAACTTCTCCCTTGAATTCCACACTACTATAACCAAGTTGAAAGTTCACATGTCCAAAACCAGAACTCTTATTTGCTTTCCTTCCCCAAACTAGCTCCCCACCTAGTTTTCCTAATATGAATAAGCAAAAATATCATTTTTCTTGACTGTTTTCTTTTCTTACCTCTCACTACCAACCTTCAGCCAAGTACTGCCATCTCTTGACTCCAAATCTCCCCCCTGCTACTTGCACTCTTGCTCTCTAAAATCCATTCTCCATACAGCAGCCAGAGTTATTCATGGAGGTAGAGAGTAAAATGATACATACCAGAGGCTGGGGAAGGTGTGTGTGTGTAAAGGGCAGTGGTTCGAGTGAGAGTGATCAAGAGGGGTTGGTTAATGAGTACAAATGTAGAGTTAGATAGAAGGAAGGAGTTCTAATGTTACATAGCAGAGTAAGGTGACTAGAGTTAGCAACAATATATTGTACATTTGTAAATAGCAAGAAGAGAGGACTTGAAATCTTCCAACACACAGAAATGATAAATACTCCAGGTGATGAATATCCTAAATATCCTGAGTTGATCATTACACATTCTATGTATGTAACAAAATATGACATCTACTCCATAATTATGTACAAATATTATGTACCAATTAAAAATTTTTGCCAGGTGCTGTGGCTCACGCCTGTAATCCCAGCACACTGGGAGGCCTAGAGAGGTGGATCCCTGTTAGGAGTTCGAGACCAGCCTGGTCAACATGGTGAAACACCATCTCTAATAAAAATACAAAAATTAGCCTGACATGGTGGTGCATGCCTGTAGTCTCAGCTACTCGGAAGGCCGAGGCAGGAGAATCACTTGAACCCAGGAGGTGGAGGTTGCAGTGAGACTAGATTGCACCACTCCACTCCAACCTGGGCAACAGAGCGAGACTCCATCTCAAAAAAAAAAAAAAATTTTAACAGAGAAACAAAAACCTACAGACCCTATCATAAAGGTCCCTTGCTTGAAGCCCAATAATGGCATCTCACCACACTGAAAAGAAAATCTGAATTCCTCACCATAGTACCAAAAGCATACATGAACTGTCTTCTCCTGCATTACTAACCTAAGATCAACCACGGCCTACCTTGTCCATGACTCTTAAGGTCCTAGCCTCAATCAGGACAAGCATGTTCTTACCTGGAGGCATTGCCTAGATTGCTCCTCCTCAGCCTTCACAGAGATCTTTTCTAACCACTTCTAAACCAGAACTCTCTTGCCAGCCTTCACCTATCCTACACTGATATACCAGAGATTTCCCATCATTTATAGCTCCCTGAATTAATTTGTCTCATTCACCTACTGATGTAATGAATGGCAGTGATGTCTAATCGAAAATCTAAGTCCTCAAGGACTATATTGCCTAAATATTTACAATATTGTAGTTGGTATCTGGTTGCTGATTTTTATCTCCTTCTTTGTGCTTCTCACCATTATCCAAATTTTATATGACTGATAAATATTTTAAAGACAGGAATGAAAAGTTCATATATGCACAAAACATAAAATAACAATGGCAGAGCTTAAGGTGCAAAGTAAAGAGATGCATTTTCCTTGAGAACCTGATTAAGTCACTCCTTCAGTTGTGGGCACTTTTTGAAATAATCTTTTTGAGTGGATGGTTAAAAAAGAAATTTCTTATATTAGAAGAGAGATTAATATGAAAGAGCTGTCGGTAAATTTGGAAGAGACTCCATAGGTTAATTAGACCTTCTGAAAAGAGGCCAATAAAAACGAGGGAGAGCAAAGTGGCCTCTTTTGCTGGCCTGAATGGTTTGGGTACTTTAAGCCACAAGCGGGAGAAAGCCAAGAGCACAGTAAGAATTTAACTGAAAATCAATAGTCCATAGCACAAACTCCATTCTCTGTCACCCTGCCAACTGGTTCCCAACAGGGCAATAGCATTTTAATAAAGTAGCTGTTAATTAGAGGAGGAGATTCACATGGTTTAGTTAACACTGTTTAGCTAAAGGACTAGACAGATTTGGAGAGCTTTATTAACTCAAAAAACTGAGTCATGAAGGGAGGACTTTGGCTTATGTATAAAAGGGTTAAATTGATTCCATGTGCTAGAAAGAGCTCTGAGTTGCAATTCTCTTGAAAGCAACACATCCCATAGTTACATATCTCCGTTGCTGTCTTGGGTTGACTTACTGGTTTCTCTGCCAGTAATGATGATAGGCTGAGAAGTGGTGGAAGCTCACTCACTTGACACTTCAATGTATTCTCTTTGGGTTCAGTGAAAAGGGGCAGCCAATAACTTAGTGACTTCTCTTGCCCTTGTCTTTAGAAAGATTTACTCTGCCCAAAAAGGAGTGGCGAATAGAATGAGATGATGACAATGTTAAAAGTCAGTGGCTGACTTTTGCAAACAGAATAATATATTTGACACACAGAACAACTGACAAAATGATGGCACCTCTTTCAACAGAGCAAGGCACCTAGTACTGATGCAGTAGCCTGCCCTGTAATGTTCAACTGCCCAGCAATTAAATGTAAAAATTAAAATAAAAAGGAAAGCTCAGTGATTTTGTGGAGTGATTTGACACTTTTATGTATAAATTTAAGCTCACAAGAATGGAGGTATTTTAGCCATTCACCTCTCCTTTAGCTATCAAGTTTGAGCTCCTGAACACATCCTGGAAACTAGTGTTCACTTGAGCTAAATTTAAATTCGACGGATAATTGCAGAAGTTTTGAAGAATGAGAATTGATCCATGAAAACCAAATCTATTGTCCTATTCTCTCTTCAAGAACAGAATCTATTCTAGTGAAACAAAGTTTCATTTTCCATTGCATTCTGGAAGTTTCCCTTAATATATAAGCTTCCGGCAAGTCATTTGAGAGTTTGGGCACACTGATATTGGGAATGATCAAGAGTGATGGGCCACTTTGTTATATCAAGCCACTGAATATATTCATGTAATAATCAATACATTGTAGTATATGAATCTAAGAAGCAATGGAGTGAATCTGCTTTCCCATGGCAGACACCTTGGCCAAGCTTAATTACTTTGCTTAAACTTAGAGCAATCCAGGATCTCCATCTGTCAAATAGGGGTAATTGCAGTTGATATCTTTCTTTCCTAGAAGTATATAGGGATCATTATTCAGATAGTATGGGTCAGGAAGCTAAGGATTCAGTGACCACAGCACCTGTTACTGAAAGGTAGTTGAAAAGAGAACAGGCTTTCAATGAGATAGACCAGGACTGGAAATCCAGCAACTCCATTTACTATCCAGTGAATGTATTAATATAAAATTCTCTTATCCTTTCAGAGCCTGAGATTTCTTATCAGTAAAAATGGGGAAAATATATCTACCTCAGCATGTCTATGTGAAGATTATAGCCAATGTATGCAAAGTGCTGGCCTACTAAAGGTATAAAAAAAGGGGAAGTGATTGCTTTATATATTTAATGGACCACTTGCCCCGTAGTTGGTGCTTCTGTATTTAAAATAAGATTTCATGCTCCTTAAAGTTGGAACTCATGACTTGTGTTATCATATTCACACAAATTCTGAGAACAGTGCACCGTGCAATAGCAGACCATTAACCAACCTCTAGTTATGAAACGAGTGATTGATAACTAAAGTCCCATAACTTCATGTACTTTCTCTATGCCGGTGACTCCAATTCTTCCAGCACTACCACTTCCTGGGGCTCCAGGCTCAATGGCTTATTGGACATCCCCACCTGAATTCTTGATAATAATCTTTTAAAATTTCCCAAATAGAATTCTAAGTTTTTTAATACTTCCCTATACCTTGTTCTTTTCCAGTCGTCCTCTCTCAGGAAATAGCATGCCAATTCACTTTGTCTCAAGACAGAAAGACTTCACCAATGTCTAACCTCACTAACAGTGTATTATAGTACATATTTTCCATACCCCCAGGGCTCCAGGTATTGTACATATTTTTACAATTTTTCCAATATAATTTTATTCTAGTTTATATTTCCCATATTAACAGTGAGCTTCATTTCCTCATTGGCTGTTTATGAGCCTTGCTGTTCATTCATGTGTCAGTACTTAGATCACATGCTGAACTTGTTTCCCTACTACCACATTCACTGAGCAAGAACTAACTGAATGTTGGTCTTTATCCTTAAAATATTCTCTTCAATATTCGATGTTTTAGAGAAACCCTGCATTCAAAGTCAAATACTTTGCTATTCCCTGAGTTATTCAAATTGATAGGGTTCTTCTTGTCTCTCTTACCGTCCTATTTCTTCTTCTTGCTTGGGTTAAAAGCAAACAGAGAACTGTGCCTTAAAAATTCCATTGCACCACTGCACTCTAGCCTGGGCAACAGAGCAAGACTCTGTCTCAAAAACAAAACAAAACAAAACAAAAAAAAAGAAATTCCTTGCAAAACCCATTATTATGATTCACTCTGTTTAGCGATGTTTTCATCTGTATAGCCATGACAAAGCATTCAGTATCCTATGACTTTTCCCAGGAACCTTCAGAATTTAAAATCTGTTTGCTGTTTATACTTTTGCATGATTTCCTGCTTAAAAAACTTTTGCTCCAAAACTGAGTTTACCTCTTCTGCCAAGCCATTAGCAGACTGGTGAGGAAGAGTGTTGCTAGGGGACAGGATTTCAGAATAAGTACATTATCTTCTATCAGAAAACCACTGAAAATAAGATATTTAGATGATTCTATTGTGTTTAGGTAGGTAAAATGGATTGCTTTTTACTATTTTTTTGAAAAGGGCTAATTAAATTCACACTTGTCAACCATAGTGGTAATACAGAGCTTAAATTCTTACAGGCTATGTGAGCTCAGTAAATATCCACTAAAACAAACAAACAAACAATAAACAACTCTTATAGGATCCTTGAGGCTCAGCTCAAGATGTTTCTTTATTCATGAAGGCTTTCCACCACCTCTCAGTGAAAAGAAATTTGAATTTTTCGCTCCATTCATTCCAGGACTCTCTCCAGGTAAACATCTGACAGCATCCACACATAGCTTTATATTTAAGTTAATTATGCGTCTTTTCCTTTTCAAGTTCCTTTAGAAGAGTGACTTCTTCTTATTTGTATTTTTAACTCCCTCTGTATAGAACCCAGGACATTTACCTTCCTTGATTCTGCTGCATCTCACAAAGTCTATCTCAACAAAATTGACTGAGCACCTACTATGTTCCAGGGATGAAGCCTGATGCTATGGGACTAAAAAACTAACGAAGGCATGGTTTCTATTTCTTAGATTCTCTCTACTTAATAAGAGAAGCAGAAAAATAAACATGCTTAAAATATTCTGTATAAAGAACTATGACTGGAGTGAACCCAGGGTACTATGAGAGAACAGAGGGCGTTAGCCACCCAGGTAACCCAAAGGAAGATGTTGGAGAAGGAAACTGATTCCGGAATGAAATCCTAAAGGATGAGTCCAATAGATGGAACAACAGAAAAGGAACATGACAGACAGGGAAAGCAACATTTTTAGAGACTTGAAAACCAGTAATATATTCAGGAAACTGCAAGCAGTTAGAGATATCTGGAGTGCTGAGAGAGTGAAGGAAGATAGTGTTGGAGTGGTCAGGAGGTTGGATGATGAATGGCTTTAAATGCCAGGCTAATTTCCTGAGTGCAACAGAGAACCATTGCATATGAAACTTAGTTACTTGCATATACATCATTGAACCTAGCTTCCAAAGCTATGCAATCAGCAATGTTACTTTCAGGTGATGCACCTAATCTGTAACTTGCAGCCTTCATGGAAGTTTAGATTAAATCAAATCATTATTTTCATAGTTGGTCTTCTATTTTAATTTTTTGTTTGTCTTAAAAGGAATTTGAAGCCTACTAAAAAAAATTGAAACCTATCTACAGCTAAAGACTATCATTTTCTTCTTGTTTCATGCTCTTCATGCAGAAATTTGAGCATTTAAATAATATTCTTGTCATGTATTTTTCACACCTTCATCTGAATGGAAAGCTTGAGTGAGTAAACTAATCCCCATGAAAGATTTCATTTCCAGTGTGAAAATGATCAGGTTTAAGAAGGAAAAAAGGCTCTTATTTTAATCAAGGACAGTGGTTAAGAATGGTACAATTCCCATAAAAATAATATGCCACTTCTCTCAGGATTTCAAGAGTAAGCATTTGTGGCATTTTACTTACATGTGAAGAAAAAGTACACAAGCCCAAAGGAATGATCTCAAAACAGTGTAAGAGGAGAGTTTATTTGACAATAAATTTGCAAACTCCTCAACACAACTGGCATCAGCTATAGCCTTATTAAACCCAACAGTCAGATCATTCAGAGAGAAATATACATCCAATTTACCTGCGCAGACACACTTCCATGAAAAGACTTGAGATTTTAACATCATATACACTTCTCTTAAAGGGCCTCCTATTTTAGACTTTCAAATACAACACATACGGAGACACAGACATAGACATACACACAGACATGCTCACAGGAGCACATACACCGTGAGACACCATAGACCAACACAGACATGTTCACAGGAGACTAAAAAAGCCAAAATATTCAAACATTTAGATGACAATTAAATTTAGAGCCATTTTGGAGAAAATATTCACTTGTTTAACTGAAAATAATTTGTAACAATGAATAAATGACATGTTAATTCAATTTCCTTCATAAAAGGACTTTGATGTTGACTAACATTTTATTCAATGTAGTCAACAACTTGGCCCCATTTTTCACTCATTTCTGCATATTTTCCTTATCAAGGTTCAGTTACCACTCTAGAAAAACAAAATATCCCCTTTCTATTAAATGGAGATCATGTTTTCTAAACTACCTTGATAGGAGTGTTTTTTGTAATAATCCTAAAGGAACACAAAGGTACGTGAGTGACCTAGACAATTTCACAGGGCTCCCGATGCTAATCACGTTCCTTGATCCTCACAGGAACATTCAGTATCATGCACATTACTTTCTCCTTTGCCTAAAACATCACTTGATAATGTTTGGGTTGTATTCTTAAAACACTTGAAACATACTACAAGCTGGAAGATCTATATTCCATCTTGTCTGTTTCCTAAAAGATAGACTCTTGATCAAATTTCCCACCTGGAAAGCAAATTTCTATGCCTCCTTCTCCCTTAACATTTTAACTTACTCTCCAATAACACCACAAACATTCTGCCAGTGGTATTCATGTCTGTCATTCTTCTGCCTATTCCCTGCCTCCCTTCTGTCTGGATTCTCCCCATGCTTCCCAGCTAATATTCCATTTCTCCCTTACAGACTTTCCTGACCTCCCTGAATTGACACTGTATAGGTATGTTGAATTGATCCTGCAATATTTTAAATGATTTCAGGATTAGTTTATGAATAGCTGTATTTTGCAAAATAGATGTCCATAGACACAAACCTCTAACCTGCTATCAGTTTGACCTTGACATAGGAGGAGATACTTATAAGAAAAATAAAATCTCAGGTAATGATTATCTTCTTTAACAAGACAGCAACCTATTCCTTTGGCTCATTTTATATTACAGATTGAATCCTTCTGGAATATGACTTGTAGCTATTAAATATCTTTTTATACTTTTCAATGACCATTTGGTTAAATGCAAAAGCAATATACTTTCTTTAAGCACAAGACAGCCATTAGTCAGCTCACTGTTGAGTTACATTTGGCCTTAAATTTTGACTTGCAATATTTACCATTATTACTGGATGATAAATTGCAATAAGAAAATATACTTCATTTCCCTGTAAACTCAGTCTATTTTAAATGGATTTAACAATGCTTAATAGTACATTCAAAGATACCCAAAGCCAATGTTCCCTGAAGCAAATCACAAGAATGTTGAACAACTTCATAATGACCATTTAATCCCCATCATTACTACAGACTGGGATTCCTGCCGATGCAATGACAATGTAGTTTAGAGAAAATTAAGCAATAAATTAAAAATTATAAGCTCCATTGTTGCCATGGGAACCCCATGTATGAACTCCTATGAAGTTTTAAATAGTTTCTTCTTATGGGATATTAATGACGATTGACACTTTCAACGTAAACTTATTTGTATGGGAGCTTCATGCTGATAATCATACCTATATTATTAATAGCTATTAAAATGTAAAAAAACCTATAAAAGTAACAGGTACTGTCAAACAAGCTAACTTTATCTTAAACTCCATGGATCTTCCTTCAAAGCACTCTGGCAGGTAGACACCATTGGAGCTAAAGTCTGATGAAGGATAAATTCCACAATTTTCCAATTCTGGAAATTCACTAGAAATTTCTTTTTTTTACAGACATCCTTGTGAAAATGTTTACCCATGTATATTTATGTTAATAAGACACTTCACAAAATACCATGGCACTAATAATAGGAGGTGATATTGATATTATGCTGGCTAACAGTTTCAGAGTACCTGTTATTGCCAGGAACTTCATAAAGATGATCTCACAAAAGGCTCACAATACCTGAGAAGACAAATTTTAATCTATAGATTTTGGATGAGGAAGTTGAGGCTTGGGGGATCGTGTTACATGGACATACCTTCCAGTTGTTAAGGAGCAAAGCTGAGACTGAAATTCTGGTATATCTCATTCCAAAGACAGACAGAACACAATGAGTGTTTGTGAAAAAAAAATAAATGAAAATGTTATAATCAATCTATGTAAGTGTAGATTGATATACTTTTTGATATTGCTTTTGCTTTCTGAGAAATCAGAAAGTGAAATTTTGCCCTAAAATATGATGTATGTCCAATTTAATAAGGAGGACAATGTTAGCACAAGTACCCTAGTCACTGTTCTCTACAGCTTCACATAAAAATGGCCAAAACATATGAACAGAGGAATGTCTCTGCCTCAACACTGAGCTATATCAGTTCCCCAACATTTCCTTATTTAAAATTATTTTTAAATTGAACAATTACAATTCAGAAAATAATCGATATGTTTTCTAGTGAGAAAGGTGCACATAAATGTAGACCAGGAAGCAGCTAAAGTTTAGAGGATTCTGCTACCTTTGTTTTCTGTACATGTCCGTACTACCTAACTGTTATGTATTGAGCTTTTATCATTTTTATAATCACATGAAATATAAATATTGAAAATTAAATGAATATGCTTACACATCTATTAAATAAAATAACATGGTCACCAGTCAATATTATTTTAATTAAATAAATGGCTGGATAATCTCACAGCCTTCTTCAGTCAGCAAAATACAGAATGCTGCTCTATTGAAGTCTCTTTGCTTTTGATTATATATGCTTCACTCTACCATCATAAATATCAAATTAGCAGGTACATGTTGGCATTAAGCCATACCCTTTTTATTACGATATGTTTGTAATTAGCATTTTTACACAGCCATATGAGAACTAATGAAGCCTGGGGCCCAATGGATACTGCTTATGGTGTTTCCTTATGTCTCTTTCATAATTACAGTAATCCATGTCACAGTAGAGAGAAGGTTACTGATATCCCATTAATACAATAACCACCTTCTCTAACAGCAGTATTAGTGATCTGCAATATATTATACTTATTTTTAAAAGGTAAATGAACAAAGGTAGGCATCCTGATTAAATCAACACTATCATGAGGACTGTCATTAATGTAATTTGACCTTTTCTGACCCTTAAGTTTCCATTTTGTAACTCTACATTGAAAGCAATTTAAAGAGCACAGGTGAAAACGTGCTCTGATTGGGAAACTAGCTAATGGCCATTAATCAGAAAACATTTATACCTGTGTGTTTTTATAAAATCGTTTTGTATCAGAGTCCTCCATGGTGTCTAACCTGTTTCACTAAATTTATCTTACAAAGTAGGTGAAAGATTAAAGAGCAGTCAATAAATTTATAGACAATAAAAAACAATGAAATAAAAAAGAGAAGTGAAATTGTCTCCGTTTGCTGATGATCTTATATAGAAGAAACCCTAAAGTGTTCACCTAAAGTTGTTAGAATGGATAAAATAATTCAATAAAGTTGTAGGTTACAAAATCAACATACAAAAATCAGTACATTTTCTATAGCACTAACAATAAACTATACAAACAAGAAATTAAGAAAGCAATCCAATTTACAATAGTATTTCAAAAAGAAAACTTATGAATAAATTTAATTGAGGAAGTGAAAACCAAAAAAAATTGATAAAATAAATTAAAGGCAACATGTACAAACAGAAAGAAATCCCATGCTTATGGATTAGAAGAATTAATATCATTTACATGTCCAAACTACCCAAAGCAATCTACAGATTCAATGCAATCTCTATCAAAATTCCAATGGCATTTTTCACAGAAATAGACAAAACAATTCTAAAATTTATATGAAACAAAAAAAACCCCCAAATAGCCAAAGCAATCTTGAGCAAAAAAAGCAAAACAGCATTACACTCCTGATTTCAAAATATATTACAAAGCTATAATAGCACACACATCATGGTACTGGCATAAAAAGAGAAATATAATCCAATGGAACAGAACAGAGAGCCCTGAAATAAACCCACACATTTATAGTCAATTGATTTTTGACAAAGGTGCCAAGAATATACAATGGGGAAAGCACAGTCTCTTCAATAAATGGTGCTGACAAAACTGGATATCCATATGCAGAGGAATGAAATTGTACCCTTGTCTTATACCATACACAAAAATCAACTCAAAGTGAATTAAAGACTTAAATATAAGGCCTGAAATTTAAAATGACTAGAAGAAAATGTAGAGAAAAAGCTTCACAACATTGGTGTGGGCAACGATTTCTTGGATAGGACCCCAAAAGCATAGGCAACAAAAGCAAAAACAGACAAATGGGATTGCACCAAACTAAAAACTTTTTGCATAGCAAAGAAAACAATTAAGAACGAAGTGAGTGAAGAGACACCCTACTGATTGGGAGAAAATATAGGCAAACCATACATCTGATAAGGGGCTAATATCCATCATATATAAGGAACTCAAACAACTGAATGTTAAAAAAAAGAAATAACCAAATCAAAAAGTGAATAAAGATCCTGAATAGATATTTATTAAAAGAAGACATACAAATGGCCAACAGATATATGAAAAAAAAGTTCACCATCTCTAATTGTCAGGGAAATACAAATTAAAACCAACATGAGATATTACCTCATACCTGTAGGATAGCTAATATCAAAAGGACGAAAGATAATAAGTGATGGCAAGGAGGCAGAGAAAAGGGAACCCTTGTACACTGTTGATAGAAATGTAAATTAGTGTAGCCACTATGGAAAACAATGTAGTGGTTCCCCCGCCCCAAATTACACAGAATTATCATATGATCCAGCAATCCATCTACGGAGTATATGCCCAAAGGAATTAAAATAAGTAAGTCAAAGAGATACCTGCACTCATAATTCATTTCAGCATTATACACATTAGCCAAGGTATAAAAGCAATGTAATTGCCCACCAAACGATCAAAGGATAAACAAAACACACACACACACACACACACACACACAATGGAATACTATATAGCCTTACACAAAAAAGAAATTCTGTCACTTGTGACAACATGGATGAAACTGAAAGACATTATGTTAAGTAAAATAAACTAAGTACAGAGACAAATACTGTATGATTTCACTTACATGTAGAATCTAAAAAAGTCAAACTCATAGAAGCAGAGAGTAGAGTGGTGTTTATCAGAGGTTGACAGGGAGAATGGGGAAAGGTGCAATGTTGACCAAAAGGTAAAAAGTTTCAGCTAAACAGTAGGAATAAGTTGTAACATAGCATGGTGACCATAGCTGACAAAAATATATTACATAGCTAAAATTGCTAAAAGAGTAGATATTAAAAGTTCTCATCCCCAAAATAATTATAAGTAAATAAGGTGATAAATGTTAACTAACTTGGTTTAATCTTTCTACAATGTGTGTGTGTGTGCGTGTGTGTGTATCAAAGTATCACATTGTACCCCATTAATACATGCAATTATTATTTGTTAATTAAATAATAAAAGAAAAAGGAGAAAGAAGAAAGAAAAGGAAGAAAAAGAAAGAAAGAAAAGAAAAAGAAAGAAGGAAAGAAAGAAAGAAATAAAGAGAAAAAGAGAAAGAAAAAGAGAGAGAGAGAGGAGGGTGGGGGAAGGGGAAGGAGAAGGAGAAGAAGGAAGGAAGCTGGCCAACCACAGCAATAGAGATTTCAAAGTGCTTTTCCATATATGGCATTTTCTTGTTTTCACACTGTAAAATTGTGAGATGGGAATTGTTATCTATTTGACAATGAGGCAGCTGAGGTCCAAATATAGTGAGTGGTACAAATCTGAGGTTCCCCAACTGGCAAAACTAGATCTTCAGTCCCAGTCTCTTGATATCACAGAGCTACGTCCCCGATAACACACATTTCAAAAAAAAAGAAATAGTTCAGAACTGAGAACACGAGCCCTGAACTCTGCCCCAGATCTGTCATCAATTTGCTGGGTGACTTTTGGCCAAACATACTTAACTTCTCTGGTCCTCGAGATACAAAGGCTAAGCAAATCGTGTGCCAAACTATTTGTCAGATGTAGTATATGGATAGGTCAATTAAATTTCACATTAAATTAGTTAGCAACAAAGCAGATCCTAACTTACAGAGAAGCTGTTTCCAGTATGTCAAAACTATATTCTACAATAGGATCGCCAAACTGAGAGACATGAGCCAAATCTTATTTGCTGTCCCTTTTTGTAAATACAGTTTAACTGGAACAGACCCACACTCACTCATTTACATATGTCTGTGGCTGCTTTCATGGTACAATGGCAGAGTTAAGGAGTTAAGACACAGAGTTTGACTCACAAAGCCTAAAATATTTAGTTTCTTGCCTTTTACAGAAAAAGTTTGCCAACACCTGATTTCCAACTTAGCTGAGTATTCTCCCTGTCCCAGGCACTTATGCTAACGTATTTTATATTCTATCTATTTAATCCTCTTAATGACCTAAAAAAACATGTACTATTACAATTCCCCTTATACAGATGTGAAAGAGTGAGGTCAATAGAAATTCACTTATTTGTTCAAACTCCCTCGACAAGTAAGTAAGGATTGGGATCCAAGTCTTCTGAGCAGAGCCTATGCTGAAGCACTACACTACCATGCTTTTTTTATGGGACAGTGATCATCACGGGTCAATAAAGACCACGCAGAACTCATTCAGGTGCTTTGGGGAAGTAAGACAATAAGGGAAAAAACAAGGCTCAGCTTGCCTTCTTCATTCATCAAGACCAGAGAGAATAAAGCTTTATTAGATAAAGACCACAAATAATTTAAATGCTACTTACAAATTACAGACGACTAAGTGAGATGGGACATCCAACAAGATGACATCAAGGCAGAAACAGGATGAATAATGGAGACAAGAGAAGGACAGACAGAGGAAACCAGAAAAGGAGCAGAGCAGAGAGGTTCCGATTCACAGAAAGAGTCCTGATCCTCATCTCCCATCTGATCTTTTTCATCCTCGTGTGCTCTGCTAGGAAAATTTCTGTACATAATAAGATTTCAATGATTAGAAAACAGGCATCTTTTCTTTCATGTACTAAAAAATTAAAAGTAAAACAACATTTCCAATCATTCCACCTGAAGACCATCCCAGATTAATTCTTATTCATGCATTATTTCAGTTCAAACTCCTAGTCACTCCTGTGTGCCTGGCCCCGACACTGGTACTGCAGAAGGCTGAGCAAGACCCAGTTTGTGTGAGTCCAGCTTCCTCACCTCTATCCTCAGCCGTTCCTCTGTTCCTTTATATCCCTCTCTGGCTTCGCCCCTTTGCTAAGCTGAGTTTCTGTATTTGCTTTCTGAGCACTTCCTGCTTTGGACCCTTGGCATATATTTTTGCTAGATTTTGCACAAGGAGATTGAAAATCCTATCCAGGCTTTCTGTACATGACTGCTTTGTCATTTTTCTTTTTTCCTAACAAGGCTCAAGTTTTGTCAAGATTTCCTTTTCTAAAATAGAACTACTTTACAGCACAAGTAGTTTTGTATTTTTCTTTTACCTATCCATATCATTATTTTGATGTAAACAATGTTTAAAAGGACACAGAAAAGGTCCTAGGCTTAGAAAAAGTCTCGGTTGTGTGTAATCAAAGAGTAGCTCTAAAAGACTGGAAATTGTGACAGGCATAGTATTGGTCATCAGCAGAAGCAGATGAAAGACGGGTATTTTACTGCTTGATGAAGTCACTGGAATGTCCAGGCGCCCTCTGCTCTGGAGTTTGTGGTGTCCATTCTTGCAGTTTACAAGAGTCAACCTCTAGCAGCCCCTGGGCTTTGTTTGTTGGTTTGTTTATCTGTTTTAGACTGAGAGTTTGTTTTTTGCTTTGTTTTTGACTTTTTTTTTTTTTTTTTTTTGCTCTTTTTGCTTTGTTAATCAGCAAGGTTTTGAAAATCAGGAGATGTCAATTTAAACAAACAAACCAATGAAAAGCAGTCAAGATTGGAGGTGGGGATTGGGCGGAGTTGGCGGGGGGATGCTCTTCAGCAATGAGAGACTGTGCCAAGCTGGTGTAGCCACCAAAGGGGTGGGCTGGGTAGAAGCTGTCTCCTATCAGCTGGGCAGGAGTGCCCTCACCAGGTACACTGACATGTTTGCAACACCTGCCAGCTCCTGGGCACTTACCGGTCATCAACACCTGCAAATGGGTGATATGTAAAATATGTGCAGAGAGCTGGCAGTGGCCTAGCCTCTGATCCATCAAATCAGACACCTTCTGAAGGGCCCCGGAGGCTCCTGGAGGTGGCTCATGTTAATCCTTTAGTTGCTGGACAGTAGGGTGGTCCAGGGGTACCAGGGCTGGAATAGATTGATGGGAACAGCAGGGAGTCCAGATGGGTGCACTCCCCCCTGAAAATCAGCCCTGCCTATAAACCACAGCGGAGTTCCATCTCGTCGGGATTCCTGGCACAGCTGGCCCAGGGTGGAGTTTTCCTCATTTAAGGACTGTAGTTAAAGGTCGGCTTATTCTATTCTATTCTAGTCTAGATCCACCCCAAGAAAACTGAATACAAGGTAAAATTAATGAGTGAGTCAGAACTGGGCTGTGGACAAGGGCTTTCTCATATCTGCACCAAGACAGTGTGTGAAACATGTCATAAAAACACTGTGGAAATATGCAGTCCATTTATTAATCTGACATGCTACTGGGAGGCTTTAGAAAAAAAAAAAACAACAACAGAGCTTTCTAAATTCCCAGCATCCACTACAAGCCTGTTAATATCTTATTCAGAGAGTATTAGGCTCTGTTCCCATGCCACACATTTCTATGGAGGAACTTTATGAGAAAACAAAGACAAAAGTCTGGTTAGGTTTCAAAAATATTTGCTTCATTTTAATTGATTTTTCTACATCCAAGAAACGTGAAAAGCTCCGATTACAAGTACATAAAAACTGCTCACAGGCAATAAAACACATGAAAAAATGTCCAAAATCAACATCTGGAAATGTTGCACAGCAATTAAATTTTAAATAATGGCAAAAACAAGAGTGAGGGCATCCTAGCTAATCAATTATATTAACTTTTTAATTCTTATTTATGGCATGACTTTGTCAATATAATCAGTTACTGGGTAGCTCCCTAATTAGGAATTTATAATGTATTAAGCGTTATTTTTATAATTGGATTCATGTAATAGAAACCCAAACAACTGGGGATAATAACTTGATACTCTGCCACTTTCAGGTTCAAGCTGCATTTTAATTATATTTTAAGACCTCAAACTATCATTCATTGGGGTCAAATCTAGGCAACTGAATTATTTTTTATAATTCAGATTTTATTAGGTAGGCTTGATGCTTAAAAAAAAAAAAAAAAAAAAAAACAGGAATGTGAATTGTTTGGGTGAGGTCTGCATTCCTCAGTTGATTCCGGGTAGACAGTCTCTGCTGTCTTCCCTACCTGACTCATCTCACCCCCACCTGTGGTGGTTCACTCATTTATATTGCCAGTTTGGCTCCCTGAAATTCAGTGAGTGATAGGCAAGCAGGACAGGCAAGCAAGAAGAAGTGTGGATGGTGAGATGGTGGAGAAGCTGAAGTCTAAAAAGGAAAGTCATAGAAATTGGGGTTGTTCAGCCAGGAGAAAAAAAGGCATCTTTGGGGGATTGTAAGGGTTTCTTTGAATGAAGAGAAGACATTTCCTAGGTCAGTGATTCCCAAGGTGAGAATCAGTATCATCAATACGACCCAGGAACATGTTAAAAATGCAGTTTCAGGCCTCTCCCTAAACCCTGTCAAATCAGAGATTCCACAGTCAGCCCCAGGAATCTGTATTTTGTACTCCAGGTGATTTTGATGCACACGTATGGAGAACCACTGTCCTAAATGCAAAGAAAACAACCTGGACAAATAGGTAGGAAAAAAAATAAGACAAGATATTTCAGCTTATGGCAAAAAAGCCATTTGGTCCAAACCTTTAGAGATCAAAGATTAAATGGTAGGCAGAAAGTAAGTTCCTCACTCTGTGGTTGAAAATATCAACCATGGGTTAGAAAGAACTAAAATATGAGTGATATTTTATTATTATTTGTTTGTTTGTTTTAGAAATGGGGTCTTGCTATGTTGCCCAGGCTGGTCTTGAACTCCTGGGCTCAAGCAGTCCTCCCACCTTGGCCTCCCAAAGTGCTGGGATTGCAGGTGTGAGCCACCCCCCCGCAATCAGTGATACTTTAAACTGGATTGACTCAAAGAAGTTTTTGATCAGAATGTTCAACAATTCTAGGAATCTAAGTTTTCAAAGTTTGACTTCTATCAGAGGAGAAAATTTGATCACAACACAGCACTGTATATGTCTTAGAACGGTTAGCCATAAAAGCTATAAGGAAATGAATAAAAATGAACACCCTGGAAAAATATCTGCCAGTGCTGCTCACAGCTTGTGAATTCCAAAGCCTCATGAAACTTCTTTTAAAACGCTTTTCCCATTCTTGAAATATCTTGTCGAAGAGCCCAGCAACAATCATTAATATAGGTAAAGCCTATTTGGGTAAAAGAGAGAGAAAACTGGGACTGTAACATTGAGTGATTCTGGAGGTTGAACTAATGAAGCCTGCAACCATCATCTTACAGAGTCATTTGGAAGGAATCAGAGCATTCACAGAAATAAATTAGTAAAGGCTCTAAGCAGAAGTTGAAAATTTTGCATATGCATGATTACTGATAAATACCATGAATTAAGAAGTGGTCATCCCTACTCAAAAGGTCTGGGGTGCTTTACAAAGGGACACACTGAGGCTGGCTAGCACAGGCACATTGGGCAGCTCAGGCTGGGCAGGGTCCTCCATGGCTCATAAGTTTTAATAAGAAGGAAGTAGAGATTGCCATCAACATAATACTTTTGTTTTTAGTGTATATTCATGTTAAAAGTTAGTTGAGTTGCTATTCTCATTAAAATAATGGAAATGAGTATTCTCAACAAATCTATTTTTGTATTTTAAAGATGCTGAACTAAGGACAACCAGGTAAATAGACACCTATGGACATTTAGGTTCCCTTGTTTACCATTTGTTCAGAGGCATATCCAAACCTAAGCCAGATCCCAGGGATCACAGGGAAAATCAAATGTGAGATCAAATCCAAGCTGCACCACTTATAGCTGTGGTTCCAGACAAATCACAGATTCTGCATCTATAAAACAGGAATAATAATAATACCTATCTCACATGGTTGATGTAAGAAAATGAGAGAATGGTCAGTATCTAATAGATGTTAGTGATTTGTAAGTGACTCTTGGTATCTGCTTACTCCAATTTGACCCAATGGAAATAGTGATGACCCCCAACCTGCAAACTGGATCTGGTCAGTTCCTGAAGAATTCTGACAAAGTCTAGAAATTCCTCAGGAGATAGACAATCAGGCCTGGCATCCACCTGGGTGAAAATCCAGGTACTAGAATTCCCACCGAGCTGTAGCTGTTATTCTGTTCTTTCCTTTTATAGCTGGCTGGACCCAGACAGTCTACTCACTTTTGTCAGGTCCTGCTGCCAGGCCTCACACTCCATCAGGGAAGCCTCCCCTCTCTTGGTCAACCCTCCCTGTACCACACCCCAGGGCTCTGTGATGGAGACAAAAAGAAATAGTTTTTGCAAGCAGCCCCGGGGCTACCCATCTGTCAGATCATAACAAGCTTAGGCCAGACAGGTAATGGGTTACTCTCCTTTCTCCACTTCCCACCTCCTTCCATACCCCAACGACCAAAATTAAAGTATCTACTGTATGTCTGCTTGCCTTAGAAAAGCATATGGTCAATATTATTATTGGACCACACTCTGCATCTCTCCACAAAGCATCAGGGTGCACGCTGTTGGGGGAAGTAATATGGCAAATGACTTTTCCATAGAGCTTTAGGAAGAAAACATGCCTTTACGGTTTGTTACCCAGATTGTACACAAAGCCTAAATTTCAACAGTCCACACTTCTTGAATGACTGAGCCCTGAGAATCTCCTGTGTGATGCTCACTGGCTTGCTTACTAGAGACGATAAATCAGAATTCAGGAGCTGAGGCGAATAACACAGAGATCACTTGCAATATATTCCAAGGATAAAATCCCAGACAACCCAAACGACATTTGGAGTAAGACAAATACTAAAATATTGAAATGTGCAATTCTCTATAAACAATCTAAGTTTAGCTGTATTTCAGTAGGATCTGAAAATATGCAGGCTCTATTCTCTTTTACAATCTCTGTCCCAACATTCTCTTTGATAGAAACAGAAGCAGGCTTTAAATATTTGCATTGGATGGTTAATACTGAAAAAAGTACTTTTTCTGAATCAGATGCTGTCATAAACAGCTTGATACATGCCTTATGTCAAGATGTGAGGTGTTTAACTCACTCACAAAATATTTTCTGTCAGCCACTCCCAGCAAATATGATTTTATCACAATGTTCACCTCAACAACTAGGCATCAGCTAGTCATATGCAAGTTCTGTATGGTTCACTGACCTTCTAGGCAACCTAATTCTTTACCCTGGTTACTACCTACTTATCTATTGCAATGGCCTGTGGAGAGCGATGACCACTAATGAATATGGGAAAAAAAAAACTGCCTCTGGATATATAACCAGAAAAGCAATGTTTTGGGATTGTTGCAAGTTTGCCATAGATATCTTCATTTTAACCACACAATACTTACTATCCAACGTGAACAGTACTGAACATGCCAAATTATTTCAGCTAAAGTTGGTTATTGTACCAGAGCAGTATTAACGAAGCAATTAACACACAGCGTACATCAACAATTGATTTCTTTCAAGATGAAAGCAAACTGACCATCAAAGAAAAAAGTTCCCATGTGATAAGAGATTAACATATCAATAAAAAAATCACTGGTGGTTTTAATATGATGTTGAGGCCATCACACAAATACCTATGTCTCCTTGTCAGGTACATTATACATTTGCTTTCCATAAAAATCATGTGAGAACACATGAGCTTTGATATTCCCATTTTACAGCTGAGTATGTTGAAGATTCTTGGGCTCAAAGCAAAAGTCAAATATGTTATAACTAAATGCTGGGACTTACTACTAGTTGATAGTTACCAACTTGGACATCAAATAGTAGGGTAATTATTTGAATTTTCACACATTTATGAAAGAAAATAGGGTCTTCCATTCACAGTCAGCAGAAATGGCATTTCACTTTAGCAATTCCTTGTTGACTGAGCTCTGGGGAAATACACCATACCGAGTTCTAGTGCATGCACAGAGCCAGCCATACCAAAGAGAAAGCCTTAGCTATGGCAATGGGTTATGACACCAGTGCCCACCACTGTCCAAGCAATGCAAACAATGCAGACAGCTGCATCCCCTTTAAAGATACATGTATATCCCTTCAGGAGCTATTGGGTGGCTGCCCCATGTGTACAGAGAAGCAGTTTTAAAAGAAAAAGTGGGATGGGAAAGATGGAAATGTTATTTTCATAAAAGAAACAAAGGGCAATTCTCAAAAGACAACAAGGAGAATGAGACTAGCATTTATCATAAGCCAGCTTTGTCTTAGAGCATTACAATTGATCTTCGGTTCATTCCTTCCAACAAACCATTAGACGCTTCAGTATCCCCTTTTTATACAGGAGGAAACAGAAGTTCAGGAGTAGCTGTTTTGCTTGAAGTCACACAGATTGTTGGTGGTGGAATGAAGAGTCACACAGTGAATCCCAAGTCAAAGTTTGTTTTCCATTTCCCTGCTACAAAACATTGTGCATCTGTTGGGGAAGGCTGAACATTGATCTCCCAGATCTCTTTTCACATAAACACTGACAGAGTTGACCTGTTTCTCTGGAATTTTATTACACATCTTCTTTTTAGTCTTTAGCCCATGAGACTACTCTCTTTTAACTAAAGGTTACCCAAGAATAGCTGCTAATTGCCACAAATATTGAGGACATTCTTCACCAAAGGGGAGGCCATGAATGGAAGATGGCCAGGTGTCCTGGGTGGTGTTGCCTATGATAATACACAGGTCAGGACTCCTGGGATGTGCGAGCACAAGAGAGAGCAGGAGCAGGTGTTTTCCCATCCCAAGGAACCAATTCCTATTAGAGCTGCTTCAAAGATCACTCAATATAAGATACATGTGGTCCCAGGGAGAAACATGATGTGCAACAGATGAATGCTTGTTTTACATACCTTAAATCAACCATGTAGTAGTTGACAAGATAATTAAATAGAAGTCTCACGTGAATAAGAGCACAGAAGTCATAAGAGTCAAATTTTATGAAGCCAGAGAATATTAAATAATAAAGGGAGAAAGCAGTGAATATTTACTGAATACCAAGAATGCTTCCAAGTAAATGCCCTTTCTTTTTTCTTTTTCTTTTTCTTTTTTTTTTTTAAGACAAAGTCTCACTCTGATGCCCAGGCTGGAATGCAGTAGCACAATCACAGCTCACTGCAGCCTTGACCTCCCAGGCTCCAGTGATTCTCCTACCTCAGACTCTTGAGTAACTGGGACTACGGGTGTGCACCACCATGCCCTGCTAATTTTTGTACTTTTTGTAGAAACAGGATTTTGCCATGTTGCCCAGGCCAATCTCGAATTCTTGGACTGAAACAATCTGCCTGCCTGAGACTCTCAAAGTGCTGGGATAACAGGCGTGAGCCACTGCGCCCAGCCACATATCCACACATGCTCATTCATTTAACACTTATAAGGTACACATAATTTATCACATTTATACAGACAATAAACTAAGGGTGGTAAATGAAGGCCCCAGGACTACCTAACTCCAGATTCTATATCTTGCTTCTAAATCACATTGATTTCAATGGGCAAGAGATGATCAACTGCTAATATAAACTGATGCAACTGTTTAGAACAAATGTAACAGTAGAATCAACTTTTAAACAAGAAATACAGGCAAACCTAGTCCACAATCTTTCAATACAGGCACCCCCTTGCTTAACTATACCAACCACTGAACTGAACTGCACAGTATGTAATTGCAGTAACTGTCTGAAAAGCAGCACACCTAATCATGCTCAATAAGGCTAATAGTTTTGGCCTGACTTGAGGCATTCAAAACATGCACATTAGTGGTATACTGAATTCTGAGTGACTGCCCTGTGTCATCTTATTATCCTCAACTTATGTGCATTTAGTCTCCGCACCCTGCCTCCTGAACTCCTTGCCCTAGGCTTTGATGCCAGAAACTGTCCTTGGCCTTTCAATCTGTGCCATCATTTCAGCATCAGTCTGCATTCTTGAACTGGAACCTAGCACTAAGTTCATATCATTCATCACTTTTCTGTTTGGGGAGCCTCTTGGTCTTTGTGTTATTAAAAGAGAAAATCTTGGCTGGGCACAGTGGCTCAGGTCTGTAATCCCAGCACTTTCGGAGGCCAAGGCAGGAGGATCGCTTGAGCCCAGGAGTTCCAGATCAGCCCAGGAAATATAGTGAGACTCTGTCTCTACCAGAAAAAAAAAAAAAAAAAACTTAGCCAGGTGTGGTGGCACACACCCGTAGTCTCAGCTACTTGGGAGGCTGAGGTGGGAGAAGGTTGAGGCTGCAGTGAGCCATGATTGCACCACTGCATTCCAGCCTGGAGATAGAGTCTTGCTCTGTCTCAAAAAAAAAAAAAAAAAAAAGAGCGAGAGAGAGAGGACTCTCACATCTTATTGCTGACTCTAGAACCTCTTATACTAGGACATCCCCCAGCTCTTCCATGAGAGATACATTACGTTGTCATAAAATTTTCTATTGTAACTGTCTTCTTCCTTACAGTTTATAATGCTTTGCCATGTTTCCTGAAGTAAGCTGAGCTCAGCATAATACATGCCCAATGAGACCCTGCTTCTCGATACCCCACTCTAAGCTTAGAAACGGGTAAACTGATAAGTGAAAAGGAAACAGCAACCAGAAGGACGTGTTCCCACTGTTCCTACTGAACACCCAGCCCTTATCCCCTCTCTGGGTTTCACAACCACATTTTGACCCCAGGATCCCTCAGGACTACTTCTGCCTCCCTTGGGAGGCCAGATACTGTCCAGGTTGACTATTTGCTATTTCAACCACTCCTTCTTGCTGTTTGTTTGTTGGTTTGTTTTCCCACAGTGTCAGATGTTAGAGAACAGGTTGAGTACTGCTACATCTCAAAGCATCAATTAATGCAATAGTCATCAGCATTTACAACTGCTCCATTCCAGGAATACAAAGCTTTGGTATAAATAGGTTAAACCTGCAGTCAAAATCTTTTGTGTATTCCTCAACAAGATGTTCTTGGATGAATTAGTAAGAGCTACCAGGAAAGCTTGAAAAAATGAAGATTTGTTGGCCTCAATCTGTAACAATTGATTCAGAGTGTGTATTCATGGGGTCTGACAGGGTGCTTTTAAAATATGCTCTTGAAGCTTTTTATAAAGCATCATAAAATGTGAGAACCTTTGGCTGGGTGACTAAATGCAAATAAAGCAGCAGCAATTGGAAAACTTCACGTAGTACGCACCTCTGGAAGAGGAGGCAAAGGACAGGTGAAATGGGTTAGTATAGCAATAGCACCCACTGTACTGGCAACTTAGTTCACACATACTGAACAGTAGCACATCTTAAGAAAGTAAATGCTTATCAAAAAAGTTACTTACCTAATTCTACTTTATTTTAGCAGTAGTTATTTCCAATAAAATTGACTAGAAAGATTCAGCATTTTATGATGGTTTGGCAGAATAATACAACTTTTTAAAACCTAGAATCACTGTGATTTTTTTTTATTTTAAGAGAAATGCAGGGTGCTGATACTACAATGCTGCTTCACAGAAGTGAAAAGTTCTATAATAGTCCAACAATACACCATCACTGAATCAAAAAGTAAGCCTGGGCCTTGTGCTGTGAGGTTCCAAGGGGAAAGACATGATCAGCAGGTTTTTTCCAAGTAATGCTTTCTTTCTGTAAAACTCAAGTCCATAGGCAGCAGGTACATAAGGGCAGAATCTCTAGCACTTTGGCTGACTTTCAGTCTGCAGGTCTGGGGGATGAAAGAGCCTCTTCAACCCAGCAGGGAAGGTCGACCCTAATGCCTGCCAAGTGTTTAGGTCCAGTGAGTTATCTAAAAAGCACATTTGCAAAAGGAAAAATTTTGAGAAATTACTTTCCTCAATCATCAAAATAATGGAGAGTAGGTATGTGAATTATAAACACAGATTGGATTATGTACACACATAACCCTATGATAGAAATACAGTAATGTCTACCTATATGAAGCTCAATCCTTTTTCATGCTAGTAAATACCACTTTTTGGGAAGATTGTTTTCTCTCCTTTCTTATAAAAGAAGAAACATCCTTCAAGTGGTTCCCCATATGTACTCACCATACCTATACATGTATATACACACACATAAACATATATATGAATATATGTATGTGCATATATACATATATATGAATTAAAGAAATTGTAGAATTTATTTGCATTCATGTACACCCAAAGAAAATCAAGCTAGGTAAGGCTAACACTATCCAGTGTTTCATATTTTTAGTTTGTTTTAAAACCGCCCTGAGAGACATTAGCAGCACAAAATGATGCCCATTTGATGGAAGTGTGAAACCTCGTGCCAAGACACAGATTAACATTGTTTTATTTCTTTCTCTTTTCTTTTACTTTTTATTTTTATTTTTTTGAGACGGGGTCTCCTTCTGTTGCCCAGGCTGGAGTGAAGTAGTAATCAGAGTTCACTGCAGTCTTCAACTCCTGGGCTCAAGGGATCATCTAGCCTTACCCTCCTAAGTACCTGGGACTAAAGATGTGAGTCACTGCACCCAGCCAGCATTGACTTATTTCTGTTGAGATTAGAAGAAGTCATAAATTATTCAGGTCTTAATTTTTGGAAACTCATTTAATAAATGAATTAAATAAAATGCCATTGCCAAACAAAATTGCGGCAGTGACTTTAAAGACAATTTGTTCAAATATCAGCCAATTGATAGTGTAAAGAGCAAACTATTTCTGATACTTTGGTTCATGCATGCAATTATTGATCAAGAAGCCACTGTTAAACAAATGGATCCTCTGCCCTGGAGTTGTTTAGAGAGTTTTCTAGTAGCTGAGAAAAATAGAAAATGATTGTAAAACCAGATGAAAAGTGAGAATTTCTAGAGATCTGACACAAGAGGGAAATCCGTAAAATAATAAGTGAATGAAGGAGTGCAGAGAGTCGACTAGGAAGTTGAATTTTCATAGAAAAAATAGAGCATTGACTATTAACAGTTAAAATATACACTAACAATACTCATTAATTCTACCACAAATACTGCTGATGTCTTAGCCTGATGAACATTTTTTTTTGTTAGTTTATCCAAAAATACTGACCTATTCCTCAAAGCTTGCTGTTTTGATTCAGGTACTGGGTCATATTTGGATAACAACTGAAAACCTTATTAAAACACAAAAATGGCAGCTAAAATCTGGCTCAATATAGAAAGTATTCAGAGACTAACTCACAAATCTGGTGATTCATCTAAATATAAATATATGAAATATTGTACTGATAGTTGTACACTGCCTTAATGTTTGCTTAACCTTCAGATATGAAGGGTTTTAAAGTAACAATGAATCAAGCTTATAAGTCATTTTTTGCTTTTCTGGAGAGCAGTGCTTTCCCATTACCTGATGGAGATAATTTTCCAGGGAAAAAAGTGTACATCTTGATAGTGCTGTACTATTCACTTTTGCTTAGAGTTAGTTGCTTCTAGAATGTTATTAGCATATTTATTCTCTCCTTAAAGACTTCAACAGTAATGTAAGTGTCACAATATTGAGAAAGCTTGATGCTTCCAAAAGAAAAAAATTAACAATAATGTAGTTTTCAGATTGGACAATGAGGACTTAACGGGCTACTTGTATCTAGTCAGTTCAGTACAATTAAAGCAACAAACACTACCACAGTCTTAGCATTCTAATACCACCAGTTACATCAAGTATAAGGAAATTAGAATCTTTCACGTGGTATAATGGCATTAAGCACAAATATACTGAAGCATGATGGTGTCATTTATAAAGTTAACTGCCTTACATTTTCCATGTTGGCTCAGTAAATTAATGACTTTGGCACAACTTAAATAGAAATTAATAACCAGAAACAAAAAGGCACTGCTGAAACTGCAGTTATGTGTGGAATAACCATTTTGCTCAATGAGAAATCATATTTCAGGAGCTTGCTTGTTAGAGGCTGTATATGCAACCTAGTGCCATTGCTTTCCAAGCAGAAAACACCCAGACTTGCCAGAAAAGTAAATGTCCATTTCACCTTGGATTATCATGATACAGAGTTCATTTTTATTTACAAACATACTTCATGTGATGGTTAAGGTTGAGTGTCAACTTGATTGGATTGAAAGATGCAAAGTATTGTTCCTGGATATGTCTTTGAGGGTGTTGCCAAAGGAGATTAACATTTGAGTCAGTGGACAGAGGGAGACAGACCCACCATCAAGCTGGGTGAGCACAATCTAATCAGCTGCCCACAAGGCTAGAATAAAGCAAGCAGGAGAAGATGGAAGAGCAGACTTGCTGAGTCTTCTGGTCTTCATCTGTCTCTCAAGCTGGATGCTTCCTGCCCTTGAACATTAGACTCCAAGTCCTTCAGCTTTGGGACTCTTGAACTTACACCAGTGGTTTCCCAGGGGCTCTTGGGCCACAGACTGAAGACTGCACTGTTGGCTTCCTTACTTTTGAGGTTTTGGTACTCGCGCTGATTCACCACTGACTTCCTTGCTCCTCGACTTGCAGATGGCCTATCGTGGGACTTTACCTTGTGATCATGTGAGTCAATTCTCCTTAATAAACTCCCTTTCATATATACATGTATCCTATTAGTTCTGTCCCTCTAGAGAACCTGACTAATACACTTCATATGTATAATATCCCACTGTCAGTAGTATCACTCTATAAAGAGGATGATTAGAAGCCAAGAAGATAGTACCAAATGGTCTTGTTTGCTTTAATCAGAAGAGGTGTCTCTTTCTATGTGGGCCAATATAGTAAGCCAACTTGGAAATTAGGTATTTAAGTTAGCTAATAATTATTTCTTTCATATTAAATGTATCCTACCTTTGGGCATTTTGTACTTTTTTAAAGACATATTTTTCCCCCAGGAAAAATGTTTTCAAATAAGTCTGGTGCAGAGGGCTGGGGACAAGAAGAAGGGATAAGTAAAAGAGCAAGACAAAACACACACACACATATACACATTTTTTTCAACTAAACACAGATGTATTTGAATTAAGGAAAATCATAGATACACAGGATTTGTTTCTCACAACTTAGAAAACTGTATATCTTCAGCTATACAGGGCAATGAAAATTGAACTTTGAGAAACAAAAAGCAGAAAACTGATTACTCTCTTTGTTTAACTTCTTTATGTATTGTCAAGTGATGAGAAAATACCAGTAGCCTGAATGTCAAACTTCGGACTTACCCAAGTTAAGGACAAGGATCATTCTGAGTTACATGAAAAAAGCACTAAGGGCATGTTAGCATTCACTTTTAGAGTGAAATAGATTCTGGGGTATTTAACTTAAATCCCCTGGATTATAAACCCTTAACATTCTGTCTGTAGTATATGACTCTGCCTGTGTCTACAGTGCTCAGCAGAGCCTCAGACACAGAGTGGATGCATAACAAATTCTTGCTGCTCCAATCTTTTAATACTAAAGCCTGGGTTATGTTTTTTGGCCCAGTGATTCTGAGACAGGACATAAATTCTGATATTTCAATTTCACTAAATGCCGTTTTCTTGCATCAATTAGTTCTATGGATGAATAATCTGATCTGTTTACGAATGTGTCTAAATAACTGATCAGATAGGCTACCGAACAGTAATTTCTGCCTCAAGCTGTGGAACTTTACCAATTCCTACATGAATCTATTTATTTTTTCATGATGGGGTGGCTTAAATATAGGAAATGTGCTAGCTGGAGCTGTGTTTCCATTTATGTTTAAGATCAGTTAAAATAATAGTATCGTGGGAGGAAGATAACATTACCTGCATTTAGTTAATATTCTGGCACTTCGGCTTAGCATGAATTTAAATATTACATTTTTATCGTCTCACAACATAAAGGCTCAGAGCAGACAGTTGGTTCTAAAAGCCCAATCCTGACTGAGAATCTCAAGTGTCTTTTCTGCTATTTCTTTTCTTCTACACCTCTTACTTACTGATGCGTAACAAGCTCACGAGGATTGGTATTCAAAATCTACAGAGGAGCTTAGGGAGGGGGAACAAGATGACCAAATAGAACCCTCCAACATTTGTTTCCCCCACAAGAATATCAAATTGAACAACTATCCACACAAGAAAGCACCTCCAGAAAAAACAAAATCAGGTGAGTAATCACAGTACCTGGTTTTGACATCATTTTAAGGAAAGAGGTACTGAAGAGGGTAGGAAAGACAGTCTTGAAGCCTATGTCACCCCTCTCTCATCTCCCAGCAGCAGCCACGTGGTATGAAGAATCTATGTGTTTGAAACAGTACAGTGATTGTGAGACTTCGCATTAGAACTTGATGCTGTCTGTCAGAGTGGAAAGCAACATGGCAGAATTCAGCCTGAACCCACGGAGGGAGCATTTATACCAGCCCTAGCCAGAGGGGAGTCATCCATCCCAGTGGTGAGAACCCAAGTTCTGCTGAACAAAGAGCCCTTGGGTCCTGAATAAACATCAGAGATAGCTAGGCAGTACTTGCCATGGGACTTGGGTGAGACCCACATACAGTACTGGCTTCTGGTGTAACCCAGAACATTGATAACTATGGTGGACACAGGGAGAGACTCCTACTTGAGGAAAGAGAGGAGTACAAAAAACATTGTATTGTGGCTTTGCTACCAGCTCAACTGCAGTAAAATGGAGCACCAAGTAGATTCCTAATGTTTCTGACTCCAGGCCATGGCTTGTGCATGGCATTTCTGGACTCTCCCTGGGCCGAAGGGAGCTCACATCAATAAAGAGAAGGACACACACCTGGCTGGATTTCCACATGCTGAATGAAGAGCCCTTGGGCCTTGAATGAACATAGGTGGGAGCCAGGCAATGGTTGCTGTGGGCCTTGAGAGAGACCCAGTGCTATGCTGGCTTTAAGTCTGAACCAGAGCAGTTCCAATGGTGGTAGCACCTCCCTCAGCTGAAGGCAGCTCAGCACAGAGGAGAATGACCTCATTTGTTTGAGGGAAAGTAAGAGAAGAAAACAGGAATCTCTGCCTGGTAATCCAGAGAATTCTCTCAGGTTTTACCCAAGACCACCAAGGCACTACCTCTGTGAATCTGCAAGTCAGTGTTACTGGGCTTGGTGTGTCCCCTAATGCTGATAAGGTTGCAGTGACAAAAAAACTTAGATCACAGCACTCTATTCCATTTGAATACATGAAAAGCCTTTCCTAGAAGAATGGGTACAAAGAAGCCTAGGCTGCAAAGACTACAAAAAATACTCAACTCTTCAATGCCCAGACATTGACGAATATCCTCAAGCATCAAGACCATTCAGGAAAGATGACCTCACAAAACAAACCAAATAAGGCACCAGTGGCCAATCCCAGAGTGACAGAGATATGTGACATTTCAGACAGAGAATTCAAAATTGCTGTTTTAAGGAAGCTTGACAAAATTCAAGAAAATACAAAGAAGAAATTCAGAATCCTATCAGATAAATTTAACGAAAAGATTGAAATCATTTTTAAAAATCAAGAAGAAATTCTAAGGCTGAAAAATTCAACTGACATATTCAAGAATGCATCAGACTCTCTCAAAAGCAGAATAGGGCAAGCAGATGACAGAATTAGTGAGCCTGAAGACAGGCTATTACAAAATACAAGGTCAGAGAAAACAAAAGCAACAAGAATGAAGCACATCTACCAAATCTAGAAAATAGTCTCAAAGGGGCACATCCAAGAGTTATTTGCCTTAAAAAGGAAGTAGAGAGAGAAATGGGGTAGAAAGTTTATTTAAAGGGATAATAACAGAGAGCTTTCAAAATCTAGAGAAAGATATCAATAGTCAATTAAAGAAAGTTACAGCATGCCAAGCAGATTTAGCCTAAAGAAGTCTACCTCAAGACATTTAACAATCAAACTACCAAAGATCAAGGATAAAAAAGGATCCTAAAAGCAGCAGGAGAAAGAAAGAAATAACATACAATGAAGCTTTAGAATATGTGGCAGCAGAATTCTCAGTGGAAACCCTATAATCCAGGAAAGATTTTAAAATTTTTAATTTCATATGGAATTTTTTTTTTTTTGAGAGGGAGTCCCACTCTCTCACACTGGTTGGAGTGCAGTTGTGTGATCTCGGCTCACTGCAACCTCCACCTCCCAGGTTCAAACGATTCTCCTGCCTCAGCCTCCCGAGTAGCTGGGACTACAGGCATGTGCCACCACGCCCGGCTAATTTTGTGGTATTTTTTAGTAGAGATGAGGTTTCACCATGTTGGCTAGGCTGGTCTTGAACTCCTGACCTCAGGTGATCTGCCTGCCTCAGCCTCCCAAAGTACTGGGATTACAGGCATGAGCCACCATGTCTGGCTGAAATTTTCATATAAATTTAAATTTAAAATTTAGATGAACATAAATTTAAATTTAAATTTTATATGAATTTTAAAATTCATATGGAACCAAAAAAGAGCCCGAATAGCCAAGGCAATCCTAAGCAAAAAGAACAAAGCTAGAGGCATCGTGTTGCCCACCTTCAAACTATACTACAGGGCTACAATAACCAAAATAGCATAATACTGATGCAAAAACAGGCACACAGACCAATAGAACAGAACAGAGAGTCCAGAAATAAGGCAACACATTTATGACCACCTGATCTTCAACACAGCTGACAAAAACAAGCAATGGAGAAAAGACTCTCTATTCAATAAATGATGCTGGGATAACTGGCCAGCCATAAGCAGAAGACTGAAGCTGGACCCTTTCCTTATACGATATACCAAAATCAATTCAAGATGGATTAAAGGTGTAAATATAAAACCCCAAACTATAAAAACCTTGGAAGACAACCTAGTCATTACCATCCTAGACATAGGAAAAAGCAAAAATTTCATGACAGACACCAAAAGAAATCGCTACGAAAGCAAAAATTGACAAGTGGGATCTAATTAACTTAAGAGCGTCTGCACAGGAAAAGAAACTTTCAACAGAGTAAACAAGACAACTTACAGAATGGGAGTAAATTTTTGCAAACTATGCATGTGACAAAGGTCTAATATCCAGCACCTATAAAGAATTTAAATTTACAAGAGAAAAACAAACAACCCCATCAAAAAGTGGGCAAAGGACATGAACAGACACTTCTCAAAAGAAGACATACATGCAGCCAACAAGCATATGAAAAAAGCACAATATCAGTGATCATTAGAGAAACGCAAATCAAACCCACAATGAGATACCATCCCATACCAGTCAGAATGGCCATTATTTAAAAGCCAAAAAATAACACATGCTGGTGAGGTTGCAGAGAAAAGGGAACACAAATACACTCTTGATGGAAGTGTACATTAATTCAACCATTGTGGAAGGCAGTATGGCGATTCCTCAAAGAGCTAAAAGTAGAACTTCCATTCCATCCAGCAATCCCATTACCGGGTATATACCACCCAGAGAAATATACATCATTCTACTATAAAGACACATGCATGTGAATGTTCATTGCAGCACTATTCACAACAGCAAAGACATGGAATCAACCTAACTGCCCACTGATGATAGACTATATAAAGAAAATGTGGTACATATACACCATGGAATACTATGCAGCCATAAAAAAGAGATTATGTCTTTGGTGAGAATATGGATGGAGCTGGAGGCTACTGTCCTCAGTAAACTAATGCAGAAGCAGAATACCAAATACCACATGTTCTCACATATAAGTGGGAGCTAAATGAAGAGAACTTATGAATACAAAGAAGGAAACAACAGGCACTGGGGTCTACTTGAGGGTGCAGGGTGGCAGGAGGGAGACGAACAGAAAATATAACTATCGGGTATGGGACTTAATTCCTGGGTGATGAAATAATCCGTAAAACAACCCCTGTGTCATGAGTTTATGTATGTAACAAACCTTCACATATATCCCCAAACCTAAAATTAAAGTTTTTCAAAATAACAATGTTAAAAAAATATGAGGTACAGCAAAAGCAGTGCTAAGAGAAAAGTTTCTAGCAATAAGAGCCAACATCAAAAAAGTAGAAAAATTTCAAATAAACAACTTAATGATGCATTTTAAAGAAACAGAAAAGCAAGAACAAAGTCTAAAATTAGAAAAGAAATAATAAAGAATATAGCAGAAATAAATAAAATTGAAAAAAACAAAACAGCTAAACTAACTACAAAAAGAGAAGATCCAAATAAATCAGAGATTGAAAGATATGTCATAATTTATACTGAAGAAATTCAAAGAATAATTAGAGATTAATATGAGCAAATATATATCAATAAATTGAAAAACCTACAAGAAAAGGATAAATTCCTAGATACGTACAACCTACCAAGATTGAAACATGAAGAAATCCAAAACCTGAATAGACCAATAACAAGTAATGAGATCAAAGCTGTAATAAAAAGTATCGCACCAAAGAAAGGCCCAAGACCAGATGGCTTCACCGCTGAATTTTACCAAATATTTAATGAAGAACTAATACCAATCCTACTTAAACTATTCCAAAAATTAGAGGAGGAGGAGGAAATACTTCCAAACTTCTATTAGGCCAGTATTACTCTGATAACAAAACCAGACAAAGATATATATATATATATATATATATATCATATATATCATATATATATATAAAAGATATTAGCAAACTGCATTCAATAACATATTAAAACAATCATTCATCATGACCACTTGGGATTTATTCCAGGGATGCAAAGATGGTTCAACATATGCAAATCAGTCAACACAATAACATCATATTAACAGAATGAGGAACAAAAAACATATGATTATTTCCATTGATATGAAAACGCATTTGTTAAAATTTAATATCCCTTCATAATAAAAATACTTATAAAACTGGGTATGGAAGAAACATATTTCAACACAATAAAAGTCATATATGACAGACCCACAGCTAGTATCATACTAAACAGGGAACAACTGAAAGCCTGACCTCTAAGAGCTGGTACAAGATAAGAATGCCCACTTTCTCCACTGTTATTCAACATACTACTGGAAACTCTAGGTAGAGCACTCAGACAAGAGAAAGAAATAAATGGCAACCAATTTGGAAAGGAAGAGATCAAATTATCCTTGCTTGCAGATGATATAATCTTACATTTGGAAACGTCTATAGACTGCACCAAAAAAAACTATTACTACTGATAAACAAACTGAGCAAAGTTGGAGAACATAAAATCAACATACACACATCAATAGCATTTCTATACACCAACAGCAAACAATCTGAAAAAGAAATAAAAAAGTAATCTCATTTACAATAGCTACAAATAAAATTAAATACCTAGGAATAAACTTAACCAAAGAAATGAAAGTTATCTACAATGAAAACTATACAACACTGATGCAAGAAATTACAGAGAGAACAAAAAATAAAGATATTCCATGTTCATGGATTGCAAGAATCAGTATTGTTAAAATGCCAAACTACCCAAAGCAATCTACAGATTTGATACAACACCTATCATAATACCAATAACATTCTTCACAGAAATAGAAAAAATAATCCTAAATTTGATAGGAAACCACAAAAGACCCAGAATACCCAAAGCCAACCTGGGCAAAAAGAAAAAAACTGGAGGAATCACATTACTTGACCTCAAAGTATATTACAGAGCTATTGTAACCCAAACAGCACGGATACATAAAAACAGACATACAGACTAATGGAACAGAATAGAAAACCCAGAAATAAATCCATACACCTACAGTGAACTAATTTTCAACAAACAAGCTAAGAACATACATTGGGGAAAGGGTAGTCTCTTTAAATAGTGCTGGGAAAACTGGATATCCATATGCAGAACAATGAAATTAGACCCCTATCTCTTGCCATATACAGAAATCAAATCAAAATGGATTAAATACTTAAATCTAAGACCTCAAACAATGAAAATACTAAAAGAGAACATTGGGGATACTTTCTAGGATATTTGTCAGAGTAAATATTGCTTGAGTAATACACCACAAGCACAGGCAACCAAAGCAAAAATAGACAAAGAAGATCACATCAAATTAAAAAGCATCTGCACTGCAAAGAAAACAATCAACAAAGTGAATTGACAACCCACAGAATGGAAGGAAATATTTGCAAATTGTCCATGTGGCAAGGGATTAATAACCAGAATACATAAGGAGCTCAAACAACTCCATAGGAAAAAAATCCAGTAATCTGATTTTAAAATGGGCAAAAAATCTGAATAGAAATTTCTCAAAAAAAGACACATGAATGGCAAACAGGCAGATGAAAAGGTGCTTAACAACACTGATCACCAGAGAAATGCAAATCAAAACTACAATGAGATATCATCTCACCCCAGTCAAAATGGCTTTTATCCAAAGACAGGCAATAACAAATGCTGGCGAGAATGTGGAGAAAAGGGAACCCTCGTACTTTGTGGTAGGAAGGCAAATCAGTACAACAACTATAGAGAACAATATAGAGGTTCCTCAAGAAACTAAAAATGGAACTACCATATAATCCACCAATCCCACTGCTAGGTATATACCCCCCCCCAAAAATGAAATCAGTATATCAAAGAGATATCCACACACCCATGTTTATTGTAGCACTATTCACAATAGCCAAGATTTAGAAGCAACCTGTTTCCATCAACAGATGAATTTGGACACAGGAAGGGGAACATCACACACTGGGGCCTGTTGTGGGGTGGGGGGAGGGGGGAGGGGGGAGGGATAGCATTAGGAAATATACCTAATGTAAATGACAAGTTAATGGGTGCAGCACACCAACAAGGCACATGTATACATATGCAACAAACCTGCACGTCATGCACATGTACCCTAAAACTTAAAGTATAATAAAAATATATATATATAAAGTGATACATACATATAGTCTAAAAAATTGATAGAATAAAAGAATATGAATGGAGAAGCAAAAAAAAAGAAAATATGATACATATACACAGTGGAGCACAGAAAGACAAACTTTGCATGTCCTCACTCATCTGTGGAAGCTAAAAATTAAACAATTGCATGCATGGAGATAGAGAGTAGAATGATGGTTACTAGAGGCTTGGAAGGGTAGTGATGGTTAATGGGCAGGGAAAGTGGGGATGGTTAATGGTTACAAAAAAATAGTTAGATAGAATGAATAAGATCTAGTATTTGATAGCAGAATAGGGTGATTACAGTCAATGATAATTTATTACACATTTAAAAATAACTAGGACAGGCATGGGTTCTCACACCTGTAATCCCAGCAAGCAGAGGTGGGAGGATCACTTGAGGTCAGGAGTTTGAGACCAGCCTGAAAACATGATGAAATCCCGTCTCTACTAAAAATACAAAAATTAGCCGGGCATGGTGGAGCGTGCCTGTTGGGAGGCTGAGCCAGGAGAATTACTTGAATCTGGAAGGTGGAGGTTGCAGTGAGCCATGACTGCACTATACTCCAGCCTGGGCAACAGAGTGAGACTCCATCTCAAAAATATATAAAAATAACTGAAAGAGTATAATTGAAATGTTCGTAATACAAAGAAATAATAAATGCTTTAGGTGATAGCTATTTCATTTACCCTAATGTGATTATTTTGCATTGCACACCTGTATCAAAATATCTCATGTCCTCATACATACATACACCAACTATGTACCCATAAGAATTAAAACAAGGAAATCCACAGAGGAGATAAGGAAACCAGAATGAAAGGAGTTCTAAGACTAACTTTAAATTAACCATGCATATAATAAAAATCAAATATATCACTGGAAATTGAATGTGAACTGTGCCCTCTGACAATGTAGTATTGTGGTTTTTACAGGAATACTGTGCATTGAGAACATTATGTTAAAAATTTACAGTACTGCCCTGGCGCGGTGGCTTACGCCTGTAATCCCAGCACTTTGGGAGGCCAAGGGGGGTGGGTCACCTGAGGTCAGGAGTTTGAGACCAGCCTGGCCGAAATGGTGAAACCCCATCTCTCCTAAAAATAGAAAAATTAGCTGGGCATGGTGGCAGGCCTCTGTAATCACAGCTACTTGAGAGGCTGAGACAGGAGAATCGCTTGAACCCGAGAGGCGAGGTTGCAGTGAGCCGATATCATGCCACTGCACTCCAGCCTGGATGACAGAGTGAGACTCCACCTCCAAAAATTTAGGGTACCAAAATCTCAAGCAAATTAAGATGACAGCATACACACAGTGTGCTTTTATCATCAACATGGTTATTATTGGCTGAAATGTTCCAGTCCGTAATTGTAAACTCAAAGTGGAAAAGCTAATCTGTTTATTCAGATTCCTTAAATAATTGAAGTGAACAACAAAAAAAAACCCCAGAAATTTAAACAAGCTTTTAAAAATGCTTCTGGTTTGAGTTCTTATCATATTTTGAGTCAGAGGCATATAAGGCATTTGTAATCAACAATCCATGACTCAAAGGTTATCAAAATCATGGGTATCAGAAATGTCAAGGTAAAGAATATTTAATGTTCTCTGCAAATTTGTTCAATGCAGCATTAAAGATATAAATCCTTTATTCATTCCACAACAAATGCAAAAGGCATTTCCTTATCATAATCTAACCTCTAAATGGTTTTCTCTGGAGTACAGGAGGCACTTACTGGGAAGGCATATAGAAAGTAAGAGTTTTAATGTAAGGGATGCATATGTCATTTTCTAGCAACTTCTGAAAAGTATCTCTTCCATATTCATGTCACAATTTGAGTTTTTAAAAGCATTTTTAAGGTGAGATCTCTAAAACATGCCTAGCCATTTATGACAGTCCTTAGAAAAATGAAATAGCACTGAAATATTAATAATGATCAATAAAGAAAATAAATGCAATGCCATTATGCACATACTCTTAAGTGATGGTGCATTATTAATAAAGATGATTGTCCGGAACTAGATAAGATAAAATGTGTCCCAGCACATATTTTATCTTCCATTGGAATCACGATGGGTAGAAGGAAGGCCAATGACTAGACAGCAGACCTGGACACAAGTCCAACTCAGTCATTAATTAACATCGTGATCTTAGCCAAGAGATTTCTATTTATGGGCTTCAATTTTCCCATTTGTAAATTTTCACTACCTTAAGTGATCTTTGAGGCTTTTCCAAACTAAACCACTCCATGATTTGAAAATGAGGTAGTTAAATTTCCTGTGATGAAGGAAACAGAGTGACTCTTCTTTTTTTTTTTTTTTTTTTTTGAGACGGAGTCTCGCTGTGTCTCCCAGGTTGGAGTGCAGTGGCGCGATCTCGGCTCACTGCAAGCTCCGCCTCCCAGGTTCATGCCATTCTCCTGCCTCAGCCTCCCAAGTAGCTGGGACTACAGGCGCCCGCCAACACGCCCGGCTAATTTTTTGTATTTTTAGTAGAAACGGGGTTTCACCGTGTTAGCCAAGATGGTCTCGATCTCCTGACCTCGTGATCCGCCCGTCTCGGCCTCCCAAAGTGCTAGGATTACAGGCGTGAGCCACCGCGCCCGGCCTCTTCTTTTTCTTTCCTATGGAGTTGAGCCTCCAAGCACTGAAGACGGTGGGAGAGAGGAAGGTCCCAGCAGGGTGGGGATGCCCCACTATGTCTCTGAAATGCTTGCATTTTGCATTGTCAAGATCAGTGGCTGTGCTGAGAGTGTGGGCTAAGGAGTCCACCCTGGGGCAGACAGGGGTTTCTGGAGACAGGTGGCTAGGATAGGCTGATGCCACCTGTCCTGGCACCAACTGGGAAGAAGGAAAGGGTGGCACACTTCCACCCAGGTTTACTGTGCATATTTACAAGGAAGTTAGCCAAATATCTGTGTCCAAAGTATTAACTAAGCTTTGGTATCACACTTCTGGTGATAACATGAGTTTTAGAGGAGTGTATGTTTCAGGAGGGTATGGATAAGAGAGAGAGAGAGAACCAACTTCTCAAGGGACTAAAGGGCTGAACATTGTCCTGGAACTCAGAAAATCAGCTCTGTACATTATGAAACATAAGTCATGCTCCACTTGTTTTGCCACATTCTAAAACGCATAAACTTTTCATGCAGGTAGAGAAGCCAACCGATAAACAAAGCAATTTGAAAACTAGGTTTACCTTCAGGAGAGAACTATTCCACTACTAACTTCACATAGGCCGGGTCTATTCCTCTCCACTCCCCCAGCCCCATCACTTTGGTTTTAAGTCTACTTTTTGACCTTACAAATTCCATTGAACAGAGATGACTGTCCAGAACTTAAGCTGCCCTTGCAACACCTGCAGCCACCCTCTGCATGGAGCTGAAGCCGCATGGCCCATGGATCTCCTTCAAGTGTTAGGGACCCAGCATGCAGACTTTAGGAAAGGCTTATTTTTGCTCAAGGATTGAACAAGTCAAAACAACTTTCTCACCATAGTCATGAGAATGCCATATCTCAAATTTCACTGAAACTTTTATAACATTGTGACAGAGGAAGACTGTGAGCAAGGCTTTGTCTAGCTTACGACTAGGGCACCCTTCTGTACTGCCAACTGTGTCTCCAACCTGGGCTCTTATGAACCAGCAAAATAGGCCTCCCTTTGCTGCTGGTAGTCTAGCACTTATGATGACACCAATCATTTGCACAGAACTTACGCAGGTTGCAGAGAACTCACATCTGTACTACTCCATTAAATATTCCTAGAGTCCTATGAAGTAGGCAGAATAAATGTCATCACTTCCTTTAAACAGAAGAAACATGAATGTGTAGAGAGGTTAAAATGCCAGTTCAAAGAAGCGGCCAAAGGTCTTTGGTCTTTCTGGCATCAAGGAATATTTATATGCCAATTACTATAAAGAATAAAGAGCAGCAGTCAGAATGAAGTGATAATTTAAATTAAATCTCTGCATACTATCTGTGCCTTGTCATCACCAACTTGTGGCTGATCTACCAAAACATCTACTAGGACATCTACTGGGCCAAAAGATTGTCTAGAATGGCTTGATTCATAACCACCCAGCTTTTGTTCTGTATGTCTTATGTTGCAGCTTCTATGAAATATAAACCTATAATTACTGCAAGTTTGTTCCACATGTTTGTAGAAAAAAATTAAATTTACTCATTATACATTATAGGGAATAGTATTTTTAGAATTTATTTGTTAAAGAAAAATAAATTTATTTTCCTAAGTGGTAATAACAACCTTGTGATATTTAATTTATTATCTAAGGTATCGATCATTTCTACATTAATTCTTCAAGTCTATGTCTTCATTAATGGTGAAATTCACTTTCTAGTGAAAAGTATTAAGATCTGGCTGTCCCACACCCCAGTTTCCTGGGACTAATCTTTTCTAATAGTTGCTCCCTTCACTCTTAAGCGTCCTTGTTTGTAAAATAAATTTCATGGTCACCACAATTAAGATCTTTCACCTTGTCTTTCTCCCTACAGGCCTTTTGAAAAAATAATCTTGCTATCTAATAGATTAATTGCTAAACAGAGAGAATGACATTTTTCTTCCACAGAGCAAACTGAAGCCCAGGGAGACCTGACGGTGCCTTGAGTTGAATTAGCAACATTGAAGATAAAGAAAATTACACAAATCTGGGCAGTATGCAGAATATATAAGCATGGTCTAGTGAGCCGGGGACATTGGAAGGCGAACCACCTGGAGAGGGAAGATAATGAGTATGATCCCAGCCACACAGACATACCTCGTATGAGTTCAATATTTTGGAGAAAGCAATGCTAATTTGATATAGGAGTCTGTGCCTTATAATAGAAGTCGAGACTAAAAATATACATTTGGGGTTAACCAGCATATTGATGGTATTTGTTGAAGAACACTTGCCTAAGATCTTCAGAATTTATCTTTACTAAAAAGAGATGTCCCAGCTAGTTATCATTTTTCAAAAAACTTTAACAGAATTTAAGTAATGTTAAATATATAGAGCCATGATTTATGTTGATTAAATGACATCCACTTAGAATTGGGTAAGGTTTTATTTCAGGTTTACAGACTGAATGATTTAAAATAATGTCTTTGCAATATAACAAAGAGCAGAGTTTGGTGAAGATCACTTAATCTGAGGGCTGTACATAAAGTCTACCTCAGGAAACTACTTTTGGAAGACACACACACACACATAAACACACACACTGACACAGCTGCACAACAAAACATTCAACACGCAGACATTGCTTAAATTAAATTCATGACCGGGGGATGCCTCTTTCATCTAAATGAAAATGATGACAGTAAAGGACATTTCAATTGTCTCATAAGCCCATGGTAATATTTCTTTCATCTTTGTCAGATTATTAAATAAATAAAATGAGGCGATTTGACAGCAAAAGGGTGAGACCAAGTAAAAGGGTAATGAATATTGAGAATATACAGGAGTCAGTAGGCATGGCATAGTTCAGCTTGACAAGAAAAATATTGCATTTTGATGTCATTTCTGAGTAAAATGTGCTTGTCAAATGGGGATGATGATTGGTCTATTGAGAAGCTGACAATCGGGCCATTATTAGATGATATGATGTTTTGCTATGTCAAGTAAATAGTCTGTGATGAATGACACAAGGCTGAAAGAAAGCAATAGATTATACTGTGGTATTTTTTTCCTTAGAAAACATATATTTGGCATCCAAACTTGTTAAACTTTTTTTTTTTTTTTTACTTCAAGTTCTGGGATACATGTGCAGAACATGCAGGTTTGTTACATAGGTATACCTGTGCCATGGTGGTTTGCTGCACACATCAACCCATCATCTAGGTTTTAAGCCCCTCATGCATTAGGTATTTGTCCTAATGTTCTCCCTCCTCTTGCCCTCCACCCACCGACAGGCCCCATTGTGTGACGTTCCCCTCCCTGTAGGAACAGAAAGTTCCACCTCACTTACGAGTGAGAACATGCAGTGTTTGGTTTTCTGTTCCTGTGTTAGCCAAACTTGTTGAATATTTTTATCCTTACTCATTGGGGTTAAAAGTATATATTTTGGGAGAACTTCATATACTCCAGGCAAGGGTTAGGTGTGGATTTTCACAAAATATATCTGATCCAATGTAAGTTAATAATTACAACAGCCCTATTAATCCCACTTTACAGATGTGGATGTAGAGTCCCAAAGAGTTCAAGTCACCTGCCAAAGATGGTAGATTCCAAATACAGGATTCATCAGTTCGAAAGCCAATTCTCCATAGCGCTATCCTATTCAGAATTTCCCAATAACCTACACCTTTCAAGGTGATATAACCAAGAAATTTAAGCTACCAATATAATCTCAAAGATAAAACAAGTTACCTATCATCTAAAGCAGATCACTGTGATGAAGTAGATAGATAAAATACTTGAAATGACATCGCAATAGTGGTATTGAGGGTCTGAAAGAAGGATTTGATCTTTTCTTGACATCTAATTAGTATGCATCTCATTGAAGGGGGTGAGAATAGCGGGGCAGTCCTGAGTATCAGATGTCAAATGAAATTGGTTTCTCCTGTCAATGCAAGCAACCTCGGGGAGCAAAGCAAGGAAGAAACTAATGCCAATTGCTGCCTTCCAGGTCATACAGATCCAGATGCTCCAGAGCTCTGGGGTGGGACCAGGCATTTATACCTTTCAAGGTTTTCCAGATGATTCCACTGTTCAGCCAATGTTCAGATCTACTATATTAGAATTCCAGACTCTATATTTGGTTGATTTAGACTTGCCTCAAAAACTAATGACACCAGCAGAAGAAAGAACAGAATTTTGGATGAACTGAATTCTTCAATCCTAGTTTCAGGTGCTCCCACCTTTGCAGGGAGACTGTTTGAGGGCAAACACCAGGAACACAGAAGGAGGTGTTGGAGGAGGATGCCAGTGTCCGTCCTCAGCAGGGTTATCCGTCAGATGCTGAACAGTTATGTCTAGTTTGCCAAACAGTAAGCAGGTGCTCACAGTGAAAGTAACATAAACTGAGAAAGAGTGGGCTCCATAAGCTCTGTGTTTTCTATACCTCTACTTAAAAGCACGAAACTCAAGGCTGGCATTTGGCACCTGCAGCAGGAACACTGAATGTATTAAACGAAAAAATGAGTATCAAGAACAAGGCATTCTATTTTGGAGGTCAAATGAGTGTCTCTGAAGTTCAGGGGAAAAATCAACTAGTATTTTTATCTGTTGATATTCCAAGTATTATAATTATCTCCAAATACTTCTAGTAATATGCCTTTCAATTACTGAGCCATGTTTAAAGGTAACAGGTACTCTGGGTATGCTACTTATTCTGTCTTAAAATAACATAGGAGACCAAAGTTCATAATTTCCCAAGGTAAAAATTGTGGTGCCAAGATTTAAAGATAGTTCCACGTGAATCCATTTCACCAGCTTTTCACTTGGTGTTCTTATGTGTTTTTTTTTTCACTGCCAAAGTAATATTTGGCTTAGGATCTATTCTCTTATAGAGAAATCTGAGCAGGTAACACAGAGCAGATTTGGGGATTGAGGAAGAGACAGAAAGAGAGATTAAGAGGTGTTATAATGACAGTGGACATCATGTAGTAAAAAGAAGTTGGGTTGTAGAGCCAGAAATATTAGCTTGTATCACAGGAAATTAATAAGAGAGTTGAAAGAACTCATGAAAAACAAGAATTTGTTGACACACATAACACATGGCAAGTTCCTGTTTAGTCAAATAATCCTATACACTGGAGACCATTATGTTTCCTTTTATCTCATTCAGACTAGTATGCCAAGATCAGGAAGCTAACAGGTATTCAGGGCAGACAATGTCTAGAAATAACACTAATATAATTGCCTGGACAAGGCATGGGCTGCAGCTGCCCTTGTGCAATGTCACCTGAGGATCTGAGGCAGGAGAGAGAAAGAAATTCAACCCTCATTACTGAAAGAATGATAACATAAAGGAAACAAAGCTATCATCAGACTGAGTAATGGCCAAGTTTGACCAAGTATCTGTGAAGACAAACTACGGAGCAAAAACACACTAACAAACCAGTCCGAGTCATGCTAACTCATGCATCTGTGCCATAAGCAAAAGCAGGAAAAGCAAATACTATGCCAGCAGCAAACCAAATGCCAAGGGGAAAAAACTAACTTGGCTAAAATGATGGGATTTCTGACTGCTATGAAGAAGATCAGTGCCCTACCCATGCAAGAAGTTTGGTATAAGAACCACAGAGGACCAAGGTTTTATAATTAAAAAATCAGTTACTATTAAACATAAAGGGATAGAGCACTTACTCCATGTGAGGCACTATTCTAAATACGTGTGTGAATTCATATAATCCTCACAGCAACTCAAGAGTCAGTGCTATTGTTAGCCTCATTTTACCGATGAGACTGAACCACAGTATGACCTTGAGAATGACTTACTCAAGGTCATACTGCTAGGAACAGAAAGAAGCAAAACATATATTCCTGCTTGGGGTTGGGGGGTTGTTATAAAACGGTCACATAAAGTAAGCACAGGACAGCCATGATGGCTCATGCCTATAATCCTAGCACTTTGGGAGGCCAAAACAGGAGGATTGCTTGAGCCCAGGGGTTTGAAATTAGTCTGTGCAACACAGTGAGACACCATCTCTACAAAAAAATTTAAAAAATAGTCAGGCATGTACCTGTAGTCCCAGCTACTCTAGAGGCTGAGGTGGGAGGACCGTTTGAGCCCAGAAGGTTGAGGCTGCAGTGAGCTATGATTTCATCACTGCACTCCAGCCTGGGCAACAGAGCAAGGCCTTGTCTCAAAAACAAAACAAAATAAAATAAAACCAAAAAGTCAGCACAAAGCCCCAATATCTCCCAAAACTCTAACATGTCATCTAAAGTTCAAACGATGCAATGTTCAGTTCTCTAGTAGCACCAGAGGACACGCAATCCTAATGAGGAAAGCAGTGAGTGTTGGGAAGAAAGCAGGAATTGACCCCTCATTACTGTCTACTCTGCAGAAAGCACTTCATGTAGGGTATGTTCCTGAATTCTCTCTTTGAGGGACTATTTCTTCCAAGTTTAAAACTGAGGAAACCAAGACATTGATCAAGTCAATTGCTTACAGGTACAATGGCAGATCCAATATGTGTCCCTTAGTCTATGCCCTATCCCTCTCTCATACAACTCCTTTGAAAGTCTCTGGGAGGTGGGTGAAATTGATGACCAATGTTAGAAGATGATTATAATGTCACCAGGAGCAAGAGGGTATAAGAGGAAGAATGTCCTGCAGCCAGACTAAACTGTGGTGGTGGAATCTAGGGTTTACTGGAGTTACACAGAGCAGATGGGCAAGTTTCACTGAGGCATCGAGCACCAGAGAATTTACCAGTTGGAACTGTCTGTAGAGTAACTGGAATGATGGAGACAAATATTACATCATGGCAGTGGGGATGCTGTAGGTACACTGGAACAGATTTTGATCGTACTGCTTTAAAACAAAGTAAGCTAAACTGACATCCATTATTTCAGCGAATGAAAAAAAGGGAAGAGGAAGAAGAAACAGGCAGAAACATGGGTACGGAGGCATGTGCAGGAATACAGACAGGCAGTAATGAGACTCCCTGTATGCAGAGAAGGAGCTGTGGGAAGCATATCCATGACCCTGAATCTCCAGCTCTTGGCAACTGACTCCATGGAATTCAATATTAGTCCACAGAAATGCCAAGCAAACCTTCTTGCATTTGTATGACTAGATAGAATCTTATCCTGGTTTTCTGTGCAGTTTGGTCCCTCAAAAGAGGTAATTCCATTGTGGATGCCAGAGGTATTCTTTGTAGACAGTACAATTGAAATATCCTGAAACATCTTCTTTAAAAATAAATTATAAAGGCAAATTTAATATCTAACTTGACTTATGTGATTCCCTGAAAAAATAAGAAAACTAAAGCCAAGGAGGTATCATGCATCTTATCCTGTGTATAATTTCAGCATTCTATTATAAACCCTGGGTTAATAAGCTCATTAGTCAGCTATCTCTGAACTTCTTTAAAGAAACAATGTATTTCTTTTTTGTAAAATATAGGTTAAATATTACTATTGATTTTAAATAGCCTAAAACTTTTAACAAAACAGAAATTTAGAACAACTCCAGTAAAAGAAACCATTTCCACGGGTCTCCTGTCGTTACGAGGCTGAGTCATCTCTTTCCATTATTGCCTATACAGTTAGAGAGGACCTGGGTGTATATTTAGCATTTTTACTGGGTCACTTTCTGGGAGAAGAAACGGCTCGGACTTTCTGTGGAGGAGCTGTTCCATATATATCACTGCATCTTGAACAGGCTGGGTAATTTTAGGCAAAGAGTTCTTTTCCTGAATTTATCCAACAGACCATCATAATCCATCTTTCTTTAAAATAATACTTTCATTTACATTAAAATTCTTCATTTATTTTAGGAAGTAACTGTGTCATATTCCCTTAAAACATTATCTTGGTATTTCGGGGGAGGAACCACAGAAGCAGAGGTCGTGACAAATAGCACAGGGTTCTTTCGCCATTACCCTGAATTTCCAGCCATATCATTTCTATTCAAGGATGGCAGAAAGGAGGACAAGAGGTGCTCGTGTTTTCAGAAACGTCATTCCAAATTTTAGAAATACTGTAACACATAAAACTTTATTTTCACTCTTTCTCAACATGGTGCCACTTTATCAATAAGATAGTCAAGCTGATAACAAGTCAAAAGATAAAGAAGCCTCCCTGTATATTTACAGGAATATATTTGTCCAAATTCAAGTGGTTCTTTTTTGGCAGCTATGTATCATTTGGCAAAAATCTCCTAAGTTTAGAACTTAATTTATTTAGGGTTTCTAGGTAGTGAGTAGCCAAGAACACAAGATCCCCAGGGTCAGAAAGACCCTGCTATAGTTCTCACTTTAACACTTTCTGGCTATAAAGTTGGGTAACTTATTTATATTCTTCATGCCTCCATTTATTTATCTTTAGAATAAGGGTAATGATGTGTATCTAACATGGCTATTGTGAAGATTAAATGAGCAAGGCAGATAAAACCTTCCATCATTTTATAACTTTTTTTGTGAAATCAGTAAAAATATTCAGGGAGCTAGATAAGTCAATAGAGAAAGAAAGAGAGAGACAAATTTCAAGAACCAAACTCAACCTCAGTTAGATAGGAGAAATACATTGTTGTCATTGTTACAGTGGTTTTGAGGTCTATTGCACAGCATGGTAAATATGGTTAAGAATACAGTATTGTATATTTCATAATTTCATAATTGAATATTTCATCTTTTCATAATTTTAAATGTTCTCACCATAAAAAATAAGTGTTTGATGTATTGATATATTTGTTACATTTATTTAAGTATTGCACATTGCATTCATAAAAATCACTTTGTACCTCATAAATACATGAAATTATAAGCTGTCAATTTACAATAAAATTAAAATTAAAAAGAAATTCACAACTTGTCTTTAAGCAGGACACTCAGTTGAGAACTTTGCCTAGAGGCCAGACTGTGTCTGCAAATGTTCTGCGGACAGGCCAGCCTGTTTGAAGGACCAACTATAGGCAACTCTGGATCTAGATATGATCAGTCTATGGGATTCCAGAGCTATGGAGGAAAGGCTCATCAGGAGTCACTCACCTAGGTGTACTCTGTAACACACTTGCATAGGCTATGATGCCTGTTTTTTATTAACTTTCCACATCTATTGCAAAGCAAAAAAAGCATTTACTATTTTCAGCATTAACAATACACATTATCCCCCCTCAAAAAAAGCAAAAAAGAGACAGAAAGCAAGATAGCGAAAATTTCAGAGAAAACAAGGTCATGCAGTCTCTCACTTTCTTTATACATCCTAAAGATAAATTGTTCAGGTCTAGGAAGAGACCGACTCTCTTCTTTTTTCAACTAGGCTAAAATAAACGTTTAAATAGTTCCATTTCAAACCTGTGGCTGTATTTCTCACACTATTAAAAAAGAAAAACATCTACAGTCATTTTCAGCCCAAACCTCATTCTAAATAAAGCTTCTCATCTTTTCTTGACTCTGATTCCTAATTTAACATGATCTCACCTCTCTTACTTATGCAAAAATCACTTTTCTGGCAACTTCGACTATTCTTAACAGAGGCATGAATCAGAAAGGAAAAAAGAGGGCCCCTGGATGCTAACCCACAGCCTAAAAATATATGTGCTCCAGAGCACATATAGATTTTTTAGTTTTTTTTTTTTTTTTTTTTTAGAGTCCTTACTAAAAGCCTAATCACTCTGGCCTTACTTATTACAATCAATTGGGCCAGTCTGATTCTACCAGCTACCAGAGGGTAGACAAAGCAAATCCCAAGACAATAAAAGTGAGTCAGGAAGTAAGGGTTCCAAGTTGGACAGTCATCTTAACAGTAATAATAGCGAGCATGCTTCAGGCTGTGTTGGTGCTACCGGCCCTCTTCCCAACATTTTCTATACAATAATCCATTTAGTCTTTACAACACCCTTTTTGTCAATGAGGAAACAGAAGAACTGAGAGGTTAAATGATCAAGTAATGAAGGCGAAATGTAAGCACAGGCAGTGTGGCTTCACAATGGCAATGAAAACAAATGGCAACAAATACTCATGGTGCAGACATGCAGACAAAAGAGCTAAAATTCACTACTTTGAGGTGATCTACGAGATGGAGTATATTAATATTAGGCATGGGCTACAAAACTCTGTAAGGTTCAGTAGTTCCTGTTAGCTGTAGGTTGTGATTTCAACGTTTCCCCAAGTTGCACAAGACACTCTGGGCAATGCCTCACAGCACACCCTGCCAGGTAAAAAGGGTGGGGTCTCTGATGGGCAGGAAGCTCCTTCTCCTTGGCTGGCAGAAAAAAACTATGTCTCAGGGTGAGAATATGTGACTTGTCTTCCTACACACAGAGACACACATACAGAGACTCTCCAATTCTCTCCTCATCATTCAAGGTATCAAGTATTTGACAAAAATTAAATTAAAAGAACTTGATAAGAATTAAATTAAAAGAAGCTCATCTGAGAGGGATTGGAAGTGAGTGAGTGATGTGGATTTAGAGTATCTTCTTTGTCCCACAATTAATTTATTCCCATAGAGAGCTGCTAGTTATCAGATTGGGAACAGGAAAGATGAGTTGGATTGAATCCTTAAGCTCAATGAGTGAGTGGGCAAAGACAGATGGACACTCAAGGTATGGTACAAATGTGGCCAAGAGCTGAGAGAGGAGAAATCATAGAGAAAATCAAGGATGTAATGTAGGGAGGAGCTATTTCCCCCTGGGGGAGTTGGAAAGTTCCCCAGAGGAAATTATCCTTAAATATGACCTATGACAGATAAAGCAAGGTGGCTATCGGCCATCTAAGGTGGACCAGATGGAAAGGAATCCCAGACAGAAAAGTGGGTGTGTAAGAGCTGTAGGGGTACATTGTGGGGCTGCATTGGGGGCCAGTCAGCAGCTCCTTGAGGTGAACCCTAGAAAGAGAGTGGGCTGCAGCTTGTTGAGAGGCAAAGCCTGAGCAACTGAGCGCTTCTATAATGAAAGCAAAGCTCCAGGTCATGGACGTCTGGAAGGAGAAGAGTACCGAAGAAATCTCAGGGCATTTGGCTGGAAGTAGCTCCTCAAATCTTTCTTCTATAAATTGGGCAGGAAGATGAGGGAGATGGACTGGGTGAACTGGAGTTCTCTTCAAATCTAAGTTTCCCAGACACAAAGATTCACTTGGGCGTCCTGCCATGGACCATTAGGAAGAGTTATATGTCTATTAAACACTTTTGTTTACAAAAGGAAATGATTGGACAATTACATTTTTAAAAGATTTACTTCAGAAACATTTGAAATAAAAAATATAGGCTCTTAAATGAGCAAGCTTTTGTTATTTTAAAATGCACTTATATGAGATCCTCATCCTCTAATTATGCCCAAAAACAAAGTAAATGTCACTGAAATAACCCTCACCCTAGGTAAAAACATTTAAGATGGCATATCTGAAAGTATTCATAGTTTCTAAATTAAATGTTGATACATAGCACTTCCTATTCCTGTAAAGTCTAAAAAAAGAGCTAAATAGTGCTTTCTTGGCTACTCAGGAAACCAGAGGGCTGTTTAAGAATTAATATTTCAGTCGCCTTTAATTTTAAGCTTGGCTATTAAAGATGCCCTCCTTCCCTCCTTTTAAGGGTTTTTTTCTTGTGGTAAATAAATAAAAGGATACTATATATCAAAGTATAAGGGACAAAATCAGGCCATCAAATCCACCTGGATCTAACTACTAAAAAAAATTTTTTTTGGAATAATGTAGTCATTATTGTTTCATTTCTGGATGTAAAGAATCCACTTTGTTGAGGTTAAAATATGATGGGTTATAAAAGTATCTACTTGTACAAAATTTGATTTACAAGAATTTGTAAGTGTAGCCTGGTTAAAGGTGCCTGCTGACAAAATACCCCCATTGACTTTAGTCAAAAAGTCAGAGCTTCTTAGGAGTCAAAGTTGTGGTAAATGCATAGATTTTCTCTGCAGGGACCAGGATCATGTGAGTCTCCATCCATGTAGGAGAGTTGGATGCTCTGTATGAGGCAGAACATCCCCTAAGCACTTCTGTGCCATCTGCCCACCAGAGGCATTTACTGAGCAGTCACCCAGTACTTAGTGCTAGTCCACTAGGCTAGATAGAACATCAAGAAATGTCAGAAAAAGAACTTTTCTGTAACAGGACCAAACCCCTGATATCCACTCTTGACTCTAGTGTAAATGCCCATTTTTCCCTTTCAGGACCTCAGTTTCCCCTCCTGGATTTGATTATCTTTTAGGCCTGAGTGTATGCCTGTCTCAATTAATCACATTACACCAAATTAACAACCAAGCCCCAGATACCCTGATATAAGTAAGGGAACCAAAGGCCTCAGTGTCACAGGAGTTGGAATGATGGCAGGAGGGCATATTTTTCCTCAAATAAAATTCAGAAAAAAAGGCTGCTGTAAATCAGCCTCCTTAAAAACAGTACAAAGTAAAACTAAGAGTTATTGGATTTCTAGGGATTTTTGATATAAGTTTCAATCAGGCATGGTGTCTATAGTTGACTACATAATTTGGTTCTGCTCTATGACCAAAATGTCAAATGATTGAAAAGCTGTGGTTATACTTGAAGGGGCCTCTTGGAAATTTCCTTGCATTTATGCAGTATCTAGGGAGAGGTAGGGAAGCTCTCAGTAAATAGGAAGAAAGCATCATCTCGACCCACCAGCTGGGTGAATAAGCCTCTACAGAAGGTCAGCAAGGGCTAGGGAGCAAAAGAAGAGATGTAGGAGGAGCAGGCCACAGGGGTACTCTAAGTCTCCACTGCCTCATGTAGGCAGCAAGTGGTGTGTTCAGCAGATCAGGTCTTGACTCATTTTTGCTATTAAAAGCAGGAAGGAACATTGGGACAGCAAATGATTAATGAATTGCTCTATAACCTGCCTTTTTCCAAAAGAAAACTGAGCGATTGAGAAGACAGACACGTCCTCCAAAAAAGTGCTATGATTCAATGATTTCAATTGATGTCAGTTTAGCAAACACGTTGAGTACTTGCGTTGTATGAAGGTGCTCTGCCAGAAAGGAGGAAACAGGCTTGGCCCTTGAGGAGCTTACCCTCCTAACCACAGCCAATATTCCAAAAACACATCATGAAAGAATAGTTTCCAGGGGAAATTTAATTTTTAGAGATGGCCAGAAGTAATCTTGTTTAAGCAGGGGCAAAAGCTGTTAGAAATGGTCAGTTTTTCTAGTATGACCAAATATCAGTCAGAAGAAATTCCTAAAGATGAATTACCCAATTTCCCGAGCAATGGCAATAGCTTGAGAAGGTTTATGCTTTTTTTCTCCAGAAGTCTTCTTTGAAGGAGACACTTTTGACGACATGCTTGTGCAAGCATGTGTGTGTATACGTGTGTGTTTACTACCTCTCTTTTCTTACAGGCACAGCTTATCTATAAAGGATGCTAATAAACTGAGACTCACAGAGGTAGTAATCTCTGAAAATAATTTGAATTTTTTAGCATGTTCAGGTTCTTTTATTCCTTCTCTCCAAGAGACTTTCCTCCGGGGTCGAGTTAGAAGTAATTGAGTTCAAACTAAGTATATATCTAAAAGAAATGAAAATATTTTCCCACAAAGAAATTGGCACACTAATGTTATAGTAGCATTATTCATAATAGCCAAAAGGTGTGAACAACTCAAATATGCATCACCTAAGAGATGGATGAACAAAATGGGGTATATCTATGCAATGGAATATTATTTGTCCATAAAAAGGAACAAAGTGATGATAGACGAATGATCCTTGAAAACATTATGCTAAATCAAAGATGTCAGTCACAAAAGACCACATATTACAGAATTCCATTCATGTAAAATGTCCAGAGCAGGAAGACTGATAGACAGACAAAGTAGATTAGTGGTTGCCTAGAGCTGGGGAGTAGGGAGAAGGCTGGTGGTTACAGGATGATAATTAAAGAAAGCATACATGTTTCTATAATTAAATAAGAAGTGATTGTTACAAATATTTAAGATCTATGTAAATATATAATTAAGGTTAAGCCACATGAAATTATCTGTTGATTTGACTTTCTAAATAAAACTGTATTTTGCAATAATTCTAGATTTACAGAAAAGTTGCAAATATACTGCAGAGTATTTTCACATACCCTTCACCTTGCCTCCCCTAAAATTAACAACTTACCTAGTGCAATTATCAAAACCAGGAAATTTACATTGGTTCACCACTATGAGCTAAACTATAGACCTTATTCAGATGTCACCAGTATTTTCACTGATGTCTTTTATCTGTTCCAGGGTCCAATCCAATGTATCATGTTGCATCGATTCAGCAGGTCTTCTCAGTTGCTTGCAATTGTTGTCATTTCCTCAGTCTCTCAGTTTTTCATAACCCAAATCACCACATCTTTTTATGTAAAAATAGTCAGATATCAGCAGTATCACATGGTTGCATCTAATGACATTTAAATTGCTGAACACCATCTCTGAACACACAGTTAGAATTCATGTTTGGCATGGTCTCCATCAGCGAAAAGCTATGTGATGGCACTGCATAGTGATCAGGAGCGGGGGCTCTGGGACCATAGGACAATGGCTGGCATTGCAGTTTTATCACTGAACAACTCAGTGATGTTGGACAATTTGACATTTCTGCCCTTAGTTTTCTCACCTGTAAAACAGTTCCCATCTCCATAGGGTTGTTGTGGGGATTAAATGAGATAATACATGAAAAGCATTTAGCCCACTGCCTGGAGCATAAAAGTATTTGCTGTTGCTATTTATTTTCCTGAATGCCTTACAATCCCTACATTACTATTATCCCAAGTTCCTCCAACTCTCTTCAATTCTGTCAAAATCTTGGTAAATATAAGCAAATCAAGAAATGATTTGTTTCAGAAAACAATACACTGAGGCCAGCATGCAGGAAGACCAGGAGCAGTGTGGGGGAGAAGATGAGCTAGGCACCTTATTTCATCAACCATGGGGCACACCCTATACTAGGCATGGCCACATGAAACCACACAGAATAGCCACTGCAGCTTGTCTGAGCACTGTGCCTTCTCTCAGGAGGCTGTGATATCACTGAAATACATATCCATTGCAAACAAAGCATGGTCATGACCTGGCAAAAATCAGGTGACTATGGTTACAGTTGGTGACATTATGGAGCTTCTTCAACAAGATCATTTGGGATTATAAACCATAGGGTGACCTTCAGAATGTCACCTAAATTTGTAAGATCCATGAATAATAGATGTGTCATAATTCATTAGCAGTCTGTAGCAAGCTCTAGTCTGCACTAATGAAGAAGCGCCATTTAGAAAAGAAATGTGCAAATTATAAACTGTTTAAGAAAATACTTGATAAACATTTTCACCAAACTACATTTAATTTTGCCATTTAAACTGCCTCCTGTGGAGTTTAACTACACCATCAAAAACAGCTATTGCCCATAAAATCGGAAACAAAGGCAGTAACATTTTCTATTTGATTCCTATGAGGCCTGTTCCCTCATCTTCCTAAAAAAAGAATAACCCCACAACTTCACAGTATGCACCTCTCTGGAAGACCCCTATGTTAGGTCTACCAGTTTGCTTCTCATAAAAAAATAATAATAAGCGAAAACAGAAAGGGTAGGCAAGGTGTTTTGTTTTGTTTTCTTTTCTTTTTTAAGACAGGGTCTCGCTCTGTTGCCCAAGCTGGAGTGTAGTGATGTGATCATAGCTTATTGCAGCCTCGAATTTTGGGCTCAAGCAATTCTACTGCACCAGCCTCCTGAGTAGCTGGGACCCCAGGCATGTGCCACCATGCCCAGCTGTTTTTTATTTTTTTTACAGTGAAAGGGGTCTTGCTATATTGCCCAGGCTAGTCTCAAACTCCTAGTCTCAAGTGATCCTCCTGCCTTGGCCTCCCAAAGCAGTAGGATTACAGCCATGAGCCACCATGCCCAGCCTAAGACATTCTTATATTTGCATAATTCACATAAGCAACCTCATATTATTGGATTAGTAGAAAAGGATTATTAAATAGATGATTTGTGGTGCTATAATAACAAAATACATTGATCACTAGAAGGCAGTGTAAAGTGTAAATTCACTGCAAATTAGTCAAGACAAGACAAGCTTCATAATTTGATAGGCCTACTGGGCTGGTAGACTAAGAAATGTTATAGTCAAATGGTGTTTTTATTTCATCAAAGAATTTAATAGAGACCCTCATTATATATTTAATAATATCATGAATAAATGTGGGCTGCTGGATAATTGTGGTAGGTAAATTCACAGCTGGATGAAAGCAAAAAAGAGTTCATGGATAGATCTTGGTCAATGAAAATGCTGACTCTGGGTGAGTACCTATGCTTCCCTGGACCTTCTCCAGTGATCTAAAAGATGACAGAATGTTGGAAGCCTCAGATAACAGCATAGAGGGCATGCTAATTAACTGGTAAATGCCATGACACTGAAAGCAGAGCCCAAAGCACTCGGTCATATTTGTATCAAACTCAATTAAGAATATTTATTATGTATAATGTATGATCTATCATCAGTGTTGTCAAAAAGTAAATTCATTTTTGAAAGATACAATGAGGGAGACCTGGTTTAAGAAGAAATTATTAGAATATGCCTTGGAACTCAGTTGACCACAAACTCAGTGTAAGCTGACGAAGTGATAAGATGTTCAAGAAGATAATTCAAGTATAAGCTTTCTGAATAAAGTCTGGGGTTCAGACCAAAATAAGCAAGTATCTTATTTCCTTCTAAAGAGGCCAGATCCAACCCAAGGGAGTATGTCCACATGTGGGAACATGTTTTCAAAATTTTTGATTTTCAACTAACTTTAGACTCACAGAATGCTCTCTTTTCTTACAGGCAACAGAAAAGTTTTGCAACAGAAAAGTTGCAAAAGCACAACAGAGAATTCCTATAATCCTCTTTGGTAACATCTTTGTTACCAAAGTAACTTTGAAAGCAGCACTTTTTTTTTTCTTTTCTCTATCTAAACTTACTTGCCTGGTGATCCTGATTTAATGGCTTTCAATAACAACTATATTCTGATGACTTCAATATTTACCTCTCTGATCCACACATCTCCCTTGAATTTCAAATGCCTGTACGCCATTACCCTTTTGATACCTCCACTGGGATGTCTAGTAGACATCTAATAGATATAAAGACATCTGACATAAACCTACTCATCTCCCCACACTGTTCTCCCTGGAGTCTCCTCACCCTCTAGTTGCTCTTTGACTCCTCTCTTTCTTCCTTACTCCATATTCAATTCATAACAAAATCTCACTTATTAAAAAAAACTACATTAACATCTGACTACTTTCCTCCCTGACACCTTTACCACTTTGGTCCAAGCCATCATTTCATGGAATAGCCTCCTCTCTTGTCTCTGTGTTTCCATTGTTACCTCTCCCTGCTCTGTCGACAACACACTATCCACTTTAATAATGAGATAGTCTTATTCCTCTCATAAGATTCTCCAATGGCTTCTGATCTCACTCAACATAAAAGCTTAAATCCTGAAGTGGCTGGCAACGTTTTATACAATCTGGTCTCCTGTTATCTCTCTAACATCATCTCCTACCACCCACCCCATGTTCACTCCATATGATCACCCATTTCTTTCCTTCATCAGGCCCAGTTTCATCCAAAGGATTTTTTATTTGATTTTCCCTTGGCCCAATATATACTCACCATAGATATCTGTATGGCTCCCTCAATTGTAACCTTCTTATCCTGGCAAAACGAGGTTATTCCTGGCCCTGGTATTCCAATTGTAGCCTCCCTTTACCCTTCCCCAATTTTGTCTCTGTAGCACTTATGACCATCAAACAGATATGCTTGACCTGTTTTGTGTATTGTCTTTGGAGAAGGGAATTTGACTGTTGTTGTTTCACCACTGCTTTTCCATTACCTAGCATATGGTCACCAAAAATTAGTTAAATTCAGGAATCAATGAATCACAGTGATTAAGAAGAGCACTTATTCTAGTATCAGACAGCCAGGTCACAAGTGCCAAGTTGATTGCTTACAAACTGCACGATCTTGGTCAAACTGTGAAACTTTGTTCTTTAGTTCTGTACCTGCTGCATGGGGATACTAGTACTGAATTTGAAGGCTTGTTATGAGGATTAAATGCGAAGATTCAGGAAATTACATGTTACAGTGTTTGAAAACCACTAAATGGTCACTTAATATTATTATTAATTGAAGAGAAAGTCAGAAACAATGGACAGTATAAACATAAATATCTAGCTAATGACTCAGTGTAACCTGGTGCTTTAAGTTCAGAGTATTGGAATCAATTTGATCTGAATATATATATATATATACATACACACACACACACACACACACACACACACAATCTGATTCTTTAGCTTTGTTTCCTAGAGCAACACAATGAGCCTCTATAAACCTTGGAATCTTTAACTATAAAATTGGAATAATAATCTGCTTTCATCTATTCACTGGAAAGATAAAATAGGATAGAGCGCTTAGCAGTATTTTCTGTACCTACTAAAGTGTTGACTAAATAAATGGTCATGATTGTTGCAAAATTTGGAACTTAATTTGTCCAGATGATTGTCCCTTTTGGCTTTCCTGTGGCCTTCTTCAATCACTCACCATGTTCCTGTAGCTCAACCTTGCTCCCTAAGACCAAGAGCCCTGTGCCTGGAATCTCCCATGTTCTACCCATTCCTTGGAAACTTGGCTGTTGTGGAGGTAACATCAGGAAATAAGTTGACCACATCATAATTCTTCTGACATTAGCGACTAGTATAATTGGTTCTTTTATTCAAGAAATGTGCATCAATCCCATCTGTGTGCCAGGCTCTGTACTGGGTGTCCCCTAGGTATACCCTGGTGAATAAAACCCAGCCCCTGTCCACAGGTAGCTTCCATTCTAGTGAAGGGTAATGGCCCAGAGAGTTAGCCCTCCCAAGGTTTGTTATTAAAAGAGTGAATTTATATTGCTCATATAGCAGGAATTAACTGGGGATAAGGAGATTGGATCAGAGGCCACTCTGGGTAAATATAAATATACCATATCCAGGCTGTGGCCACATGGTACTCTTCTGCCTGAGCTTTCACTCATTGCTAAGCAAACCTTCTGTAAGGAACATCAAAGTGCTCATCTCCTACTCAAGAATCAGGCTAGCTATTATGAACACTAGGATTATTCTTGCTGCTAATACTACTACTGTAATTACTTCTACTACTACAACTACTACTATCTTCATTATTTTTGCAATCAATTATTTATGAAATTGACATTAGTAGCCTAAATCCTCCTTGTTTGTCTCACAAAACTGAGCATGGTGTCAATATTTATATTCAGATTATCAAAAAAGGAAGGTCAATTTAATTAGCAAAGCTTCATGGCTAAGGAAAGAGGAAGTGAAGGGTAGCAGAGAGACAGGCATCCATGCATCCTGGTGACATTTCCATTTATCTCCAGCTCCTCACAGACTTCCAGTACAGTCACACTAAGTCAGCACTCACTTGTTCAATCTAGGACATTGGAGGTCTTGACAAAACACTATAAATCAATTCTCTGTGCTACAATCATCCAGAAGAGCACAGGAAAATTTGTTTACATATTAGCAAATAGATCAGTAACAGCTTGCAAAATACCCCTGTCTATGTCCTGGAAATATCATGGGATGAAGACCAATATTAATATCATAGATGAGTCTAAATCATCTGTAATAGCCAGATGTTTTCTTACTGTGCATTGAGGTTATAAACTTATCTGATTACTTTATCGTTCTTCATCTGTGCATATCAGATGGCTTGGTGTCACATTTAAGTGGCAAGGCCATGTGGAACAGATCCAACCTCAGGCAGGAAGCCCATGCAAGAAAAGATCTCCAAAGAGCAAATTGCCAAAGTAGACCTCACAGACGGCTAGGTCAGCCGTGGCAATGGATAAGCTGGCCATCACCCTCATTTATAAGTACCCTTGATGTTTTCGTTTTTCAGCTTCTCTTACTCACCAACCTTACCTGGATATTTCCACAGTTTAGGGGAGAAAAAAAGGAAGCTATGTAAACTCAATTGTTTACTCTGTTTTTTAAACATATATTTTTCTTTTTTTGACTCTCTCCTCTATTTTCCACAGTGATTGTTACACTCATTCATTCAACAAAGACAGAAAGATGGCTTTACAGAAAAAGAGAAATGTATTAAGCTCCTACTAAATGACTAGCCCCGTGCAACAATAGTGTAATGATCACACAGTTTATTTTCTACAAGTATCTAAGAAGCTTGATGCAACTTCCTCAAGCTGTGCATCTGAATCCTAGTTCTGCTACATCATTGAAGTTTTGTTATATATTGGGAGAATTAATATTTTTCTGTTTTTCCACCTGTAAAATATTTTTAAATAAGTAAAATAGTCTGTGGAGAGTACCCAGAAGTTGGCATATAATACATGCTTTCTAAGTGACATGTGCTATTTACGCAAAAGTTGGATCTTCCAGATTTCATGATCCTTATCAGCAACATCTTCCATTTATGGTCACAAGTAAATCTTATTTGTCCTATTTATGAGTTCCTTAGCATGTTGCTACATTTTCTGTTCAGTCTGGTACAGGTTGAATCATCCTAATCTGAAAATCCAAAATCCAAGTTTCCAAAATTTAAAACATTTTGAATGCCGACATGAGATTAAAAGGAAATGTTCATTGGAGTATTTTGGATTTGGGATTTTCAGATTTGGGATGGTTAACCAGTAAGTGTAATGCAAGCATTCCAAAATCTGAGAAAAAGAATCCAAAATCTGAAACACTTCTGGTCCCAAACATTTCAAATAATAGATTATCCACCTGTATTAATGTTTTGTATGGCTTTGAATAATGTGCCCATGTCTAGCTCCTCTCATGCCTTAGACAATGCCTAGCTTACAGGGGTTCTTTAAGTGGAGAAGGAAATAAATTGCTACACCAAATGGGACTACATTAAATCTAACTGTGTAACATTTTGGGCAAAGATTGTTTTCATTTCCCTTTTTGCAAGATACCTTATAGCAGAGTGCATCTTCTCAGAAATATTTTTGTAGATCCCTGGGTAAAAAATGTCTAATTAGGCCAGGTGCAGTGGCTCGCACCTGTAAATCCCAGTACTTTTGGAGGCCGAGGCAGGCCGATCATTTGAGGTCAGGAGTTCGAGACCAGCCTGGCCAACATGGAGAAAACCTGTCTCTACCAAAAATACAAAAATTAGCTGGGCATGGTGGTGCGCGCCTGCAGTCCCAGCTACTTGGGAGGCTGAGGCAGGAGAATCACTTGAACCCAGGAGGCGGAGGTTGCAGTGAGCCAAGATTGTGCAACTTTACTCCAGCCTAGGTGACAGAATGAGACTCCATCTCAAAAAAAAAAAAAGTCTAATTATGCATTTTCAAAATAAAAATCTAGAGCAAATGAGCTTAACAGCTAGCCTAACCTTAGGTGATTGAGATTCTGAAAGGGATCCTGGGTTTGTAAGCCTGATTTGTATTTAAGAGTATACAACTAGTTGATATGAACTGTGGCCTTGTGGTGAACCCTCCTGGGTCTAACTCCTAGCATCTATGCCCTTGGCTCAGCACCACTGGTGGAGGAACTCCTGGTTTCACAGCTTGAGCCTAACCCTTTCCACAGCTGGTTCATTTGGCTTAATGTTCAGTACTGAGTCTCTGACTGACCTTACATTTCAATTGTCACCAAAGGTCAGGCCCCTCTGTTCAACACTCAGTTGCCTTAAATAAGCCTTGCTAACTAGGCTGCAGTGTTGGTCTATGTCAGCCTTGGACTCAGCAGGTCTACAACTGTCAATACAAGGTTAGTGGAAAGTAATGGAAATAGATGTGCTCACTAAATCAGATGCCCAAATAACTAGACCCCAGAAGAACAGATCTTTGTTGTAATAAATATCCCTCAGGTCATGGATGCATGGAATCAGTCACCATCACTCAACTGAAAAGCCATTAAATATGACATAAGGCTTTGCATACTGAGCAGCGTGTCTTGGATTTTACTGCGTCATATCTGCAGTATTCGTGGAAATTCTGGATGTTTCTATTTCTTCCTAATTGTCAATGTTTTTGACATTCCTTTATCCCTGTTATCTCAGTGTTCTTGATTGTTATCATTTATGTCTATTTTCATATTGACATGTAATTTATTGATAATATCTCAAATTGTAAGATTATGTGAAACAGAGAGAAGAAAAATGGACAGATAGTGTATGTATTCATTATAGATGCCTCAAATCATTCAGAGGATGACGTAGGGCATCAACAAGCAAACAAACAAATAAATGTCAAACACAATACAAATAACAAGAACCTCCTCTACACAAAGTAGCAAAGTATCTACTTTTATCTTTCAACAACTTATTCCATGTACATATATTAATGCTGCAATGCCAGACAGGGTCCCCTATCCTAGAAGAATGGGAAGATACAGGGAGGACATCACTTACTCCACACTACCTCTGATACTACTCAAACTCAAGTTAGAGAGAAATTTATAATACCTGATGCTAGCGAACAAACCCTATTCAGTTAATTGAGAGCTTACAATATTGGGCATTCTACTTGTACAGGATGCAAACAGGTAATGAGGCAGTCAGATGAACTCAGTGCACCTTTGATTATGTTCAAACTTTGCTGCACTTGAATCTGCCAATTCTATAATGAAAATTGATGAGCCCATCATAATCTGTATTCTATAGCCATAGAATAGCTCCAATACTTTTTAATAACAAAGATTCTATTTCCATTGAATTCACGTTTTTCTAGTGAAATATTATCTATAACCTCAGAAAATATTGTATATTCCTAAATATTCCTCTATTATCTACAACCATAACCTGTTTATTTTTCCATATGAAACCCTTCATGTTTACAGGTTAAGCATCAGATTTAAATATAAATGTGTTCTCAAAAAAAACATGTAAAACCACCAGCTCAAATAAAGTTAAGTGTTTGATATTAAAGTGTTTTATGTAATTATAAAAACAATGACTCGTTTTCATAATCAACATTATAAAGCTTCAATTCTAACATCTGTGTGTGTAGTATGTGTGAATTTACATGTGTATAAATTTACATGTGTATATGCACATGCAAATTTAAATACAGACAGGTATATTAATGGATAGATTGATACACATATTTTTTAAATTGCAATCGTATAACACATACTATCTTCAATAAACAATGTTAAGATTTATGCTTTATTTTATTTCATAACCATAATATCCACAATTGTTCATTCTGTATTTCTTTAATGATGTTTTAAATGCTGACTACCTTTTTCACACAGCACATTCCTATAACATTTCAGAGTTCCTCATATTGCTTTATCTTGTCTAAGAACAGTTTTACTGAAGACGGATAGTGGCAACAATGTTCTTGATTTTTTTACAAATATTACAAATATTGTCTCCCTGCTTCCTAAATGACAGCTTGGCTAAATATATATTATTTTGTATCCCACTCTCTTTTCCTCTGATATGTGTAGATATTTTCTCCTTTTTAAGAACAATCTGTTGAAATAGAGATGACAGGAGCTGGCCCAGTATTCTCCTATTAAGTGGCCAGCATCTCATGGCTGTATAGCTAACACGTTCTTTAATTTATAAGTTTAATATCCTAACCTGGGCTTCTGCTGTGGCCAAAATGCTATAAGCCTGCTATTGCCAACATCTTTCACTGATTATGGCTAAAATCTCTGAATAGAAATACAAAAAGAAAATTACTTCTGAAAAGTAAATATTGGCAGGCAAATGAGAGACAAAAGTCAAAAAAATTGAAGAACAAACAGTATGAGGGAAAGTGCACTTTTTAAATTATTTCCTTAACACCCAACTTTGACATGAGGGTGGACTAATTAAAACACATACAGCAGGTATAAAAATTTTTTTAAAAAAAGGCACGAGAAAAATCTTTCTAGTAGATCGCTAGGAAAGAGGGCACCCATGAACCATAGAGTGTGGGGGAATCCCTACTTATTTATTTGTTTGTTTGTTTCTTTTCCCTCTTCTTTTTTCTCACCTTGTCTTTCCAGGTGGCAGAATGCACTCCTGTGATGATAATGGTAGTGGCAGCCCAGGCACCTAAAAGCCAAAGGAAAAAACCCATCTCTCTGGCCTCAGAACTGGAGGAGGCCCTTGAGAGCTGCAGACTTTGAGGTGAATCTTGGAGCAGTGAGAGCTAGAGACAAGAATTGCTTAATTCTGTGTATAAACCAACAAAATTTCTGAGCCACTGCTAAGTAGAACACGCATGTAATAGACCCAAGGAAGCACGTCAAAGGCTTTGAAAGTAAAAATATGATATAAAATACCACCTAAGTTCCAGAATAACAGAAGAGTGATGTATTTTTTGGACAGTCAAATATAGAGTAACAAAGGTTTTAAAACATAACTGACATTGGATCAATCACCCACAGAAGGTGAGACAACACTCACAGTCCAAACCTAAGTTGACTGCTTGCTTTTAAAACAAGCAATATCATTCAGAGGATTTTTGAAAGATCCATAATGTCACAATATGTTCAGGACTCAATCCAAAATTACTTCAATCTACCAATTCTATACAAAGAATAGATTCTATACAAAGAATAGAAACCTCATAACCAAATGTCTGAAAAGAGCCACAAAAATATGGCACATTACATATAAAGGAATGAAAAAATCATGACTCTGAATTTTTCATCAGAAACTATGGAGGCAGGAAGATCATAAAACAATATACTTAAAGTGCTGAAGAAAAGATCAGCCCAGAATACTAAACCCAATAAAAATATTCTTTAAGAAGGAAGATAAAATAAAGATATTCTCAGATGAAGATAGTCTGAAATAATTCCTCAAGAATAAATATGTTCTGAAAGAAATGCTGACGGAAGTACTTCAGATGAAAGAAAAATAATATTAGTGAGAAGCCTCAAACTTCCAAAATGAAGGCAGAACAACAGAATGGTAAATATCGAATAATATAGTAGACTTTTTCTCTGATTTTAATGTGCATTAGTGTGAAAGTTAAAATTAAAATATATGGTGGAGTTTTCAATGTATATAGATAGAATATTTATTACAATAGTAAGATAAAGGGGAAAATTAAAAATCTATATGTTTGGAAGACATCCCGATTTTGTTTGCAGTAAAAAAAGGTATTAACTTTTAAGTAGACTGTGAAAAGTTAGAAATGTATATTTATGTAGAGTAACATCATATAAACACCTACACATACTGTGTGTGTATATTTATTTGTGTGGGTATAATATATAATATATATCCCAAAAGGCCAATAATTAAAATAGCGTGATAAAAATATTCAAATAATGCCCCCAAGAAGCAGGAAAGTGGGAACACTGGAACAAAAATGGAGGGAAAAAAAATCTAACTAATAAAAAAGCTAAACCTAAATAAAACCATGTCAATAATTACTGTATGTAAATGATCTAACAACAACAAATAACAAAATGGATTGTCAGATTTCATTAAAAAAAGGCCCTACTATGCAATGACGTCAAGAAATGCACTTTAAATATAATAACATGGACAGGCTAAAAGTAAAATAAAGGAAAAAGTTAAACTATATAAACACCAAAGAATGATGGGATGGCTATATCAATATCAGACAGATTTCACTATAAAACAGGAAAATTCCTAGGGATATTGAGGACCATTACTTGATGAATAAAAGGCTCAATTATCCAAGAAGACATTACATTCATATATATATATATATATATACACACACACACACACACACACACACATATATACACACACATTACATTTATATGTGCATATATATGTGTGTGTATATATATATATATATATATACACACACATATATACAGAACTGTAAAATAAGACAAAAACTGATAGAACTGGAAGGAGATATGGAAAAGTCCCAAATTATTCTTTAAGATTTCAATACTTCTCTCTCATTAATCCATACAACATACAGAAAATCAGCAACAATATGGGAGACTTGAACCACAGTATCGACCAAACTGATGTAAATGCATTTAGAAAATAATCCAACAATAATAGACATTTTCAAGTAACCATGAAATATTCTCCAAGATAGACCCTTTCCTTGCTTATTAAACAACACTTAGCAAATTTAAAATAATTAAAGTCATACAAAGTATGATCTCTTAGCATAACAGAGTTGAACTGTAAATCAATTACATAAAAATCATTGGTGATTCCACAATGATTTAGAAGCTAACATATCCCTAAATAATTAATGGGTTAAGTAAGACAACCAAAATGAACTATAAAGTATTTTGATCTAAATATAAATAAAAATAAAATCTATCAGGATATGTGGGACAGCTAAATTAATATTTGCAGAAAATTTACAGCATTGAGTCATATTAGAAAATAAGAAAGCCCTAAAATAAATAACCTAAGCTACTGTCATAAGAAACTAGAAAATGAGGAGCAATTTAGGCCTAAAGCAAGCAGAAGGAAATACATAATAAACATATCAATGGTGTCAATAAGTTGATATTACTGAAATAGAAAACTGAAAAGCAAAAGAGAAAATCAATTAAATCAAAAGCTGCTTTAATTGAAAAATAATAAAGTTGATGAAACTCTAGACAGATTGACCAAAACAAAGAGAGTTATCACAAATATCAGTATCAAGAATACAAAAGGAACACCACTGAGACCTTACGGACATTAAAAGAAAAATAATAAGAGAATAATACAAATCTGTCTGTGTCTATAGAGGAAATGTGCCAATTCCTTGAGTGAGGCAAATTAGCAAAACTTACTCAAGAACAGATAACCTGAAGAGTTCTATATCTACTAAGGAACTAATGTGTGTTAAAAACTTTCCAACAAATAAAACTCCAGACCTCGATCATTTCACTGGAGAATTCTAACAATTTAAAGAACAAATGATAACAATTCTACATATTCTCTTCTAAGACACTTCTCAATTTTATGAGGCCAAAAAAATCTTCCTAATAAAAAAGGACAAAGGCATTTTAGTAAAAGAAAATGACAGGCCAATATTCCTGTTGAACACAGACACAAAAATGCACAAAAAATATTAGAAAACCAAAAACAGCACTATATATAAATGGTAATACCAAATATATTACCAAGTATAGTTTATCCTGGTAACTCAAAGATGACTTAATATTTTAAAATCAATCAATCACCATAGTAAGAGACTAAGTAAAATCAGGACTATATCAAAATATATACAAAAAACTGACAGATTTGACAGATTAAATCTCAGAACACTAAAATAGATGGGAACTTCCTTAACCTGATCATGCAACTCACACCAAAAGAAAACAAATGCTTAGACTACTGTTATAATTAAAGTTGAAAGACTGAATGATTTCTCCTAAGTTCAAGAACAAAGGAAGAAAGTCCATTATACATCAACATTCAACATTATAATAAACATCCCAGCCAGTGCAATAAAAGGCTGAAAAAAAGGAAGAGGGAGATATACAAAGACTTGGAAGATAGAAAGAACATTGTTCCTATTAATAGAAGACACCATTGTCTACATAGGAAGTTCAAAGGCATCCACAAAAAAGCTCCTGGAAGTAATATGGTAATATAGCAAAGCCATAGAATCCAAAAAAGTCATATTTCAATATATTTTCAATGAAATATTGGAAATAAAAGATAAGCAACATTTACTATTCCATTAAAATTGAATTCTAGTGTATCAAATAAAAAATGTGCAAAAATTCTGGAAGTAACAAAATATTGAGGACAGAAATTAAAGAAGACCTAATTAAATAAAGAGGTATTCCATCTTCATAGAACAGGAGACAATATTTTACTTGTTTTTTTAAATTATATATATATATATATATATATATACATATATATATATATATACATATATATATATATATATATATATATATATACATATATATATATATATATTAGAGACAGGGTATTGTTCTGTCACCTAACTGGAGTACCGTGATGGAATCACAGCTCACTGCATACTTGAACTCCTGGGCTCAAGCAACCCTCCCCCATCAAACTTCCAAGCATCTAGCAGTATAGGCATGTGGCACTGGGACCAGCTAAGTTGTTTTTTTGTTTTTGTTTTACATTTTTGTAGAGAGGAAGTCTTGCCATGCTGATCTCAAACTCCTGGGCTCAAGCAATCCTCCCTCTTCAGTCTCCCAAAGTGTTGATATTAGAGATGTGAGCCACAGTGCCCAGCTTAGAGACAATATTAATAAGATATCAATGTTCCTAAAAATTGATCAATAGAGTCTACACAATACCTCAAAGTACCAGTAGAGTTTATTGTAAATACCAACAAGTTTATTCTAAAATTTTGACAGAAAGTCAAGGGAATGAGAATAGCCAAAACAACTTTGAAAACAAACAGCAAAGTTTGTGGACTCACAATACCTGGTTTCAAGACTACCTAGTAAAAGCTACCATAGTAAAAGCTACCATATTAAGACAATGTGGAATTGGAAAAAGTGTTGATAAATGGATCAATGCAACTGAATAGGCTCCAGAAAGAAACCCACATATATATGTTCAAGTGATTTTTCCCACACAGGCAATTTAAGAAATTTTGGTGGAACAATCAGTTATCAAAAAAGTGAATCCTAACCAAATTTTATGTTTTATAAAAATATTAACTCAAAATTTTTGATAGATGTAAGTGTAAAATGTACAATTATAAAACTTGAGAAGAAAGAGAAAATCTTCATGACCTACAGTAAGTTAGGCAAAGTTTTTTTTTATACACAACAACAAAACCATAACCCATGAAAGAAAAAAGAAATCATAATTTATAAAATTAAAATCTTTGCTCTGTCAAGATGCTACCTAGGCCGGGTGTGGTGGCTCACGCCTGTAATCCCAGCACTTTGGGAGGTCAATGCGGGCAGATCACGAGGTCAGGAGATCGAGACCATCCTGGCTAACACGGTGAAACCCCATCTCTACTAAAAATACCAAAAAAATTAGCCAGGCATGGTGGCGGGCACCTGCAGTCCCAGCTACTCGGGAGGCTGAGGCAGGAGAATGGTGTGAACCCAGGAGGCGGAGCTTGCAGTGAGCTGAGATCGCACCACTGCACTCCAGCCTGGATGACAGAACAGGACTCCGCCTCAAAAACAAAAACAAAAAAAGATGCTATCTAAATAAATAAATAAGACAAACCACAAATTGGGAAAAATACTTGCAAATCACATATCTAACAACAACAAAAAAGAACCATATCCAGAATATATGCTTACTGGGAGAAAATTCTCATTGAAGATTTTCATATTTCTGCACAGTACAGGTTTCTTGAGCAGGGGCTCTATTTGAATAGAAAATGCCTTGGAAGCTAGAGATAGTGTATCCATCATCTTCTCCTACATTGTACCCTCTAACACAGATTGCATGTGGAGAGAGACCTGTGATTCTCACTACACCACCCCAAGGGGGCTCAAGGAGCAGCACTAAGATGCTGCTCTGGCTGTTTTTGCCAACAGCAATAAGTTGTTTGCTTTTCTGCTCCAGAAAGCCTCATTTCTCATATACAGATGTCATATAGATGTCATCTATATATATGTCATATATATAGATGACATCTATATCTATATATATGACATATATAAATGACATCTATATGACATCTATATATGACATATATATATAGATGACATCTATATATGTCTGTGTATGTTCACCCAAAAGCCAGTATGCTAATGTGCATAAGAGCTTTATATATATATATGACATATACATACATGACATCTATATATGAGACATGAGGCATCTATATATGATATGAGACATCTATATATGAGACATATATATGATGTGTGTGTGTATGTGTGTGTGTATATATATATATATATATATATATATATGTGGCAGACTACATTGTTAGCTCACAATAGGATAAGGTCTCAGATCCTTCTCAGTTTCAGACTTAACAATAACTACTTTCAAAATGAAATGATAAGGAAACAAATGACCCAATTAAAAGTGGACCCAAACAGAGACTTTATCAAAGAATATATACTGGTGGCAAATAATCACAAACATATGTTCAACACCATTATTCATTAGGCAAATGTAAATTAAAACCACAACATACTACTACACATGTATTAGAATGGCTACAATTTTTAAAAAACAAACAAAAACATCTGATACTACCAAATGCTGTCAGGAATGTGGCACAACAAGAACTCTCACTCCCTGCTGGTGATAATGCAAAATAGTATGGCAGTTTCTTATGAAGTTAAACATGCATGTATCATATGACCCAGCAATTCCACTCCTAGGTCTTTACCTAAGATAAATCAAACTGTATGTTCACCCAAAAGCCATATGCTAATGTGCATAAGAGCTTTATATATATGGGTGTGCCTATATATATATCACAGATATATATAACATATATCTGTATCTAACATATATATTACAGATACATATCACATATATATATTACAGATATATATATTACAGATATATATATGTATCTGGGAGTGTGTGTGTGTGTGTGTGTGTGTGTAACCATCTGGAAACGGAAAATAACATAAACGTCTTTCAATAAGGGAATAGATAAACAAATGATGAAACAAAGATACAACTGAATATCACTGAGCAAAAATATGAAGACATATTAATAAATGAAAGGATGATTCTCAAATATATTATGCTAAGTGAAAGAATTCAGACTCAAGAGTGTTCATTTTCATTCATATGACATTCTGAAAAAGCCAAAATTATAGGAACAGGTAACAAAATTATAGTGACACAGTTGCCAGAGATTGAAAAAAGAGAGGAATTAACTATAAATGGGTAACACAAAAGAAATTTTGGGATAAGGAAATTGTTCTGTATCTAATCGTGGTGGTAGTTACTCTATGCATTTGTCAAAACTCAGAAAACTGCACCTCAAAAAGGGAATTTTACTGTATGTAAATTTTAAATTTTTTCTTTTAAATCTGTGCAAAGAAAATAATCTAACTAGGCATTATCTTGTGATAAATCAGGGCTTATTCTATTATAGTTTAATACCTTTTGCAATTTCATGTGTAGGCTTTTCTGTCTCATAGGCAATGGATTATTATGTTGGCTTATCTTTCTAAGCTCTGAAAAACTATCATCTTTTCTCTCTTTGCTTTATATTTTTCTTGTTGGTTCATTGGCTGTGGTTATATATGCCTGTCTTCCATATCAATAAGTCAATTTTCAGTTATATTGTTTCTATATGCTTGTCAATTTTACTTAGTCGTTTTGAGATTGTATTATCTTGGTCTTCAATATTTTTTGTTCAAGTTTCTCACTCTCTTTGTTCATCTCTTTTTCTTGTTGTGTTCTTTTTGGTGAGTGACGGGGCTCCAATTTAACTCATGTTCATGTTTTTTTTGTGGTTGTTGTTGTTTTTTGTTTGTTCATTCGTTTTTTGAGACTCTCGCTCTGTCACCAGGCTGGAGTGCAGGAGTGCAATCTCGGCTCACTGCAACCTCTACCTCCCAGGTTCAAGCGATCCTCCTGCCTCAGCCTCCCAAGTAGCTGGGACTACAGGCATGTGCCACCATGCCCAGCTAATTTGTTGTATTTTTAGTAGAGATGGGGTTTCACCATGTTGGCGCAGATGGTCTCAATCTCTTGACCTCATGATCTGCCCACCTCAGCCTCCCAAAGTGCTGGGATTACAGGCATGAGCCACTGCGCCCAGCCATGTTCATGTATTTTTTAGCATAAAGTATCAAAAATTTTCTTCTGTCTTAGGTTACATTTTCTTACAGATTCCATGCTATATTCCATCAATTTGTTCCTGCCCACCTACCTACTGGCTCGAATTACGATTATAGTTTCCATTCTGTTCCTTTTCGTCTTGCCAATGCTGTCCAGATTTTCACTTTCATGACATTATGCAGGTCAGTTTCTGTGAGTCTCTCTTTCTACTTATTTGCATATGAGACTTATTTGTTTTCCCCTACCAGCTACATTTTGAAGGCTGAACATTTCTTGAAGATTCCCCACGTTGAAGTGCTCAGTTTACTGTCAATTCATTCATGGCTGGCATACCTTGGCTCTGCTCCCTTTTTGAGAATTTGTTTAATTTGCGGTGCAGGATTCACTCTGCTTAGTATTAAGATTTAGCTCATTCCCAGAGAGGGAAGAGTGAGTTAAGTTTTAACACTATTCCTGTTAGCCCTGGAGAACCTGATGCACTGACAGAGAATTACCCTCTGGTTCCTGTTTCCCACTTCACTGGTCCTTTCCCAGCAGCTAGTTCAGGTCAGCTTGGGATACCACTGATTTCACTTCACTTCAGATTTGGGAATATCGGTGAGAATTCTCAGACTTTAGTGAACTTGAGCAATCGGGCCAGGAATAGGATTGATGCCTCAACCTTGTCTCTGTTTCCCTGATCAGCAGTTGTTGAAATGTATAGCATTGTTTTCTGCCCCTCCCCAGCCTTCTTGATTTAGCTGATGCTAGTGATACTCATGTGGACTTTTAGCTTTCCTGCATTTATTTTATTAGTGATTAGGTGAACAGAATATTGCAGTCAAGCTCCCCAACACCATCTTTACAAATAAAATGCTTCTCTCATTTTTTTTTTGACTTAAGCAAGATAGAAAGCTTATTTTTCTCCCGTGTAAAAGTACAGAAACATGAAGTCCAGGGCTGCTAGGTTAGTTCGCATTTTTCTATTAAAAACCTTACAGGCTCAGTCTCCTTACAGAAACAGCTTGGGCATCCTTAAGGTGTAGCTATAGCCTTTATCTTCAGGTTCCCAAAAGCATCCAAATTTCACACAGTAGGATGTGAGAAAGCTTCCACGAAAAGGAGCCAAGGGAAAGCTCCAGCTTTTTCATTTAAAAAAAATTGTATAAATTTATGGGGCACAAGTCCAGTTATGCCACATGAATATATTGCACAGGGGTCAAGTCAGGGCTTTTAGTGTAACTATCCCCCAAATAATGTGCATTGTAACCATTAAGTAATTTCACAGCCCTCAACCCCCTCTCACCCTTCTGAGTCTCCAGTGTCTATTATTCCATACTGTATGTCCATTTCTACACATTATTTAGGTCCACTTATATGTGAGAACATGCAGTATTTGATTTTCTGTTTCTGAGTTGTTTCACTTAAGATAATGACCTCTAGTCCCATCTATTAATATGTTGCTGCAAGAAAGATGATTTCACCCTGTTTTAATGGCTGAATATATACATACACCATGAAATGTGATATATATATCTCGCCATGAAATGTGACAGATATATATACACACATCACATTTTCTTTATCCAACCATCCATTGATGGACACTTAGATTGATTCTGTACTTTTCCTTTTCCTATTGTGATAAACATACAAATGCAGGTTTCTTTTTGATATAGCAATTTCTTTTCCTTTGGGTAGATACCCAGTAGGGGAACTGCTAGATCAAAAGGTAGATCTATTTCTAGTTCTCTGAGAAATCTTCATACTTTTTACCATAGAGATTGTGCTAATTTACATTTCCAGCAACAGTGCACAAGTGTTCCTATTTTGCACATGCTCATCGGCATCTGTTATTTTTTGACTTTTTAATAATAGTCATTCTGATGCTGTAAGACAGTGTCTCATGATGGTTTTAATTTGCATTTCTCTGATGATTAGTGACTGCAATTCAACATAAGGCCATCACAAACATACAAATCTCATAAAAAGATAATATACTTCTAATTTCATGCTTTTATTATGTAGACATATTTAAATTACACCTCTTTAATATCCATTAATGGCTCTCAAAGTCTCTTTCAATATGAACCAAAAGCACCTAGTAAAAGGTTTCATTGTCAATAAATGTGAGTATAATAATACCTTACATTTGTGTTGTAATTTGCATGGAGTTTACAAAGCAGAAGGTTAATGTCTCTTTGTTAACTACGAAGAGGCTTTACATTTTAAGTAATATTTGGCATTTTGGACATTTCAAAGGCATTAAAGCAATTTCCACACACTCAGTGTCTCAAACCAAGGACAGTTGACAAGACAAGTTAGGGTATGTCAGTGGTGGCTGCCAAAAATATTGGTTCTCCACTCCCAAATTATCTCCCCTGACAGGTTCTCCCACCTGGACACTGTCATGGAAGGCTCATATTTAATCATCTAGATATGTATTAAAATGTTCTATTGAAATATAAAGCCTAAAGCTTAGAGAGAAGATTCTCCAGTGAAGAGGTGGCCTACATGATTAGAAATTCATGTTTTATGGATTCTAACACATGCATTATTTGATACAAGAAGTGGGTTGTTGTGAGACACCCCATTTGGCATATGAGCAATGAGTGTAATTCAAGTGAGAATCAAGTGCGTATGGATGCTGCTTTCATATCTATTTCCTCAATGTCAGAAGTCTTTCATAATGCCCCAGTAATTACATATATATGGTTAATTAAACTGGAATAAGCTCAGAATTATTAATTACTGCCAACTTTAACTACAATTTCTCATAACCCAAGTTAAAGAGATTGGCACCTGAGGTGCAAGATTCACAATGGTAGAAGGGTACAAAATGTTTGCGTACATGAGTCTACACCTTCATGTGTATTAGCCAGATAAATGGTATGTTTAGTTCAAGTTATCAGATGCTATATACCACGTTGCTGTGGGATCTACATTTGACTTATGAGGAACACATTGTATCAGACAGCCTAGTAAGTTAATTGTTTAGGCATTGTGTCCTTATCTGAATAATGAGGATGATAACAGTAAATATCTCAGAGTGCATGAATGAAATGATATAGGTAAAGCATGCTGCCTGGTGTGCATGGAAGGCTATTAATAAATCTTAGACCTTGACAAGAAGAGTAATGAGTCTAAGGCTTTATCTCACTTGCAAGCTAACAGGTGATCCTGCCACAGTTTCATGAATGCTGGCAGAAGACCCAAGACTTCTGGGCCTTCATTGCACATGGAAAGAAAAAAGACAAGTAATATGCACTTCATGTTTGCACCAGTTTCCCTCACCCCTTTATGTTCCATGGCAGCAACAGCACCAAGCAGTCCAGGCAGATGCTGCCCAATTTAGTAGTTTGTGTCAAAGCTGAGGAATTCCAATCTTCAAGAACCTGGATCTTTTACACTGGGCTGCAAGAAAATGCCCTGACTTTTTCCCCAAATGGAAACCTTGTCTTTAATATACTGGAAGAAAGACATAGTATCTCCTCCTCCAAGATTATTTGCTCTACAAATGTCCTTCAACATATAATCCAAACAAATTTCATAGTGCTTCTCCTGCTATAGAAACAGAAATACAAGAGACCCATGTAGAATGATCTCCCAACAGACCTAATTAAGATATGCTTCTTTGTAGAAATAAATTTAGGGAATCCTCTCCAAAGCACATGAATGAAATTACATGACAGATGACTGAAGATTGGGAATCTTGGGTAGGGGGTGGGTGGGTATCATTTTATACTAGGATGAAAACGATGCTTGAAAGTTGAGGAATGTGCATGTGCATGTGTGTGTGCGTGTGTGTGTGTGGGTTCAGTTGAGGGTGGGGATAATGGATTTTTAACATATATTGACAGGCTATTAGGCAACAAGCCATGCATTAGACAACATGGCATAGCAGTTAACAGCCAAATGCTTTGAAGTCAGGCAGACCTAATTTGCATCAGGTTTCTGCCACTTACAAGCTGTGCAACATAAGCCAAGATACTTGTTGACCCTGAGATGCCATGTCTTTAAGTGAACAATAGAAATCATAATAAAGGCACCTTCATAGTCTTCAACTTCATAGTAAAAGTTGATTGAGATCATGCACTTATAGCATTAGTAACAGCCTGGCACGGAATAAGTGCCAAAAAAATGTTAACTACAGTAATAATATTTTTTCTTCACTAAATTGTCCAATCATCCTAATTATTGTCATGTTTCAACCTTGAAAACTGTATACCCTTTCACACCATTTCTCCAAGTAAGATATATTGATGACTAATAGGTGCATGAGGGGACACTCAACATAATTGACTACTGGGAAAGTGCAAATCCAACTTACTGTTTCACATCCATTAAGATGGTTATTATTTAAAATAAAAACACAAAATCACAAGTGTCGGTGAGAACGTGGAGAAATTAGAACACCTATGCATTGTTGGCAGGAATGGTGCAGCTGCTGTGGAAACAGCATGGTAGTTCCACAAAAACACTAAAAATAGAATTACCATATGACTCAGCAATTCAATTTTTTGGCATATACACACAAAATTGAAATCAGAGACTCGAATATCTGTTTGCACAGCTGTTCTTGGGAGCATTATTCACAACAGCCAAGGGTCAGAGGCAACCAAATCAACTATTTAGCAGATGAACAGATAAAGTGTGGTATATGCATGCAATGGAATCCAATTCAGCCTTAAAAAGGAAGGAAATCTTGAAAAATGCTAGAACATGAATGGACCTTGAAACCATGCTTAGTGAAATACGCCAGACACTGAAGGACAAATATATGATTACACTTACATGAGCTACCTAAAACAGGCAAATTCATAGAGACAGAAAGTACAATAGAGGTTACCATGGCTGCAGGTGGCATGAGGAGGAGGAGAAGGAGAAGTTATTCTTTCATGGTTACAAAGTTGTTTTTGGAGATGATAGGAAAATCGGGGATATAGACAGTGATAATAGTTACGCGACATTGTGAATGTATCTAAGACTACCGATCAATGGATAAGCCACATGTTTGAATGGTTGCACTGAAAAATATTATGTATATCTTATCACAATTTTTAAAAGGTTACAATGAAATGGAAGAAAGAGAAAAAAATAAAATTTTGCCTCAGCAGAAATTAAAAAAAAAAACAAACTAGTCTTAGGTTACACTGCTGGAAGTGTGAAATCTCAGATTTTACTCAGTTCTGACTCTAAAACGTTTTTGTCTTAAATGCTTCACACTGCACCGTTATGCTCCTGTGTAACAAGGCTGAGGCAGGAGTCTTTGCAACCAAACATGAAGCACTACCTTTTTCTGCCTTTTCTAACACAACACATAATGTAAGTGTACAAACAAAATTCATGAATACTTAAGCCCTTAGATACACTCTAGGATGTTTTTAATCCCAAACCAAACGTTATTTCTGCCATGTTATCGGATTCCCATTTCAGATATACAGAGTTCAAATGGTAATAAGTCTTTTTTTGCCCCCATTAACATTATTGGATACTCAGCTGAGTTCTGGTTTATGTTGTAATGTGCTCTTGACATGGTTTTAAACCCCATTTAGGCAATCCACTCGTCCTTTCTTTATTCAAATATGGCAGCATCATGCTGTAAATACTTTCCTAGCACAATGGATTCTAATCCCAACGGAAATGACTGGTGCTTCATTAAAAAACAATGGAATCACCTGCTTTTTATTTTCAGTTGTTGGCATATATGTTTTCCTCATACTTTGTTGCTTTTCTCAAATTTAGTAAAATTTTAAAAATTTATTCTTAATCAACATACGTTCATCTCAACCAATTAAATAAAGTGTAGCACATAGTAGGATAGAGATCATTATATTATTGTCCTCACAGGAGAACTTTCTGATAGCTATAAACAATAAAACAGTGTACTCTAATTCAAGATATTTTCTCCATCAGTCACTAACCCAGTCCTATTGAAACTATGTATTCATTTCATACCTCACACAGGCTATTAGTATTCTCAATAAAAAATATAGTAGTCTTGGAAACCACAGCAAATTAAATGGAGAGAACTGTACATTAATAGCAATCTGCATGGTAACGTGCGTCTGTAGTCTGCAGATGCCTGTTACAGGACTGTACTTCACTACAGTATGTAACGTCAAAAAGAGAAACCCACTTATATATTATGTATTCAGAGTCAGAAAGCTTTAAAGTCAGAAGGGAAATGTGACCCTGTCAATTTCAACCCCACCATGCCATGGAAGAGGGCAAAGAGCTGGGGCAGGGAACTGACTTGCCTATGATCACAGAACTGAGGAGGGACCTCACTGGGGCAGGAGCCTAGAAGGCTAGACCAATTTCATAAGTGTAATGCTTATGTTGGCTAAGACCATAAAATGCCCACATGCCTTCCTATTGTGGAGAAAATTCTCTTAAAAGAAAGATTGAAATGTTTAAATCTACACATCTTCAACTTTGCATAATATCTTTTTACAAAGTCTGAATCAATAAGGTATGGAATCAATTTGCAGCTTGATCATCTCAAAGAGAATTAGATACTAAAAACAAACAAACCAAAAACTTAACAAATATTCAACTCGTTTATTAGAGAACTAAAAGAGGTCACTGGATTGAGAGTTGCCATGACAACTGTCAGGCAAGAATGAACAGAGGTTTGCTCCTAGCTATCTCATTGTCTAAGAGCTGGGAATTAGGCTCACCACTCCACCCCCTGCCTGCTTTCTCCTCTCTGGCTCTCACTTCCTTCCCTGACAGCCCAGATTCTTCCATATCCATCTCCATATCATGCAAAGAAATAACCTCTGTTAGGCAGAACACAAGGGAAGCACAGATTGCCTCATACCAGCAGTTATAATCAATAAGAATGCTCAAGTGAAACAAGTTGCCACTGCATTGAGAAGCTTAAAGCAGAAAAAAAGTAAAGCTCTAATACAAAATGTAAGAAAGGCCACTATTTTAACAAAAATTGTGTCTTTTTAAATGCTAATTTGCTACTTATAAATTAGCATTTTCAATAACAAAATGCAGTAATATGGCAATCTTTTACTAGCATTAACTTATTTGCCCATTGCTCACTAAAATTCCTAAAACTAACTTTAGACTTGTACCTGGATTTGAAATAAGTCCCTGAAAATAAAGATCCAGCATCCCAAACCTGAATCATATAATTTTCATCATTTGACATTTCATTTTCATACTTTGTTGATTCTCTACAAAAAAAAAAAAAATCTTCTCTGCTGGTTTTTAAGTTGAGCACCCACTAGGGAGGGATGATAATTTTCTCTGACTCTGGCTGATTATGGCAAAGGTATAACGATGTGAAGGGCGTATTACAAAACAAAATGCTGACACTGATTTTGACCCACTTCAAGTCAAAAAGTAAATTTTGTTTATGACTAAAATTGAAATAAGCCTGTCAGGGTAGCATATATAGAAATTAAATAACTGTATTGGGGAAAAGTCGAGTACAGCCAGTCACAGCTCCCTACTTCCTGTCTTCAATGTCTATTAAATACCAAGCTGAGGGAGATAAAGTTTTAAAACTTTGTATAGTCATATACAAAGGAAATTTATTCTTCCCCGGTCTGATTCTTATCTTCTCTGCTTAGTGTCACAGCCTGTGCATTCAAAATCAAAGGAACCCTTTGCACGTGAAAAGAAATGCCAAATTACTTACATAAACAGAGCATTCAAGTTATGCATGAAAGGCTTTCAATTCTCACAACATAGACAAATGTATCTCTACAAATCTGGACACCATTTAGACAAACAGGAGATACTGCATTTGTATCAATAGTTTGCCGTTGGGCTGTAGACACATTAATTTGTCCAACTATGAACATATGAATAAACTACAACTGTACTCTTGTACCAAAGAGAAACAGGATCAACTCAAGTTGGGTATTGAGTAGTACTCTTAGTGAAAAGTGAGAGAAATCACAGTCCAAGTAGGCTTAAGTTAAATAAAAAAAGAAATGAAAGAAGCTTCGAAGGCAGGAAATTAAGAAGGAAGAAAGGAAGGAGAAAAGAAAAAGATGTAAAAGAAAAAGAAATCAATTGACCCATATAACTTGAGAAGTAGGAAAGTAGGGAATCGTCTTTCTCTACATCCTACAGGGAAGTAGAATGCATCATGCAATCATCATGAACCAGTTTCTCTCCTTCACTCTACTCTGTTTCATCCCAGGCATTGGGGAAGAGCAAGTTGAGGACAGGCTCTCCAGACCCTACCTACTCTGAGGTTTCGGATCCAGCCGGGAAATGTGAACATCTTTTTCTCAGATACCTCAAGAAAAAAATCGCATTGTTTTTAATTGGATACTCTAGTTCTGAACCAATCAACATGGCCAGGGAACTAGGATGTGCTAATAGGCTGAGACCTGGAGTGGACAAAAACATTTGAGAGTGGCTAGGATTACACATGACCTTTGAGAGGTGAGGACAAGTCAGGGTTTAGAAAGAAGCTGTCCTAATGCTAAGGATTACATATTTCATATTGATTGTATTTCATAATTTCCCTGGTGAATGTTAAATCATTCTTTAAAATTCAACTGTAATGTTTTGTACTATGTGCACTGCAGAATACTACAGACAATGGGCAGTGCAATGATAAATATGATACCATTGATGTTGTATGGATCTGGCAAAGTGGGGCAACAAATTAAACACACATGGTGCTGAGTCCACCTGTACTGTTGGGTGGACTGTAACTATAAAATAGAGTTTACAAACAACTTGAGAGGCCGGGAGAGGGTGGAGTGTATATGGCATGTATTAGTATTTACTGTGTTCATCCCTCTGAACAGTTAGTTCAGAGATTAGAGAAGATGATAAATCAGCAGACACTGGTGTGGTCAGGAAAAGCTTCACAAAAGAGGCGGGCTTTGCAGGGCAGGAAGATAGCTAACCTGAATGAAGGGATGTGACTAAGAACAAAGCCAAAACAGTGTCTCTGGGAACCATTTTTAAAACTCTGACTTAGGTCTTATGTCCATAAAGTCTTAATACAATTGTCAAAGGGATTCATTACTTTCTCATAAAACCACCAGCCTGTCGTCCTTCTGCCTTAAAGATTAAGTCTATCAGAACTGCTTTTTACCAAGCCATGATGATTATTGCCTGAGTTACCTTTTTGCTTTAATGGGTCTTCTGTGCTCAACTGAGGATAAGGCATATTTATCTTGTAAAGTTCACCCTCTCTTATAGACAGAGGACTCAAATTGATAGCCCTGCCTTTCTGGTTATATAGACAGCTGTTCACCTGTGCTAAGCCTTACCCATCCTTCCAGATTGTCCAGCCTTCCCTTACTATTGTCAGAGTCAACATTGATACAGCATTTGAGATAGATGAGATTGGAAGGCAATGATAACACCAAATATTTCTACCTAAATTTACCAGACATTCAGATGGACTAATGATTTGACAGTGTTGGTGATTGGCATGCTACTTCCAAATATCTCACCCTAATTTCATAAAATGATGGCAGGATCTGGCTGTATTTTTTCCTGCCCAAGATCCAATGCATAATTCACAGAACCAGGAAGCCACAGCAAACAGCAGAAATGTATTGCGTCCACACTGTTTCCTCTCTATATTTAGAACCACCTTGATGATGGTTATTTCAATTGTGTTAATCAGGGATTATACTGGTTCAAGACCCAGATCAATATGAAGTGCATCTGATTTCAATACTACTGAAAACCAGGTTGGACTGAAAGAGATGAGAGAAAATAAAAATCAATATTTGTTTTCCTGGCTTTGCGTGAGCTTTGGCAGAGGAGAGGAGTACAGTCTTTGAAAAAAAAATTGAACTGCAATCTGATTTCCATCACTTCAAATAGTGAATAAAGTAAGATCTGATATTTAGAAACTTGATAATTTCTTCTCCTTCCAGCTAGAATCCTTGAGGTTTTCTGTAAAATATGGATAACTTACTTTAAAACTCTCGTAGAGGAAGTTCAAAAAGAAAAGCTCAAAATACCTAGAGATGAACTCATTGTAGATATTCTTTCTCCTGAGACTCCAATTCTATTACTGTCACACTAGTTGACAGTATAACCAACTTACTGTAAAATTGCTTCAGGTTAGATTTTTTTTTTTTTGTGATTCCATATCAATTACCCAAATCTTATTGGTTTCAGTGCTCATTTGTAAATGGAAACTAACTTGTAGTGCCATTGTGCTGTGGTTTGAACGTGTCCTTTTAAAAGGTCATTTGTTGAATATTTAATCCCCAGTGCAACAGTGCTAAGAGGTGGGACCCTTAAGAGGTAAATCGGATGGTCAGGAGCGGTGGCTCATGCCTGTAAGCCCAGTATTTTGGGAGGCTTAGGCGGGCAGATCACCTGAGGTCAGGAGTTCAAGACTAGCCTGGCCAACATGGTGAAACCCAGCCTCTACTAAAAATACAAAAAAATTAGCCGGGCCTGATGGCAGGCGTCTGTAATCCTGGTTACTTGGGAGGCTGAGGTAGGAGAATTGCTTGAACCCAGAAGGCGAAGGTTGCAGTGAGCCAAGACTGCACCATTGCACTCCAGCCTGGGCAACAAGAATGAAACTCCATCTCAAAAAGAAAAAAAAAAGAGGTGAATGGGTTAATGTCTTGACCATGGGAGTGGGTTGGTTTTCAAAGGAGGGGGTTCCTAATAAAAGCGTGAGTCTGTCCCCCTTTTCTTCTCTCTCTCATGCATGGTTGCTTGCCCTCTGTCCTTCCACCATGGGGTGATGCCCTCACACGAAGGCCCTCACCAGATGTGAGCCCCTTGACCTTGGATTTCTCAGCCCCCAGAACAATATAAATAAATCTGTTCTTTATGAATTACTCAGTCTCAGAAATTCTATTATAGCAACACAAAAGAGACCAGGATACCCTGCTTATCCTATATGGTCAGCTGAATCTCCCCATGGCATTCAGGTCAACTGACATATTCCAGATTTAGAGTATTATGGTCTCCTCCATTGTTCCTCACGTGGACAGATGATGCGTCCTGGTAAAGCATGTATTTTCCAAAAGGAAGTTGGAGATTTGCCCTATGAAATCTTGAAGTACCATTCTCTCAGGAGGATGTAGAGAGGAGGACAAAGGAACAACGTTCAGAGCTGAGAGTTTTGGCCACTAGAGGCCCCTTTGTAATAGCCAGTGCTTTGGTTCTCTTCCATTGACGATGGTAGCAGCCACACTTAACAATTCAACTTAAATATTTGTTCCTGAGGCAATCATTTTCTGAGGGGACTAGTTGCCTAACATAACTAGATATGTCTTTCAGCCTGTGTGCAAGGACTACTCCATACGCACACTTTCAGGAAGCTTCATGCAGTGGTAACATCATTGATTGTGTAGAGAAGAACTACTACCTGAAGCACTGGGCAGGGACCCCACTCATCTATGTGAGTGGAGGCACTCAGTGGAGCTGACAATCTTGCAGAGATACAACCATATCCTGGAACTAACTCAGAGTTGAAATGAGAAAAAGAGAAATAATCTTGAACGTGTGGGCTCACACTGGGGGTGATTTGACAGTGACAGCTAAGAGCTACACCAACCCAGTATTTCAAAATGTTCACAGAAAAATAGGAAATTATAATGACAAGAATACATATTTCTACTTCTTGACTACAGAATGTCACACCAAGGAAATAGTGCAACAGAAGCATGAAGGATAAAGACAGAAACCTGATTCATGTAGAGTTCTCTATGATGGCAAAAAAAAAAAAAAAAAAATCTCATATATGTCCCAAATTCACAGACTAGCTAAATTACAGTCTCAAAGTACCCAAGATTATTAAAAAGCAATTGAAACTAGGATTATATTGTTAACAGAAGCAAATTTTTATGATGACATTCTGAAGTTAAAAGAGTACAATACAAAATAGTATAAATTTTAGGACTCTAATGAATATACTGAAAAGTAATATGCAAAAATGAAAACTGTATGAGATTTTTAAAAAATATTAAATGTACCCTTACTAGTATTATAAATGTGTCTTTTTTGTTTTTGAGACTGAGTCTGGCTCTGTCACCCTGGATGGAGTGCAGTGGCGCGATCTCGGCTCACTGCAACCTCTGCCTCCCAGGTTCAAGCAATTCTCCTGCCTCAGCCTCCTGAGTAGCTGGGACTACAGGCACATGCCACCACGCCCAGCTAATTTTTGTATTTTTAGTAGAGATGGGATTTCGCCATGTTGGCCAGGCTGGTCTCGAACTCCCAATCTCAGATAATCCCCCCGCCTCAGCCTCCCGAAGTGCTGTGATTACAGGCGTGAGCCACCACACCCAGCCATAAATGTGTCATTTTAAATTAACAAATGGTCCAGGCACAGTGGCTGAGGCCTGTAATCCCAGCACTTTGGGAGGCCAAGGCAGGTGGATCACCTGAGGTCGGGAGTTTGAGACCAGCCTGACCAACACAGCGAAACCCCGTCTCTATTAAAAATACAAAAAACAAAAAAACAAAAAAAAACATTAGCCAGGCATGGTGGTGCATGCCTGTAATCCCAGCTACTCGGGAGGCTGAGGGAGGAGAATCATTTGAACCTAGGAGGTGGAGGTTGTGGTGGGCCGAGATCGCACCATTGGACTCCAGCCTGGACAAGAGCGAAACTCTGTCTCAAAAAAAAAAAAAAAAATTAACAAATGGTGTAAAGGAGAGGTTGTAAGAGAGAAAACAAGTTTGCTAAAGATAATATTCCTCAAAGAGACACTAAAATTATCTCTACCCAGTACCTAGACAAATGGAAGCCTTCAGTTCACAGGAGGAAAGGCTAATCTGTATCCCCAGGTATGAGCCGTCTGTAATTCAAGGAATGCTGTAAGCTCATGTAGTTGCACCACTCAGGCTGGAGACAAACAAATACATCTTCCTTAAATTACTTCTGAGACTCCTCCCTATAGTGTACATGATACTTAATATTATAGCAATTATGTATATTACTTATAAAAATATAAATATATTTATATCATAAATAAACACTCAAAACATTGTATCAATAGGTATATATGGGACAGAGCCAAACACTCTTCAAAGACTGGTGTCCAGGAATGGATACAGTGCTACTGTACATCATCAAAAAGTAGCCTTAAGTCATGTGTGTGAGTGGTATTTAAGAGTTTCATAATCAGCCAGGTATGGTGGCTCACACTCGTAATCCCAGTACTTGGGGAGGCTATGGTGGGAGGATCGCTTGAGTCCAGGAATTTGAGAGACAGTGTGAGCTATGATTGTACCACTGCACCCTAGCCTGGTGACAAAGCAAGACCCCGTCTGAAAAAAAAAAAAAGAATGTCATAATCAATAAAGTAATCAATAAAGTGATCATGTTCAGACTAATAAAATTTTTAAATACATTCATGATCGTTTTAATTTTCTTTCTTTGCAATAAAAAGAGAAATGCACAAAAGAACAGAATAATATATTTGAAGGGTCAATTGGAGACCCAGGGCCTCCAACCAGAAGGGATCTTTGGAGGTTTTCCATTCAGGTGTCATTCCTTTGGGATTCTTTCAACTGCAGAAGAGCAATGAATTGTTCAAAAATCAGTGTTTGAAAGATTTTTACAGAAGTGACCACACCTTCCCTCATTCTGCATCTCTATTTTTTGTCAGGCTCATGTTTCCTATACATGGATACAGCCCCAAATCTGCAGTCTTTATTTTTTCCCTGATCTCTATCCACAGAGTCATATTCTACCTTTCTGCCAGCCCCACAGACAACCCTGTTATGAACCGCAAATTTCCAAGACCCACCTCCTTTCCCAGGCTCTGTCTAGCATAAGACGATAACCTTAACACTTCCTTGACTCACTAGCTGGCAATTGACTACACCTCAGTGGACTTTAATTTTCTCAATTGAAAATAATGTGTTTGAACTAGAAGTCCTTTATCATTTTAAATATTAGAGATTACAGTGCAATAGATACACAGGGCTCATTATTTTAGTGAGAAGCTATGCTCAAACATTTTTAAAGCTTGAGATGTTTCAGATTCCTTAATTTTGCAACAGAGTAATCCAGACTAGTGAGTGGGACATTTTTCTTACAACAACGAAGAGGAAAGCAAATCAAGCAGTACACATAAGCAGTTAGGCCAATTTCTGTAAAGTATTTTAAATGGATGATACAACCTTAGGTTAAAAATGAAACATGAAATATTTGCATTTAAAAAGATGTTTGCCAGTTGTACCTTGGAAACCAAATCTAAATTGAATTTATTTATTTATTATCACTTATTTTTGGTTTTAGATATGGGCTCAAGCTATGTTGCCCAGGCTAGACTCAAAACGCCTGGACTCAAGCCATCCTCCTACCTCAGCCTCTCTAGCATTTGGGACTATAGATGCATGGCACAGCACCTGGCTTGTTGCAGTTTTAAAAGCAAGCAAACTCAGCCAGTTCAAATCAGTAAAGCCATTCCTTATGTAAATAATGTGAATCATGTGGCACATGCACCCAGACCAAGACCATGCTGAGAAATGGCCCCACTGCCTTTCTCTGTGCCTCCAAATTACTTACATCATAAATATATAATTAACTGGTAGATTGTATAAAGCAGACACTAAGTGCTAGAGACATTCTTAGAAAGAATATCATATGTGGAAACAATGTAATTAAAATCCCAAATCTGTGGCAATAGCTGCCCTCCTTTTCATTTCAGATATAGAAGTACCTTACCTAGAAAGACTGTTAACCTAGGGTGACATCACTATAATCTATCATCTGTCATTTTGGCATTTGCTACATGTTGAGTGAGGCCAGATTGTGGCAGTTAAAGAAACAAGGTAACTTTCACTCCCTATGATATTTCTACATTTTTAGGGACCACAAGTGGAAAACATTCCCTGTAACTGGAAAAAAAAAAAAAAAGGACACAGAACATTTCTGTCTATGTAAAGTCCTCAAAATTAGTTCTAAATGAAGAAAGCTATCTTTGTGTTCTTGTCTGCAACAGATGATTCCATCATGGGTGTCTCTCCATTCTTCTCTACTCTTGGAATGTCAGATCTTGGGAGGCTCCTAAAGCCTTGAGTTCATATTTACAGAAGCCCCATCTAGGTTTAAACGGTGAGATGTCAGATAATCAAATATTCATGTCTATATACTTTTACACACATTCCCCCACAAACATGTTCACGCTATAGGTCATTGATAATGGATTCCTCACTCCTAGAACTCCAGAAAACACAACAAAACAAAAATAATATTGCAGTGACGATTACTTGGAGAGTTTAGCTGACAGTGAGGACCAGATCCCAGAACACTCAAAGCATCCGAATTCATAGAGACAGAAAGTAGAATACAGGTTACCAAGGCTGGGGATGTTGGGGAGGGAAGGAAGAAAGAAGAGGGACTTATTGTTTAATGGATAGAGATTTTGTTGATGATGAAAAAGTTTCGGGTATAGATAGTGGTGATGTTTGCACAGTATTGTGAATGTATCTAATGCCTCTCATGAATGGTTAAACCATACTTTTGAATGGTTAAATGATAAATGTTATATATATTTTACCACAATTTTTTAAAAGTTTAAAACAAAAAAAAAAAGAAAAAGAAAACAGTGGCTTAGCAAAAATCAGAAATTGGTCTTCCTCATGCACTGTATTAAATATGGTAGCTTCCTTTGAAACTTAGTTACTCACTTAGCTCAGAGCAAGACATTTGGCAAGAGATGGGACAGGGATCACCAGGCTGTAGGAGCATGTGGCAAGAGGGAAAAAGAGAAGTGAGGACCAGCTGCAGAAGGGTCTTGGCTCTGCCACATGGGAAGGTGGCAGAAGGAGGGTCTAAGATGCTGGGGTCATATATGGGGTCATATAATGCAATCTATCTATAATAATATAGATTCATACCCTCATTCCTTTCCCTCCCCCCAGCCAAAAAAAATCTTGACTTAGCAACATTAACTGAAGAGATAAAGGGCAAACTACACACCAAGAACTCAGGGTTGTTGAAGGCAAGGCAAAACCCTTAAAATAACAATTAACCAATTAGTTCCCATCTCCCTAGGAGATGCAAACTCAAATGCTTATAGTATCAGGAGGTGTCATGAAGAGTCAAGTGTGTGTGAGCAGGATGTATGAGGATGGGGACTGGGATGGGAGCCACTGTGAATGCAGAACTCAGGCCCACGCAAAGTCCATGCCATTCTTCAACAGCCTCTGTGGATTGCCTTGCAGACCTCCCGGTACTGACTGTTCTTTTGTGATTTCTCCAAAGAAAAAGGCATGCAGATTTTTCTATGAAATTGTTAGATTTTTTGAAATTGAAACATAAAACACAGCTTGATTTCTTTATTTATAGCAGCTTGATTCATAACCAAATAAATCTTTATTCATAGTTCCCAAAACTTGGAAGCAACCAAGATGTCCTTCAGTCGGAATCCAGATATAGGATACCTATATCTGGTGGTACATCCAGGCAACAGAATATTATTCAGCATTCTATCAAGCCATGAAAAGATATGAAGGAAATTTAAATGCATATTGCTAAGTGAAAGAAGCCAATTTTAAAACTCTAGGTACTGTAGAAATCCAACTCTGACTTCCTAGAAAAGGCAAATGCATGGAGACAGTAAAAAGACCCGTGATTGCCAGGGGTTTGGGGGTGGAGAGGGATGAATAGACAGAGCACAGAGAATTTTTACGGCAGTGAAACTATTCTGTATTGGTGGGTGCGTGTCGTTACATATTTGTTAAAACCCACAGAATATACAAAATCTAGAGTGAACCCTAATGTCAACTATGGATTCTGGGTAATAATAATAACAAATGTATCCCTTTGGTGGAGGATATTGATAATGCGGAAGGTGGTGCATGTGTGGGGGCAGTAAGTATATGGGAAATCTCTGTACCTTTCTTTCAATTTTGCTGTGAACCTAAAACTGCTCTTAAATATAAAGTCTAGGCCAGGCACGGTGGCTCATGCCTGTAATCCCAGCACTTTGGGAGGCTGAGGCGGGTGGATCACCTGGAGTTCGAGACCAGCCTGGCCAACCTGGTGAAACTCCACCTCTACTAAAAATAGAAAAATTAGCTGGGCGTTGTGGCAGGCACCTGTAATCCCAGCTATTCGGGAGGCTGAGGCAGAAGAATCACTTGAACCCGGGAGGCGGAGGTTGCAGTGAGCCGAGATCGTGAAAGAGTGGAACTCCATCTCAAAAAAAATAAAATAAAAATAAAAATAAAGTCTATTATTCATAAAGAATTCATTAATTAATACAACACATTTTATCAACACATATACACAAGCACACATATACACACATCTACAGTAAAAATTTGATGAGTGCACCACTGTTTGCAAAATCCAGGCAACTCAAGGAAGTCACCAACCAAAGCCTTTGCTATGTCCTTTCCCCAGGCAACCTAATCACCTGTTTGTGGCTACTACAGGAAATGCCTGGGATGTTCTGTGCAACTTAATTTCTGCAAAATACTTATGAGCCCCACACCATTAGACAGCATTTGTTTCGCATCATGAAATACTTCTATCTCAGTTTAAAAAATATTAGCACTTAAAGATGCATTATGCCTTCAGGATAAATAATTGTTAAGGTTTTGGGAATAGACCTTCACTTCTTTCTCATCTCCTGTGGCTTTAAATAAGGTGTATACATGTAATCCCAGCACTTTGGGAGGCCAAGGCGGTCGGATCACGAGGTCAGGAGATCGAGACCATCCTTGCTAACACGGTGAAACCCTGTCTCTACTAAAAACACAAAAAATTAGCCGGGCGTGGTGGCGGGTGCCTGTAGTCCCAGCTACTCGGGAGGCTGAGGCAGGAGAATGGCATGAACGCGGGAGGCGGAGTTTGCAGTGAGCCGAGATCGTGCCACTGCACTCCAGCCTGGGCAACAGAGCAAGATTCCAACTCGAAAAATAACAATAATAATGATAATGTGTAGAGCACTCCCCACAAAGAGCAATGAGTTAGCATTCACCTTCATCTCCTATTTTTCATTTTTCCTAGACAATCTTTCCTACTCTGAGGAAAACTGGAAAACCACCTATTAGGATGTAGATCATTGTCCTCCATGACCTAAAAGTGAAGCCAATAGGTAACGCACATACCACACTTACATAACAAGAGTAGGTAAATAGAATAATTTAAAAAAATTTTTTTTTAATTTTCAACTTTTTTTTGTATTTAGAGAGACAGAGAAAGAGAGAAAGAAACAGTGTATGGATCAGCTGCCATTTAGCATATTGGCCACCATGACTTGTCCCAAGGGCCCAATTGGAGATTGCTGGCATCTCTCAAAGACAAAGTAAGAGAAATAATTGAGAGAAAAGCTGCCTAAAGAAACTGAAATTGCTCCATGCCTCTTAGCTGTATACCTGCTATGCCTGGAGGCCGCTAGACGCCAAACATATTAGAACTTAAGTTTGGCCTTGAATAATTCCTTGCACTAGGTTATTTCTGTTATAATTTCATTCTAAATACATAGTCTCAATAAACAAAATCATGAAAAATTAATTACACCATCTAATGTAAAAGTTATGTTGGGAACACAGCCCATTATCCATCATCTAATGCTCCCTATAGAAAGACGTGTATGAGATTTCTTTAAACTTCAAGATGTTTGCTTGCCCTTAGGAATTGGTCAAATCCTTCTCTTAATCATTGAGATCATTTCCTCTCCCATTCCTGTGCCAACCCCTACTTCTTCCAGAAAGTATAAGCCAAGAGCAAAGCTCTAACAGAAGTTATAGTTACAAGAGATGGAAGCATGTTTATTTTTTTACCCCAAGGGATATGAAATTAGTGGTTACCTAAAATATCTAGAACTATACCTTGCATGAAATGATTTTAATATTTGTTAAACTGAGTGGAATTTATGACTTTTCCAGGAATTACAAAATAAGCACTTAGGAATGAAAGCACCACCATTTAAAATGAATTTAATTAAGGGTAATTAATAACTTAATTCAAAGATATAATGACATTGAGATGGATTAAGTGTCAAAGAGTGCTGATGATTTGTTTTTCCTGACTCTCAAAAAACTAATGTGCAATGAGCACTATTTTCTATACAGCAAATAAATGTAGACATTAATATTATTACAGAAGTGAAAAATGGCTGATGTGTGTTCATGCTGGCTCTAAAATCATACTTTGACTTATTAAATGGAAATTTCTCTAGTTTTCCATTATAAATGGCTGTGTTATTTGCTATCATTTTGCCAAAATTTTATTCTAGGGTTGCAGTCTCATAAGAATCATAGAAGCATAGATCAAAAAAACAATGAGGATTTATCTACCCAGTAAGTCCAGTATCAACATGCCTTTTTACAGATGAAGCAATCAAGGACACATAGGCCAGTCATCCTGGAGGCAACTCAATGCAGGTATACTGGTTAATTTGCCTTGCTATAGAGGAATACCTGAGACTGGATAATTTATTAAGAAAAGAGGTTTGCTTGACTGACGGTTCTGCAGGCTATATGAGAAGCATAGTGTCAGCGTCTGCTTCTCATGAGAGCCTCAGGAAGTTTCCACTTATGGCAGAAGGTAAAGGGGGAGCTGGCATGTCACATGGGAACAGAAGGAGCAAGAGAGAGAGAAGAGGAGGTGCCAGACACCTTTAAACAAGGAGCTCTCCTGTGAACTGCCAGAGCTAGAACTCACTCATACCATGGGTATGGCACCAAGCCATTCATGGGGAATCCGCCCACCCCCATGATACAAACACCTCCCATTAGGCCCACCTCCAACATTGGGGAAACATTTCAACATGAGATTTGACGGAAACAAGCAACCAAACTATATCAACAGGTTTATTCCTGAGTTATCCTACAAATGCTCTTTCTGTTGCTCCACAAAGTAATCATCCAAGGAGAAATCAAATGGATAATGAGCACCAAAATAATCATAGTGAAATGTACTTAGTAAAGGTAGATATAATCAGAGCTGGACGACTGAGGACAAGATCTTTCTCTGTCTTACTTATATTCACAATGAGGGCGTGCGACTACAGTTATGCGGGACACAGTTTATGTTTGAGCATCAACCCTGACACATTTTACTTAAGACCTGCACTGTGAAGACTTAGCAAAGAAGTGAAGGAGGGCTCTGACTGATTATCGATGTCTGTCATGTATTGCTGCCCTAACTAGAAGATGTCTTCCATATCCAGTACTCCATTGGCCAGGAAACATACACTTTTGACACAGCTTTAACAGGATGCAATGTGATACGGAACCCTATCGTTTCACTTAGAATTCCCCTCCCTCCCTCAGTCTTTTTACTCATTTCCTAGTCTTCTTTAAATGATCGTTTTTTTTTTAACTATGTTTACTTTTTTTTCCTCCCATTCCATTATGATTTTCAGAAATTTCATTCTCCCTCCATAATTCCAATGAAAAACCACTTAATTCTACTCTCTGTTCAAGCCTGGGCATCTGTTCATTTCAGATTCCCTTATCTGAAATTTTGTTACCCTGTTGCCCCAGACATGTCATTTCCTGCTGGACTAGGGCCACTTTAATGTCTCATTACACACACAGACACACACTCTCACACACACAGCATACACTTCGAAAAAATGGAAATTACAGAACGCATAAGGAAAATAAAAAATCATCCATACATCTAGCTATAAGGTAGTTTTTAATATTAAATAAAATTGTAATCATGCTTCATATACTATCCTTCCATTCTCCCCAGTCACACTACTTTCTGTTTTTTCATATTACATGATGAAGCACACCTGAAAAATCAACCCTTTGGAGAAAGGGCTGACCATGAGATTCACAGAACTTGTTTGTCCTTAAATTTCTTAAACATGCTAAATCTTCATTTTTCTATCTGTATATAACCAAATAGTGAGAATAAAATAATGGATATGAAAGACTGCTAACTTTCCCAAAATGATCACAAAACCAAAAATGTATAAAATGTATCCATCAAAATCTACAACTTGGTACTATCAAAGACACAAAAATAAAGTCTACAAAAACCACATACTGCCACATACACAACACATAACAAAGTTATAATACCTGGAAAACATCAAGAAGTCCAACATATACATAAGAAAATCTAAGAGCAAAATGAATAAATGTCATGAACAGGTATTTCATGAAGAAAAACAAGTTTCTAAGCAGTGTATGAAAAGATCTTGAAGTTCAAACCATGCAAATCAAAACAAGTTTATATCGCTAAGCATCAAAATAGTGACACTTAAATTCATTCATCGATTCAACAGATAATGATCAAAGGCCAACTCTACGCCAAGTATGATGCCGAGCACAAAAAAAGTGATGGAGACCCACTGCTTTTGAGGATTTGGGAAGGAGAATTTCATATACTGCTGGCAAAAGACAGGTTTGATAAAGTCATATTGGAGGACAATGTGGCTGAATTTATGAACATTTTAAATGATTTTTAGTTTTTGGTGTGGGAGGGGACAGGGTCTAGCTCTGTCTCCCAGGCTGAAGTACAATGACAGGATTGCAGCTCACTGCAGCCTCCAATTCCTGGGCTCAAGAGATCCTCTTGCTTCAGCCTCCTAAGTAGCTAAGACTACAGGCACACACTACTATGCCCAGCTAATCTTTTTTTAAAACTTTGTTTGTAGAGAGAGAGTCTCGCTATGTACCTCAGGCTGGTCTCAAACTCCTGGCTTCAAGAGTTCCTCCCACCTGGGCCTCCCAAAGTGTTTAGAACAATTACTCCAAGACACTCTTATCTTTTGTCTAGCCTGCTATGGTAGCCTCTCCAATGAGATTTCTGCTTCCAATACTGCTGTGTTATAGTCTATTTTTTCAAAAAAGCAACCAAAATTATATTTTAAATACAAATGAGATCATGTCACATTTCGGCTCAAAACAACCCAATGAGTTCTGATCATTCTTAGAGTAAAATCCAACGTTTCTACTATCCCACCTTCCTCTCCACTGGTATTTCCTACCAGCCTTTGACTACATCTCCACTGGGATCCCCAATCCTCTTCCACTGCCCATTGCACTCCAGATACTCATCCCTGAGCACAGCAAGGATGATTCTGCCTTAGAGCCTCACGTGGAACACCCCACCCCAGAAATTCAGATTCTTTCATTATATCCAGACCTCTGTCAAATCTTTTCACATTGGCCATCTCTGAGCACCCTAACTGACAGCAGCCATGTTGTCCTTCATTCCCAAACCCTGCTGTTTTTTTTTTTTTTTCAGAGAACTCATCACTATTTGATGCTATGCTGCTGTATCTCTCTTTTCATATTTTATATACACACATACTCACAAAAATATACTCATTTACTTATTGATTGTCTGGTTTTGCCACTGGTATTTAAGCTGCAAAAGTACAGGAATTCGGTTTAATTTGTTCATGACTAAATCTCTAATTCTAAAACCATGTCTGACGTAGGAGTAAATGTTTCATAAAATTTGTTGCATGTATGAATGAAGTAATGAATAAATTCCAAGTACATATACTATTTAATTCAACAATTCCAATACTAGGAAACTATCATAAAGAAATTACATTTGAGCAATATTTGCGGCATTAATTACAGCGTTCTAAGTAATAGTAAAAAATGAGGACAAATATATTTGTCTACCAATATGGAAGACACCAGATAAATTATAGCACATCCCTATTATATAATATAAATCGTACCATGAAAATGGCAAAAAAGAGAATGAGGTAGACCTATATGATCTAATAGGGAAAGAGCCCCAAGTCATTGTCAAGTGAGACAAAAATGTAGGTCACTGGCACAGATATCATTTTGAAAATCTGATCATGGATAAAAAGTGCCATATTTTATATACAGAACGTCAAAATAACACTGTATATAGAAGAAATCAGCAAGAACATCTCACAGAATTTGTGACAGATGTTATATTTCTATACCTTGATTAATGCCCTGACAGACCTATGAGTGTCATCAAATGACAGGAGTCCTTCCTTGCTGTGTCATTTTCTGGCTGCCTGATCTCATGCATCTCTAAAGTGAAAATTTCCTAATATTTTCAGGTAGTCTGCTCCAGGGTTTATCTTAAGAAGTAGTGAAACTCTCCTTTATTTTGTTGTCACTTGTACACATTACCCATTGTTCTATCATTTTTCAACTTAGGAAAAACAAAATTTCACATAAGGGATCACATCCCTTATTTTTTTTTCACTTCTTTCTAATTTTATAAAGATGTGTCTACAGTAGAGGCCCAGTGTGGTGGCTCATGCCTGTAACCCCAACACTTTGGGAGGACAAAGTGAGTGTATCTCTTGAGACCAGGAGTTCAAGACCAGCCTGGGAAACATAGTGAGATCCTATCCCTACAAAACAATTAAAAAATTAACTGGTCACTGGTCACAGTGGTGTGCGCCTGTAGTCCCAGCTACTCAGAAGGCTGAGGAGGAAGGCTCACTTGAGCCCAGGAGTTGGAGGCTGCAGTGAGCCATAATTGTGCCACTGCACTCCAGCTTGGGCCATGGAGCAAGACCCTGTCTCTTAAAAAATAATAATAATAAAATAAAAATATAAAAAATGTGTTTATAATAAATAAATCAGAAAAGACATAAAATCATGAAGCAAAAAAAAAGTCATCTATAATCCCAACCCCAAGAGATAACTACTATTAAAATTCTTGTGTATGTACTTTCAGCAAATTTTTAAAGTATAGATACCAACATACTCTGTGTATCTGCAGCACGTTCTATAAGCAGAGCAAATATTTATTTCACCAAAGTCCTATAAGCACTTTCTCAAAACATTAAATATATATGAAAACAAATTTTATCCTGCTACTTGAATTCTCTTTTAGTTTATGTATACAATATTTATCCTATCAATCACTCATTATTCAACAGTAAATATGCGGCTTCTAACATTTACTGGTTACTGAAGTAGATGGGAACCATCTAGCTATGGTCTCTCCCGTTAAGTCAGGGAAGAAAGATGCTGAACAAGCAATTATCCCAAAGGCAACACTCTTCCTCCGGTGACTTAAAATCACACTTCATGTTTCTCCTTCTTAATACCTTTAATCCAATCTTTCAGAAAGTCCTGTTGGCTCTATATTCAAAATATAATCATACATTTTTAGGTGCGAAAAGTAAGTACTGTGCAGTTTTATATCATATGCAAACATGTTTGGGTAAGAAAGGGAGACAAAAGCTAGCATAATCCATTTTATGCCTTCCTTTATTCACACACACATACACACACCCTACAGGAGTAGACATATACATATAAAGAACCATTGGAAGAACAAATAGGTAATTAATAAAATGGGATTCAGAAGGACTGGACTGTGTGTACGCACTTTCAAAATAATTTTGACTTTCGAATCATGTAAACATATTGCTTATTAAAAATAAAATTAAGACATTCAAACAATATAAAATTTTCAAGTATATCAACCAAACCCTTCCCTACTATCTCCACCCTTACTACAACAGCTCACATTCCCAACATCTTTTTCCTTCATTATTACAATAGCTTCTTAAATGGTCTCCTTGGCTCCACAGCGTCCCTTCAGCCAATTCTTGACACAGTGTCCAGAGTGATGATGTTGAAATGTAAGTAAAATAATGTCACTTCATCAACCAAGCCCTCCAACAGCTTCCCATCCCTTTCTGAGTAAAAAGCCCGCATCCTCACAATGGCCTATGGGGTTCTTTTCATTCTCTGCAACCTCTTCTCCTGCTATTCTGCCATTGGTTCTCTTTGCTCAGCAACAGTGTCCCTTTTGCTGTTATTCAAACACATCCAGCATGCTCTCCCCTCAAGGCTTCCATTGCGCCCTTCCTCTGCCTGGGATGCCCTTCTCTCTGATATCAGCAGGTTTCTGTCCCTCATATCAGGCGAGTTTTGAATCACTTGTCACTTTATCACTAAGCCTTCCCTAACACCCTATTTAAAATCACACTGTCCCTTCCTCCACCTAACTCTAGCATTATCCCCATCCTTGCTCAGCATTTCTCAATGGCACTCCTCACCATCTGATGCAAAACATGCTTTACTTATTGTCATTGAATCATTTGGTTCTCTAGTATGACAAGAATTTTCCTCTGTTTGCCCACTGCTGGATCACCTGTGTCTTCATGGGTACCCAACACACTCAGTAGGCACTTAATGGATATTTAGTTATTGAATCAATGAATGATAAAAATTAACATAAATTTGTGGAGACTTAAAAACTGAGTTTACAGGGTACTATGGGGGCAGAGTACATAAATTAAGTAGCCAATCCTCTATTGGTGGACATTACATTTATTAAAGATATTTCACCATTATAAATAATTATGTAGCACAAATAACTGCATACATGTCCAAGTATTCTTTTGAACAATTTTACAAAGGTAAATTACTGGATAAGTTTAAACATTATACTGACTTGTGACATATTGCCAAATTGCCAATAAGGAAAGTTGTGCCTTTTTCATTACATAAACAATGGGGGTTACATTGTAAAAATATATTAATTTGATAGGCAAAAATATTGTTTTCATCTGTGTGTCTCTGAACACCAACAAGATTGAAATGTGTTTAAATGTTTCTTGGTAGTTTTTATTTCTTCTTTTGTGACCTGCCTAGTCATATCCTTTGTTCGTTTTTTTCCTATCATTTATCTTTTTCTTACTAAACTATGAGCTTTTATTTACCTAATATACTTATTCTGAAATTAATGTCATTATTATTTTTCCAGTTTGTCACTTAAATTTAATTGTATTTATCTTCATCTGACACACTAACATTTAATATTTTTAAATTAAATTTATCAATATTTTCTGTTACAGTTTTTGACTTTGCTCCAATGACTAAAAAGGATTCACCACCTCAAGGAAAGATAAAATTTACTCATATTTTCCTCAGACTTTATTTTTTGACATTACAAGTTTAACTTAAGCCAGATAAAATAGCAAAACCCTTTAAATATCTTCTTTCCCTCCTCTTTTCTCTCTCCTTTCTTGAAAGGATGGGATTCTTTTTTTGCATGAACTCAATTGACTCATTCACCCTGGTACTCATGAAAGGCCCCCCTCAATGTGGAAAAAGTAACTTCAGAAGTGAGAAGAAACAGCTAGGAGGGGAGATAGGGAGATCACTCTGGGTCCCATCAGTCAAGCTTCCTGGCTTAGCAAGGAATTTGAAAGCAGCTGTTTTAAGTTGGACTTCAGCTAAACCTATGTGCTTATCTCTTGATTTGACCAACATATTTCTTGACACATGTAAAGCATGTGTTAGATCTACGATCTGTTATTTTCTTGGGTGATGAGGATTTTTGCAGATGGTGTTTAATCAAATATATTCACTCAGTAGAAAAATCTCTGAAGCATCACATGATTTTCCTGGATTTTGACAGACTATTAATAAGAGAGGCGAATCCTGTCACTGCACCAACACTTCACAGGGAAAAAGGCAGGTGAAGTTTCTGTTTCTTGTGACAAACAAGCTATGCTAACCATCCCATTTTTATTCTTAGTTTGTACCAATTAATTTACCAGAGCAGTTTCCTAAAAACTTATTTCAATATGAAACTTCTCTATCTATCACTATTAGATGATTTTTGATACAGGTTTTATATGTTTTCTACAATCCAGACTCCGTTTCTTTTTGTTTTCTTTGTATGAACACCTTCAAAAATAAATACGAATTCAAATACCAATTTTAAATGAGTGACATAAGCTCAGATAAATCCTGGTTTGGAGTTGGCAGACATGAGTCTGAATCTTGTCCTCATGCCCCGTATGACTTTGGGTATTAGTATTTAAATTCTCTAAACCTCATTTTTCTCACTTATTAAAAAGGAGCTGACACTCTATACCTCACATGGCTGTTGGAAAGTTAAATACGCTCATGTGTGCCCGGTGCCTCACCCATTGTAAGAAGAGATGAGTAAGAAAACTTCCTGGTCTAGAAACCAGGCGCCACCTCACAAGTCTCAACATCAGTACCTGTTATTTCACTGTGTCACGCTTTGCCTCTTTTCGTGTATCTGATACCTCATGCATGCAGTTCTCTGAGGTCCAGCTGTTTTGCCAACGTTAGATGAAGTCAAGCTTCTAAGAAACTCCAATGCAACCTGACCCCTATCCAATCCATCTGCACCCTAGTAGGCCTGCACAGCCATCTAAGCTGCTATTTAATGACATGCTCTGTGGTTCTGAAGACAGTAACAAGAGGAATGGGTTTCTCTCTGGGCATGGGAAATATCATTCCAGGATTATAAATTCTCTGAAGCAATTTGTGTTTCTACTTACAGTTTTCAAAGCTCTAATCCAATTAAACCCTTCTGTGGACATACTGTTAACTCAAATACAATTCTTGTTTTGGTGGTTGACTTATTTTAAATATTTGCAAGATTCCACTGTGACTTATTGAAAGCAGTACTCAATGTCATTATATTTTCATAGCATCCAGAGTGATTTTTAAATACACAAATACGATTATTTCATTCCATACTTTATAGTCTGAGGATAAAGAACAAAATATGTTAGTGACTAACAAGCCCAGCTTGACCTGGCTTGGCCACTTAAATGACCTCATTTCTTCCCACTGTCTCTCTGCATTCCTGGAACACTCTCCCCCTTTCCCTGCCCGCTCCCTCTGGTGTCACTTCTTTCATCTAAGCAATTCATTTTCATCCTTTACATCTCAATTCTAATATTAACACCTTAAGCAAGCCTTCATTGAAACCCCTATTTATGTGTTCTTACAGCATCCTGTGCTTCTTCATAATAGCAGTATCACAGCTTACCTTATACATTTATTTGTGGTTTTATGTGACTAGTAAATTTCTCAACTAAGCTGTACGCTTCTCAAGGGCAGGAAACGTCTATTTTGCACATCGGTACCTAATACAGAGCCTATCATGTAGTATGTGCTTGATACATTTTATTGAATAAAGGAGGGAATCAATGGATTTTTGTAAAAGTAAACATTTATAACCTTATTTTACACATTTTTTAAAGAATGTGGATGCTACTGTCATCAGGCTTCTGTATCACGTGCAGTGGCCTTAGAAGTAAAGTGAGACACTAAATACTAATTGTTAAAAGGCATTCTAAACAGTTATGTTCTACTGTAAGCTGCAGTAGTTGTTCCTGCAATTCCCTGAAAGCTATAAAAAGGAAGGATGGCTTCTCCTTATTACATTAGTCCTGAAATCCCAGTATTTATAAACTATAATTCTATTGTTCTAAACTCACACACTCAACCATTCTTCGATGCAGGAAACACTTGTCAGTTGTGTACTGTTCAAGATCATTACTTAAAGGTAGCTTGAGGAGGAATGTAAGTCAGAAGGAAAAAGAGGAATATGCTTTGCTGTGATGAATACTGACATAAATTGTTACAAAAATAAAAATTATAAACTTGATTTTTGTTTAGACTGAAAAGCAAATGCCTATATCCCTGAGGGCCATGCCATATGTCAAGTGAAACTCGCAAAGTGCTATTCAAAGGAAATGACAAAGATTGCTTTGAGAGCATTAAGATAATAAAGCAAGGTTTCTTGAGTGGCTCCCTTCCACCACTCTGTGTCAAAAACAACTGTTTGAGGTCTAACAATTCTGATTTGGTGGTTCCTCTCTGAAAAACACAATAGCAATCCACTGGTGCTGTCAGCAGGAGTGCAAACAGACAGGCCAGGCGTGGTGGCTCACACCTATAATCCCAACACTTTGGGAGGCCAAGGCAGGCGGATCACCTGAGGTCAGCAGTTTGAGACCAGCCTGGCCAACATGGCGAAAACCCGTCTCTACTAAAAATATAAAAATTAGCCAGACGTGGTGGCAGGAACCTGTAATCTCAGCTACTTGGGAGGCTGAGGCAGAAGAATGGCTTGAACCGGAGAGAGAAGGTTGCAGTGGGCAAGATTGCGCCTGGGGGATAGAGCAAGGCTCTGTCTCCAAAGCAAGCAAACAAACCACGACAACAACAAACAGCAAATGGGGAACAAAAGTAGAGTGGGAAAATTTCTTTACAATAATTAACATAAATGAATTTAAAAGAAAATACAATTCAGTCCTAATGCTTGTTTTTCCAAAGCATGAATTACAATAGTTGATGACTTCAAGGATAAATTTTCCTTCAAAAAAATTCCGCTAACTTCAAATTTTTGTCAATTGGGTTTGACAATGAAATAGAAGTGCTCCACTGTTTTGGTGTTTGTTATACTTGCCATTTTTAAAAAAAAAAATCAAATTGAGAAAAATTCAACAGAATATAGTAAGAAATAAAATTTGCAGTTGTGTTCTATAAAGCCTCTTGCTTTTGTATATTTAGGATCTAATAGCTAAAAGTAGAAGGGCATTCTTGGGAGGAGTTACTCAAGTTACTTATATATGTTGATTCACACTAATATGAAAATTGTCTTAATGAGTCTATGGACAACGGTATCTACAAATTGGATCCAAAGAATTCTGACAGCCAATATGATAGGATTCATTAATCATGACTCAAAAAAAAAAGAATAGGTCTAAGTACCATGGGTGGTGAACTAGCTGGTGTCTTCCCAACATATGGCTGATCCCAATGTTTACTGGTCCTAAGAACATTATATTCACTGGTGTAGAGAGAATGGAAACATAAATGTTGCATTGACTTGCTTCAGGTCTTCGTGAAGTGAATCACTCAGGTAAGTACTCAGCAGACATGGATCTTATAGAAGTTTGAATATTGTGTGCTTGTAGGACCTCTGATAGTCCACAAAGCTTAGTATGCACGGTCCAGGCTCCAGAAAGCACATATTGCAGAGGCCCCCAAATGGGATACCAAAATGAGGCTCCCTTGCCTCTGCCTTCCCTGCATCAGTTAACCATAAGTAAAACAGAAAAGTACGTAACAGTAAGAAATAACTTAACTAGATTGCAAATCCCATAGGCATGTCTACTAATTTACTGATAGACAGAGTGTACATTTACACGAAATATATGCACATATGTACATTGAAAAGGTAATTTATGCATATATTACATGAAAATTAATACATAAGAATATGTGTAGATGTATATTTACATTCTTCATCAATTAAATCATAAACACATTCTTGTACTAAGAATATTCCCAAGATGAGTGAACAAGACAATATTTGTTTTATATGGTAGTTATTTTTAGATTTTAGGCAAAATATAAGAAACTAAAAATTATATTTGAAAAATTAATATCCTCATTAACTTGTAAAAGACACGGTTAAATTAAAAATGAAACAAAATACATACATTTTAGTTCACGTTCATTTCTTCTAATGATTATAATGTTAAAATGATAGATTTTTAAAAGTAAAGGTTAAGACAATAATAAAAATGATGATAGCAATGGAAAACAGGCCTTTGCAAAATTTGTAAATTGAAATGTGAGTTTTGTTCCTGACATAAAAACTAGATTAAAGAGCAATTTGATTTATAATTTTTAACTACACAAAGAGTTGGGATATACAAATTCTTGAACAGATAATCAGAGACTTTGGATTGGTAGGAGGATCTTTTCTGGTTATTGCATCTAAAAACCCAACTAGGGATGAATCTGTTCGGCAAAATTCCTAAAATATTCCTCCTCCTGCAAGGGTACATCTAGAGACACAGAACACACTAGCTCCTTTTTTATTTTCTAACTAGAATTTTTAATTATTAAAAATGTTTTTCTTTATGTACTCTCTACTGATAACCCCAATGCAGTAGTCTATATTCTTCCCCCTTCTGTCAGTAATTCAGCAAATTTTTTTTAACATGTACTATGTGCCAGGGACTGGAGTCCTCCACAATTAATTGAATTACTGTGTCACATTAAGAAGGCAGATAGTGAATCCTTCCCAGTGACACAAACTGACACAATGTATATATCTTTCACTATATGTACTCTCATTCTACGAATGTTTGCTACAATGATATACAATAAATTTTACCTAAAAGTTATTATCAAACTCTAAACCCCACTCTATTTATACACATCAGTGGAAATGTCTAATTGCAGGCCAGACCTGGTGAGAGGAAGCAGAGTGTTCTGCAATTGTCTATGTGTTTTTATTCTAATAACAAGCATCTCCTGCTTGTGCTTTCTATTAATAGATGGATTTTTCATTATCACTCTCAATTCCCCTCATAGTTTTACGTAAATATGTCTCCTAAGGAAGTCAAAAAGCCTTTGAAGAAAGTCAGTGAGTTTTAAAGGCCTTGAAAATCCATTATTTTAGAAGAAAAGTTGGAATGATAAAGTATATTGAGATAGATGTTTGTTATGAAATGAAAATTTAATTTGTCTCTGATACTGCTCAGCTTCTGCACACAAATATTTCAAAGAACAAGTTTAAGTGTTAAATAACAGGGCAATGGATGTATGAAATTCTTTATGTGTGCATGAATAGTTGTTATATGGGTATTTAAGAGTATCTTCAACATACTGAGGACTTTGGTTGGAGTTTTGAATAATTCTTCTTCCATTAAAAATACAGAGATAAAGGTTCTTGCTATCTCCAAATTCACTATTCAGCAAACTTTCAGGAGAGGACAACGTTCAGCTAAAGGGGATGTCTAAACTCCAGGTGGAGGCTGTGGGCCATCCCTTCCATCAGCACTTGCCAGAACTTCAGGAACTTTTGGGGCATTCTCTTGGCTCAGATTTCTCTTGTACTTAAATGCTCATAAGTGTGCATCAGGCCATCTCATCTTCAGGCATTACTCCTTGATCGTCCGTCTATAGCTTTACATTTATCCATCAAAGATTATATCTAATTTAGTTAGCTACTCAAATCTATTGACATCTTGATGCTTTTTTCTTCAACGCGTATAGGTCATTTTTCCACCATCTCTTAGGCTTCATGCTTTCTTTATATTTGTTCAGCAAATGATTATTTAAAATGTGTATTCAATAATGATTAGTGAATGGGATTTTTATTGTTTTATAATAAATATATTATTTTTATATATATTTGATATTTCATAAGAAAATGATTACTTTTAGTTAGTATATTTCACTTAAATGGATCTCCATGAGAGCCCTGTGAGGTGGACCAGGCAAATCTCCATGGTACTAGAATGATCCTGTCTTAGGTGAATTTCCTGTGATCTCAGGACTATAAGCTATGCAGGATGGGACCACAGAGTTATTTTGACTCTTGGTCTAATGATCGTTCCTTAAATCCATTCCTTAATTCACTGATACAATTCCAAACCAGAACATGTCAATGTTGTTTCCCTATCTTTAAAAGTTTGTTTGGGAAAAATTATGTTTCGTGTTGACATGAGGTACAACGTCACTGTCACCATGAGAAAAAATACAAGACTGGATCATGATAAGAGGCAGAAGATTCCTTTCAGAAATCCAGATCAGTCATTCATCAGGGCAGTAAACCCTCTCTACAACTAAAACGTTTTTGAGATTCTTCATTCTCCCAGCTATGTTGTTAAAAAATGGAAGTAAAATTTCCATGATGTAAGCCAGTAGGCAAATCACACCTGATAGATCAAACGATGGTGGGAGGGACTTGCTCTCCCTTTGAATACATCATTTTTCTTTCTTTAGTTCCCAGTTTACTTTCTTTCTTTAGTTCTTTAGCTCTTTCTTCAGGTATTTAGTTCCTTTCTTTAGTTCTTTAGTTCCTTTCTTTAGCTTAGTTTCTTTCTTTAGTTTCTTTAGTTTTCTTTCTTTAGTTACCAAATATTAGCTTCTATAATTACCTCTACCAATAATGCTATACCAAGACACAAGGGCTGATGGGTTTATTAAGGGCACTGATTGACTATCCTTAGAAAGCAACATTTCATCTGACAAAAAAAAAAGTATCTTTTCTTGCCTCTAAAAAATATATGGATTGTCTCTATACAAATAGAGCAGCAGAAATTGTTTATCAGTAGAACAGCGTAGTTATGTTAAAAATATGTTTATACTTTCTCATCTCATGTTTCTTCCAATTACTTTTGGTCTGCTATTATAAGCTAAGATATTTGTAATACTTCTATTTCCTTTTTTTTTCATGTTTGCGCCTTGGTATAAAATAAAGAAAAAAAAACAGAAACTTGAGACTGTAAAATGATGATAAACCTAAAATGCATTTCCAGTGATAGTTAGTGACATAAAAATGAGAAAGCAGCCATGAATACTTTCATCAAAAGAATCATAAGTGTAGAACTACAGAAGAACTGAATTGTTTGAGGTGGAGGGGACTCCTGGGATTGCCCAGGTGTTCCATTCTATCACTGAAGAAGACACCACAATGTTGAGTGAGTGACTTGCCTGGAGGTACGCAAGTCCTTGGCTGAGGTACTGTTATGTACCCTAACACTAATGGGGTATCAAGTTGGTGGGGTGGGCGGCAGATTATGGCTGCTTAGAACAGCAGAATGGCAATATTAGTCCTCAAATGAGGGAGCTGCAAATGGCCAAACCACTCCAGAAGCACAGATTCAGTAGCTCTAGCAGTAGGTATGCTCTAAATACACAGCAAGGAAAAAGACCAGTCATTTTCCTAAGAGTGGATTCAGCACATTTTTGTTTCTCTTCAGCACCTTCCCTTCATTTTTGGTTTCCCTTCCACATTTTGATGATGATACTTTTCCCCAGGAGCATCATCAAAAGGGAGAAAGACAGCATAGCCTCTCCATCTCATGCCCCTATATTCTGCTCCATCCCATTGCCTGGGAGCCAGGTTTCCCTTAATTCTTATTTTTTTTCTTTTTCTTTTTCTTTTTTTTTTGAGATGGAGTCTTGCTCTGCCCCTAGGCTGGACTGCAGTAGTGTGACCTTGGCTCACTGCAACCTCTGCCTTCCGGGTTAGAGCAATTCTCCTGCCTCTGCCTCCTGAGTAGCTGGGACTACAGGCGCACACCACCATGCACAGCTAATTTTTGTATTTTTAGTAGAGATGGGGTTTCACCATGTTGGCCAGGCTGCTCTCAAACTCCTAACCTCAGGTGATCCACCTGCCTTGGCCTCCCAAACTGCTGGGATTACAGGTGTGAGCCACCATGCCTGGCCCGCCTTAATTCTTAGAACTTCTATTTGTTGACTCTCCCAGAAATCCAATCTGCTCCCCTCTCACATCCACAGGAGACTGAAGACTGTGGCAGATAAAAAAGAAATGAGCTATGCTGAGCTCTCAGGGACCTTGGGCCTCTTCAGGGGAAAGAACACTCTAGAGATACAAGCAGGGCTTTGTTTCCCAGGCTGCTTGGATCACCCCCAGTTCTGCTGACACATTGTGCCCAATGTCCAGACTGCATGATACCTGGCAGCAGCTGCAAACCAAAGCTATCTTTGGATAGCTATTCTTTGGTCATCAAAAGCAAAGAAAAGGAAAGACCAATATAGATTTGCACCATGCAGCTCACTGACTAATTTCTATATATAATTGCTTTTACATTTTTGTAAATCAACTGGTAAAGTATCACTATCCTTGTAAGAGATGTGTGTGTGTGTGTGAGAGAGAGAGAGAGAGAGAAAGGGACACTGACAGAAAGAAGAGAACAGAAGGAAAGGAGGGAGAAAGACAGAAAAAAGGTGAAGGAGGGAAGAGAGCAGTTATGGAGAGAAGGCTTAACCCAGAAATGGGAGAAGAGGGGGAAAACAGAAATCCAAGTAAAGACCTAAAGGCAGTGTGACTCCATCATGATACCCCAGCATTCACTGAGCTCACTCTACAGACACATGCAAGTGGATTTTTAAAAGGAAACTGGTAGAAAGCCCAAGTTTCTTATTATGATGGATATGGGTTGAAGGGCAGCAATGACCACAGCACGGGAGCTGGAGGTAGAGGGGACCAGGGGAACATCCAAGGTGGAAACTCTGTAAAAACCTTGGGGAGGGTTTTAAATTCCGCAGACCTGAGAATTGGAAGAACAATACAAATTCAACTAGATCTCCAAGGAGTAAATGGGGGTCACCCTACCTGTTTTAAAATTATTGTTTTTCTGTTTTGTTTTGTTTTGTTTTGTTTTGTTTGAGAGGGAAAATCTTGCTCTGTTGCCCAGGCTGGAGAGCAGTGGCGCAGTCTTGGCTCACCGCAACCTCCGCCTCCTGAGCTGAAGGGATTCTTCTGCCTCAGCCTCCCAAGTAGTTGGGATTACAGGCACCCGCCACTACGCCCGGCTAATTTTTGTACTTTTAGTAGAGACAGGGTTTCACCATATTGGCTAGGCTGGTCTTGAACTCCTGACCTCGTGATCCACCCGCCACTGCCTCCCAAAGTGCTGGCATTACAGACGTGAGCCACCAAAGATTATCACATACCTACATACACTGAAACCAAACCAAAACAATACAACTTGGGTTCAAAAAACATATGGAGCTATTTCGAGATTACGAACATAGGAAGTGGCAGTGGTGGGCCTGGGAGCCAGACAGGCCTGACCTCAAAGACTGAACTCCTTCCTCTCACAAGTGTCACCCGAACTGGCATGAATGAGACAACCAGAGTCAGAAAGAGCGAACCGCACCAACGAGCCCAGTCCAGGCTTCTTAGTTACTGGGAGAAAGAGGTTGAGTAGAGGCAATATGTAGGTCTTCCCACCTTCTATTGGCCACAGGTAGGTCAGTACAGGCATCTTCCAACCTGAGAGGCACCAATAACCCCTCTAACAAAGAACAAGGTGAATTATCCATACAGACATCAGGAAACCCAGGTGGACAATATTTGCATTAGAAATTACTGTACTCATTTATGCTAGAATAAATATTCACAAGGCTAAAACAAAAACAAGATTGCTAATCAGATGATATTCCATAAAAATTAAAGCACATTCTTGAAATCATTATTTACAACATCACTTAAAACATTCCCTATTTCATCTTTGATCTATGCATAACCACCAAAATTACTACTCTTAGGGAGAACAGAACTGTCAAAAAATTTAAAATCATTGCAGTTCAGGCTGGAAGGATTCATGGTAGAAGACAGCACCCCTCAGCACTTTATGGCACACAGTAAGAAATATTTCAGTTTAAGCAAGTCTTTTTTCTGTAATTCTCTATCCTCCTAGTAACTCTCATGCTTTAAACATTCATGCATGCCATATATTGTGTACCTACATTGTGCTTGTCCTTATTAATTGTTGTGAAGACAACAAAGGAAATGCTCATGCCTTCATATAAGGAGATACAGACACGTAAGTGACTACTATAGCAACAGACTGTGAGAAATGGCTTTGTAGACAATATGAGTAATAATTACCATTTATGAAATGAAATTCCTGTGTGGGGGAGTCAGATAGTGTGCCAATCTTAATTGTATCCTTCACAACAAACAAGGTCTTTATTATTACACCCATTTTTAAAGGAGGAAACAGAAGTTTAGAGCAGTTGATTTCCTTGGGGTCCAGGGCCGTGCAAGTGGCAGAGGTGGCTTTGCCTGTGTCCAGTACCCATGATTTCTATACTAAGTTACAACATATTCAAATACAACGTTATGGCTGATCATCAAGGGAAGATATCAGAAGCCACTGGTGGTACCTAGGACATGAAGGTGTCCTTGTAGATTGGCTTTAAGATATGTAGGCAGAAGGGTCTCCCAGGGGAGGGGACAGAATAAACAAAGCCACAAGTATGGAAAGCGAAGAATCCATCCTGGTGTAGGATGGATTGATTAGGTGTACTGGGTCTGGGAAGACCAGCTGAGAGGCACTGACATAGCGCCGATCATAAGTAACAATGATTTGAATTGGGACGAGAAGTAAAATTGGGAATGGAAATGAGAGGATGGGGAACATTGTCACTTTGTTATTCAATAGATATCTAGTTCAAAAAGTCTCCTACCAAATTATTTATTTCCCTCCTAGAAACAGCTCCTCCTTCTTTCTATCATGTTTTTCAGAAAATGTTAACTCAATCTACCAGTTGCTCAAGAAAAAAGCTTAGTCACCTCCTTGATTCTTCCTTTTCTCCCATCCTTGCTATCTTAGTCATTACCTAACCTGGCCATTCACCCTGAAATCTCTACTGAGTGTATCTGTGTCCTTCCACATTTACTAGGCCATAGTTATTTTCCACCTACATTACAGCAATATCCTCTAAATCAGCCCATCCCTCTAAGGGTTTTGTCATTTTCTATCCAGTATAAAAAGTGCTACAGCCTAGGTGTTGTTCAAAAAATACAGATTTGATCACATTATTCCACAGTTTCAAACCTTTCAATGCATCTCATTGCTCTCAATAAAACATCCACAATTCATTGCTTGGCCGTTTTTCCTGTCCGGCTTCATTCTGCAGCATTTGCACATCACAATGTATACCTCTCCCCAACTGAACTACTGTTTTAGTTTTTCAAATAATTCTGCTTTGTCTCACTGGAAACGTCCCACATGTTGCCTCGGCATGACTTTCTTGCTCCTTCTCCACCATTCCCCACATACTGGAAATACAGACTTCAAATCACCCCTGCCAGGAAGCTTTTCCTGATTGTATTGTCCAGGTCAGACGCACCTCCTATATACGTTCCCATGGCAAGCAGAGTATCTTCCATTAAAGAATATATCACCCTAAATAAGAACTGCCTCTTCAGTTGTCTGTAGTGCCTAGATTTAGGGTTTTGATGTGTCCAACTTTTTCATTTTTGTTCTCAAGGCCTGAGGCAAAGTAGAATGACCTTCCACGTTTCCTTAGAAAAAAACACCAAAAACTTGTGAGATGACTAAAGGAAGGAGAAGGGAAAAAAATCAAAATAAAAAAACTTGTGATGGAACTACTCAATATGACCTAAATTAAGCTAATTTTTTCTAGAAAAAGTATATTTATAAATATATATTATATAGATAGAATATAATAGAAAGTTGAAGGCATACCTATACATAAAAGCATTCTGCACAACATAAAAGGAGTCATTTATATTCTACAGATGAAACGGGTCGTTGAAAATATTAATTCTAGGAAGAACTAGAAGAAATATCAGATGAAAAAATAATTTTATGGTATCGACGGAGACAATTTTCTAAGCATGGAATCAAATGCAGAGAACTTAAAAGGAAAGATCAATATATTTGACTATATAAAAACTTAAAAGGTCTTAAGAAGAAAAACACAGCACTTTTATCAAAGTTAAAACTAGATATAACAAACTAGGGAAAAAAATAACTTGCTATGTATGGCCTAGAATTGCTATCCTTAATATACATAGAGCCCTGGAAAAAAGAGAAAACACAAAGATGAAGCACCCAATGAGACTTGTATATATAAAAGTTTGAGTAAATGTTACCAGAACATGACACCCCTTATTTCCCATTTAGCACAATTAATAATATAACATATCAAATAATCGGTTTTTAATGCATGACTGTAGTCACAGGAGAGTAAGGGAATTCTTTAGAAGGCTTTACAAAGAAAAAAAAAAAAGAAAGGAAAGAAAGAGAGAATCCACATGAGTAAGCAAGCACTAGAATGGGAAGTTTTCTTCAGTTTATATGCCAATCACTGGTGGCCCGGAGTCTGAGTTTTAGTCGGCCATGCAAATAAGGAACTAAGGTAGAAGGCCAGATTGAAGACTCCCTGTGAGTACCTTGAATCCCTGATACATGGTAACTCATTTAGAATGAAGGTCCTAGCTTTGGCCTAAAGTAGATACGAAGAAGGACGAAGAGGAGGAGGTGAAGGAGAAGGAGAACTCTCTTGATAATTCTTAAACAAAAATTTGCCCTCATGTTTGAAACAAAATTTATCATACCCTTGTCCACTCCCCACCCAAACTTAAAGTATAATTTAAAGTAGTTATAGATTGCTAAGGCCTCTAGTTATCTGAAAGTAGCCTAGAAATCCTTTCTGAAGACAATTTAAATGTAGCCTAAAAATTACCCCAACAATTTCAAAGGATCAAAGATCAAAAGAATTTAAAAAATTATTATACAAATGAGGAAATAAGCTGCCATGTGTACGTGTAGGCAGAACCAATATACCACAGAATTAAACACCTAAGAACAACAGATATTGGACTTATGACACAAAGACTATAAATCATGCATGTGTAACATGTTTAAATAAATAACAGAAATTGAGAGTAGGAGTTAGGAAAAAAGAACTAACAAAATTATACATACGTATTTGATAAAGAACCAAATAACTCTATAGAAATGAAAAATGTAACGTTAAAAAGACTATCAGATATGGCTTAAAGGAAAATTAGTACATTGAAAAAATATCTGAAGAAAATACAAGAAATGAAGTACACATATAAGGGGTGATGGAAAATAGGAAAGAGATGTTTTAAGGAAAGGATAATAGAGTGGAAAGATCCAACAAGCAGTATAAAGTGCAAAATCCTAATAGAAAATAAAGACAATGATTATTTGGAGTAAAAATTCATGGGAATTTTCCAGAATTAATGAGAGATAACAATGATCAGAATCAGAAGGTTGTGAATTCTACACGTAGATAAATCCTACTGAAATTGCAGTGTAAAAATAAATAGAAGTTTTAAAAAACAGCTGTGGGAAAAAAAGTCATCCACAATAAACAATAATTAGACTACTGGCTTCTCAATAGCAAACACAAAAGTCAGAAAGCAATGGAACAATATTTTGAAAATGCTAAGAGAACATAATTGTTAACCTGGAATTCTAGCCAGAAAAGCATCTTTGAAAGCTACAGTCAAAATAAAAACATTTCTATTTAAACAAAAACTCAGAGCTAACCCCAACTAGACTGTTAAAAAAGAAAATTTCAATGAGATACTTGAAAAATCCCAGATGGAATGTCATAGCTGTAAGACTGTAGTTCCTGGCTCTGTGTCACATCTACACTGTTCCTGTCAAAATTCTCAGATTTAAACAAGTTTGACGATCCTTCCAATACTTCAGCCTCTCCATTCTTTGATTTCCTGTGGCTTTATTCTGCAATCATCTTTAGCCCCTCACTTCTATAACTGTATCTAAATCGTCTCATTACCAACAACTAACCACTTCATCCTTTTAGCTTCAAAGATTCCTATCAGACTGAGCCTACGGCATTCCTTTCGGTAGCATAACACTAATTTTTTTTTCAAATACACTAATCCTTTCACCATTTTACTACCATATTCAACTCTTTAAAGTCATCACACCCACCTGACCAAGCTTAGAATCTCCAGCATGCTGTTTTAATAATTCTCTTGCTCAAGTATTAAACTCCTTAACCATCTCTCATGCCATTGTACTGACCAAGAAAAAATGTCTAACTCGCTAAACAAAATTCTCCATTATGCTATAGTCACACTCCCACACAGGTACTATGATGGGACAAAATTTTGAAAAAGGCACAAGGTTGAATGACTTTGCTTTCCACACATGACCATTAGCCTCAAGTGGTCTTTGAAACTGCCTGGGAAGATTTCCATTTTCCATTCACTATCCTATTCCCTTAAAGAATGATTTCACATCTTCTCCTCTGAATGACCTGTGCTTCTTATTTCCTAAGAACAAAAGGAGAAATTCAAAGGGAACTCACACAAGCCTACCATGCATTTCACTCCTTAATCTGAACCATTACAGATAAACCTGCCTTTATCTCCAGTCCCTTCACTAGAGTGCCTGTTCCAGCCCTTCTCATCGACATAAGATTGTTGCATATTAACTCCCCTTCTCTTTCTTGCATTGTAAATTTTTCATCGCTTTACAAAGGTGCTGTCATTTTTCCCATTTTGAAATCCCTTCCTTGTGTCTACTTCCTATTCTAATTATCACCCTATCACTTTGCTCTTTGCTCCTTTTATAGAAAAAATCCTTGAAACAATTAGACAAAAAAATTAAATAATTACCACCAATTTGCCTTTTTCCATTTTCTCTTTACCTCACTCCAGTCAGTTTTTGCTCATCACTACACTAAAACTGTTTTTTGTTGTTCTTCTTTTTTTTTTTTTTTTGAGATGGAGTCTCACTCTGTCACCCAGGCTGGAGGGCAGTGGTGCAATCTCGGTTCACTGCAAACTCTGCCTTCTGGGTTCAGGCCATTCTCCTGCCTCAGCCCCCCGAGTAGCTGGGATTACAGGCGCCTGTCAACATGCCCGGCTAATTTTTTTGTATTTTTAGTAGAGATGGGTTTTCACCGTGTTAGCCAGGATTGTCTCGATCTCCTGACCTCGATCTGCTCGCCTCGGCCTCCCAAAGTGCTGGGATTACAGGAGTGAGCCACCGCGCTCGGCTTCTTTTTTCTTTTTTCATCAAGATCACCAATGACCTCTCTATTTCATTTTATTTGACCTGTCAGCAGCAGCTGAGACTGTGGCTCTTTTTTCTTCCTTTTTTTGCTTTTCTTTTCTGTTCCTTTCTTTTCTTTCTTCTTTTCCCTTCTTTCCTTTCTTTCTTTCTTTGATTTGTTTTAAGAGAGACAGGGTCTTGTGCTGTCACCCAGGCTAGAGTGTGCTGGTATGATCTAGCTCACTGTAACCTTGAACTTCCCGTTACATTTCACATGTTCAAGCAATCTTCCTGCCTCAGCCTCCTTAGTAGCTGGGACTACAGGCACATACCACCACACGTGGCTATTTTTTTTTACTATTTTTTGTAGATCTGGGGTGTCACTGTATTTCCTAGGCTGGTCTCTAACTCATGGGCTCAAGAGATCCTCCTGGCTCAGCCTCATTCTATCTTAATTCAAACACTTCTCTTCCTTGGCTTTCTCAATACTAGACTTTTCTGATTTTCTTTCTCTTGTCACTCGTTTTCATTCTCCTTTGCTGGTTCCTCCCCACTTCTCCAGCCTCTAAATATTGGAGTCCCTTGGAGCTCAATATTTGGATCTATTCCTCCATTCCCCATGCCAATACCATATTCATATATCTAACTGCCTACTTGTCAGCTCAACTTAAATATCTAAAAGTCATTCCAAATCAAGACCCTTATGTGCTCCACCCACATCTAAATGAGAATCCTGTACAGTCTTCCCCATCTCAATTAATAAAAATTCTACTCTTCCAGTTAGTCTTTTATGCACAAAGTCTTCAAGTCATCCTTGACTCCTTTCTTCCATCACACCTTACCAATAAGCCATGAGCAAATCCTGTCGTTTCCACCTTCAAAATATACCCAGAATCCAGCCACTTCTCAATATCTCTGGTCTAAGCTGTCATCATTTCTCACCTCAATTATTGAAAAAGCTTTCTAATGGTCTCCCTCCTTCTGCCCTACTGCACCACAGTCTATTTTCAGAACAACAACTAGAGTAATCCTTTTAAAACATAAATCAAATCACTTCACTCCTCTGCACAATACCCTCTAATGACTTCCCCTGCACCTCAGAGTAAGAGCCAAAATTCTCACTGTCACTCTTAAGGCCTCTGTATGTTTAGAACCCTATTACTTCTCCGACCTCATATCCTACCATTCTCTAACCTTTGCTTACTTTGCTCCTAATAGGTTAGCCACCAGCTGTTCCCTAAAGATATCAGACATGATTCCACCCAATGAGCTTTCCATTTGCTGCGCTGCAGCTTTAAATAATTTCCCGTTACATTCCACATGATTTACATTCTCACCTCATTCAAATAATTGCTCAAATACCTCTTTTTCACTGAGCTCCTTCCAAACTATCCATTTAAAATTGCACACCCAACACTCCCTGCACTTCTTCCAGGCTTTACATACCATCACAATGTTTATGTCCTTACAAAAAAATGTTTATTTTACTTATGATTTTATAGTATTACTATCAGTTTCCTCCAACTAAAATGTACTTTCCAAGAGGCCAGGAATTTGAGTGTGTTTTATTCACCTGTTTGTCCATTAAAAACTCATGCTCTCCTGAAAGTTGTAGAGATGATGCTAGGAAAGAAGCCACATTTCCCAATGCCCAGTGCATCCAAGCAATGTCATTCCATGAATTCTCAACAATGGAATATAGGTGAAACTGATCTGAGTGTCTTCTGGAACCGAGTGTGTAAGGAGGAGTTACTTCTTCCTCAGTCTCTTTCTGCCCTTATCTTCCAGCTGGCTGTGGAGATCACAGTGAATTTATGGATCTTCCTCAGCCTGGATCTCTGAATGATTACATGGATCTGGGCCCCTCCAACCATCGACTCCCACAATCCAACCCTCATCCTTCTGCCTTTAATAAACACTTGATTTGGACTTTATATGAATGAGAACCAAACTTTTAATGTGTTGGACTACTGAAATATCAGATTATTTATTACAACCACCAGTATTTTCCTAAAAAATATATTACTGCCTATGTCTCCCAATTTTTGGAACACTGAAATGTTAAAAAAAAAATAATCAAATGAAATACATGAATACATGGGAGCAAAGAAAATGTTAAATAGGTGAGTAACCTAAAACATTTGATGAATAATTAATTTGATAAATGAATGAATAAAAACATTTGATAAATGAATTAATAAATTTTATTAATAATGAATTAATAAAATAATTAGTCTACCATTGGTAAATTACTTGCTCTTAGCTTGCTTGTTTCATATTTTCTTGTGTAGTTGCAAATGCTTTCCTATAATGTAGCCCTATATTTTCTTTTAGGAAACAAGACCAAAAAAACTTTTTTTCCTTATGTCCATTTTTAATTTCCCTTTCATAATTACTTTGCATTGCTATTAATCACTTGTAATTGAATCATACTAAACAATGTTGCCCCTTCTTGTTTATATTTTTCAAACATTTATATATCATTATCATGAGCTCCACTTACCACTGTTGAACTAAGCTACACGCTATTAGTTTCTTGTTAGAAGAGTTCACCATCCTCTTAATCACTTTAACTCCTCTCACCTGAACTCTAATTTCTCTATATTTTCATTCTTAAAACAGATCAGGGAACAAATATGGAATAGCTCAGTCACTATTGAGAACAATGTGGACAAAATTTCACATTGCTTTGGTCTTTGAGATTCCCAGAGGTAATTACAGTCTGTGTGAGCTCCTTGGGCACAGAAATGATGGCCCATTCCTCCTGCATCTCTGGTGACCAGTGCAGTTCTTGGAATGTGGTTGGCTGTCACTGTAAGTCTTTTGGATAAACAATACATAAAGAGCAGAATTACAAGTCTGATATGACCCCATGGGCTACTGTTCCCCTTCCCTTCAGCCTACTTCAATATGCAGTCATCTGAAAGAGTACTGGTGAAGTTGATGTTAATGAAGTTGAGGTATTTTTAGGAAAGACTAAATGTGAGTTTTGGTGAGACAGGTAGATCACAACTACATGCATTTCTTTTTTTCACTGCAGTGCCCCTAAACAAACTGAATATTCATTGTGTTTAGTATTGCAATTAGCTAACTTGCACATTGCTTATGAGGATAACTATTACAGTTCTGCCTGTCATACATTTCCAGAAAATGAGGAGCTGTTAACGTACCAAAAAAAAAAAATAATCTAATGCGGTATGTGGCTCCCAGCAATAGTCCAACATTATACATTTGCCAGTGCTGTGACCCACCTTTAGATGGAAGAAGACATTGCTAAGCCAACTTACAATGCTTTAAAGAACAATTGGCGGGGAAAGGTGTGTATTGCCATAATCTGGATGAGAAGCTTGAGCTCAGTTTGACCTTAGTTCAATAGATCTCAAGTAAAGGAAGCAGAGATAGTTGACTGATCATATTTAGTGACACTGTGGTGGAGATAATTTAGATTTAATAATGATGTCCTCTCATTATGACAAGCAAAAATAAACAAACAGGACAGTTGATACAAACACAATTTTTGTAGTTACTTCAAAACTAGATCACTCATTTTTCATCCTTCATACACAAGGTGGTTAAAATGAACTACATCAATCTGTAACTGAAATAATTCTTTTCAAGTAAATATTGAGTCCATGTTTACTAACACTGATTTAAAAACAATGTTCATATTCAGAAAAGTCTCCACAGCCAGTTCTAGGACTATGAGCTGATCATCCATGATGATGCTGAGCCTGTGCTGGGATCCAAACTTCGGCACATTTGGGTTTCAGGTAGGAGCAGTGATGGGCAAGTAGAAGTCATCCTCACGGGATCAGAGACTCTTAGTACATGAAGGTGACAGAAAAGTTGGTTAGAGTGAAGGCCCATGGAGGTCCCTAACAGAAATACCTTGCTTCAAACAATGTAAGTGGCAGAGTCAGAGCTAGTCCTCTGGTTTCCTGAGTTCCACTCCACTGCTCTTTTGACCACTCTAAGTGAAGAATGCATTTTCTGACTGAGTGGCCTCTTAAAAATTAATATCCTTTTATCTGTAGCTTTTGAAATAGGAAGCAAAAAATCAATTACTAACTATAGTTTGCTGGTAGTAAAAGTTGTATCTGTATTAAAATACCTAAGGCTGGATGAAAATAGATAAATATCAATTTGAAGAATTCTAGATATACTGCTTTGCCCATTTTACTGCCATTAAATGGCTCCCAAATTGATCACAGCCTACAACCTCCCCACTATTTCCAGAAAACTACAGACGAGAAAATATAAACTCCCTCTAAAGTTAAAGAATGTGTCTTATATTTGACACAGCAGGATAGAAATGGTGGATACGCATGAGGACGTGGCTAAAGAAATGACCAGGGTAAAGACGAACGGTGGGTAGACAGAAGGATATTCTGCAAGTGGAGGCATGGCTGGAGAGACAGAGAGTAGGAGGAGTCTGAGAGGAAGCAAGGGGTAGAGATGGGAGGAGGAAACGAGACATTATCAGAGTTTTGGTGGTTAAAGTGGTACCTGGTTGGCAACCTGTGACACAGTCTGTCACCACTTTCCACCAAAATGTCTACGAAGGCATAGCAAAGAGGCAAAATTAACAGTCCCAATAAAAACTAAGACTGAGAGTCTCTGTATTGCCAAATCATGTGAGTTATACCAGTCTGAGAGCAGGTAGCAAGACCTTCTATCTTTCTTTGTGCCGTTAGTCTGCAGGACACACAGACTAACAGCACAAATCCCATACCAATGAGAATCCTGAACAACTACCCATTCATCCACCAATCCATTCAGCCAGCCAGCCACCCATTCATCTATTCATCCATCCATTCCTGCATCCCAACAGCAACATTTGTTGAGAATGCACTATGTGCTGTGGTTTATAATAAAATATTACTTGGGTGCAAAAGTAATTGCAGGTTTTGCCATTGAAGGTGATGGCAAAAACCTCAATTACTTTTGCACCAATCTATAATTAAACAGAATAATTTCTGACAGTAATGTATGAAGAAAATTAAAAATGAAGGATGAGGTTGAAGTGACTTGGTGAACATTTAATACTCAGTCTAAGAACATGTCTGAATATTCCACTCCTTGAACACAAAGTGCAGTTAAAGCATCGCTCTCCTTCAGCCCCATCACTGCTTATCCATCTTAGCATATGTGTTCAGAACTGAAGTTTCAGAGAAAACACTGGAAAGGAAGACCATATGTTGCTGGTGAGTGTGTGGGGTGGATAATAGTGGATGGTACAGAAAATGAAACGTATTCTGTTCTACAATAAGTCATTCCTGCAAATTCAACACTATAGGCACAACAGGAAATAAACAATTCTTAGATTCCTAGGGGCTATGATTATTGAGATTTTTAATTTTATGGATTTTATGGGTTCATCTCAAACCAGCAGGGTCACACGAGATGAATGTCAGCTTGGTGCTTTTAAACTGAGCTCTGGGCTACTCATATCCATCTATTGCAGCTATTGATATGAGACAGAAATTTGACCAGCATCCAACTGGATGCAGAGAGTGCCCAAGGGTTCTCCATAGACCCTCTCTTTTGAAAAACATGGGGTTTGGAATGGGCTTTTCTCACTGCAATCTAAATGTACAGAAAAATCTCACATAAAAATCCAAAAACTCTGGAAAGAAAAGAAAAAGCAGAAACAACATAAAGTCTTGGGGAACAGTTATCTTTGAAAATAGCTTTCAATAGGAGCTAAAAGAAAATTTTGGAAAGTTACTTGGCAGCCCCCTTATAATTGTTTTTTAAATGCAAAGAAGTAGGATTTAAGGAAGCTCTAACTGCAACAGCAGAAAAAATAAGACCCATTGGAAACATTAAGAAACAGAATGTATCCAAAGCAATATATGAGGAGTGTTATATAGAAACTACTTGAGCTACCTAAAACACACAGGGTGAAAATGATGAAGGGTCCTCTTATGATTGATGTTGAATGCAGACAACAGACATCCAAATCTAAAAAATAAGGCAGCAATCTTTGCAGCGAAACAATTATCAAAGCCTTACTGGAAGAAGAGTTTCCTAACCTGAGAAAAGACCTAAGTATATCATAAAAAGCATATACTTATTCTTCCTATACCGTATGAAGAATAAATGAAAAAGCATGTCAGATGAACTTTGAATAACATTATTTTGTTATAGTGGTCTATTCAGAGATTCAACTTCTTCCTGGTTTAGTCTTGGGAGGCTGTATGTGTCGAGGAAATTATCCATTTCTTCTAGATTTTCTAGTTTATTTGCGTAGTTGTTTGTAGTATTCTCTGATGGTAGTTTGTATTTCTGTGGGATCGCTGGTGATATCCCCTTTATCATTTTTTATTGCATCTATTTAATTCTTCTCTCTTTTTTTCTTTATTAGTCTTGCTAGTGGTCTATCAATTTTGTTGATCCTTTCAAAAAACCAGCTCCTGGATTCATTAATTTTTTGAAGGGTTTTTTGTGTCTCTATCTCCTTCAGTTCTGCTCTGATTTTAGTTATTTCTTGCCTTCTGCTAGCTTTTGAATGTGTTCGCTCTTGCTTTTCTAATTATTTTAATTGTGATGTTAGGGTGTCAATTTTGGATCTTTCCTGCTTTCTCTTGTGGGCATTTAGTGCTACAAATTTCCCTCTACACACTGCTTTGAATGTGTCCCAGAGATTCTGGTATGTTGTGTCTTTGTTCTCGTTGGTTTCAAAGAACATCTTTATTTCTGCCTTCATTTCGTTATGTACCCAGTAGTCATTCAGGAGCAGGTTGTTCAGTTTCCACGTAGTTGTGCGGTTTTGAGTGAGTTTCTTAATCCTGAGTTCTAGTTTGATTGCACTGTGGTCTGAGAGACAGTTTGTTATAATTTCTGTTCTTTTACATTTGCTGAGGAGAGCTTTACTTCCAACTATGTGGTCAATTTTGGAATAGGTATGATATGGTGCTGAAAAAAATGTATATTCTGTTGATTTGGGGTGGAGAGTTCTGTAGATGTCTATTAGGTCCTCTTGGTGCAGAGCTGAGCTCAATTCCTGGGTATCCTTGTTAACTTTCTGTCTCGTTGATCTGTCTAATGTTGACAGTGGGGTGTTAAAGTCTCCCATTATTATTGTGTGGGAGTCTAAGTCACTTTGTAGGTCACTCAGGACTTGCTTTATGAAACTGGGTGCTCCTGTATTGGGTGCATATATATTTAGGATAGTTAGCTCTTCTTGTTGAATTGATCCCTTTACCATTATGTAATGGCCTTCTTTGTCTCTTTTGATCTTTGTTGGTTTAAACTCTGTTTTATCAGAGACGAGGATTGCAACCCCTGCCTTTTTTTGTTTTCCATTTGCTTGGTAGATCTTCCTCTATCCTTTTATTTTGAGCCTATGTGTGTCTCTGCATGTGAGATGGGTCTCCTGAATACAGCACACTGATGGGTCTTGACTCTATCCAATTTGCCAGTCTGTGTCTTTTAATTGGAGCATTTAGTCCATTTACATTTAAAGTTAATATTGTTATGTGTGAATTTGATCCTGTCATTATGATGTTAGCTGGTTGTTTTGCTCATTAGTTGATGCAGTTTCTTCCTAGTCTCGATGGTCTTTACATTTTGGCATGATTTTGCGGCAGCTGTTACTGGTTGTTCCTTTCCATGTTTAGTGCTTCCTTCAGGAGCTCTTTTAGGGCAGGCCTAGTGGTGACAAAATCTCTCAGCATTTGCTTGTCTGTAAAGTATTTTATTTCTCCTTCGCTTATGAAGCTTAGTTTGGCTGGATATGAAATTCTGGGTTGAAAATTCTTTCCTTTAAGAATGTTGAATATTGTCCCCCACTCTCTTCTGGCTTGTAGAGTTTCTGCCTAGAGATCCGCTGTTAGTCTGATGGGCTTCCCTTTGTGGGTAACCCGACCTTTCTCTCTGGCTGCCCTTAACATTTTCTCCTTCATTTCAACTTTGGTGAATCTGACAATTATGTGTCTTGGAGTTGCTCTTCTCGAGGAGTATCTTTGTGGCGTTCTCTGAAATTGTGGCAATAATCAATAGCTTACCAACCAAAAAGAGTCCAGGACCAGATGGATTCACAGCCGAATTCTACCAGAGGTACAAGGAGGAACTGGTAACATTCCTTCTGAAACTATTCCAATCAATAGAAAAAGAGGGAATCCTCCCTAACTCATTTTATGAGGCCAGCATCATCCTGATACCAAAGCCTGGCAGAGACACAACCAAGAAAGAGAATTTTAGACCAATATCCTTGATGAACATTGATGCAAAAATCCTCAGTAAAATACTGGCAAACCGAATCCAGCAGCACATCAAAAAGCTTATCCACCATGATCAAGTGGGCTTCATCCCTGGGATGCAAGGCTAGTTCAATATACATAAATCAATAAATGTAATCCAGCATATAAACAGAACCAAAGACAAAAACCACACGATTATCTCAATAGATGCAGAAAAGGCCTTTGACAAAATTCAACAACGCTTCATGCTAAAAACTCTCAATAAATTAGGTATTGATGGAACGTATCTCAAAATAATAAGAGCTATTTATGACAAACCCACAGCCAATATCATACTGAATGGGCAAAAACTGGAAGCATTCCCTTTGAAAACTGGCACAAGACAGGGATGCCCTCCCTCACCACTCCTATTCAACATAGTGTTGGAAGTTGTGGCCAGGGCAATTAGGCAGGAGAAGGAAATAAATGGTATTCAATTAGGAAAAGAGGAAGTCAAATTGTCCCTGTTTGCAGATGACATGATTGTATATCTAGAAAACCCCATCGTCTCAGCCCAAAATCTCCTTAAGCTGATAAGCAACTACAGCAAAGTCTCAGGATACAAAATCAATGTAAAAAAATCCCAAGCATTCTTATACACCAATAACAGACAAATAGCCAAATCATGAGTGAACTCCCATTCACAATTGCTTCAAAGAGAATACAATACCTAGGAATCCAATTTACAAGGGACATGAAGGACCTCTTCAAGGAGAATTACAAACCACTGCTCAATGAAATAAAAGAGGATACAAACAAATGGAAGAACATTCCATGCTCATGGGTAACAAGAATCAATATCATGAAAATGGCCACACTGCCCAAGGTAATTTATAGATTCAATGCCATCCCCATCAAGCTACCAATGACTTTCTTCACAGAATTGGAAAAAAACTACTTTAAAGTTCATATGGAACCAAAAAAGAGCCCGCATTGCCAAGTCAATCCTAAGCCAAAAGAACAAAGCTGGAGGCATCACGCTACCTGACTTCAAACTATACTACAAGACTACAGTAACCAAAACAGCATGGTACTGGTACCAAAACAGAGATATAGATCAATGGAACAGAACAGAGCCCTCAGAAATAACACCGCATATCTACAACCATCTGATCTTTGACAAACCTGAGAAAAACAAGCAATGGGGAAAGGATTCCCTATTTAATAAATGGTGCTGGGAAAACTGGCTAGCCATATGTAGAAAGCTGAAACTGGATCTCTTCCGTACACCTTATACAAAAATTAATTCAAGATGGATTAAAGACTTAAACGTTAGACTTAAAACCATAAAAACCCTAGAAGAAAACCTAGGCATTACCATTCAGGACATAGGCATGGGCAAGGACTTCACGTCTAAAACACCAAAAGCAATGGCAACAAAAGCCATAATTGACAAATGGGATCTAATTAAACTAAAGAGCTTCTGCACAGCAAAAGAAACTACCAACAGAGTGAACAGGCAACCTACAAAATGGGAGAAAATTCTCGCAACCTACTCATCTGACAAAGGGCTAATATCCAGAATCTACAAAGAACTCAAACAAATTTACAAGAAAAAAACAAACAACCCCATCAACAAGTGGGCGAAGGATATGAACAGACACTTCTCAAAAGAAGACATTTATGCAGCCAAAAGACACATGAAAAAATGCTCATCATCACTGGCCATCAGAGAAATGCAAATCAAAACCACAATGAGATACCATCTCACACCAGTTAGAATGGCGATCATTAAAAAGTCAGGAAACAACAGGTGCTGGAGAGGATGTGGAGAAATAGGAACACTTTTACACTGTTGGTGGGACTGTAAACTAGTTCAACCATTGTGGAAGTCAGTGTGGCGATTCCTCAGGGATCTAGAACTAGAAATACCATTTGACCCAGCCATCCCATTACTGGGTATATACCCAAAGGACTATAAATCTTGCTGCTATAAAGACACATGCACACGTATGTTTATTGAGGCACTATTCACGATAGCAAAGACTTGGAACCAACCCAAATGTCCAACAATGATAGACTTGATTAAGAAAATGTGGCACATATACACCATAGAATACTATGCAGCCATAAAAAATGATGAGTTCATCTCCTTTGTAGGGACATGGATGAAATTGGAAATCATCATTCTCAGTAAACTATCGCAAGGACAAAAAACCGAACACTTCATGTTCTCACTCATAGGTGGGAGTTGAACAATGAGAACACATGGACACAGGAAGGAGAACATCACACTCTGTGGGGTGGGGAGAGCGGGGAGGGATAGCATTAGGAGATATACCTAATGCTAAATGAAGAGTTAATAGGTGCAGCACACCAGCATGGCACATGTATACATATGTAACTAACCTGCACATTGTGCACATGTACCCTAAAACTTAAAGTATAATAATAATAAAATAAAAATTAAAAAAATTATTTTGTTAGGATGTTAATGGGGGAAAAACACTGATTTCCAGCTGGGGTCGCTGTCTGTGTGGCGTTGGCATGTTCTCTCCATGTCTGCATGGTTTTTCTCTGGATACTCTTGTTTTCTCTCACATCCCTTAGATGTACATGTTAGTTTTGTTGGCATGTCTACATTGTTCCAGCCTGAGTGAGTGTGGGTATGTGGGTGAGTGTGCCCTATGATGGAAGGGTATCCTGTCCACGGTTAGGTGCTGCCTTGCCCCATGAGCTCCTGAAATAGGATCTGGCCACCTGCAACCCTGAACTACAGTGAGAGAGTTGGAAAGTGAATTAATAAATACAAATTATTGTAAAGCAAAACTTCATAAAGTATATGATAATCATACACATGCTCAACAATAAACTATGTGGTACAGAAGCTCTCGGTTAGCTCACCATATTTGTAATTGTTAACTGTGTGGTGGTAGGAAGCGTCCCTGACAATTTTCACTTTGCAAACCTTCATTCCTGGATTAAACTCACCACCAATACAAACAATCACTGTCGCTCACTCATTCACCAAAAATGAAATAAACAATTACCTTACTTGTTTTTATTAGTCTATCTTAAATGTATATACAGATAACACTTTACTTCAATGTTTAATATTAGAAGAGCTTTGGTATTTATTTAGAAGTTTGGTGATGTTTTGTACACCAGAAAGATGCAGCAGGAACTTAACTGTTGTTTATATCAATTAGCTTATGGTAAAATTGGTTTTGTTATATGTCAAAACCAATTTTGTGGTATGACTTAAAGCTGCAGTTTCCAAGATCCTATTAACTATGTTAAGTGAGGACTTACTATATTACAAGCACTAGATCATCAAAAATATATAATATAAAGCAAAGCAACTGCCCAGAAATGGACCAGAGTGTTATACCTACCTATGTTATTCCATGTGTGGAGGTGACAGGATGATTCTCCAGTGTGCAAAAATACTCCAAATATATTCACTACCCAAACAGAAATTGATCAAAATTAAGAAGTTAAGGACTGGGATTATTTGATAAAAAGAACTACATATTCTACTCTTCTAACTTAAAATAACAGCCCTGAACACAAATATATTTATCACTAAATATGACTTTTTGAAACAGTAGTACCACAAGAACAAGCAAAGCAAAGAGATAATTTTAGCTTTTTTTAAAAAAAAGTTTTATTCTGAGCCAACTAATATTTGATTGAGGTAAGAAATAAGACACACTTAAGTGTGGAGAAATGTAGTAGTTCATAAGCTTGAACTTGCTTATTTGTTTTCTTCCCTCTCAGGTACTATCAATATAGTGTAGATTTGTACAGGAAAACCATCACACAACACTTGAATTAAGCACTAAGAGACTCATCAACATTTTCTGCCATGCAGTTGTCCTCACTTAAAGATAATAATTCTGGGTTTAAGAAGCTCAAAGTCCTAATGTTATTTTAACGACATCATTTATTTCCCAGGGACCAGTGACACTGCCACAGATTCTCATACATTTTAAATGAGCAGGCATGAAACTGTCTACATATCTAATGACAAATATAGCAGAATAAAAATAATGCCAAAATTTCATGTCCTCTTAGGAAAAAATCTCTAATAAAATGTTTTGCAAATGTTACCATTATGTGTCAGTTTGCATCCTACTACATAATTATTACTCAAAAGGTTTTGTCTATAATTTTATTCAAAATACGTTGACCTAGCATTCACTTTCCCTTGATATTAAAAACAAATAAAAACTAAATGACAAAAATATCACAAGAAATGTCTAGCACAGATAACTCAAACAGCCTAATAGTTGAAAAATTCTGAACACTTTTCATTTGAAAATGAGAGGTTAAGTTTCCTACACATTACTGATGCTAATGAAGTCTTAACCACAATGAACCATCCCGTGAGAAAAAGTCAAGCTTCCATTGACAATTCTAAATGTATTATGTGTTTATAACTGTAAATACTTTGTCTTCAACATGAGTCCATCAAATTTAAGAATCAGAGTAGCAAATAGTGGGGAAAAATACAGTATCACCAACTTCAAAATATTTACAATTACTGTTTGCAGTTTTGATCATAAATTGATCAGTAATTCTAAATATAACATTTAAAAATCATAACTATCTTGAGACATTTTTGACAATTTCCATTAAATCCTATGAAAACATAGTTGAAAATCTATGTATATGCATAGGTATTTGCAAAAAATAAAGGTAAATGCGAAAGCTACTTCCTAATCCTACATTTTAAATTTCAGTTCCAAATGCCATCGCCATTGGAAATAAAAGCAACAAAAACAAATAATATCCAATTTAAATTTTTCAATAAATTAAATATACTCAATTTTTTTTTTAAAAAATCTGTTCTCTATAATTTTGGTTTCATGTTCAAAATTAGTATATTCCCTCAAACTGTCTTTGACTGAGATTATTTTGGATGGGGAAAAAGCCGGAAATCCTCTATTGCACTGTATCTCAGTTGCCACTTTATATCTCTAACTACCTAAAAGTAAACTGTACTTGGACTCAAAGAATCTGGGTTCAGGCCCTAGGCCCAATACTATGTGACTTGATCAAGTCATTTCACCCATCTGGGGTAGTTTTGTGTTTTGTGTTTTTGTTTTTTAACTGTAAAATAAGGAGATTGGACTGAATGATCTTCAACTCTGACTTTGGTTGTTGGGAAGATTGCAATGCAATGCCATTTAATGAAATACACAGACAGAGACAGAGACAGAGAGATCAGTAGACCATTCTTCTTTCATATGGCAAAAAGGAAGAAAAGAAGGAAAGAAGGAAGGAAGGGTGAAGGGAGAGAGAAGGATAGAAGGAGGGAGAAAGACAAAGAACTTTGTCATACACCTCCTGGTCTACTCAGGAACACTTTGTGACTTATTAGCCCCCTACAGATATTTTGAGGAAAGTTGTTCCTGACCAAAGCAAAAACAACCTCTGATTATGACGGAAAATATGTGTTTTGGAGACTTTGTAGCTTACAAATGAGAGAAAGTCTTCACAAATAGCTCCCAAAGGTGGCTTTGGGCAGTATGCAAGCAATTAGGTTTAGAGATAGATCCAGTAGAATGAGGCAGATTTACAGGTAAAGCTGACAGAAAGCCATTTGCTCCAGGAAGTAAATATAATATTGGTCACTTTCCTGTTGGGAGGGAAAATGTGCCTTCACCTCAGCTCACAGTGGGCTCTAGAACTGATGGAGAAGTAAGGTATTAAAAGAGTGAAGTTAATCCATACGCAAGGGAAACTTGTAAACCTTCATTGCTCAGTATCCCTCTTGTGGCAAGAATTCCAGTAAGGGATCTGAAAGCCGTAAGGACTCCTTACAAAAAAAGAAACAATGTCAATTCCCAAATTCTAACAGCCACAGGACTTAGGAAGGAGACTATTTGTAAGGCCTGTAGTCATGGTATTTTCAAATGAGAATGACATAGTTTAATTACTTATGGCCCACTATGGCAAGTAAAAAGCACTCATGGCAGAAATATGCATGGCATTTGGTCCTTCCTAAAATCAGCTGATATGCAATGTTTTACCTGTTAACTCTAAATGATACATCATAACATTGAGTTTTCTAACAAATGTGTTCACTTTGGGCATGTCTAAAGGCCATGTTTCCCTATGTTTCCACTAAGAAGGCTTTTAGAAGAACAATTGACATGCATGAACTTCAGTTTTTGTTCAAATATACCTAAAAATGCTGACAAATACTGGGGCAGGGAGAGGAGAACTACAAATCTGTCATTTTCTTTTTCTGATCGCAGCAGGTTAATATAGTGGACAGAATATGGACTTCGGGACCAGCTAAGTATGGATTGAATGCCTGGCTTGACCCTTCCTAGGGTGTGACAACAGACAAATTGTTTTATCTTCTCCATGCATCTCTGTGGGGTTCTTCTCCTGCCTTATTCTTTAGAAAGCCTGCCACTGCAGTTTCTATCCACCAAATGTTCTGCTTTTGAGCCTGGTGGTCTTGTAGAATGCATGTGCCGGTATACAGTTTGCCAACAAGTTTGTAGAGACACATATATGGGTGCCAAGAGAGAGATTTTTTCAGTTAGGCAAAGTTCAGTCCTCATGGATAAAAAAGAAAGATATTATGAAAGATTACATATATATTGTATATATAACATATATGTATATAAGTGTATATATATGTATATATGTCTGTGTTTGTGTGTGCATGTGTATACATATGGGTATATTTGTGTATACTATACATGTATACATATGCATGGATGTATATATATGTTTGAAAAATACTGAAAGTTCCTCCATTGGATTTGTACTGTTGAAAGACGGTGGTGAAATTTAGTGCTGCATGTGGAAAACATTAATTTCCAAGCTTAAGTTTCCTTCAAAACGTATTAAAAGGAAATTAGAAAATGGCAGAGCAATGTATTCACCTAAAATTTTATCAACTTTTATTTCCATAGTGCAATAATGTAAAGAACAAGTGTTCTGAGGATAGACCTAGGTATAAATCCTCCTTCTTAACCCTTATTAACTTTGTGCTGTGGAGCAGTATTTAATCTACATGGGCCTGCTTAATAAGCATGTACTTCCACTATTTGTGTCTGGGTTACTTGACACAATTCATGGCAGAAGTAGATAGTGAATACTTTCTTCCCATATCCCTGAACAGGGATTGCAAAGAATGAGGAAGGATTGAAGAGGTGACCTGGGCAGTGATGCATCAGGAGAGACCGTGTGAAAAGAAGAGAGAACACTTAGACCTGAGCTGGCAGAAATAATAAACTTATTTTCCAGTCTTCCTGAAGATCACTCCTGGGATCAAGAACACCTCCCTCCATAAATTAAGGCTAATTCTAATGCAAAGATTCCTGATTTTATCTCAAGGGAGCTGATGGACATTTGGAAAAGCCCAGTGAAGCTAAGTAGCAATTAATGACGAGTTCACTGTAAGACCTTGGGTTCTCAAATGACTAAAGAGAAAATGTCATGCCTTGGAAATTAATGACTGCATTCTGTTAATCATCACACTAACTTGCTACTGAAATTTTAAAATGCCACATTTCCCCAGAGCTGAAGCTATACCCTAGTGCCACTTCCATAATATTTAATACTATCCCCAATGCGGCACTGTAAATTCCACTCACAATTATTTGGCTCCCATTTGGTAAGTGAATAGTCTCTGATACTGAAATCGAATTTCATGGCTAATAGGCTCTCTGATTACTAGGAATTGTTGGTATTTAATTTAAAAAATGTTGCTCAGCCAAGACAGTCATTATTTTCTAATGGAAGTTGGATCATTTCATGACATTCTTTCCTGCTACTGCTGGGGCGTTGGCAGCGCTAATCATCACTCACAAACAGGCTGCTTCGCATTGGAACTTGGTTGTAAAATATAACTAATGAGAACTTTTCCAGGAGTTTAAGCTGCATAATATCTTATCCTCTTTATATAATACACCTGTATATTTTTAGGGATTAGGCAACTTTGGTGCCTGAAAAAGTATTATCAGAACACATTTCAAAACAAAATTATACAACTGTGCATTGTTTCCATAGACCTCCTTAGCACACTCCTCTGAGCTCAGTGGGGCCTAACTGCTTCATAAAACAACCTGAAAATAGAATACATGGCCTCTCTCTTCCTCACTAGGCTAGTGTTGATCAGGGAGGACAAGTGGAGTGCTCAAGAAGTCAAACATGGAAAAGAGGATGACAGAAACCAGTTTGATGAACTGGGAGAGACAGAACAGAGACACATGTGAAGTATCAAGCTGCAGGGAAGAAGCCAAGACAAAACAAATGTTCAGGTGGTAGTCCCAGAAGCAAACGGATGACTGAATGAGGCTGGGTCACTGGGAGTAACTACCACTAGGCTCTGGCCAGAAGTTCCTTTTATGCAGTGCCTCCAGCTATTAATAAAGATCAAATTCACTCCATAAAAGCCATGTCTAGGCTTGGCAAATGGAGTCTTGAATGGCTCTTTGAAGAAAAAACAAAACAAAACTCATGGGTTGTGACTTCTAGTAGTCTGAAATTGAGTCCTCATCTTCTTACTTATGAGCATTGCCCCTTTTCTTGAGTTATGTAACTGCTCCAACCAGCTTCAACTGCAAAGTGGGTAAAATGGTAAAAATGACCATCTTAGGGTTGCAATGAGAAGTCAATGAGACATCTTATGATAAAGGGTTAGATACAGCCTGGTGTTTGGAAAGGGCTCAGGACAGTTGGTACTATTAACATGTGATCCCGTGTATAGACAGTAAAGGACACTACAATAGGAAAAAGTGATTTTAAGAAACCATTATGAAATAAGCTTGGTTTACACTTTTCAAAAGGAATTTTACAAATGTAAGTAATTCAGAATGCTCAGAACTCTTAATGTTGGGTGTGCTTTCAGTTTATAAAAGATTTTTAAACAATTAGTGAAGGATTAAATCTCTTGGGTATCCCATAATGAACAAAAGCAAGATTTTAAGATTTTTACTGGGTGTAGATTACTAATTTCAAAAGCATATTTGGGTTTTCCGAGATTTGAATTCTTTCTTCTTTTTTTGCTCTCTCTCTCTCCCCCCTCCCCACACTAAGATTCCTTTCCACGACTTTTGAGGCATTCATGAGCACCTTCTGTATGCCACAGAGACCCAACCCTTACGAAGTCGACTTACTTAGGAGTATTCATAAACATGGCATACACACACTATGTCCCCAGTTTGCCAAATTCTTGAACACACAGTTTTCCCCTTAGTTCTCAAAACAACCCTGGAAAGCCCGTGTGAGGCAGATGCCATGAATATTGTAATTAAAATAAGAGAAAACTGAGGTTCACCAAGTTTAAGTGCCATGTTGAAAACACACTGCAACCTGAAGTTGGAATAAGGCCTCATCGTGATGTCTTCTAGTACTGCGCTCATTCATATGAGATCCTGCCAATGCTGTTAGACCTGTTTAAAAGACCATGAGCTTATTAGAAAAAAATCGATTTTTCAAACCGTTTGAAAGCAATTTGAATAATGTGAACAAAGAAGGGAAAAGGAGAGAATTTTCTTCCTACCTTGGATCAGGGACAGGATACAGCCTCTCTTAATTTTTTGGGTGGAATGTGTCATGTGCCTACACCAGAGACAATGCAGTTGCCTTGGAATTTCTGTAGCTTGCCTTTGGCCCTAGTGCCATGGAGACCAGACTTCAAACTGCTGAGCTCCACATTCTGCCCTGATGGAGCTGGGCTTGGTGCCCAGTAAAAGTACAGAGGATCCTTGTGCCATGACTGTTTGGCCAGCCCTAGTGCCAGGGGGCTGTCTGGCAGTGCTCATAGTTCTCTGGAGTGCAGCCAGGATCTGCCAGGCAGTCTGACTCCATCCAGAAGCTTCTCAACCAGACGAAGAAGTGATGTCTGTGATCTGCTTTGGGGAGGGACTTCTCAAGTGACTGTGATTTAAAATATACCCTGCCTGACTCAGAGGGGCACTGTCATCTTGGAATTCAAAGTAAATCAACAGTCTGTCACCTAAATGGAACAGAAACTATGTTGGTGATTATAAATTATAATCAAATTCATACAGTGATTAATAAAACAGCGTGGTAGTAGTCTGATCACCTTTATGGTGAATCTGGCTATTGACATGTTATAGCAATTGCTACCCCAAGACCTGTTGGTTAAACAGTGACCTTGAACTCGGCATTAATGTGGCACCTTTCCCCCTCTATGCAAAACAAAACCAAAAAACAAATAAGCAGTGCCAGGAGAGGAATGGGTGATCAGAATTTAGTTATAGATGTAAAGACCTATGGAGAGTTTCTATTCAATGGGTATAGAGTTTCAGTCATGCAAGTTACAAAAGTTCTAGAGAACTGCTATATAACACTGTGCTTATAGTTAATACTGTACTATACACTTATAAAATTTCTTAAGAGTAGGTCTCATTTATGTGCTACTTACTACAACTTCAAAAAATATGAAGGATATTCTTCCATGGGAAAAAAACCATGCCTTTATTTTAGCATCATATAACATAAAGCATAAGCTTTGAATCATAAGGGCTAAGCTTAAATGCCAGTGCAACCCCTTACAACGAGGAAGTTATTTAATCTCCCCGAGCCTGGTTTCTTCATCTGTGAAATGGGGATAATAACTTGTGCCTAGCAGGGTTGTTAGGAAGATTAAATGGGATGTACTCACGAAAGCAGATAGCCTAACACTTGGCCTAGAACTAGGACTCTTTGGGTTTAATGGCCTCCCCTTCATCACTGCAGGTTGTTTTATGCTAGTATGTTTATCTAGTTTAAAGGGAGGTATAATTCTGGTCTAACAGCCTAAAATATAAGTTGACCCTTTAGGTTTAACTCAGTTCTTACCTCCTCTTAATAATTACCATCTCCTGATTCTTAAAAACCCTTGTGAGTGGGCCCAGATCTCTTCAAGCTCCATTCCTGCCCATGATCCTGGTACTGAGAATGAAAATCATAGATGAACAGCCTTGAAACAGTCCCAGACTCCATGGCAGAAATAGTAGATGCTGTAGTTGCTATTTACACATGTGAAACAGCATAACGTCTTGGAATGCAGATTATTGCTTCACTGATATTGTAAGACCTCATGATATTGTAAGACCTCAATTTTTATGTAGAAAAATTCAGGTTGCCCAATCTATGTGTTTTGTTAGGAAGTCTACTAGTAATGACATGTGGTAATTAAAACCAAAATTGTCAATTACTTTATTCACAAAAAGTTGTTTTGTACTATGCAACTTCATCCTAAAGATATTACAAATTATTCTTAAGCAGAGTATTGAAAAAAATAATTGCACCTAACACTTTCCCACAAAAACAATCCAGAGGAAAACAAAAACATTTGTCCCCAACCCCTATGAGGCTATTTTTTATATATCCCTTAAATAGATGAGAAATATCTTTCCAGTAAGTCATAGGAAATATTTGGATAGATTCATACATGGTGAAATATTTTCAGAAAGAATAGTAATGCCACAATATTAAAGGGAATAATAATTCAAATCCTCAATTGATTTTAATAAGATGCCTAGGCTACAGTTTATCATAGCAACAGTGCTAAAAATAAGCAATGAGGATACAAATTTTCTACTTTCATTAAAGAAAACACAGTGCATGGCCAAAGATGCTCAGAAGGAATAAATACACTGTGAAGAAGAAAATAACAGCAAAAAAATTACAGTGTATGAATTTTTGTATCTCTACCTTAAAGCTTCAGACCACAGGGAGTTAAAATAAATCCATGTTTTCGTATGTTTTACTGATACCACAAGCATTGACACACATCTGTTCAATCCTCCAGCAGCATTTTGGTGATGGAGCAGGTTGATGCATTTGACCCTAGGTCAGTCCTCACTCTCTGGAATTCTGAAGCTGTATTGGATTCTGGAAGGCATGCTGGGTGAGTCTATCTGGAAGCATATGTGCAAGCTGCTCGAACTACAGGGCAGCTTGGTAAAGAAAATCAAACCCACTATATATGCGCCAACTCTATTCAGAACCATGAACAGCACGGAGTAAACTATATTCACTTTAAGTCTGTTCTTTAGAGACAATTTCTTGGGTTTCTAGAGAACACAAGAACACAGGTCAAAATGAGGCAACACCTCTGAGAAAAGAAGTATAGAAAGATGGTGCCAGGGCTGCATTTTAGTCCACTGGGTGTGGGCTGCCAGACCGTAGGAGGTGCTCTGGGGTCTCTCAACAAGTCAGAGCAGAGCCTCTGCTGTCACTGAGCCCACAGTCTACTTGGCAGTGACAAGAAAAACCAATCAACAAGGCAGGAACGAGTGGGTTTTAAGCTCAACCATGAAGGATTTAAAGAAGGTGGTGACTGACAAGGAGGTAATATAGAAAGTAAGAAACAGGGATGAACAAATGCAGATAAAACAAGGTGTACTCCAGGGAATGGCTGGGGAATGAATGCATTCCCCAGTTGCTTTCATAAGTCAGTTGCATTCATTGTCTGCCTTAAACTCACCTCAGCTCTATGAAATCAGGATTATTATTCTCATTTTAGATACAAGGAAAATGAAATAGAAAGACATTAAGTAGCTTGCTTCAGGTCATGCATATAGAAATTGACAGAGCTCAAATTCAAATCCAAAAATCTACTTATTTAAAACTCAGGACACTCTCTACCACCCTCTACCTTTTTGCAGGATGCATCTTGCGGTTTCCAAGACACCTCCACTGTTTTGAACATACAGGTGCCAACATATATTCAAACAAGAATCATCTGAAATAAGGATTCGGAAGAAGCACAATTTTGTGTAAACATATCTGAAATTTAAGAACCTTTAAATAATGGGTCATGTATATGGTCTCTGTCTACTCATTATAGACTTAATGCTAAGTAATTTAAAAAATGTACTAACAGATTAGAGATTCAACTAATAAAGGTTTATTTCCTAACATGTACAAAGAACCTGCAAAGATTACAGGAAGAAAGTAAAGAGAACGAACTAGCTCTTGCTTCGTTGCTTTTGCCATAACGCCAGAAATACCAGAAAAGTAAAGATTCTTTGACCACCTACTTTAAATCATTTCTAAGGTAGTTAAAGATCATTACTTGTGCTTATGCAAAACTTTCCACTTTTGCAAATATATTACTATAATGCCAAATGACCTATGATTAAAAAACATTTTGACAGGCAGTTTTGCAAGAATAAAGAATATGTATTTCACTAATATAAATTAGTTTCAAGGTATACAGAATTTTTCTGGGATCAGAGAGTAAGGTTGTAGCAAAGTCAGGTAAGCATAGAGTTTAATTTAGTAATGATATGAGCTGTGCAATGCTCAGAGTTAAAGGGACCATGCTCAAATCCCTGATGCATCCTGCGTGACAAATGTTTTCCTACACACATGCTCATGTAAATTTGACACAAGCATACATCCATCACTACTTGATTCATTCACTCATTCATTCTGTAGGCAACTTGTCAATTTTGTCTAGGTGTCTAACACTATACAAATACTATGCAAAAATAAAATAAAAAGGTATAGTTCTGGTCTTAAAGAAGAAGGACTGAGGGAAATCATAAATATGGAATTATAATGCCATGTATAGAGACCAGTGATTGTTATTTATAAGCTATTTTGAGAGGTAGAGGGAAACCTAAAAACAGATAGAAGGTACCAGGGAAGGCTTCTTATGGTACATGCTTGAGCAAAATCTTAATGGTAAATACTAGTTATCCAATAAAGAGGGAACAATGTACTGTAGGGGAAAAATGTGTTATTCAGGGAAAACTGCATTGTCTACAGTACATTATTCGAGGAAATCTCATTCCAACCTTGCATTGAGCCATTTTACAAATCTGTAAGTTGTCAATAGCCATTAGCAATGCAAAAAATAATATTCCTATAGAAATGCAACATTCTGTCTGACAGAATTTCAATTGGCTTCCTTTTTCCACCATGGCCCAGGCCAGTTTTCCTTCAATTTTCACATTTTTTTCAATATTCCTAATCTATAATTAAGTCTGTTCTTTGAATTCTCCTTTGAACTTACAACATCTTATTGCTTCCTACATTAATGAGTTAAATATTTAATATGTGTTCATTTTATATCAGCATGAGGGTCATTATTTTACTTGGTTTTAAAAATGATTCTTTAACATTTACTTTTGGAATTTACTTTAGTTACACATTCCAGAATGAAGACACTGTAAGGACAAATGAGTATCTATAAGGGGCATCATGTGCCCTGGAAACTACTTAGGCCTTGGAGAATAAAAGATGATCCCATTAATATGGTTGAGATTTTATTCTCCATTGCAAGCCAATGTAGTCTCCAAACTGTCAAAGAAAGAGACATCAAAGTTAAGGCACAATGTGCTATTATCATCCTTAAAATATATTAAATAACTTTCTTATAAAATGAGAACTATAATGATATAGTTCTCATAGAATTAAAGAATTTCCAGTGTCAAATATGATTTCAACATGTTTCAATTCTGCTTAACTTATCATTATTCTGATCTGGTGTGAATATAGTCTTCAAATATTGAAGATTATGAGTCTCCATAACAAGAATTTTCTACTCTTAGGAAGAATGAAGATCTATCTGTTCCCTCCATTGCATTTAAAAAATAGCATACCAGCACAAGGCATTGTTAACTGAAGCAGCATTAGAAAAAACAACAACAACAACAACAAACCAGGAACCAAGAGAGGCCTGAGAGGGAAAAAACTTCCTTTGTACTTTTAAATACTTTTAATCTCTCTTTTCTAGTTAGAGAATCAAAGTTTTCTTCAGTATTCTTAAAATGAATGCTAAGCTAGCTTTCTTAGGGAGAATAATAACTTCTCACTGTCTTATAATAAATGAAGTTTGCAGGTCCATCAACAGAAGAGTAACATCATGACTCTTAAACAGAAGCATATAATTAACACATTTTTATCAAAACAGTGATTGGAAATACAAAAAAAAAAAAGAATCAAACAAGATAAAAGTCAAAATACCCCATAACCAATATTTAAAAGATTTGATATCAATGCTGGGGTCATGGCTTTCTACTTCTCCTAACAAGGAACAGCAACTGCCTGACTCCTGAATGGCCCACTGCTTGGTCAGCCCACATGAAGGTGGTGTGAAGGGGTGGCTTGGAGGTGAAAAAATTATTGATGTGCTTTATGATTCTGAAAATTAAGGGCTAAAGCAAATCTTTTCTAAATGCTGCATCCATAGAAATGGCCAAAGTCTACTTGTGGGGAAGGAAGTGGCAAGGCCATATACTTAAATGATGAAATGGACTTATGGGGGCCAAGCAGGACACTATGAGAAATTAATAAGGACTAAAGATCAATGCTTAAAGAGAGGTGAAGAATTGTCAATGATCAAGAAGTGCGTTTGTTTATTGGATGCAGGAGGACTATCACTGTTATTATTAAGAATTTACTTTTGTTACATATGTGGCAGGCATTAGGCACTTTCAACCACAGGATATCATGTGGTTTTCAATTCCTTTTGTTAAAAAAAGAATTTTTTTGAAAAATACAATAATATGTTAGCATTGCTTACTTATAAACCATATACAGTGAAATTGATTTCTATTTCATTCAATAAGTGCAGGCACTTGGATAATCAGTAATTTCTATCTGTATAACCTTGAAATTATTAGCAGTAACTAAGGATAAAGAGTTAGAATATTATAATTAAAGGTTGAAAGAGGCATAGCTAACTTGTAAAGTATTAACCCTGACAGATGCTTTCTAGAGAGTATCCACTTTACAACACTCATTCAGATATTTAATTAAAATCCCTGGTCCACCTAACACAGGTTCGTGGGAATAACAGTGCTTCATTATCCAATGTGACTTAGCACTAATAGATGTGTGCACTCAGTTGAAACAACCATACCTAAAATAATGTGACATTAAAGAGCACCGATGAAACTTTATATATAAATGGGACGGGTCTTCTATGACAGGTACTGTAAAATGTTTTACGGATAATGAATGTGGCTGGAAAAATGCTTTCTTCACATACGTGAAGATCCATGTGTTTCAGGTTATTTAAAAGTTATTTAATACTTGAATATCTAGATAATAACTTTGATTTTATAATCAGGTATTTGGGGAGGTTTTCTAAATTCCAATAATTATTTCTACCTTTACCTAAAATACAACCTATCTCTAATCAGGTAATCTCCTTGCTTCAATTCCTTCAAGAACTCCCCATTCCTAATGAATGGAGCTCATTACTCTGAACGTTGTTTTAAACCTTCTTGGTTCTTGCACAACCTATTTTTTGCAAACTTGTCCTTCATTTATTTCTTTTATATTCATTTTTTCCTTCCTGCCCTCATTCCCCTAACTTGACAGTGGAGGTCCCTTTTTTTTTTCCAAATTAGACATTTCTGTTGGGAAGTGCATAATTCCAAAACGGAAAATCAAATGGAAAATCAAGTCTTGATCATATCCTCCATTAAAGTGCTGAGTAGCTCTCTCACTCCGTAGAGTGAGTTTTGGTATGAATCACGTTTTCTCCCTGAGGTACATCTGACTTTCTATTTAGTCTCCTTCACTTATTAGACTTCCATCTACATGTCTTATGTGTAACTACTGCATAAGCCAGGCGCACTAACTCCCTCACTTGAAGATAAAGATAAAATCAAGTTACATAACTGACCCAGAGGTTTGTACAGAGAGTTGTGTTACGTCTGTTTCCTGAATTCTCTCCTTACTTCCACCATTCATTGAATTGGATCATGGTTATTAACATTATCACCACTTCACCCACTGTGATGTTTCCTCATTAGGGAGACAAGCAAAGGTCTGGTGGAGCTCAACAGCCTTATTCATATCTCATTAAGTAAGAATCTCTCCTGATATTTCTCTATGGGACATTTTTGGCTGCCCTCCCAAAGGTGTCATTGTTTATGGAGAACAATCAGCCTCAATCCAAAGACTTGAGTAGAAAGCTGCTCTGATCCTCTTCTAATCACAAAAATCACCCATGCCAAGAGCGAGCAATTAATGTAACTGTAAATCCTGTCAGAGTTCCCCTTACGATTTCAACTCGTATTTGTGACTGCGGGCTGTTTTGTCAAAGGGGACATTTGTTAGGTTGTTTGCCAACATGAGGGAGGCTTTCTTATACTTTAAGTGATTCTATTATTCCCTAAGGCCAATTATAATTCCTCTTGAGATGGTAAAAGTTCCCTTTAGATAATCAAGTAAGCCATTCAAAATGTCCCAAACTCCTAATTAGCTCATTAGAGGTAAACATTAATTAACTATTCTGGTGAGTTTAGGTAAAGGTTACCATCTTCACTGCAGGGCTCCTGGGAACCCTCAATTTAAGAAAGTATTAACCCACAAATCAGAACATTCTCAATGAAGTCCATCAAAAATATAAATCAATAGAAACTGTTTTTAACTCCCAACTAGTGTGCTGGAAGACGAACTTGTTTAATTGTATTTGTGTAAAATGTTTTAGTAGTGACACATAATGAAATCGTTCAAGCTGGTCACCCTTGGAGACGCCAGCAGATAACACAGCAAGGCAGGTGAGATCCCAGGAAGAGGTTGGGTTGACAGCTTTGAATCGGCACATCTTTCAACTATCATATTGCAAGATAACCACAACCATTAATATAACAGGTATCACTTATCAATCCCTTATTACATGCCAAACACTTTATATATGTATACATGATTTAATTTAATCCCATTCACTTTGGGAAACTGGCATATTTATGTCTATTTTTACAAAGGAAGGAATACTTGTTCAGAGAAAAGTTAACTAAATTTATCCACAGCACACAGCCAATGGTGGTAACAATGGGTCTCAGAGTTTATTTGATTCTTTTTTTTATTTTGAGATGCAGTCTCTCTCTGTTGCCCAGGCTGGAGTGCAGTGATGCGATCTCTGATCACTGCAACCTCCACCTCCCAGGTTAAAGCAATTCTCCTGCCTCAGCCTCCCGAGCAGCTGGGATTACAAGCGCCCACCACCATGCCTGGCTAATTTTTCTATTTTTAGTAAAAACGGGGTTTTACCATGTTGGCCAGTCTGGTCTCAAACTCCTGACCTCAGGTGATCCATCTGCCTCAGCCTCCCAAAGTGCTAGGATTACAGGTGTGAGCCACCGCACCTGGACATATAGTTTTTTGATTCTGATGACTTTTCAACATCGCACCAAACCGTGCTGATGCTCAGCAGTTATGAAAGTATTTGTGAGTGAGCTCCACATAAATCCTTATGGGGTGAGCATATTTCTTAGTTATTTTGTGCTTTATATAAGTATAGCCAAGGTTCATACAATACATCCAGGAACTGAGGCATCCTTTTCCTTCCATCAGGGAAGCCAAAAACAGAAGCAGGTTTCTATAACAATAAGCACCCCAGAGTGAGGGTTTGTATAAGTAAAGATGTGTGCTGATCTGAGGGCAGAATGTTGCTTTGCACTGTGGAACTGCCAGGTCAGAGAAGCCCAAAGCATTTCTATCATTAAATTTGGCCAAAGTGAAAAACAGGAATATTTTTCACATCCATTCAACAAGCAACTACTAAGTACCTCATATGTGAGGATCATCCTGGCTCAACAGGATGGCAATTTTAGGTTTTAAGAAGTGTTGCAATAAGAACTTTAAGTTTATATATTTTTCTTCCCCAATGAGAGTGAGACTATTGAAGAACAGAAGGCAACAAACGAGGCAACAAAGTATATAAGTTAGGAATGCATTTGAACTCAAGTAGCAGAAATTTTGACTTCTAATGGGGGTTTTTGTTTTGTTTTGTTTTTTCCTCCTATGACCAGAAGTCTGGAAGCAGGCAGAAATTCAGTGTTTCCTAGGCATGGTGTCATCTCTTCTTCGTGTTTACAAGATAATCATTGCAGTTCCAGACATTGCATCCATGTTTAAGGCCAGTAGAAAAAAGCAGGAAGAGGCAGTACCTCAGAATTTCACTTACTACTCTTCTTACTTACTTCCTACTATTCTACTTACTACTACTCATATGAGAATCCCCACTCTAATGGAAGTTGAGAAAAATTTTCCCAGCAGTTAATAATACAACCCAGCCAAAAAGAGTGCAGTGGGCAGTGAGTAGTGGATGGGACAAAAGAGTCAAGCCTGCATTGCTTGCACAACCCGGATCTGAGTAAAGTCTGTAACTAACTTGTTTCCTGACTATTCTGCTCTCCACCTCCTGTCTTTGTCTCTTCTCTGGGAGTTTACCTTCAGTCCCTCAATGTGTGGGTACCGTTATTTGGTTGGAGCCTCTATCAGTTTGCCTCTTTTCAGAATCCCACACTGAAGGCAGACTGCAATCCCCTCACCTACCCATGGGCTCCAAAGCAGTGTGTCATTGACATCAGCTCAGGTTCAACCTGATGGCAAGACCTGATGCCAAGTATGCAGTTAATTTTGAGTTCTGAATTGAGAAACACTCAAGAAAATGAGCAAGGGCACACCAATATCCAAGCAGCATTTAAATGTGCTTTGTAGCTAATAGTTTCCTCATATTATTCTTTAATGCACAGGAAGAAAATTATCTGATTTGACAAAAACATCATTTCTAAATTTTTGAAGACGAGTTCAGTTAATAAGCCTTAAATTCATTCTTTCAAACATAGTTAAAAATTATTTCCCTGGAGAAGAAAAAAACTCAGAATACCATAAGGGTCTAAAGTAGGCCATGTAAACAGTTCCCCCTACAGTTTTCAAGATAAGGATGGCTTCACTTACCACCAAAAGGCTGGGGAAATTAAAGCCCATAATTTGAATAGAAGAACATTGACATTTACCTTTCTGTAATATTCCCTTTACTTATACTTTGCTTAGTTTTCTAAAGCATATTCCTATGTAAAAAGTGTATAAGGAGACAGTATTTTGGTTATTTCAATTATTGCATGATTTACAAATTTTCCAAAGACTATTCTACTGAATAAACCCAAAGGATGCCCAGAAAATAAAGGATGCCCAGAAAATTGATTTGACAAAAAGTTTCATGTTGCTCACTTATTCTTGTGAAAACTACCTTATTTAAAATCATTAGCTGCCCCCATGAATTAACAGAAATAATAGCATTAAACAGTTGATTGATAATTAGATTAGAGCATTATTATCATTAAGGCAAGCAAACATATACAAAAATGAAAAGCCAAGAAATAACACAAGATGACTTTCACCTTTCTACTTGGGAACAACAGCTTTTTTTTCCTGGGAAGAGGCAAAAATCTATTCTAGTTTTCTGTAATAAACCTTAAAGTTATTATGAAAATGGTGACAGTATTCACTGAACTTGCAAAAACTCTTCTTAATTACAGGCCTTGCTCTTTTTCAGAAATAAGAAGGTTTCCAAACACCAAAAACCAAAACAAAACAAACAGACAAACAAAATTCAAACACACCCACACAAAAATCCACACAAAAAAATTTACCAAATAATGAAATCAGAAATTATAGGTAATATATAAATTGGAGCATAAAAATACATTACCAAAATAGTCAATACTAACAGCCAATATTATTGCTGTGATTAAGAATCAAATTTGGCTCTGAGTTTCCAAGCAGACAAGCAATTCCTGAAACATCATCAGTAACACGTATCAGAAGCAAGATAAACCTGAAGAGCACTTTAGCTTTTTCTAGCACTCCATCTTTTATAATGCATCCTTTGTGTATTGGAATGTCAGCATTATACAAAACAGTGTCCATAACAATATTTTCACAACCAATTTACTAAAATATTTTATATTTTATATGGCCCTTTCTTATAATGGTTCTGTAATGACAGCTCAAGGCAGGTGATTTTGCAAGGGGATACACCAGTGTACACATAACTAACCTGTGGTATCCCAATTGACTCAGAATCCTTGTTTACAGCAGAGATCTTAAAGCTAGTATTGTTATGGGGTCTTTTCATTTGCTTTGGAAAGGAAAAACTAGAAAAAATTGCTCTAAAAGACTCCAATATATAAGGACCAAATGGGAGTTAAATTATCTTCTTCCTCTTATAAGGGCTTGATTATTTTCTGGAACCCACATGCCAAGATAGGGACTACAGTGATTTCCCCCTGTTGTATATGTTTGTTTGCTCAGGTGACATGTGGATGGAGCAGGGGCAGGGCTGTCTATGACTGAAAAGGATTGGAAGTCACAGCAAGGAGGAAAGTTTTCAAGGGTGCTATATAATCTCACCAGCTCAGCTATCAAAACAAAACAAAACAAAAAACTCTCCAAAATAAGTAAGTAAATAGACTTAAACCCAAAACAAGCTATTTACAAAGAAGAATTAGAAGTTGCCAATATGCTCATTAAATAATTTTGGATTCTCTTAGTAACCTAAGAAATATAAATTCCAACAAAAATAAAGTATGTTTTCTCACTCATCAACCAAAACAAAACTTAAAATCTTAATTTTAGTATTGGTAAGGTTGCAGGGAACAGGCAGTCCCTGCTAAGGGAAACACAAATGGAAAATACAAACTTCCTGGAAGGAAAGTTTATTATAAATATGAAAAAATCTTAAAATATTTATGTCCTTTGACCAGCATTTCTCTATTAAGAAATGATCCTAAACTAATTATCTCAGGCATATGCACATGTAAACATACTATTATTTATAAGAAAAAATATTATAAATTACTCATGTTCCAAAGTAGAACACATGTTAAAACTTTTTTAAAAAACTAAAACATATACACTACAATCTATATTATATTCAAATATATGTACATGGGAAAAAATCAGATATGGCTAGAGTATTTCTTATATATATTTCTTATATTTCTTTATATCAAAGTGTAAGATATAAAATATTAATAAGATATTTAATATTATAAGAAATATATGAAGTATTCCACATTTTTTACCTGTGAATTTAAGTTAGAAATAGATTTTTCAATATTAATTTAAAAAATAAGAAATAATTTCTTCTTAATTATTTGAAATGACATAAAAACTATAGTTTACTTTCAGAACACTCTAAATTTTTTCAAAGAGTGCTGGAAACTTTCTTGCAAAACATATTTATCAGATCCTTATAAATCACAACATGTTCAACTGATTCACTTAGCACTGAACAGATTGAAGGATGCTGTGCTCCAGCCTCAGGCTGATCAAGGAAGCTCCAAATTACAGTAATTACAAATTTAACCTCTCAAATAAATTATGATGTGGAATGAGGAAGATGGTTTTGTCTAAAAGGCTTTGAGAAGATACTGGGAGGGCTACAAGTATGATTCAATCGTGTACTCCTGAACACAGTTGAATCACTGAATTTAATGTAGGAAAGGGGTTAGAAATGATCTACTTCTGAATCTTTTCCACATTTTTTCAGTGAGTGCACTCCATTCCAGACACGTAGAGTGAATGGCTACCTGAGGAGTCCAAGTCCTAGCTGGGACTGAATCAGTCCCTGGATCTCAGTCTAGTGCTCATTCTACACACTTGAATTCAGCTTTATTATCTCGGTTAACCCACTTATACATAAGTTTTGTGACAACAGTTCCATAAGCACTATCTTAGGCAGCACTGTTTAACAGAAATATAATGAAAACCACATGTAAACTTTTAAATTTTCTGGTAGCCATGTGAAATAAAGGAAAAAGAAACAGGTGAAATTAATATTAATTATTAATAAGATATTTTCTTTAACCCAATGTATAAAGGTTTTCCAAAATTAGTAGAAGAAAAGAAATAATAAAGATCAGAGCAGAAAAAATGAAATTAAGGATACAAAAATAACAAAAGATCAACAAATACAACTTGTTATTTTGCAAAGATGAACAAAATCAACAAACCCTTAGCTACACGAATTAAGAAAACAAGACTCAATTCAATGAAACCAGAGGAAAAGGGGAGATACTAAAACTGATACCACAGAAATTCAGAGACTCACTAGAGGATATTCTGAACAACCATAAGCCAACAAATTGAAAAACCTAAAAAAATGTGGATAAATTCCTGCACACATACAACCTACCAAGATTGAACAATGAAGAAATAGAAAACCTCAACAAACCAATAATAAGTAATGAGAGTGAAGCTACAATTAAAAGTCTCACATCCAAGAAAAGCCCAAGACCTGATAGATTCACTGCTGAATTCCACAAAACATTTAAAGAAGAAGCAATAACAATTCTACTTAAACTATTCCAAAAAATTGAAGAGAAGGGGAACTTTCAAACTCATTCTATGGGACCATTATTACCCTGATACCAAAACCAGACACAGACACAACAAAAGAAGGAAACTACAAGCCAATACTCCTGATGAACATGGATGCAAAAATCCTCAACAAAATTCCATCATGCAAGTTCAATAACACATTAAAAAATTGATTTGCCATAATCAAATGGGATTTATCCTAGGGATACAAGGATGGTTCAACCTAAGTAAATTAATAAACATGATACATGACATTAACAGAATCAAGAACAAAAGCCATATGATCATAGCTGCTGAAAAAGCATTCCATTACATTCAACATCCATTTATGATGAAAACTCTCAACAAATTGTGTACAGAAGAAACATATCTCAAAACAATAAAGACCACTTATAAAAATCCCATAGTTAACATCTTACTGAATAGGGAAAAATTGCAAGCCTTTCCTATAAGATCTGGAACAAGACAAGGATACCTGCCATCACCACTTTTATTCAACATAGCACCAGAAGTTCCAGCCAGAACAATTAGGCAAGGGAAGGAAATAAAGGACACCCAAATTGTGAAAAAAGAAATGAAATTATCCTTGTTCATACATGATATTATATTTAGACAAACTTAAAGACTGCGCCAAAAAAACTAGCAGAACTGATAAATGAATTCAGTAAAGTGGCAGGATGCAAAATCAACATGCAAAAATCAGTATCAGGTCAATACACCAAAACAGCAGAGAATCTGTAAAAGAAATCAAGAGAGCAATCACATTTATAAGGGATAACAACAACAACAAAAAAAACTTAGGAATAAATTTAACCTATATTTTGAAATAGCTGGAAGAGAACATAAGGAATGTTCCCAACCCAAAGAAAGAATAAATGTCTGAGGTGATTAATATCTTAATTACCCTAATTTGATCATTACACATTGTATGTATCAAAATATCACATGTACCCCATAAATATATATATATATAATTTTTATATATAATAAATCAAAATTGATTAGTTAAATATATGTATAAATAGTTAGATATATGTATAAAGTTCTCAGCATTTCAACCTGTATTCACTATAAAAATAAAAATAAAATTTTACATTTTTTTCCATACCAGGTCTTTGAAACTCAGTGTGTTTTTTCCACTTACAGCATGTTGCAAATGGGACTAGTAAATTTCAAGTGCTCATTGACCACAGTGGTTGATAGCTTCCGATTTGACAATGCAGATCTAAGGCATAGTTGATTTTATGACTTTCTTCCCCAAAAGGCCAGGGCGAGTAATAATTTAGGTCAGTATCTAAAGACATAAACCATCATAAAGAAATCCTGTAGAGAAGTACACCAATAATGAAGAAACACCACAAATACTAAGCTATAGCATGGAGTAGGCAAAGCCTTTCTTGCTTTGGCCAATAGTAAATATCAAAGTATTCTCTTAACATGAAATAATGCAGACTTTTTGGATGAGCAGAGAGAAGAGTACAGATATCACAACCGGGAGGTACTGAAAGCAGAGCCATGATAATAAAGGCATGTGACTGACAGGGTTTGTCATTCTCCCAATGGTGGATTTGCTTACTTAAAACCTAAAAGTCTTCCCTCAATTAGGATTCTCAGGTGCCTTCTGCCAGAGTAAGCTATTCCTGCCTACTCAATTTAGTGATAGTTTCATTCTGCTTCATTTGTAATGAGTTGCCTACCTACAGTCTCTCCAAATTATAATCACTGTGGCCTGACGACCTGAAGCACATTTTGCTTATCTAAATTCCTTATCATTGGAAAGTAGTGCATTACACCACACATAGTATGTGCTGAATAAAATTTTAACAGATGTGTAAATGAATCAGTGATGCCCATTCAGAATTTGATGCTGCCTTTCAGAAAATACTGTAAAGATTAAAAGTGAGCAGGAAAAAAAAAAAGCATCCAATGTAAATCTTCCAAATTTCTAAGTGTATACAAAAGACTGGAATTTAGGAAAAAACACAGCAACAGATGTTGAATCACAGGTCCATGCTGACAATATTATTTAAAATTATTCCTTCAAATCAGGAAGACTTAACCCTAAATCAAGACAGACACACACACACACACACACACACACACACACACACACACACACACACACACTCCATGCCCAAAAGCTTATTGAGTTTCAGTAAACAACGCCATCAGGCTGATATAAAATTATCTTCCTGTTGTCTTGCTTCAATTCAATAACAAATTATTGCTTCAATGCTTGGCAATCAGAGAAGCAAAATTCTTGAGGATCCCACAAGTGAATTCGAGACTCTCTATTCTTCCAGAGCAAAGTTATATTTGAAGTGAGACACAGTTCTAACAAACTGAGACTACTGAGGTGCATTTTGATTGCTGTTCTGGTAACCCAATGCCATAATCCACAAAGCCAATTCCTGTTAAACATTTTGTCTAACTTCTGTTAATTGCTAAGATGGTAACCAGCTCTCTACTTGATTTCCCCAGGAAAAATTAACTTGTTTCCAGGGTATGTGTAAAAATCCCACTTTTTGTTTTCTTGCCCTCTGGTATCTTGTCTGAAAACTAACTTAATTCAAAGTCCAGCAGTGTAGGAGTATGTGATAAAAAGTACCTAAAAATCAATAGAGTTCCCACGCCCCTCAGTCCCAGGCAGCCTTGCTTACCATGCTGTAAGAGCTCATCAACACCGTCGTTCCACTTGCTGCACTCCTAAATCGATTGGAAATGCCCTGACCCAAAGGTCAGGTGGCAGTGTGTAAATATAAGGGATATCTCACCATGGAGATCAGAGCTCCACACTGCAGGAAGCCAAGAAGGCCATTTCAAAGGCATTGGTCTGTGTCCTAAATATAGGACTCACAATCTTCTTAGGAACGACACACATCTCCACTTCCACCAGATGATTAAAGAAATTCCACCGGAGTTTCTTCAGGAGCCTTGCCATATTCCTCTCCAACAGTGATTTGGGAACACTGCCTTCAGAAAACACCTTTGGAACTAGCAGGATTGGATGTCTCTGCACTTAAAGCCAAAAGAAATTAAAGTCGATCCAGCTATATTACAAAATTGTTAATTGCTGCAACCGGATTGGAAGTGACTTATAATAAGTAAACTGAGGAATGTATTAGAACTCAGGAAAATTGACCATTCTTTGAAGATAAAGAAGGCAAGACAATTAGCACTGAGGGGTTGAATGGCACTGCACAGTACATTAAGATCCAAATTTGTTACTTGATTCTTGGGAACTTGAGAAAGTCAGCTAACTTCTTTGAGGCTCAGCTTTGAAAACCATGATTCTTAACCAGTTTAGGATTACGAAAGTCTTTGAAATCTGGTAAAAGTCTCTTCTTAGAACTATTTTACATAAATTTTATTGAGATCGTGGATACCTCACTATCCCCAAATACTACTCAGGGCCCAAGTTAAGACTTTCTATTCTAGATACTTATAACTCCCCTATTCTATCCCTAGAACATATCCTCTGTGAGAGTGAGGTGTTTCCAGAACCTAGGACAGTTCCTTATACCTAGTGTTTGCTTAAGGGACATTTGTAGAACCCTCATAAAGGAAAGAATAGTGACACTCTTCAAGGAATTAAACAAGGCAGTTTATGGAAAGGAGAAGTGAAAATTACAAAATATTCTACAAATATGTGATTTATTTTCTTAAAGTAAATTGCAAGCCACATCTTTGGCTCTGTTCTGATTGACACAGTAAGATAAAATCACAATTTACAATTTATAACTTTTTCCTATAAACCTGGCATTTTCTAAAATGACACATTTGTGCTGTAATTCAAATTTTTTACTTTGAAAGTCTTTAGAAATTTATAGCACTAAATGCCCACAAGAGAAAACAGGAAAGATCTAAAACTGACACCCTAACATCACAATTAAAAGAACTAGAGAAGCAAGAGCAAACACATTCAAAAGCTAGCAGATGGCAAGAAATTACTAAGATCAGAGCAGAACTAAAGGAAATGGAGACACAAAAAACCCTTCAAAAAATCAATGAATCAAGGAGTTGGTTTTTTGAAAACATCAACAAAATTGATAGACCGCTAGCAAGACTAATAAAGAAGAAAAGAGAGAAGAATCAAATAAACACAATAAAAAATGATAAAGGGGATATCACCACCGATCCCACAGAAATACAAACTACCATCAGAGAATACTATAAACACCTCTATGCAAATAAACTAGAAACTCTAGAAGAAATGGATAAATTCCTCGACACATACACTCTCCCAAGACTAAACAAGGAAGAAGTTGAATCTCTTAATAGACCAATAACAGGCTCTGAAATTGAGGCAATAATTAATAGCTTACCAACCAAAAAAATTCCAGGACCAGATGGATTCACAGCCGAATTCTACCAGAGGTACAAGGAGGAGCTGCTACCATTCCTTCTGAAACTATTCCAATCAATAGAAAAAGAGGGAATCCTCCCTAACTCATTTTATGAGGCCAGCATCATCCTGATACCAAAGCCTGGCAGAGACACAACAAAAAAACAGAATTTTAGACCATAATCCCAGATGAATATTGATGCAAAAATCCTCAATAAAATACTGGCAAACTGAATCCAGCAGCACATCAAAAAGCTTATCCACCATGATCAAGTGGGCTTCATCCCTGGGATGCAAGGCTCGTTCAACATACACAAATCAATAAACGTAATCCAGTATATAAACAGAACCAAAGACAAAAACCACATGATTATCTCAATAGATGCAGAAAAGGCCTCTGGCAAAATTCAACAGCCCTTCACGCTAAAAACTCTCAATAAATTAGGTATTGATGGGACGTATCTCAAAATAATAAGAGCTATTTATGACAAACCCACAGCCAATATCATCCTCAATGGGCAAAAACTGGAAGCATTCCCTTTGAAAACTGGCACAAGACAGGGATGCCTTCTCTCACCACTCCTATTCAATATAGTGTTGGAAGTTCTGGCCAGGGCAATAAGACAGGAGAAAGAAAAAAAGTGTATTCGATTAGGAAAAGAGGAAGTCAAATTGTCCCTGTTTGCAGATGACATGATTGTATATCTAGAAAACCCCATTGTCTCAGCCCAAAATCTCCTTAAGCTGATAAGCAACTACAGCAAAGTCTCAGGATACAAAATCAATGTAAAAAAATCCCAAGCATTCTTATACACCAATAACAGACAAACAGAGAGCCAAATCATGAGTGAACTCCCATTCACAATTGCTTCAAAGAGAATACAATACCTAGGAATCCAATTTACAAGGGATGTGAAGGACCTCTTCAAGGACAACTACAAACCACTGCTCAATGAAATAAAAGAGGATACAAAGAAATGGAAGAACATTCCATGCTCATGGGTAGGAAGAATCAATATCATGAAAATGGCCATACTGCCCAAGGTAATTTATAGATTCAATGCCATCCCCATCAAGCTACCAATGACTTTCTTCACAGAATTGGAAAAAACTACTTTAAAGTTCATATGGAACCAAAAAAGAGCACGCATCGCCAAGTCAATCCTAAGCCAAAAGAACAAAGCTGGAGGCATCACACTACCTGACTTCAAACTATACTACAAGGCTATAGTAACCAAAACAGCATGGTACTGGTACCAAAACAGAGATATAGACAAATGGAACAGAATAGAGCCCTCAGAAACAATACCACACATCTGCAACCATCTGATCTTTGACAAACCTGACAAAAAAAAGCAATGGGGAAAGGATTCCCTATTTAATAAATGGTGCTGGGAAATCTGGCTAGCCATAGGTAGAAAGCTGAAACTGGATCCCTTCCTTACACCTTATACAAAAATTAATTCAAGATGGATTAAAGACTTCAACATTAGACCTAAAACCATAAAAACCCTAGAAGAAAGCCTAGGCAATTCAGGATATAAGCATGGGCAAGAAATTCATGTCTAAAACACCAAAAGCTATGGCAAAAAAAGCCAAAATTGACAAATGGGATCTAATTAAACTAAAGAGCTTCTGCACAGCAAAAGAAACTGCCATCATAGTGAACAGGCAACCTACAGAATGGGAGAAAATTTTTGCAATCTACTCATCTGACAAAGGGCTAATATCCAGAATCTACAAAGAACTCAAACAAATTTACAAGAAAAAAACAAACAACCCCATCAACAAGCGGGCGAAGGATATGAACAGACACTTCTCAAAAGAAGACATTTATGCAGCCAAAAGACACATGAAAAGATGCTCATCATCACTGGCCATCAGAGAAATGCAAATCAAAACCACAATGAGATACCATCTCACACCAGTTAGAATGGCGATCATTAAAAAGTCAGGAAATGACATGTGCTGGAGAGGATGCGGAGAAATAGGAACACTTTTACACTGTTGGTGGGACCGTAAACTAGTTCAACCATTGTGGAAGTCAGTGTGGTGATTCCTCAGGGATCTAGAACTAGAAATACCATTTGACCCAGCCATCCCATTACTGGGTATATACCCAAAGGATTATAAATCATGCTGCTATAAAGACACATGCACACGTATGTTTATTGCGGCACAACTCACAATAGCAAAGACTTGGAACCAACCCAAATGTCCAACAATGATAGACTGGATGGATTAAGAAAATGTGGCACATATACACCATGGAATACTATGCCACCATTAAAAAGGATGAGTTCATGTCCTTTGTAGGGACATGGATGAAGCTGGAAACCATCATTCTCAGCAAACTATCCCAAGGACAAAAAACCAAACACCACATGTTCTCACTCACAGGTGGGAATTGAACAATGAGAACACTTGGACACAGGAAGGGGAACATCACACGCCGGGCCCTGTTGTGGGGTGGGGGGAGGGGGGAGGGATAGCATTAGGAGATATACCTAATGTAAATTACGAGTTAATGGATGCAGCACACCAACATGGCACATGTATACATATGTAACAAACGTGCACATTGTGCACATGTACCCTAGAACTTAAAGTATAATAAAAAAATAATAAATCAATAAATTAGTGAGAATTAAATTCCCTTACATGCTCAAAGAAATCCTGCTTTTCATTTTGCATTTCCTGCTTGATTCTAAGGATGTCACTATTGTTTTATTGGTCAAATGTGGACATATAATTCACTTACTATTAAATTCCCACATTCAGTAAACAATTCAATGGCTTGCAGTTCCCAAAAGTCTTCCACCTGAATTCCCAACCATTTATCTTCCATGTCTTTGCCTAGTCTCAGACCTCATTACTTTTCACTTAAAACATGAAAATATTTTTTCAGCTTCTCTCCCTGTAATTTTTCATTTGCATCATCTCTGAATATCTTGCTGAAACATAGATTTGATCATGTGACTTTTGCACTTAACGATCAAGACACCTGTCCTAAGCCTATTTTATGGCAAATAAATGTGAAATATAACAAATGATGCCCTTCCTCATTGAGCCTTAGCTCATGCCTCTTCTGTCTTGTACTCCACACTCCTTCCATAGTTAACATCTCGCATGCTTACTGCCTGCCATTTTCTTTGTACCTTCATGCTTCTGGTGGCAGAGAGAGGGTTCTGTTTGCAACCTCCTTGGACTCTCATCTTTCAAGTAGACTCCTACTCATCCATCTAGACTCAAATGTCACTTTCCTGCCCATTTCTCCAATCAGCTAAGCACTCAGCTAACCATACAGTAAAAGCACATTCTATGGGCTTCCATTACAAATACACTTGATTATAACACTTCTACTGCATTAATATGATTTATATGTCTTTTTCACACTGGTCTCTAAGCTTCCTCAGTTCACTGCCCATATATTTTATACACTGAGTCAATGACCAAGCAAAATTAATATATTAACACTGCTGACAGTAACAATAGCTCTGAATAAGAAGGTTCCTTTGCAGTTGCTAACTACCTCATATTTTTATTAAAGGTATCTAGTTTGCCTGCATCAAATCCACAGATGACTGTCTCTATAGGGAACATCAATGAAAATGATGATAATGTTAATAGATTGCTTACATGTGCCTGGCTTCATGTTCATCATTTTACATGTGCTATTTTTATTTAATACAATATAACCTCTATGATGTAGGTATTATTAACCCATTTCACAGATAAGAAAACTGAGGTTTAGAGAAATTAAATTATGCCATACAGTCATATGGCTATTTACTAGCCTTATAACTAGTAAACACTGAAGACAGATGTATTAGTCTATTTTCATACTGCTATAAAGAACTGCCCGAGATGCGGTAATTTATAAAGGAAAGAGGTTTAATTGACTCACATGTCAATTAAGTCACCTTCTTCCAAGGTGGCAGAAAGGAGAAGTGCCGAGCAAAAAGGAAAGAGCCCCTTATAAAACCATCAGATCTCGTGAGAACTCACCATATGTCACAAGAACAGCATGGGGGAAACCACTCCCATGATTCAACCACCTCCACTTGATCTCTCCCTTCACACGTTGGGATTATAGGGATTATGGGGATTACAATTCAGGATGAGATTTGGGTGGGGACACAAAGCCCAATCATATTGATGAGATTTGTTCCCAACTTTGATTGCAAACAGTATTATTCTCAAATTCTATTTTGAAGTATGAATGATCAGTTCACTAAGATCCTTTGTGGGAAAATCTAGAAAAGTATCTTCAAATACATTACATGTTCCAAAGGTTTGCTTTCAAAATCTGGTGAAGGTTCATCTGCTGATACATTAATCAATTATCATATTTTCTTTTTTAGAGAACCCAAGTAAGAATTTTTACATTTACGCTTCTCACATTTTAAGTCAATGCTAACTACAACATTGTTGTCCCTACCTCGAAGTGAGTTTCTTAAACTATATGATGATTTCAATGCAGACTCTACAAAAGAAAAACTTCTGATGTGGTCTTGAGAAATATACTTGATTAAAGCATACAAATTCCTACATTTCCCGCTTATGGAGTGGAGACTCCCAGAAAGCTTACTGCAGAATCCAGCATTTCTTCATTAACACAGACCTTAGACCACATCTTTCTTTCCCATTCTACATCTCTGTTCCTTGCTGGCCAATTTAGTCTTTCAATTGTCTAAGGGCTCTCCATTCCTCCCTTTCTCTTTCTAGCCTGTTATTTCTAGGCTCCTCTGAATAAATCTCAGGTTTCCTACTGCATGCCTTTAGTTCAAAAATGAGAATCTGCCCTACAGTCTGGCCTCCTTCCTGCCTGAAGCCAGCACCTTCACCCTGCCTCTGCCAGTTTCAGAGAGATCAGCCCATTCAAACACTTATGCCTCATCCCAAATGTTCATCAACATCATGCCTGTTCTTCAATTCCAACACAAATCTTTCTTGCTTGCATGACAGATTTAGGCAAGGCACATAATTCTCTGTGATCCATAGGGCTTATATGAGGATGAAGTGAGATAACACAAGAAAAGACACTTGAAACAATGCCTAGCCCATGAGAACTCTATACACTCTGTGATGGTGTTTAGCTATTTTATTGCTGAGGCACTTACAACCACTGCAAAGAGAACAGAGATGGTTAAAAACACCAGTTCCATGTAAATGAGGCCTGAGCCTGCCACTTATGACAGGTGGGACCTTGGGTAAGTCACATTACTTTTTTGGCCTCAGTTTCTTCTGTGAAAGGAACATCTCACAGTACCTCTATCACAGAAATGTTGAGGAGTTTACATGCAACAGTGTGAGTATAAAGCACTTGCTTATGGAAGTAGCACAGAGGAACTGCCCAGTCTACATATTAGTAACTTGTCATTTCCCAGCCCCTAAAGATCTCTCCCTTTCTAAATTCCTCAAGAGCTACAATCATTTTCTCACATTCCAAGATGGATTTTTCTCTGACTGTTTCCACTGTGGTAGGTATGCCCTTCCAGCTAGGTGTGAGTTCCTGAAAAGCATGTACTATCCTGTATATTTCTCCCAAACGCTTCTACTCTCAGCAAATAGGAAAGTGCTAGGGAGGTAAATGCCTGAGAACTATTGACTTGCACATCACCAATACGTGCTATTAAAGTTTGTTAATTTATATAACATTTCATCTATTTGAGTTCATAGCCAAGAAAAAAAATATGAATAAATTGTCATTATTTTTGTTCTTTTTAGAGGAATAGGGAATTGAATATATTTTAATAGCAAATTTATATAAATAAACATAAATAACATTAGACATATAATTGCATGTAGTACAGCAGAGTGAGAAAATTAGAGATAATGAACAGAATATACTATTTTAAAATTCTATAAACACATTTTCTATCAATAAAAAGTCCTTTTTTAAAGGAATCTACAGTCTGACCTTGCAAAAGAAAAAAAAACATATGACGTTGAATTTCTGAAACTTATTCACTGAAATATTTTTTTCTGACATGAATACTTAAAGTCTCCAAATTTATACTAAAAATTCATATGCAAATGAACAATGAAAATAAAAGTTGCCAATACCTGATACCCATTTTCTCTTTGTATATATTACCACTCTACTTGTGATGGAAAAATAAAATTTTCTCATCATATGCCATATAAGTTTATGATATGGTTTGGCTCAGTGTCTTCACCCAAATCTCACTTTGAATTGTAATAATCCCCATGTGTCAAGGGCAAGGCAAGGTGGAGATAATTGAATCATGGGAGTGGTTTCCCGCATACTGTTCTCCTGATAGTGAATAAATCTCATGAAATCTGATGGTTTTATAAATGAGAGTTCCCCTGCACAAGCTCTCTTGCCTGTTGCCACGTAAGATGTGATTGCTCCTCCTTGCCTTCTGCCATGCTTGTGAGGCCTCCCAAGCCATGAGGAACTGTGAGTCCATTAAACCAATTTCCTTTATAAATTACCCAGTCTTGGTTATGTCTTTATTAGTAGCATGAGAACAAACTAATACATTAAATTGGTACTGGTAGAGTGGGGTGCAGCTATAAAGATACCCAAAAATGTGGAAGTGACATTGGAACTGGGTAACAGGCAGAGTTTGGAACAGTTTAGTTGGCTCAGAAGAAGACAGAAAAATGTGGGAAGGTTTAAAACTTCCTAGAGATTTGTTGAATAGTTTTGACCAAAATGCTGACAGTGGTATGGACAATGAAGCTTAAGTTGAGGTGGTCTCAGATGAAGATAAGAAACTTCTTGGGAATTGGAGCAAAGGTGACTCTTTTTATGCTTTAACAAACAGACTGGTCACATTTTGCCCCTGCCCTAGAGATCTCTGGAACTTTGAACTTGAGATATATAATTTAGTGTATCTGGTGGAAGAAATTTCTAAGCAGGAAAGCATTCAAGAGGTGACTTCAGTGCTGTCAAATGCATTCAGTTTTATGTATTCACAAAGATATGGTTTGGAGTTGGAACTTATGTTTAAAAGGGAAGTAGAGCACAAAAATTTGGAAAATTTGCTGCCTGACAATGTGATAGAAAAGAAAAACCCATTTTCTGAGGATAAATTCAAGCCAGCTGAGAAATCTGCATAAGTAATGAGGAGCCAAATGTTAATTGTCAAGACAATGGGTAAAATGTCTCCATGGCATGTCAGAGGTCTTCACAGCAGCTCCTCCCTTCATAGGCCTACAGGCCTAGGCAGAAAAAATGGTTTCATGGGCTGGGACCAGGGTCCCCCTGCTCTTTGTAGCCTAGGGACTTGGTGTCCTGCATCCCAGCCACTCCAGCCATGGCTAAAAGGGGCCAAGGTACAACTCAGGCCATGGCTTCAGAGGGTGCAAACCCGAAGCCATGGCAGCTTCCACGTGATGTTGAGCATGTGGGTACACAGAAGTAAAGAACTGAGGTTTGGGAACCTCCACCTAGATTTCAGAAGATGTATGAAATACCTGGATATCCAGGCAGAAGTTTGCTGCAGGGGCGAGGCCCTCACGGAGAACCTCTGCTAGGGCAGTGTGGGAAGTGAAATGTGGAGTTGGAGCCCCCACACAGAGTCCCCACTGGGGCATTGCCTAGTGGAGCCATGAGAATAGGACCACCATCCTCCAGAACCCAGAAGGATAGATCCACCGACAGCTTGCACTGTGCATCTGGAAAAGACACAGACACTCAACACCAGCCTCTGAAAGCAGCTGGAAAGGTGGATAAATGCTGCAAAGCCACAGGGGTGGAGACGCCCAAGACGATGGCAACCCATCTCTTCCATCAGCATGACTTGGATGTGAGACATGGAGTCAAAGGAGATCATTTTGGAGCTCTAAAATTTGACTACCCCGCTGGATTTCAGACTTGCATGGGGACTGTAGTCTCTATGTTTTGGCCAATTTCTCCCATTTGGAATGGGGGCATTTACTCAATGCCTGCACCGCCATTGTTTCTAGGAAGTAACTAACTTACTTTTGATTTTACAGGCTCATAGGTGGAAGGGACTTACCTTGTCTCAAATGAGACTTTGGACTGTTGGACTTTTAGATTAAGGCTGGAATAAGTTAAGACTTTGGGAGACTGTTGGAAGGGCATGATTGTGTTTTCAAATGTGAGGACATGATATTTGAGAGGGGCTGGGGGTGGAATGATATGGTTGGCTCTGTGTCCCCACCCAAATATCACCTTGAATTGTAATAATCCCATTTGTCAAGGGTGGGGCCAGATGGAGATAACTTAATTGCTGCGTGGGTGTCCTCATACTCTTCTTGTAATAGTGAATAAGTCTCATGAGATGTGATGCTTCTATAAATGGAAGTTCCCCTAAACAAGCTCTCTTGCCTGTTATGATTTAAGACGTGGCTTGCTTCTCCTTTCATTCCACCATGATTGTGAGGCCTCCCCAGCTATGTGGAACTGTGAGTCCATTAAAACTCTTTCCTTTATAAATAACCCAGTCTCAGGTATGTCTATATTAGCAGCATGACAACAGACTAATGCAGTACAATACTCTATGTATGAGGTGGGCTAGTTGGAAACACTTCTGTCAAAATATCACCTATTTGACACAGATAAGACACAGCCTGGGTCTCCAAACAGGATGAGCTCACTAGCTGCCCTCTGGAAACCAAGTTTTGTTTTGAAATCTTAAGAAGCATCTCATGTGTCACAAGAAGAGGTTGCAATCTGAAGTTGAGGGGCTTCTGTTCATCAGTGAGGTTTCTTGCCCTTCCAAAAGAGGCACATGCCTGCAGGACCCTGAGTTTCTGAGCTGCTTCCAGAATACTTCCTGAGTCCTGTGCTTAGAAAGGAATAGAGACCTCTATATCCCTCAGCAGTGTGAGGCAGGTAGTGCTGGCTCTCAAAACACCCGCTCCAATTAATGTCCATCTGTGCCTTGTAATTCAGGAAATTGTAGCAGCAAGAAGCAGCGTTTTTATTGATAAAGTCACTTCTGGAACATTTCCTGTTTATGGGAAAACTTTTTAGGCAGTAGATGATCAGCAGACTTGAACACTGGAAGTACAGGAATTGGAGGATGGAGTAACAGACTGTTTTATTAATAAGCTTCACAAAAGGGAGGGTGCAACACAAATTAATGGTTATAGATACTACACCTTCTACATTAAAAGAAAGTCTTAACAATCTGAACCTAACACAGTAACTCATATTTTTCAAACCACATTATATTTTGCAGAAAACTTTCTCACAAAGATGCCTTTAAATATTTCTCCCATTATGACTGAAAGAGGGAGAGACGGCCCCTTTTACAACAGCACAGTGTACTCATTATGAGCTTAGGTTTGGAATTGGACACACTTGTTTATGACCTTGGCCAATGGCTTAGCCATTCCAAGGCTCGGCTTTCTCACCTATAAAATAAAGATGAAATTGTTTCTTCTTATAATGTCACTTGATGGTTAAACATAACTTATTGGAAATTCCTTCACCGTGTGCTCAATTAGACCGTTAGAAAATGCCCTCATTTTTAGTCATTCACTGAAGTTCTGCATTGTGGACACAGTCTGCCCTACATCTCAGATCTCATGAGGCTGAGACCTTGTTATCTCCACTTCTCCAGGGCAGAGAAAAGACAAGCATGGCTTCTACTTCTTTCACTGTGTAATGAAAAGTGTCAAAGAAAAGCACAGCTCACATATTGGTGGCATGACCAGGTCATAATACATGTGCTTCTATACTGTGCTGTGTCTCTGGCCCTCCATACTGACTGAGGAGCTGTCAGTCTTCCATGAGGCAAATGCCCAAAGGAGGCATGGCTGGGGCTGAAAGGTCTGATCCCAGGGATTTGGTCTCAGCTCTCACTCTGCTGCTTTTGGCCAATGTCCATTATTGTCCCCTAGAAAGATGGAGTTCTCTTCTCCCAATTTCCATGTAAAATTCAATTGAGAGTGCATGCATCCCTTTTTTGTGTTTTTGTTTTGGTGCACCACTGCACACTGTGCAACCTTCACTGGACTTCCTTTAGTGTAAAAGGAAATATCTTTAATGCACTAAGAAAAAGACTGGAGGGAAGAGAGGAGTTTGGCAGGGGAAGTCGTATAAGGACAGGACTGGAAGCATCTCTGCCCTCGGTGCTTTCCAGAGTCCTAGACTTCTGTTCACAGACTAGGTATGTATGCTTGGTGAAAGGCTCAACCACCTGAAGTCCCTAAGGACCCCAAGAACACTGCAACTAATTTACAGGGGAAATAAAAGGAAGACAGAACCTAATCTACTATTCAGGAAAAGGTTACAAAGCAAGCCACCCCTGGATGAACAAGAAACCTAGCTTATGTAGGCCTGTCATTCTGAGTTTTCTTATGCTTATGGAAGCAATAATGCATGTCATTGTACACCTCAGAAATTTCTATAGTACTTTTTTGCATATGACTAAATACACATTAACATTTTATTACCACCTTTTATCCAAGAATCATTGATGGATAAAAGCAAAATAGTAATATGGCTTTTAAATAAAATACATATTTGATACATCTACATAATTAGCTGGGAGTTGTAGTACATCTTAACGAAACTATCGTTAAATTTTAAAATCAAGTTCATACTTGAAACTGAATAGGAAAAATGCAAACTGCAGCACTTCATTTCATGAGACTGACAAAAAAGAACTCTCCATATATAGGTCCTGGCTTTTCTAAAATGTGAAGTCTAGGCAAGCACATGCCTTGCTCTGAATACTGGCTGAAAGGGTGTATTAAAATGACCAACCCAGTCTTAACCAAAATGCCCACCGCCAATATTGCATTGCATTCTTCCTGGTGATGTTAGTGGGTCCAATAAAATCATTTTCTAAATTATGAATACTTTCTTTCTTTTATTCAAATTGTGTTCCTCATGGGTACCAAGGAAAAATAGAGATCAAAATAAAGAGACTACCAGAAATGGATCCACAGAAAAAATGATGGAAGTTCCAACAGGTGACAGGTCTTGCATGAGGCAAGTACACAGGTAACCATGATCTTGAATAGCTTTGTACCAACATCCATTGCCCTCCCCTTGGTTAAACTTACTTTTCCTAATTAACCAGAGAACAATTTGGAGTGATATATTAAATACCTTCCAAATAGGGACATTCAATAGATATTTGTTGTCCTCAATCATTTTTCTATTTTTCTATTTAGCACACCTATGTAATATTTATAGCAAATCACTTTTCACTGAACACTATTTTTAGAGCTATTTTGTTTACATCTACTCTTGTCACTGGAGTATTCTACATGCTCAAGGTCCCATCTTTGCCTGTCGATCTCATACTCAATAGTGTGGTCAAGTTCAAATGTCTTTCCCTGACCTTCCAAACTATGTATTAGCACTATTCCCTACCGATCTTCTAAGCACTCTGACAGCATGCTACACTTGTGCTTCAGAGTAACCATTGGATTGTAAGGAAATAACCATTATGTAATTTTCTGTATAATGCATGTCTCCCTTGTTAATCCAGAAGCCTCATGAGAAATGGGATCTTGCTACTTTTATTCATCATGGAATGCCCCCAAAAACCAGCTGTGCCTGGCAAATTGGTGAGCAATCAGTAAGTATCTGTTGAATAAAATAAAAATATTAGGGAATAAGATAATAATGAGTAAATAATAGAAGTTGTTTCTGAGAGAGGTAGAGAAAAAGAATGAAAAAGAAAGTCAATTTAATTTTTTTAATGCACTGGGAAAGCATTTAGAGCTCAACAGTGTTTATGGTTCCCATTGTTAGATGTCAATTGTCATTCACGATAACAGGTGAAAAAGTTGTAGCATATAAATAGGTATTGTTTCATAAATAGGCCCATGAGGTTGCTATCCTGGTTTTAAAACTTCTAGTCTTCATTGTATTAAAAATATCTACTACAGTAAAATAGCACAAAAATAAAATGTACAAGGATTAAAAGAATTAAGAATTATATAATTTATCCACATTTACCCACATAATCTAAGAAAATCCATAAATAAATGATTATAATGGATAAAATTATTCAGCAAGATTTCTATATACTAAATATATCCATGTAATATTCCCTTACATCTGCAGCAAACTGTTAGAAAATTTGATTTTAGGCCGGGTGCTGATGGCTCACGCCTGTAATCCCAGCACTTTGGGAGGCCGAGGCGGGCAGATCACGAAGTCAAGAGATCGAGACCATCTGGCCAACACTGTGAAACCCCGTCTCTACTAAAAATACAAAAATTAGCTGGGCATGGTGGCGTGCGCCTGTAGTCCCAGCTACTCGGGAGGCTGAGGCAGGAGAATCACCTGAACCTGGGAGGTGGAGGTTGCAGTGAGCCAAGATCACACCACTGCACTCCAACCTGGGCGACAGTGCAAGACTCTGTCTCAAAAAAAAAAAAAGAAAAGAAAAAAGAAAATTTGATTTTAAAGAGTTACTTTTATAATAGCACAATGACAGTTATAACTAAATCTATTAATAATAAACATGTAGGTAAGACTTTTAGATTAAAATAATAATTCTATTGAATGCCATAAAAAGACATAAGCAAACGAGTTATATATCATGCTCATATGCCTAAATGTCCTTAAGGCAATTCTTACAAATAAATATATAAAATCAAAGCAATTCTAACCAAATCCTATTAGTGTTTTCAAGGAAGATGGCAATTTTTTGCTAAAATATACATGGAAAAGTTACAGATCAGTATCTGTCAAGGAAATTTTGCTGTGAATGAATAGAGAACTTAGCTTAATTGATATAAGCCTTCACTAAAAAGCTACAGAAATTAAACAGTGTATATAGTTTAAGGAATAGACACAGGAACAAAAGTGACAGAATAAATGACCTTAAAATAAACTCAGGTACCAATGAGAGCTTAGGATACAGCCTATGACAAATGTCTGAGCAAAAGATAGACTATCCAATACATGGTGCAGAAATAACCGGCTAACCATACAGAGAAAGAAAAAAAATCAGATAACTCCTTATCTACAAACAAAAACAAAAAAAGTAACTTCTGATGGGATTAATAACTTAAATCAGGTAAACAAATATTTAACTGTCAAATTATTATGTAGAGACTATATTGATGATATAAAGATAGAAACAGAAAAGAAAAAAGCATAAAAGAAAAATAAACATATTTGAACATATTAATACTGAAACCTTTTATAAGATAAAATACATTATAAGCAAAGTGAAAAGAAAGCCACAGGTTGGAAGAAGATAGTTACAAATCTCACAGGTAAAATGGAGTATCATACAACATGCAAAAGGAACGGATAAATTCAATTGTAAGAAAATAAAAATAAATAGAAAAACAGGCTAGTTATATGAATAGACAGTTGACATAAGACACTCAAATGGCCAATAAATATGTCAAAGATCTGTTTGTCTCACTAATAATCTCACTAATAATCAGGAAATCACAAATTATGAAAATAATCAGCTAACATATTATCCTCTTTAGATTGTAAAAATCAATAATCTGACTGATTTTAGAATGTGGGAAAACAGAATCAAATGCATAATACATAAGATGGTAACCTGAAGATCTATTTAGCATTACACAGCTGAAGACAGACACAACGTACAACCTAAAAATTTGATCTTTAAGTTTGCATGCTAAAAAAACTCATGTGTTTTCATAAGGTGAAATGAAATTTCTCATTATACTGAAAGATGATTCACAAACACACACACACACACACACAAAATACACATTTCCTCTATGTTACCTTAGGAATTTTTTGAAATATTGTCTTATTCACCAGTGTAAGGGTAGATTACTTTTACTAAGTAAAAGTAATCTGAAAGAAAGGGTACGTTAGTGAATCAGCACAACATGCTAAACGTGTTGCAAACTCTAAGTGTCACTCAGAGCATTTATTTATTATAAGTACATTCCATTAAGAAGTTTAAAATTCAAGTTAAGAGCATGTAGCTTAAAATTAAAATGACCTAAAAAGCATTGCAGAAAAAAGGATGGTAACTTTACTGGTATCATTCACTTCAGGTGTTTGTATCAGGAAACCAACATGATGTTAGTTGATCGATTATGGCTTTATTCAGATATTCCTTGGTGCATGTTTTGAGAAATGTCATAGCTCTTCAAAAAGGCTTTAAAGAATCAGCTGTCTTCTTTTCATGCACGGGTCAAGTTTTATCACTTCTCATTGACAGACTAAACTTTCAAATGTTCATTGAGCTGTATAATTTCATGGGCTACATAAAAGTGATGGTTAAAAAATGTTAATATATTTCATCACTAGGCATCCTTAAGTTTTTAAGTGTTGTAAGTCTTATTTCAGAACACACTAGAATCTATATTTGCAGAGAAATGTAGCTTTTGGCACTAATTAATGGACCAGCATAGAGTCATATCTACCACTACAGGCAGGGCATGACTACAAGGCCTGCCACCAAGGCTTTTGCCAAGGAAACAACACTTGGAAAAGATCTACGACACTTTGTGTATCACTTACTAGCTATTTTGATCCCTGACCTTCGGTCAGTCATTTATCTCTTCACCTCAGTGTTCTCATCTGTAAACTGGCATTTATAATTCTGGTCCTCCACACCTCAGGCTGTTGTAACAATCAAAGGCCAAATCAAATAACAAGCACGACAGTATGTACTCATTTGCTAGGGCTGCCGTAAGAAAACACCACAGACTTAGTGGCTTAAACAACTGCAATTCATTTTCTCAACAATGTTGGAGGCTAGAAGTCCAAGATCAAGTTGTCGGCAGAGCCAGTTTCTTCTGAAGACTCCTTGGCTCACAGACAGCCATCATCTCCCAGCGTCTTCTCAGGGTCTTTCTTCTGTGCCTGCCTGTGTCCAGACTTCTCATACAGGCTCTGGTCACACTGGATTAGGGCCCACCTTAACGTCCTCATTTTAATATAATTACCTTTTTAAAGACATTATCTCCAAATATAGTCACACTTCGAGGTACTGGTGGTTAGAACTTTAACATACACCTTTAGAAAAAGGAGAGAGGAAACAATTTAAACCAAAGCCCAGTGCTGATGTCAAATCACTGCTGTTGACAAAAACATCAGCACTGCCACACATACCTGCAGAAACATGGGATTTGTTCAGTTACGGTTAGATTGATGATGACTACCTGGAAGCCACATGGTAAATAAATGAGAAAAGAGAGAAGATTGTGTGAAAAGTTCTTTACTGTGCTCAAGGACTTTACACCTTTGGTTTTCCCACTCTCTTGTGTCATCAGTTTCTTTCTCTCTACTAGATTATCCCTATCAGCATGCAAACATTCCCTAGTTTGATGGCCTTCAAATTTTAAAACTGTAATTCACGTGAAGAAATACATTTTATATTATAATCCAATATACACCAGTATATGTGTGTAGATATGTAACTATTTGTAAATTCTTCATAGTAATATATTCCACAAAAATAAAATTCTTACCTTTACCACATGGCATGTACCCTATTTTCTCTTTAACTCCAATTAATGTTTTAAATGATTATTGCAACCCAATAAAAATATTTTAAGACCACTTATGGTTCACAAACTGCAGTTTAATAAATGCTGCTCTAAGGTATCTGTGTGTGTGTGTGTGTGTGTGTGTGTGTGTTTTCAGTCAGGTATCCTTATAGCACCCAGGCTGGACTTGAACTCCTGGGCTCAAGCGATCCTCCCACTTCAGCCTCCAGAGTAGCTGAGGCTGCAGGTGCATGCCAACACACCCAGCTCTAAGGTGTCATTTTTAAGGCACAGCAACTTCCTTTACCCCGTAGCCCCTCCATCAACCACGCTATTTCTCTGCTGCCCTTAGCCAAACTTCTCAAAAGATAGGTCAACAGACACTCCCATCAGCAACTCAGATCACTCCCACTTTGGCTTCAACAGAAGCAGCCACTCTGATAAACCTTCTGTGGCATTTTGGTTACCAGCAATTTCCATGTTGCCAAATCTAATGGACACATTCCAAGCATCTTTCTCGACTTTAAACAGCCTTCAATGTAACTGGCTCCTCTGTCATTCTTAAAATGCATGAATCTATTGGCTTCTGAAACAGTACAGTCTCCCGGTTTTCCAGCAACCTCACGGTTCACTCCTCAGTCTCTTAGTCCTACCTTCTCTTTCTTTACTTTACCTGAGGAATCTCTGGGTTCAGTCCTGGAACCCATCCTCTTCCTAATCTGTATTCTATCCTAGATGCTGTCAAAAACTAGGTTAAATACAATTTATATTCTATAAAAACCCCAATGTTTAACTCCTCTAGAGAATTATCCAGATCAAGGCTCATATTAAATATATTCAGTTGCCTGTTTGACATCTCCAATTGTGTATCTTAAATGAGTCTCAAACATAATATTTCCAAACTCATGATTTTGCCCATGAGCCATTCCTCTCCCAGTGTTCCTAACTAAACACAAGGCCACCTACCCATAAATCAAGAAATCTCCCCTCTCTTTTCCCCTCCCCTTGCACATGCAATTAATCAGCATGACCTTTTTTCAAACTAATACCTTACATTTATTTCTTAGACTATTAAGATTCCTTTTGAACTAATCACAACTAGGGAATGTTTTTACTTGTCCAGACACATCAGCACCCCTCCTCAACACCCCTTACCATTTTCTACAAAGCAATCAGAGTGATCTTTTCAAAATGTGAGTTAGATAATAACACTGCTCTCCCCCTCTTTCAAGCATACATACATTCATAATGCCTGGCACTTAGCACTCAATTTTTTTTAAAAGAATGAACAAATCATACATTTGCCATGCAGCCTTGGGAGAAACAAAGGAAGCTGAAACAAAGAGCACCTGGCCATGAAACTATTTTCTTGCATCTATGCACAGTGGAAAAGGGGCAATAAGAAGCAGGAATTTGTATGACAGCTATTTGTGAATGTTCTGATATGGCTCAGTGAAGCCAAAACCATATAATATTTAACATTATTATCCACACTACGCCAAGCATGGGACCTAGACAGCAGAAGGTCCAAGTTGCTGACCTCAGGAAGGTTTACTGGGACCATGTTCCATGACAGCAGAACAAACTAGAAGTTTATACTGTACCAAATGCAAAAGAGCACACAGTTGCTAGAAAAACACTGCACAGCTGCTGAATTACAAGTCTTCTATTTTTATATAAATAAAAATTTTACATTTTTCTACCACATTTAACGTTCCCAGACTCCACAGGTGTGGGTAGTGGGTCCATGAAGAGACAGTAGGATTCATTAAAGTTGAATAAAACAGGAATCAAAGGTAAGACAAATATTGAAGAGGGACAGGAATTCTCGACAGGCCCATGGTAAGGCAATTTGGCTTTTCAGAGAAGTTTGAGGTGTCCTGGGACTCAGGTAATGAGGTCCCAAGGGTAAGAGATTTGCTACAGACACAAAGACAAAAACGTATTTGGCAACTTTAGAAATAATTCTGGGGTCAATGTGAAGTCTTGCTAGTCTTAATTTTCTTTAGTTTATACAATTAGGGATGTTTGGTCCTGTTAAGGATTACTGAGAGGAAACTCCAGGTAGGAAGTTTTGCAAGATGAGTTAGTTTGTCCAAAAAGGGATTTTTCAGATTTGCAAGCATCATACTATATGTATGGATTCAATTTCATGAAGAGGTTTTGCAATGGGCTCCAAACAAAGGAGGATGATTGTTGAAGTTGTTAGTTGTATCACGATTTTGCGATCATAACCTGTTTCTAAAACCAGAGGAGGAAACTTTATTAGGTCCCAAACATACATCTACCCTGAGAGCATTTACATGCACTTACATGAACGCAGATCCTATATGAAATGATTGCTCAACTTAATATTTCAGTAACTGGAAATACATTTTCCTCTTAGCTTCTTAATTTGGGTAACTTTTTTTGAAATCAGGAAAATATCAGTACAAAAAAAGTGACGTAAGTTTTCCAAGTTTAAAAAACAAGACTAACAATTCATTAGCTTTCCTATGTGTAAATAGGGCACTTGCGTAGTAAGGTAAGCTTTCACTTATTTTTCCCTGTCCTCTATTTTCCATTTTCATTCATTCCTCTCTTCTTTTTCCTTCTTTCCTCGTTTCCCTTTTTTTCTTTTTCTTTTTTTCCTCAGATGGAGTCTCACTGTGTTGCCCAGGCTGGAGTGCAATGGCACAATCTCAGCTCACTGCAGCCTCTGCCTCCTGAGTTTAAGCAATTCTCCTGCCTCAGCCTCCCAAGTAGCTGGGATTATGGATGCCCACCACAAAACCCAGCTAATTTTTATATTTTTAGTAGGGATGGAATTTCACCATGTTAGCCAGGCTGGTCTCAAACTCCTGACCTCGAGCGATCTGCCCATCTTGGCCTCCCAAAGTGCTGGGATTACAGGCGTGAGCCACCATGACCAGCCTTTCCTTTGCTTTTTTTTTTTTTTTCTCTTACACTTTCCTTTTTTAAAAATGTATGAGCCCGAACAACAATCCTAGAAGCTTTCTTCAAATAGTGGCAGTAAATATTTTTAAAACATGATCTTTGCCTTCATTGTAATAGGAATTTGTTCAGGGAGAATTGTTTTCTTCTTCAGAGCAGTAAAAAAAAGAAACAGTTGAAAACACAGCAATGTTTGTTTAGTTTTAGTTTGGAATTTCCATACAATGTTTGTCAGGGTATTCTATTAAAAACTGAAACAAATTCATAAATTGAATAAAATTATTTTAAAAGAGAAAAAACAAACCCAGAATAGCAACTTTGTTCTGGCAAGACCACTGAAAAACAAGAATCAAATGGAGTAATTTTGCAACAGAAATGATGTGCAGCAGAAATGTACTGCATTGACTTGAATTTTCTTTCAAGCTGCCTATTAAGTAAATTTCCTACTCAACTGTTAGTACTTGCTACAGTCGTAAGGTTAGTAAGTTAATATATTCATTTTGGAGCATTTTGTGAATAAATTAGGAGGCTACGGTATATGAAGGAAGGAGTTGACAGGCTGAAGCCAGGAAGATACAGGCAGTGGCCTTACATAAGTAAGTTGACTTGTTGATACATGTTCAAATTATAGCTAACAGCTTTCCTGATGTGTGGGACATGGGCTATGATGGAAAGATAGGAGCCAAGGGTGATACATGACCCTGCTTCCAGTCTTGGATCTCACAAATTGACCATTCACATTTCTGCCAGAAAAATTCATCTACACTACAAACCTGACAATGTTACCCCATGGCTCACAACTCCAAAATGACATTATGTGGCCAAGAAGGAAAAAAAAAAAGCAGCTGTGTACATGACCTTGATACATTACTTAGTTTCCCTAAATATCATAATTGTTTTCTGTCCAAATGGACATAAGAATGGCTACTTCATAAGATTTCTGGAAGGATCAATGCAAAAATGTATATACAATCTTTTTCTATGCTACTCAAATTGTATTGATAATTGGAAATGTGTGTTCTTTAAAGTTTAGGTAAACTAATTCCCAAAGGGTAATTATGAATAATTTGTAAAACACAACCAGAAACATAACTTAGCTCATTAGGAACCAAAATATATCTACATTTTATTATCCAGCATCTTCCTTACCAATTTTCAAACTCATATGTTTGGATAGTGTTTCATTGCTGGGTTAGGCATGATTATGTTCCCAAAATGTATCATTTAGAATAGATATCAGCAAAGGAAGTTAATACTGTCCAGACAAGGATCATGTGACTAAGGCAACTATCTAAAAACACCTGACTGAAGCAAGTGTCTGGATTCAGTTTATACTCCCTGTGTCTCAGCTCCCACTACACTGGACTCACATGAATTTCTGTGTTACTTAGAGATAATAAATTAACAATATACATATATTGAAGACGTAAATGAAGTCTCATTTATTAAAACTATTGCCAATACTTTAAAGCATAACCATAGTTTTATTCCATTTTATTCTCATCTGCTAGTTGTTAAAGGCATAAAGGAAACTGATTTCATATGAGCACATATAAATCTATTTGTAATGAAGATCTCATTTCTTAAGATTTTGTTACGACTCCCAAAGAAACAAACATAAGAAGTTATGTAGTCTCATTACAAACTTGAACATTTTTTACAAAATGACCTGACCTCTCCTAGAGAAAATATTTTCTTGAACAATACATTTTCACTGTAATTAATATAATAAAATGTCATTTTCATAGCCATGTTGTATTAATTTTAACTGCTCATGTGGCCAAGACTGTGATTGTCTAGAATGATCTCAATTCTTCAAAATAACTTAGTTGAAAACACCAATGTACTTCTTTCAATGATTTTGGGATAAGTTTTAGAAATTGTTCTTCTTAAATTTTATCATTTTCTTCAATTTCTACTGTCTCTTTTAAAAAAGTGTCAGTTGAGCCTTGAGGTCTCGGAAGTACACGTTTTAAAAAATAAAATAAAGCACATGTTTTACCTTTCAAGTAAATGATGGCTGTTTACTGTCAATAATCATTCAAGTAGTAAATATTGTTGGAATCTAAAAAGGTAATTCTCTTTAAAAACAGTTTGCCACCCAGGCACCGTGGCTCATGCCTGTAAGCCCAACATTTTGGGAGGCTGAGGCAGGCAGATCACTTGAGGCCAGGAGTTTGAGATCAACCTGACCAACATGGTGAAACCCCGTCTCTATTAAAATACAAAAATCAGTGGGCGCCTGTAATCCCAGCTACTTGGGAAGCTGAGACAGGAGAATCAGTGGAACCTGGGAGGCGAAGTTTACAGTGAGCCAAGATCAAGCCACTGCACTCCAGCCTGGGCAACAGACACACACACAAAAAGTTTGTCAGGCTATGTTTTTTAAAAAGTGAGGATGTTTACAAGTAAAAGGGAAGCCCTACTTAAGATATATGCTTAACCTTTTGGCTAGACTTATTTCTCATGATGTTAAATGTGAGAAAAGGAGAGAAAGCATGGAGGAGACGATTAACATTCATTGGGTCCTCTATCTATCACACACGTTGTTCTATCACATAACACTTGTGCATCATTTATTCCTTTACAACAGTCCTAGCAGTAGACAATATTAAGCCTTATTTACCCAGATGAGGACATTGTGACTGAGAAGTGTTCAATAATATCAACATCGACTCTGTGGCCCAGGTTGTCTGACTCCAAAGACCCATAAGATGTCCACTGGTCCACACTATACAGCAGTGTGGAGAATTGAGGGCATGAAGACAACAGCATACCACAAAGTTCCTAGAATCAGAATGGCCAGGTTGGGAGGCAGGATTATAAAGAGGTTGATTTCTAGCCACAGGAGGGAATGTCTAGAGTCATATAGAGAAAAATGTCTAATAGACCTATCCAACATTAGATCTGATTAAATGTAGATAAATGCTAACCAGCTCAACTCTCTAGATTAGCTTAAAAGTCCACCTGTTTGATAAGGAGAAGACGCAAATTTAATCACATTCCATGTGTATTACTTCTTAAAATCAGCCAATGGAAACTACACCCTTTATCACACTGAAAATATCCTTGCAACTGTCAAGCTCTTTGAGAGTACAGAGCTTCAAACTTCAGCTGGTCTCTTCAGGAAAGGAAGCCAGAAGTTCTTGCCACCTAAAAGACAGCTGAAGTAGAGTCTACACATTATCACACATGAAGACTCACAAATCACCCAGACCTGCTCAGCTCAGAGGTACTGGAAGTAATGGAAGAAACTGGGCTGGGATTACACTGTCTTCTGAGTACTAAAATAAAGACTCAATTTTGTGCATATTTGAGGTAAAAAAAAAAACGTTAGGCCTTTGGTGGGGGGTGGGGGGCAGACATACAGACAAATGTGAGGGACCCCACAGCTAGGGAGACATTACGTACAAATAAATCACATTATAGGAGAGACCAATGGCACTTAATAAAAATCATAGAGTATGCTGCGCTTATCTGACATTGCTTATGGTCCAAGCACTGTGCTACACATGACTCAGACATCATCTTCATTTTCCCAAGCCCTGTGACATGCATATTATCACCCCTATTTCACAGACGAAGAAACGGAGCCTCCGAGATATTAGGTGTCATACCAAAGACAACATAACTGGTATGGGCTAATTGGAGTTCGGGGCCCTCCAAATACATAGCTGAGGCTTCACATTTCACTGTCTTAGGAGACATAAAGGTAAAGGCTTCCAACAGTTTACAGGTTAAAAGGAGAACGACTATGATGCTTCAGCGGTGACCATTCCTGGAGGAGAAGGCATCTGAGCTGAGTGTGTAAAGATGCACAGCATCTAGACATAGAAGGCTGGAGGCGAAGTACATCCCATAGTGACTCTGCACAGGCACGGAGGGCAGAAATCCCACAGTCATAACTCAGAATGGCAAGGGGCTTGACTTAGCTGGAGGCCAAAGCACACACAAACTGTCAGCTGGGATACAGTGTTAGAGAGGCACCATATCACAGGAGACCCTGAATGTCAGCCTAAAGAGCTTCCATGTGCACTGCAGGCACTGTGGGGCCCAGAAGGTCTCTTAGCAGATGAATGAGTCGCCAGATACAAAATAGAATGATTCATCTGGTAATAGCATGCAAGAGTGAGGAAATGTATAGTCTCTTATAGATTCATAAGTGTAAGCAGCCTTATCTTGGCTAGTCACAGAAACCTTACCCATTTTATTAAAGAATTTAAATACATGACTTTCAAGGAAGAATAACTAATAACAAATTATTTTTTTTCCAAATCATGCCTATGAGACCACATTTACGTGAGATACCATTTTAGAGGTACCCATAATTAGTTTCAACTAAATCACAGCATTTGCACTACTTGGTAAGGTTCCAAAATGATGATATAGAAAATGCAGACTTCCAAAATTATGCATCTGTGTCGCATATACACAGGCCCACCCACAAAGCAATTCACATTCTCACTCTTATTCCTCCTCTCCCTCCTTCCTCTCTCTCTCTCTTTTCTCTCCTGCCTCCTCCTTCCTCTAGCCCCTCTTCTTCTCCCTCTCAGTCTCTCTGTAAGCATATGAATTCAGCATTATCACTAATAATCAGAAACATTAGCAGAAAGCACTCTCTCATTTTCTAAATATGCACTCATCATGGATATGTGAAATAAAAGATAATGACCAATTGGCAAAAATATGTAAATATCTTATACTAGTCAGAATATAGTCCTGCACCATTATATCATATTGTATTGCTATTAATTTTTCATTAAGCATATGCTCCAATAAGTAACTTACTATATTGTGACAGAGGGTGGAATGGGGGTAAATAGAGCTCCATAAGCCATTTGATTATCTCATTTGAAACAACGATATTGGCAACATTCCCCCAGAATTCAGCTAAATGGCAAGAGTCTAAGGGATACATTATAGACTTCAGACATGCACAGTGCAACATTTTCATACCTTGTAGAAATATTATGACATTACATCAATGCCTTTAAACAATAGACAGAATGTTCTGACAAATATTCTGTTCCTAATGGCCATGAGATGCATTATCTATTTGTCACATACGAGCTAACACACTATGTGATATTTTTAAAAATTTCCATCATGTTAATACTCAGACAGATGTCCTCTTTTTATTCTTGAAATTCGAAAGCAGAATCCTCTTTAGCAAAGCTATTCATTATGCATTAGAAAGAAAAAAAAAATTCCAGAGCTGGATGTAAAGGATCATGAGCAGATTAACCCAGGGCTTTCCAGTGAAGAGAGCCACGTGAAAACAATTTCAGTCCCTCTGACCACAGTTGCATGGCATTGACCAATTTAACAAAAAACAAAACAAACAAACAAAACAAAACAAACAATATCAAGGTCTGTATCTAGAAAAGGTACTGATGAAGAACCAGAAAGTACAAGGAATTCTGTAGGACTAGAATATTGAAGACCCACAAGGAACCCTGTAGAAGTGGGTGGTCTATCATTCACCCCAACATTCAACTACTTCCTATCTCCAGACACTCATAGGAAGTAATTGAAAGAATATGTTGATATTCAACGGCATCCTTAAACTGTAAGGCAAAGGCCAGTACCAGGAACAGCCAACACAAGTTAAATCAAGGGAGCCTTTTCCATCAGTAAGTAATCACAAGAAGCAGAAAAGATAGTTTCAGGGCTTCCCCTTAAGTCCTCCCTCAGAATAGACAGCCACAGCCAGCATAAAAGCTAAATGAAGGGCTTTCGAGTTGCTGCCAAACACAGTGGAGAGATGCATTCCATAGTAAACATGCATTCCGGTCACAACATGCATGAAACCAAGTGAGCAAACAGGAAAATCAGTGAACCTACGAGAAGTGCAGGAAAGCAGGGACTGTCAAGAAAGTAGATTTTCGAAACAAAATGCGAAACAATTGTAGGAAAAACATTTTGGTGTTACCTCTCTTTATCTCTTGTATACTATAATAACTAAATATTTATTGGCATTCATCATATAATCATATTGCTTCTATGAAATATGAAACGTAAACATGAAGATGAAATGCTTGCATTGGATGGAAAACACCAAGGGTTAAATTAAAAACACTAAGTTAAATTATTAGCAAAGTCAAATGAAAGAGAAAACTGCAGGAATTCATCTTGAGCTCCATTCAGCAGGATCAATACAAAATGTTGTGAGTGGGAGATACAAAAAACATATCTGAGAGACCAAATTCACATAAGAAAGAAATCTGAAAAAGACAGCAAAATGGAACAAGTGCAGTTACCATAGAAAAAAATGAAAAATAACTTTCCTCAGCTAAAGAAAACTGACGTTTTAGAACTCAAGAGCTACCATAAAAATAGATTTATGAAGAAACAAAAAGTAAATCCTATTAAAATAATGGCAATAATTTTTCAAGATTTAAAAAATTCTACAAGTATCCAAAAGTTAAGTTAAAAGAACTTGATCAAATTGGACTTGCTTCAAATTTGACTTCTATATAATCAGACACCAGAAAATAATGAAAATGAAAATACTCCACTCTTTTGAGAAAAAGAAAACTACGAACCAAGAATGTGCACCCAGCATATTCTTGATCACTTGACAATGTATAGGAGCAATAGAAAGCTATTATCTCATATGCAAATTCTTTCCAACTATTCAACATACTATCCTTTATGCAAGGAAAAAAAAAAGCAGTTAAAGGCATACTTCACCTAACCAGGAAAGAATAAAGAAAATCTCAAGTACTAGAATGTCAGGTTTAAAAGAAGAGAGGATAAACTGGGAACCTTGTTAAATATGGTAAATGCTCAATGATTTTTTTAAATATTATCTTTCAGCTTAACACAATATCTTATTTAAACTTTCAAACAGATGTTTTATATATAATAATGGCAATTTAAATCATAAATAGAAAACTTCATTATTATCAACAGAAATAGAGACATTAGGGAGAAATCCAAGAGGCATAAAAAGCATTTTAAGTTACTATTTTACATAGTCAACAGTAAAGAAAGTAATCTCAGAATTCTGGACAATTTGAAGATACTATGTTTGATTGTAAAAAATAAACAAGTTTCTTCTCACACACTACTAAGAGGAATGAAACTGATAACACTTTAGAGTATAATTTGTCATTACAGAGAAAAACCCTAGAAATGGTGATATTCTTTGACCCAGCAATTACATTTTTAGTACGTTTGGTAAAATACAGTTTTAAATAGCAAAACTTTGGAAACAACAATAGGAAATTGTCTAAAGAAAAATCATGTTTTTGGAAAGTAAGAACAGCACTGGGGAAATCTTCACACTATACTAAATAGCAAAAGAGGGGTTCAATCTGCTATATGCACAAATGTACAAAAACCCAGCTTCATGGGCTTTCTCAATGCTTCTGCACTTCTATGTGATTCACGAGAAACATATTACAAACAGAAAAATATTATTACAAATGAAACCATTTACAAAAAGCTGTGGGTTCTATCAAGATTATTGTAACTATGGTTCCCTTTTAATGAAAGTAGTTTGAACTTGTAGACTTGACACTAAATCTGGAATTTGAAAATAAGAATTTGGATCACAATCTTGACTGGGTGCATGGTTTATGCCTGTAATTCCACCTCTTTGTGAGGACACGGTGGGAGGATCAGTTGAGGCCAGGAGTTCAAGGCCAAGCTGAGCAACCTAACAAGACGCCATCTCTACAAAAAAAAATTAAATTAGCTGGTTGTGGTGGCATGTATCTGTAGTCCCACCTACTGAGGAGGCTAAGGCAGGAGGATCATTTGAACCCAGGAATTTGAGGTTACAGTGAGCTATGATCACACCTCTGCAGTCCAGCCTGGGTGAGAGAGCAAGACCCTGTCTCAAAAAGAAAATAAAACAAAAAACAACTCACACCTCAGCTACTTTAAACTAAGCTGTGTGCTCATGGTCAACTAATATCCTCTCTCTAGGCTTTAGTTTCAACAACTGTAAAATGAGAACAGTAGACTATATCTTTCCTATGTTCTTTTATTATAATGCTAAACACATTGAAGGATGGCTCGTTTTAAACTTTCTATTGTTAAATGCACAGAACTGAAAAATTAAGCAGATGAAATCTGATGGGTGATATCAATCATTCTTAGTCTAGGTTACCTCTTCTAAATGAAGAGATAACTTCTTATTATTCAAATAGTAACATGACATTTCCCAAACTATTCCAATATAACTAGGTTCTCAGACTAGAAATATCTATTCTAAAACACATGATAAAGTAATTTAGGGAAGTACAGATTAATCACAGGTTTCATTACTGCAAGTCTCACAAAGACTTTAATATATGAATGGAATCCTGACCCTGTAAGATGGCTAAACTGTTGACCATAGATCTCTTTTATTCTTTGGGCAACTTGCAGGACTCGTATCTGCTGGCACTCAATAGGAGTTGCTATCATACAGAGAATGTCTATATTGGATCACAGTACAGCTGTGACAATGGTGTGAGAGAGCCTATAGAATGGAGACCGCTAAGCTAAATGGGAAGACAGAAAAAGAAAAGGTGACAGGAGAGACCTCTGAAGGAGAGGACAAAGAGAGTCATTCTAGCTCATCCACAGTGTTAGAAAAGGAACCTAAAACAGTTATTGCTGAAATCTGTATTTGCAATAATGCAAAGAAATCATTTATTATGGTAGAAATTATTTATTATAAAAGTCATCATTGTGAGCTTAAGAGAACACATTATTTACTTGAAACTATCTATTTATAACATATCTATTTATATATGTTTCTTATGCCCAGCAAAAGGAGACATGGCCAATGTTCTTCCACTTCCCCAGGAGTGCAGAGTGAGAAATGAGCAAGGGCAGATACAGTCTCAAGCACAGCGGACAGTTATTGACAATTACAACTATGAGATCAACTTCCATTATGTTGCAAATGCAAATATCTCTAAAAAATGTTGTTTCTAAATTATAAACCAACATTCTTTCCACATATAATCCTTTACTGAGTTCTGATAAATAAAATATATATTCAAAGAAAAAAATAATTTTATTTTTAAAAATATTATTTGGAACAGCTAGATTGTTCACAGTTTCAATTTTCAATCAGCTTACAGTAATGAAAAAATGACAGTTTTTTCTTATATTAAGTGTGAAAGAACCCAACTTACAATGGAATTTTGTTTTCTTTGCTTGAAAATAATAATACAATAGGTATGTTTCTAATAAGAGAATCCTAGCCAAGTAAAGTAAAAACAGAAAGCATGACACTTTGTCTCAATCTAATCTCAGGAGTTTTTCTGTGACTAATGCTCAGAAACTATGATATAATATTTGTTTAATAATTATGGAAATTATTCGTTCTTGGGAATTTACATAGTTTACTCTGGAGAATAAAGAGCTACCTCTTTAAAATATTAATGGGTGATAGATATTATTTTACTTAAGATAAAAGTAACAGCAAAATGTATATTGAATTAACTTTGTTCAGAGGGAATTATTTCTATTATTATTAAATATCATCAAATAGCAATCCAAACAAGCTAAATCATGTGTGGTTATCGTTTTGTTTTGTTTTTGTTTGGATTTTAAAAAAAAATCTCATCATAGAACTGGTAAATAGGCTTTTATATTTTAAAAAACCCTAACTTGCCATTTCCACTTTCTGAGTAAGGAAGGTTGGTTAATTATGCCTACAATAACCCATGCCTTTGGGGGACCCACACAGTGTATGCACTCCAGATTATTTCCACATTAATATTCTACCATAGACTCACATATTCACAAATCATTGTGGTTTTGTACCCTGTAAAACCACCAGATTCAGATCTCATTAACAGACTTTGAGCATGAGTGTTGAGGCAGAGTGCTTACTAGGTGCCAAGTTCTATGATCTACAATTTATACTTGTTATATCATGTAATCTTTCTCAAATCCTATGATTTTTGAGATAATAACCATTTTCTGAACAAAAAAGGATGAGAGATATTAACAAAATATAATAATGCATCCATTTGATAAAGCAAAATATGATTCTTGGAAACAATGTACTTATTGAAGACAATAATTAACACTGAAATATCAGCTTGAAAGTTTCCATCAACCAGCTATCTCCCATGCCCAACTCTTCCTGGTTCTATGGACATAGGTTTCAGCCCATGTCACGACACACCTGATGTGCCTTCCCTTTGCATAAATAAGTACCATGTAAGTTGAAAAGGGCAATGGAGGCTTCTCAAATTTTTGACTCAGCTTCTCACACACATTCTAGTTCCAAACAAATTGCCAATTTGACTCATTTCAACCAATTTAACATTTGCAAAGCAAGAGTTTAATATGTAAACTTGCATTTTACTAGTAGGTAGAAAATACTAGGTTTATATTTTTTAATTTTTAGCAGCGGGATTTTTCTTAAGAGGAAAAAGTTACCTTGACAAATATAATTCAATTAATTTCTACTCAAGTATTAAAGACAATATAAAAGGCATTTCAGCATAAATACCAATAATACTCTCTGTAATTGTTATTTATATGGCTGCTATAAGTCTCTTTTCCGGGAATTCCATCAAAAACCTTCCAGCATAGTAGAGTAAAAAATATGGTCATTAACATACATCTGAAATGGGTATGTCTTCAAGATACTTGCTGCTGTTAATAAACTTATCTTACTTAATTCTCCTTACTGCGCCAGTATCTTATGGTTAGATGGCAAAAGCAGTGAAAATAAGATTAAAACAATAAAACCAATGTGAATATGTTGCAGCCTCAAACTTCAAAAAAGTTACAGTTTCTACAAGAGGATAAGTAATCTAAAGAACAATGAAACCAGTTTTCTCACATAAAATACAGATGACTTCATAAATGAACCATAAAAATATTCCCTTGGAGAAAATAGACTTAAGTATCTTTTAGATTTATCTTCAAATTCTCCACTTTTAATATGAGAGTAAACAGCCTCAGGATACATCTCCCATGTTCGTCACTGCTTACTAGCATATGCATGACTAACAGTAATAAATTTGTAGAATATTCAAGTCACAAAGAAGCTTGGAAATAATCCACAGCTACTCCACTGTTTTACAGATGAGAACATTGAGATCTAAAGAGTAAAGATACGGACAATCACTTCTTAGACTACAAACTCTGTCGCAAATACCTTCTCAAGGACCATCCAAACATTCCTCTTTGTATATTTCGCCTCTTCAAACTTTCTCCAGCATCAGTCCCTTAAGTTTCATACATGATCTATAATATTCCTACTGTAAAAAATTTGCCCCCTGAACAATTAGCCTTCTCCTAATTTATACTTCATTTCTCTGATCCTCTTCATAGTCAACCTTCTGGACAGATTTTTTTTCCATTTTTTCATTTCCTGTCCATTTTTTCACCAACTGCAGTCCAGCTTCTGCAGACACATCTCCAGAGTCACATTTTTCTCAAGGCCATCAATAACTTGTTGGTCGCCAAAAGAAAAAGTTCTCACTTCTCATCTTTCTACTCAGCCTCACAGCAGTATTGACACGACTGATGCTTCCTACTGAGAGTTTTGCCCCTCTGGGCTCCTATGACCTCAAATCCAAAAATGACAGTAAGTAATCTAAAGAACCAATGAAACCAGTTTTCTCACATAAAACAATACAGATGACTTTATAAATGAACCATAAAAATATTCCCTCGGAGAAAACAGACAAATATTTTTTAGATTCATCTTCAAATTCTCCACATTTAATATAGTAAGTAAACCTCAAATCCCTCCTTGATTCTATCTCTGCATCACAGTCACTTTTGTGTTTCTTTGCTATTTCTTCTTCCTCTGTCGAGTTTCTTAATCTCAATGTACTTTAAGGTATACGACTGGGTCCTCTTTTCTTCACCATCTATATCTTTTCCTAGGTGATCTTATACTAGATGTCTACACACTAACTCTAACTATCTATAGACTGATAACTCTTTTGCTTTAATCTCCAACTGTATACTTAGCAAGTTCACTTAGTTTTCTAACGTGCATCTCCCAACAGAACCCTTAATTTTCCGCAATCCAAAAAAACTCTCTGTACTCGAAGTCTCCCAATGTAGTCAATGACAATATCCTATTCCTATAGCCAGAAATAAGGGTTGTCTTTGATTAGTCCATTTTCCCTCACCCCATCTAATATATTCAGATGTCCTATTTGATTAATTCTACCTCCACAATATACAGAGAGTGTAATTTCATTTCTGCTCTAACCACCCTAGTCCATTCCACTATAATGCCTCACTTGTGTAACTTCAACAGTCTCCTAACTGGCCTCCCACCCTTAACTCTGTTCTTCTACCCAGCCTTTCCTTATGCAACAACAAAGGTTTTTCTTTTCCTCAAAAAAAAAAAAAAAAAAAGTACATCCGGGTTTGGAAATCCATCATTGATTTATCATTGCACTTAAATAGAACCTGCATTCCTTAATGTGGGCTGCTAAGATCACAAGTTCTCTGCTCCTTATCAGCCTTCTAATAATAAAAAGCACTTATGTCTACTTACTGTTATATCCTATATAACACACACTTATCTGGGAAGAGACAGGACTCTACCACGAACACTATACACAAAACACTAACTCAGGGCCCATTATAACACTGTGCAACTCATGGCATATCAAATATTCTCTAGGCACCCTGACTCTCAGGACAAGCTGAGCTCAATGTATTGGATTGATATCCCATTTCTCTCACTGCATTTAATTAAGAGGGACTGGACAAAGCTTCCTGATTCACTTGATAGGGAAAATAGGTAGGCATTAGCAATAATAATAACAATAACCATGAAAACAACAAAAACCACCACTAAGAGCCATCTGTTCCTCTAATCTGGGAAAATATATCAAAGCAGGGCATGCTTAATGAGTAAATCTTGGTTTCCTCACATTTCTTACTTACAGAGGGAGGGCAGTGAGAGGCCTTAATATAGCTTTCAGAGCCTTATTTGAACTGAGTTCAAATCTTAGCTCTACAAATTAACTTGCTCCATGGTAGTGGAGCTGGGCTAACTCATACGACCTCTAGACCATTTACTTAAGAAAACAGGATGGCAATAGTTATTTCAGAGCATTTCTGTAAATTAAATATCAAAACACTACACTATCACCCTTGGATAAGGTCAATATATTGAAATGCATTTTGGTTTTTTCTTTGTTTTCCTAGTTTATTAAATCTGCCATTTTAACCCAAATATTATCTTAGAAATTACTTACTATATGAGATTATTCTCCAACAATAACGAAAAAGTGAATCTTGTATCTTCATTCTTAGGCACCTTTGCTCAGTATTGTTGGTCATGACAATCTAAGAATGTTAGGATGGTAGAAAATATGGATATGCATAGCACCAATCTCTGGACAAAATATATCAAAAACATTTCAGTGAGCTTCCTTTAATAAAACAAACATTTTTCACTTACTTTCCCCATCCATGAAAGGCAGCTAAATTTCTTTGGATATCAAAGCTCTAAGAAAAATTTAAGAAGTGACTTCAAAGAGCTCATTATTAGTAGCTTCTGATAATTTCCTAGTCACATATTTTGCTCTCTCAATTGTAACTCACATATCATTTTACCAGTGTCATTCATATTGATCAGCAATGCTCTTATCCAATTCCAAAGAACATTTAATCAGATTTTAACTACATTACATACCCTCCAAAAGCCATTTTGTCATTTGCCATTAGCTAGCATTTTTACACACTCTTGACTGTCATTTCTCACATCAGGTTGATTTGCTTATTTATACTGGATTGTATCAATATAGCAGTCACTGTTTCTAAAAGTTACAAAATGGGATATCGTGTTAAAAAATAAAGGTTTTATTTCTGTCAGATAATTTGTTCTTAAAAATAGGCCAGGCGTGGTGGCTCACGCCTGTCATCCCAGAACTTTGAGAGGCTGAGGCAGGTGGATCACCTGAGGTCAGGAGTTCGAGACAAGCCTGGCCAACAAGGCGAAACCATGTCTCTACTAAAAATACAAAAATTATCTGGGTGTGGTGGCGTGCGCCTGTAGTCCCAACTACTTGGGAGGCTGAGGCAGAATTGCTTGAACCTGGGAGGCAGAGGTTGCAGTGAGCCGAGATCACGTCACTGCACTCCAGCCTAGGCAACAAGAGCTAGCAGAGCAAGACTCCCTCTCAGAAAAAAAAATGCACACACACACGCTATGGCATCTATACAGGGTAATATAGTTTTCAAAGTTATATGTGCTATTTTTTTAAGCACACAATGATGCTGTAACTATGCAATAGTAGAAATTTTATATTAAAGGTTGTGGAATCCCAGAACTTTGGGAGGCCAAGGTGGGAGGATTACTTAAATTCAGGAGTTCAAGTTCAGCCTGGGAAATGTAATGAGTACTTGTCTCTACAAATTATAAAATAAAATAAAATTAGCTGGGAATGGTGGCATGCACCTGTAGTCAGAAGGCTGAGGCAGGAGGATCACTTTAGCCCAGTAGATCAAGATGGCAATGATCATGCCACTGTGCTCTCGTCTGGGTGACAGAGCAAGACTGTCTCAAAAAAATTAAAATAAAATAAAAAATTCAAATGAATAAGACATTGTGCCAATGAATTTATATTTTCCCTTCCTTACAAATAATTAAAAGACATGGTAAGTACAATAACCTTTATTTCCAAGTATCATTTTAATTTTGAAAGTTTTAAGGTTTTATTTGCAAAATATCATTACATAAACACAGGCGTCATTTTCACTGGATTTTTCATATTTGATTAAAATGATTTTGAGTGTCTTAAGTTTCATGATTTGTACTACATTTTTCATTTTAAACTTCTGCCTGAAATTGACAGTGCTGCTCCTTTGTCAATATTTTTCTCAATGTTTTCACTATTTACATTTTGAAATCCTTCCGTTGAACTAAAACATACCTTTACATTTTTAAATTCATAATTTTTTCTTTTTAATAATATATCAGTTAATTTTAAGGGCACTAGTATTAAATTTACTAAAATGTTACAGTTACAAATTTGGTAATGTTCTTTCCGAAAAACAGCCTAATTTTGCAGCCTGAAACTTGACTGAAAATCTCAATACTTTTATTCATGATAGAAAAATAATTCCTGGCTTCATCTCACAATTAACTAATAATTATGTTAATATAAAATAAACTGTGCCCTTTCTTTACAGTGATGATCAAAGTGATTCTCCCAGGCCAAAAAATCAAATAAGAAGTTAATTTTAAAAAGACAAAACAAGCCATTCTACCCAGTGGGCATCTTCAGTGTACTCCCTCTACTAATTGGCTCTCTGGCACTGTGACTTACCACTTGTTGCAGTAATTTTTGCAAAGTGTGAAATGACTGATACAGATTTATGCAAATATACCTATGCTATGTTATGGTATATATTATGCTCTTCTGTTCCATTCTACTCTATTTTCCTTTATCAAAGGCTAATTGTGACCCAGAAAATTGATTTGATGACTCACTCATGTGGGTGATTCATGCTATATGACACAATGGAGGATAAAGAGAAGCATCGAAAATTCACACACTTAAAACTTGGGCATATCCTATTGAAAGTATCTGCGTTACTCACAAGACAATCTCTGTCATTACTTCATCTTCCTCTGCCTGCTTCCTACTCACTTTTCAATTATATCCCCAAAGGTAACTTCTCATCTCTCTCCCTGCATTAATAATCACTCATGGAATTAGGAGTTCTTACAATAAGGAGAGACATGTTTAAGAATTGCTGGGATGTGTTAGAAATATCATTGATAGCGATTATAGACTTAAGTGATTGCAGATTTGAAATTGGTGAGAATTACAGGCTGAGTTTGGAGTTGAAAAATAAGAACACCACCATCCAGTGAACATCTCTGAAGATGAGCTTGGGCCACTTTGGCCGTCATGGCTTGGCCTAGGTCACTTTCAGAGGAGCCCATCCAGCGGCAGTGGAAAACCTTCCAGCTGAGATGGTAAAGCATATTGGATAAGAAAACAAGCTCTAGAAACAGACTTTCTGAGTTCAAATCCCTTCCCAGTTGTATTAATGTTGTGCTCAGTCTCCATAACAACTTTAAAAGTGGTTATTAACAACACTTGTCTCGAAGGATTGTTTAGTGAATTAACATGAAAACCCTTAGAACAGTATTGGCTCATGGAAAGCACACAATGGATGTTAACTATTATTGTATTTATCTTCCTGTTCTCTGGTCCCTTCCCTGATATGTCTACATACATGTGTAAATCTTTGCTTACTGTGTTTCCTTTATATTTTCTGGGCATTGTAACGTATCTCCTCTAAAGCCTTTGCTGTTTATGAAAAACATATTTTGAAAATACCCTTTTGTATTTTTTCACTGTTTCTTTTCTCCTGTTATTAGCACATATATTATAACGTTACCTCCAGAAGGAATTTGCAGTTAATACATTTTATTACTTATCCTTTTGAGTCTTTTTGTGTATGTATAATAATAAAACAGGCTGCCCTGGAATGCATCTATCTCTATATCTATCTGTCTCGATAGATACAAAAGGATTTTTCAAGAAAATACATTCAAGATGCCTTTGAAACATAGAAGATAATGCAAACATTTATGTCTGTGGAAAGAGTCACAGAAAAGAAGATATTTAAACTGCCTCTTGAAGAGTGAATAGGAGTTTGGCAAACAGGAAGGAAGTTCATGAGGTATCACAGGATTTTAAGAAGAAAAAAGTTCGTATTTGGCTTTTATGAGAAAATTTTGGAAACAATCTGGAGAAAAGCTTGGAAGGAGTGAGGCTGAAAACAGAGATACCATTTGGAAACTGACCATAAGATTTCAAGTGGATTGTCAAGTTTCTAAATTAAGGGCATGATGCAAATAGGGAAGGAAGGATTACAATTAAGATGGATAAATTAATAACAGTGGTAATAGTATATGGGAGCAGATTGTAAAGAAGAATGTAGATAAATGATTTTGAGTGTACTGGTGATTATTAATGTGATTCTATTAGTTTCCTGTTGCTGCTATGACAAAGTACGGCAACCTTCAGTGGCTTAAAATAGCAAAATTTTATTATCTTGCAATTCTGGAGGTCAGAAGTTCAAAAATGGTCTCTCTGAGTTAATGTCATGGTACCAGCAAGGTTGATTCTTTCTGGGGACTTTGAAGGGAGAATCTTTCCCTGCTTTTTAGTGGCTGCCTATATTCCTTAGCTTGGGGTCCTCCTTTTTCAAAGTGACTCATTCCTATCTCTGCTTCCATTATCACCTTGCCACCTTCTCTTCTTCTTTGAACCTTCTTTATTTCTTTTCATAAAAACAACTGTGATTATAGCAGTTCACCAGGATGATCCAGGATAATCTCCTGATATCAAGATCCTTAATCACATATTTAAATTGTTTTAGCATTAAAAGAAAACATTCACAAGTTTTGGGGATCAGGATGTGGACATATTTGAAGGGCCATTATTTAATCTACAACAGATATAAACTGAGATTGAGTAAAACAAGAAAGATACTAAGCTTAATTGAGCTGTACAACATTTTAGGTGCCTTTATACATGGAAGAAGGTATTTCTACAAGAGGAAAAAATACTTTAAATTACATTATGATACCCTTGGTGAAGACAACGTAAATTCACGGCTACATTAATAGCACTTAGTGTGGTGCCTGGAACACAGTAGGTAGTAATTACTTTGTCATACAAGAAATTATAAAAAAAAGAGAACCAATATATCAACATTCATCCTTTAAAAGTTAATGCTAAGATCTAGGTGACAAATTGCATCACACAAAAATACATTCCAAAAGAAAACAGTCTGGCACCTAAAAGAACAAATGTCTAAATATGAGTAATTCGTGTATTAGCAATTTTGAAGCCCATCCATCAGAGAAAGCATCCCCAAGATAAAGAGGGGTGTGCTGTGAACACCATTGCATAAGGCCATCAACATTTAAGAAAAGGAGCAACTGCTGTGCTTTCCAGGTATCCTAGAACCATTTTTATTTTAATTACTCAGTTTTATCATCTGATATTTCTAGCCAAATGTTTGGTTCAGTTAATATGATCACAGACTCTATGTTCATTTATTTCCAGACATGGATAGAGTATTGGAGTGCCAGTGAATTTACAAGCAATTTAGCACTTTCCCCTGGTGTGGTACATCTGTGTCCAACAGGTCTGAGAGCCGAAACCCATCAGCATCTCCACCTAACCATGGACACAGTCTACATAGCCCTCCTGACTCACTGCCCGAGACTCAGGGAAACACGGTTTTAAAATCACTAAGAAGCCAGTCCTTTCATAGTGATGATATACAACAGTGTTACATGGGCTAAGGCTATGCTTCTTCCTAAGTCATAATTCATCATTATGTTAAGCTCAACTTGTTCATTTATTGTTAAGTTATGAAACTGTCTTTCCAAAATTCATATGTTGAAACGCTAACTCCCAGAATCTCAGAATGTGACTGTATTTGGAGACAGGTCCTCTAAAGAGGTGATTAAGTAAAAATGAGGCTCTTAGGGTGGGCCCTAATCCAAACTTACCGGTGTTCTTGTAAGAAGAAGAAATTTTGTAGACCAAAAAGAACTGCCATGGATGCTCAGGTGCAAAGGAAAGATCACGTGGGAACAGAGACAGAAGATGGCCATCTGCAAGCCAAGAAGAGAGGCTCAGGCTTGCTGAAACTTGATACTGAATTTCTAGTCTCCTAACCATGAGAAAATACATTTTTGTTGTCTGTGGTATTTTGTTATGGCAGCCCCAGAAAACTAATACAGATTTTGGTACCACGATGTGGGATGCTAAAGAACTGAACACCTAAAAATGTGGAAGCAGCTTTAGAAGTAATGAGTAGAGGCTGTGAGAGGTTTGAGGCACAGATTAGAGGAAGCTTAGATTGCCTTGAACAAACTGTCTGTAAAATCATGGACATTAAATGTGCTTGCTTCTGTTGTGGCCTCAGGTGAAAATTAGAAATATATTTTTTGACACTAGAGGAAAGACAACACTTACCATAAAATGGCAGAGAGATTGGCTGAACTGTGTCCCAGTGTTTTGTGGAAAGTAGAAATTGTAAGTGACAAACCTGGGTATTCAGCTGAAATAATTTCTGAGCAAAGTGTTGAAGGTACAGTCTAGTTTCTCCTTACTGCTTATAGTAAACTGCAAGAGGAAAGAGATTATTGAAGAAGAAATTGTTAAGCAAAAAGCAACCAGAACTTGAATATTTGAATAATTATCAGCTTATTCCTATTGAAAAAAAATAAAAAGTATGTTTTGGAAAGAAAACCAAGAATGTAGCTGGACAATTACTCCATAAAGAAATTATGGATGTGACTCATAGATCTAATCACTTATCTCAGCAGAAGCCAGGAATAAATATGGGCTTATATCAGCAGAAACACTGTCGGCTTGGACTAAAGGGGACAGACATAGCCCCAAATAAAGAAAGGCTATTGGAATACTGGAATCCTACAGGATGGGAGAATTCAATATCCATTTAATCGAGTTAAATGGCTGTAAACATATGTTATCCATCATCAAGGAAATGAAAGAATGACCCCAGAAGCTATTCAGAGATTGGCGGGACTGCCACTCTCACCATGGGCCCAGGTCTGGTGGGAGGATGGAAAGCCAAGGCTGTCTCTTTCTTGATTTCAGAATGAGGGGCACCTCCTTAGCTTCAGTGGACCAGGCTGCCACTTCCCAGGATGATAGAGACAGGACTGTCACTCAAGGCATCAGAAGACGATGCTATTTTCCAGAGCTAAGGCAACATTGCTGTCCCGGTGGACCCACAAAGCAGAGCCACCACCCCAGTGGGCCTGGAGCGCAGGGCATTAAGCCAAACAGGATTACTACTGAGCCTTAATATCTAATGGAATTTAGTCTGTTACATTTGAAACTTGCTAGGGATCTATGATTCCTTTCTTCTTTCATATTTATTCCTTTTGGAATGAGAATTTTCATCCTATTCCTGTCTTAGCAATGGATTGTCAATATACGGAACTTGTACAATTTTACAAGTTCACAGCTGGAGTGAAATTCTGCTTCAGGATGAATCATACCTCAAGTCTCTCATCATACTTGATTTAGATAATATTTACATGAGTTTTGGAAGTTAGAATTGATGCTGAAATGGGTAAAGATTTTGGACTGTTGGGATTAGGGTGAATGTATTTTGCATACGAGAAGGACAGGGATTTTGGAGATCCGAAAGTCAAACGTTATGGATTTATGCTCCCTTCATTCATACATTGAAGCCCCAACCATCCATAACTCAGAATGTGACTGTATTTAGAGCAAGAGCAAGAGGTGATTAACTTAAAATGAAGTCCTTAGAGTGGGTCCTAATCCAATGAGACTGATGTCTTTATAAGAAATACGGACACACAAGAACATGCCAGAGATGTGTGTGCACAAAAGAAAAGATCATGTGAGGACACAGCAAGAAGGTGGCCGTCTGCAGGCCAAGGCAGAGGTCCTCAGAAGAAACTACATCTTCCAACAACTTGCTCTTGAGCTTCTAGCCTCCAGAATTGTGAGAAAAGAAATTTCTGTTATTTAAAGCACCCATTATATGATATTTTGTATGGAAGTCCTAGCAAACTAACACAGGCAGCTTGCACTTGAGCTAGCAAATGAAAATTCTGAAAACTGAGACAGATTCCATTTTGTATATAGTATTGCCTTGCCCCTCTCCTTAAAATAAAGATTACTTTCTTTTTCATTCTTAAAATATAGCATCTCAAAGTCATGGTTTAAATAGTAATGTTGGAAGTAGTTGGTAAATCATTGTCTTTTTTATTTGTTCAGTTTATAAGTTACTTTTACTCTTATCATCTGACTCCCCCAAAAGCCATGTGTGATGAAAGGCATTACAGATATAATAATACCCTCATTAACTGACAAGACGACTGTTTCTAAAGTTAGCTAACTTGCCCAAATTTACACATGTAATAATTGGCAGAATAAAATCTCTGATCCAAGTGTTCCAATTCCAGTCCACTGAACTTCAATAATTCATGATCAACCAAAAAAAAAAAATCTCCAACTCCTACAAAGTACAAAGAAGCTTGAATTCTTTATCAAGATACAATTAAAGATTTGGGAAGGAGACAAAATGTTTTATATTCAAATGGAATAGATAAGTGAATGAGATCACATCCTTACTCATTTACCTAAAAAATTTGTGAAACACCATGAAAGGCGATGAGGAAGTGGGGCAAAATAATGATGACTAACCTTTTTAGTAAGGGCTGGCTGGTTAACCCTTTGGCCTATGTTTACCTGTGGTCTTCTTGATTTTTTGTTCCTATATTCACTCTGAACTTGGGTGGCCGGTTTGTAATATACACAGACAAAGCTAGACTGATTGCCTGAGTGACTGACTATAACCTGGGTTAAACTGTCTATTAATTTATTTAAAATTTTCACTTCTGATCTGGTAAAACCCATTAGAGCAGTCTTGAATGAAATACAAGTAATTTTGTAAATCCGTAATGCAGTTGCAAACGTGGCTCCTGTGTGTGTTCGTGCATGCATGTGAGTCCGTATGTATATGACTCCCTGGGGATGGCTCAGGTTGTATTTCCTTTGACTCTGTTTTCAAAACATTTTGATGTAAGCTCTTATTATAAATCAAATTACTACCTACATTTGACATTGCTGAAAATAAAAACCAACAATCTAAACAAAAGGAAATTAAGTGGGACAATCTAAACAAAAAGAAAACTAAGTGGGATAAATTACAGGACAGAGGGCTGTTACCAAGATATATTTCATACTGCCTAGGCTTGCATTTCTCTTCATTTGAAACAGTTCCTTCATAGCTCTCTAGCAATGTGTGCACAATGCCTCCCAAAAATGCTCCCATTAGATATGAGCAAGATTTTAGAATTTCCTTTTTTGTTATATTATTGTTAGGGTGGAAGCCATAACCTCTACAATACTTCCCATAGAGACTCTGTGGAGGAAATCAGAGATAACATTGACACAAAGTTACCTGGGGTTCCTGAATTCAGACAGGAAATTTTAAAAAATACATTATGGCTGGATGCTACAAAACATAAGATGCTGGGCCAGGCATGGTGGCTCATACCTATAATCCCAATGTTTTTGGAGACTGAGGCAAGAGAATCACTTGAGGCCAGCAGTTTGAGACAAACCTAGGCGACACAGCGAGACCCTATCTCTGAAAACGAAAGAAAAAAGAAAGATGCAAATATATATATATGTGATATTAAGAGTTTACGAAAATAAGATCACTGTGTTAATGCTCTGATGACAATACCTAACTTTATCTTCCTATTATTTGTTTCATCTTATCCAGGAGTATGTATAGAGAAATATACTATAGATTCAAGGATGAACTGGGAGGAGGCTATAAACAACGCTACAGTGTGGGTTAAAAACAAACTTTCTTTTTCAGAAAAAAAAATTTGCCCTGTTGGGTTGTCTTTGCCTTAACCTCTTGGCTATCTTGAAGCAAGGAAGCTGTCCAAGGTACTGAAAGTTATAGAATGGTTTGGCATGGCTCTTCGATGTGCTTCTCAAAGCAATAGCATAAATTTTAAGAATTATGCCATAATAAAGGGCAATATTCACACCATTGAAGGAATTTATGGATAATTAACTACTTCCTTCCCTTTAAGATACCCCACTATCAAAATCTATAACCTGTTGTCCTCTCATCCATATATCCGTATTTTCTTAATACAGACGATACTAGAGGCTGGGAGGGGTAAGGGGAACAGAGGGATAGGGAGAGATTTGTTAAATAATACACAATTACAGCTACGTAAGAGGAAAAAGTTCTAGCATTCTATAGCACTATAGGATGACTGTACTTAATGATAATATATAGCTTCAAATAGCTAGAAGGAGGATATTTAAAGTTTCCAACAGAAAGAAATAACACATGATTGAGATGATAAAAATACTAATTGTCCTGATGTGATACATTACATGTATCAAAACATCAAAACATCACTATGTGCCCCACAAAATGTACAATTATTAGGTATAAATAAAAAATAAAAAGTAAAAGAAAAGATGATATACTATTTGCTTTGATGTCCTCCAGCTTATTTGATCCTCATAATAACTCTCTGAAATAAAAAACTGCATTTCTATTTTTACTTTCTCCATTGTATAAATGGAAAAACTAAGACTCAAATAGTATGAGGATAAGAGCATGAAATTATTTGTTTGTGGACCAGAAACCAACTTTCAAAACCACAGAGTGTTTTCATTTAGAAAATAGATTATATGGTACCATAATGTGGTTTGTTTTAATTAATGACAAAGAGTACTTTGGAAAACATAGTAACCCATGGTACTAGTAAAAAGAAGACAAACACACCCATTGATTAGCTCAATACAACAGAAGGTTATCCTGTGTTTGAAATTCAATATAATTTTGCTGTTTTTCACAAGTGATTAACTCAGCCAACACAGAACAAAATTGTCTACTTTAAGCCTATAGAATAATAAATATGAAATACATTGCTTGAGTTTGTCAACTTCTTTTGCCCACTGATTTGATGAATATTTTTAAAGAATTTAACATATGTCAAGCATGATCTAGATGCCAGAGAAAGAACAATAAGATTATCAAAACCCAGCTTTCAGGAGCACACACGGCTTACTGCAGTAGACAGACATTAAATAAATAGCTGCCCTACAACATGGAAGGGAGAAATACAGGTCCAAAGATTGTTAAAAGAGTATGAGGGAGGAAATACCTCATTCAATCTGGGAAGTCACCAGAGGCTGCAAGTGTGCAATCTTCCAAATTTTAATGCAGTGCCTGACCATTTATAAGAACAAAGAAATTTCAAAAATTACTGCAGTAGCATCTATTGCTTACTTCATTTCCACTGTAGCATAACCATTGTTGTATTTGTGCTAAACTTCTGGGTATTCTGAAATACCTAGAAACTGGGATTATGAGTCAAGTGTAAATAGCACATTATGAGGAAGGAAAAATACCTTGAGATATGCCTAAAGAAGATTTGTGTGTGAGTGTTTGTATATGAGTTTATCAGATGCTCTTCATTTTTATTTTGTGTAACATCTTCATTAAAAACAAACAGGCATCCAGATAGACTAATCTTTACCTTCCTATAGAATTTAATGTCCAATAGAAATTAGCTCACGTCCAAGAAAGAAATAATTGTGTGTAGAATTGCACATTCATACCAAAAAGATATCTTGCTCTGGACGCCTTAGAACAATAAATGTGGCATTTCTTCATTTGGGTGACAGTTTATCTGCTCTATTTTATTCTGCACTAAAATTATCCCTTGTAAAAATGGTGTGTCATGTCACGTTCTTTGAAAAACCCAACAAAAATGTATTTCTTTCCATTGATGAAAAATATCTCAGCAATCTATCCTAGAGTCTAGAACTGAGAATCTAGGAAATGTAAACATTTTCCTCTTTGTTGAACCTTCTAGGCTAGAAATGTATACAGTGTCTTTCTATTTCCAGCATCTAGCATAAAGTCTGTTACATAATAAAAGCTCGAGAAATGTTAGATGAATGAAGAAGGGGTGGAAAGGACAGAAAGAGGGAGGCCAGCCTATTTTACTAGTCAGTGGAGTGCCCACATTCCAGCAGGCCTTACCTTTATAGTGCCTATTAGCTAACCTCCAGCAACCAAAGGGCTTTCTCTCTCTTTTGGGAGCCACTTTCTTTCCACAGACAGAAGCAATTACCAACCAATGGTATGTGTTATAAATACCCAACTACCTCACCCCTCAAGTGGGTATATTAGTTTACTATTACTAATGTAAGGGATTAACATAAACTTAGTGGTAAATTAAAACAATACAAATATCTTATTTCTGACGGTATAAAATCTAAAATGTGTCTAATTGGGCTAAAATCAGGTTGTAACAGAGTTAAATTCCTTCTGAAATCTCAAGAAAAGATTCTGTTTCCTTGTCCTTTCCAGCTCTAGAGGCCTCCTCTGTTTCTCAGCTTATAGCCCCCTTCCTTCCAAGCCAGCCACAGCTTCAAATCTATCTCTGAATTTCACCATCTGTTTTCTTCCTCCTCATTTAAAAGACCCTTGTGATTATACTGGGAGCACTTGAATAATGCAAGATATTCTCTTTATCTTAAGGCCAGCTGATTAGTGACCTGAAATACATGTGAAATCTTAATTTTCCCTTGACATGTAACATAACATAGTCTTAGGCTCTGGAGATTAGGGCATGGTTGTCTTTGGAAGGCCATGATTCTCTCTACAAGAGTAGGTTCCACCTGAGGCCACTGCTGTATACTGATCCACCATTTCCTGGTGTGATTAGACTCTAGTTGCACACAGTGTTTATCTTCTTGATAATGATACTTTAATTTGTGGCCTGCCTTTCCCTTTTCCCCATCTCACTTTCCCACTCGTTGCTGGTGCTTCCAGGAATCACTTCCCAAGTGATTTACTTGCACTCTAACCCTCATCTTAGGATATAATTCTGGGAAAACCCAGACTGAGACACCTGCCATGATAAATGTCATGCATTACCATGGGATGGATGGATGGATTAATAGATAGATAGATAGATAGATAGATAGATAGATAGATAGATAGATAGATGTTACACAATTGTATGAGCTCACATAATATTCTCTGATGTATTTGTTTGCATTGTCCTCTCAACTACTGATATAGGGGATTGTTTCTATCACATTTTGTATTTGTCTCTGAGATCTGGCATTGCAGTAGGCAAACAGTAGAGATACTGGCACCTTGGATAAAACAAGTTTTATATTTTCATTGTATTTTATGTTTTTCTTTTTTTTTTCAAAGCCTTTCCAGTGTTCTTCATTGCTGTGTGTAGAGCTATATGTCCACAAGACCGTGCTCCAATGATTTCTCATTGTTTCCAATGAGATACTAAAACTGAAGGCTTACCAGATTAGGCCTGCCCAACTTAACTTACTCTGCCTTGTTTTAGTCACTTGCTTTCAGTTGATTTTAAGACATATGTAGCTAAAAGTCAGGTGGCTAAACAAGTTTAACTAAACTCCCACTAGCTTCCTTATACATAATACCTCTAATATATATGTCACCATGGTAACAATTACTTAAGTTGTTTTTCAGGAACTTAGAGTTAGTTCTCATCCAGTTCAAGCCACTGAGACCACTGACCCTCCAAATGGGCCTGTGTGAGTATAGATGCGTGACTTTTTGATGTCAGAGGGCCAAAAACTCCACTCTCAGATTATGCTAATGACATAATTTGTGAATATGCATCCTATGAAGAACCATGAAGCCTGACTATGCTTGTGCAGATCATCAATTGCTTCATATTTTCTTACTCTCAATCACCTTTCCCCATGTCTTGGACCACCTTGCTCCTTTATCCCATAAAGAGCCCTATAACTCCATTATCGGGGAGGAGGATTTTAGAGCTGCTTTCCCATCTCTTTGTTACTCTGCTTTTTGTCTAAAACTTATTCTCCATGACAAAACTGTTGTCTCAGTGATTGGCTTACTATGCCACAGTCATAACAAGCCTGGCTCGGTATAAAAATCTTGTGTCATCCTTGTATTTTTCCTCTGTATGTAATATGTCTTTTTTTCTCTGGTTGTTTTTAAGATTGTTTCTTCAGCATGGTACTGGTAAAAAAACAGACACATAGATCAATGGAGCAGAATAGGAAACCAGAAATAAGACTGCACACCTACAACTATCTGATCTTCAATAAACCTGACAAAAACAAGCAATGGGGAAAGGACACCCTATTCAATAAACGGTGCTGGGATAACTGGCTAGCCATATGCACAAGATTAAAACTGGACCCCTTCCATATACCATATACAAAAATTAACTCAAGATGGGTTAAAGACTTAAATGTAAAACCCAAAACTATAAAAACCCTGGAAGACAACCTAGGCAATGTCATTCAAGACACAGGCATGAACAAAAATTTAATGAGGAAGATGCCAAAAGCAATTGCAACACAAGCAAAAATTGACAAATGGGATCTAACTAAACTAAAGAGCTTCTGCACAGCAAAAGAAACTATCAACAGAATAAACAGACAACCTACAGAATGGGAGAAAATTTTTGCAAACTATGCATCTGACAAAGGTCTAATATCTAGCATCTGTAAGGAACTTAAACATATTTAAAAGAAAAAGAAACAACCCCATAAAAAAGTGGGCAAAGGACATAACAGACATTTTTCAAAAGAAGACATATATGCAGTAACAATCATATACAAAAAAGCTCAACATGACTAATTATGAGAGAAATGCAAATCAAAACTGCAATGAGATACCATCTAATACCAGTCAGAATGGTTATTACTAAAAAGTCAAAAAATAACAGATGCTGTCAAGGTTGCAGAGTAAAAGGAACACTTTTACACTGTTGGTAGGAGTGTAAATTAGTTCAGCCATTGTGGAAGACACTGTGGCGACTCCTCGAAGATTTAGAACCAGAAATATTATTTGACCCAACAATCCCATTACTGGGTATATACCCAAAGGAATATAAATCATTCTATTATAAAGCCATATGTATGCATATGTTCATTTCAGCACTATTCACAATAGCAAAACATGGAATCTGTCTAAATGTCCATCGGTGATAGACTGGATAAAGAAAATGTGGTACACATACACCATGGAATATTATACAACTATTAGAAAACTGAGATCATGTCCTTTGCAGGGACATGGATGAAGCTGGAGGCCACTATCTTTAGCAATTAGCACAGGAACAGAAAACGAAATGCTGCATGTTCTCACCTACATGTGGAAGCTAAATGATGGACACATAGAGGGGAACAACACACACTGGGGCCTTTCAGGGGTGAAGGGTGGGAGGAGGGAGAGGATCAGGAAAAACAACTAATGGGTACTAGGCTTAATACCTGGGGGTATGAAATAATCTGTAAAACAAAGCCCCATCACACAAGTTTACCTATGTAACAAACCTGCACTTGTATCTCTGAACTTAAAATAAAAGTTAAAAAAAGATTGTTTTTTAAAATTAAATTAAATTACATTTTATTAATGATACAATTAAATTAAAATCATTGGTTTGAAACAATTTGATTATGATGTTCCTTTGTGTGGTTTCCTTCCAATTTCTTGTGCTTACGGTTCATTGAGCTCCTTGAAAAAAATCAACCATTATTGATTCATTTTTTTTCTGTCCTCCCTCTCTTCATTAAGAGTTACAATTACACTTATAATAGGATGTTTGAAGTTGCCCCACAGCTCACTAATGTCCCATTCATTATTTTTTCTCTGTGTTTCATCATGATAGTTTCTATTAGTTTTATTTCATGATAGTTTCTATTACTTTATTTTAAATAATTATTTTCCAATTCACTTACTTTTTTGTAGTCTCTAATCTGACATTAATCTCATCTAGTATATTTTTTATTTCAAACAGTATTTTTTCATTTCTAGGCATTTGACTTGGTTATATTTTTATGTCTTCTTTGTACTTAATTTTTGAACATAGGATATGTAGTCTTAATAACTATTTTACTGTTCTTGTCTGCTATCGCTATTCTGGATTTATCTTGATGCATGTTTTGTCTCAATATGGATCATATTTCCCCACTTTTTTGCATACTTGGTTAGTTTTGATTGGGTGCCAGGCATTGTGAATTTTACCATGTAGGATGCTTGATATTTACTTTTGTATTTCTATAGATATTCTTTAATTTCCTTCATAGAATATACTTACATTACTTGAAAATAATCTATATCCTTTATTTTTTGCTTTACAACTTTGGAGGTGGTATTCAAACAGTGTTAGTCTATGCCTAATTAGTCCCCACAACTAAGGCATGACACTCTGAGTACTATCCAATGTCCTGATGATTATGAAATTTCCAGTCTGACAGGTAGGAACAGGCACTATCCCTGGCCCAGTGTGAGTGTCAGGTATTGTTCCCACTAACCATTTTGGGTAGTTATTTCCCAAACCTAGTAATTTCCTCACCTGCATGCGCTGTGCAGTCCTCTACTAAATACCCAAAGCATTCCTTTACATATTGCTTCTATCACATGTCTATGCTTCGGTCATAATGTATCTACCTACAGATCTTTTGAGACTTTTCTCTGGACAAATCTCTTCCCTCCAGTACTTTGTCCTGTGCATTCTAGCCACCATGGTCTACCTGCAGTTTTCAGCTTTATCTCCTTTTCAAGATCACCAGGCTCCACCTGGGTTCTCCTCCCTGTGCTACACGTTGGAAACTGTCTTAAAGCAGTAGGCTGGCACAATCATATGACTTTCCTCATTTGTTTCCTACCTCAAGATCACTGTACTTCATTGTCTGATGTTCAGTATCTTGAAAACCTTTGCTTCATATATTCTGTCCATTTATTACTTTTTTGCTGTCTCATTCAGAAGGTCTCTTTTACTCCAACTGGGCCAGAAGCGTAAGTTCCTGTCATCATAGTTGATCTTTTCCATTACTTATTAAATAATAGATGTTTTCACTCTGTTTTCTAAATTTCCATATTATAAATACAAGTCTTTATCAGTGGTAAACAATACTTTACATCTCAACTCTTCGAAATTCGCCACTCACCTTTACAACATCTTTTATACCACCCATATGCCAAGACCTCTGCTCACCTTAATAAGCTATTACATACCAATATGTCCAACAGAGAGAAGTATCAAATCTGACTTGATATAAAAAGAGAAATATTTACCAAGAAGCACATGAAGCTTAAGCCTCAGGGCTCTTCACTTGCATAGGCACGATACTTAATGTTGTGTTCTTTTTTTCTTTTTAGACGGAGTGTTTGCTCTTGTTGCCTAGGCTGGAGTGCAATGGCACAATCTCAGCTCACTGCAACCTCCCCCTCCCAGGTTCAAGCGATTCTCCTATCTCAGCCTACCAAGTGGCTGGAATTACAGGGGCCCACCACCATGCCCAACTAATTTTTGTATCTTTACTAGAGACAGGGTTTCACTATGTTGGCCAGGCTGGACTCGAACTCCTGATATCAGGCAATCCAGCCGCCTTGACCTCCCAAAGAGCTGGGATTACAGGCATGAGTCACCACGCCCAGCCACTGTTGTGTTCTTAATTTTGTATTGTTATTCTTAAAATGTGCTTCCTAAATTGCATGAGGTTTGAGCCCCACCAAACCTAAATCTCCCCTGGATAGAAGGATTGTACTCAGATGAGATATGCAGTTTTGGAAGTCTGACTCTCCATACCTTGGTCTAGCATATTTTTTTCACACACACCACACACCACACACCCACACACACACACACAAATATTTCTGGCTTCTCCATGCCTCTGTTCTACATATCATTCAACATATGGTGGGTTCACAAAATACTTAATTTGCAAATAAAAAATGCTAATCCATGGCATCAAATATCTAATATAGATTGAATTTGCAATACGGAAATAATAGAGAATTACACTGCAAACTACCTTTTTGCCATTGTAAAATTACAGAATCAATTAAAAAACTGCTAAAGTTAAGAAAAAGAATCTTTTACTCTATAAACCTGGTTGAAATGAATCATAGGTCTTGTTGTTGCAATTATTTTGCACTTCACTACCTTTAACACTGATTATATCTAGAGGGATAATTAGTCACAGAGCCAGTAACAAATAACATCTCTCTGACATGTTGATTTACCAGTAATTGCCAGGTACAGACACATTTACTATGCTATATGCACAAAAATAACAGCACTTCCTTCCTCACTGCCTGTTTTACTTTTCCTCTGTTCCTGTAAAAGGCTACAGAAGTATTAACAGATGATCTAGAAAAGTTACTTTTAAAGTATCTTCAAACTGGGTCTTGGAAAATAGCCTCAGCACCCCTAATAGGTACAAACATTATCACTAGCTTAAATGTAAGAAACAGGTTTTTATTGAGAATCTACTATATGTCTTATACTATGATAGAAGCAATATTTAAATTGGAGTCTCCTATAAAAAATCTCCTTCTAGCAGTAAAGATAGACAGCTAAAAAAAAATAGTGCAATATCTTGTGACAAATGTTGGAATGAAATCTGTATGAAGAGATTGAGTTAAAACGGGCATTGGAATACAAGACTCTACTTTTGTAAATACATGCACAGATATACACAGAAGTGCATGTGCACACACACACACACTCAAAATGTCCAGACATGAGAGAAATCAGCAGGTATTATTAAGTTGCCTCAACCTAGCAACAGGCAAATGTGGAATGATTTACTTTTTCTAGTACCTGATACTATATGTGCTTTCTGAATTATCAGCACCAGGTGAACTGGTGATGGGAAAGGTAACTTACTCTTGTCAACTACAAGTATCAGGCTTATAATTTTTTCTGGTCACACTGGATTTTTTTGTGTATCATTTTCCATTTTAAAATGAAATGTCAGCTCAGACTAGAAATGCCTCAAGAAGCCTGTTTCCTCTCTCTCTCTCTGCTCCCCCTGCTCGTCCCTCCTGTCTACACCAGTAAGAAAGGCAGATGTGGTTGTGTCAGTGTGTGAGTGTGCCGGAAGGCACAGGGGACCTATTGATTTTAGGGGCAACAAGACATTGATTTGCATTTGCAGGTCTTATTACTTACAGCTGTTATTTTGTTTTTTGTTTTTTTGTTTTTGTTCCTCTAACACATGCTGGTTATTGGTTCCTTCTATGTTTCAGGCCTCCAAAAGCAGCTCCCTCAGGACATATTGGTTGCTCTTCACTGCTCTGCTGGTGGTGGCAGGGGAGACAGGAAAACTTTGTTCAGGTCCCTGACACAGAAGATCCAGCAAAAGCATGGTCATGTCCTTCTCTTACCCCTCATAATCTGTTCAACACTGCTCCACTGTTGACAGGAGACCTGGCAAGATGGCTTCAGTCAGATACCTTACATGACCTATTCTTAACCCACAGGAAACTCAGGTTATCCTTGCAGCTGTGATACTTCCACCAACCAGGGCTACTCTAATCTAGCCCCTCTGCACTCTAGACCTAACAACCTCGCCTCACTTCATCTTCCCTGCAAGAGCTGTTGATCTGATTCTGCCTCAGCACATCTCCAAAGAGATAAGCACCTGTCTCAGAACCAGAAGAGAAGGTGCAGGTGGGTAAACAGAAACCTGAGAGATACTGGAGTCAAAAATCACCCTCTTTAGATTCTATTCTATTCTCCCCAAGAATTTAACTCTTTCCAAGCTCTTCTATGACATCTGTGGCCTGAGGTAAGAGTAACAATGGAAGCCCACATAAATCTTAGTGTTTAAAAGTAGTAAGTCAGGACATCAAAGTTGTTAAATAAAGTATGCTCTATTCCTCTTACTTGGAAATACCACTACATAAAGATCCAAAATGCCAGTTTTAAGTTCAAGCATTCTCAGAGTTCCTGCCAAAACACGGCAGCTGGAAGAGGGGTGCCCAGTCCCCCAACGTCAGAGCTGTGCAAGAGGAACAAAAAGGGAGGTGACATCTCACTTTCTCACTCTCATCCCTCAGCTTCAACTTGCGTGGCAAGTAGTGTAATACACCCCTAAGTGGACCACTCAGTCCCAAGTCCAAATTCTGCCCATCACTTGCCCACAGTCATGCCTTAGAGTGATTGATTAGGACAGAGTTTAATTCTTGGGGAGAATAGAGTCTAAAGAGGATGGTCATCCACTCACTGATTGGCATTTGGCCAATGAGAATCCTGTAAGAGGCCTACCAGGCCCTGGGAGGCTTGAGGCAGTGGCTCAGGCTCCAAGCATTTGTTATTCTCCTTGCCCAAAACAAAAGCAGAGCCTGCCCAAATGCAGGGCACAGAGCAGGGGCCCCTCTTTCCACTGACATTCTGTGGTTTTTAATCAAAATGAGAAAACTACTAGGAAAATAAAACTAAAACCAAGGTTGATGTTGCCAGGCAATAATGCTTCATAGTTCATTGCAGGCATAATATATTTATATGCATATCCATAAACATACTATAATAAAGAAGGAGTGCTGCCAAGAGCAAGTCCAAATACACTGGTAAACACAATATTGTGAATGGTCTCAATTCCCCTAACAAGTCTTTCTGATTGGAAATTTAAGCATACAGCCATATGCAGTCAAAAGAGACATATAAAATGGCTCAGAAATTGTAGAAAGAATAGGAAATGAAGACAAAGAAAGCTATTCCATTTAAACAACATGGAAAATTCTTCTACCCAAACACTATGAAAGACATTAACTTTTACGGAACTAAAAATTTAGCTTCCAAACACATAAATGGGAAAAAAATCAAGAATATGAAAGGAAATTGGCACACTCACTCTTACAGTTGGATAATCTAACGTTCTAAGAAATCAACAGACTATATAAGCACGCATAAATAAAAATATAAAGAATATATTTAATGCAATTAATAATTTGATCTAATATGCATACGACTTTTCACCCACCACAATGAAAATACATACTTTTTTCAAACACATATAGAACATTACCTAAAATAACAGTGTAGCAGAATACAAAGGAAATCTCAGAATATTTCTAAAGTTAACAAAAAGTCCCATTCACAAGTATGAAATAAAATTCAACATTCGTAAACAATGAAAGAAAAAAAACCTATACAATAATAAAATAAAAAACACAAGGGAAGAATGTTAAGATAAATCTTGTGTTAAAAACTTGGATTAAATAAATATTATCAGGGAAATCACAAACTACTTATACAAAAACAACAATCAGCAATAAAACTTAACACCTATGAATTATAGATGATATTGTATTCAAAGGAAAATTTATAGCTACAAATATATGATACATAATGAATATTAGGGACCTATTAAAATATAAATATATCAAAACAAAGTTATAAATAATTAGTAAAAAATAAAACCTTATGTGTATAAAATAGAAAATTTTTTAAAATAATGTTCTTGAAAAGACAAACATGCTCAATTAATTTCATAACCTATCTCCTATTAAAAGCAATAAAGAGAGAGAACAAATATAAAACAAATAGCATGAAAAAGGACAAAGCTATAGATAAAATTTGTATTTATTAATGATGTCACATATATGATTTTATTAAAATATTACTTGCAGTATAAAAAATTTCATACAGGCCAGGCGCGGTGGCTCACGCCTGTAATCCCAGCACTTTGGGAGGCTGAGGCGGGCGGATCACGAGGTCAGGAGATCGAGACCATCCTGGCTAACACGGTGAAACCCCGTCTCTACTAAAAATACAAAAAATTAGCCAGGCGTGGTAGCGGGCGCCTGTAGTCCCAGCTACTCGGGAGGCTGAGGCAGGAGAATGGCGTGAACCCGGGAGGTGGAGCTTGCAGTGAGCCGAGATCGCGCCACTGCACTCCAGCCTGGGCAACAGAGCGAGACTCCGTCTCAAAAAAAAAAAAAAAAAAAAAAAAAAATTTCATACAAGTACAACTAATGATCTAAAAGATAGGACTAATTTCCTAGGAAAAGCTACATGGCCAAAACTGGGTCAAAGAGAATTATCTAAACAGTAAAATAACCACTGAGAAAATTGGTATACTAGTAAGATGACTTGAAGAAATCAAGCCTGCACTGATGTACAGGTAGACCCTATCAGACTTCATGTCTTAATCATTCTTATATTAGGAAATCTGTTTCCAAAGGTAGAAAATAGAAAGGAGTAATGACTCACACCTGTAATCCCAGCACTTTTGGAGTCCAAGGTGGTAGGACTGCTTGAGCCCAAGAGTTCAAGACCAGCCTGGGCAACAAAGCAAGACTCCCATTTCTACAAAAAATATAAATAAATAAATAGAAGAACAGAAAATATAAGAAAAATCAACTCATCTGACAGAGCCAGCTTAACCCTGATACTAAAACCAGAAACAAGAGGATAAGGCAGTGAAAGGTAGACTATTTTTACTCATTAGAAAAAGGTTATATTATATATACATAATATCATATTTTATATATATATACACACATTACATTTATATATAAAATAAATTTATTAAAAATTTAGTAGCATATTAAAAGAACATATTATGACAAGGTAGAGCTTTTATCAGAAATTCAGGGATAAAGAGTTCAACATTTAGCTGTATATTAATGTAAATCAATTCATTAATTGATATAAAAAGTAAATTACCTTTGAATGTGTTGAAAAACATTTATAAAATTCAAACTCAATTCCTTATTAAAAGCTCTTAGTACAAGAAAAAGCATGAAAAAAACTACTTAAATTGATAAAAGTTATCCATCACCAAGGTAAAGTATACATTATACTAAATGTTCAGAAAAAAGTCAGCATTTCCATTAATGTTCAAAACAATACAAGGATTTCCCCATCATCTTATCTTATTCAATACTGTCCTGAATACCTACACCAAATAATAATAATAATTTAGAAATAAGAAATAAGAGTTAGGAAGATTAGAAGAAAGAAACAAAACTGTCTTTATTTTTGTCTTAGAATATCAAAGACTATCAACTCACAACTCTTAGGACACACACCAACAAATCATCAAAATATACAGATTCAAGGTCAACATACAAAAAATTCACACTTTCCATCACACTATAAAGGAGTTAGATAATGCTATTAAGATCCCATTTGTATCAGCACAAAATTGTAAAATATCTGAGGATAAATCTAATAATTAATGAGCAAGGACAAAATTATGGAAATGACATAAAATCGTAGATGATTTAATGAAGGTCTACAATGGTACTAAGTGGGAAAACTCAATATCATAAAAATATTTAATACATTATTACACACCCTACTATGCCTATCAAAGTCCCAAATGACTTTTCTATGAAATTTGACAAGTTCTAAAATTTATAATTTTATATTAAATCTACAAAAGAAAAAATATAAACTGTATTAAAGCTACAAAAGAAAGAATATAAACTCTGAAGCCAGATGGCCTGGATCTATATTACACATCTGATAAGAATTTGTCTAAGTCCCCACATCTAATAAGTAGTAGATAGAAAGATGGAAGAATTCATTGATAGATGACAGAGAGAGACAGAAATTTTTCTCAGATATCTTACCAGATATCAAAATATACCATAACCAGAGCCATCAGCAAAAACTCAGGCCTGTGCCAGGGTCACCCATGTAGGTATGGCCTAGGATGGACCTTTAATACTTCAGCACTTTCCGGAAATTCATCAGGAACACAGCTGGTTGTCTGTTTTCTTTACCCTTGTATTTGTAATGTTCTAATGCCCAATGATGCTTGGTATATATTTTGTATTAAATTAATATTAAATGGGTAAATGTTACATTTTAATATGTTTGGGCCCAAGAATAAAATAATTATCAATGGAACAAAATGAAGAAGTTTCAAGGAAACATATACACTTCTATGGTATCCATAATAAAATGAACAAAACATAGTCACAGAAGGTGAAATACAAATGCTCAATAAGCACGGAAAAATATGGGACACCTAATTAATGAACATGGAAATGGAAAGACAACAACTGGATATATCTGTTTCTCCTATCAAATATGCAAAACTCAGAAAAGGTTTAAAAAAGCCATCACTGATGAGGCCGTGTGGTAGGGGGTTGACTCTCTGTGGAATGGCCTTCCTGGAAGACAGTCTGGCAGTAGTATCTTTGATAAGGGCATGCACACTGTCTGATCCAGTATTCCATTCTAGACACAGGGTCACATACTCACCCAGGTGCACAAAGAACAATGTCAGAAATTTTTACGAGGGTATCGTATTCAGTGAAAATCTGGAAACAATCTCAACGTTCATCTGTAGGGGAAGAGTTAAATTCACTACTGTACGGTCATGAGATGGAATTCTATGCAGATGTTTTTATTGAATTTTTTTGTAATTTTCTAATATTCTTCTTTTTTTTTTTTTTTTTTTTGAGACAGAGTCTCACTCTGTTGCCCAAGCTGGAGTGCAGCGATGCAATCTCGGCTCACTGCATTCTCCGCCTCCCGGGTTCAAGTGATTCTCCTTCTATGCAGCTGTTTTTTAAAAAAAGAATAAAGTTATTCTACATATAAATTTCTCCAACTCAATACAGTTAAATGAATAAAGGAAACCACAATATATAGAATAAGATTCCATTGGAGTAAATTATACATTTTCACATATCTGTGTATATCTTGATGCAGAGAATATGTCTGGAGGGTCTTACACAAAATTGATAACATTGCTTATCTCTGGGAAGGGATTAGCATGGGAAAATGGATGCAGATTAATGTGAACAGTTATTTTATTGCTTGAAATTTTATAAACAGAATGTACTCATGTATTTCTTGTATGATTAAAATAATCAGCAAAAAACAATAATATAATAACCCAAATGCTACGAAAACACAGATGAAAGAGTAATTAATACTTCCTGGTTGGAGGTGGAGTAGGACAGAAATTCTGCCTCTACATGACTAATAACATCCCACTGAGGGAACAAAAATAAAGAAAACTAATGAAAACATTCCTTCCTTCAGCAACAAAGCATGTAACTCCACCACGGAGCTGTAAGGTTACATGCCCTGAGGCTCGGACACAGCTTTTACATTGACAGAGCAACCCTTAGCACTGCATCACGAAAGTGGACGTGTGTCCCGTCGTGTAAAACAGTCCAAGCGGGGACTTGGATGGATGACATGACAGCTCACTCTCACACTAACAATTCACCTGACTTGACTCAAATTACATTGCTAAGGATTAAAAGGCAAAATTTAGACAACAAACGTAATTAAAATACATGTATGTATGTTTAGGTGTAATCGTTAAATTCAAACTATTTTAAGCATTTTTGGTAACAGCTGCATACAAAGAACAACATACTATTCCCTACTAAAGAGCCCTCGTGGCAGATCATATTTTCCAAAGATGAGCAGAACATCTCCCATCCCACACATTTGTTTGCATTGTGACTTGTCACTCACTTACCCATCGAGAGACAGAATCTATTTCTTCTCTCCCTTGACTCTGAGCAGGCTGTGTGACTGCTCTGAGCAACGGGGTGAGTTGTGTCGGTTATAAGCAGAGGTCTTAACTGGCCTGGCAGCTTCCACTACCTACCTCTTGAAAGCCAATCACTACGCAGGAAGTGCATTTTCCCTGACCACCATACTGTGGAAATCCTAAAACAAGAGGACAGACCCTGGAGGATGGGATGCCATGTGAGAGCAAGACCAGCTCCAAGGAGGTTGGACATGTGACTGGAGGAGCCATCTTGGAGGGGAACCTCTATCCCCTGCCACCCTAGCCAAGAACACACTGATCAGAGACTACTCCGCTAGCCAAGCTTTCCCTGCATTTCTTACCTGCAAACTCATGAGCGAAGCTAAATAGTTGTTTAGTAAGTTTTGGGGTAGAATGTTATGCAGCAGTCAATAACTGGAACATCTCTGACTCACATGGCATTACAGACACCTACTATCTTTAGGGAGACAGGAACATACATTTCTATCTAGGATTTATCAGCTAAAATACATAAGTAAATCACATTCTTTTGTCAGAAAAGTGTCAACTCCAAAGCTCAGGGTATAGAAACCCTATACATTACTATCATACATAATAACATATCTAAAGGATTAAAAACTACTATTTCTACTTTAGATTTCATGCAATGGTGGTAGCAAGAGGAAAGGAAATTACAACCCTAAATGTGTTGACTGGCTTCTACTGGCAGGCCCAGTGTGATATTTTATAGTTCATTTAATAACCAATGAAGTGGGTATTAAGCTCCACAATTTATAGATAAAGAAACCAAGGCTGAGATTTCTTTAACATGGCTGAAGCCATACAATACATGGCTGAGCTAAAATTCTGATTCAGTTCTGCCCAATTCAGATCCTGGCTTTTTTTCCACAGAGTCAAGGTTCTCAACCTTTAGTGCTCATCAGAATCACATGATCAGGCTGTTAAAACTGACTATTTGGTCCTAAACAGAGTTTTTGGCTTAATAGGGCTGATGGGCATCACTGAAGTTGTATTCCTAACATAGTTCCAGGTGATGATTCATAGACTCCACTTGGTAGAGCCACCAAAGCATGCTGCCTTTCTATCCAACAATGACCTTTTCTGAAAAGGAACCTGGAGCAAATACCAAAAACGTCGGCTACTGCCTTCTGAGTTGACAGTGCTTCTTGTGGGACAAGTTCATAGAGAATAAACTCCTTCTATACTAACAGGAGCAAAAGTTATCAGTTAACATTAATATCTAACTAACGCAAAATGTGCTGAATTATATCAAATTTTATCACAGACCTTTTACAAAGAACAGCTGGCCAAAATGGACACAGTTAAAGCTGTTTCCTTTCCAATTGTCTCCTGCATCCTGCTAGTGGCAAAATGCCATTGCACAGGATGTGAAAAGTGTTATCTCCATATTGTTACCCAAAGTTTACACTGTATGATTCTAGAAATGAATACAAAAATAAAGGAAATTGAGAGATGTGTGAAGTGCAAAGTAGTATTAGTTCATTTGTTCATTAATTCCTTTATTCAGCAAACAAATATTCTACGCTAGAGCCTGATCATGGTGTCTTGGGAAGTAAAGAGATGAAGCAGATTTAGAAGATCTCCCTGTCCTCAAGGTGTCTACAATGTGATACTGGAGAGTGGGCTGCCTAGAAACAGTGGTTGTACATCATGAAACCATATCCACAAAGCCAGAGTATCAAATTTTAATATTTACTCTATAAAATATACCAGGGAAAAAGAGAAATTTTACCCTCTACTTAAATGATCAAGTTAAACTTGCAATTCATCATTATTCATGATGTGTATTAAATTATACATGTTAATTCATATATAGATAATTTGCCACCACATTTCCAAACCCAAGGCACACCTCCTTCATTATAGCATTCTGAAGAGAGCTTAAGGAGATGAAATTATAGTCCATTAAGTAAGACAGTGGTGCTAGCTTAGAAGGTGCAGGTAAGCCAAACATGAGGTCCCCACATCCCCTTTAGCACAGCCAGAAAATGCTAAGATTGAATTTTGAATACCAAGTTTTGGTCATGCAGAGAAGAAGGATTAGAATAAGGATAGGCTTGGAGGCAACTCTGTGGATGAGGGGTCTTTATCAAGAGGTTTCTTCCTAAAGCCAGGGATTTGTAGAGGGTGTCACCACCTTGAAATAGGAAGTGTTGAACTTCATCGAGCCTGAAATCAGCGGATGTGGCATTCTCCTCCAGGTTACCTTTTCCTCTGTCCTGTTTTGTTCAAACAGGGAGGCGATCCAGCAACTATGGCAAAGGAACGCCCAGGCTGCAGGACAGTATGGAGGAAATCTCATATATCTCTTTAACCAGTAAACAAAGTGTAACACTTGATACCAGAATTAGTTTGTTCTTATTACCGAGACACTGCACTAAGTGGAACAGACAAATTCTAGTTCCATTACTGCTACTATGCTGCTATATGACTTACTCAATTATTTCATTCTTCTGACTTTCAGTTTTCACTTCTGAAGATGGACATTAAAATTACAAACCTTTCATAAGGTTCCATTGAGGAAGAAATCAGAAAATGCAAACTAACTCGGTAAATTATAATGTGGGATACAAATGAGAAGGTTGAAAGGTAAGAAAGTTGCCTTTAAGTTACTACATCCTAAAAAGGCCACAACATTAAAAAATTTATTGGATAAAGAAATAGCCATGAGAATTTGTTGAAGTTATAGTCATCTATGCAATTACATAAATAAATTAAATTTTAGTAAGAAAACTCTCCCTCTCTCTGCTCACCTAACCCTGAAACACAATAAAACTATGTTCATTTGAGTTAAAATACATAACAGCAAGAAAAATTTAAAAGTGAACAATGTGAAGAAGGATTGTGAATAGAACATGTGCCGCAACCATCCCACAAAACCCACAAAGAAGTTACAGTAATTAACAGAGGGTAATATAGGCATAAGAAAATGTGGAGAAATGAATGTAACCCACCTAGAAAATCTAGAAACAAATTCAGGCATGCATATTAATTTAGTATATGAAAATTAGAATTCCAAATTAGTGAGAAAAGTAAAAAATAGTAAATGGTAATGAGAAAATGAGTTACTGATTTAGGGAAAAAATAAATAAACTTACACAATACATTACACTCTACATATATCCACCATATATGCATGTAACCTCTATGTAACATCTTAAGCCATAAAAAGTAAAACTATGCATTTACCAAAGGATGTTAGTGGAAACTATTCATAGTATTGGGTTGGGAAGGTCTCCCTAAGCAAGACACAACCTAGAATGCATAATTTTCACAAGCCCTTCTGTATCTCTAAAAAAAAAATGAAGTTAAAAGTGGAAGACTTGGAGAACATATTTGCAATATATTTTAACAATAAAGACCACATCAGGAAAAATAAAAAGGTCCTAAAAGCATGAAGAAAACCACAACAAATCCAAAGGAGAAGTGAGCAGTATAAATTAATATACAATCTGTAATAAGATACAAATTGTCAGTAAGCAATCCAGCAAATATAGTATAGATTTTTTTTTCTGAAGAGAATCTCATATATGAGCACACATATAAATGTATATGAGAGCGTTAATTGGTATAGGGTGCTTTCTAATATGATATTTTTGGGAATAAGTGCTAGAAAGCATGATTCAAATTGGTTCAAACCATGAGGATATGTATTATTTCATAGACTGGGAATTCTTGGGGGTAGTATTCGTTTCACAGTTATTTGAGGCAGTAGCACAATGACAACACAAGGGAGTTCTCTGATCTGACATCTACAACACTGGCCTCACGCCAATGCTGGGTCCCCTTCCTGTCATCAGATGACTATCAGTGACTGTGCAACATTATTCCTTATTCATATTCCAATGATTATAAAAGTCAACAACAAAAATATTTATACATATATATTGTGTGTGGGTGCAAACAAGGCAACAGGAGGATAAACACTACACCACTGTTTCTGAAATATTCATTTCATCATCACTCCCCTAAAGAAATGTAGACATTTATTTCCTAATCACTCCCATGAAATCCCCTCGCCATGAAATTTTAATATCCCACATAGACTGTATATCTGGTTTTGGTTTTGTTATTTTTTTTTCTTTGAGACAGAGTCTCACTCTGTTGCCCCAGCTGGAGTGTAGTGGGGCTTGTTTTTGGCTCACTGCAACCTCTGCCTCCTGGGTTCAAGTGCTTCTCCTGCCTCAGCCTCCCGAGTAGCTAGGATTACAGGCATCCACCGCCATGCCCAGCTAATTTTGTATTTTTAGTACAGACAGGATTTCACCATATTGGCCAGGCTGGTCTCGAACTCCTGACCTCAGGTGATCCACCCACCTCGGCGGGATTACAGGCATGAGCCACCATGCCCGGCCTGTATATCTGTTTATGTGTTATATGTATATCTGTACTTTACGCATATGAGTAAAATTTTTTCACTCCTCCCCAAAACAAATCTTTGCTCCCTTGGGCACAATACCATCTATGTGGAAAATTCACCCACTAAATTCCTTGACAGTTTCAAGTTTTTCTTGGACAGGAAACTTGGAAGAGGTGAAGGGAGAGGAGAATTTCATGTTTTCCTCAATATTTTTCAGTATTACAATATAACTCTCTTATGTTTCATTCATGTTTTTAATTTGAAAAACATAACAATAGCTTATAAACGTGTTTTTCCTGAATTGGCCACTCTGCAAAAGAATACCATTTGCCTCCTGGAGATCTGAATAAACAAAGATTTGTCATCTACATACCTCCAACCACCAAACTGTGAATTCACAATACCACATGGAAACTAATAAAGGCAGAACTTGCACGGCTCAGTCAGAACAGGATGTGGCCATTCTATCATATCATTTAGAGATGGTGTGATGGTCAAAACAATTGCCAGGGCTGTAAAATTCCCTGCTGTAGTATGTGTCAAAGTATCTGACTAACAGACCTTCATATTATAAAAGTGTTAACAACCCCTAGTAGTTGACTACTCCAATCTGGAAAGGCCACCCTATGAGACTTATATCAAATGTGGCAGTGCCCTCACTTATTTTAGAAGAATAAATGTTAAGGTTGGCAATTATTTCCTCCCCTCCAAACCTGCATGAAATAAGAACAAATATTAATTTAAAAAGCTATAGGTCTTAGCAGTTTACGTACAAATTTTACTTAATCAGCTGACTATTCCATAAAATAGATATTATCCCAATTTGACAATTGTGAGAAGGCACTGAGAAGTTGAATCATTTATCAAATGGTGCTAACTTAATTTCCAAGGACTCTAATTCCCAACTCTTCATTACTGTTCTCAGTCTACTTGATGTAATTGCTCCTATCCAGAAGCAAGTGCTGATCACTGGTACATGCCAGGCACCACCTAGGTGCTGGGAATAGAGTAACAGAAAGACAGACCAGGTCCCTGCTATTACAAAGTATTCATTCTACTAGAAACGGAAGTAAAATAAAACACATAAGAATATTTCAGACAGTGATAAGTACTATGAAGGAAATAAAGCAGGGTAGTATGACAAAGTATAAATTTGTGTGGGGTTGGGAGCACTGACTATTTTAAATATTTTAAATGGGGGCAGAGTCATGATGCAAGGGAGAGAATGATGTAAGGGAGAGAAGAGCAGCAGGCAGTAGCCAATATAAAGGCTTTGAGGAGGGAATAACACTATTAGGTAGAGAAATACCAGGTACTATAATGAATGAGCTCTAAAATTTCAGTAGCCTAACAACACCCTAAGTTTTATTCACATTCACAGTCCAATGCAGGCGTTCCTGGTTGATGGACAGCTTTCCTCCACGTGGTGATTCAGGGATCTAGGCTGCCTCCACCTTGAAGTTTTGCCATCACCTAGGGCTATGGAGTCCCTTGCATCCAGAGAATGAGGGCAGCACACTTGCTTCCTAATAACCCTATCCAAGAAGCACCATGTTACTGGTGAGAATTAATCTTATGGGTTCAAAGAGAGCTGGACATTGCAGACCCAGGAGCAATCCCACAGCTATGGAAGACAGGCATGTATTCTGCTGTTAGCTATCTATGGCTCAGAGATTAATGTTTTAGGGAAGAGTAAGAGTCTAGTGTGGCTTCAGTATTGTGAGTCTGGAGGAGAGTGGTAGAAAGGAGTTCAGAGAAAAAGACACCAGGTAGCATAGGGCCTAATAGGGGATAGTGAGGAGTTTGGTAGTATGTTAAATGTGATAGGAAGTTACTGGAGGTTTTAAGTAAAATAGGGACTTGATCTTGTGAACGTTTCTAAAGAATCCATCTGGCTTCTACTTGGAAAATATAATCTGTAGTAGGGAAAAATCAGAGAAACCAGTTAGGAGTCATCTATAGTAAATAAGGCAAGAGGTGATGGTGTTCAGGACCAGCTGTGGTGGACAGTTAAAAAGTGGTCAGCATGCAGGCTATATTTTGAAAGTAGAGTTACAGGATATATGGGTGTGTGAATGAGAGGAATCAGGATGGCTAATGCATTCTCTTGCAATGTTTTAGTCACTAAAACTGCATAACAAATTACTCAAAGTTTAAGGGTATGTCTGCCCTAGTGTATGGACCATCACCAGATGACTCAAAAGCTAGAGGTAGGAATGATTTTAAAGCTGGTTTATTCACATCTATGGCAAGTGATGCTGGCTTGAGCCTGGAACTCACTGTCCCTCTGAGTTGGCCTTTCCATGTGGTTCCTCCATGTTGGCGAGTGTAGGTTCCTTGGAGCTTGGTGAATGGCTTGCCCCAGGGCAAGCATCTCCTAAGAGGGCCAGAGGGAAGTTGTTTTGCCTTTTGTCCCAGCTTTGGAAGTCACCGAACATCACGTCCACTGTATTCTATTGGTGGGGACAGTCAAAAGCCACCACAAAGTTTCAAGCAGAAAGATTACAGACCCCAACTCTCATAGGATGAATACCAAAGTTACACTGTAAGAAAAGTACGTGGGATGAGATCTTTGCTGTGGTCATTTGGAGAAATACAATCTGCCACATCTAAGCAACAGGACAAAATGAAGTCATTAATTAAGATGAGGAACACCAGGTGATGATCAGATTTTTCTAGGCAAGGGACTCAAAATTCTGTTCTGGATATAAAAAGTTTACGGTGTCTATTACACATAATTGGAGATACTGAGGGAGCAGCTGGATAAATGAGTGCAGAGTTTATTGGAGAAGTCAGAGTCTGAGAAACATATTTTGGTATCATCAGCATGGAGAATATTAAAGTCATGAACCTGATGAGATCACCTAAACAGAAAGTTTAGCTGGAAAAAAAGGATAAATCAGGGCTACACTCAGGAACACTCAATTCCTCAAAAGTATCAACTTTTATTTTGCTGTGATTTTCACTTTCCAGCCTATTCTTCAGCTACTAAGTAGGTACTTGAATATATTTAAAGAATAAGATGCTGTAATGAAATCTAGTGAACATGATTTTTAAGCCCATGTGCCACAGGTCAAGATTGACAGGACATTTGATTGAATTCTCATAATCACCCTTAGCTGGATACAGATCCCAATCAGTCCTTATCATTGACAAGGCTATGAAATGCAGAACTAAAATAAATGGCCACTGGTATTTCTGCAAAAGTGGTGCACAACTTGGCCTCCCAGAGGAACATCAGCTCCTCTTGTCTGATGGCCTTCAAACTGGGACATCAGCTCCTGTTCTACAGAGCTTCCAGCCCTCAGATTTCAACTGGGAAATAGGGGTCTTCATACTTTGGACTTAACCAGATCCAGCTTCCACAATTGCTTGAACAAATTCCTTATGATAAAATCTCTCACTCTCTGTATGTGTGTGTATATATATATAAAATATATATAGTATTATATATTATATATTCTATATAACATATATTATATAACAGGTATATATCTAATATAACAGAACAAACATATATTTTATAACAGGTATATATCTGTATCTACATATATATATAATGTAACAGAACATACATATATGTTCTGTTTCTCTGAAGAACACTAGTACAGACTTTAGTTATATTTTTTCATGAGCACAACTCATGCCAGTTCAGTAATCTGAATCCTGACATAAATAACATGTGAAATCATATCAAGACAGTCAATGCTATGCAAAATCCTAGGTGAAAGTGAGGCCCTTGAAACTGCTAGTGGTTACAGTGCAGCAGTGGCTGGTGTGACACAGGCAAGGTGATATGAGCAGGACTGCTTGTGAAATGCTCTTTCCTCTTTTCCTGGATTTTGGCATTCATGTTGATTTTTAACAACCTATCTAGAACAAATGTCTACAATGCCTAAACCCTTTTTTAGAATGCCCTCATTCACACCCACCCCTCCTTTTGTGAATGCAGATATTTTTATGTTTTATTCTGGGTGTACAAAATGATCATTTTAGAAGCAGACTGATTTGGAGCTGATTCCCTAAGACATAGCTGGAAATTGTGGGGTCCAAAAGAAAAAATAGAGAGAGAGAGAAAGCAAGCTCTTGAGTTCAGCTTGTTTTCTTGTAATTTCTTCTTTGTTCTGATAGAGTTCAGAGAATTTACTCAGCAAACTGGTATGTTAATCTAATATTTGAATCACTAGAGAGTGATTTTTAGAAGTATCTGTTGCATGCAATCAAAGAAAGAAAATAACTTCACTTCCATGAGATTAAAAAAGGACATTAACTATATAGTATACATTTTCATAAGTGTCATGACTGCCAGTATTCAAAAGGCTCAAAGTGATAAACAAAAAGGAAATTTCTGTCAGCTCCAGCACAGAAAAATAGACATTAGCAGCAAACATTTCCCATCCACAACAGGGCTGCTTCCTAAATTAACTCTGCTCTTACCACCTCAACTCTCATCAGCCCCCTCATCCACAATGAATTCAAAATGTTCCATGCTTTATTTTTAAAAATATTTAAATATATAGAAATACCCCAACTCTTGTATACCTGCCTAATTATTTTTAAAGATGTAAAAGATAAAGCAAATATATTGATTTAGAATTTCATAACTTTCAGCTTGATTGGAAAATACTGAAATGAACAATATTCACTATCCAATTTTAAGTCTAATTCAATATATCTGACTTCCCAATATTCAGATTAAAAAGTTGAAAAGCTCTTTACAGTTCTACCAAAAATGTTGAGATGTTAATGAGTCAGTATCTTCCTGCTTAGACAACATAAGCCATAAACAAAGACAGGATGAAAAAGTTCTGCTTTCATTTTAGAAAAATCAAAGAAACTGAAAATTTGAGACTGGAGTCATCAAAAACTCTGGTGATATGTTTTATTTTCAGATCCTGATGACCACTAGAGCAGAATTAAACAGTGCCATTTTATGTTTGCTATAAACTATGTCATAACATCACAAAGGCAATGATTCACATTCTGGGAAGAAAGGCAATGGAGTCTATGATACTATTTAAATGTTCTGTAATGTGATACTTTATCAATCTCCTATTTTCATGGGTTACTAACCAACATAGAAAAAGAGATGGACTTGGTGATTCACAAGAATGTATCAGAATGGACTGAGGTACAGACTGAGGTCTTTTCAGAGCCCCAGAGATAATCAAATACACAGTAATTACAGGAAAGACAGAGCCCTGCTGAGAACCAAGTTATAAGATTCTCTGGGGTGTTAGGTCTATTTCCTCCGAGATAATAGCCATCAAGAGAAGGATGGAAAGACAAACAGAAACCACCTCAAGGGGCATACCCCTCTCCATAGGTTTCTCATCCCAAGCAAAGGATGGGGCTCTCAACCAACAGACTTGTGAAGTTTGGGAGGATCTTCAAGAATGGAGACAAACAGCTAGTTCTATTGTGGATATCTACCTAGCCACGGGATCACAGACTTTTGCTACTGGAATTCAGGAAGAGTGTTAGAGAGAAATGACCTGGCAGTACAGGCAAGAGGAGGGGAGAAAATAAATGTGAGCCCCTAAGTCCCCTGTCAAGATCCAGAGTCAGTGCTATGGATGGCAGATGAAATTGCAGGTGACCAACTTGCAGGGCCTGCTGCAGATGAGGCCAGAGAGACAAACAGCTCAGAGAAGCATTAGCCTGGCCAGCCAGAAGTTAATGGCCAAGTGTCCAATGAGACCAGTTAAACAGGATTGAGGCCAAGCGTGGTGCATCATGCCTGTAATCCCAAGTCAGGAGGATCACTTGAGACCAGGAGTTTTAGACCACCCTGGGCAACATAGCAAGATCTCTTCTGTACAAAAATAAAGATTTTTAAAAAAAATAGCCAGGCAGGGTATGCACACCTTTAGTCCCAAGTACTCAGGAGGCTGAGGTGGAAGGATCGCTTAAGCCAGGAGTTCAAGGCTCCATTCAGCTATGATTGTGACACTCTACTCCAACACAGGTAGAAAAAAGTGCCCTGTGTCACTGAAAAACAAAAAAACCCAGGAATGAACTAACTGGGGTGCCAACTTCTGAGGCTGAGACCACCATTTGGGTGACCGGTTATCTGAAACAAGTCTTGCATAAGCAGGGAGATGCCTGTTTTCTTCTACTTTCTCCTTAATCTACTCATGGGGTAAAAAAGAGGTCTCTCTCTCTCTGCACCCCCCTGCCGCGTTCTTTCTCTCTCCCCTCCCTCTCTCTCACACGCACACATACACACACACACAAGCACACTTCAATAGTATATGTGAAATCACCACAAATTTGGTCAGGTTGAGGAAAGGAAAAGGAAGAACTAAACTTTGTGTTTGTTTTAGTGGACCGGACTAACGCATAATAAGTGGCATGACTCTTTTTTTTTATTATTATTATACTTTAAGTTTTAGGGTACATGTGCACAACGTGCAGGTTAGTTACATATGCATACATGTGCCACGTTGGTGTGCTGCACCCAGTAACTCGTCATTTAACATTAGGTATATCTCCTAATGCTATCCCTCCCCCCTTCCCCCACCCCACAACAGGCCCTGGTGTGTGATGTTCAATTCCCACCTATGAGGGAGAACATGCGGTGTTTGGTTTTTTGTCCTTGTGATAGTTTGCTGAGAATGATGGTTTCCAGCTTCATCCATGTCCCTACAAAGGACATGAACTCATCCTTTTTTATGGCTGCATAGTATTCCATGGTGTATATGTGCCACATTTTCTTAATCCAGTCTATCATTGTTGGACATTTGGGTTGGTTCCAAGTCTTTGCTATTGTGAATAGTGCCGTAGTAAACATATGTGTGCATGTGTCTTTACAGCAGCATGATTTATAATCCTTTGGGTATATACCCAGTAATGGGATTGCTGACCTGGCATGAATCTTAAAATAAGCAACTGTAACAAAAAGTTTTAAAATGTATCCAAGACGTCACAAAAGGGGCTTCCTGACCAATTTAAGGAGGGTAAGTGTCAGAAGTTGAATACAACAGAGCCATTTCATGCTTGGACCCCAATAGGTTAGAGATCAACAAAAAGTTTGCAAAGGAATAAAATAATTCCAATCCACTTTTTCTAGGAGCAGTTGAATTCTCCAGGTGTCTGTGGGGGTGTTGGCCACATTGGGTTTGAAAATTCTGTGTGTGTGTATAAGCTCAGCAGTAGGAGTTTCCAGGATGTCAAACGCTAATTGCAAAGATTATTTTTAAACTTTCAATAAACAGGAGGTATTTCATTCCTGATACACACCTAATTTGTTTCTGTTTTGCTGTTTCAAGTCTCAGGGAAGGGAAATCAGTGCAAATCAGGAAATATTTTACAGAGAGGAAAAAGGACAGACAACAGCTGTTCAACTGTTGAAGCTTCTCTCAGTCCTGCCTGAGAAAACCACTTCAGAAAGAGAAGAAGAAAATTCTCTTGGCCCTTCCTGATCAATGCCAATTTGAACGGTGGTATGACTCTCCTACATATGGAGATCAGAAACGTCGACTTAAGGGAAAATTTCAGCAGCCACATGACTGGCTGCAAATGAATCAGTCATCTAAATATGATAAATGCTGATGTTCTAACCAATCTGTAACCCTCCAATGGTCAAATCCAGATATTCTATTGTTTTGTGTCCATCCTAATTAGTAGTTAACAAGCATAAATAGCATTTTTAAATTTTTTTTTATCAAGGGCAAGATTGCAATTTACAAAAATTCAAACATAAAGGTTTTCAGTTTATGGCTACATTGACTAATAATATGTATTCAAATAAAAACACACACAAACCAGGAAAATGTTAGCAAAAGGTGAATACTGAATTTTGAATGTATCATTCTTTCCATAAAGCATTGCCTTTTATAGCTGTGTTGGGGGACAGCAAAGAATACAATTTAATAACAGTTTTGCCATTTTATTCACCATGAACATGCCAGTAATACAATGAAATACTTTTCAGATAACACAGAAATGCTGGGCAACTGATGATATCCATAGATACACCAAATCCATCTGAAGGCAGCAGTTTACCTTCCCGTACAATGAGACTTGGCTCTGTGTGATGCACTCTAACCAGCCCACACTTCAGCAGCGGCATCATTTGGATTCAGGGAGAGTTTCTGCAGCATGAAGGAGTAGGAAGAACACAGGGTGAGTTCACAGGAATCCCTACTTTTCCATGTGACCTTGTTTGGCCTGAAGTGATTTTCTTGACCTCTCTGGGCCTGACTTTCCTCATCTATAAAGTGGAGGGTTCGAAAATATTGCAGAAAACAAAATACCTCAAAGGATGCTCTGGCACACAGCAGGTATTTCCATATAATGATACCTCCCATTCCTTTTTATGTGAGCTATATCCCCTGAAACCCAGGTTTGACTAAATTGAGACCAACTTTCATAATACACACAATGACTGTTAGATATGAATTTTGGTGTGGTGAAGATGGGAGTGAAAAAGTAGAAAAGTCAAATCTCATTGAATAAAAAGGGTGGAACCCAACACGAGAACATCTGGAATAGTAATCATCTGTATGGCTCCCAGAAACTTCTAAGAACTTGGCACATTGGAACCTCTATGCAAATCATATACGCCTCAAGAGTTGGTCTTCGAGCAGGAGGGCTTCTGGTTAATTTCCAGAGTCCCCTGGGAAATCTGGGCAATAGAGATGTGGCCTTCAGTGCAGCCCCGCTTGGGTTAGCTGGGATCTGATTTAAATCAGCAAAACTTCTGACTGATAAAGGTAGGTGCAATTAACACAGCTCACAAAAAATGTCCTAGCAAAATGTCTGCAGTAATGCTTTCAAGTCTCATGAAAATTCTTTTCTCATGAGGACCAAGGACTTTAATGTTTCTGAATATCTCCACAAGTGAAATAAAATATTAATTCATCCTCTTGCCACCTCAGAGACATAGGTAACTGGCATAAATAAATACCAATTTCTCAAGGTCTAAATGTGAAACATTCTCTTAACATGTGTTTTTTTCACATATTGCCCCTTCCCCAAATCTTAACCATTAAATACAGAAAACAATGTCATACAATAATTAAGAGTTACCCATTTGCCAGATACAACTAGCCTTCTGAAACATCCCTAAACCCTCGGGCATATCACACAGAGAGTACCAGTGGGCTGATGCAGCCATCTGGCCATGAGAGGGCAGATCTGACAGTTCCTAAACAAGGTGACGGTGGCTATGCCCTTAAGCAGGGCTTCCCATTTGCATCACTGTAGATTTTACAGACTAGACAGGTCGCTAAGGATTACCCACTTGTTCTATCTATGTGTGTAGTAAAGAACTTATTAACCTTGCCCCAAAAGAGGTACGGCCTTAGTCCTTGACTTCCTGGAGGTAATTTCTAACCTTATGATTCTCATATGTAATAAGAGCGTCTTTGTTTACCTGAGGGCCTTGGGTCACACTGAAGAGCCTAACAGTATGATTCAGCCTGAGAGCTTTGATCCATGTGGTATCAGCTCAGCCTTCTCAGAGACGGGAGCCTGATATCTGCCATGTGGGTGGTCGACCATGTCAATGTGATGGAGCCCCAGTAAAATCTCTGTGCCCCAGGGCTTGGCTGAACTTCTCTGGTTGACAATACCCTATGTGTATTGTCACACGTTATTGCCAGAAAAGTAAAGTTGTCCATACTCCCTGGGGAGAGGACAACTAGAAGCTCCACAAGGAAATGTTCTTGGACCCTGCCCCATGTCCCTTTGCCCTTGGCTGATTTTAACCTGCAACCCTTCCCTGTAATAAACTGTACCTGTGAGTATTACAGTGTTCAGCACATTCTATGAGTTCTTCCTAGTGCATTATCGAACCTAGGGCTAGTTTTGAGGATTCTCATATTTGCAATTTGCATTAGACCCACAAATTTGCAATCAGTGTGGGAAATGAGGATGGGCCTATAGGTTGCCCTCTAACTTCACACTTTGAGAAAACTGAGGCTGGTAAAAGTGAAATTGCTTGCCTAATGAGTGCTAGTGTTAGGATTCACAGCCTGGCCTTTCCTTTGTACCTCCAGCATCTTCCCACTGTACAGCACTGCCTGTTTCAACAAAAAGCACAAGAACTTGCCTCAGTCTAGCAAAACACAGAATGTGTCCTCAGAAAGGGCTAAACGCAGACAAGAGTTCCACATTGCATTGCAAAAGTGATGATCTCCAAATCAGCTGGGAGTGACAAAATCCTCACATGGCCAGAACCGTTGGTTTGAGAGAGAACTAAAGTGTATAATCTCAAGAAATATAAACTATGACCTTCTTCCCTACTATACAACCTATGCATTTTTTTCTGGAATCTAAGGGTTTGGAGATTATTAAAAGTCAAATGAACCACTCTGGTGAGGAATGTTGATAATGGGTGAGGCTATGCATGAGTAGGGGAAGGGGCTGTATAGGAAATCTCGCTTTTCCCTCAATTTTGTTGTGAATCTAAAAATCATCTTAAAAAAATAAGCGGTTTAACACAAACAACATAAACAACTACTTTCAAGTGTCCTGCAGATTTTACAATAGAAGAAGAAGTACAAGAATATGTAATGCCAACAGGCTTCAGTTACTTGAGTCTGAAGGATGATCTTTTGTAGCCACTATGATTAGGGAGTGGAATAAGCAACCTTCAGACAAGGAGCACTTACCATGTGTTGAGCACTCTCTACTCTGCAAAGGAGGCATTAACACTCCTATTTTTAAAATGGAAACACACTCAGAGGGAGAAGTTAAGTAAACTTCTTAATATTATCAATCCAACACAATACAAATATGGGGTTCTATTCCAAAACTCCTGGAATCTGGGATGCCTGAGTTTCTCACTGACGGGGTTAGCTTTGGAAGCCATCCCTGCGATAATGAAGTGCTGAAGTCCCCGACAGCACTTTTGTCATATTAGCTACTGTTTCCACAGTCAGTGATTAGACTAGGTCATACACTTCAGGTGTGCAAAGGTGGAAATCTATTATGTTACCATATCATTTGGCTCGGCTAATCTGGAAATGCTACATGCTAGGAGAAAAAAAACCCCAGCATACTCATAGAACATGCCTACTCTGGGGCTTTCGGGTCAAATTAGATAGCACAAAGGTTATACAAATTGTAAGAATGTCAGGACGCCACTATGAGCAATGGGATCAAGGCCAATGGGGAGAGTGAGGCCCTGCTGTTTGCAACCAGAACAGCCATACATGAAAATTCTGTCAGATGACAGGCAGTCTGGGCACCAGCCTGAAAAGTCATTTTGGTTACTCTTGTGAGTTGAATTGTGTACCTCCAAAAATATAAGTTGAAGTCTTGACCCTAGTACCTTAGAATGCAATCTTATTTGGAAATGAGGTCTTTAGAGAGCTGATGGAATTAAAATGAGGTTGCTGGAGTGGGCTTCAATCCTACATAAACAGTGTTCTTATGAAAAGGGGAAATTTGGACACAGAGGGACATGCATAGCGAGAAGACAGCATGAAGAGACACAGGGTGGATACTGCGAATAGACAGAGACCAAGACTGGAATTATGCTACCACAAGCCAAGAACTGGCTGAGGCTACCAGAAGCTGGAAGAGGCAAAAAAAGTGTCCTTCCCCTATAGTTTCAGAGACAGCATGGCACTGCTGATACCCTGACTGGACTCCAGACCTTGATGCTAGCCTCCAGAATGATGAGACAATACATTTCTGTTGTTCTAAGCCACCCAGTTTGTGGTGCTTTGTCACAGCATCCCTAGGAAGCTAGTACAGTTACAGATTAGGTTTTGGAAGATGGCGATACTAAGCAAGACCAGGCCCATGCCTAAGCAAGAGCCTGTGGTTTATATTTGGCCTGCTGAACTGCAAGATATTTTCCAAGCATAACTCAAAATTCACAAAGAAGTCTGTTCGGAGCATAAGAGAGTATGGTAATTAGCAGATTCATGCCCATGATGGACAGCTCATGCATTCATAAAATATTTTCATTTTTGTATGAGTGTAGCAACCTGTGAGCATAATCCCATGGCTTTAGCTGCACATGTTATTCTTATTAAAACACACACACATACACACACACTCACACACACAACCTTCTTATAATCAGATTACAGAAAACCAAAAACTTACCTTTCATCATGTGGTATGTCCCTTCCTTCCCTGCAGAAATACTTGGGCTATAAAACCTCTGAGGCTGCCAAGAGCCTTCCGGGGCAATTAATATAAACATACAAATATAAGAGTGCTTTTATTTTTCTTTATCTTAATAAAACCACCATCTATATTAGTTTCCTACGGTTGCCATTAAAAAGAACCACAACTTAGGTGGCTTAAACAGGAGGATTTATCTCACAGTTCTGCATTCTGGAAGTTTAAGATCAAGGTATTGGCTGGGCGTATGCCTGTAATCCCAGCGCTTTGGGAGGCCGAGGTGGGTGGATAACCTGAGGTCAGGAGTTTGAAACCAGCCTGACCAACATGGTCAAACCTCGTCTCTACTAAAAGTACAAAATTTAGCTGGGCGTAGTGGCGGGTGCCTGTAATCCCAGCTACTCAGCAGGCTGAGGCAGGAGAATTGCTTGAACCCAGGAGGTGGAGGTTGCAGAGAGCCAAGACTGCGCCATTGCACTCCAGCCTGGACGACAAAGCAAGACTCCGCCTCAGAAAAAGAAGATCAAGGTATCAGCAAGGTTGGTTCTTTCTGAGAGGTTCGTTCTGAGAGATTCTGAAGGATCTGTCCATGCCTCTCTCCTAGCTTCCGGTGGTTTCCTGCAAATCTTTGGTGTTTCCTGGCTTATAGATACATCAATCTCATTTCTGCCTCCTTCCTCACATGGCATTCTCCCTGAGTGCACGTCTGTGCTCAAATTTCTCCTTTATATAAAGACACCAGTCATGTTGAAGTAGCGGTCTCCCCTACTCCAGTATGACCTCATGTTTACTAATTACATTTGCAACGACCCTATTTCCAAATAAAGTCACATTCTGAGGTGCTGGGAGTTAGTACTTCAATATATAAATTTGGGGGGTTGAAAGGACACAATTCAACCCAAAACACCATCTCCTACTGTATCAAGATGTAAAAGGTGGCCTTATAGTTAACTCTACTTTTATAAAGATTTGAAGTACAAGATTGCTTTTGTTTTCAGAGCAAAGATATTACGTGTTCAACGAAATGCCAATGACTCAATTTCCAGAATGCATTTATGGGCAAAATCGCAGTTTAAAACAAGGAAAGGAAGACAAAATGTAACTCAGTGTTATGGTTAAGGCTCTTACAACTTTTCTTGTTTTCATTCATTCAGTGAACCAAGCATTAACAGTGAGCTACAGCCTAGCGCAGGGGAAGACTTAGAAGGAGGAGGAGGAGTAAGAGGAGGAAAGAGAAAGAAGGAGATAAAAGAAGGAAAAAGAAGGAGGAGGAAGAGGAGTGAGGAGAATAAGGAAGAAGAAAAGTAAAGATTATACGATCCAGACCTTCTAGGAATTAACACCAAGTCATGGAAAAAAAACAAAACAATGGACAAAATAAGGTCCAATCCAGTTGTGACAAGTGAGATATTCAGACAATGACCAGAACAAGGATTCAGGAAGAGAAAGAACCCTGAGAAGTAGGTGAGCCACAAAAGGCCTCTCTGCAGAGGATGTGCAAGGAGGTCTGGGGGAGGTAGAAATGAGATCATCCCAGGGGTGGGCACCATTAGAGCTCAGGGGCAGTGGAATCTGGATGGAACTATGGTTGGTGCTGGGAAGTGGTGGTTGAGGGTTAAAATGCAAAAATAAGTCACACCCCAGAGGTCTAGATCATGCCAGACTGAGGGGTTTTGCCTTTATATCACAGTACTTGTGGTAAACAGATTTCCAGTTTTAGAAAATGTGCCATGGGTGCTTTACTGGAAGGGATAATTTCCATCTGTGACTTAGAGCTCAGGATATGCAGAAGTTTCATTCATCCCATAATTCAAATTGACTCCCTCTGACTCACCGAATATCAGCCTTGTTTTTCAGCCTATGTAGGTTCAGCATGAATTGCATCTTTTGACTCCTGCCACAAAAGATGAGGCATATTATTGCCTTTTGTTTACTTTCCTTTCCCTGACACTTACTAACCTATACCAATCATTTAGTTTTATAATCACATTTCTAACCAATATCTTTAAGTTTAACCATTTCAAACAACATTTTCCCCATTTATACTAAAATTTTTCAGTTTTTAAAACACTTTTATTCACCACTCTTTTTCTGAAAATCAAATTAAGTTTTCTTTTAGTCTTTCAAGTAAAGGTTATGGTGACATATTTCTTGAGACACTGCATATTATGCAATTTTTAAAACTCTCTTGTAGCTATACAATGACTTTCTAAAATTTTATTTTAGTTTATCATTGGTATATCAGAAGCATACTCTTTCTGTAAACATTTAGGTTGATAATGCATTGCTGCTCTTTGTATATTATGAGCTCTATGTTGTCTCTTCTGACGCTTGCCCTTGGGCATGCCATGTGAATTTCTTTTTGTCTGCTTACTTGCCATTTGAGTGACTGTTAAATCACCTTCTCAGGTCTGAAGTTAAAAACAGGTAGATGTCACAAGCGTGTCTGCTGAACAGAAGTCACTCATCCACTGTGGCTCTGTTAAACGGGGGTAGAAGCTTCTCCTTCCCTCTGCTGTCCTATGGCTCTCAGTACTGGAGCATAACCATCTCAGCACACCTGCACCTGCAGTCACGTTCTTGCTGTCACAGCCCCAAAACTGTGGAGACTACACTTGTCACAATGTGGTAAGTCATCAGTAGTTCCCATGCTTCCTCAGAGCACCCCCTACTTTCCTCTTGGAGGTGGAAGCTGTGAGTAAATGTAAGAAAAAAATCATCAGTGGAAGAATGTACCTTAACTACAGTATAAAGCACCACGATTGTAATGGTAAGAGATACATTGTTTTCTAGCTGATGAAGCCTTTGGCCTCAGAGGCCAGCAGCAAACAACAATGGCCTGAAATGTTTTTCTTCCTTTCTTGGGGCAGTGTGACTGGTCTACTTTATGGGTCTTATGAAAGTTAAGTCACTTCTGCTTTATTCACAATCTAGGCAGAGTATCTTTACATTGATCCCCTTTCAGATCCAGGCAGTAGGCTGCCTGCTGGTATGCAATGGAAATGGGATGGAAGTTGCAAGATTTCATCTTTTTCTCTCTTCAATGCCATTTTAGTCAGAAATTGGAAGAGATTATTTCAGGAGATGCTTTCCACAAGATTAGTAAGGGGGAAGCCTGAATTGTTAAAGATGGCACATACAACCCAAAAACTTAATGCATCAAATTATTATTATTTTTTAAGAGTAGCCCAGGATGGAGTGCAATGGCAAGATCACAGCCCACTGCAGCCTCAAAGTCCTGGGCACAAGTAGTCCTCCTGCCTCAGCCTCCTGAGTAACTGAAACTACAGACATGTGTCACCATACCTGGCTATTTTTTTCATGTTTGTAGAAACATGGTCTTTCTATGTTGTCCAGGCTAGTCTTGAGCTCTCAAGCAATCCTCCTGCCTCAGCCTCCAGAGTTGCTAGGATTACAGGCATGAGCCACCATGCCCAGCAATTAATGCAACTACTAGTTGTGTAATTAAATAAATAAGAGATGTAAAGTGTAAAATATGTCCATGTGATAAGGTAAATTATGTGACACAAAAATAGAGGTTATAGGGAGAAAACACAAACTGGCCGGTAGAAAATGTTCTTATTTAGAAGAGTCTAACTTTAATGTTCTAAAAACTAATGTGATTAATATTAATGTTTCTAGGTTCTTTCATTATTAATCCTCAAAAGACTAATCAAAGAAACACTTGTACATTTATATTTTGATAATTATATCATAGCTGAATTCACTATTCATTGGCTATCTGGATATGGTTATTGCTGTCCTCATAGTCCTTATGTGTTAGTATAATGTGAAAGTCCACCTGGTATATGTGAGGTCCTCAAACGGCATAAACAAAATTGGAAATTGCATGAGAAATTGCAGCTAGATCAGTGAGTTGAGGAAAGATAAGGGGCTCAATATTGACTCAACAGAGTTGGGAAACTTGAGAAATCTTTATCTTCACAATGTAAAACAAATCTAGCTAATTTTAAGATAATCCAAAGCATGTATAAGAAAAATGGAATTTTCAAGGAAGGCATCAAGGACTGATATAGATCTTGTGTAGTCAACGGCTGATAACAGTTGTTTTCTCCACCTAATTATAGAGGGGGTGTATTATTTTGGAAACAACTTTATGTTTATTTAAAACTTAAAGAGAGATTTGATGTAATGAGTCCTACTTACATCAAAAACTGAGGACTATGAGTCTTTTCAGAAAGCGGGTAGCATCTGTCATATACAATGTGCCTATTCTGCTGGGACTTGCATTCCACCTCTTTTTTCCAAGAACGTGTTCACAATGAGCACTAAAACGCAGTCGCATTTCTGTTATGTGGAGGAAACAGCACAAACATCTTTTCTGCCCTAGAAATTTGAATTCTGGGTTGGAGTCTTCACTTTGTAAACTAATCTCAGGGAAATTCTAGCCTCTGAATCATTCATTTGCTCAAAGATAAATCTTCCTTTACCAAGCATATATTTTAAAGTATAGGAATAACTCATGAAATTTTAGGCCTACAAAGAGGTGGTGGGAAGGAAAAGGATGAGAAGATCTAAAGTTTGATAAAATGACTTCTAAAATGTAGTCTTCTGTTGGAGGAGAGATAAAAGCAGCATGATTTAGTGCAATGGTTTGTTTCTTTTGCCTCAGAACTACTTATTTTTTTTCAGGGAAATGCTAATGCAGAAGTCCAATATGTAAAAATCAATGTCAAACTCTGTGGTTGAAAGAGGATGGATATCCCAAAGTTTGACCCACAGTATGTCTGTTGGCCTCTCTCTCCAAGCCCCAAGAATATATCATGGGTTATTCCTGAAGAGATTTCCCCAGAATGCCCCAGAACTGCGGAGAACACTGTGAATAAACTGGACATACTGCTAGGAAAAGCAGGGGCCATAACTCACTTCTAATCTAAAACTCATTTTCTTTCTTCTTTAACTTAGACCAGTTTCACAGAGCTTTTGTAAATAAGCATGATGATTTTAAAACGATCTCTTAGCCTGACATGAGAGACTTTCAATTTAATTTTTATTCCATTCCTCCACTGTGATCAGAACCACTTTATATATTTACAGTTTTCGCTAACAGTATTTCTTCAAAAATTAATAGATGCATACGTAGAAATTAGTACAAATTGCCTAGAATCATCCATCTTCCTCTCCAATCAGAAATGCACATTTCAAGTGAGGTACCCAATAACAAAATTATCTTACTGAAATTTGTTTCAATTTTACCTGTTACCAATTTTTAGGTGATGGAGAAGTGATTACTAAACACAATTTTTAGTGGTGAGATTCAATAACAAAAATGCATAATATCTCCCCACAGGCCATCTTCCTACTTCATATTCTCTGGTCGTCACAAGTAAAAATTATGAAATGGGGTGAGAAAATCTAGAAACAGAATTGTCTCTTGTGCATGCTGTTAATAGGGTATGTAACAACATGGGTGGAAGTAATTTGGCATTGTATATCTTTTTCATCTTGAATTCCCTGCAGTATCATTTTAAACTTCTAAAGCTTCATTTTATTTTTACTGTGCTTCTTAGAGAACACATAATAAGGTAAGAATTATATATCTATTGTAACTTCATAAATGAGAAGGTAAAAGCTCATATATCACAGACACGCAAGGGAAGGCTTCAGAGTTTCCTCCATCTATAAAATGAAAAGCCTCATCCAAATCAAGATGTGATAGGATATACATTCAGTACCTTAAAAATATTAGATTCTGATCTAATATGTTAGACCCAATGCAGTCTGCTCCCCATTATCTATTCTTCACTTTTTCTGAATATAATCCTTATATTTAGAGGTGCACATGATACCTGGAATTGGACTACATTTTCCAGCCTTTTTGCATGTAAGCATGACCAAAGAGAGCTAATGAGATTCAGCCAATGTACTGCAAAGAGCTTCTGCAAACACTCCTTAAAAGACAACTCATGTAGGCCAAGGTGAGAGAATTGCTTGAGGCTAGGAGTTCAAGACTAGGAGCCTGCACAACATAATGAGACCCCCATCTCCTCAAAAAATAAAAATAAAAATAAACCATCAGCTGAGCATAGTGGCATACACTTATAGTCCCAGCTACCTGGGAGGCTAAGGCAGGAGGATAGTTTGAGCCTAGCAGTTCAAGGCTGCATTGAGCTATGATTATGCATTGTACTCCAGCCTGGGAAATAGAGTGAAACTGACTCTAAAAAGCAAAAAAGACAACTCATTAATAATCAGAGAGAAGATAAATAAGGAAACAAAGGATGTGAACAACACTGTAAACCAACTGGACCCAAGAGACATATACAGAAGTCTCCACAGAATAAGAGCAGAATACACATTCTTCTCAAGCATATGCAAAACACTCTGCAAGATAAATCATATCCTATACCACAAAACAAGTCTTAACAAATTTAAGAAGACTGAACTAATATTAAGCATCTTTTTCTGACTATAATGTAATAAAACTAGAAATCGACAGCAAAAGGAAAACTGGAAAATTCACAAATAGATGAAAATAATACATTCTTGAACAATGAATGAGTCAAAAATAAATCATAAAAGAACTTAGAAAGTATCTTGAGACAAATTACAATGAAAACACAGCATACCAAAATCCATGGGATATAGCAAAGGCATTAATATGAAAGAAGTTTGTAACAGTAAAATGCCTATATTTCTATAAAAAAAAAATCAAATCAACAACATGACTTTATACATCAAGGAACTGGAAAAAGAAGAAGAAAAAACTAGACTCAAAGTTAGCAGAATGAAAAAATAATAAAGATTATAGCAGAAATAAATGAAATAGAGACTAGAAACACAATAGGAAAAAATCAACAAGAGTAAGATTTGGGGTTTTTTTTAATAAGATCAACAAAAGTGACAAACCCATAGCTAGACTAAGAAAAAAGAGAGAAGACTCAAATAACAAAAACCAGAAATGAAAGAGGAGGCATTACAACTGATGCCACAGAAATAATGAGATGAATAAGATATTGCTATAACTAATCACACACCAGCAACGGGAAAACCTAGAAGAAACTGATAAATTCCTAGAAACATACAACTTACCAAGACTGAACATGAAAATATGAAAATCTGAACAGCTCTATAACTAGTAAGATTATTGAATGAGTAATAAAAATATCTCCTAACAACAACAACAAAAGCCCAAGACTAAACAGCATCACCGGAGAATTCTGGCAAACACTGAAGGAAGAATTAACACCAGACTTTCCCAAACTCTTCTAAAAACTTGAAGAGGAAACATTCAAACTTATTTTATGAGGCCATTTTTACCCTAATACCAAAACAAGACAAAGAAACTACCATAAAATAAAACTATAGACCAATATCTATGATAAATATTGATGCAAAAATCCTCAAAATCCCTCAAAAAATACTAGCAAACTGAATTCAACAGCACATTAAAAAGATTACACACCATTACCAAATGAGGTCTATCCTTGGGATGCAAGGATGGTTCAGCATATGAAAAACCAATCAATGGGATACGCTACATTAGTAAAATAAAGGACAATGAATCTCATGGTCACCTCAATGGATACAGTAAAAGAATTTGACAAAATTCAATATCCTTTCATGATAAAAATGCTCACAAACTAGGAATAGAAGAAAATTACCTAGCATATTAAAGCCTATATATGAAAATTTCACAGTTAACATTATACTCAACAAGAAAAAATTCAAAGCTTTTCCCCTATGATCAGGAAGAAGGCAAGGATACCCACTCTCACCACTTCTATTCAGCATAGTACTGGAAGTCCTAACCAGAGCAATTAGACAAGAAAAATAACTAAAAGGCATCAACAGGTGAAAAGGAAGAAGTGAAATGATCTCTGTTCACAGATGGCATGATTTTATAAGTAGAAAACCTTAAAATTTTTGCATGCATGCATGCACGCACACACACACACACACACACACACACACAAACTGTCAGAACTCATAAACGAATTCAGCAAAGTTGCAGCGTACAAAATCAACATTAAAAAATTGTCTGTGTTTCTACACACTAACAATGAACAAACAAAAAAGAAAATTAAGAAAACAATTCCATTTACAATATCATCAAGGAGAATAAAATACTTGAAAAGAAACTTAACCAAGGAGGCAAAAATTTGTACACTGAAAGCTATAAGACATTGCTGGAAAAAACACACACACACACACACACAAATAAATGGCATGATATCCCATGGCCATGGATTGTAAGACTTAATATTGTTAAAATGTCTATACTACCCAAAGAGATCTGATTCATTGAAATCCCTTTCAAAATCCAAATGGCATTTTGCAGAAATTTTTTTTTAATTTCAAAATTCATATGACATCTAAAAGAATCCTGAATAGCCAAAACAAAGAAAGAAAAGCAAAGCTGCAAGCCTTGTGATTCCTGATTTCAAAACATATTACCAGGCTACACTAATCAAAACAGTACTGGCATAAAGACATACAGAGCAGTAGAATGAAACAGCCCAGAAATAAACTCTCAGGTCTTATGACCAAATGATATTTAACAAGAGTGTCAAGACTACACCACAGGGAAAGGACTGTCTCTTCAACAAATGGTATCAGGAAAACTGGATACCCACATACAAAAGAACAAAGTTGGACTCTAGCCTTACATCATATATAAAAATTAGTTAAAAATGGGTTAAGGTCTTTAACATAAGCCCAGAAACTATAAAACTACTGGATGAATCAGGGGAGAAGCTTTATAACATTAGATTTGGCGATATTTCTTGGCTATCACACCAAAAGCACAGGCAGCAATAGTAAAACAGACAAATGGGATTACATCAAACTTGAAAACTTCTGCACAGGAAAGCAGTCAACACAGTGAAAGGCAACCTAGAGGATGAGAGAAGATATTTGCAAATCATATATCTAATAAAGGGTTAATATCCAGAACATATAAAGAACTCCTACAACTCAACAACAACAACAACAAAATAACTCTATAAAAAATGTGCAAAGAACTTGAATAAATATCTTTCCAAAGAAGATATCCAAATGGCCCACAAGCATATTAAAAGATTATCAACATCACTAATCTTTAGAGAAATGCAAATCAAAACCACAATGAGATATCATGGCCATTATTAAAAATAATAATAATAAATGTTGGTAAGAATGTGGAGAAATTGGAACCCTTGTGCACTGTTGTGAATGTAAAATGGTGTAGCTGCTATAGAAACATACGGAGGTTCTTCAAAAAAAATAAATTACCCATATCCTCTAGCTATCCCATTCCTGAGTATATATTCAAAAGAACTGAAAACAGGACCTCAAGGAGACATTTGCACACCCATGTTCACTGCAGCATTATTCACAATAACCAAGAGGTGGAAGCAACCTAAATGTCCATCCGTGGATGAATGGTTAAAGAACACATTTTCTATGCATACAGTAGAATTCGTTCAGCCTTAAAAAAGAAGAAAATCCTGTTATATGCTACAACATGGATGAACCTTGAGGACATTATGTGAAGCGAAATAAGCCAGCCACAGAAAGACAAATGTTTCATGATTTCATGTTTGTGAGTTATCTAAAGTAGTCTAACTTTTCAAAGGGAACTGAGGTTCAGTTCTGCAAAAGATGGAAAAGTTGTAGAGATCTGTTGCACAACAATGTGCATAGAGTCAACATTAGTGTACTGTACACATGACATGATGATTAATTTTTATGTGTTTTTTATAATAATTTTTTAAACACAATTTACACATGGCTTCCCCTCCCCTCATCTTTTGGACCCTACCCTCATGCTGCCTAGAACAGATGTGGAGGGTAAAGCACTAATCACCATTTTGGACCATGACAGCAAGGCCCATACCCTGACTATAGCAGGGTGGTGAGTTAGAAAGAGCTTCGGCCCCAACCACCTTATGGAGCAAAACCAAAATAATATCCCTAATCAACCAACTAATACAAACTGTAGCTGACACAGGGTCTCTCTCACATGTTCTCTTGTGAGCCATCTGTGGTTCTCCCACTCACTTCTGTACACACAACCATCCTCACTTACACTGTCTACTTCCTGACCCCTTTCCTGCTTCCCTCCCATCCATCTTTCACAGTTATCAGAATACAGTCATAAAACACCAAGCTGATCATGCTTAGTAACCTACAGAGACTCCTTCAAAACCTAATTCTAAGCTACCTCTCCAGACCCACCTCATTTCAGTTTCCCTTATGCAACTGTTGGGAATAGAACTCCAATCACAGTTTGGTTCACTGTTTCTTGAATGTTCCATACTCTTTTCAAACTCAGAGATTTTATCCAAGTTACTCCGAGTGAAATTCTCCTTTCTTATATTTCTCCCCAGCCTCTTCTCAATCTTTTGACATATATTAAAATGTCAGTTCTCATTTCAGTTTTTTCCCCAGGTCCCAGGTAAAATTATTCACTTTCTCCACTGTTCCCTCTATTCCATAGGCACATAACACAAGGAAGTATAATAGATCTCCTTCTATCATGTCTGCCCACTTACATGGTGAACACAGGCAGGACCATAACTGAAACACGCCACTGCTGTGCAATTGGGGATATAACACTGGGTAAGACAAACCAGTTCCTTCCCCCCAGAGAGCTGACATTTTAACACAGGAAACTGTGTGTGTGTGTGTGTGTGTGTGTGTGTGTGTGTGTGTGTGTGTTCAGGCATTGAAAAGTATAATGAAAAAAAGCTGGGTAAATTGAGAAGCTGGACAGTGAAAGTGACTCCAAGGAGGAACAAAGGGTTGTGTAACAAAGGGTTATACAGGTTGGTTAGGAAGGCTCCTCAGAGGAGGTGGTCCTGAAGCAGGGATATGAATACTGTGGGAGAAGTCTCAGAGAGAGTGGCATGCAACAGAAACAGAAAGTGCTCAATCCTTCTGTCAAATAGGCATCAAGAAGAACAACAAAGGTGGGGAGGGGGTGATTTTATCCACAGTTTCTTTGTTGTTGTTGTTGTTGTTGTTCCCTGAAATAGGTCACAGATGACAAATGGGCTACTTTAGCCACTATAACAAAGTATGGCAATTAAATCCACCTAAGTATAACCTGACTCTAAAGTTTCTCAGCTACTAAAACCTATCTTTTCCTTACTTACCTTTCATCCTTATACAATAAATGCATTTTGCAAACTAAAAACAAAAATCGTCATCTGGTGCTTCTGATGTTGCTTCGGAAATTACTCATCACAAATTATTCATATAATGACAGAACTCCATTGAGTTATTTTTTCCCCAAAATGACATATTAATACCTAAGGACACATGAATATCTTGCCAAACAAACTCATATTTGCAGATAATTATACTTAGTGCCAAATAGGCTAAAGCTCTCTAAAGAACAACATAAAAAAGCGAATTCCATATTTATCTGGAAAATTGTTCCTCTACACTTTAAACCAAAGGGTACTAGGAAATTTCAATAGCAGTCTCTGGGAATCTTTTCCTTTACCAAATTCCAAAGCTTTAATCCATGAATAAAATAACACAATGTAATAAACAGCCATGGCTTAAATGTTTTGGGTGAAATACAAAGTAGTTCTATTCATTGCAACATGTGTTTTGGAATCTGCTTCTGGAGTGAAGGCCTCTTAGTGTCAGCAGTTAATTGAGGCTTGGCCCTGGGGAGATAGGAATAGCGTGTTGTCATAATATGCTAACAGGCTACTGAAGATGATACAAAAACATTACCTATAGTAACATACCAATAACTTAAAGATGTAATTCATCAAATAGAGCATGATTTGTCAATATGTAGAACACAAGGTATGTAAGAGTAGAAACAAAATTACCAAAAAAGTAATAGGTGATCTAAAATAAATTATAGCAAAAAATTACAAATCCCAATTCCAAACCCAATTTACTTAAAATTTTACTCTTAATTTACTGAAAAGCAATACAGTGCTTAATTGTACAAAAGGCCACATATATCTAAAGAAATCTCTCCATCTATTACAAGTATGCTTGGATGAGTCACTTTCCACAGATTTGCCATCCTCAAAAGCACAGTGTCTCCAATAAAATGAGCTCAAGGAGAAGGAGAGACATTTCCATTGTTGTATGATAGAAGCTTTATGTGTGTCACAGCAATTACCTCGGAGGGAGTGTCCGATGCTTAAGGAGAATGACAGAATAGAAGGAAATGCAAAATTCAAGCACAGATGAAATGATGGCAAAGAAAGAACCACCACGGTGTTTAATGAACAATGCTGCAACTATTCATTACGCCTCTTCTCCAGCTGATCATTAAGCTTTCAGCACTGTTTATGCAACAGAAAAGGAAATGTTGACTCAAGATTTCATACACTTACTATTCACACAAAGAAGAAACCATGAACAGTATAATCTGCAATTATAGTACCTGTGGAAACTGGATCACTGTCATTGAACCTGGTTATTAGTTGTTGTAAGCACTATCAGAGGCAAGATAACTTCTGAATTGGGCATCTGTCTGGTATGATCATTGGAGATATGGACTTGAAAGCTCATGAAATAAATTATATAAAATTAAACTGGTGTAAACAATATCCAAATGGTTTTCAATATCTATGACCTAATGGTAGAAGAAATCATTCCTTTAATTTCACAAATTAGAGGCTTCTAAAAAGTCAAATTTTTCTGTCACTACTTTTAACCATCTTCACCATGCCATTATTATAGAATAATATAATTCAGTGTTTATTAAATAGAAAAAAACAATGAGTGTAATTCATATATGCCAACATCATTTGTAGCAGAAATACAGGCTACTCTATAAAAAATATACTGAATGAACGACTCTTATAGTTAGCTTACCTTTAATAACCTGCTGGGCATACACTTTCATCTTGTACCAATGAGGAAAACACTTTACAAACTTACCAACTGAGAAGAGGTGCCTGAAAGTATATGTTGTATAGAGTACCGTAGAAACAATTACTCATAGGACACTTTGGAAGAAACCTGAATTATCAAAATAATTGAATCCCTAGCATTAGGTGATATACCTAATGCTAAATGATGAGTTAATGGGTGCAACACACCAACATGGCACATGTATACACATATGTAACAAACCCGCACAATGTGCACATGTACCCTAAAACTTAAAGTATAATAATAAAATAATAATAATAATTGAATTCTATGTCTACTACTTATCATCTTATTCATTAATGAACATATCTCCTTAACTTCAATTTTCTGATCTACAAAATTGGGACATAAGTATCTATCTTGCAGAGCTGCTGTGGGGATTATACATAATTAGATAAGATCGTGGATCTGAAGGATTCTAGGAAGAAGTCTGCCATGGTCATATAGCAGGCATATTGTTGTGCTAGCTTCAGTCCACCCTTCTTAGAGGCTTGATCCTCTTTCATTATATCCTGAGTCATATGTGATCAGAAAGAACAAATTTCTTTTTTTCTTTTTTTTTTTTTTTTTTTGAGATGGAGCGTTGCTCTGTTGCCCAGGCTGGAATGCAGTGGCACGATCTCAGCTCACTGCAACCTCTGCCTCCCGGGTTCAAGCAATTCTCTGCCTCAGCCTCCCAAGTAGCTGGGATTACAGGTGCCCACCATCACGCCCGGCTAACTTTTTGTATTTTTAGTAGAGATGGGGTTTCACCATCTTGGCCAGGCTGGTCTTGAACTCCTCACCTCGTGATTCACCCGCCTTGGCCTCCCAAAGTGCTGGGATTACAGGCATGAGCCACCGTGCCTGACCAGAAAGAACAAATTTCTGAACAAAAAGATCAGAAAGACCATGACCCTTTGGATGGTGACCAGAAGCTATCAAACACCTACTATCTTAAAAAACAACACTGAAAACTGGAAATGAATCTATGTGATCTATAATATTTTCAGCAATGACTAATCCTTTCTTGTACTGTTTTTGCTTAAAGGTAATTGAAATACTTAAGATTGTACAGCATATAACCTGCAGAGTACATTTCAGAGGGATGATGCATGAGTAAATATCACTTTGGAGCTAATTTGATAAAATATATTGTTCCAAATTAACTTTAGATTCCAAAGTAAATTCAGAAATGGTTTTGAAATGATTGTGAAGAATTACTTCTTACCTATGTCAAGCAGTAGATTACATGCTGATATAGTTGGGATATTTGTCCCCAGCTAAACCTCATGTAGAATTGAAATCCCCAATGCTGGGGGGCAGAACCTGGTGGAGGTGTGTGGATCATGGAGGTGGGTCACTCATGGCTTGGTGCTGTCTTCATGACAGTGAGTTCTCACAAGATCTGGTCATTAAAAAGGGTATGGCACTTCCTCTCTCTCTCTCTCTCTCCTCTCTCTCAATCTCTCTCTCTCTCTCTTTCTCTCAATCTCTCTCTCCCCTCTCTCTCTCTTCTCTCTCTCAATCTCTCTCTCCTGCTTTCACCATCTGACATGTTTGCTCCTGCTTCACCTCCTTCCACCATGACTGTTAGCTTCCTGAGACCTCCACAGAAGCCAAGAGATATCAGCATCCTGCTTTCTATAAAACCTGCAGAACTAAGAGCCAATTAAGTCTCTTTTATTTATAAATTAGCCAGTCTCAGGTATTTCTTTACAGCAACACAAGAATGGCTTATACACGTGCCTTATCCTGAATTGACCAGAGTTCAGACTCTTTTTAATGGGAGATGTAATGGCATTGTTTTTAGTCATAATCTCTCCTGAAGAATGAAACAAAAAAGCTGCCGGTTTCTTAAAAGTGCATGCAGAATAAACACCTCCTTCTCTCTAAGAATGGGAGTGAGTATCTTCTGAAACTTCATCTCCTGTTAATGGGCAGTTAAGTACTATTGGGAAAAGGGGGAAAGATGAGGTTCATCTGATTGTGTTTTGTTTAGTTGGGCTTTTAGAGACTGAATAGTAAAAACAGTGTGGGTGTGGAAATCCAAGAATAGGCACCGTCAGGTGATAAATCTCAAGGTATAGAAGTAAAATGAAGAGCCCCTGGAAGACTGAATACTGATTCTTGAAGAAGTTCCCAAGAAGAGAGAGGGACCACAACCCAAAATGGTGGACCAGGGGAGGACAGTGATGACAGCCTTTGTTCTAGAGCCCAGAGATTGTGTGGAAATTGAATCCCCCATCTCTTTGAAGACTTCTAAGTCTGGTTTCAGGGAAATCTTTTGTTGCATAATAAAGAATTTAACTGGCCTTTGAACCTGGTTCCTGGAAGACAGAATCTATATCCCTGGAATTTCCCAGGTAACAGAAGAGTCTTTGATATTCATGATCCCTTGGATCAAACTTTTGAGTTTATGCTCATGAGATGAGATGACTGAGAATGGAAGCTGGTCAACAGAAAGACCTAACATGTAATTAGAGAGTTAAAGCTCTGAACCAGCCTGACCTCCAGAAAAGTGAGGGAGTTGGAGCTTGAGTTCAATAATGGGGCCAATGTTTAATCAATTACATCTATGTAATGAACAGGGAAGTTTGCTGAAACTTCCCGCTTGATGAATACATCGATGTGCCAGGAAAGTGATGTAAGCAGACAGGGAGGGTCTCCAGGGACTATAGAAGTTTAACCAGCTTGAACAATCAGCCTGTTTTATAGCCTCCCACTTTTCAGCCTGTTTTTTACAAACCGTCCATGGAATGCGGTCACCTAGTCAGCTGGAACCAGTTCCAGACAGACCCCAGCAACTTATAGATGAATCTGAGTGAAGCTTCCTCATTACCATGCTGAAGTCTCTACGCTGGGAGGAGCTACAGATTCATCACCATAACATGTAACCTATGTGCTGGCATAATGTCTCAGTCTGCACCACTGGTGCCCCTCCTCTACATGCGATGATGCACCTTCTCCCCTCTCCACAACTCCATAAAACCCACCTGTCACTTTTCCTCGGGGAGACACTGCTTTGGAGAATATTCCCGGTGTTCTCCTACCTTGGGACAAGTAATAAAACTCCTATAGATCAAAACCTATGTTCTCCTGGAGAGTCGTTTATTACTTGCCAGGCAAATGAACCAAGTTTTTTGTCTTTTTGTTTCCTTTTTCTTTTTTTTTTTCCAGGTAATAGTGACAAGCCCTTATTCTACAAGAAGAGAGCACAAAAGCTCTGTTTGAGACCCTCTCAGAAACTGCCCTGTGTGTCTCTTCATTCAGCTGCTCCTGAGTTGTATCTTCTACAAAAAAACTGTAAGTATAATGCTTTCCTGAATTCTGTGTCATTCTAGTGAATTTTTGAGCTTCAGGAACGTCATGGGAAGCTCAGGGATTTGCAGCCTCTGAGTATGAAGTGAGGACCATCTTGCTGGAGACCATACTCTTTAACTTATGGGGTCTGCACTAACTCCAGATGGTTATGAGAACTGAATTGCAGTGTACCAGTTTGAGTTGAAACAGTATGTGACTTCCCCAGCTGCACCCTGGGCAGTGACTGCATGCATCACTGAGAGGTCCTGTCTACAGCAGATAAAACTCCACAGATCACTCCTCCTGTAATCCCTCTAAGTGCTCCAAGGCAGCAGAAAGGCCCAGTGCATTGAGGCTGGAAGCAGGAGCAGAGACTCTGGGATATAGTACGAAAGTCTCTTTCCCCTGTAGTTGGGCTAATCTGGAAAAACTCAAAAACCTGGCCTGATTACCGAGGTTTCTTTTATGGATATTTAGTATTTAGATGAAATTTTTACAGTATTCTTGAAATGAACCCAATTAAACACATAGTCTTGACCACACATTAGAATCATCTGGTAGACTTTTGTAAACTAGCAATGCCTGGCCAGATAAATTCAACCATCATTTTTGAGGAATAAACTCAGGTGATTCTGCTGTGCCTAGCATTAAGAAACATTGGATAGAGTGCAATGAGAGTGAAAGAGTTTTTGGAGCCTGGAGCTTCACTACACTCCTGAACCTGCCTTTGTTCAAGGGAACAGGCATGCTAGGGAAATACATTGTAGTCAACTTCTTCCTAAACTTGGGAAGGAGAAGCCTGATGAAGGAGCTGGTTATCACCTAAAAGAAAAAAATGTGTTTCAGTCACCCAACCCATCATGAGGAGCCTGGGCTCCATAGCCCAGCTACACCATGCAAAATGGCCGCTGGGTATTTGGAAATGAAATTCAACCGAAGCATGGTATGGAAGCTACAAACTCACTTCTCAACATTTCATACTGCATCTTTCATAGATGTTTCTCAAAAGATTATTATGTTTTAATTCTTAGGCACATGATCAAGGTCCATTTGAGAGGAATCCAACTTTTGTTAGATTGGTATTGCAGGGATTTTAGAAACATTGAGGAGGAGAAGAACAGATGGAGAGGGAGGTTGTCTGCACACAAAATTAAATATTTATTAGGTTGTTCACCATAATTGACTAAATTTTTCCATGTTATGACGTAGGCCACTCTGCTTGACAGAAAAGTCAATTTAAACAAAAGTGACTCAGCCCTGTGGTGGCTCACACCTGTAATCCCAACACTTTGGGAGATCAAGGTGGGAGAACTGCATGTGCCCAGAAGTTCAAGACAGACTGGGCAACATAGCAAGACTTTGTCTCTACAAATCAAATAAATTTAAAAATTAGCTAGGCATGGTAGTGTGTGACTGTGGCCCCAGCTACGTGGGAGGATCACTTGGGCCCTGGAGGGCCAGGTTGCAGTGAGCCATGATCATTCCACTTCACTCCAGCCTGGTGACAGAGCTAAACTCTCAAAAAAAAATTGTTCTTTAACTTGTCTTATTACTTTCTAACTGATAATGTTTATAATTCATTTCAGTACATAGAGATATATTTAAAATTTAAACCTTTTAAAATACTATTACGGCTCTTATTATGATTATACCTGACACCTATTCAATCACTTCTCTATTGGTGGACATTTAGGATATTTATACATTTTTGCTACTGCATGGAATGTACCCATATACCCATAAGGGTAGGTCAGGGAGGGGAGTTTCATGTTTTTCCTATATTTGCTTCATGTTTTTATAATTTGGGAACAATATTTGATAAGCCATGAGCTTTTATGTTTTAAAATAAAGCACTCAATTCTTTATGATGGATTTTTATACAGCTATTTCAAATAATTTGTTTTAATATCTCTTGGCTTCAATCAGTTTTGAGGTTTTTAAGACCCAAATGTGGTTGGTCCCAATGCTGGGTCTACATTGCAATCACCTGGGGAAACTCCACACTACCTGAGAAAGAGGAGGGAGGTGGAGTGACTTTAAATCAGAATCCCTGCAGGGGAGACAGGCTCTGGATATTCTGGCAAAAAGCTTTCCAAGTGGTGGTAACCTGCTGCTGGGGTTAAGGACAAATGCTCTAGAATGTACATCATTAAACTGTAGATGCTACATAATATGTTACTTCCTTTAAAAATAACCAGCAGATAAACTGTTTCACAAAGTGGTTAAGTGAGAATAAGTACAGTTTAGCTTATTATGAGGTCAATATATTTCTTTAGGATTTGCAGTTGAATCTGTTTGAACCCAAGCTGTGATTTACTTGTAAAGATGTATTGATTTGGTGACAACTATGAATCCATATGTAAAAACCAATTTATTATTTATAATAAAAGTCACTTAGATTTATTATTGATTATTAGGTTGGAATTTGGTATCTTATTGCTACAAGGAATCTGTTTTCTCAGTCTTAAGATCTCTGTTTTAACTTTAATGCTGATCAGTTGTGTCTGAGTTCCAAAGAGAGGAGAGTATAATGAGGCACACTGGACCCCTCTTCGCATCCTGGCTTGAACTCCCTTTTCAAGTTTACTTTGGAATACTCATGGCCAAGAGGGGGTCCATCAGTCAGTTGAGGGGCTTAGAATCTTGTTTTTGGTTTACAGTATTATCAATGCAAGATGTTAATTAGGGGAAACTAAAGGCAAGGGTGAGAGGGAGTTTATGGAACCTCTGAACTTTCCAATCAATTTTTTTGTAAATCGAAGACACAAAGTCTATTATTTAAAATAAATAAATAATGACTAAGTAAATAAATATGTAAAGTTGGGTAGATTTTTAATGTTCTTGAACTTAATTTGTTCTATTTCTCATTAATAGCAACCCAAATATAGTTCATTTTTAGCATATTAAGTTGATCTCAACATAGTTAATATTCACTTTTAATAGTCAGAATTGACATTTTAGCAAAGGTGTTGTAATTTTAGAACATTTGACCCATCTTTAAGTTCTCAGAGGTGGATATTTAGACTACGACCATTCTCCTTTACACAGAAAATAAAAATTACAGCAGATAGGATATTAATAATTCAGTTTATGAAGGCAAGAAAAAAAGAGAAACAGAAAAAATAATTTGGCATTTACTTTCTAAGCAATTCTTGATCAGCTTAGGCATATGTTTTGTGTCAAGCCAAAAGTAAGTAAAGGATATATGATCACATTCATCTTATACTTGCTAAAAGAAGAATTGCCATTGACCCAAAAATTCTCTAGCAACTTATTTTTATCTCTTGGCCTAAGAGGGAGCACAATGATCCACCATCGATTAGAATCTCCTTGGTTAGTTTTATTTTTAAGTCATTACATTACAATACTGTCGCCACACGCAATGCCATAAAACCCAGAGCATGCTCGGCCCTTTATGCACTTTATCTTACTGAGTTGTCACAACCCCTCTTCTGGGTAAATATTATTATCTCATTTATATACTTTTACTGAGATTCAGAGTAGTTAAAACCTTGCCCAAGGCCATGTGACTAATAAGTGGCAGTCAGGGTACATCTACGGATTAAAACTGGGGATTAAACTCTCATAATTTAGGGAACTCCATTCCTTCTGGTACTCAACCTTGCTCATAAACCAGCTTTGTTTTTCAGTTTACACCTTTATCTTCATAACTGATTTGGGAAGGCAGGGTTAATAAGTAGGACTTCCACAATAAAAGATTGGGAAGCAAACATAGTAAACTCAGAACAAAGTGAGCTGTTTAATTACACAAACACTTGTCATGTGGCATAAATAAAATCTGCTAAAATTAGCAGGATCCTTAAATAAAAATAAAAATTAAATTCTATTTTATCTTATAAAAAGTTTTCAGTTATGTGGGTAAATTCTCTATATCACTCTCTAGCTTAACCGGATATTCTCTTCTCTAAAGTAGCATTATCGGCTGGGCATGGTGGCTCACACCTATAATCCCAGCAATTTGGGAGGCCAAGGCGGATGTATTACTTGACGTCAGGAGTTTAAGACCAATCTGACCAAATGGTGAAAACCTGTCTCTAGTAAAAATACAAAAAAAAAGTATCTGGCTATGGCTGCGGGTGCCTGTAATCCCAGCTACTCCGGAGACTGAGGCAGGAGATTCACTTGAACCCAGGAGGCAGAGGTTGCAGTGAGCCGAGATTGTGCCACTGCACTCCAGCCTGGGAAACAAAGTTAGACTCCATCTCAAAAATAATAAATAAATAAATAAATAAAGTAGCAATATGGCCCTTGCTTCTACAAATTTTCTTTAAATATTCATAAGATAGAGGAAAATGACATTTGCATCCCAATCTTACTGCTGTCTATGCCACGGCCAATTTTTCCTATAGCTGAACATGGTCCTTCAGCAGATACCTCTCTTACAGTCATTGTAATTTAGGCCTCTTCACCTTTGAGGGGAGAGCTATACAAAAGAATCATCATGTCTCCCTGATGTTTAATCAGGGCTCAGCATGCTAAGGTCCTTTTATGAAAGCTCCCTGGCAGGAAATCAAAGTTCCTTTCTTCAAAAACAATAAAACATAAAACAGAGGAATCCATCTGTCAATCAAGATGGATTTCTCTTTTTTTAAAAAAAAAAGTTTTTTCAGAAAATAAAAAGCTTTCACACTAATTAATAGCCATTAAAGCTCCTACCAGTTTAAAGCTTGAGCAAAGTCAGGAATTATCCAGCTAATTCAAATCCAGAAGGTACTTTTTCACCACTCATCTGGATTGACAAAAGAAAGTATTTCCCCAAAAAAGACCAGGATAATTAATTCCAATTTGCACTTCATATTTGCAAGCACAACCTCAGTGTGGCAGCCCTTACAAATTTCCCTGGAGTATGATAATTATAATCAATTATTCAGAATTAGATCCAAGTCCATACATATCTATTGCTTCCACATCATGCCATGTTAGGTCTTGGAAATGCAGAAATGATTAATTCAAACCCTTGCTTTGGAACTGTATACAGGAGATCAGAATTCTGCTTCCTAGATGGAGTTTCCCAATTCTATATTCTGTTGCACAAAGTGATGAAAGTCAGACTAGACCAAAGGTTCCACATGTGCCTCAATTCCCTCTATATCATGCCTCCCGAGTGATTACACTGCCCATGGCTGCATGCTTGTCAAGATAGGCTTTTACATCTTTGGACAGCTCTTTAATAAAATCATTTTGATATCTGCCAGTATAATTGGTGATAACAATTAACGGCCTGTAATTTATTTGGGGAAGCTCTTTGAGACCTGAAGCACAACAGGGAAGAAATCTCACAGTGGTCAAATGATGACTTTCTCTAAATAGCTTTGAATCAAACACACAGCATAGGACTGAAAGGAAGCTTGACAATCTAAAAGCATATTTAATTATTCCCCTTCTTTAGGCCTTTTTTTTCTCTTTCACCTGCAAATATACAAATGTCATATATGTCCCTCCTCCCTCATCCTCAAAACACAAGAACTACAGAATAGTAATTATCAAACAGGAAATCTACTCAATTAAACAACAGTAACTGTACACATTGTTATGGATGCTGGCCATTTTCCTCCAGTGACCGACCTTCTTTGATCTGAATAATACCAGCAAACCAAGAAGCAAATGAGCACACTGGACAAAAGGCCTAAAACTCTGGTTAACGAAATTAATTCGAACGATGGTCTAGAGTCTTAAAAAGCCCCATAATAGAAAGTCCACATTCCCTACCTCACATGTTGATGGCCATCTTAAACAAACCAGTCGAAACAGGACATTTCTGGACTCTGTCCACCCAAATGAACTCCCTGGTGTAACTCATGCTTATAAGAAAGCTGAACAGCTCACAAGAAAACTTGTAAAATAGCCTGTGATCTTTAGGGGGAAGACCACAAGCTCACCCAAGGGTACATGGAGGAAAAGCCCAGTCTAGCAAATGTCCTCTATGTAAACAGCTTTGAAGTTCAGACAACTGTCTTTCTAAATGCTTTTATTTACATTGTGGTGTAACTACAGTAAAACAAATGATGATAAAGTGATTTAGATATAATGAGAAAGTACTTTAGGAGCATATTTCTGTTACCTTAATACAAACATCATTTCTACTAATTATGAGTTGGAAAAGATACACATTGTTGTGGTAACCTCTGAAGAGCAAGAGCTGTGTACGTGTTCTGTGCCTCCTACAGTCACCACCAGCCCTACCTGCTCCCATCCACAAACTGTGAATGACAACGTGACCCCAAGTTATCTCTCACTACTTCTCTCTACTAATCCCACCGGGGTCAGTCCTACTGGGCTCCCAATCACTTGCCTGTATCCTGTCCACTGCATTCACTCAGCATTCATCCTACAAACATTTAACGAGCACCTATTTCAGTGCTGCAGACATACAACAAGACTGCTGGCCTAAGGCACATACGCAGCCTGTTTCTACATGCTCACCCTATAAATATTCTCCCCATGCCACCTGAGGGCAAAGGCCTCTGCTAGCAGAGTAGGTGGAAAAAAGAACAAGGTGGGTTTCCAAACATGCAAACGTCATACAGTACAATTAAGGCTACACCACAGTCTGAACAAAACATTATGTGGTTCAGAGAAGGGACAGAAGATAAAAACAAGGGGGAATTTGTGGAAGGCTTAAGGGAAACAGCATTCTCTGGGGGTCTTGGAGAAGATGGACACTGTTCTACAGCTGACAGCACCCCAGGCTGAGGAGGAAGAATTTCCAAGTGTCTCTTAGGAGTGTGGGAAAATGGAGGAGAAAACAAAGCTGGGGCTCAGGTTTGAGAGGCACCTGGAGTCAGCGCATGAAGGCTTTGTTGCCTACCCCACAAGAAATTCCAAATTCTGCCGGGCGCGGTGGCTCACGCCTGTAATCCCAGCACTTTGGGAGGCCGAGGCGGGCGGATCACGAGGTCAGGAGATCGAGACCATTCTGGTTAACACGATGAAACCCCGTCTCTACTAAAAATACAAAAAATTAGCCGGGCGCGGTGGCGGGCGCCTGTAGTCCCAGCTACTCGGGAGGCTGAGGCAGGAGAATGGCGTGAACCCGGGAGGCGGAGCTTGCAGTGAGCCGAGATCGCGCCACCGCACTCCAGCCTGGGCGACAGAGCGAGACTCCGGCTCAAAAAAAAAAAGAAAAAGAAAAAAAGAAATTCCAAATTCGATTGAGTAAGTAAAGCAGTTGCCCACAGGTAGGTAGTCTGATCAGAGTTGTGAGTTAGAAAGATGATTTTAAAGTGAAATTCTAATCTCATTAAGAGATAAAACAGAAATGCACTATCTTAGACACAGGAGACTTGATAAAAACACATGTTTAAGAATATTAAACTCTCATTATTTCCTAATAATATGTAAATTACCAAAATTACTAGAGGCATTAGAAAATCTGTAACCACCACTGAAAACATTTTGCAGGTGATTTCGTTTTTAGAAACTTTTTTGAATATGTCAAACATGTATAAAAGCAAAACAATGTACAAGGAACCAGCCCATATACTCAGAGTTTTATAATACTCCCACAGATCCTCCCTCCATGCTGTTCCTGAGGCTCTTTTTAAGCAAATCCTAGACATTCTATAAATTTGTCAGCAAATATTTGGGACATTTTAAAATATTTTCTAAGAACAATCATTCCAAACCCAGCTCACAGGTAAATTCTTTCAAATATTTTCTCTCTGGAGCACTGAAAAGGATGGAATGATTTACAAATCAAGAATCTAGCATCAACTGATGCCCAGACCTGACCCCCCGAAAGACAGGAAAAGAAAAAACTAAAGACAAATTTTTATATGAATGTAAATCTGAAATCCTAATTATTAAATCAATGTCTCGTTTTGGGCAGCAATGGAGATAAACTGGAGGCCATTCTCTTAAGTGAAATAACTCAGAAACGAAAAGTCAAATACTGCATGTTCACACTATAAGTAGGAGCTAAATAATATGTACATATGCACATAGAGTGTGGAATAATAGACATTAGAAACTTGGAAGGGTGGAAGGATGTGAGGGTGTAAGGAATGAGAAATAACTTAAGTGGTACAATGTATACTATTCAAGTGATGGTTACACTAAAAGCTACTACTGAGCAAAATATCTATGTAACAAAACTACACTTGTGTTATTCAAAAAAGTCATGTAATAATACAAAACATTATAATAAGAGGATTTGTTAAAAAACAATCAAGTTAGTGCCGATATAAGGGATTCTAAATTTAACCCCTAATATAACTAAGTCAAAAAATTTTTTAAAAAATGATGAGATGACAAAAAAAGTCGTTAACTATTTCAACATTGATTCCTAATTTAAAATGTCTAAATAGCAATAGTGGGCATTTAAACTGGATAGTATAATACCTGGGGCATTCCATTTAAATCAAGAAATGAGACAAGGATAAAATGCAAACACTTGGGAATATACTGTATAAGACCTTATTATATGAAGGGAACCATAACATTTCCACAAAAGGACAGAAAAGAAGGCTTGAATAGAGAGACGAATGTTGCTATATGGTAAAAAATGACATTGCAAAGAACCTACTTCTCAAATTAACATAAATGTCATTTCCATTCATAGTTTCACTAGAAATTGTATTGGAGTTCCAACAAATAAGTCTAAATTTCATAAGAAGTGAAAACAGTCAGAACATTTTTAAGATGTGCATTACTAGTTATTGAAAATTTCCCTGAATGTTATAGTGCTTGCTACTAAAAAGGAATGGCCAGAACAACAAAACAGACTAAATACGTACAAGCAGTCAAAATTATACACTGGATCCTTTATTCTCATCAAAAATAACCTAAGAAACATTAAATCTTACAAATGAAAAATCGAATCATAAACATAGTAGGCATAAATGTAGACAGACAGATAGATATTTCAATAATTGGAATTGAGGAAAGTCTTACTTAACAAGTTAAAAACCATAAAAGAAAAGACTAAGAGGTTTGACTTGGGGAAAAATCCAGATAGATATTAAGCAGACAGACTATCTGAAGCAAAACTACTTGGCATTTCTTTCAGAGATGGAGTTACTATTATCAATACATATTAAGAACTATCTAAAATAAGATAATAAAGTAGAAATACCTCCAGGATTAGGCAAATATTATAAGCAAACAAATCACAATCAAGAATATACAAATAAGTAATACAATTAGCAATTATAATTAGTGGAGATTAGCATGACAATATGATGGAATCCCATTTTTCTCCCATCAAAGTGGGAGAAAAGGCTTTTATTTGTTTGTTTATTTATTTATTTATTTATTATAACAAGCCTCAGTATTGGCTAAGAATCCAAGAAGGGGCACTCTCAAACATTCCCATTTCACATAAATCAATATCAATATTTTAAAATCAATTTGCAAATACATACCAAAAAGATTTAAAATGTAAATACCATTTGACCATAAAATACATTCTGGCAAAATATATCCTAAAATGTTATTATGAATATAAGTAAACATGTAGCCACAACCTACCACTTTCATATTAGGTTATGAGAAAAACATTAGAAGAAACATATATAAAAATGAACAAAGGAATCTTGTTCTGTTCTATACAATTAATTTCTGTTCAGAGTGTAAAAAATGTTACTGAAGTAGATGTATAACAAGGAAAAATGTTCACAAAACATTAAGTGAATAAGATGAATTAGAAAAATGTGAGCCCATGTTTTGTGAAATAAGATGTGTATTTACTGACGTGTACTACTATTCATAATATTATAAATTTGTAAGTATATCTAAAAATAAGCAAAAGCATTAGCTTTCTGGGGTTGGCATAATTACAGATTATTTGAATTTGATTTTGTTTAAACCTATATCAAAATTTTCCAAATTGAATATCCATATGCTATTTGGGAAGAAAAGCTTGAAAAGTTCACAACAAATTGATGTCATAAAATATTATTTTTTTTAGACATGGATAGTCATGCTTATTAAACCTCAGTGGGCTGTGATCAATGCTTAGAAGGAAGGAGACTAGAGGGAGGCCCCCTAGTGGTGGGGGCTAAGATTAGGGGTGCCTGGGCAGCAAACCACCAGGAATCGATGCCACAGATTCTTCAAAACTCCAATCAAATGGAGTGAGGAACCCTTCGAATTTTCTTTTTGGTTGCAGGGTGCTGAGGGTGAGGAGCATTGACTTTAAGATTTCCTGTCCTGCCAAGCAGGTGGCAGGTGTTTCAGTTGATTCAGCAAGATCTCATCTCTTTTCCAGCCCTCCTTTTCCCAGCATGCTCCCTGCACACGTCTTCAAAAGTGAAGTCAAGGCTCCCTTTCTCATAGTGTCATCCTTTACACCTCAGGCCATAAGACAGCTGTGTCCACTGAACTCCAGCAGAATTCTTTCCATCATTATCTGGTACTTGATATTCATTCTGCCTTGAGGCACGTCTTATAATGTTATTTTTATTGTTATTTAATTTTTTGTATATTAGTGTATCTGTCAGATGTGGCTAGCAGTAGCGGGGAAGAACAAAATCAAGAAAGAAAACTTCAAATAAGGCCTTGCCAGGAATAAAACACAATTGACGGCAGGTTTCCTGGTTGGCTGCACTCACCCCTCATTGCCACTGTTTCTGCTCAGCTCTGCTTGTGTAATTGCCCCTCAGACCAACTTCTGAGCTGATACCTCTGGACATTCATGGGTGTCTCATTTTGTCGAGTGCCTTAGTGCTTCATTTGCCTTGGTTTTGGTGTCCCAAAATCTCCTCAATATCTAATCTCAGTTTCCCTCAATAATTTTTGGGGGAACCTGTCATTTGCCAGGTCCATGTTGGCAATGAAATTGATACTTAATAAGAATTCCACCCCATCTTTAATACAAACACACAATCTTTTTATCCCTTACTAGACTATAAATTCTTTGAAGCAATGGATTATATTTGATGATGATGATGATGATGAAGTTAATGAAAATAACACCCCAGGCAATGTTATTTATGAGTTCATAATACATGCTGTAATCTCTGCACGCTGCTACCAATCCGGACACAACTTCAAAATAAGTATTACCATTCTGCCATCACAGATTAGGGAGGAGACGTTCAAAGAGGTTTAAGAGGCAGATCAAGTGTCGACACTTGGTTTTGAAGCAATGTCCATCTGATTTTCAGCGCTGCCACACTTATATCCTATTCTTATATATTCTTATATCCTATCCTAACTCAGCACTTCTTTTCAGCCCTGTGGCCCATGCCATCCCTTCAAGTGCTCTATCCCCTAGTCCCATATATATGAAGTTCTAGGCTAAGCCTTTTCCATACAAACTCTCAGTTAATTCCAACAAGAATTCAACAGACGGGTTACTGAATTTAAAAATATTTATTACATTTACTTCCCCCAAACACAATGGAAACAGGAGGGCTATATAGTATAATTGAACCAAAGCTGTGTGTGTGTGTGTGTGTGTGTGTGTGTGTGTGTGTGTTTTGTTATGATGCAATAGTAGTTAATGATTTGAAATAAATAAATAAATAAGCAATGTGTTGTTAAACACCAGATGTATTTCAAAACTCGTTTGACAGAAAATTGCAATGATTCTATTCAATGCTTATGGCCAGTTTTGTGTTTGTTTGTTTTTTTTTTTTTTTTTTTTTTTGCAAAAATCCTAGTAGTATGAACAAAGTCAAGGAAACCAGTTGCAGCAGGTAAAATACAGAGAAAAAATTAACAGCATTTCATTAGTAAAATAAAATAATACAGCTCTCTATTACCAAGTCCTCATTTGCCTGAAGCATCTTCTTTTGACTTAATTTAAAATAATTTTCCAATAATATCAAAGAAAAGAGGTGCATGCTACACATGCAAATAAGGCATTAATTAAAATGGCTTCCCTTTATGCTTCATTACTAACTGCTAAACAGAGCATATAAAATATCATTTATAAATAGAAAAATCCAGAACACAGGGTAATAGGGAAATAAATGGCCTTGTATTTCTTTTGTACGTGATCAAAAGCAGATGATGGAGTACCTGATCTGAGAAATCCAAAATGTTGTCACAGATTTATACTTGTGTTTACTCTGCCCATATAACAGAGAGATATCCCAAATGGCCAATATCATAAGTGAATTCAAGCCTGAGTCAGAGGACTGCAGTTCTTTAAATCAATTCACTGGGAAACTAGTCCTTGACCTATAAAGAAACATTCCAAATACAACAAATGCATGAGCCAGCTTAAATCCTTTCTGGAATAAGATGGGGAATATATAGATGAAAAAACAGCACATGAATGAATATGAATACATAAATCCACTTTCAAAAATATTTCACAGAGCTGCTTCTTAAAAATGTCAAATGGTGACCAAAACACATTTCAGCATGAAAAAACTATTTCTGTTCCACTCGGGACACAGATCCATTGTATTTTCTGAGCATGGCATATGGATTCAGATGACAAAGATAATAAACATTCCTGTAAAAAGTTACTCCCTCATGAACAAGCCATGGTATTCCATTGTATTAAACTCATCAGTCAGCCACTTTTGTCTAAAACATGCGAAAACAGAAAACCACACCCATGTCTCCTGAAAACTACTAGTCATAGAAATGACTTTCCCCTCCTGAAAGCTCACAATGATTCCTGCAGTGCCCAATGCTCTCAGTTTTGTCCCTGTCAAGTACAGCTTGGAGGGGGGTCAGGGAAAAACACGCTTTCTAAAATGCATGAAACTAGCTTTGTGAAGTCAAAGACAAACTGTACCTATGTGCTGGATGATAAACCCGTACACGCATAGTTGAATAGTTAATATTTCAAGTACATGACTATTTGAATTTTTAAAACCGCCCTCCTCTTACAATAGTTATGTTGCATATTATTGCCATAGTCAAAGGGTTTTACCCCCTGGGGTTTTTTGCAAAGGGTTTTCACCTACTCTCAAGGTAATTTATACAAACACTTCTCTTATTTTGAAGGGGACAGAAATATTTTTATTCATTTATTTATTCATTTGTTCATCTATCCATCCATCTAGTCATTTAGTTCATCTATTTGAAACATATTTTGAGGAGCTATTTTGTGTACAAGACACACGTAGTGGCTGGAGAGAAAAGGCAGATAAAACATGCTCATGTATAACTATAATCAAAAGAGAAGGTTATTATGCACCAAGAGATGTGTAAATTGTTTGGGGAGAGCCGAGGAAGGAGAGGTGAATTCCAAATAAGGGACTTGAAGTGGGGCTCTTTATAGAAAGTGGCCTCTGAATTGGTTCTTGAATAAGTTAATTTAAGTACACTTAATAATTTAATTTCAATCTAAGCTGGTTAAAATCAGACATGTAATCAAGCTTCTCCATTCATACAGGTATATGTTTATAATCTCTGACTAGTTATTTATATTTTGAGCCATGGTATTGTCTAATTTGAAGAGAATTATAAGCTAAAATTATATGTTTTAGGGTTGGGTAAAACTGGGCCAAAGTTTTGGTCCCCCTACTTAATACCCATGTGGTCCTAGTCCCACTTCTTAACATCAGTGTATTTACAATTTCATCATTAATTAATGGAGATAATAATAGTGCCTATTTCATGACATTTTTTGTAAAAATTAAGTTTGAAAATGTATTCAAACATTGGCGAACATGAGTTGGCACCTGGCAGAAAGGCAGTACAATTATTAGGCACTACTCATTGGCTGTCCTCATGGAACTCAGGAGATGCCCAAGAAAAGATGTGCCTCAAATACAAATCAAGGCCTGTAATTAGCAATGCCTGCCCTTCTACTAGAGTTTGTGCTCATAGCCACCTTCACTATGTATTTTTTCTGTCTCTGACACCTAAATAGTACACTACATCTCTTCGACGGCAGACCCTTGGGTTCGTTATTCTATTTCGGTTTCACTTGCTTTTAGAAGATGACTGTCTAGCTCTTCCTGATGCTACACAAAGCCCCCCAATGCCAATGTCTTTTATGTCACCTAGCCTATAATTGTAACTTGGATGATCCCAAAGCTACACTGCAAATTCATGAAAACTCATACTCAGCTGCTTCTGTATCATACAGTTAGCAAACAGATATCCAGAAACTTTACTTATACTATTTATTATTATGTTTCTTGATTCATTCATTAAATTCAAGTTATATGGTTATATAACCAAAATGCAGTAAACTGCAAATATTAGATGCCCAATAAATACTTACTGAGAAGTAAAGGCTGTCTCATGGAAACAGCACTTTCTACTATGGGCCAGGTTGGTAAGGAATAAACCTGCACTGTCTAACATGGTCCCCACTAGCCATGAGTGGTGAAAAGGCCTTTGAAACATGGCTAGTCCGAACTGAGACATGCTCTAAGTAAAAAGTACACACCAGAGTTTGAATATGTAGCATACAACTAAAAAAAGAATTTAAAATATTTCATTAATTTTTATGTTGATTACATGTTGAAATGATAATAATTTAGATATGTTAAGTGAGATCATTAAAATTAATTTGTCTATTTCTTTTTACTTTTTTCATATGGTTACAGATGGGGCTTATATTATATTTCTATGTATCTCTCATCTTGACCAAGAGACATGGGCCTGTACCAAGAGCAGAGGAATAAGTAAGCATTTACTGAAACCTCAAAGCTTCCCTGATGTCCAGGCTGTCCAGAGGACAGAACAATTATCACCATTATCATGCTAATTTTCTGTCTCCTCAGCAGGTAGAAGGAATAAACCTGCGTTCTCATCGAGGAGGCTCTCAGGGATCTCACAGAGAGGTGCTAGATAAACTCCAGGTGTCGTCCACATCTCAGCAGGAAGCTAACTCAGTATTCTCTCCTGATTCATTTACTGGAGTGATAAACCCACACTCCATATTTAATGATGCCAAATAGCTCCTTATTACTTGTGGATTCAAGAAACTTCTGTAGCTGAGCACCAAGGATATTTTCCAACATTATTTGATGCCTTGTGTTTTGGCAAAAAAAAAAACAAAAAAAAACAACTAAGAAGTGTGAGCTGACTTTAACAATTTCAGGAGAAACTTAAAGAAATAAGGTCCTAATTGCCCAACACCCACCTCATCTCCTTTTTGGCCACTCAGGAAAACCCTGTATTTTTCTGTAATTGTGCCATGATGAAGAATCCAGCCTCTCCAAGGCAGCTGACCAACCACGAGCAGAGCACATGCTTTTACACTCAATTCTGAATATCAAGCACAATCCAACCTACAACAAGCACTTGAGGGTCTGAGGATGGGAAAGCAAATAGCCTCAAGTCTGATTAATGCTTAATATATAAAAAAGATCTTTTTTTAGGGAGGAGCAGTACAGCACACATCCCAGTGTTGCCACAAAAACCATATATTTAATACCTAATTTCCAAAGAGAATAGTCCCTTAATGAGAAGCAAACTTTTAATAAGTTATAAATTATCCCAATGCAAGCCATTTCTCCACGTGATCTTTGATAAAAACAAAACTGGAGCCTTCACAGGATACACTAATTAATGAATCATAACTTAAATAAATAGCAGCTAGTATTTGTGTTATTAGTTTAAAAGTACTTTCATATCTTATTTGAATCATCAGATAATCTATAACTCACATAAAGGAGGCCCTGTTTTCTCTGTTTTACAGATAAGGAAAACCCAAGAGTTTACACCCAGTAAATGACCAAAGCAAAAATGGAATCATACAATTCATGTCTTTCTTTTTTTTATTTTTTTTTTTTTTGCTTTCTGTTTTTAAAGACAGGCTATCACTCTGTTGTCCAGACTGGAGTACAGTGACATGATCACAGTTCACTGCATCCTTGAACTCCTGAGTTTAAGCAATCCTCCTGCTTCAGCCTCCTGAGTAGCTAGAACTACAGGCACACACCCCCATGCCCAGCTGATTTTTAAATTTTTGTTTGTTTGTTTGTTTGTTTGTTTTCAGAAACAGGGTCTCACAATGTTGCCCAGGCTGGTCTCGAACTCCCAGTCTCAACCAATCCTGCTGCCTCGGCCTCCCAAAGTGCTGGGATTATAGGTGTGAGCCACTGCGCCTGGCCAATTCAAGTCTCCTAAGAGCAAATTGAGCATTTTTGAAATGTACCCATCAGATGCCCCACTGCAATCTACTTCAGTGCTGAGATTTCAGTATTTAAAAGACCTACTGGAATTTATTTTTAAAATTCTAAAAGAATACGTGGGCATGGTCCTTGGAGTTGTGAGTGCTGGATACAAATATGAAGTTACATGAAGAGGAGTGTGAAAAGAATTGAAGAAATTTTAAGTGATTTTTAATTTTATTTTTTATTATAAAGGTAATACGTGTTCATTGTAAAAATATAAACTATATTTAATTTCCCATAATTTCACAGCCAGAGGAAACCATCAGGAATACGTCAATAATTACTGCTGTGCATGCAGAGGTGATGGTCGATATATTTAGCCAATGTGGCATGCCAGAAGCAGAGGACAGCCCTTACAGCTGCCTGCCTTAGAGAGTGTGCATAGCTGCACCGCTTGATACAAGTGCCACAAGCGCTCTGGATGTATGCCATGTTTTTAATGGAATCATACAATTTTACAGATTTTCAACCTCCTTTTTAAAAGCTGAAATATATTTTAAACATCTTTTAAAGTATGTTTCAATTTTTCTATATACATAAAGTCTGCACTGGAGTAAAAGTGTGATCTCCCTTCTGGAAAGAAAAGGCTGTGATTCATGGTGGCTTTCGTTATTTATCAGACATTCCACGTGGATTCACCAACCATCTCTACTTCAAAAGTGCTGTCTGGGAGCGGTGGCTCATGCCTGTAATCCCAGCACTTTGGGAGGCTGAGGTGGGCAGATCACCTGAGGCCACGAGTTCGAGACCAGCCTGGCCAACATGGTGAAACCCCACCTCTACCAAAAATACAAAAATTAGCTGGGCGTGATGGTGCGTGCTTGTAATCCCAGCTACTTGGGAGGCTGAGGCAGGAGAATCACTTGAACCCGGGAGGCAGAGGTTGCAGTGAGCCGAGAACACACCACTGCACTCCAGCCTGGAAAGCAGAGTGAGACTCTGTCTCAAAGAAAAAAAAAAGAAAAGAAAAAGTCCTGAGTGAGAGTGTGGTGCTGGGTAAGAACAAGTAAGAAAAGCCACGGTTCTGCCCTTAAGAACTTAAAAAGACAGTAATAGCACTTGGCTCTGCATGAGGACGCTGGTCAATGGAGCGCCTGGGCTCATTATTCCAAAGGTGGTGAGGAGGAGAAGTACAAGTTTCACTGCTCTGCTCTTTGGAGCTCCATTACAGCTTCTGCTAAATAACCTTTCTTGACCAAGCCCTTGGTTACTCCATCAATGCGTGTTGAATAAATTCAACCATAAAACTGATTAAAAGTGGTGCCAGCCTCTTCATTGTTTTATACATATAATCTGACTTTTTTTTTCCCAATGGTCCCTTCAGACATTGCCTACAATCATCTCCCTTTAAAGATTTGGAAATTAAGACTAGGGGACATTAATTAGCTTGCCTAAGTTTACACAATGGATTTATTTGACTCCAGTGGCCAGGCTCTTAACACCAAAATCTACCGCTTTTAGAATGTTGACCACAGAAAGACAGTCACAATACATTAAGTTAAACAAGCATGGCCTTGAAGATGCCTGGATGATCTGATCCCTGCCCACCTTCTATCTTGTCTCTCCAGTTTCCTGTGTGCTTCAGCCCCCTGGTTCTTTCAGATGCATGAGTGAGCCAAGCTCTCCTTCCACCCAAAGGCCTTGTCAACTGGGATCCCTGCTACCTACAAAGTTCGTCTCCCCATTCTTAGCATGACAACAGATCTCAACCTTAATATCTCACCATAAATGTCATTCACCAAAAAGGATTTCTCTGGTCACTTATTCTGGGATATTCTCTCTTATAACACTCTGCTACCTGCTCCCCCACCGGAACATGAAAGAATTAAGCCGTTTTAGAATAATCAATACAAAATAATATTCTGTATAGGCTGGGCATGGTGGCTCATGCCTGTAATCCCAGTACTTTGGGAAGCCACGGCAAGAGAATCCCTTGAACCCAGGAGTTTGAGACCAGCCTGGGAAACATAAGGAGACCTCATCTCTACAAAAAACTTAAAAATCTACCAGGTTTGGTGTTACACACCTGTGGTCCCAGCTACTCAGGAGGCTGAGGCAGGAGGATCACTTCAGCCCAGGAGTTTCAGGCTACGGTGAGCTATGACTGCACCCCTGAACTCCAGTCTGAGCAACAGAGAAAGACTGCCTGTAATCATCATCATCATCATCATGACCTATATGAAAAAACATACTTGTGTTCACTCAAATACACTCACATATACCTACATCCCCATCCAAAGCATAAAATAAAATACAAAAAGTAAAAGAAAAAAATGTGAAAAGTAAGGAAAAAGAAAAAGAAGTATCTGGAAAGCATTACCCTGAGATTTCTAACAGTGATTGTTTTTTTCTGGTGAGTATAATTTTGGGAGACTTTTTTTATCTTTCTCCTTGCCTGCACTTTCTAATCTCTGGTAATTAACATTTATTACTCTCATAGTACGTTTCAGAAGCATAATGGAAATTCTAAAATAAGCAATAACAATATTTTTTGTAAGAAAACATTCTTTTACTTTAAACAGATGCTGTTCTTGTTTAGGTTCTTTCTTTGTTAGGAATCCAAAGTAATTCAGAGATTAACTGCATTACCTTTGCCCTTTATATAATTTGGGTTTTTTGCTGTTGTGGTTGGTTTCGGGTTTGGGGTGTGTGTGTGTGTGTGTGTGGTAATGGGGAAAGGTTGGAGGTGGAAGGAATGGTTTCAACAATAATAATAGTAAAATACATGCAGTGAAGGAAAAGTGTTCTTCCTTGTAGTCTCATCAAAAAAAAAAAAAAAAAAAAAAAAAACCAAGTCTGTGCTAGAGCGTGAAGACACACACAAGCCCACACTCCAGTCAAACAGCAGCAAATGGGACTTGACCTGCTGTACCTTTCTCGGGCTTAAACCAAAAGCAAGTGAACACACACAAGCCCACACTCCAGTCAAACAGCAGCAAATGGGACTTGACCTGCTGTACCTTTCTCGGGCTTAAACCAAAAGCAAGTGACACTGTCGAGAGGGCATTTCCATTGCAGCTGCAAAAATCTCTCTCAGTCAATAGCTAATGAAAGATGAGAGCTTCCTGGGACACTGTGATTCCCAGGAAATGGAGGGAAGGGAAGGGCTGGTTCTTGGTGATCTCCTAGGCTTTGCACCATAGCAGGCTTTCACTATGTAGTAGCACTTTACCTGAAAATCCCATTTTAAAAACCCATTATTTGCCCAAAAATAAATGAATTCTCCACTTGACTAACTGGCACATTTTGCAAATATTTGGCCAAATGCCGAAATACCTCTGAGGCTTTGCTAATAAAGACATAGCAATAAGGTTCACCAACACAAGGCATTCAGCATGAACCAAACTGATGAGAAAGAAATGGCTATCATAACATTGGCAACCAAATAAAAAAGACAAAAAAATCTGCTGGCACAAATTTACATATATTCCAAGGATAAGTTCCACTGAATAACCTGGCTTTACCTACAGGAGAAATCTTATGGAAAAATTCTAAAGTTGTAAGAAAGAGGCCTGGCACAGTGGCTCATGCCTGCAATCACAAAGCTTTGGGAGGCTGAGGTAGGAGGATGATTGAGGCTAGGAGTTCAAGATCTGCCTGGGCAACATTGCAAGATTCTTTCTCTATAAAATAAAATAAAATAAAATAAAACTTAGCTGGGCATGGTGGCATGCATCTGTAGTCCCAGCTACTCAGGAGACAGACATAGGTTGAAGGGTCACTTGAGCCCAGGAGTTTGAGGATGCAGTGAGCTATGATCGCGCCACTGCACTCCAGCCTGCATAAGAGATCAAGACACTATCTCTAGAAAATGAAAAAGTGAAAAAGAAGTTTATCAAAATAATTGTGCTCCTTAGATCCACCTGAAATATAATGAAGAAGGCTTCCTTGACAAACAGGCAACACTGGAGATTTCTATTTTGGTCTAAGAATTGTTATCACTAAGGTTAAAAAATATGCAAAGCAAAATATTTTGTGGCTTCCCATAGATTACATTTAATGCATGTTGTTTAATTTAGTTTATAAATTAGTGTTGATCCAATTTGCTGAAGTATTTTTACTTTGAACATTATTGAGTACCCAGAACTCTAGTCTTCAAGGGCTCAGTTTGATGTTCCCACCGTTAAAGGGATTTGGGGGTTTGCTACCTTCTTGCAAATATCTTCCTGCCCTGAGTAGTTATTTCTCTTTACTCTTCTCTGCAAGCTAGAGCTGAGAAACATAAAAAGGGTATTATTTTACTTGGTGCCTAGTAGGTGGACAGCAAGAAATAGATTATGTGAAAGGAAAGAGTAGGTGACTCACAGCCACTGATTCTACAGGATTCTAGGGTAAATTTTGACCTTAAAAATGCTAATTGAGAAAACCCTCTGGCTGAAAAAATTATTCATTTACTCCACTATATCTGAATATGAGTTTAGATGTTTTTAAAATTTCTGAGTAGGGGCTTTTTTAGTGTGCAATAGTGCAAAATCATTCCTTCCATATAACTTTTAGAGCAAAGGGAAAAACAGATACAATTTCAGGCCCACTGAATGACATGAGGACAGACCTTGTAAAATTTCTTATAAGAAATAAGAGGAAGATGATCCTGAACATGGACTACAAAGGCATCACGCATATTTCCTTTAAAGGTTTTATTATCTATTTCCCATTTTGATTACAAGTTGAATGTCTTACATTTAAATATTATTGCTCTGTAAAAACTGAAAGTGCTTTGTACAGAGAAATGCTGTCTTCCTTCCTAAAGACGGAAACATCTGCCTTGGTGTCATGAGGATACAACTGCTTTCTGCCTCCCCTTACTTCTCAAAGAGCCCTTAAGACATCATCAATAGGCCTTTTATGTTGTTGTTACTCTGTAGTGATGCATGTGCCAAGAACCAGTCACAGGTTTGCAGCCAATTTTGGATCAATGTACAATAAGTATTTTTGCTACAACTGAGTACATATCAAGTGAGATGGAACCCTTGGATGCAAAGTTCAAATGGAAAAGGTAAAACACTATCCAATCTTCAAGTAGGGTGAAGCCAAAGCCCTATTTCTTGGAAGTGAGAGAATGCTGCCTTATGAGTCTATGTGGGAGCGAGCTGAGGCCACAGACCATCCACTGGAAGCTGCAACCAAGAAAGGGCAATATGCAGTGGAGATATATGGATCCCTCCAGGCCTTCCATTAGGGCAGGATCATGACTGCTGGCAATTATCTCTCACTTACTTCGTGTTTAGTCTATTAATCTCTTTATATCTGCACCCTGAAATTTCCAGTACTAGTAAACATTCTTTAAACTCTCGAAGTTAAAAATGACCGTACTAATCATACCTGAGCAGTCAGACATCCCAATTCTATGCCAGTGTTCTGCAACTTGCCTCATCTCAAGGCACAGGAAAGCCTTCAGGAGAATGTGTAAGGCACAAGACCCTCTTTAATTCATGCCAGACACGAGGACACACTAGGGAACACCCTGTAGTGAAGCAGCCCAAAAAGCTATTCTGCCTGACTTTCAGGTGGTCATCCTGCCTTAGAAATACCCCCACATCATCACTACCATCAATATCACCAACACCCTCACCACAGACTACCATGCCCGTTAATACCACCATCCCATCTCCATTACCACCACTCATGTTCTGGGTTGAACAACGTCCCCCCAAGAATTCATGGCCACCCAGAACCTGTGAATGTGATCTTATTTGAAAATGGGGCCTTTGCAGATGCAATGAAAATAAGGTCAGACTGGAGTAGAATGGGCCTTAAACCCAAAATGGCCAGTGTGTTTTAAAAAAGAAAGAAATTTGAACACAGAAACATAGATGCACAAATGAGAAGACTATGTGAAGAAGGAGGTGGAGATTGGAGGGATAAATCTACAAGCCAAGGAATGCCAAGGATTGCCAGCAACCACTAGAATCTAAAAGAAGCAAGAAAGAATTATTCCCTAGAGCCTTCAGAGGGAGAGGTACATCCCAACACCTTGATTTCAAACATGTAGCCTCAGGTCCTATGAGAGAATACACTTCTATTGTTTTAAGCCACCTGGTTTCTGCTACTTTATTGTAACAGTCCTAGAAAACTAGTACAACTCCCATCACCTCCACCAACCCCATCACTCTCAACACCATCACCACCACCTCTCTCATCATCATCTTTACTGGTAAAACAGTATGGGAAAGAGAACACAGATAACTCCTTCTCGGGTGAACACTAGGACTTAGTTTTAGAGGCCAGCAGCTGACACCAGATGCATTCATGGAAGTGCTCAAACCATGCCGTCTGACCCCCACTTCTGTGGTTACAAACTTAGTTTCTCTCCTTTTTCATCCCCAAACTTCTATTTTGAGACTGAGGTGTCCACTTTTTCCCATTTCCACATAGAGAGGAACAAAGGTGGTTTAACATGAAACATCAAAGTTCAATCATTTGAACCCCGTAATCATATGGCTGGGGAAACCAATCTCTGCAAACGTGAAATAACTTGTACAAAGCCAGTGAATCAGCTTCTAACAGAGTCAGATCAGAACTTGGATTTCCTGACTCATCACCTCTACAAAACTCCTTGGCACAGAAGTGGGTACGGCATGTTTCAATACCTACTATAGAATATTGGGATGCAATATATGAAAGGTATAGACATTCCCCACCCTGTTACCAATCATAGGCTCATTGTATTGGCTCATGAATGTCTTAGTCAACTTTACTAGAAAAATGTGTGTGGACTAGGCCCGGGGATAAAATTGGCTAAATATTCACTATGATATCACTGGTGATATCAAATGATGACATTTAAGAAAGATGTTTTCTAATCATAATTGAAAATGTTTCTACTGCTAAGATGTATATCACTAATATTAATTCTATGTACCTGCATAAAATTGAAATAACTTGGAGGTCTTCCAAAACATACCTAAGGTTGCATTTTTATCAAGCAATCGGGAAGAAACTTTGGAATTATGAGAGCGCAGATCAGTCTGTTGAAGATTACATCATGCATCTAAGCATCAACAAATTAAAGAGGGCCTTTGTCTTCTAAAGCATCTAGCAAAGATGAAAAAGTAGCGATAAACACAATTAGGCATATTGATTCCTTTTGTTCTTTGAAAGTCACCTCATTGTACTAGCTTTCAAATCAGAGTGCTGTAAGATACCATATCTAATACCAAAACGAAACTTTTCTAAGTCCCAACTTCTGAAAATTTTGGAAGAAGGGTATCAAGGAGTCTGTAATTTTGGTGTACAAACTGAGAAGCCTTACTATTTTAAAACATGCACTGTTAAGATTAGTTTCCCAGAGCTAAATATAATTCTGTACAACCCAGCTCCATATTTATAGTCAAAAGGAGGTGATCTTCGCAGTTATCCAGTTAATATAAATATTCTCAGCTAAAAATATTAAAAATCTCAGTTTCCATAACATCAGCTCCTTTAGGGATAGTTTCAGTAGAGATCTTTTTTCTCTTTTACCGAGTCAGTGTCATAATGTAATTAAGAAAGTGCTCTCATTAAAAATGATTATATGAATAAATGAATACACATATATTTTAAAATGTAATCACTCAATAAGGTGTGTGCTACTCTGAAATTTCCATCATCATCATCATCCACTATTTCAGTTTCCATCAGAGAAATTGCCACTATAATGTGGTGATAATTTTTTTCTCTTAAAGCAGTAAAAACAGAGCTTTGAGCTTCTAATTAATCAAATGCATATTTGGAAGGGACTGTGTTTTCATTTAGGCAGTGGATGCAGGTCCCCTATAACTCTTAAAAGAAGCAGATAATGATTTTGAAACCAAGTCTATTACTTGTTTTGTTTAAATTTTTAGTTGGTGGTTTTCTTCTCCTAAATAATTGACATCCTCCTAGAAACAGATCAGGTGTGACACAGGTAACAAATGGAAGCTAGAAAATTCTTCAAATGGTGCTATTTTTCCTAAGATCACATATATTACTGGAAGTCTAACAGGCATCTCAAATTTAACAAAGGACTGACTTCCCCACTCCAAACCTCTCCTACTCTAGTACTTCTCTCTCCAAAAGTAGCTGGTTTGCACAGGTAAACAAATAAACAAAGAACTCTCCAGTTCTACTTGATTTCTCTCTCTGACTAATCCTCTAGACCCTCAGTGCTCTACACGTTTTTATTGTAGGCACTATCTTCAAAATATCTTTGAAATCAGAACTCCTCACACCCGCTCCTTTGCTCCCACTCCAGGCCATGCTAATAGCATCTTTCACCAAGACCACTGTGATAACTTTGCAAACGTTCTCCTTGCTTCCACTCCTGCCTCCATCTCGTCTATTTTCTACACAAGCCAACCACACCCCTGCTCAGCAGTTTCTAATTTTTTCCCATCTCTCACAGAATAAATTCAAAGTTCTTATTGTAACCCCACCCTAGCTACTTCTCAGACCTCACGTGGCAACATATTCTTGCCAGCCCACTTCGCTCCACTCTATGTCACATTGGACGCCATGCTGTTTCTGCACAGGACAAACATACTCCCATGGCATGGTCACTGCCCATGCTCTTCCCCGTCTCACCTACATGCCCTGCAGATACTTTCTTGGCTTTCTCAGAAATTTCTCAAATGCTACATCCTTAGAAAGGCCTTCTCCAAGCACTCTATTTAAAATAGTATTCACAACAATAGCAGTTGAATGAAGGAGGAGCTCTTCACTGAAATAACAATTGTGATTTAGGACAAAATGAGAGCATCTGGGAAACGAACATTTGGCTGCATACTGTATTGAAGAGCAGGGTCTGTTTTTTTTTCTTTGAAACTGAAATTTTCGTTTCCAATGAACATGATGATGATGATGATGATGATAAGAACAGTAGTAGCCAACACCCCATGAACACATGCCTGGCACTACTCTGGGTGTTCTGTAACACCCAGTTACGTGTTAATTGCAACACCCATTAAATTCTTACAAAAACTTTGTGAGGTACGTACATTACAACAAGGTACCCTTTTAATAAAGTCACTAAGACAAAGAATACCTAGAAGAGTCTCCTTGCCCCTAAAACATATTACTCTAATCCCGAAGTCTTTAAAAAGAAACATGACCAAACAACATTATAAACTGTAGGGCTAAAGAAATATTTAAAGTCTATTTACGTTTGTACACTGCTGCTTCCTCTAATAAAGATGGCCCAAGAGATTTGGAAACCTCTTAAGAAGGCAAATTCCAATTATGCAAAAAACACAAACAATATCAGGGTAGAGCACAATAGAATGCATGCACAGAATGCATTCAATCTAGCCATAGTGTGAGGGCTGATTTTCAAAGGATATGACGAAAACACAAAAACTAGGCACAGGTAAACTGCATGCTGATTGCCAGTAATGGCCTGTAAAAACAGAGTAGGAAACGGCCTTAACTTCCAGAAGGAACCAAAAATTATGACAAAAGTACAAGACTAATCAGAGGTCCAGGTCTCTCAAGTTATGTTCTATTGAATTGCCCAAGGGTGTTTTTCTGTCTCCTGCTTTGGCTATATAAACGACACTAAAAGATATAAAAGAAAATATTGTTTTTCAACTCCTCTCTGATTCTATGGTCTGTGGGAAGGCCAGAAAAAAATGCCCAGTAATAGAGAACTTCCCAACTCAACCCTGTAACTCAGGTCTGTGGTCCAAAAAATAACATATCCAGGTAGCCAGAGGCTTTGCAGATTAGAACATGTTCTACAAACCTAGAGGAATGGGAAACCTGGAGAGTGGGAAAAGCTGCCAAAAAACTCTGAAGACATGAAGAAGGTTGTGATTTTCAAGAAGGGAATGATGACAGAATCCATGAACTAAGGAAAAAATGAAGAGTGGTTTGTAAGTGTATAAAAATTGGAAACAGTGATCACTTAAGGCAAATGTGGACTCATGAACCATGGATCCAGCCAAATGAAAGCCCTTTCCTTTTTTGATACAGTTAGATAGCAGGGCATGATGCTAAATTCATGAATTACATGAAGCCGGGAGGAGGAGGTGACTGCATGAAAGGGTCAGGATGGTCCTGTTCTGGACACCTGGTATTTAGTACTGGGATTAAGAATTAAGAGATACTTTGGTAAGAGAAGCTCTTATTTTTTTCAGCACTTACTGCTTGCTGGGTACTGTGTTTCAACTCACTGTATCTCTTTTCATTCTCACAGCAACCCTCTGAGGCAGGTACCATGGTATCCTGATTTTACAGAAGAGGAAACATGGGCTGAGAGAAGATTACTTGCCAATGATCACAGTTCTTTACAAAGGAGGCGGTTTGGGAGTTTGGGATAAACAACTGTACTCCTAAGGAGAACAACCATAATGCTGCAGGGAACATGAAACCCTGCCATAGAAACAAAAGATTGCTGATTTATCTGAGAAAAGAAAAGGCCCAGTGAAAATACGACTGAAGTCCTCATCTGGTAAAAGTCTGCTGGAACATGGACAGGCTCCTTATTTTGGCCCCAGATGGTAGAATTAAGAACAGGCGTAGAAGGTGGAATTTGACTAATGAGACAGTAATTCAATGATTAGCGCCATCTGGAATCAAAAGGTAAAGTCTAAGGAGATCTTAGCATTGAAGGAGTCCAAGCAGAGACTAAGCAACCCTTTCTGTCTGGGAACAGTCATACCAGGGATGATAAATTAAACTGGGAGCCCATCAGATTTCCTCCAAACTCAGATTCCATGAGGATGCAAATTTGTGATAATAATTTATTAAGATATATTCTGGGCCAGGCATGGTGGCTCACACCTATAATCCCAGCACTTTGGGAGACTGAGGCGGGCAGATGACTTGAGGTCAGGAGTTCAAAACCAACCTAGCCAACATGGTGAAATCCCGTCTCTACTAAAAATACAAAAATTAGCCAGGCATGGTGTTGCATGCCTGTAATCCCAGCTACTAGGGAGGCTGAGACAGCAGAATTGCTTGAACCCAGGCAGCAGAGGTTGCAGGGAGCTGAGATCGCACCACTGCACTCCAGCCTGGGTGACAAGAGTGAAACTTCGTCTCCAAAAAAAAAAAAAAAAAAAAAAATATATATATATATATATATATATATATACACATACACACACACACACTCTGAAGTCTTGAAGGTGGATATATACATGTTTACCATGTTGAGCATGTGACTCACTTTCCTGATTCGCATTTCTTAAGTACATTGATAACTGCTGTAAAAATTTAGAGTGAGGGTTCAGTGTTCTGCTGGAATCTCTGAATAATTAGGTTTTCATCTTTAGGTTTTAACATGGAAAACACAAAACAGTTGAACATGTTTGTTTTCTTTAACTCTGCACCATCGCCCTGAAACAACAGCAATTTGTACTGTTGCTTGGGCAAGGCCTTGTGGAGGCAGCTAATGAGGCTGTCAGGCCGTGGTGGCTGAAACTCTCCAGATGGGTTCACTGGAGTGTTTGAAACCATGCAATGCTGACCATATGATATACGAGTTCTCGGCATACTTTTATTTTTCAACCAATATTAAGCACTATTAGCCAAATAGAAATACCAGAGGCAACAATTTGGCTGGATATGATGTCTCTATGCAACATTTATCTCCCTTCTGGAAGTCAGTTGTGTTATGCTTACACCAGCTTATTTAATTTTGTTTTCCTTTATCATGTTAACCCACTGCTTGGACTTTCACAAGTCAGAGTAGAGAAAAACCTCATACATGACTTGTGCCTAATCTTTTATGAGAAACACAGCTGGTCCTATCGCTCTTTCCAACATTTCTGGAAATGATTTTGAGATACAATCACATGCTGTGTACCCGCGGGTCAGGTGGTAAAAATGAGCCTGAAGCACCCGGCCTCTGAGTCTCTAAAAAATTTTTTTAAAAATCCATTTCCTTGCATGCCATATTACATGTAGTACAAGCATCTTTTGAGATATTTTAGAGTATAAGTGAACAGTTCATGGGAGGAAATGGAACAGAGATTTTTAAATCATACCCCTGGTTACAAAACCTAACCATCATATCATAAGAAGGGAGAACTTGGGCCCGAAACTTAATTATCCTTCACTTCAGGTTTCCTTTTTTTCAGTGAAATGGAGATAATAGTACCTGTCCCATCAAACTGTACTGAGAACTGAGTGAGATGTTGTTTATAACCCATGACAAGTACTTAGGAAATGCTCAAAACAGTGTAGTTAGTTGTCAATTTTACTATTATTTTTATTGGTTTCCTTCAGGAAGATGGAACATAAAATTCGCTCCAGTGCCAAAGATTTTAATCCTAGAGAGGCAGAGGTTGTAACCACTTGACTTACAGATGCACCCTGCACCCTGTGGCTACCTGTGTGTAAACCACGTATCCTACCTTCTTATAAGGCACCTCACTCTGCAAGCCAGGTGTCTTAGTGCAGGATGCTATAACAAATATACCATGAACTAGGTGGCTGAAACAACACACATTTATTTCTCATTATTCTCTAGGCAGGGAAGTCCAAGATCGAGGCCCTGGCAGGTCTATTTCGTGAGGGCCACCTTCCTGGCTTACAGACATCCCCTGCTCCCCGTATCCTCAAATGCCCAAGAGCAGAGAAAGGAAAAAGCAAGCCCTCTCCTCTCTCTTCTTCTAAGGACATCAATTTCATCAGGAAGGCTCCACCCTCATGACCTAATTACATCCCAAAGGCCCCTGCCTCCTAATACCAGCATATGGGGTTAGGATTTTAACACAGGAATTTAGGGGATGAGGGAACACATAACAGTCCATACACCAGGGCTTCCTTAGTATCAAGCGTATCTGTAACCACTTTTCCCAACTCTTGTCCATTACCTCGAGAAAATCCTCTTTCCCTTTCCTTTATTTAGAAAGGAAATTTTGAGCTCAGGAATTCAGCAGGAGAATCATACCTGTGATATGGATCTATAAGAAAAGAAACTATCCTCTGCCCTGTGAGGTTAATTATAGAGAGAACAATGAGGAAACTCACAAAATACGCAGAGATCCCCTTGCAAATTTCATGAAAGACCTCTTCTACCCAGTAACTACAATTACACTGTCTGAAATCCGTGAAAGTTACCTTATATAGGCAGGAAGTTACCTGCTTATAAAGTGAACACACTCACATGCACACACATACACACACTAGAGAACTGCTGGAACTGTTGTTAAGTAAACATGTAAGTGGTCCAGAATGTGCCCACAGGTAACCATCCTTTGTGTTCTTTCTATAAAAATCATGTGATTTGGGGTACAGACTAACCTTTCCTCCAAGTCCCACAATCTCTCCTCATAACCTTAGAGTTAACTATATTTAAGTTTCTCAAGGATTCTGTTTAAGACCTTATAATAAATTGAATTTTTACTATCCAATGGTGAAGGTTTTCAGATACATAAGCTATGTATTTTATTTTACTTTTCTTTTTTAGAGATGGAGTCTTGCTCTGTTGCCTAGGCTGGAATGCAGTGATGCAATCGGTATCACTGTAGCCTCAAACTCCTAGGCTCAAGCGATCCTCCCGCCTCAGCCTCCTAAGTAATAGGGACTATAGGAGCATGCCACCACGCTCAGACAAATTTTTTTCATTTTTGTAGAGACGGCATCTCGCTATGTTGCCTAGGCTAGTTTCAAACTCCTGGACTCAAGACATCCTCCTGCCTTTTCCTCCCGAAAGCACTGGAATTATAGGTATGAGTCATTGCACCAGACCCTATGTATTTTAGTAATACAAAACCAAAATTCCCTATAAGAAATCACACATGTTGACCACATAACCCTTGTTCACTTTACTTTCACTGCTGGAAGCACAGGGAGGCCCCGGCTGCAGTTCTGTTTCTGCCTCAGTTAGTGGAGATGACAGTGCTGGACACAGCCTCTCAGCCCTAGCCTTGACACATCAGCAAAGTCACTAGCATCACATGACCTCTTAAGTGTCATGTGAGACAGTCCACATTATTCTACACTGTACCTTCCCTGCCCCTGTCTTTCTCTCTCTTTGGATTTCTATCTGGAGCTCCCGACTTCGCCATGTGGAAAAGGAGAGAGAGTAGGGAATTGTCTTTAAATATCAATAAGCATTTCCTTTTTCATGTAAACATTACTTTTCATCAAAATGTATCTTGTGCTCATTATATCACTGACAAATACTTATGAAAAATAAAAACTTTGTGTGATCCTGAGGAAAAAATTTCCAGAAAAACCTCTTTTAAAATGTTTTACTTTCTATTATTACTATTATATTGCTAACTGAAAATATGCCAGTATTTTGGCTATATTTCTGCATAAATAATAACAAATGCCCTGAATATTTTGATGTTTACACAGCACTTTCTCCAATTATCTAAGAAACCTAGCTATCATTTGTAATATTTCCTCTCAGGACAGCAAAATTGGGTAAATCATACCTATAAAACATACAAACAAATTTTAGATTAGCTTAACTCTTGATTTCTATATTATCAAAATGTAAATATCTTAAGCATTTTCCAGGAATTCAGCTAAATGAAATTTTCAGTGACTGTGGCAATCAGTGTCCACCTGAAAACCCCAGCATCATTAGCAGTAGCCTTGCTGATATGCGAATCTAAATCTCAGGACATGACACTGGATATGGAGTTCTGCAAACTTGTAATTCACAACGTATTTGTTTAAGATTCTCAGACTCTCCAAAATTCATTTGGCTTAATTTCTGGAGTAATTTAAAGTAGTAAATTTGTATGAATACCAAATGAAATTATTTTGCCAAGTTAGCTAGGCACTTATAAGAAGTGTGCGTTAAAAACCGGCCAGGCACATTGGCTCATGCCTGTAATCCCACACTTTGGGAGGCCAAGGCGGGTGGATCACCCGAGGTCAGGTGTTGGAGACCAGCCTGGACAACATGGTGAAACCCCATCTCTACTAAAAATACAAAAAAATTAGCCAGGCATGGTGGCAGGCGCCTGCAATCCCAGCTACTTGGGAGGCTGAGGCGGAGAATCATTTGGACACGGGAGGCGGAGATTCTAGCCTGGGCGACAAGAGCAAAATTCCATCAAAATAAAAAGAAAAAAAAAAAAAAAGAAAGTAAAACCTAGGGTGCCATACATGTTTAAAATATGTAAACACACAGCAGATTCTCCTCCCACCAACCTTTCTATTTGTTTTTGGGAACCAGATGTCAACTTCCACAGGTAGTGTCAACTGCACTGCTGCTGACTATGTATGACAAACATTCAACTATCAGAGGCCCACAGACTTCGCCCGAGTGTTTACTCAACAAGATGCCCAAAGGTGGACAGCCTCCAGTTGCTTTGGCAGCTCCATGGAGTCAACAGGGGCCAGGCCCTTCATCTTCAGGCCTGTAGCTTCATGGTCCCAGGGCAGCTTCAGTAGCTCCAGGCACCAAGGTCCCATTGAAAGAGAGTAAGTACAGGTCAGAACACACACACTCTCCAGGAGCTTTCTCTCTTTTAATTAGGACATGAAATCCTTCCCTGCTGCCACCAGCACATTCCCCCTTACCTCTCCTAGGTGAGGACAATGCCCAACCCCAAGCCAGTCACTGGCAAAGAGAAATGGAATCATGATGGATGTTTCACCCAATCACAGCTCATCCTGCTGGGATGCCGGTTTGCACCAATGATCAGCATTTCAATCAGCATAAATAATGAAACTATCTTCATATCTGTTGACTATTTCACGTAAACTAACAAAATGTTAGGTGAAAGGTAGCACTTCCATGGGATAAAGTTCCTTGGTAGAAGCAGAGGCAATAGTGCAAAAATACTAAAGAAATTGTAACATGGATCAGGGATTGCACAGCATGGTTCCCCACTGGTTATCTCATTTAATTCTTGTAACAGCTCTGAGAGGCAGAAACCATTATTCCAAATTTGGAGAATCGGAGTTTTAAAAATGCATAACTAAACTCATCTAAAATTAAGACCTTATTAATCAATCTCTTTTAAAATACTATTTCAATATGTGTTCTTACTAAAACTGTGGGATATCTGAGCTGCCTGAAAACCTAAGGAAATTTAAAATGAGATAAAATAAAATGTAAATGAAAAATTTAAGAAAATTAAAGTTGACCATAATCCAATCACTCAGCAAGAGCTGCTTTTAACAATTTGGTGTATTTATTACCAATGTTTGTTTTCTAAAATCTTCCTGTATAACCACAGTTATACATAACTTTAAACCTGTTTTTCCAAGTTCACCTTACACGGTATATGTTTTCTCATGCTCTGATTTTAAAGAAATGATTTACAATGCCTACACAGTAGAAAATGCAGGTCAGCAAACCTTTTCAAATATTTCAAGTATTTCTCCCTTGTACAAAAAAAAAAATCTTCAAACACGTATTATTTATTTATTTTGGACAAAGGCCTAAAAGTGGAATTAATGGTCAAAGATAAGAATGCATGCTGAAATATTTTACATCAAGTCATACTGCAGCCCATGTCACCCTGCCTTTAATAACCCTGGGTCCCATACTAAAAATTACTGACAAACTGTCATAGAGAGTAAACATTTAGATTGTCTGCACATAATTTTGCCCAGATAGTAGATTCAGCCAACCCTGGAGATGACAGGGATCTGAGTCTGACAGTTGCGGGGACAGCCTCACCTCAGGCTGAAGAATTTCCAGCACGTGGCTGTCACTGAGGAGCTATCTGGGAAGTTGTCCTTTACCTTTTCTTCAACCATTGTCGTCTTTAGGGGCCAGAATGTGCTCTTCCCCTGATGTGACAACCATGCTGAATGAATAAAGGGTCTTGCTGGCAGGGGTCTTGTGATTCCCATCTCCACTGCTCAAACACTTGGCTTCCCCCTCACTTTCTTCCTTTTTCTTCTCCAAAGAATGAGTGTGAGGTTGCACTGAGGTACTTCCACTTCCTAGTTCCAGGGGCCACCCTCCTAACAGGATTAGCAGGCCATCCCTTCCTTTCTTCTAATCCAGCTGCCCACAACCCTGGCCACATGTTAGAATAACCTGGGGAACTTTGTAAAAACTACTGAGGCCTGCCATTACCCTTCCCTCTAAGAAAGAGACTGATTGGTCTACAGTGGGGCAGTGGGGCCTGGGGCATGGGTATATTATTTTTGTATCTCCCCCATGTGATTAAAAATGCATGCTGGATTAAAAACTAGAGATAGTAACATCCCCACTGCACTACATCTACAAGAATTTCCCTGTCACTTCCCAGTCTATATGGGGTGCATAATCCCATCACTGGTTTTCAGTGCTGATGCGGGTCTCCACATCCACTTCCCTGCACCACCACCCTTTTAAATATCATTTGTTCTTTCAATAGATGTCTATTCCCTCCCTTCCACACAATATCCAATTACCTTTTCAAAAGGTTCACTTGCACACCTAACAAGCATGGAGAATGCCAGATGCTTAAAACCACTCTTTTATCCCTCGCCCCATCCCCCCACCCAATCCAACTCATTGCTCTACCCTCCAGATCCCAGTTAATAATGGTATCATCCCTCCTCTTATTGAGGACGGGAACCTAGGAGGGAGTCTTGATTTATTCATTCCTGTTTTTCCTTCAATCTAAGTCCTCTTTCCCACCTTCCAGGACACAATCCTACTATGTCTCCACTCTCTAGTCGAAGCTGCCAGGATCTCACAGTGGCCTTCTCACTTAGCTTCTTGTCTCCAGGTGTAGTTTTCAAGAGTGCAGTTCCACACAGCGTCCAGAGTGGCTTTTTAAAAACATACAGCATATCAGCACCTTCCCCTACCTAGGTCCCTGTGGTTTTCCATTACAACAAAATCAAGTCCAAGTTCCTTATGTGCCTGACCTTTTCTACCTCTCCCATTTCACTTCCTACCACTCCTTAGCATGTTTATTATGCTCAGGCACGCTGGCCATTTTTCAGTCCCTCGAGGGCCTTGAACTTCCATTTTTCTCTTTCTGATACCCTTCTGTTTCAGGTATTGCCGTTTCTGGCTTCTTCTAATTTGAACTCATTTCAACTACCATGACCTCAGCTGTGGCCTCCCGAACACCTATATAAATTCAAACTTTTTATCCTAACCCTGTTCAGCATGTCTCAATAGCTGAACTTATCTTACTTGTATACCTGTTCCTATCTAACTTCTCCACGGGAATGTAAGCTCCAGGGGTGTTGGGTTTGAGAAAATCTCCACCATTATTGCAGCTCTGGAGCTGGGTGCCTAAAACAGCATCTGGCAAGTAGTAGGTGCTTAAGAAATAGTTGACGAATGAAGGATCTTGAGACAGGCTGTGTGGAAGAGGAATTAGGCATGCTTGTTCATGTAATTAACTTATCTGAATACCTTCATTCCCCCTTAAGCCATAATGAACATTTTTTATCATACAATCTTTAAAGAAAACCAAAAAAAAAAAAAAAAGCCCTAGATTCTCATCCTCTGGAGATTAAATCTACTAATATACTTTGCTTTTCTAAATATCTATATGGAAAAGAGGAAAATAAGGAGAGATTGAAAAGTCAGTAAGATGAATTTTAGCTTTCTCCAAAAATATAAATCACCTTACACCATCTCAGCATATGAAATCTTACTTAATAGTTTGCAGAATCTATCAAGATACACTTTGGGAGAAATGCTTCAGAAAAGTATTCTTTACTAAGCACTGAGCACCAGTTCTTAAAAACAATCATCCTAAAGAGAAATGGCACGAGATAGGATGGTGAGAAAGTGAGAGAGAGGGTTCTTCACTCTTTAGAGGTACATCTCTTCTCCTGCTTGTGTTCAGTGTGTCAGAAATTGAGATATCAGAGATTGACATACAACTCAGTTTCAGACTGAGCATCCTACGCTTCCGGAGCAATCATATCGAAAGGGCATGCTGGTTAAGTTGGCTTTTCTCAAAGGCTGAGAAATTCATGTCCAGATGCCTGGAAATGGATATCTTTCTAGTAAACAACATTGTGGGATTTAAATTTTCACAGCATCATTCTCCTCTCTAACAGTCCTTACTAGCTTGAATTTGTCCCCCCAAAGACCAGTTCATACATACAACATTTAAGATAAAATTTAGCTCCCAAATCTAAATCCTGCAATTAGCTCATAGAATAAATAACATTACCCTCTAGTAATGATTTCAATGTGCCCCAGTTCCCACATATCTAAACACTCCTCGGCTTCCAATGTGTCAGTTATTAATCTGTGCAGCACCTTGGTTTATAAGATGGTTTGATATCTATGGATTTCAAAGCAGCCTAATCTAAGGAAGAGCCATTCCCTCACTTTTTGCAAATGAGGACCCTGGGGCTCCTGGAGGCTCACTCCAGCAAGTTCAGGTATCTTAGAAGAAGCAAAACTCACATTCAAGCTTATCTTCCTGACTTAACATCCACTGCTCTTCCTACAACACACACTCCCACACATGGACATGCACACGTGGACACACACACATCATAATCTCATCATTAAGAGTATAACTATGATCAAAAGAAAAACAACTATTACAGGCATTCTGATTCTAATTGCTGATTTTCAACCTAATTAAGATGGTAATAGCATCAGATAGTGAGAAACAAAAGATAACATCCACATTAAATGAAATCCAAAAGCCTCCTGAATTAAATTGGTAGGGGTTCCCTTTGGGCAGGGGCGGGGCTTAAAACTGCTGAGAGTATTGGGATCAATAATCTGAGTATGCAGATCTATCAGTTTTGGGGCTGTTATTAGAATGTATCTATCTATGATATAACATTTTCAAGGTTTTTTAATGGCAAAAAAGGCAGAGACTAAGGCAGCATCTCTCCATCTTAAAACTGTAATGCTTGAAGGACAGATTTGTCAATGATCAGCAAAGCCTTAATGGGGTCAGATTTTTTAACCCAAATCAAATTACTCAGTTTCTGGTTTGAGTGTTAGCAATATGCTAGGGAAAGGCGTGTGTAGCCCGACCAACCCGTGCAGACAGTTGCAGTGCTGAGTCTTCCTGCTGGTCATGGAGAAGACTGTGAGCCCAAGGGAAGTAGATGCCAAAAAACAGGGAGCTGCAGGATGCCGCTGTGGCCCGCTCTTACTCAGGTGGCTCTATTTTTATGATGTGACGTTTGAAAAGCCAGTGTCACTGGTGATTTGATGTTCACCCACCTCTCCACCGCCCCTGGCATGCACTGGGTTTCCATGGTACTTATTAGTGGGAACAGCAGTAGACTTGTGGTGGTTGGAGGCAGCGGCTGTCGCAAGGCCCAGGTGCAGAGCAGCACAGGCCACACTTCCTTGGAAACAGAGTCTCTTCTCCAGCTCCTCCCACACAATGGAGCAGAACAGTGGAAACGAGGACAGAACACTCAGGATGTGGGGCGGCAGGGGGAGGGCAGTCTCCATGCACTGTCTACACTCAGAGAGAGGCACAATTTAAGACCTCTAGACTGTTTTAAATTATTTTACGTTTGATTAGTGCATGTGTTTCTGCTCCTATTATGAACTGAATTGTGTCCCCCCATTCATATGTCGAGGCCGTAAACCCTAGTGCCTCAAAAGGTGACTGTATTTGGTGGTGATTAATTTAAAATTCAGCTCTTAGGATGGGTCCATGTGAGGATACAGTGATAAGGTGGCCATCTGCAAGCCAAGGAGAAAGGCCTCAGAAGAAACAAACTCTGCTGCAGACTCTTGATCTTGGACTTCCAGTCTCCAGAAATGTTAGAAAATAAAAATAAATTATTTTCTTTCTTTCTTTCTTTCTTTCTTTCTTTCCTTTTTTGAGACAGAGTCCAGGCTGGAGTGCAGTGGTGTGATCTTGGCTCACTGCAACCTCTGCCTCCTGCGTTCAAGCAATTCTCCTGCCTCAGTCTCACGAGTAGCTGGGACTACAGGCACAAACCACCATGCCCAGCTAATTTTTGCATTTTTAGTGGAGACGGGATTTGGCCATGTTGATCAGGTTGGTCTTAAACTCCTAACCTCAAGTGATCTGCCTGCCTCGGTCTCCCAAACTGCTGGGATTACAGGCCTGAGCCACGACACCCAGCCAGAAAATAAATTTCCATGCATAGTCCATGCAGTCTGTGGCATTTTGTTACAGCAGCCTTAGCTGACTGATAGAGATGACTTCACGTGTTACCTGGGGACTCCATGTGACCCACTCTCTATCTACAACACTGTTCTTGAGTTTCAGGAAAAAAATCTTTTGTTATTAAATTATACTGGGAAGTTTTAGAACTTCTAAGGCCTTGGCTCTGCCTTACCACATCACTGCCTGTGGTGAAGCCCTCAGAGAGGCATCTGACACACAGCCCATGAAGACAGGACAGGCTCACTAGCCTCCACCATGAACTCTGCCTTCCACAGTAGTAGTTAACTAATGATATTTACTAACTAATGATTTCTCATTTCTAATTAGAGAAATGCAAGATAAAAACCAAGAAGATACTCTTTTAAAACTATATGGCTAGCAAAAATTTTGTTAATTTGTTTTGCTGCTAATGAAATGCAAACACCTACGACGATCAGGGGATTTACGGGAGGATCAGCATTTTGACACTAATCAACAAGTATATGAACTGCTCAGTCATCCTGGATGTGAATTTAGAAATTTCACATTTAAAAAAGTAAGCTTTTTTGCATATGTATTAGCAAAAAAAAAGTCCATTCCATACTGCGGATGTTCAGGGCATAATTTTATATAATAATGACGAACTCGAAGCAAAATAAATTCTCAAGAAGAGATACACTCATTATGTTTTAATATGTAAATATACATCATCACAGAACCATTAAAGATAGGGTTATAGGTGTTTTGACAGAAAAATATTGTAACATGAAGTGCAAAAACCTAGCTAAAAATGTGTTAGAGTACAACTTCATTTTGAAAATAAAATACATATTCCTAAAGCAAAAAAACTGGACTAATATTGAACAAAAAGAGAAGAGTAATTATCTCTGGGTGGTAGAACTACACTTGACTTTTACTTTCCTCTTATTACTTATATTTTCTAATTTCCTATAGTGAAAATCCTGTTTAATAATAAGAAAAGCAAGTGGAAAAAAATGATACACTAGCCACTTTGAGTTTGAATTAAATGTCACTGACTGTCGCAGCTCAGAGCTGTGTTCTTTTAATTTTTAATTTTTGTTGCTACAGAGTAGGTGCATATATTTATGGATTACATGAGATAATTTGATACAGTCATGGAATGAGTCATAATCACAGCAGGGTAAATGGAGTATCCATCACCTCAAGCATTTATCCTTTGTGTTACCAACAACCCAATTATATTCTTTTAGTTATTTTTAAATGTACGATTAACTTATTTTTGACTACAGTCACCCTGTTATGCTAGTAAATGCTAGCTCTTACTCGTTCTTTCTATTTTTGTGTACCCATCAACCATCCCTACCTCTCCTGTAACCCCTCACTACCCTTCTCAGTCTCTGGTAACCATTCATCTACTCTCTATCTCCACGTACAGCTATGTTCTAATGTGAAAGATGGAGCCACATTCTGATATCAAAATCCCCTTGCCAACCAACGTAACAAGAAATATTGCCTTTCGTTGAGGTATATTTACAATAGGGCCCTAGGAATACCATTTTTTAGCCCTCTGTTCTTCTTGTAACACTCTTTGTAAAATTCAGCAAGTAAGAGTTCCATTTACTTAAGGGGGTGAGATATCATATCTAGAACTGGATGAATTTATTTATACTTTCAAATAAAATATTTTGTGTGTGCCCGCAATTCCTCCAGGGCTCCTCATACCCTTATTTTTGGAATATGTATATATATATTTTTGGAATATGTATATATATATACCCCTACATATATGTATATATTTACATAAAGTGTGTGTATAATGCACAGACATACACACACAAAGAGACACACACACTTGGCAATAGCACACCTATAGCTGGCTACCAAGCTCTACATCTCCCAGAAGAAGGGGATGGAATTCTTTTTTAAAGTTGTAAACAAGCAAAGTTCATCTGACTTTAGGACTTAACCAAGTCCCACCTATGTATCACATTGAAACATGGATATTATTAAATGCCAAACTGACAAATGTCCAACAGAAAATACACTAACCAAACAAAAACAAAACCTTCATCTGTGTGTTTATATGTGTGTGGACAGAGCAAGACAGAGGAAGGGAGGTAGGGAGAGAGCGAGCCAGAGAAACCATAATTCAAAAAATTCCACTAAGATTCTAATCTCAAATTTAAAACCCTGACCTCCTGGAATCTTTGCCACATCTTGTCCAACAGCCTCATTTACGGAAGAGCCTGAAATTCTAGAGATCAAGTAGTTTACCCTGGGGTCTCAAACAATTGAGGAGCAGAGCTGAGCCTGCATTCCCAAACTAGGCAGGGGCATCCCACTGTGTCTTAATTACTTTTCCCCCTTTCAAAAACCACTATCCCAATTATCTTATTTCCAACTTTCCACAGAAGCAAAGAAGAAAAAAAACGTCACAAATACCAAGATTGTGCAAAGGAATGATAAACTTCCCTAAGACAAGACCCTCCAGCCTCTCCACAGTCTCCATGGAAATCACCTCCCTCATCTTCCTTGTGTTCATCAGGGTCTTCTGTTCACAGTTTGCAACATGGCAGAGCATCTAAGTGGAAGTGGTAGACTAGGCACATGGAGATGAGGTAACAAGCCTGGATAATCTACAAACTCCTGAGTCCATGCTTAAATACCTTAAAGTGCGCCATATTGCCAACAGCACATTGCTGCCCATGCCAAACCTTACAGAGAGTACATGGTCAGGAATAGAGCCATATAGTCCAATCATCAAACAGGCCTTTGGGAATAACCTTCCTTCTTTCAATCTCTTTCTCCCACGGCACATGACAACAAACCTTTTTCATCAAAAGCAAAAATACTCTCAAATGTTCAAAGAGCTCAACTTTCCCGGCATGAAAGCATCTCTATTTTGGAAAGGTCAAGAGGTTCACCCAATTGCACGTTACTGATAATTGAAGATTAAAGTGGACTTCCCAACTTAGCAGTGAAAAGAAATTAATGGATCAGCAAGAGTACTCTTCCCAAAATGCAGCATGTGTGATTTATTTTTATGCAATTCATTTCATACCTTGTAGCTGATATCTGGAGGAAAGGAAGCAGTTCTACTAGGGGGAACAGATGATTTCATTTGGCAATGTAATAACATCTGGGGAAATGTGAGAAAATTCAGTGGCAAACTTCAGCAAAGTGTCTGAGTTTAAAAGTATCACTGGCCAAAGATCACTCTGCTCAATGGCTTGCTTGCATAGACACTCTCCTGTCATTATAAAGAGTTCACTGACCGGCAATTTAATTCAATTTTCAAAATGGAAGTGCAATACATAAAGACACTCTGTAGCTAGCAATTAAAGTCTTCAAACCCTAACACTTAGATATGCAGTTATTTTACAGCAATCAGGATGAGAACACACATATTCACTGTGGACAGTATTTTCCAATGGTAGGAATACACTGTGGAATACCAGGGAGCTGAGAGTTGTAGACTGAATATGTTCACTATGTATTTATTTTTGTATACGTGGATATGAGCAAGAGAGTGCAAACATCATGGCAAAGGTTAATTTTGAAAAGATGTCAGCTTTCTATAGTTTCCTACAGATTAACATTACTCCGCTTGCTTTTTAATATTTCTTTTTATATCAGTGCTCAAATAAAATACTTAAATTGTTGTTTCCTAGCATCACAAAATTCTTACCACTGGTAACAGATTTTTTTTAAAAATTAATTTAGGGTTTCAAATGTTAAACGGATTCGGCAAGTTTCTCCCTTCCCCACTCCAAACAAACCACTATTGCTTCTAGCCAATCCAACTAGCCGAAAGGCTTAAACCCTTCCTTGCCATTCTAGAAAGTAATGTTTCAGGTGCCAGTCCCTACAGAGTTCAGATGCAGAAAGCCTGTCAGAAGGCACCAGGCAGAAGGACTGTGGCTCACAAGCGCATGGTCTACTCGACCTTTTCTCTTTAGGGTTAACATTTTTGTGTTATCTAGTCATTTAGAAGTAATAGAGCTCCTTAGACTTTTACAAGACTCAGCCATTTGCAGTGTATTGGAGGAAACAGCATTTCATTATTTATCATAAATTACTCAGAGCCTCTCACAATGCAAGATGAGCATCAGTGTGGTACCACAAAAGGTCATTTAGAAGCTTACAAAACTCAGTGATGAAGGAGAAACACAGATTTGGATTTGATGCTCATTTTGTTAAAACCCTGATCTACAGCTTTGCCTTCCTTTCAAAAGCCTCTTCTGATCAAATACAAAAAGACCTGACAAATAACTTTAAAAAATATATCTTTATCTAAGTCAATAAAATAGATAAACTAAAAATATTCCAAGCAAATAACACTTGTATATGTCAGCTGATGTATAATAAATGTTGACATCAGTGAAAATTACCTGATCAGTGAAAACTAGAAAAGAGATGCCATTGGCTATTAATACTAATTTAACACTTGCTCTTACACAGCGCTATAGCCCCTCTGTCTGGTAACAAGGAGCAACCAAGTAAGCCTGAGCAGGCGAGAGTGATGAACTGGATTCTTATCTGAAGGTTCTTCTTTAGGGTGAAAAACGTGGGTGACTCCACTAATTTTAGCTGCCGATATGTAAATGAACGGATGCAGTTCTCCAGTCCATGACAGGCACTCTCTGGCAGGCCGTGCAAGAGCCTCATCTTATACAGACTCCCAGCATATTCCTCACCATGTGATGAGTGCAGAAAGGAATCAACAGCAGCATTCCTTTTGAATCTGATGCGATGTCAGCATTCAATTCCAAAAGGTGCTGAGTGGCTTCTGCAAAGAAGATCTCAGATGGAACCAGAAGGGTGATGTGGCAATCAATTCATAAAGGAGTTTTTGCCTCTGAAAAACCTAAAGACAGTCACAGGTGAATTTAGGTGAGGCAGTGAAATCAAGAGTTCCTTCTTGTTATTCTTCTTGTATCTCTACTTGCAAATTTTTAGGTATTCGAAAGCTGTTATTTTGGGTTAAATCTAGGGCTTTGTTGATGCGACTATGGATAAACTAAACATCCTTAAAACACGCCAATTCTATTGCTTCTTGCAGCGCTTTGAAGAGGCATTGGAATGAAGTCAATACTTAAATATATCCAGCACAAATCAGAGACAATATCTTTAAATGATTTGGAACAAGTTAGCCTTAGAGAATCTTTAAAATTCGCTGCTCATTCCTCTCTCCAAGTCATCCTGGAAACCTCGCACCTTCTGAAAATACCACAGATATTGTATCACTTCCTTGCAACCCATTCTGACTGTGGCTTAACATAGAATCAAGCTGTGTCCTCCAAAACCCTCCCTCCTTAATCAGGCGCTGCTCCAAGGAAAAGGTGAGGCCGTCTGTCTACCAGGTCAGAACCCTCACTGGCTCCCATATAGGTGGGTACATGCAAACTTCTACCTTTATTAATGACCTTTCCCTCCCTGGGCCTCCCTTCTCTATTACTCTGCCTAAGGAAATTTTCCCTTGAAACTACCTTTCTCCCTCTAAGCACTACTTTCTGAAATGGCCTCATATGCTTTTCATTTGGAATCACACATTTCAGCACTTAATGATTCTTTGGTACATATCTTCCGATCTTCTCAACAAAAACCACAGATGCAGATGATGAATTATCTTTCTTGTGTATATCACACTTTAATGTTTGCAGAACTGTAATAATGCCATTCTCAGGATACAAGTGGGGTTTTACATGTGTTAAGATGTGTGAAAAGTGTCGCAATGTGTTATATCAGGAACGCTCCTGATATGAGTGAAATAGGGTTTTATTGAATATAAATACAAGGTGTCCACTCAGAAAGGCTTACGTCAAAAGGGAATGTGGGTGTTCGCATGAAGTCTCACTAAGAGGGGATCCTGAGAACAGAGGAAAATGCTGAAGCCAGGAAGACCCTCTTTGCATCTGCTGGACTGTGAGACACCAACAACAAACTTGCAGAGCTACCATCCAGTCTCTGTACATGGAAAAACCTATGAACTCAGGCCACCACCCTGGTTGCACGAAGTGGTAAAGGCCAAAGGAATGTTCCTGAAGTTTTCTCTTATTTTTTCAAGTTAGTATTGATGTATATAAAAAGTGCACAAATCAAAAGTATAGAAGTTACTAAATTTTGATGAAGTGAACTCACTCATGTAACCAGCACCCATATCAAGCAGCACAATATTATCAATACAGGAAAACCTACACCTGGGTCCCCTTCCATTCACTACCTGCCCCTCCTCCCCAAAGATAATCACCATCTTGACTTCTAATTGTTACACAGTATATAAATAGAATCATATATTTGTTCTGGCTCTTTTTGACCACCATTGCATTTGTGAGCTATTTGAAGGACTTCGAGCACAACTCATCACCAACTTATGGGTCATGTGCCCTACAAATCACCACTCTCCAGTGGACTCTGGAGTCTGTCTATGTTCCAGCCACTGAAAATTAATATAAGAATAAATATCTTATGATTCTGGGAGAGGCTTATAGCATCCAGTAAACCTTTGAACTGGTTATCCCACCCATTCATGTTTGACCAAACATCTCCTTTCTAGTACTCAGCACTATCAATTAGCCTTTGTGTTCTCTTTTCATTTGATCCTTGAAATAGATCAGATAGTTGATTAATAAGTATATATAACTTATTGATTTCTGTTGGCTATATCCTTCTATAGCAATACTACTAAGACTGTCTAACATCTGCAGACTGGAAGAGCCATTAAGTATCTCATTAAACTCCCATCTTCTATACCCTTATAAAGTCAAGGCTAATCATCAAAGGCCCAGAGTAAGAAACTCTGCCTTCAATAAGGCATTATTTCCCATGAGCAAATGGAAATGCATTTGCACTTCTACACATCTGCATTTCACAGCAGGAACCCAACTCCGTCAACATTTTAATGCTGACACCACCAATTAAGAAACAAACTCTTTAGACATAAAGAAAAAACAATCTTCACAGAACCAAGACCAATAATTGAACTGATTTATGGAGTATATTCTTTACTTTTTTCAAAAGTATAACAACTTCTAATTAGAAAAAAAGATAATTCATGAACAATAACTAAAACTTAGATAATACAAAAAAGTACAATAAATTAAACCGCATCCCTATTCCAAAATCCAGAAAGAACTACCATGAACAATTTGGTATACTTCCTTTGAATACAGTTACTATATATTAAATCTAGTGACCAGTAGAGCTTAATATCATGGATATCTTATATAATTTTCTACCCAAAGTTTTAGATAAAAATTATATACCAAACATTTCCTGAAAGCTTTAAAATTAGTACAACAAAATTTAATAGCTTTGTAATATCTATCACATGGGTAAACAAAATTTATTTTACTTATTATTTTAACTTAAAACATACAAATGCACATTCACTTGCCAAATATTTGATTATAGAGCTCAAGGCTTTTCTCTGAGTAAACATCTGTTGTCCTTCTTATGAAAAACCATACCCATAATGTATAATGTGATTTTTCCAGTTTAGTTTATTGTGGAATAAAGTCTTAACATGTGAAACAATACAAGTGCAAATTTCTTATGGATATATAAATATATTCTCGTTAAACTTCTCACAACTTTGTCAACTAGAAGAAGCACTTTTTTTAAAGTGACTTATGTTTATGGATTATATCCAATGTAATGAACTTCGTTTTAATAGAAACCACAATTCACAGATTTATAGAATACTTAAATGCATTACCCAATTACAGTAACAAAAACAATCAGCATAAACAGGTTTGGGAGCTAATATAACTAATACCTGTTAACCAAGGCAGCTTTCATTTGGTTAAGACAGAAGTGCTACCAACTGTACCTGCTCGGCATGGAGTGGGCATTTGTCAGTTGTTTTTGTTTTTGTTTTTTAATTTTATTTAAGTTCTGGGATACATGTGCAGGACGTACAGATTTGTTACATAGGTAAACGTGTGCCATGGTGGTTTGCTGCACCTATCAACCCATCACCTATGTATTAAGCCCCGCATGCATTAGCTATTTATCCTGATGCTCTACCTCCCCCACACCCGAAATGTGTTAGTTTTTTAATCCAGAAACAGAGAGTATCATACTGAAAAGTCAATGAAATAGAATTCAGTCAAGCTATCATTTAATATAAACATTTCTACAGCCCATTTTTTAAAAAATGCTGGTGTCTCTAGATTTTTCTACCATGCTGAAAAAAGCTTTGGTCTAACAATAAATTTGGGCAAACAACCCCAGTGGCCCCCCTCATAGACTAACAATGAGCACAACTGTCATTGTTAGTTTATGGGATTCATTTACAGTCTTACAGGATGTTGACAATACAATCTTTCTGACACTACAGTATTCCTATCCCTCAGCATGGCTATTCAAATGAGTGTCACATGATCTTAGAACTTGATCTATTTCCATTTTATTTTTATAAGTTTGTAAAAGTAACAATCTCAACTATCTTTTACTTTAACCAAAAGAGAATTTTTTTCTTCTAGCTAAAAGAATACTTGGCAAACAAAAATGTCAAGCAAGTAAGCAATGATTGGGTCTAGTTTGTAGTACTCCTGGCAGAATATCAAGGTCTCACCAATGTTCCCCTTCTTAGAACTGGTAGATAATCAGTGATGGGTACTTCGCAGTGTGGCTCCAAGATGGAATTCAGATGTTCTGCAGCAGGCATTGCATAGCTCCAACTCCCATCATTGATTTGGTAGAGTCAGTACTTTAGTGTCTACAGAACTAAAAGGCTATCATTCCAAATGTTCCCTGACACTTTTCCATTGATCAGTCTCAGCATACACTGCAGTCACTATTGTAACCAAAAGTAAGCTTGGAATGGGCAGAGAAGGCAATTTTGACTGGATTTTAGGAAGCAGAGGAATAAAGTCTGTATCTGTTTTCTGTCATTGTTATATTGAATCACCTACAAGCAGCCATAAGGGAAAATAGAGAGTTAAAAAGATCAAGGAACAGAAGTTTAGAGGTAGGGAACTGTTGCTCAATGGGTACAAAGATTTAGTTATGCAAGAGGAATAAGTTCTAGAGATCCGTTGTACAACACAGTACTTAGTTAACAATATAATACTGCATACTTAAAAAAGAAGATAGATTTCATGTTAAATGTTCTACCTAAACAAAATTAAAACCACAAGAGAACACAAGGAAATTTTTGGAGGTGATGGATATGTTTAGTACCTTGACTGTGGTGACAGCATTAATAGGTATATGCATATGTCCAAACTCATCGATATGTACACATTAAATATGTACAATTTTTTGTACAGTCATCCTTTGGTATTCCAGGGGGAATAGTTCCAGGATTCCTCTCCCCCGGGATATCAAAATCCTAGGATGCCCATGTCTTTTACATAAAATGGCCTGGTATTTGCATATAAACTAAGGATAGCCTCCCATATAGTTTCAGTCATCACTAGAGAACTTACAAGCAGTGTAAATGCTATGTAAATAGTTGTTATACTATATTTGTTTCTTATTTGTATTTTTAATTGTTGTATTGTTGTTTTTATTTTTAAATATATTTTTGATCCCTGGTTGCTTAAATCCACAGATGCAGAACCCAAGGATGTGTATGGAGAGCACATTGCATATCAATTACATATCAACAAAACTTAAAAAATAAACAAGAAGACAACATTCAGAACAACATATTCTTTATCTTTTACCGAAACATCTGAATTTTTCCTTAGACAGAAAACCCAGGCAATTTCTCTAGTTAGATTCCTTCATATCAGAGCAAAGAACAGGTACAGTGCAGGTGAGCTATTTATGGAGTTTACAGTGGCAAATGCCACTATCTATGTGTGAAGTGCTTGACGGAAGCAATGTACAAATGGATATAGTGACACTATAACAGTGAATTAGGTAAGTAAGACTGAGGTGGGGAGAGATTACCTGTAAAACACTCCTCCAGTCTTCTTGATTATCCAAACAATTTCTGCAAGTCCTAGGCAAATTATATATCCTAAGGCCGGCTTGATTAACTCTATCAGTGAGATAATCAAACCTAGGCTGCAGGCCTAGATATGATTGTTTTTCAATCCTTATTTCAAAAATAAATAACACAAAGAATGTACAGTGCTACATGCCCAGGCACACGGTAACCCTCTACATAGGGCAGCTGTCGTTTTTATTATTACTTAAATTCTTAAGCCCCTTCCAAGACTGATTATCTGTGACTAATCCTTCTACATTACTAAAAGTAAAATTCAAGCTACAAAAATGAAGAAAATCTGATGATGATGAGAGTGTGGCTTTCTCTTTTAGTGGATTTCTAGCTCCCTGGCAATTCACAGGAAATCATGCCAGAGGTTGCATGTAGTCATAGGAAGGTATCTGAGGAGGAAGGCTGATATATTTAAGAATTCTTATCAAACTTTTAGCATAAAAATTCTATTCCCATAAGCCTGGCTGTAACATACTAATGCTAAAGTAGTTGCATGGATTCAGCTGACCTTTTCTTTAAAAAAATGTTCGTATGGCCTATATTGCATCCATGATAGACACTATCACTTCCAGGAAAAGGCCTCAAAGACAAAATCTTAGCACTGGAAGCTGCTAAACTTCCATTATTAAACTTAATTCTGAATTCAGTTTGTAGGTTTGCTTCTGACTGATCCCTTTTTAGGCCCAGGAATGGCAATCTATGATTTATGTACAATCACCAACCTGTCTTGAGAAATAAAGCTTATAACAACAAAAAGTAATACTTTAAGATATAATTCAGGATGAGATTTCCAACAAACACAGATTTGAAGAAATATATTTCCAAAATGCTAATATTAAAGTTCCCCAAGGTACAAATCCAAACAGTATCTTTAAAAGAGCTCCTTGATGGATACAATCAACCTATTAATTCTTGAGAACCTAATTCACAGTAACTGCTAAGTGGCCAAGGGAATGCAGTGCAGGCATGCCTATTTTCACACAAATTCTCTCCAAAATCTAAAGATCCAATGACAATTAGTGTAGGGATGGCACAAAAGGGCACCTTGGACATATTTTGCTTTATTAAGAATGTTTAGATTTCAGATTTCCAGATCATTCAGGAATCTCACTCATTTTCTCCCAAATTTCAGCTCCTCTCTTTGATAAACATATGCTGGAAATAGGCTTTAAAAAACACCTACCAAGCAAAGAATGAGAAATGATGACCTCCAGTTTGTGGTTCAACTTCCAAGGTGATTTGAGGTAGGATTCCACACTATATTTTATTGTGTGTGCCAGGATATCAGAGAGGAATATAAGAAAAACCCAAGGGCATATAAGAACAATAATCTTTCATTGTGATGAAAGATCCCTCAAGCTAGGTAACAAACCAGCTCCAATATTTCAACCGAATTCAATAGTCTGATGTGCTCTTGGATGAAAATAACCAGTCTATCTACTTCCCATTTCACTTCACATAAAAACAGTGACTGTTTTTCAGCTTATAAACTCTTTCGGGATTGGCATAGAAGTCAGGTTATTGTCATCAACCTCATTATACCAGGGGAGGAAGTTAAACTTCAGAGAGATTACATCAGTTCATAAAGGTTGCACAGCTATTATAGAATTCACGGCTAGAGGTTTTATATAGAAATATACAAACAAATATTGTTTATAAATATATATATGTATCATACACAGACACACCCACACACATATATTTGTTACCCTTCCATGAGAGTCCCTAAAAAATATGGTTATGACTGACTCTCATTTCTAATACTGTTACCTCCTAAAGGAATCACTTCCTTAATCTAACTCCTCTTAGCCAACTGGCTGTCACCACACTGCCTGGCAGGAACACACCAAAGTGGCCCACTGCACAGTGAAAGGGACACAGCCACCAGGCCAAGCTCAAGGAAACCTACACTCTGCTGCAACTGCCAGCTGAGTTGTGCACTTTACAGTACTCAGTTGGGATAATAGATTTGTTTATGTCAGTTGTTCTTATGCTAATTATGTAATTTACTTAAATATTATGTAAACCAGTGATATATGATTATGGAAATGAAAGATAATTGTAGTTTCTATTAAAATGTAGTTGAATGCTTTGAAGAAACTCCAAAAGGTAAGTTGTTTTTTAAAGCATAAAAAAAGAAACTGAATCATATAGACAAGAAAACTGCAAGAGATTCCCAGGGCAAGGGTTTATTATTGTATTTATAAAGAATCTGCATACGGATTCCTTCACTAGTGTCTTTAAAAAAAAAAAAAAAAAAGCTGGTAGTTACAGGTGTGGCTAATTAAAAAAAAAAAGCAAAGCAAAGATGCTAAGCTTAAACCAGTAGACACATACTTAGAAAAAGCCTTCACCCTAACATCAAGACATGGGAGGCTGAATGTTGTAGTGATTAAAAGTTTTATTTTAATTGTCTGCTTTATGAACCATTACTTTTACAAACTTTCGGAGTCAACCAATTACTTAACAGCATTGCAATGCCCCCAGATAGATACTTAGTAAACATTTGAAACATGTGACATATATTATGAAAATATAATTATATGAATGTATATGATAGCTTATGTTCAACTGCTCAACTGTGTTTGTGGAATCAGATAAAAATGCTACCAAAATTAATATGATTTGTATACCAATCTATGGGGGAAAAGAAATGACCATTAGCTTCCATCAGGTTTTTGGAATCCTTAATTATTGTTTTAAATCACCAAGACAGTTTAATAACTCAGTTCCCTAAAGGAGTATTTTTTTTCCTTAACTTTCTACATCAACTTAAGCACTCTAACTTACCCAAAAGATTAACTTATAAAACAACTTGAAGCAAGATGTTAAGCATATCTAAGAAATTTCATTTAATGAGTATTGACTCCTTGTACTCTAGGCTAAGGAAAAAAGGGCAAAAAAACAAAAAAAACACAAAAGCCTGAAAGGAGCCTTCAGTCAGAGCCATGATTCAACTATAAAATACTGGCAGGTGGGAGTACAGGAAGTCTTAGGGGAAGAGTGAAATGGAAAACCAAACTAAACATGTGTCTAACGATTTTATTTATAATTGCATGAAGAGGAAACATTTATTTAGGTAAGTTTTGATTGTGATATTGCAAAGTTTCAAATAGAGTCCATTGCTCACTTCATTATGTATATGGTTCTGGAGGGAACACTTTCTTGGGTGGATAAGTAAAATTTCTAGGATCTCAAAATGTATTTGTCAACGCAGTACCAGCTCTGTCCTTACCCAACACACGAGTCTAAAGATAAAAACAGCTAGAAAGAAAGAAAAATGAATTTCAGTTCTATTCAGAAGCAATTCAAATGCATTTTACAGACTTAGATTTATGACTATTCCCTTGCTCTTATATACTTCAGGGCCAACTTTCATGTTCCATTTTTGACATCCCAGATAGAATATTGAGATATGTTTGGCATTGGAGATGAGAGGTTATGAGGAAAGAATTTCTACAAAAGCAAGTTGAAAATAAGCTTTCTTCTCATTGTGTACAAAGGGGAGGAAGGACTGAGAAAGTAGCTCCAGAGAGAGGAGAGATGGTATTCCTCTACATCCTGGATCTCCCAGGATGGCATTGATTTCAAACTGCACCAACACTCCTGTTGTTGCCCAACCTGAATTTAGAAAAGCTTCAGTAACAGCGAGAAATTGCCAGAAACCAGCTGTTTTTTTTTTGTTTTTTTTTGGTCAGGTTTTGAAAATAGCACAAATATAACGGTAGCTGGATTCACAAATTAAACCTGCAGAAGGGACTCTCAATTAACAACACCTCCTATCCCTCATTTCAGTCTGAAGAACTGGGGAGGAATGCTTAAACCGCATTGTCTTAATGCACGGAGACCAACGAGTCCAAACTAAAAAGGGCCCTAAAAATATCCTTGCCAACACACCCACCCCTGCCCTCTTTTTTTAATTAGGACCATGAAGTGCAACATAAGTGTGTAACAGTAAAATTGTACAGCATAATTGATTAAAGCAGAAAAGTCTCATAATCCTGAATTAAGGCCAAAGGAAATCAAAACATACTCAGGTTGCAGCCTGTGCTCATTAAAAAAAAAGCTCTCAATTGGATTTCATAAGAAATATTGATCCTGAGCTCTGAATCCTCTCACTTTGGCTACCACGCATGATTGGGGTCAGTACCTTCTATGTTGGATGCCTTTAAAGGCCTCGACTCATGTAGAGAGAATACAATGTACTAGAAGTAACTTTATTTAAACAAATTATATCTGAGGCTGCTTATAAAGCAAACAAGTGTACCCTTATTTAAGGAATGAAGATGTTGAAAAGAATAAATAAGAAAATGGTTGATTTTATCAATGCCTCTCTTAAAAATTACAGTAGGTATGACTAGGTAAAGTTTTATAGAAATAGACATGATTAAATTAAAATTGCCTCCATACCTTGCTTAAACATCAAATGTACATTGTACATTTATTTCTTCTTAAATACACTATTTGATATTTGTGATGTTCATTATAATTAACCATATACCTTCCAAATCTAACCCAAAGAAACACCTATAAAAAGAGGCTCTTTGTCTTTATTATTTGAATTTAGCCAATGACTCCGGGCTACCACCTGTTAAACAGTATTTTCAGCTTAGTAAAAGAATTCCATGTCGCTAAAACAATCCACATTTGCATTGGCAGCATTGTACAACTATATTTCAAATCTGAAAATGAAATTGAAGGTGCTGTAAAAGGGAAAGGCTGATTGTACATTGGTCAAAATCACTGTTTTCTACTGTAGTGACCTCCTCCCTTTGGCTTGAAAAACTTGTAAATTAACCTATACTTTCAAGTACAAAATGCTTCAGAGATGTTTCTGGTGAAATAATCTCCCCTGGCGATATGTTTAAGACATTCGTTTTTAGAGTCTGAAGTGCAAGCAAGTACTAGGCAAGTGGAAACCCAAGAATCCCAGGAACGCTGAAGAAAGTTTTGGTCCAGCTCACGGCCTAAACGGTGGAGGACGGGAAGAGAAGAATCAACTTGCAAACCCTCCTTTCTCCTCCTGCCTTTAAAGTTCAATCCTTCTTTGTCTTTATTCCTACAGAAAATTAGGAACAGTTCTCTAACTGGGCCTTCCCCATAGCAAAAACAGCTTTTGCTTGAAAAAATCCTATTATCCATTAGCAAGCATGTTCATTGTCAGTGAACCAGCCTCTTCCACTCCAAAGAGACAGGATCCTTACAGACAGGATCCTTCTGATTGATCTAAGATGAACACAAAGACATTCATTCCATAAGCCTTCAGGTATCCAATGCAAGAGCAAAGATCCTGGCCATTAAAGAATTTGTGGGTTAGTCAAAAAACGAAAGCATCATCCTTAACCATTTTTCAAGTACTACAATAGAATCCATTACTTTCATTTAAAAAAAAAAAAAGAAGAAAGGACGGAAAGACCCACTGAAGTATGGAGGTAGGAGCTGGGGAAAAGAAAATTTCTCTCCTGGGAACTTTACGGGCATAATCAAGACAAGTAAAAAAAATATGAACACCAGTGATTCAGGCTTTTTTCATCCTACAGTAGCATTGCTGATAATCTCTCAAATGAAACCTTAATTTCCTTTTGTTAATCATCCTGCAATCTTGGATGAAAAAAAATAACTAAACTATCCTCTTTCTTCAAGTCACCATACAACTTGCCTATTTAAACACGTTTTATGAAAACTACATAATCCACTTTTCCTTAAAATTTCCCTTGTTTATAGATGCAAACCAGGTCAATTTCAGCTGGATTTTGCATACTTGTATTACATACCTTAATTCAACTTCTTGTAAAGGTTTAAAAAAGAGAAAGAGCTGAAACTAAGATACAAATACAACAAATACTGCTTATATGTCTATGTGAACATTGACACCATTTACAGATTTTTCCCCTCTTTTCCTTGGGGCTGAGGGCCCTGTCAATAATCATTACTTATTAAACAGGCTGCCATTCCCGTCCACAGAATGTAGGAAGAGAGCATAGAGGGGTAGAAATAATTACCTTGGGCTTTTCTTTAAAGACCTCCGGAATGGTACACAAGGAAATCAACTGAGAAAGAACATGAAATACCCCTACCATGTGTAGTCCCCCTCCTCTCCCAACGCATACAAGGGTTGGAGGTATACCACACTCCATTATTCTATCAACTGCATCAAAAGAGCAGATCAAAAATCTGGGGTCTTCAGGGTAGACTCATTTTCAATCCATTGAATATGTTCACACATACACTCAAGAATCCTTTATCCTTCTACAAAACGCAAGCTAGATTTGTTGAGTGGAGGCTCTAAACACCTCCTGGGAAAATGTGCTCTCAGAAATGACTGCTTCAGCCAAAGGAGAGAGAAGCAGCAAGTTACTGGCTCTACTGCCATTCTGGTTTGTGGCAGATTCCTTCCTTCCCTCCTTCCTGTCTCCCAATTTATCTTCTAGACGGTTTTTTCCAAAGCAAAGTAGGTTTGCCTTTTTTTCCCCCTTTCCCTCTCCTGGACCTTACTTACAACTACACTAAATTCTTTAAAAAGAAAAAAGTTTCAAGGGTTAAGTAACACCCAGGGTAAGATCATAGGGCAGGGAAATGAAAAATTAGCAGATGACTGAAAGCAAACCCAGTATTCCCACCATCACTGAAGAGTTAATGATGAACACTCTTCCTTTATCTCAGATGCTATGGCTCAAAACACAAATACAATATAAAGACAGCATAACCAGACAGTTTTTTGCAAAATAGCCTTGCACAGAACTTGAACTAGCAGGCTGGGGTTTGTCCTAAATAACCTTCACAGGTTGCACAAACTGTTCCCGTATCCTGATCCGATCAGCTTAAAAGATACCTGAGATTTCCTTTGAATAAGAACAAGGTGGGGGTCGGGTTGTAGTCACCTACAACATTTATAAAAATGTTGAGAAAATACGCACTTTCTATACAAATAAACAGAAAGCTATCATGCTTTGGGTATACTGGCTCATACTGAGCCCAGGTTGAAGATGCTACATTCTAACGGTGACATGTTTCCAGACGGTTGGATATTCTCACCCTTGAGTGCAGAAAACTCTCAACTCGTCTATATTTTTCAGGCACAGAGGGAGAGGAGATAAGGTTCACACCCCACCTTTGGGAACGGAACAAAAGCAAAGGCTTGGCAGGGCTGAAAAAAACTCCTCCTTCGTCAGGACCCTAGAGGTGGCAGCTCTGCAGGGCTCCCTTCATATTTCCTCCTAGTTAACTCACTCTCGGCGGTCACAGAATCTATGTCTACACCTTGGAATGGCCACGGGCAGGCTAGGAGGTCAGTTTAGCCCTTTGCCTTGGATCGCCTCCTTTCCCCAAGTCTCCCAGTGGCTTCTAATTAACCCCTTCTGGTTCCTGCCCAGGTCAGGGCTGCTGGAAGCGTCCTCAGCTACATTCTACCATTATCTCCATCAACTCGTCACCCCACACATGGACATAACTTCCTTTTGTGGTTTATCGTCGGTGAATTTGCATGTGCTTTGCTTTCTTTCCTTCCTACCGGCGGGCGGAGAAGGGGCTCAGTGCCTTCGGGAAGGCCCTCTCTCCCTCCCTGGCCCTCTACTGGAGCGGGATCCGGCAGCTCGCCAGCAGGTCTGCAGTGAGGACGGATCGCACTCGCGTTAACCCTTTGAAGGGAGTTGGGAGATCTGTTCTCATTTGGGACCCGCTAAAGTGGGGCCAGTGGAGCCTGACAATCTCCCTCCCGTTCCTACACGCCCCCACCCCCCCAGAACCAGAGCAGGCTGGCACCTTCTTCCCCGCAGGTGGCCAGTTTTAATCAGCTCTCACTCTGCCCCAAACCTGGGATGGGGGAGGGGGCTTGCTAGAAAGCAGGCGGCGAGGGAAAAAGATAGCAGAAGGGCAGAAGGGAAACTCAGTAGCAAATCATAGTTGAGACACAGTGTTTACTTACGAAATTTGGGGCTGGTGCTAGTTTCTGGTGTGGTGGTGGTAGCGGAGGAGGAAGAAGAGGAAGAAGAGGAGGCAGCATCCTGAAAGGGAGACAGGGTCCAGGAGGGAGTAGAATCGTGAAGGTAGGAGGAGGTAGCGTATGCCGCAGTAGGCCAGGAGGGCATTGCCTGGGTACTTGGAGTTCCTGGCACCGGGGGTCGGGAGCCCGGCGTGCTGCTACTGAAGAACGGGGCCGTGGTGGACGGGACCGTCGCGGGGGCCGCAGTGTTCCGTGCTGTGGTGGAGCGCGGGCTGGCCCGGATGGGCACCCGGTGCCCGGGGAAGCGAGTGGGCGCCCGCGTGATGGTGGTCAGGCGAGTGCTAATCCGGTTGGGCGTCCTGGAGGAGGCGGCACCCCCGGCGGAGGGGGTGGCGGGGGACGTGGTGGAAGTGGTAGTGGTGGTGGTCTCCATGGCCTTGGGGAAAGAGCTGGGCTTGGAGAGGAAGAAGGGGTCCTGGCCCATCCCCTTGGAGTCCACTAGGTCGGTGGGCACGTACTCCTTGACGGAGCCCACCACGATCCATTTGAGAAGCATGAGGCTGAGCCCCAGGCCGATGAAGCCGATGAACAGAGGTACCACGCACAGCCACGTCTGCTGCCGGTTCCACACGATGCAGTCGCTACAGCGTAACTCCCGGGGGGGCTCGGCCGCCCCTTCGCCGCCGCCGTCCGGGCCCCCGCCCGCCGCTGCCGCCGCCGCAGCCGCCGCGGTGCCCTCCTCGGCCGAGGCGGCGGCTGCCGAAGCGGCACCAGGTGGCGAGGCAGCGGCCGCCCCTTCACTCATCCTAGGAGCCGGTCTTCACCTTCGCCCCCCCGAGGGCCGCGCCAGAGGCATGGGGCCGCGCGGGCCGGGCGCGGGCGCGGGCGCGGGCTCCGGCGGCGGCGGCGGGCTCGGGCGCAGGCAGCGGCCGCGGCCGCCGCATGCAAATCCGCTCCCTGCCCCCACGCCCCTCCCCCCGAGAGGCGGGCGGCGGGCGGGGAGGAGAGGAGCGGGGGAGGGGACGGGGCCGGGGAGGGGGCGGTAAGGAGCTCGGAAGAGGGGCGAGACGGGCCCCCGGCGCCTCCGGTCGGTCAGAGAGCGGCGGGGCGCGTCTGCAGCCCTCCAAGCGGCTTCCTGCGCGCCGGGTCCCCGCGCCCGCTGCCGCTGCCGCTGCTGCTGCCCGCCGCCTGCGTGCGCTCCAGGAGCGCCGACATCCTCGGGGCACCGCGCCCAGCCCGCTCCCTGGGGCGCCCGCTCGCGCCGCGCCTGGGCCTCGCGCCGCCTTCAGTGGCCCCGCCGGCCGGTCGCGGGGTGCCGGGTGCCCGCCAGCCGCATTCCGACACAGAGGGCCTGCCTGGCCGCCGCGATCTTCGGCGGCTGCTCCGCGAGCCCGGGCGGTGAGGTGCACCTGTTCTTCAGCCGGCCCGCAGCCAACCCTCGACCAGCACTCTTCTGGAGAGACCAATCCCAGCGCAGCGCGGAGGGCTAGCGGCCCGGCTCGCCTTGCTCCAGCCGTTCGCTGCTGCGCGCCGCTGCCGCCGCCGCCGGAGAGTCAAACTCCAGCGAACAGCGCCGCTGTCGCCGCCGCGAGCCAGGGGCTGGGGGCGCACCGGGCGCCCGCGGCGGGTGCGGTCTGACCCGCCTCCGAGGGACCCAACAAGCAGGCAGAGGATCGGAAATCACGCCCCGGCGCCCTGCCCGGTTGAGCGTGGGGGACGGAAGCGGGAGACTGCGTCGGGGGTCCCGGGGAACGCAGACCCCGGGCCGAGGGCGTCTCCAGACGGGCTCTGGCTGCCAGGCTGGTGCGTGTGTGTGTGCAGAATCGCCGCGGCGGGCTGGGATTCGGGCAGAGTAGCGCCTCCCACTAGAACCTAATGCTGGTTTCTTAATGCACACAAGATAGATAAATGATCCAAGCAAACCCCCGTTTGGGGTGGGGGGGGGGGGCAAAAGCAGCTTCCGACCGATTGTGAGTCGTCTCCTGTACGGATCCAGTGGGGTCAGAGACTGACGCTGCTGGGCGAGGGGGCGGGGGCGGATGCGGGTGGGAGGGTGCCCGTGCCCTCCCCTGCCGGATGGCGGTGCGGCTGGATGGAAGGCCACCTTTGCCTGAGTTCCTGAGAGATGCAGGTGGAGCAGAAGACCTTTGTGTAATCAGACCTGTCAGATATCTCCAAGCCATTTATGTGAACTTGCCTTAAAATATTGTCTTTACGTGTAAATGTACGCACAGGTACACACGTTACAAGGCAAGTGTTTGTGAGAGGTAAATATAAAACGATTTGGGGTTGGACTCCCAAATTCCGTTACTGCTTTCTTCCCTTGGCTGGGGAGGCACCTGTGTACCTATTTCTCCAGCGCTGTGTGGTACCTGCCGAGGCAAGGGGCAAAGAGCCAGTGTTAGCATGACATATGCCGACAGTGCAAAACCTTGCTTGCCAGCTCTCCCCAGATTTCCTGGTCTAAAGTGAAAACCGAAGAGGAGGGGTTTTTATTTACAAGCGTTAAGAATATGAGGTTGAGAAAGGCAACTTTCTAATACATTTCCCCAGCACTGTCTGATTGGCGTGGATGATGGAGCCCGCATTCTCTTGTCCTGTGATAGTCTCCACAAAGATGAAGTTTTCAAGGTATCCATTTTATTCACAGGGGGAGAGCCAAACGTTACACTGAAGAGACTGCAGAGAGCCGAGGATGCATTGAAACAGGAAGCCCCTGGGGTTTGGTGCCTACCAGAGTACTTTGCACAGACACGGTTAATAAATTATTTTTGATGGCAGTAATGCGGCTGTCACCTCTTTCAGCTAAAACATTGAGATTTTCCCCATAGGAAAGCTTTTGATTTTTAGTTTGATGGAACATGCCTTAATCTAGTAGTGCTGAATTATGGTTCCAAAAATTGGAAGCAAAAAAAAAAAAAAAACCAGAATCCTTTGAATCCAAATTCCTTTAGCTTTCCAATGTAAAGCACTGCCATCTTAAGTAAAAACTGACCCAGTATCTACCTTCTGTAGGTGCTAGGAATCTACTTCCCAGCTAGGAATCTACTCGCCCAGCCTTTCTTGTGTAGCAAATAAAAGCTTTCCTGCAAAACTCTTTGGAATTATAGCAGGTGCTACTGTCAGCTATTTGAGACAGAAAATTACTTTCCCCAAGCACTCCTAGTTCATTGCCCATCCCCACCAATGCCAGTATTCCTGTGGTCTCTCCCATTTTTTCTGCCTGGTAGAGTAAATCCAGTGTACAGAAAGGGATGCTATAATGCTGCAGCTGGGCAAATGCGGGCAAATGTTCCCTTTCCTGAAGCCACAGTCTGACAGCATTCACTCCATGTTCTCTCAGTACTCCCTAATGCCTTCTTCATCTGCCTCTCCAAATTCCCTCTACTCATTTCCACTTGGCTTTAACAGCTTATTCATGTATCCCTGTTGAGCTCATTTTGCCCCAGATCCCAAGCCACCGTACTCAGCTACCCATTGGTTGTTCTCACAGTGAACATCATCACTAGAGAGAGAGAGGAAAAAAAAATCAAAACATTGCTTTGATAGCCTTGTATTGGGGAACAGGTTGTACCACCCTATCCAAGAATGTTTGGCTGGTGCAACCATCATTAACTTGCAATTTTGTTGTGAGGCTCCCTGGTAGCAGGTGGTAAGCACTGGCACTCGAAGTGAGAATGGGGAGGGGGCTGTCCACAGTTGTGTCAAGGACAAGTGGACCCTCTCACTGCTAATAAGCAGCCAGTTAGTCAGTCCCATGGTAGGGAGGAGCCTCGTTCTGGTGACTCAGAGCTCACTGGAGCAGAACGCTGAAGAAGCAGCTTCAGGCTCAGACTCTTAAGACAGGGATTCAAGTTAGAGCTCTGCCACTTATAAGCAATAAAATCACTCTGGGCCATTGTTTTCTCAACTGTGAAATGGAGGTATGATGCCCACATTCTACGTAATTATATGAAATTGTATAGCTAAATGGACTATTCACCTATGGCACCATTTAAGCATTATCCTCAGATATCTTCATGTGGAGATAATTATTCTAACAAATGGGTGTGGCATGCCTCAGCCTCCCCTGAGCTTCCCATCTGCCTGACTATAATTACCTGTGGATATCTCCTGTGTGGTCTACTGACACACTAAACTTGGGATTTCTAATCATTGCCTAAAGTTTGACACAAATCAGCATTTCTATTGAAATGCAGTTTTCCCCTCAATGGCACCAATATCCCCAGGCTGAGAGTCTCAGTGCCATCTGACTCCTTACCCGCCATTTCCCAAGTTCAATTAGTTGTCAAGTCATTTACTTTCTACAGTATGATTGTCCAGGGCTTCCTCCATTGCAAAGTCTTTGGTAAAGGCTCATCTTTGAAACCACAAGGCTGTAAATGACCTCAGTGGCCAAACACCTCTGATGTGTCATCTCATCACATGTTCCAGGTGTTGGGTTTCTTCTGGCTCTCTGGTGAAGGGCACTTCCTGGGGAAGACCACCCAGCCTGTCAGTGTACATAATTAGAAAAGTCTTTTTGTTGAGACAAAAGTCGGCCTTCCCATACATTCACTCTTTCTCCTTAGCTCATTCTTTATAGAAACCTTTTACAAATTATGTACCAGGCACAGAGGATATAACAGAGAACACAGTTAAGGCCCCTACCTTCATGGAGCTTATATTTTAGAGAGACTGATGATGAACAAACACAATAGATAAATTTTATAGTCTATCAGAAAATGAAAAGTGCAGGTTTGGACCACCAAGAACCTGCCTAGTTAGTGTAATTACAAAGGACATCTCCAATCCAAGATCCTCAATCTGTTTCCCATCCCCACAAGGCCATGAGAACTTGACATTCCTAGCAATATGACACCAGAGTGCTCTTTTATTCCCTGTGGGTTCCCTGGCTAGTGTACTCACTTTTGAAGCCAGTCTGGCCTGCAAAATCCTAATATTCTTCATAATGTTTACTGGAATCGTGTAGAGGAAATGTGGTTCCCGAACGCATTTCACAGAGTAAACATTTTGCAAAGCATGAATAAGGTTAACCTTCCATATGACTGCATATGTCCTTTTTCTCCCTTGGTTTAGTCCACTACTGTGATTATAATGTTACACATTTTTTAGTAATCATGGTGGCCTTTTTAAAAGAAAAGTTGATTGCTTTCTTCACAGGTCTCAATAAGTAATTTTATTTCTTGTGGGTTCTTGATGCTGTATGTGTAGGATCAACCCAAAAATCTACTGGAAAATCCCCACATGGATCACATTATTCATAACAGCTTGACTCCCAAGCATTTCTGCATTACAACTCAATATCATAAATAAAATGAATAATAAAATATAAAAAGTATACAGAGCAAAATCTAAAAGTGGAAAGTGAAGAATTCTAGTTCTAACCATATGATAGTCACAAAAAAGATGATTGTAACAATCTTCAAAGACTTAAGGTATTTGGAATGTTACCAAATTGCACTATCATAAATTAGAAAATGCTGACTACGGTATAACAGGATGTGGAATTAGAAGTTTTTAATAAGGCACTAAGGAAAAAAATAGATGTGAATTTTTAGTGGGAGGTGCCAGAAAACAATACCCAAATTTCAAAGTAGGTTAACTATGAACTGGGTAGGTAGCACAACACATTGTAGATCGGGGGAGAATTTTTGTTTGGTTTTTTTTTTTTGTTTTGTTTCGTTTTGTTTTTGAGATGGCGTCTTGCTCTGTTGCCCAGGCTGGAGTGCAGTGGCATGATCTTGGCTCACTGCAACCTCCACCTCCCAGGTTCAAGTGATTCTCCTGCCTCAACCTCCCAAGTAGCTGGGATTGCAGATGCCCGCGACCATACCTGGGTAGTTTTTGTATTTTTAGTAGAGACAGGGTTCACTATGTTTGTCAGGATGGTCTCAAACTCCTGACCTCAGGTTATCTGCACACCTCAGCCTCCCAAAGTGCTCGGATTACAGGTGTGAGCCGCTGTGCCCAGCCCAGGGAGAATTTCTGTGAAGAGGCTACCTTTAGCAGAAGTTGTGCCTGAGTTCAGTGGGGGAGGAACACAAGTACAGAGCCTTTATCTTCAAGTACAGATATGTATCACTTAACAACAAGGATATGTTCTAAGAAATGTGTCATTAGGCGATTTTGTTATTGTGTGACGTTGTAGTGTATACTTAGAGAAAACTCTATGGTATGGCCATCTACACACCTAGGCTATGGGGTGTGGTCCATTGCTCCCAGGCTATACCTGTAGAGCATGTTACTATATTGAATATTGCAGAAGATTGTAACACAATGGTATTTGTGTATATAAATATAGCTAAGCATAGAAAAGGTACAGTCAAAATATGATGTTATAATCTTAGGGAACCACCACTATATGCGTGGTCCATCATTGACTGGACCGTCCTTATGCACAGCATGACTCTATGGTGAGAGGGGACTAAAAGAGAATCCTGGAGAGCTCAATCTGGGACCCTTAGTGTTTGAATGAACCTCATTGGATTGGGACACAAGCCTCAGGAATGCCAAATCAAGGAGATGGGTTAAGTGGGCTGTGGCAGCAGCAGACAATTTAAGCATTTGCCATCCTCAGAAGGCACGAAGATAGAGCCCAGGTGGAATGTTGGGTGAGTGTAGAGGAGAGGAGCATTAGTCGAAAATGAGCTGGAAAGTCAGTGGTAAAGGATGTGAATGTGATAGATGTTTCTATAATTCCTTTCGCATTGCATTCAAACTGCCTCTACTTTAAGGTACCAACATGGGTACGTTATTCTTGACATTCAAAGTTGCCATTGCTCTTTGTCTATCTAGTTTTTGGTCTCCTTGTCGATAGTTTTTGCCTTTTTTTTTCTTTTAGACAGAGTCTCACTCTTGTCACCAGGCTGGAGTGCAGTGGTGCAATCTTGGCTCACTGCAACCTGCCTCCTGGGTTGAGGTGATTCTCCTGCCTCAGCCTCCCAAGTAGCTGTGACTACAGGCATGCGCCACCACGCCTGGCTAATTTTTGTATTTTTAGTAGAGATTAGGTTTCAACATGTTGGCCAGGATGGTCTCAATCTTTTGACCTCATGATCCAGCCGCCTCGGCCTCTCAAAGTGCTGGGATTACAGGCGTGAGCCACCATGCCCAGCCTTAGTTTTTGCCTTTCTATCCATGTCATGCCTGGCATCTTCCCCCAACATTGGTAGATATATTTTTCTTAGATTGCTTCACTGTGCAATTCTATTCTTTTGGAATCATCTGATTGGATCTAAAACTGGAGAACTGGTAGATGGAAATTTACCTTGACAATTCACTGATCAAGCACCCTCAGAGGACCCAGTGCTTTGGAAAGGGTTTTTAAAAAACGGCTTCTCAGCAGGGTTAGAAACAAAGGCGGTGGGATTTTCTCCTCCTTCCAAACCACAAGCAGGATTTCATTTGACAATTTACATGCTTCTCACCACTCCTGGATCGGGTCAGTGTAAAGGAACTTCTAGTATAGAAGGGATGTGATGCCAGCTCTCTGAAATGCTTTCCTATAAGTGAGGAAAAACATCTTTGTTTCAAGCTTCATTATTCCTAAGAAAGGCAGCTTATTACGCTGCATTCAGAACGAGCTGATGTGATTTCATGTTTGTATAAATAACACTTTGGCTTCATCTCACCTGCGTTTTCTAGAAATCCTCATTCTGCTTCCTTAGATTTTGGGCTAAAACCTTCGTAACACACTATGGGAGAAAACAAACAAATACTTTTCTACATTTCTTCACTGGTTCATTTTATGCCTACACCATGGAGACTCCCTGCTAAGCTGTTCAGAGAAATCCGAGGACAGATAGCCTTGGTGCCACATCTGAGACCTTTGCTTACAATAGCTGACCTGCTCAACATGGCCCTAACTTGCTTATCTCATAGAATATTAAGATACAAGTATGAGTTTAGAATTTCCTTGCCCACTTCCCAATCTTTCTGAGGATTATTAGTAGTCTGTGAAGGTTTTCAGGTGGCCCACAATCTCTCCCTCATATCAGGTAAAGAAATGTATTCTTGATAATAGATCAAGAATACAAAAGAAAGAGCAGAGGCTTTGGATTCAGACAGACTTGAACCTGACTTTCAGCAAGTTGTTGTGTGATTGAAAACTGTCACTTATGATGTGCTCAGTGCTGTGGTTGGCATATAGTAGACAGGTCAGAGGTAGTAACAGGTATTGTAATGAAAATCCAAATTGCCAGTGTGGAACGTTATCTTAGAGCCTACCTTTTCCAACAAGTTTTGCAGGAGATATTCACAGGAGTTTGGTGCTCTGTTATTTCTGTTAACAAGCTGGATCTTGGCAGTGTGTGTGAGCTTCAGGGCCAGGGAAGAGGCACTGTGGCGAGGCATGGACTTCATAGCCCCAGGTGATGAATGCATCTTCATTCCCTCCCCTGTGTGCTACCCCACCACCACCACCACCACCAACAAAGCCCACAGAATTACAGAGGAATACATGTTGATATCTCATAGCAGATTTGGCCCATCTGTTATCTCCAAGAAGGGCATTCTGAGAGGACAAAACTTGCTCAGTACTCTAAATTGAGAAAGAAAAAACGAAAACACCACCTAGTTTATTTAGACAAAATTATCAACTGAAACCCAGCAGGCTAACAATGCCCATCCCTTGTGAGAAAGATACTCCAGTGGGTTTTGGAGACTTAGAAAACGTGTTCTTTATCTTGCTCTTGAGAATTTTATGATTTGGTGGAAGGTGATTCCCTGTTTTAAACAAAAATGAATAAAAGTACTAATGTGTATTTATGTGTCTATGTAACTTTGCCAGTGGGCAGTGCTTAAGCTGAATGCAGATAGTAAAGGAAAAAAGATTATGCAAGGACTAGCTGGTTGTGAACTTCTCAACTGCCTTCAGAGTATTGTTCAGGATTGTCTGAGTAGCTTCTTAAGTGTCATAGTTTTGTTCAGCACTACTGATGCCAAAGACAAAAGGAGAACCAGTAAGGAAATTGATTTTATTCAGGCTATTACAATAAGGAAAGCACACTAGGTCTGAAAATCAGAATGTCTTAGCACAGTGGTTTTGCCCTGGACTGTCACAGGGAGGAACACAGCATGATTTACAGTTGGGGCTATTGTACAATTAGGTGGAGTCCCAGTCACTTAGCTGAACAGGAAATGTTTATCTCTGTGTCTAGCCAGTTTCAGGGGTAGGGACAGTTCTAGTCTTAAGCTAATCATTTATGAGATAAAGAACAACAAAGTGGAGGGTCTGTGTCTGACCTTTTCAGCTGGTACAGGAAAAAGGAAGGTCTGCGTTTGGCCTCATCATCAACCAGGGGGTCATCCATGTCTTATGGGAGTCATAGGAAAGAGTGGACAAGCAGTGTTATTTCAGTCCCATGGGAAAAGGTGGTTCTTGGTGGTGAGCCACTTCCTGGAACACAGAAATGGGAAGGGATTTCTGAAAACCAAAATTATGGGGGTGGATTCCTTAAGCATTACTGTTCTGTAGAGGCATAGGGCTCAGGTAAAGTTCAATATTGACATTGACATAAATTTATGTTCTCTTTTTAACATTATAAGAATGTGTTTGTGCTAATAATTCTTAGTAATGATAAGAGTGGAAATATCCTGTAAGACTCATGTTTCTTTTTTCCTTACATGGAAAATACAAAGTAAAATTACTCCCAAATCTTTACTACCGGTGAAAAACAGTGAAATACCATAGGAATACCATGTGTATCTCCATTTGACAAAATATTCTTCATGTTCTAGTTAGCTTGGCAGTTAGAGGATATTTTAGAATTTAGAAGCCACAAAACGGTATCCTAGTAAATCTTTTAAAGCCATGGATATAATCCTATGTAATTTATAACATACACAAACTATGTCAAGATTTTTACTGTTTTTTGTGGGAGCTTGTCTAGTGTACATTTTTTGTCTCAATATCATTGCTTTTAATTAATGCAACAATGAAAGACTATGGGAAAACATCTTCTGCTTTGAATATAGACATTGTAGGACAATTGAATAACACATTTGACCAATCATTATGTTTGTGCATGCTTGTGCTTGGGGTGTGTGTGGGGGGGGTGCAGGGGAACATATGTAACACAGGGGGATATGGAAGCAGTTTTTACATTAAAATTTCCAGGGAACAAGGTGGAATAGAAATGGAATTATATGTCTAGATTAATGAAAACTATATACTCAACAGTGATAATTAGATTTCATACAGAATTAAGAGACAGAAAGTGAAAACAGAAAGCTCTTTAGGCTTACGTACTCAAAGGAATTCCACAGAGTTGGGAAATGTAAAGTTGACCCCCCGAGAGACTAGCCAGGCCGAATGGCTCCTATTGTGCTTCAGAGAGAGAGCAAGCTGCTTCAGAAGCAGACAAGAGGAGTTTAGAATGGTGTCCAACCCCACTGCTGATGGTTGTTAATATGGAAAACTCTCTACCAGGAACTGGAATAAGGTTCACCCAACTCTGATCTCCCCTGAGTCACTGCAAAGGAAAACAATTTTTAGTCTCCACTACATTGAATAACATTAAAAATCAAAACAACACTATTTATGGTTAATGGTTTAAATATTAAAGAAAATATTAGTCAAAAGGCTCAAAATCATCATGTTGGGAATGACATAATAAAAAAATAACCTCCTTGGGAAATTTTCAATTAGCTACGAAGTATTCCCCTGGTAAGCAGACTAGGATATATTGGTGATCTCTTGCTTTAAGGCAGATTTGCAAATAATTACACACTATTTGCCACCCCACACATAACTCTGTCTGTTGTCCTTTCTCTCACTGGGAGGACTAAAGAAGTAAACTCACAATTGGTATTCCTCATGTTTCTCCAGGACACACATCTGATTTCTCTGGGCAGTTGTCTTAGCAGCAAGATACCTCTTAGGCAAGGCATGATGGGTTTCCAGAATTTGAACCCGAAGTGCACCTGTACCTTCTGTTCACTGAAGTGATAAGCATAAATATTTAAGCAAGAGGCTAGAACCCTGGCCTAAGTCCTAGAAATTCAATGTAGGCCTGAAGAAGGACAAAAGAAATCTGAGGTTCTATATGGAAATTTACAAGGGGGACCCAGAAATAGAAAGATTTAGAAGTTACATTAAGAACTTTGGCGAATTCTAAAAGTTGTAGCCATCTTCAAGTGCACTGAAAGAAGAACCTGAAGGGAATTGAACCTCCTTCACAATCTTGCAGGCAGTCTTTTCTGAAAGCTGTATTCTAGTGACCCTTTGAAGTGGCAAGGCACATTCAGGATCTCATCATCCTATAATACTAATGGGTAAAAAGTGATACCTTTCATCTTTAAAGCTTTCAGACAAACTTACATCATTCAAATTCTTCAAGCAGTTCCCCTTTCCTGCAGAAAAAATGGCAATTTCTTCTTTCTAAAATCTTTTTTTAATTTTTAAGTTTTTTTGCGTGATTGAGATGGAATATCATGGAGTCATTATGTCTTTTGTTTCCAGACATGATGTCAGAAATGTCATCCTGAAGAAAGACAACTCTGTGCATCAAAGTTGTCTTGTCTCACTGTGCATTCAAGGGAGACTTAAACGGAGTTGCAAATATTTTGATGAAGCTAACCAAGGGTCACATGTAATTTCTGAAAACACAGATATCAAATACTTGATGGATTTAGAGAACGTGTGTACATAGAGCAAAGAGGAGAGTTGAAACTATGAACAGTAAATTCTTGATTCTCTATTATGATGAAGGATATGGGTAGTGGAGAATGCATTTTAACAAACAGGAAGGCTATGATTGAATCTTACTTTGTCTAACAATTTGATGAAAGTCTCTGGGTCTCAGTTATATTGTCCACAAAATTTGGGAAGCACCATGGCCAGGATTGTTATAATGTTAAAACAGAAAACCAATGTGAATATATTTTGAATATTTTAAAACACTCTGCATATATTTTAAAACATTCAAATACAATCAATTAATGTGATTATGAACATTTATTGTATTCAATTGTGTCTTTATATTGGATGATATGGAATATATGTAAACTTCACTGTTTTTTAAAATATCTCAAACTGGAATGTAAAAGGGCAACTTTTTTTCACAATTTTATACTATGTGTCAGACTTCCTTTGTTCTTTCTAGGTTCCTCTCCACCAAAAGCAAATGAAAGTTCTCCAGGGTACACATTCCCAGGGGCACAGGCTAGGCCATTCCTTGAAAGCTACTGCCTTGGCAAGCTTGTAACCAATAGGAATATATGCTGTCTAAGCTGCCATTCTTTGCCCTTTGGGGTTAGGGTGGAGGTGAGAGGACTAATTTGGAGCCACCTCTTCTCTTCAGCTGGCCCAAACACTTTCCTTTTGGATCTTTTATGTCATAATTTCCACTTCCCTCAGTTCTCTTGGAGTCAGACATCTTACGATTACATGTTTTGTAGCAATGTTTTTAGTTCTTTCTATTATTGCTGGTGGCCTGATTAAGTGGGTTGAAATAATAAAATCCAAAGAAATAAATGGGTCCTGTGCTAACTTGAAAGACTGCTTATTGCTTGACAGTTACAGATATAGCAACTTCCCAGAGTCACTTTTATCATTATTTTACTTAAAAATTAGTGCATTATATATGAGACCTCTCATGTTAGGAACTTAAAACATAATACAGCATTTATGTACTAATCAAGGTTTTTGCCGAAATATCAAAGTATCTTTTGTGAGCAGTTGGGGGCTGTCTAAAGAAGCATACTATCAGTGATGTCAGTAAAATGGTAGAGTAAGTAAGGGTCTCTGAGAATCCTCTTCTTCATGAAAACAATGAGAACATTGGCAAAAACTGTCAGAGTCAACTTTTTTAAAATATTGGAAATTTACCAGAGCAGCAATCTGAGGAGCATTTATTCAATTAAAAAAAAAAAGGCTGAATCTTGGTAAGAACAAAAAACATGTCCTATTGAGAGGTGACAGCGTGCTGGCAGCCCTCACAGCCCTCGCTCGCTCTGGGCGCCTCCTCTGCCTGGGCTCCCACTTTGGCAGCACTTGAGGAGCCCTTCAGCCCACCGCTGCACTGTGGGAGCCCCTTTCTGGGCTGGCCAAGGCCGGAGCTGGCTCCCTCAGCTTGCAGGGAGGTGTGGAGGGAGAGGCGCGACTGGGAACCGCGGCACTTGCAGGTCAGTTGGAGTTCCGGGTGGGCGTGGGCTTGGCAGACCCGCACTCCGAGCGGCAGGCCGGCCCTGCCAGCCCGGGCAATGAGGGGCTTAGCACCTGGGCCAGCGGCTGCGGAAGGTGTACTGGGTCCCCCAGCAGTGCTGGCCCACTGGCACTGCACTCGATTTCTCCCCAGGCCTTAGCTGCCTCCCCACAGGGCAGAGGCTAGGGACCTGCAGCCCACCATGCTTGAGCCTCCCCCCGTGCCCGCAGCCACTCCTGTGTGGCCGGAGCCTCCCCAACGAGTGCCGCCCCCTGCTGCATGGCGCCCAGTCCCATCGACCACCCAAGGGCTGACGATTGTGGGCGCACAGCCCGGGACTGGCAGGCAGCTCCACCTGTGGCCCCAGTGCGGGATCCACTGGGTGAAGCCAGCTGGTTTCCTGACTGGTGGGGATTTGGAGAACCTTTATGTCTAGCTAAGGGATTGTAAATACACCAATCGGCACTCTGTATCTAGCTCAAGGTTTGTAAACACACCAATCAGCACCCTGTATCTAGCTCAGGGTTTGTGAATGCACCAGTCGATCCTCTGTATCTAGCTACTCTGGTGGGGACTTGGAGAACCTTTGTGTCCACACTCTGTATCTAGCTAATCTAGTGGGGACATGGAGAACCTTTGTGTCTAGCTCAGGGATTATAAACCCACCAATCAGCACCGTGTCAAAACAGACCACTGGGCTCTCTGTAAAATGGACCAATCAGCAGGATGTGGGTGGGGCCAGAAAAGAGAATAAAAGCAGGCTGCCTGAGCCAGCAGTGGCAACCCGCTCGGGTTCCCTTGCACACTGTGGAGGCTTTGTTCTTTCGCTCTTTGCAATAAATATTGCTGCTGCTCACTCTTTGGGTCCACGCTGCCTTTATGAGCTGTAACACTCACTGCGAAGGTCTGCAGCATCAATCCTGAAGCCAGCGAGAACACGAACCCACCAGGAGGAATGAACAACTCCAGATACACCGACTTAAGAACTGTAACACACACCACGAGGGTCCGCGGCTTCATTCTTGAAGTCAGTGAGACCAAGAACCCACCAATTCTGGACACACTATTTTCATCCTTCTCTCTCCAGCTCCACAGTAACCTTGAAAATCAATAGTCTGCAATCACCAGTAAAAACTAGCAGACTGGACGGGGCAGAATGGGGTTGGAGTTTTTTCAAAGCCTCATTCCCAAAAAATAGTCATTATTTGACCCATCTAACAGTTCCCTAGAAAAGCCAATTACAAGGCTGAGTTTACCTAATATGACTCAGAAATCACCAATATGAAAAGTCCTTTCTCTCAGGGGCATGTGTTTGTAAGATTTAGAAGCAATTTTTTAAGTTTGCGTACACCCGAAGCAGTAGGCAACATTTGGGGCAGACACTAAGCTAAGCAAAAAGTTTAAAAGGAAAAGTTTAGGAATGAGATGTCCATGGGGGTTTTGAAAAGCTCCAACATGTTTTTCAAAATATAGAACATCATGCACATGCATAAGGCTATGCTTACGCCCAGGGAAGAACTGACAAAGGTCTACACTTTCATTTGTGGCTGACCTTGAGGTTCTATGTAAGCAGGAAGTGAGGGGGAAGAGAGTTGTAAACTCACAGAGCACTGAAAATGTGGTCTAACACATACAGAACCACCTGGCAAAGATTGGGAGACTTGCTGGCTTCAAGTATTTAAGGAAATTTATGCCCAGTCATTAACTAGCCACTACACTAACTGAACAAAAACTTCAGTGGCCACATATGACAAAGAATATGGATTTTATATAATTTGTCTGGGAAAGTCATTAAACAAATGAAGAAACAAAAACAGACAACAATAGCAACAAGCCCTAGCGAGGGGAGAAGAATCTGATTTTCAGAGTTGTCACATTATATTCTAAAAATGCCCAGTTCACAACAGAAAATTATGAGGTTTGCAAATGAACAAAGCCTGATTCTTATGCAGGAAAAAAGCAATCAAAAGAAACTCTCTAAGAAAGCATATGTGTTGGACTTACTAGACAAAGACTTTAAATCAGCTATGCTAAACACATACAGAGACATAAAGGAAACCATGTCTAAAGAACTAAACGAAAGTGTTAGAATAAAGTCCCACCAAATAGAGAATATCAATAAAGAAGTATAAATGATAAAAAAAGAACCAAATAAAAATTCTTGAGATTAAAAGTACAAAAACTAAAACAAAAAAAATTCACTATAAGGGCTTAACAGAAATTTGAGCAGGCAGAAGGAAAAAAGTCAGCAAACTTCAGGATAGATCAGTTGAAACTATCCAGTCGGAAGAAGAGAAAAAAAGAAAGAAGAAAAATTAATAGAGTCTCTGAGACTTTGAGACAACAGGAAGCATACTAAAATTGGCATAATGGGATTGTGGGATTCCCAGAAGGAGAAGAAAAAGAATAAAAGAAGGCAGAAAGAATATTTGCATAAGTAATGGCCAAAAAATTCCAAATTTAATGAAAAACATCTACAAACCCAAGATGCTCAATAACCTACAAATAGGAAAAACTCAAAAAGATCCACAACTAAATACATTATAATCAAATTGACAGAAGACAAAGAGAGAATCTTGAAAGGAGGATGAAAGAAACAAAGTATTTACAAGTAAGCCTTAATAAAATTAACAGCTGATTTTTCATTAAGGTAATAAAGGTCATTAAGGCCAGATGGCAGTGGGATGTCATAGTCAAAGAACTAAAAGAAAAAAAGACTTTAAACAGAGAATTTCAAATCCAGTAAAATTATCCCTTAAAAATGAAGGAGGCTGACATTAAATAACATGGTGGGATAGGAGGTTTTACACACATATCTCACACAGCAACAATAATTTGGCAGCCATCCATGGATGAATGCTTTTGTGCAAGCTCAGGGATCCAGGTAGAAGATAGTGAAACCCTGGTGGAGACCAAGACCAAGACCAAGAAAAGCCATTTTATGAAGGTGAGCCCATGCCCAGGTTACAGACTCACTCACTGACTGTGTTTCTAGCTACAACTGAGAAACAGTGCCACCTCTGATTTCAAATTATATCACAAAGTTATAATAATCAAAACAAGTGGTAATGACATACAAGCAGACACATAGACCAGTGAAACAAAATAAAGAGCTCAGAGGGCCAGGCACGGTGGTTCACGCCTGTAATCCCAGCACTTTGGGAGGCCGAGGCGGGTGGATCACAAAGTCAAGAGATTGAGACCATCCTGGCCAACATGGTGAAACAGTGTCTCCACTAAAAATACAAAAATTAGCCAGGCGTGGTGGCGGGGGCCTGTAGTCCCCGCTACCTGGGAGGCTGAGGCAGGAGAATCACTTGAACTCGGGAGGTGGAGGTTGCAGTGAGGCGAGATTGTGCCACTGCACTCCAGCCTGGTGACAGAGCAAGACTCTATCTCAAAAAATAATAATAATGAATTATAAAAAAGAGCTCAGAAATAAACCCCTGCATATATGGCCAACTAGTCTTTGACAAGGGCACAATGCATGCACAAAAAGGAAAGAATAGGCTCTCAGTAAATGGTGTTGAGAAAACTGGATATCTGCATGCAAAAGAATAAAATTCAATTCTTGTCTTATATCACACAGAAAAAACAAGTCAAAATGGAGTAAAATCTGAGATGTAAGACCTGAGCTGTAAGACTCCTAGAACAAAATAAAGGGTGAAAGTTAACTGACATTAGTTTTGGCAATGATTTCTTGATTATAACACAAACAGCAAAGGCAACAGAAGGTGAAATTAATAAATGAGATTACACCAAACTAAGAAGCTCTGCAAAGCAAAGGAAACAATCAACAGAGTACAAGCACAATCTACAGAGTGGGAGAAAATATTTGCATATCATACACCTGATAAGGAGTCAATATTCAAAATATATAAGGAACTCAAAAACTCAACATTAAGAAAACAAACGACCAGATTAAAAATGGGCAAAGGATCTAAATAGCTATTTCTCAACAAAAGACATATAAATGCTTAACAGGTGTAAGAAAAAATGCTCAACATCACGAATCACCAAGAGAATGCAAATTAAAACCACAATGAGGTATCATCTCACACCTGTTTGAATGAGTATCATTTTAAAAAATGAAAGATAGGTGTTGGCAACAGTTTGAAGAAAAGTAAATCCTTGTACACTATTAGTGAAAATGTAAGTTAATACAGACATTTTGGAAAACAATATAAAGGTTCTTTAAAATATTAAAAAAAAGAACTACTCTATGATTCAGTAATCTTACTTCCGGATATAAATCCAAAAGAAATAAAATAATTATCTTGAAGAGATATCTGGACACCTGTGTTCAACACAGCATTTTTCACAATGGCCAAGATAAGAATCAAGCTAAGTGTCAACCATTGGGTGAATGGATAAACATTATACATATGATGGAATTTCATTCCACATATATAAAATTTATATTCAGTCATATAAAAGAAGAAAGAAGGAAATCTTGCCATTTTCAATAACATGAATGAACCTGGAGGACATTATGCTAAGTGAAACTAAGACACACACAGAAAAAAAAAATAGTGTGTGATCTCACTTATAAGTGGAATCTAAAGAAGTTGAACTCCTAGAACCAGCAATTAGAATCACGGTTGCCAGGGATATTGGTCAAAGGGTACAAACTTTACATTATAAGATTAATAAGTCCTGAGATTCTCCTGTGCAGCATGATGACTTTAGTTATTTATGCTGTATTGTATGCTGGGAAAAAAAGAAAATACCGAAATATTTGACTATAGAAAATTTTACGTTAAAAATACCGTATGTCAAATGACAAATTAAAATGAGAAAATTTGTGGTAATAACTAAATAGTACACAGCTTCTTTTTGGGGTGATGAAGTGGTTTAAAATTGATTGTGGAGATGCTCGTGTAACTCTGTAAATAAAATAAAGAGCATTGAATTGCACACTTTACCTGGAAATACTAAAGAGTGTCCTTCAGGCTGAAATGAAGAGACCCTAGACAATAACTTAAATGCACATGAATTAAAAACACTGGTAACAATTACTACACAGGTGGCTGGGCATGATGTCTCATACCTGTAATCCCAGCACTTCGGGAGGCTAACCAGACAGATTACTCAAGCCCAGGAGTTTGAGACCAGCCTGGGCAGCATGGTGAAACCCCATCTCTACAAAAAAAAAAAATTCCAAATATTTAGCCAGGCATGGTGGTGCATGCCTGTAGTCTGAGCTACTTGGAAGGCTGAGGTGGGAGGATCACCTGAGCCTGGGGAGGTGAAGCCTGCAGTAAGCCCTGACCATGCCACTATACTCTAGCCTGGGTGACAGAGTGAGACCCTGTCTAAAAAAGAAAAGAAAAGAAAATGGTAACTACACAGGTAGGTAATTTTTGCTTATAACATTTTTTAATCTCATTTTTAAAACTACATAAAGCAACAATTATAAATCTGCATTGATAGGCATATAAGGTATAAAGATGCCTTTTATATAACAATAACAGCATAAAGCAGTGGGGATGTAACAGAGCTCCATGGAAGGAAAGTGGAGGAAAGGTTTTTATACTATTGAAATTACATTGTTATTAATAAAGACTAGGTTGTTATAAATTAAAATGTTAATTACAAACCCCAGAGCAACCCTTAAGAATAAAACACAAGGCTGGGCATGGTGGCTCACGCCTGTAATCCCAGCACTTTGGGAGGCAGGTGGGCGGATCACTAGGTCAGGAGATGGAGACCATCCTGGCTAACATGGTGAAACCCCATCTCCACTAAAAATACAAAAAATTAGCCAGGCATGGTGGCAGGCGCCTGTAGTCCCAGCTACTAGGGAGGCTGAGGCAGGAGAATGGCGTGAACCCAGGAGGCGTAGCTTGCAGTGAGCAGAGATCGCGCTACTGCCCTCCAGCCTGGGAGACAGCGAGACTCCATCTCAAAAAAAAAAAAAAAAAAGACTATAACACAAAAATATATATAGTGAAAATAAACAGGAAAATTAAAATGGTTTGCTATAAAATAACACAAAAGAAGGCAGTAATGGAGAAAGAGAGACAAAAAAGAAAGAAGACACATAGAAAACAACAATATGACAGATGAAAATCTTGTCAGTAATTACATTAAATGTAAATGGATCAATCACTGCAGGTGGAAATTGGTTGAATGGCTTTTTTAAAATTTCAAAATATATCCTCTCTATAAGAGACACACTTTAGATTCAAAGACCCAAATAGACTGAAAATAAAGGAATGCAAAAAGAAATACCATGCAAACCTAAAGAGAGCTGGAATAACTATACTAATATCAGACAAAATAGACATTAAGACAGAAATTGTTACTAGAAAAAAAGAGCATTGCAAAATGAAGACAGGACCAATTTATCATGAATGTATAACAATTATAAATAATTATTCACCTAACAACAGCACTTCAAAAATATATGAAGCAAAAACTCAGAATTGAAAAGAGAAACAGACAATTGAGCAATAGTACTTGCAGACTCCAATACTCCAATTTTAATCATAAATAAAGGAACTTGATAGTAATAAAGAAATATGAGACTTGAAGAACAATAAAACCAACTAGGCCTAATAGACATATACAGACATGCCTAATTTTATTGCAGTTAGGTTAATTGTGGTTCTCAGGTATTGCATCTGTTTCAAATTGAAGGTTCGTGGCAATACTGCATGGAGCAAATCTATTAGCACTATTTTTCCAACAGCATGTGCTCTTTTCATGTCTCTGTTGCATTTTGGTAATTCTCACACTATTTTAAACTTTTAAAATTATTATTGTTATATCTGTTACAGTGATCTGTGATCAGATATCTTTGATGTTACTGTAGCATTTGTTCTGGGACACGATGAACTACACCTAGATAAAACAATGAATTTAATCAATAATGTTGGGTGTGTTCTTACCACTCTACCAACTGGTCATTCCACCATGTCTTTCCTTTCCTTGGCCCTCTCTCTTTCCTGAGACACAACAATATAGAAAGTATGTCAATGAACAACCTTATAATGGCCTCTAGGTATTCAAGTGAAAGGAAAATTGGTACCTCTCTCACTTTAAATCAAAAGCTAGAGGCTGGGCACAGTGGCTCAAACCTGTAATCCCAATGCTTTAGGAGGCCAAGGCAGGTGGATCACTTGAGGTCAGGAGTTTGAGACGATCCTGACTAACATGGTAAAACCCTGTCTCTACTAAATACAAAAAATTAGCTGGGTATGGTGGCACATGCCTGTAATCTCAGCTACTGAGGAGGCTGAGGCAGGAGAATTGCTTGAACCCAGGAGGTGGAGGTTGCAGTGAGCTGAGATTGCTCCATTGCACTCCAATGTGGGCAACAAGAGTGAAAGTCCATCTCAAAAAAAAAAAAAAAAAGAAAAGAAAAGAAAAAATGAGAAATAATTAAGCTGGCTGGGAAAGGCATATAAAAAGCCCAGGCAGGCTGAAAACTAGGCTTCTTGTGCCAAAGATACCAAGTTGTGAATGCAAAGAGAAAGTTTTTAAAGGAAATTAAAGGTGCTCCTCCAGTGAACACACAAATAATAAGAAAGTGAAACAGCTTTAATGATGATACAAAGAAAGTTTTAGAGGTCTGGATAGAAGATCAAACTTCCTACAATGTCCTCTTAAGCCAAGGCCTAATTTAGAGTAACCACTCACAGAGTTTGGTTCATGAGGTTTATGGAACGAAGTTGTCTCCATAACATAAAAGTGCAAGGTGAAACAGCAAGTGCTTATGTAGAAGCTACAACAAGTTATCCAAAAGATATAGCTAAGATCATTGATGAAAGTGGCTACACTAAATAACAGATTTTCAATGTAGATGAAACAGCCTTTTATTGAAAGAGATGTAATCCAAGACATCAGTAGCTAGAGAGGAAAAGCCAATGCCCAGCTTCAAAGCTTCAAAGACAGGTTGACTGTCTTGTTAGGGGCTAATGCAGCTGGTGCCTTTCAGTTGAAGCCAATTCTCATTTACCATTCTGAAAATCCTAGGGCCCTCAAGAATTATGCTAAATCTACTCTTCCTGTGCTCTATAAATAAAACAACAGAGACTGGATGACAGTAAGTTTGCTGACAGTGTGGTTTACTGAATATTTTAAGTCCACTGTTGAGACCTACTGCTGAGAAAAAAAAGATTCCTTTCAAAATATTACTGCTCACTGACCTTGTTACCAAAGAACTCTGATGGAAATGTACAAGGAAATTATTGCTGTTTTTAATGCCTGCTAACACAATATTCATTCTGCAGTCAGCCAGGGTGTAAATTTAACTTTCAAGTCTTATTATTTAAGAAATACATTTCATGAGGCTACAGCTGCCATAGATAGTGATTCCTCTGATGAACCTGAGATAAATAAATTTAAAATCTTCTGGAAAGGATTCACCAGTCTAGATACCATTCAGAGAATTCATGATTAATGGGAGGAGGTCAAAATATAAACATTAACAGGAGTTTGGAAAAAGTTGATTCCAGCTCTCATGGGTGACTTTGAAAGGCTCAAGATTTCAGTGGAGGAAGCAACTGCAGATGTAGTAAAAAGAGCAAGAGAACTAGAATTACAAGTGGAGCCTGAATTGCTGCACTCTTATAATAAAACTTGAATGGACGAGAAGTTTCTTCTTAGGAATGAGCAAAGAAAGTGGTTTTTTGGAATGGAATCTACTCCTGGTGAAGATGCAGCAAACAATGTTGAAATGACAACAAAGGATTTAGAGTATTACATAAACTTAATTGATAAATGGTATCAGGGTTTGAGAGAAGTGACTCCAATATTGGAAGACTTTATACTGTGGGTCAATGTTGTCAAACAGCATCACATGGTAGAGAAATTTTTTGTGAAATGAAGAGTTGATGATGTGGCAAATTTTGTCTTATTTTAAGAGATTGCCAAACCCATCCCAGCCTTCAGCAAGCACCACCCTGATCAGTCAACAGCCATCAAAATTGGAGCAAGACCCTTCACCAGCAAAAAGATTATGAATAGCTGAAGACTCAGATGATCATTAGCATTTTTTTCCAATGCAATATTTTTAAATTATGGTGCATACATTATATTTTAGACATAATGCTATTGCACATTTAATAGACTATAGTCTAGTATAAACATAACTTTTATATGCATTAGGAAACTAAAAAAATTCATGTGGCTTGCTTATTGAAATATTTCACTTTGTTGTAGTGGTCTGGAATCAAAGCAGCAATATCTTTTAGATAAGTCTGTATACGACACTCCACTAACAAGAAAAGAATACATATTCTTGTCAAGTGCAAATAAATCCCCCACACAAGCAGAAGGATGATATAATAAGAAGTAGAGTGGAAATTAATGAAATAGAAGATAGAAACAAAATACAAAATTAATGAAACAACTTATTCTTTGAAAAGATCAACAAAATTGATAAAGCTTTATCTAGTCTGATGAAGATGAAGAGAGTACTCAACTTATTAAAATAATGAATAAAAAAGGAACCTTAGTACAAGATGATAGACGGATAGATAGATAGATAGATAGATAGATAGATAGATAGATAGATAGGCAGACACAAAAACTTTAAGGGAATACTATGAACGATTTGTGATAACAAATTAGATAATCTTGATTAAACAAACAGATTCCTAGGAAGACAAAAACTATTGAATCTGACTTAAGAAGAAATTGAAAATTTGAGTAGACCTATAACAAGTAAAGAAGTTGAATTGTCAATCAAAAAATTTCCCACAACACAAAGTCCAGAAGTAGACAGCTTCTCTCTTTTAGTCTACCAAATATTTAAAGATGTATTAGCACAAGTTCTTCATAAACTCTTGAAAAATAAATAAAGGAGGGAATAATTCTTAACTCATTTATGAAGTTAGTATCATCCTGATTCATCACAAGAAAATAAAACTACATACCAACACCCCTTATGAATGTAGATGCAAAAATCCTCAACAAAGTATTAGCAAATCAAATTCAGTAACATGTAAAAAGGATTGTATACTATGTTCAAGTGAATTAATCTCAGGAATGGAAGATCGGTTTTATATCCAAAAATCGGTCAATGTAATGCATTGTATTAACAGAATAAAAGACGAGAACCACATGGTTATCTCAATAAATGCAGGAAAAACATTGAAAAAATTCAAAACCTTTTCATGATAAAAACAAAAAACACTCAACAAACTAGCAATGGAAGATAAATTTTTCATCCTGATAATGGGCATCTAGGAAAAAACCACAGCTGATATCATACGTCATAGTGAAAGACTTAAAGCCTCCCTCTGAAAATCAGGACTAAGACAAGAATGTCTGCTCTAACTTAATGTCTAATCAACATTTTACTGGATAGTCTAGTCAGAACAATTAGGCAAGAAAATATAATAAAAGGCACCTAAATTAGTAAGGAGGAAGTAAAACTATTGCTATGTGTAGATCATCTGATTTTGCATATAAAAATCATAAATAATCCAAAAAATGAAACAAAACTAAGCAACATAAAAGTTAGAGCAAATAAACTAGTTTAACATAGTTTATAAACTTGCAGGATATAAAATTAATATACAAAATCAGTTTTCTTTCTATACCACTTGCAATGAAAAATTTGAAAGAATATTAAGAAAATTTCATTTACAAAATCATTAAACAATAAAATATTTAGAAATAAATTTTACACTAGAAGTGTAAGATTAATACACTGAAAACTACAGAATCATTGAAAGCGATTAGAGAAGACACCCAGTCCTGATGAGTTGAAATAATTAATATTGTTTAAATAACAAACTAATGGACAGATTCAATGCAATCTCTATCTAAATACAAGCTCCCTTTTTCACCCAGAAAGTGACAAACTAATCTTAAAATTCACTTGGAAATTCTAGGGATATAGGAAAGCCAAAACAATCCTGAGAAAGAACAAATTTGGAGGACTCACACTCCTTGATTTCAAAATTTACCACAAAGCTGTATTAATCATGACTGTCTGTCTGTCATTAGCATAAGGATAGACATGAATCAATGGAATACAATTAAGAGACCAGAAATATATCCAAAATTTACAGCAGTTGGTTTTCCACAAGATGCCAAGACTATTCAATGAGGCCAGAATCGTCTTTTCAACAAATGGTGTTAGGAAAACTTGATTAACCACATGCCAAAAGATGAAGTGGATGATAGACATTGTACCATATACAAAAGGGAACTCAAAATGGATCAAGGATCTAAACATAAGAGATAAAGCTATTAAACTATATAAGAAAACATATGTGTAAATCTTTGTTACCTTAGATTAGGCAATGGTTTATTTGATATGGCAACTAAAGAACAAACAAGAAAGAAAAAGCAGATAAATCACACTTCATTACAAGGTAATGCATATAATAATATAAGGTCCAGCAGCACAGTGGACCTTAAATTGATGTTGCTCTCTTCTACACATGGAGTTTCTATGGCTTTACTAGACACGCCCACATGTGTTTTAAAGGACACTATGAAGAAAGTAACAAACAAACAAAAAACCCATTGCTGAATGGCAGAAAAATATTTAAAAAACATACAGCTGATAAAAGTGTAGGAAAAAGTACAGTATTCAGAACTCTTACAACACAACAATAAAAAAAAAACCACCCATTTATAAAATTGGCAGGGAATTTCAATAGACATTTCTCCTAAAGAATCCCTTACATATATGGGGGTTATACAAGTGGCCAACAAGAACATGAAAAGATGCTCAATGGTCACTAGGGAAATTCAAATCATAACTACAATGAAATATCATTTCATACACACCAGGATGACTGTAAGTTTTAAGAAGGCAATAATAAGTGTTGGCAAGGATTTGAAGACATTGGAACCCTCATACATTGTTGGTAGCAAGGTTAAATTGTGCACCTGCTTTGGAAAACAGTTTGGCAGCTCCACAGAACGTTAAACATGGAATTAATTTGTGATCTAGTGGTTCCGGTCATAGGTATACATCCAAGATAAATGAAAACACATACGCACACAAAAACTTTTACATAGATTTAGATTTTTTTTTTTTTTTTTTTTTTTGAGACGGAGTCTCGTTCTGTCACCCAGGCTGGAGTGCAGTGGCACCATCTCGGCTCACTGAAACCTCTGCCTCCCAGGTTCAAGCAATTGTCCTGCCTCAGCCTCCCAAGTAGCTGGGGCTACAGGCACGTGCCACCACACCCAGCTGATATTTTGTATTTTTAGTAGAGATGGGGTTTCACCGTGTTAGCCAGGATGGTCTCGATCTCCTGGCCTCGTGATCCACCTGCCTCGGCCTCCCAAAGTGCTGGGATTACAGGCATGAGCCACTGCACCAGGCCTTACATAGATGTTTACAGTGGCATTGTTAATAATGGCTGAAAAATAGAGATAATCAAAATACCAATCAAATTATGAATACACAAAATATGGAATATTCATATAATGCAATATTGTTCAGTCATAAAAAGGAATGGAATACTGATAAATATTGCATTGTAGATGAACCTTGAAAACTTTATACTAAGTGAGAAAAAGCCAGGCTTAAAAGAGTATATATTTTAAAATTCCATTTATATGAAATGACCAGAAAAGGCAAATTCACAGAGATAGAATGCAGGTTAATAGTTTCCAGGGACTGGGGTAAGGGAAGAATGGGGAGTGATTCCTAATGGGTATAGTGTTTCTTATTGCTTGTTGGAAATATTCTAGAAATACATAGTATCGATGGTTATCCAATTATATGTATGTAGAAAAAATTGTTGAATAGTTATGGAATTGAAGTGTCTTCTGAAGAAAAAGGAATATTATAAGGCCAAACATCCTTACCTGAATGTAGATTGTTTTTAAAAATATGAATAATATTGTTTGTTAAATACCTGTTACATATAGACACTTTATATATGTATTATCTCATTCATACCTGAAAAATTCCCCTGGGAGCTTTTGTAAAGTAGAAAATCTCAGGTCTTGCCCTACTCCAATAAATCAGAATCTGCAATTAAACAACCTGCTCACCACCTCATATAATTCGCCTGCATTTTACATTTGAGAAACAATGGTGAGGCTACCAGGAAGGAATCCTACAAATATGGTAAACATGGAAAACCTGATATCTACTTTATTTTTATTTTTTAGCAGAGGTGGTACCAACTACATACGTTCCCACTAGGACTAAATTATGCAACTTTCCTGTAACATAACTTTTCCCACCTCTCCCATTTGTAAGGATAACTTCCTTTTAGTCAATATGGGCAAAAATGTTTGTGTCATGTTTATGGAGGGCTCAGCAGCACACTGGACCTTAAGCTGACGCTGCTGTCTTCTGTGCATGGAGCCCTGTGGCTCTACTTGACATGCTCACAAGCAAGAAGAATGTTACCTCCAAAATATCCTCTCCAGGCTGTAAGCGTAGGTCTCTTTACAGATGGTTTGAAGGTAATGGAAGAAAATACATCACAGCACTTAATAAAGGCAGATAACTTTGAAACAAACTTTTAGATATATCTGTTCTTGAAAGTCTGTAAGCCATCGCCTCTACAGGGCATTTCTCTCTCCCGATTTCTCTGCGGTTCCCGCTTGTCATGTTGTTCCACCCACTCTAAGTGGGAGCTCTCTTCCACTCTTACTGGGTTGCTCGTGGAAAATCCACACTCTTCTTGCTTCATTATTTAGAGCAAGTCTATTCTTTTCCTTTTCTCAGTTTTCCTAGCCACTTATCCACACCCTAGTGACCCATCCACATGTTTTCATATTTTAAAAAAATGCGCTATTGCAGGAGAAAACTCTTTGGGTCTCTTTAAGAGTTAGAAGCGGCTGTATTTGGTTGTGATTTTAAACAAATTCTTTCCCACCTTCCCCTTAATGGATTTATCACACTGGCACATAGGTACTCTATATTTGTGAACCTGAAACTGAAAGCTAATGTGACTGAAGAGTTCCAGAAGGCAGGAGCTTAACGAGAAGTCGGATAGCAGTTAAGCTAAGCAGACCGAGAGACAGGGCTTTAGGCACAGGGTGTGAACAGAGCAGTGAAGCTGAACTGCTTCCTGGCACAGAAACAGGCTAAGCATAGGCTTTAAAAAAAAAAAGAAAGAAAGAAAGAAAAAAACCACCACTATTGCTGTAGACATATATGGATTCTTTTTTGTCTTTCCTTCCCCCTTTTTTCCCCCTGAGCATTTTTCTTATTAATTTATTTTTAAACAAGTAATTTGACAAACAGTGGTTAATCATGAATCACAGTCCCATAGGTCTATAATAAAAGCAAGTCCCAATTTCTTCATAGCATATTCTTATATGAAACTTTTAAAAAAGTATTTCTTACACTAGATTCCCAAGAATGGAAAATATTGTTCCATTCACCACATTGTTATATGAACAGTGGACATTTTCTTTTTTTTTTCTTTCCTTCCTTTATTTCTTTCTCTCTCATTCTCTCTTTTTGTTTTTACAAATGCAATAGATAAAAAGTAGCATTTCTTTTCATTTGAGTTTCTCTGATAATTTTGACCTAAACACCTTTCTATCTATATGTTTACTAATTATATTTCCTCTTTTGTCAATTGATTGTACCTATCTTATTTGTATTTCTTTCCATTTTCCATATTAATGATGAAAAGCATTGCCAAAGTATAGCTTAATTTCAAATATATTTATAATTTTTCTACTTAATAAACATTTAGAATTTTAGTAAATCAAAATTATTAGTAAATATTTAGAATTTTGTTCTTAAATAGATATTAGGTAATCATGGCAGACACTGCTGGTTCTCTGTCGGAATCCCCTGGAAACTCTCTTAGCATTTCTGTGGGATCTTCCCCTGGCTTCTGTGTGCTTTCTTTGTCATTCATTGCCACTCCTCCTTGGAAACCACCCTCAGTCAGTCAGAGCCTTCTTGGCTGGACATGCAGAAAACCTGAATTATCCAGGAGTTTACATTCCTACCAGAGGCGCCCTTATACTTAAGTGACCAGAGTGAAACCATGAAAGCTCGGCTCCCCTTGTTTAGGGTTGGAACAAATTCTAGACCAGTGTTACACTCCCATTTCCCCTACCAGTTTGACTAAATCCTTTTTCTCTGTGTGATACAGCCTTGCTAGGATCTTCCCTTTTTTCTCCCAGCTTCTTTCTCTCCCTAACTAGTTGTCTGTTGGTGTGCACTCAGATCTTCTAGGTTATCTGACCTATGATAGTAATGGTTTAGTGTGAAGAAACAGGAAAAAGAATGTGTTAGAAAAGGGAACATTGTGGAAAAAGGGAAGAATTAAAGCTTCAAAGAACTTTTACATTTTGAAGATATGAAAGCTAATGTGGACTGAGAGAGCACATGAGGATTTTTTAAAATTATTATACTTTAAGTTCTAGGGTACCTGTGCACAACCTGCAGGTTTGTTACATATGTATACATGTGCTGTGTTGGTTTGCTGCACCCATTAATTCGTCATTTGCATTAGGTATTTCTCCTAATGCTATCCCTTCTCCATTCCCCCACCCCATGACAGGCCCCGGTGTATGATGTTCCCCGAGCAAACTATCGCAAGGACAGAAAACCAAACACCGCATGTTCTCACTCATAGGTGGGAATTGAACAATGAGAACACATGGACACAGGGCACATGAGGATTTTCTCAAAGATCACACAACCTGGACTAGTACTAATATATTTATTTGCCACTTTCAGGGAATCAGCTTAACACATGATTCTGGAGCCATACGGCTTTGATGGAAGACCCTGGCTCCACTACCTGCAGCTTCATGATGATTTATTAAAATCTCTCTGTTTCAACCACCTTGACTGTAGGGTGGAGGTAATTATAATTTTTATTTTATATGGTTAATGTCAATATTAATGAAATAATAATACTAAGGGATTCAAAGAGTTACTGACATGTTGTAATCATTACTGGAGAAAAGCTACCTAACTTAATATTCTTTATATCATATGAAATGGAGCTAATTAGTTGATACTGTTTTTGCTATTTTGATGTCACAAACAATTCCATTCACTGGTTTTTGAAATTTACATTTTTAAAGTATGTATTATAACTTCCTTTCATTTTCAGAAAAAACTTTATATTTCCAAAAAGGAAGTTGATGGTTTAATTAGAATTATCTGCATATTATGCAACCCAGTGTAGTTATCTTTTCCCCATTTCTCAGCTATGAACAATGAAAAGATATAAATAGCATTAAGGACCAAAATATAGAAGGTGAGTGATGCCTCCCATGACAGATCATAAGACAGACTTACAGATTTAGGTGGAACATAGATAACGCTAAGTGCAGTTCAGATAGGCCACCAGAGCCCAAGGAGTGGACGAGGTGGTTCCGAGAGAATTTATTACAAGGTCTGTGAGTTCCTCTTGGAAAATGAAAGAAAAGGTAGAATGATCTGACAACCAGATAATTATTTGTATGAGAGATGAGGGACACAATTGGCTTTCTACATTTGTGAAGATATCTATGAAGCCAAGCTTGATCAATTCGTAATGAGATTCAACAGATGCAACCCATATGCAAATTGAATATCTGACCATACAGCATCAATTACAAAAAATAAAAATAAAAAAACATCGTTATAGGAACTAGGGAGTGGAAATAAGTACATTTTTCTCAGATACCCTGTAAAGCCAAATTGAGTTTGCTTTAACATTCAAAATCTGATTAAAACTCCCAATAATAAGCCTGTTAAGAGTACCTGATTGCCAGATCCCCATTGTGTGAAACTGCAGCAACTAAATGCTAATAATAAATTTTAACTCAGCCAGAAACAACACCAAAATGCCATTTTAAATGCTCAAGAAAGCCTAGTTCAAATAAATTCCCAAATAACAATTGTGCAGGGAATTACAAGCTGTGTTGCATCATATAATTTTCCATGTTTCTTCCCTGTCCTTCTCCCTGTTGTTTTTTTGTTTGTTTGTTTTGTTTTCATGTTAAAGATTTGGCTCATAAAGAAGACTTAAAGATGGAACAAAATTTTACCAGAAAGCTTTACTACCAAATAAAAAAATGCCATTGAAGATTTTCATGTTAGCTGAAAAAAAGGTCTTTCTCACAAATACACAATTATAATGCTGCCACATTTTAAGGGAAAAATGCTTTCCTGCCTTCCTATTAATTGAAAATCACATAATTTAAGAATAAATGAGGTAAAGATCATAGGTAGATTTCTTTAGCAACGAAAATGGCCCTGCCATGTTGCAGTGGGATAAATACAACTTACAGTTCACTCAATTTTTCAGGTTTGTAATTATATAATTCTTAGTGAATTGTTAATTTTATTAGATTCACATTACTTCACATTTTGTGCATAAATTAAGATTGTATTACCATTTTATATAGTATTATTTCAAATGTGCATAAAGTGTATTCATGCTTTGTTAGGTAAATGTAGTAAGCATTAACCAGAGAAGGCAACTCTTAGGGAGGGAGTCAAGGTCTTCTCCCTGTCTTTGCTTCCTCTTCTCCTGCCACATCAGAGAAGATTTTTATAGTTCAAGGACAAATTGGGTTCCAAGGACAATAAGCTAGATATCAAGGATAAGGGGAAGAAAGACATTAAGTATGACTACTAGAATTCTGATTTGATGTACTGAATATATGATGGTGCCATCTCTGAGAATACAGGTGCTGGATGGTGATGAGTTTATGAATTTGACTTGGAGAATATTGAGTGGGAAAGGCCCATTGGATACGCATGTTTGTGGCTCACAGAAAAGACAAATGCCTATATAAACAAAAAGTGACAAATTAACGTTTTGCTTATGTTTATTTACATTTGGTATTATTGTTACCCTTTAAAATAGGTCCGTTGAAAGATAAAGGAATAAAAACTCTAAATATGCCTACTTTATCTCTACAAATATCCAAGTTCCAGGTGAAAATTTCAATGTAAATCAAATATGACTTAACATGATACAAAACAAACAGACTTCAATGGGACACAACTTGCCTTCAAATTCTTAGGGATTTAGAGGCCTCAGGAGACAGACTATCTCCTAAGTGAAGATTATGTATGATATATGCAATTCATCCACAAGCATTGTATTCATGTAGCACTATAGAAAAATCTGAGGTATAAAGCAAATTCTTATTAAATATACCCTTGAGCCATATGGAAAACAAAAAGAAATCAAAGATTTTCCTCTGATCAAAAATGTGATTTTTATAGTTTAAATTGGATTCTGCCTATGGAAGATTTGAAGACTGCATTATACTTTGTAGTCATATGTTTTTGAAAACTGAAATTGTAGTTAAATTATTTTATTTCTTTTTTTGGAGACAGAGTCTCACTCTGTCACCCAGACTGGAGTGCAGTGGTACCATCTTGGCTCACTGCAACCTCTGCCTCCCAGGTTCAAGCAATTATCCTGTCTCGGCCTCCTGAGTAGCGGGACTACAGGTGCATGCCATTACGGCTGGCTATAAATTATTTTATTTCTAAACATTACTTTACCAAAAGAGTAAGTTACATTGTGTCAAAAATTTTCAACTTTTATATAACAGCCATTATGACATTTAATGTTTTCCTGGAGTATACCTATTTAAATCAGTTACATCCTAGCTTAATCTTTTGTGTGTGTGTGCATGTGTGTGTGTGTTTTGTTTACAATCCACACTAAAATCAAACCACTTCATTTCTCATTGATGTCTGATGGCTGTTCAGCCCATCTTACCTCTGATTCCTTTTCTAACACTAACTGTTTTCTCTGCCAAGTGATTTAGAAGCATAAACCTAGAAATCTAGACTCAGATTATGACCATTTGCAAGCCTAGTAACTTTGATAGTGGGACCCAGTGCACTAAATCAAAGCACAGAAGTGCAAGTTTTTGCCTGACTGGACAGAGAGTTTATAAATGCTACATAATCACAGTGCCAAAAGACAAAGATAAATGATTCAGTGTAAGCCAAATGTTATGTTTTGGTTTGTCTTGAATATAAATGCATGTCTGGGAGAGCCAGAATGGTCTGTTGGAAATAACTTCAAACAAAGAAGTGAGCTTGAATCCCAGCTCTGTGTCACATTAAGTGTGAAGTTGTGGATAAAGCAATAGCGTGTCTGTAAATTTAAGATTCTCATCTGTACAAGAGAATAATAATGCTTTTTCCATATGATCGTTGAGAAGAGCAACTATCATAATGCCTGTAGATAGCACATATGCCCTTTGGCATGTAGTATGAAGATAAAATGTCATTAAAATAATAGTTGCGGAAAATAAAATATTTGACAATTATAGGTAAGTTAACCTTTAGGCAGGGGCAGAAATAAAGTCACAATAACCATTACAAAGTGAGCCCCTACTAATTCTCATGGAACTGTAGGTCACAGTTCCTTTTAAATTCTTCCAGAGATACGTGTCACATCCATTTAGACATGTGTCATCTTCAATAAAATGGGCCTGCAGAGCCAGGCATTGAAACCCTGTCTCTTTCAGATGAAGGCCCAGAAGACATCAAAGTGGCTCCCTCTATAGGGCAACTCAATTCTGTGAGGATTCTTGACATTCATCCATGGAGCATTTGTATGGAAAGAATAAAGGAGCTGTACACCTCGAAGTTCTTAGTCTGGCTCCTTCCCCCCAAAATTGTCCATTGTCTTTGGATGACATTTGTGTATCTTGACTCTCATCCTTTCAGTTCACTGTAGGGCACTCAGTCCCTTTTGTAAATGGACAGCAGCCAGTCTTTGCTTCAATGTCCTGGCATATATATGTGTGTGTGTGTGTGTAACATCACTTTAATGACTTGATTATAAGGACTTTTCTATGAATTCTCCCTGCAACATAAGCATTTTCTCTCCTGAGGCATTAACAGCCATTCTTTATGAGATGTAACCAATATTTCTACACTTTGCTTTTTGCAGTGGGAGAGGAAGGCTGAGTTGTGATTTGCTGGGTCTACAGTCTAAGAATAACTATTTTTTAGTTTCCTCTCTTCCTGCTATATACATCAACAGTAAATTTCTCTAGAATTTGCTACTATATTTTTCCCTGGAATTCATTATACTTTCTTCTTTTCCTTGACTATTAATAATGTTCAGGTAAATCTTGTATTCAGTTGTAGACAAGATTCCCATAGTCTTTGTTTCTGATTTTTACCCCCACTGTATTGTACATGCTGACTTAAGCCATTGAACCAAACAATCCCACAATGTACAACAAGCTGGAGTTAGAAACAAGCAAGCCAGAGCTCCATGGAATCTCAGCTCACTGCAACCTCCACTTCCCTGGTTCAAGCGACTCTCCTGCCTCAGCCTCCAGAGTTGCTGGGATTACAGGTGCCCACCAATACACCTGGCTAATTTTTGTATTTTTCATAGAGACAGGGTTTCACCACGTTGGCCAGGCTAGTCTCGAACTCCTGACCTCAGGTGATCCACCTGCCTTGGCCTCCCAAAGTGCTAGGATTACAGGCGTGAGCCATCACACCAGGCCTTGTGTTTGCTTCTATTAAAATCTACTCATCTTGGACCTTTGATTTTCTTTTCTTATATACTCAATCCCACTTTTGTAATTGGGGTTGTTCCTTGCTAATTTTTTTTTCTGGCTTGACTTTGCTTCACTCATGGGATTCTTTTTAAGTATCTCTGCTCCCCCATTCTTTATTTTTTCCCCACATTCATTCAATAGCATTTATTCAACAATTATCTTGCTTTTCCTTTTGCCAATCTTGATGCTTGGCAACACAATGGAAATACAATAAAGAAGACAGGCACGTTCTCATACTCTAGAGGATCATACTGATATTAATCCAATAATCACACATATCAATGTAGATTTCTATAAAGACTTCTATAAAATAAAGAGAAATAATCCTAGGAGAATATTTAAGAGGTAAGCCTGACTTTGTCTGGGGGTATAAGAAAGTCTCTCTTCTAAGAAAGTAACTTTTAGGCTGAGATGGCAGACATTATCAACGTAAAGGGGGAGAAAGCATCCCAGGTGGATTATCCTGCCTTTTTCTACTTAGCTCTTTAAACAACCTCACTTGGCAGAATGTCAGCTCCCTGGTATTTAAATCCCCATCTTTCCTAGCTGGGCATGCTAGGACGTTATCGAATTCTTGCTTCTTTACCCTTGTTTAGTAGTCTTATTTAACCCCTTTGTTTATTGTATCTTGTCCTATTTTAATTTTTAGAAGTAGGCAGGGAATCAATAATGAAACACTTACTTTATATTTCAAATACTTGAGCCACAAACACCCATCCAATTCCAATATACCTGCCTCAAACTCTACCAATCAACATGTAAACACAGAGAGATCACTAACTTAGAGGATGAAAAGGTAAGAGAATGGAATGTTCATAATAACACTTGCTCCTCCCCCGCTGAGTTCAAAGGGCTGCTATTCTTTTGAATAAAACAACTTGCAGTCAAGTCTTTCCCTTCAGGCTAGGAGGGGGAAAAACACAGTATTTCTTATAACAAAATCTCATGACAAGGAAGCAATGAAAAGCCTACAGAATTTATTATCCTTTGGTAATGCATGTGTATATAGTTTATACATGAAACTAAACATTACTAATTGGGAGTAATTGAGGAAATCTCCATTTCACTTGAATTTCAAAACTTTTAAATAATGGAAGAATTCCAAAGAAATTCAATTTTACTATTTCAGATACTTTCAGTAACACAAACTACTGCTAAATCTCTGCCAAACTGATTTCCTGCCAGATTTAATAACGAAAGCATTCCCTTCCCTTATAGTTGAATGTTTCTTTAAAATGTCCAGGGAGATAAGACAGTATGTTTTCCTCAAAAGGCTTGTAGTCTGGAAAGCAAATAGGCAAACAGGACGCAAGCACACGAACGGGTACAAAAGCCTGAGAAAGAAAGCTGCTGCCAGTGAGGAGCAGAGGCGGTTCTGTGGTGAGTCCAGGAAGAGACCTAAACTGCCTGGAGCCTTGAGCTTGTGGCGTGAGGCACAGTGCTTGCACATAAAGGCTTCATACCAGCCACAACTTCGTGATGAGAGAACACCGTGGGAAGTTTTAGGAGAGAGTCAGGAAGAGCCTCAGAACCTTCTAAGATTCAAAAATGCTAATTTTACAGATGAGAAAAGTTTGGGGATGAGCCTTAGAAATGAAGAAGAGTAAACAGGGGGGAAGAAAAAATTTCAAGTAGATAAAAGAACTGAAGCATAAATCAATAAACAAAACAAATGATGGGAATTATTCAACCTTTGAAGGAACAGGTCTTATTGGACAGATGTATTTGAAACATCTGTTATATTTAAACACCTTGACTTTGAGGGCTTCCTGTGCCTTTTTTTCATCTTTGTAATCTAACACGAACTGTTGCAGTGAACTGCATGAGATAAGCCACCATTAACTGTATGTTAAATTGGATTGATTGAAAAGGTGTGTTGAGGTCACACTGGAAAACTCTGATACCTGACTTAGATTTGCAGCATTGCCAGACCATTGGGCTCTGTTTTCACTGTGGCATCAGCTACCATCATATTCTGCAAATGGCTCATATTGTCTGTGCCTAGACTGGTACAACCTGGCCTTTGAGGATGGCAACTAATAATATTCATTTATTCAGAAATAGTAATTGGACATCCACCATGTGGGCTTTTAACTAGTTGCTAGGATAAAACCAGTCAAAATAATAATGAAAATAATTCCAATATTTAACTTGTATCTGTCAGAAAATCTTAATTATATTAAAATAAACTCAACAACACTCCTCTCTTTTCCTTCCTTCACGACCTCCTCTCACCTCAGGCTAATGAGAGCCCCTCACTCAAACCTCTGCTCATCCCTGCAGCCCATCCTTCACTGCATCATCGCTGCTCTTTATCCTTACCTCTCCCGACCCTCTCAGCTTTGTACTACATAGATCAATTTAGTTTTCTTATCTTTCACTTTTTTCCCTTTTCTCAAGCCCCACCTTCCTCTGCTCGGTTTTAAAGATATCTCAAAATTCTAAATTCCATTTTTGCAGGAAGCTATAGACCTTAGAAAGTGGGGAAGGCAAAATCAAGCTAGCAAAAAAAACAAAAACAAAAAGCATTGTCTCGAGAGACTGGGAAGAGTGTGGAGAGGCCAGAGCATTATAATTCCCTCTCTCCCTCCTTCCCTTCCTTCTTTCTATCTGTATACGTTTTACCATATCATAATCTTCTCCCGGTCAGTCTTTGCTCTGTCTCTCTCTCTCTCTCTCTCTCTCTCTCTCTCTCACACACACACACACACACACACAAACACACACACAAACACACACACACACTCCAAAATACAATGTGGCTCCGAGAAGTTACAATTATTTCTAATGATAGCACACCTCCTTAGAGGAATATAAATATTCTTAGGTGCCTTTGAAAATATTACCAGATGTAGCCTGTTTATGATCTTCTAAATATCTTTTCTCACAACTGGAAATTGGTGGATGAATGGCTCCCTGCAGAAGAAACACACCATCAGCAACCCCACTAAGAATCTCTGTGCATTCACTTGCTAAAGGGTATGTGCTTACCAGATGACAACCCTCCCAGTTTCCAGCTGCCACTAGATGTCTCTCCTAGCCAATATTGAAACCCAACCACACTTCCCATCCTTCCTGGGGTCTCTGATGTGTAAATAGATAGATACTCTGGGGTGCCTGCCCAGCCCCACCACAGTGTTAGCAAATTAGAGGGGCCTATTTCCAACCTGGGAATGATCCTGTCTCTGCACATCTGTGTGTCTCTGATGGAGATTAAGGAACCAGTTAACTCACAGTGAATCAGTCATGGCTTCTTGGTGGCTTTTCAGAAACACATTTTAGCTGTCTTATCCCAGCCATCCTATCTCCTCACAGGGCTTCCAGTCTGAACTTCATTAGTTATCCCTACTTTCAAGTCACCATATCTTTCTTTGTCCGCTGTCTGCCTTGTTTTCATCAATGGGAAAACTGAGGGGCTCTGCAGAGTAATAATGTTGTCCAAGGTAGTTAATTGAATGCTGTAATAGACACCTGACGGTGACCCCCAATGAGTCACAGCATTGTATAATCCTCCTGCTTTGTATGCTGTGGAAACTGTGACTTACTTCTAATAATATACTATGGCAAAAGAGATGGGATATCATTTCCATAATTATATTATTTGGTAAAGATGAAAGGATTTTTCAAGGCAATTCAAATTCCTAATCCACTGATTTTGAGGTAATTAAAAGGGAGATTATCCTGGGTGGGCCCGACTTAATCAGATGAGCTCTTTTAAAGAGGATCCAGACCTTCCATGAAGTTAAAGGCTCTAAGGAACATAAACTCTCATTCTCATTCTCTCTCCTTTTCTCTCTCCCTACCTCCCTTCCTCTCACCATTCCTCTGAAATCTGCCAACAACCTGAGCAAGCTTAGACGTGGATCCTTCCATGGTGAAACCTCCAAATGGGAACATACTCTGGCCAACACCTTGACCTGAACCTTGTAAATTTCTGAGCTCAGGAAAGTTAATCTGTGCACAGACTCATGATCCACAGAAATTGTGAGATAAGAAATGAGGGCTGTTATAAGCCACTAAATTTGTGATAATTCATTATGTAAAAAAATATGATTATTGATATTAAATGCACCGAAATCTATTCAATTAACTGCTTATGAGTAACCAGGAGTCTTTCTTCTGCACACCATTACATCGTTATGTGCTCCCAGTATTTTTCTAGTCTAAGTACAAAAATCAAGCATGCTTACCCTCATTGCTATGATACAGATTTATTTTTTAATTTTGGTGTAAGAACCCCATCACTATCATACATTCATTTCAGTATTCTTCAAAGAAATATTGGCTATATGGTCCCTTAAATGTTTTATACATAATCAATGACATTTCTTTATCTCTAACCCTCTTTATCATTGTCTTATGGATTAGACAACTTTTTGGGGTTTTTGGAAGTAACTTAATACCTGCAATAAAACTATTGTTGTTTTTTATTCATAACTTTGTATGTAGGCTATCTCAGTCATTCTCCAGGTTTTAAGTGGGGCTCAGCTGTTCTTCTTCTGGGACCACCTACTTGGCTGTGCTCATCTCAGCAGGGCTGCAGGAGATCCAGAAGACACATGGATGTCCCTCAACATCTCCACTCAGAGCTGACACAAGGTAACTGTTGTCCACATTCCATTTCTCAGAGCAAGTACCCAACCAAATCCAAAGTAAGCAGACAGAAGTTTTCTCCATTCCACAGATGTGGGGGTGGGGAGGAATACATTTGTTAATAATACAATTTGGTATATTCCTGTGGTATCGGGTTGTGTTTCAACTCTTGGCCTACTTTCTATCATTGAAGTCTTAACTTTAAGTGTACAGGTAACCTGTACCATCATCGTTCCAGAGTCTGTCTGATGGATCATGCAATTTTGATCATGGAAGCAAAAACAAATGTCTTAAACAATTCAGGTAGGACATAACTTCTCTCGATATTCATGTGATATCAATTGGTATCTGTGGCAGTTAGGAGAAAAATAAAACAAAACAAATCACAAGCTCCAAATTGGTATGTCATGATGGATAGGTACTTTGCTGAGTTTTGCTCAAGCTAGAGATCATGCATAGGTTTGTGTTTCTTGTGAAAAATTTGATAATTGAATAGAGTCTTCTTTCAAATGATGAAAATCTTACTAGGATATCATCCTCTTGAAAACTCTTCAGCGTTCCTGTATAATTCCTGATTTGATGGACTCTTCCTCATCAGTTCCATTGTTCCAACAGCTTGGCAGTAAGGATGAAAATACACTTTTGACTCACATTTTTAGTGATGACTTTCATCCTGACTGAGTATGGCTGGGTGCTGGAGCTGAAATGCAAAATCCTGGATGGTAGCCCTCTAACATATTACCCCAAAAAACCAAAAGGATGACTCAACCCCGGAATGATGTTATTTTGAAGAAACACAGTTTGCCAGCCAAACGTATTTTAAGAAACATCCAATTATTTACTTTTGCTTCTCAAAGAACATCAGAGGAATTTCCTATATTAACTTTGGTCACAGAAACTTTTCTGAAACCATCTTCCCGTCTATCTTCTGAACAACCCTCAGATGGTTTTGTTCAATTCACTTCAACCCACAGTATACAAGCCAGCACTACATTCTCATGTCTTATGGCCCCTTCTCTTACGCAGATTTGTCTTCTCTTGCAGGAAATAGCATCCTTGTCCTTCCTGCAAGAATGGAGGGGAAGAAATTGGGAGCAAATCAGGCTACAGGTACATAAGTCTTTTAGCTGATTTGGGGGGTGGGGCAGGAATCTGCAAACACACTTATATTCACAATTTTTAGTCCTCAGCACAGAGTCTTATTAAGGCTTAATTGGCCATTTCTCAAAGTTGCAGAAAGCAAATTTTGGAAGAGTATTTAAAATCATCCAGTTATATCCTCATTGTTTATCTAAATTGCTCTTCTGCATAACAGATAAGAAAACTGATGCTTAAATACCACCAATGACACAGGACTAGATGTGAAGACATCTGGAGTCAGACTGTTATGTTTTGTCTGCTCTAAAGGAATTTCCAGCATATGTTGAGAGAGCTGATATCTCCATGTAACTTTCACCCAATAATCCTAAAAGTATCCCTTAAGAATGCATTCCCAATTTCTTTTCTATCTGATGGCCCTATAAATAATTGAAGATGACTCATTTATATTATTGGACTATATAAGTATGATTTCAAATGCCCTCGTGTAACATGGACTCAAGTGTCTTCATCATCCTGATTGTCTTACACCAGGGCAACATTTATTTGTAATTTTCATTGCTTGCCCTGGCCTCTAGTGATTTGACAACCAAAGTGCAGAACAGGACCCCTTAAGTCTCCTTTCCTGTACACCATAGTCACACTAATTCAGTATAAACTTCAATAGTATTTTGGGAGAGGGAATAGCATAGTGTTGTAATAACACCAATTTGGAGTGAAATTACCTGCATTCATAGCCAGACTCAGCCATTTGCTATCCATGTGCGTGGTTTCTTCATCAAAGAATCTAAGTGATGCCAACTTTATGGGGGTTTTGCAAGATTCCAATGAGATGATACACACAAAAAACATCCATAATGTCTGGTGCATAACATAAGGGCTCAACTAATGTTAATTCTTCTGATTATTATTGCTACTCTGAAAACTCCCAGTTTTACAACTCATAGTCAACTAAATTTTCCAGCTTCAAAAATTGCATTTAATATTTTAAAACTGTTATTTTCTCTTTATCACGTTACTCATTATTAATTCTACCTATTCAAATGAATCCCCATTGCCAAATTAAATCAAATACTTCTCCTTGTGGTCTCTTGATATCCAAGGAATCTACTTATACGTGGAGATTATCTCTGAATAACAGATGCTAAAACTTGCTTTCTTGAATAAAATAGCACAAAAACAGTAGCAGCAATAGTAGCACAATTTGTTGAGTGTTTTCTATGTACTAGGGGCATTGAGTTAAAACTTACACAGACACGTAAACACTCTTCAAACACACCACAGACAGATGCACATCACACTTTCCTGTTCTTGGGTTTTCCATCAATAGTTTAAAAATAACGATTATGACAGTGATAGTAATAGCAGCAGCTGCTACACTCCCTTAGTCACAGAGACATTAGAGGGATAAGGAGACAATATCTGAATGTGTCTTTTCCAGGCTCTGCCACATTTGCCAGCAGGATTTGCATTCGTGATTGGGACTGTTTCACAGGCAATTTATTTCCCATTAAAATCATTCCCACAAGGCCATTCCAAATATCAGTACAGCTTTCTTTTGGCAAATACATCACAACTGTTAACATTTTGATAGAAAATTAATACTTACAAAGTGCTTTCATAAACATTATCTCATTTAAGCCTCACAAAAACCTTACAGCAAAGAACGTTCAAAGAGCTTAACGATACTTGTAGCAAAGCTTGCAAAGTTACCTGTCAGGTGTTGGAATTAAGACTTGAATTTATATCCATATGATCTCTAATCTCTTTCATACCCCGACACAAAGATGCTTTTTGAGAACGCTTGCCTGGGAGACAGTAAGCCTGAATGGAAAATTCAGGTTTTACCACTTCTGACACCTCTCAGTACCTGCTTCCTGTCTGGAAATGGTCAAAATAAGCCCCCTCTCACAGAATCAGTGTTAAATGTGATAGTGTGGATAAACCATTCTACAAACTTGCAAGCATTTAACAGAGGTTTGTCACACAAATATGACATGTAAGTGTAATGTTTTACAGAAATTTCAAACTGATTTCCATACTGTCAGAATGATAGCTATTGTATGATTGTTGCTTTCAACAGTTCGAGTCACCATTTTGAAGGGTGTGCCTAATAAAAATGTAGACAAGTTGTAGCCATTGGTAAATGTTGTATAAGAACTGACTTTATTTTTCAGTTTGGGAAGACTTTTCCTGCATCCCTTTACTCATTTTAATTTCTTCTTCACACTTTTGCAGATGAAGAAAAGCCAATAAAATAACAGCATTGGGCCTGATGGTGTGGCTCATTCCTATAATCCCAGCATTTTGGGAGGCTGAGGAGGGCAGATCACTTGAGGCCAGGAGTTGAGATCAGTTGAGACCAGCCTGGCCAACATAGCAAAACCCGGTATCTACTCAAAGTACAAAAAATTAGCCTAGTATGGTAGTGCATGCCTGTAATCCCAGCTACTTGGGGCTGAGGGACTAGAATCACTTGAATGCGGGAACTGGAGGTTGCAGAGAGCTAAGATCATGCCACTGCACACTGCACTCCTGCATGACAGAGCAAGACTCTGTCTCCAAAAACAACAACAATGACAAACGAACAAACAAAAAAACAGCATTGATTTTGCCTCCTTAGAAAGGACTATTTGCTAAATGTGTGATGTGTATAAAGGTGCATAGTTCGGATAGGTGATTAGTGCTATTCTATGTTTCCTTGATGTTTCGCCCAAGTTTAGTAAGGCTTTTTATCCATTAAAGCTTCATTTTCATTTTGTAGACATGAGTATAAAACATGTAAACATATAATGAATACATTATTTTAAAATTAAAAACTGTTACAACATATTTTATATTATAATTATTGTTACTATTTCAAAGATTGCTTCATGGTTTGATAGCCTTTCTTGCGAACCTCAGGTTTAAAACAAAAATTGCCATGAATGTTCTTCTGTGACATTCTTTGATTAATTAATTCAGAGAGCTTTATTTACTGGAAAAAAATCTGATCATCAACTAAGTGGCTCAATAGTTTTGGTCAAGTAGCTCATCTAGAGTACAGCATTTATAGTAAATAAAGTAAAAACATTTTTTAAAAGTGCTTTGCAATCCTCAAAGCACTTTTATTACACACATATATAGACACAAAATATACATATCAGGGAAAAATTATAAAATATCACACTATGAATATTGGCTAGCTGTATGTCTTAGGTGGCAGCACCATTCATAAAGTGCCTAGGATTTGTCTGTTGTACATCTTGCTTCCTAAATCACAGTAAATGAGGCAAAACCTTAAATAACACTCACTGATCCACTAATCCCATTAAAGTTTTTAAGGCAGGATTTCAAGATCTATTGCAATAACAAACATCAGTTACAGCTAACCGGATATTGCTGAGTGAAAAAAAAATGTGTTTGCCATTCACTTTTCCAGGTCTTTCTTTTTCTTTAAAAAATCAATTTATCTTCTTCTAGTATAATCCATTCTACGGAATTAGATTGAATTAGTTTCAAGCAGATTACAGCGTCAGCAGAAGAGTTAGCAGAAAGTAAGTTAGTGCACATCCCAACATGTCCTTAAAAATGATTTCTTTAATAACTAATGCTGAAAATGTAATGAATTATATAGCATAATAAGGAAAAAAGCAATAGTTTTAAATAAATTCAACAATGAAAAAGGGTGTCTTAAAAAGAACTATCTTGCTTTCTTTCTGCTGAAAGGCTGAAAGCTCCTCTAATTTCATAAACATTTTCCTGCAATTCTCATACTGTTTGGAGCTACCATCATTACCATCTCATTTTTCTTTTACCCCAGGACTTCCGAATTGGGAGATCTTGCTGGCTGTCCTTGCATACTCGGAGCTTTCCTATTCTCCATTCCTTTGGAATCTAGCTTCCACTGTCTCATTAAAATCACTAGCTCTTTACTTGGCCACAAAAGCCCCCTTTAGACCAAAGGCTACGGTCTATTTTCTACTCCCTTTCTTTCTGATACGTGCAGAGTTCTAATTTATTTTCCACTTTTTCTTCCTTAGGATTCCTTACTCCCTCAGCTTCCTTGGCACTACCCTCTCTTTACTCCCCTATCATCTTTTGATATACTCCTTCCAGTGTTTTGAATTGGTCCCTACTCCTCAAATACATACCTCCACCAAAAATCAATTTTCAGTTTTCTTCTCATGAAAGTCTACACATGCTTCCTTGGAGATTTCAGTCATCTGTTCAGTTTCTTTTTTTCACTAGGCAATCATTTATTATATTTCTAAAATGATTCAAGATAATAGGCTGTGGAATACAAAGATATAAAAGAGCTTAATCAAATTACCACCTACCTGATTATATATTTTTGAAAGCTAAATATATGACCTTCACTTGTTGCCTGTGTGCCAAGGTACCACATCCCTGGGCAACACTGTTGTAGATTCATACTACATACAGCAAAAACGAACTCATCTTGTTTCTTCTAACTTGCCTAATCCTCCAAATTTATCTTTTCTCTCTGCACTATGACACTGCACCTGCCACTCAAGTTTCAATGCATTGGAGTCATCCTTGACTGTTTCTTATCACATTACCAACAAACATAAGTAGTTAGTAAGTCTTATCAGTTATTTCTGAATCACAACTGTTCATCTATTTCTTCCTTTTTCAATATTAGTTCTACTTCACTATTCAGAGTCCTCACTTGAAGTCAGAGCAACTAAACCATCTTATAGTAGTCAATGGCTGTGCCTAAACTCTGCTCACCTCACATTTCCAACCCATTTTATTCTTTATTGCTAGTGAGAGACAGGACTAGCTGGATTTCCTAGGCTGACTAAGAATCCCTAAGCCTAGCTGGGAAGATGACTGCATCCACCTTTAAACACGGGGTTTGCAACTTAACTCACACCTGACCAGTCAGGTAGTAAAGAGAGCTCACTAAAATGCTAATTAGGCACAAACAGGAGGTAAAGAAATAGCCAATCATCTATTGCCTGAGAGCACAGGGGGAGGGACAATGATCGGGATATAAACCCAGGCATTCTAGCGGCAACGGAAACCCCTTTTTGGTCCCCTCCCATTGTATGGGAGCTCTGTTTTCACTCTATTAAATCTTGCAACTGCACTCTCTTCTGGTCCATGTTTGTTAAGACTTGAGCTGAGCTTTTGCTCGCCATTCACCACTGCTATTTGCTGCCGTCACAGACCCGCCACTGACTTCCGCCCCTCTGGATCTGGCAGGGTGTCCACTGCGCTCCTGATCTAGCAAGGCATCCATTGCCACTCCAGATAGGGCTAAAGGCTCACCATTGTTCCTGCACGGCTAAGTGCCCAAGTTCGCCCTAATTGAGCTGAACACTAGTTGCTGGGTTCCACGGTTCTCTTTGTGACCCACCGCTTCTAATAGAGCTATAACACTCACTGCGTGGTCCAAGATTCCATTCTTTGGAATCCCTGAGGCCAAGAACCCCAGGACAGAGAACAAGAGGTTTGCCACCACCTAGGAAGCAGCCCACCACCATCTTAGGAGCAAGAACAAGGACAACTGGTAACACTAGGATCATCTAAGTAAATACTAATTGAGCCAGGCACAGTGGCTCACTCGTATAATCCTAGCAGAGAAGAGATCTCTTGAGGCCAGAAGTTTCAGACCAGCCTGGTCAACACAGCAAGATCTGATTTCAATAAAAAGAAAAAAAAATTAAATAAATACTAATTAAAACCATCTTCCTCAAATCCTAAATTATGCTCCACTATTTAAATGACCGTGGATTTTGTGGGCCCTCCACAAGGTAGCCGCAATCCACTTTTCCAGCCTCATCTCCAATGTAGCATTTATATTAACTCGAAACTCTTACTGAACGCATTCTAGATCCTACCATTACAATTCTAGTCTCAGGTCCTTTCCACATGCTAAATTCAATAGTTGGAATATGACTTCCTTCCTTCTACTTTATTGATTATACTATTCTATCTAGATTTGTCAACTTGACTTTTACCAACTAGGTATCATTTTTGCTAACTTGTATGTTACTTCTACCATTACACTCCAGCCCTTGACTCTTTCCTTTAATTGATGTAATGCATTACTTACTATCTTCACCATTTATTGGTGCTATTATACATTCATAGATTATAAAGAAACTCTTATATTTCTATTGCAAAATGTAGAATATATAAAATACGGAATATGTGATAGGCTAGAAGGAAGATAAAGTAGTAGCCCAGACTCCCAGAAATAAATACACCAACAATTTTAGGCACTGTCTTCAATTTTATTTTTCAGTTTCATTTAATTCCACTATTTTTCGAACAATGTAAATGTGGATCTATCTCCAGTTGGGGCTTAAGGCTCTTGAATGCTGATCTGAGTTTTATTACTTTTGTTTACTTAATGCCTGACATCTAGAAGGCACTTAATAAGTGTCCAGTAATATTGAGTATCACAGGAAAATTACATATGTAGCCAAAATGAAAATTATATATTCATTTCTGTGTTGATCTGTGTATGTCATAATGACAGGGGTATATATCAGCTCTGTTCAGTATTGCCTACCTTACACCTACCATAGTACCTGAAAGTGCATAAATGTATTGAATAAATAAATATATTAAAATCATGCTCTAAGGGGCATGTACTATGGAAGATTTACATAGAAATCTCTTGTTAATCTTCCATTTATAAAGAATTATCTCTTATACAGTCTTTAAATAGAAATTATTAGTTGAAGCCAGGCACAGTGGCTTACGCCTGTAATCCTAGTGCTTTGGGAGGCCAAGGCAGGCAGATCACTTGAGGTCAGGAGCTTGAGACCAGTGTGGCCAACATGATGAAACCCCATCTCTACTAAAAATACAAAAATTAGTCGGAAATCATTTGAACCCAGGAGGCAGAGGTTGCAGTGAGTTCAGATTGCGCCACCGCATTCCAGCCTGGGTGACAGAGCGAGACTCCGTCTCAAAAAAATAAAATAAATAAATAAATAAGTAATCAGGTGATGTAGCACATAGTCAATGTAATTTGTTATATGATAGTAAATACTGTTACAGCCAATATTTTGATTAGGAGAGAAAGAAAGAGAAGAAGTAAATTTCCATTTTGTGACCTTCAACTTATAAAACCAAACCTATCAAAGGATGAATTTATTAATTAGGCATTGGGGAGGATGTGATTGCATGTAATTTATCAATAGATATATATCAACAGGGTATAACTCAGCTACAATGAAAAAGCAATCTTTATATTCAATTCAGTTCAAAATAGTAAAAATCATTATGAAATGGAGGAATTAATGTTTAGCAAAAGCATAGCCCAGCCCTTGTGTTAACAAGGCCTCCTGTGTTAGCAAGGCCTCTGGTGTTCCTCATTGTCCTGGATTATGAAATAGCAATGTCACCCAGACATCCTTCCATGTTATCCATCTCTTCCAAGAGAATGGCCATAAGCCCATGACAAGGGCAGCCACTGAGTTTCAGTTCTGAGGGATACAACCTTCAGTGTGAAGAGCAGGCAGTTCATGCTGTCTGCAGGTTTTATTTTTTCTCACAGTTGTTTAATTCATCCACTTGTTGTGATCAGCATCTCTTGGAATTTGTGTTTTTGGATTCTCTTCTTCCTCTTCATTGCTGCTGGAAGAGGACTGTGGAAATTGCTTGGCCTTAATCTAAAGCTTTAAGCCTTCTCACTCTAGATAAAACGAGACTTTGATGTGCACAGGAAGTTAACCTACACCATTAGGGTAAATTCTGAAGCTAAAGGCCAGCAGTTCCTTTCTGCTGTTCCATTGGTCTGGCACTGTCCTCACTATATGTTTCTCCTTTGGGTCATCTCATGTCTGTGTGTCCATCTATGGCCATGGTAGATGGCTGGGCTGTTTGTGGATTAATTCAAGTATTCAAATTCCTGAGAACTTACCACTTCTCATACTCCATTAGAAGAAAGAATATCGTGAGGTACTAGTGGGATGAGAGCTGTATGTGTAGGAAAACAGATGTCTGACTTCATCAGGCTTATTCGTGTGGGAGTCTGGTTGCATGTAATTGCACCTGTCAAAGAGGCTTGAAAACTGCCTATTATTTGATGCACATACCTCAGAACAGTGACGATCAGCAAAGAATATTTGCTTTCCCAGAATGACAGCAGCAACAGCAGCAACAATAACAGAATACCAACCTACCACAGCACCAAATTGTTGTTAAGCCTCTCCTAAATCAGTACATCTCAAACACTGTGATTACATATTTCTGGCTATGGCCACACTTTTTAGCACAATTATAAATCCAGGGTGTCCATAGGCAAAACAGGGTTGAGGCTTATCTTAATTCAACTGCTTCATTTTCCTGGAAAAATAAAGCCCAGTGTTTAAATTGGGAAGAGATTAGGCCAATCTTACACAATCAGTCAGTGAAAGAACTCATACACTATTTCTCTTCTAAGTCCAGTCATCTATCCCCTTCACCAAAATGCTTTCTTTTCCTCCTGAATTACTCTAAGCATCAGTGATTTTCCTCATTTAAATAACACAGGGATTTAGGGACATAACAAAAATATCACATCTTTTAAATGTTAATGTGGGTGTCACTATGCATTTATGTATGTAACTTATCTATTATTATCTTTATTCAGTGTTCAATTTTATGTCCTAAATGTAAATCAGTTTCAGCCACTTTCTGTTGCAGCAGAGCAAATAAACACATAATTACCTGAAAAACAAAGATAGTTAGCTTTTCACTATTTAAAATAAATTTCTTTCCCTTTCTGTCTCTGTCCCTTTCTTTCTTTCTCCTACACACACACACACACGCACATGCATACACACACACACACACACACACACACACACAGAGCAAGTTGTTGGTTGAAATTAATCCTCATTTTAATTTTCCAGGTCATTGAATATTTGTCTATAGACTCCTGTTACTTCGTCTTGATTAAAAACTTCTTCCTCTGGTAGAATATTACTTCCGTTTTCAGCATACATGATTTGGATTTAGCAAAAGTTCAATTACGGAGGTCTGATGTAACTTGAATATTGTACAAATGAACTGCATATGTAAAATTTTGGGGTAAATTCTTTTATGAGAGAAGGTGACACCCCCCTACCCCACCATCCCTCCACTTGCTTTGGCTGGAGTAGCAGATGATTATTCCCCAAATTGCGTTCTAAGCAGGAAAATTTTAGCTAATTGCAGACTTTTGTTTTGTTAAGAGATAGAAAGGGATGGGTTGCTCCGAACTATAGAAGGGATTTGTATTAAGTGGGAAGCAAAAGAAAGGAGAGAGGAGTGGTTTGCTAATTTAAGGAACTTGGAAGGAGAAAGAATGAATATGTCTAATAAGGAACTTTATTAAGTTTCTGCTGTGTGTTATCCCTTTTCTTCCCCATTTCCCCATGGAATGAATCTTCAATACAGTATCAGTTTTTTAATGTGTTAAGACGTCAGTTCTGTTTTTAGAGTTGTTCCAAAGGCTGTCCTAACTCAAGGTAAGTGAGGGGCAAGAATAGGCACAGTCCATGTCTCTCTCTCTCTTTCTATGTATTCATGTACGTTTGTGTGTGTATATATGCGTATGAATGTGTGTGTGTAATTGCCCAATGGGTTCTTCCTGCCTGCTGCGCAAGAAGAACTGCACAGACAAAAACCAGTTCACTGAGACTGTGGCTTTGCAGTAAAGAAAGAAGCTAGTCATTTAGGTGATAGAGTTATCATTAAAATCAGTCTTCCAGAAGTCCAGAGGTTAGAGCTTTTCAAGGATAGTTTGGTGTGCAGGGCACTAGGAAATGGGAGTTGCTCATCGGCTGGGGAATGCAATCATAGGGCTGTGGAAAATGGTTCTTGTTTGCTGAGTCTGCCTCCGCGTGGGGGCTACAGGACTGGATGAGTCATGAGTCCTGAGTTCCAGTGGGGTCAATCAGTTGTCAGAATTCAAAAGTCTAAAAGACATTTTAAAAAACCAATCTTAGGTACTTTAATAGTGATGTTATCTACAGTATAACAGGAGTAATTGAGGAAGTTACCAATCTTGTGGCTTCTGGCCACGTGACTACTGAGAGTTCAGGCCCCTCCCATAATCCTAATCTTGTGGCCTTTCATTAGATTTTCATTCCTTGAGCAAGAAGGGAGTTAGTTTTAGATAGAGACTGTTATTGTCAGAGGCATTTGAACCAGAGCAACTCCATCTTGAAAAGGGGCTGGGTAAAATAAGGCTGAGACTTACTGGGCTGCATTCCCAGGAGGTTAGGCATTCTTAGTCACAGGATGATGTAGAAGGTCAGCACAAGATACAGGTCACAAAGACCTTGCGGATAAAACAGATTGTGGTAAAGAAACTGGCTAAAACCCACCAAAACAAAGATGGTCCTGAAAGTGATCTCATTTGTCCTCATTGCTCATTATATGCTAATTCTAATACATTAATACACTAAAAGACGCGCCCATCAGCAACATAACTGTTTCAAATGGCATAGCAATGTCAGGAAGTTACTCTATATGGTCTAACAAAGGGAGAAATCCTTAATTCCAAGAATTGCCCACCCCTTTCTCAAAAAACTCATGAATAATCCATTCCTTGTCCAGCATATAATCAAGAAAGAGCCATAAAAATAGCCAACCAGTAGCCCTCGGGGCTGCTCTACCTACAGAGTAGCCATTCTTTATTCCTTTACTTTCCTAATAAACTTGCTTTCACGTTACTCTATGGATTCACCTCAAATTCTTTCTTGTGTGAGATCCAAGAACCCTCTCTGGATTGAGATCCCTTTCCGGTAACATTATCATCTTTTCCAAGTGAAACTATAAACTAAATTTCTTCTGTAGTAATCTTGGCCCATGCCCAGAAATGCATGAAGACAGCCAGCCTAGAAGGCTAGAAGCAAGATGGAGTCAGCTATGTTAGATTTTTCTCACTACCATAATCTTTGCAATGACAGTTTCACCTGCAAGTGTGTGTATCTGCAATGACCTAGAAAGACCTGGAAAGATGACTTCCTAGATATTTCTTAACCTTAAGTCAGATAATTCAGAGGATCTAGAAAGTGTCCCAAAGCCAGGATTGGCCCTTAATATTTCGAGAAGTACAGGCCTTATTTGAGCACATCCTTTATGTGACCTAAGATAGAGGGAAAATAGTAGTGACACTTTTGACCTTTTGATGCCATATTTGCAAGCCTGTGCCAACTTTATCATTCCCCCTCTGCTAGGACTTTGACAGATTTGTTTTCAGCATTCTGAGCACTATTTTTTTTAAAATTTAATTATTTTTAATTGGAAAATAAAAATTGTGTATATTTATGATATGCAGCAATGTTGGGGTTCAGAAACAGATATGCCAAAATATGGATTGTTGACATGCTGAATTGAAGTAAACCTCAAGTTCTCTCTGACCATCCCCCACTCATTGTCCTCCCAAAGTCCTTCTCTGCCTAAGATCCAGACCCATCAAGGACAATTGATTTTTTCTTCTCCTCCCTATAAGACCAAGAATGTAAACCCACCTGAACAGATCCCTTCACTGTCAAAAGCATATCCTGAGAATGACCCTATGGTCTAAAAAGAATATGTGTTTGGAGTTCCAAGCTAAGGAACCAGGGAATGGTCAACCTGAAGATTCACTCCTTATCTATGCAGGACATCTGAACCCCAGGCCCACTTGTTGGGATGTGGGCATACAGGGCATCCAGGCCTTTTGTTTTGGGTTAAATGGAGGTTGTTGGGTGGAGGTTGCTAAGTAAAAATGATATATAAACTCCACGCTTTTTACAAACATTAGCCGTTCTCCTGTCCAGCTCACTGCCACTGGACGGCCTCTGTATGTAAGTCCTCAATAAACCCAACGTCTCATTCCCTGTCTCTGGTCTTCTCTGCAGCCTCTCCAACAAGGTGCCCTCCATATTGGAATCAGTAGAGGTCCAGCATGACAAACAAATGTGAACTGATATCTCACTGCAGTTTTAATTTGCATTTCCCTGATGATTGGTGATGTTGTGTGCCTTTTCATATACATGTTGACAATTTTTATGTCTTGTTTTGAAGAAAAATGTCTATTTAGGTCCTTTACAAACTTTTAATCAGGTTATTTTCTTACTATCGAGTTGTCTGAGTGCCTTTTATATTTCAGATATTAACCCCTTATCAGATGTATGGTTTGCAAATTTTTTTTCCCATTCTATAAATTGCTTTTTTGTTTTGTTGTTTGCTGTACAGAGACTTTTTAGTTTGATGTAATCCAGTTTGGCTATTTTTGCTTTTGTTGCCTGTGCTTTTGGGGTCAAATCCAAAAAAATCATCTGAGCACTACTTTTGGTGGAATATCAGCTCCCTAAACATCAGCATGACGTGTTGATAGAGCATACTAAGTTTATTGCTTATCACAGTAAGAGAGAACACCACCTAGACAGTGTTTTCTAGTGCTCAGAGAAGGAAAGGCAAGGTTGATTTTATCAAAAATAAGAAATTTGGTTTAAGGTGTGTCTTTCAATGAGCAGGCTTGATTCTCAGAAAGTTTCTGTTGCTGAGATTCTGGAAGTAGTGAAAATAAGCATTTATTTTTTAAGCCTGAGCATATTTATTCATGTTTTTAAATGTTAAGAATCATGTTATCATGGGCAAAGCTCTACCTCAAGAGTGCGAATTCCAGATTGTGTGGAAATCTATTCATTAAGGTCTGTTTCTGGGTTTTATCCAGGGATACTAAGGGATCATATTTGAATGTTCTGTATGGGTCACTGCTTAGCTAAGGTTCCTTTGGATCTATTGGGTCTAGTCTGACGTCTGTGGGAATAAAAATTATTTTCTAGGGTCTCAGCTGACTCAATTGTACAATCCATTCCCTTGACGGAAGCAGATATCAGTGGGTGGGATGATGTTCAGGAAGGTCTCAAGTGATTTTCATCTCATCATTAGGTTGCACTTAGGGATTGAGAAGTTATTTCTATTGAAATGGAATCATAAATAGGCCAGGCGTGGTGGCTCACACCTGTAATCCCAACACTTCAGGAGGCTGAGGTGGGCAGATCACGAGGTCAGGAGATCCAGACCATCCTGGCTAACACGGTGAAACCCCGTCTTTACTAAAAATACAAAAAAAAAAAAAAAAAATTAGCCAGGCGTGGTGGCAGGCGCCTATAGTCCCAGCTGCTTGGGAGGCTGAGGCAGGAGAATGGCTGAACCCCGGAGGCAGAGTTTTCGTTGATCCGAGATCGCGCCACTGCACTCCAGCCTGGGCGATAGAGCGAGACCCAGTCTCAAAAAAAGAAATGGAATCATAAATAAAAGGAGTTGAAGAAAGATTTTTCACTCAGTAGCACGGTTTATTCATGGTCCAGGGAAGAATATTAAATGCTTAGAAACAACAAAGTTTTGGGGAGAAGCACATGTAATAAGAAGGATATATTGTTTTACAGGGTTCTGAAATCTTATTTATTTCTCCATGTAGTCAACTTTCAATAGCAGTGGCTCAGAGCTAAAAGAATTGTTGAATCCCACTGTGTTGAAGAAATTTTTTAAAAGCCAGCTTGAGCGTGTGTTTGAGGAATGCAAGACCATGAAATTGCTTACAGCTTTTCCCATGATAAATTTTGCGTATGAAAGTAGGCTGTATCCTTGGACATTGTCCACTTAACCTACGATTAGGCTGCTAGAAGTACAAGAAGCTAAAAGTGGTGGTTGGAGGTCAATGAGAATATTTGCACAATGGAAATAGAGATCAGGTGATATTAAATACATAAATTGAGTGTTAAAGGAAGTGAGGGAATTCAGGAATTACCTGGGGATTAGGAGATACCATCATTGTAAAATTCTACCTGAGTATTTAGTGTTTTAGTTATGAAGAGGTGTCAGTTTGCATTAGTAGTAAAAATTGTTTCTCCAAGGTATGGAAGTCAGAACTACAGTTAACCTTTTGTGGTAGCTAGTGTACAAAGATGTCTGCCATCAGTTTGTTCTTCTACCTTTTTGTGCATGCTGCTTCTCACATCAAGAGCTGAAATCAAATTCACCTCTTCTTAAAACTAGGCCATCTTAATGATTGTTGATGATTCTATTTAGTGAAAGCGATGTTGTATTTCCAAGGTGAGATCATAAAAGGCTTTGAGGCTTCTTTCTGGGCCTCTTCCAATTTTTGCAATCCAGCCACCATAAGGTGAGAAATCCAACCTTCATGAGGAGGCCATGTGAGGGTCCTCTGGGCAACAATCCCACCTGACCTCCAGGCAAGTGGGATTGCCCAGTGAGAATGGTGATTACCTGCATCAGAGTGAGTCATGTCTTTATCCATCCCAGTCAATGTTCAGATAACATTAGCAGTCATCTGACTGAAGTCTCACAAATGGTAGCTGCTAGTTAGGCCCCGTCAATCCACAGAATTCTGAGAGAAAATAATAAGTTGTTGCTTTAAGGCATAAAATTTGTTGTGGTTTTTATGTAGCAATAAATAATTGGAGAAGTTCTTAATGTATTATTTATGTAAATTCCTGTCAGTTCACAGGTGGATTCTAGACAATTAGGATGAATGAATAGATGCTGGAGATACACTCAAATGGAAACACAGAAAACTTGTTATTGTTTTTATAATTCCCCTGACCACCTTGTTTCCTCAGATAATACCATGCTCTGTGGTATGCAACGATGAATTCACACCAGGCACCGTAATGCTTTCTTCTTTCAATATTCCTACTTTATGATGGAATTTGTACTGAAGATTGTAAGCTGCTTCAGTAGTCAGTTTATTTGGGGGATCTTCAGTGCATTGTCTAAATAATGTCAGTGATATCTTGGTATTCTAATTTTTTAAATATCTTCATGGAATTTGAGAAGAAACAAAAAAAAAGAAAAAGAAAAAGAAAAAGAAAGGTAGGGTGGGTACTCCATGTTAACAGGTGTTAAAGGAGCAACCTCAGTTTCACTTGCATACCAGGCATTAGCTGATGGTGAAGAGGCTTCTGGCTTAGTTCCTACGTGGCCAGGAGGAAGTGGGAGGATTATATAAACAGAAAAACAAAAGCTTTTAAAATATTTCAGGATTAAGATAAGGATGTAATCACTGTGTTAGAATTTACTCCCTCTGTGTTACCAAATAATGGAATTGATAATGAGTTCACAATATGTTTTATAGCATTACAAAAAATGTGACATTTGATATTTCTGGGATTCTATGTTGCTATCTGGTACCCATTTTATACCCTAGACTTGTAATTCTGGCTGGGCATGTAGTAAAGTATTATAAGAAATGGGGGCCAGGAGCAGTGGCTCATGCCTGTAATCGCAGCACTTCGGGAGGCTAAGGCGGGAGGATCACCTGAGTTCAGGAGTTTGAGACAGCCTGGCCAACATGGCGAAACCCTGTCTCTACTAAAAATACGAAAATTAGCCCGGTGTGGGGGTGTATGCCTGTAATCCCATCTACTCAGGAGGCTGAGACAGGAGAATTGCTAGAACCTGAGAGGCTGCAGTGAGCCAAGATCACACCACTGCACTCCAGCCTGGGCGACAGAGAAAGATTCTGTCTAAAAAAAAAAAAAAAAGGAAAGAAGGAAAGAAAAGAAATGGGAAAATGAGAGTTCAGCCACTGCTTGACCTAGGATATAATATAGATATGGCTAAATTTAATTCCAGCAATGTCTTGATATTTTGAGTGTTCTAAGGAACTATTAATCTTTAGGAATCTTATTACCTATGTCATTTTTCAAGATGGCCATTAAGAAACACTTAGAAGGATTAAAATCAAATGGAATTAAAATAAAACAGGGAAAGGTTTTCTTCTCTTCCTGATACTACATTTTTCTCTCTAGGGGAACAGCCTTCCTCTAACTGCCCTAGGACAAGGATGAGAGAAAAAGGTGTGGAGGAGAAACACCTGCATACACCAACCTCTAGAGGGAACTCAAGGCTTTCTCCTCTCCATCTCATTACACGGGTGCCCTCCACAGCCTTCCTTCAATAGCTCCTCTGATTTCTAGCGTATCTTCCACTTATATAATGTTACCTTGTTATCACTATTACATTCACAATTTTGCTCACCATAAAATATTTTCCTGTGTGGAAAAATATGTTCATCACTTTCAAAAGAAGAGCTATGAATATATTTGTGTGTGTGTGTATATATATGTATGTATGTATGTTTGTGCTTTGTGTATCTGTATGTATTTATACATATATGCATATGTAGATACGCATACATTTATGTGTATATATAGATTACATGTGTGTGTACATAAATATACACATATACATATATATTTCATGTGGATGTGTCTGTATATACACATATATTGTCAATAAATGTAAATTTCTCTTCTATAATTCAGTGGTGATATAAAGCTGTTGCATATCAAACAAAGACGCAGGCAAAAATTTAGCTGAAAAGCCATTTATTTTTAAGGGAGATACCTTTGAAACAATTAGAATCATGCATGGTAGGTACTGAATAATTCAATGAAAGTTGCAGATAATTCATGCTCCCTCCTTGAAGTCACTGGTTGATCCACAAATAGTCTAAAAATGATGAGGTATGATGAATTTCTCTTTCTGCCTGACAAATAACATAGCATTATGTCTATAATTACCCTGAAACATTTTAGCAACACAACCCAGAATCATGTCAAAGTACCTGAAATCAGGTTTCCAACAGAATTCCAAAATAGCAGTGATCTTTTAGAGGAATTTGACCGGCTATACCTAGAAAATAACACATATTTAAAGGCTCATATTTTGGAAGCTGGACTTAGTTCATCTCAGAGAATTTTGAGAAAAGCTGGTGTTTGTCCTATACATGACCAGATTCTTGACTAGCTAGCTTTCTGTGAAGGGCAGAGGCCACTAACTCCAGTGTTAGGAATTCGGATTAATCATTTTACAAGTCTGAATTTTTATTTTGTCCATTATTTGTGTCTGTGATTTCGAAAAACCTCAAACTCAGCATTTCCCATAGATTCATCTATAAATTGTGATATTTTATGATTGTAAAATCCATTCTTCTTTCTTTCTTTCCTTTCTTTCTTTCTTTCCTTCTTTTTCTTTCACTTTTTTAGAGATGATGTCTTGCCTTGTCATCAAGTCTTGAATGCAGTGGCATGATCAGCTCATCATAACCTCATACTTCTGGGCTTAAGTGATACTCCTGCCTCAGCCTCTCAAGTATCCAAGACTACAGGTGCACACCACCACTCCCACTTAATGTAAAAGATTTTTTTGTAGAGACAGGGTTTCATTATGTTGCCAGGGTGGTCTTGTATTTCTGACCTCACATGATCCTCTCACCTTGGCTTCCCAAAGCACTGGGATTAAGGTATAAGCCACTGTGCCCAGCTCATTATATTTTAGTAAAGAATATATATACACATTGTCTTATTAAATCTGTAAAACTTTCAGTAAAGCAGTAATTATTGTAACCTGAAAAAGAGATTGAAGATCACAGAAGTTAAGCAAATGGTCTCAGGTCACACAATTGAGAGTCAGAATTTGATCCTAGGGTTCTAACTCTAAAGCCAGTGGTCTCTTCATTACTATAAAATTTTTTACTATCTAAGAATTTATGAAGAAATATTTTGATAATTGAAGAAATGCTTTATAAGAATCAAAATTAGCATTTTATCTCTTTTTAAATAGGCTACACATATTAGGGTCATGGTGATAGAACTAACCATCTCAGACAATGTCTTTCTGACATTCCTGGTAGTGCTTTTGTAAGAATGGTAACAAATGAATAGAAATATGTGCAGCCTACATTTCAGAAGAGAGATCTTTACACTAAAGATGAAAAGTCATCTCTACATGTGGTTGAATCTCAATAACTTAATGATGCTTGCGATGATATTTGATGTTTGATGTTGTTGATATTCCTGAAGCTTAAAATTGCCATTGGCATATTATTTGATTGGGTTATCAGGAGTTTACATCAGGTTTTTAAAGAGCAGGTTTTTTGAAGAGAATCCTCTTTGGAGAGTCAGAGGACTTCTTCCTGCTTGTGCAATAAGTGCTATGCTGAAATAACTCAAAAACTCTTTCACTGGAAACATATAGAAGTGCACAACAAATTTAAGCAAACATTTAAAAACTATATAGCTGAGATTGCTAGATTCTAAAGAAATTTCTCAGGTACCAGGACAGAAAAATGAGAATAAACTGGAAATTACTGAAATGATTGTGTGAGGAGTTGTTGCAGTGCTGCTTTCATGGTGGGGAGGGGCTGGAAGGCAGGAGGATTGAACAATTGAAAGAGATGAAGATCAGTAACATACATCAGTGGTGTTTTTTTTTTGTTTGTTTTGTTTTTTTTCTGATGGAATCTTGCTCTTGTTGCCCAGGCTGGAGTGTAATGGCATGATCTCGCCTCATTGCAACCTCCGCCTCCCGGGTTCAAGCGATTCCCCTGCCTCAGTCTCTCAAGTAGCTGAGATTACAGGCAAGCGCCACCATGCCCGGCTAATTTTTTTTGTATTTTTAGTAGAGATGGAGTTTCAGCACGTTGGCAAGGCTGGTCTCAAACTCCTGACCTCAGGTGATCCAACAACCTCGGACTCCCAAAGTGCTGGAATTACAGGCATGAGCCACTGGGCCCGGCCCAAAGTGGTTCTTAAGTGATACTCCTGCCTCAGCCTCTCAAGTAGCTAAGAGATAATTTTGCCCTGAAGCAGGGGGACACTTAAGCAATATCCGCAGACAAATTTTTGTTTGTCACAACTATGGGAGTGGCATAGTATGAACGGTATTAATGGCATGCAGAGGGTAGAAGCTAGGAATTCTGCTAAACATTCTACAGTACAGAAGAAAACCACCCAGAACAAAGAATTCTGTGACACCAAAAGTCAACAGTACTCAAGTTGAGAGCCCTGGTCTAGAGAGTGGGGCTTTATGTCTACAGAGACAGTAATGGAAAATGTTGATTCACAGGGATGAAAATTTAAAACTGTATTACCCAAAAGAAAAGCCTTAATCCTATGAGGATTATACCTAAATTGAACAGAGAACCAAAAATCAAAAAAAAAAAAAAAAAAAGAAAATATTTTGTTCATTTCCTCTCTGCCTGCAATGTGGGATAAGAAAATTTTCTATGAGTCCGAAAACCTCTCATATTGTGATTCAATTTACCAAAAGATATCTTGGATTCTAAATATTTAGAAAATAAAATGAGCACCAATTCTGGGTAAGTGATAACCCTAGAATTTCTTACCATCATAAACACAAAATCTCTTTACCCAGACAGTTTCATAATTTATGCTATGAAAAGATCTTTACAGTAAAAAAAAAAGATTAGCTTACAATAAAAGCTTTTTTGATTTTTATTGTTTAAAAAGTTAAACAATGCACCAAAATGGAGTGTTAGTAGACTCAATTAACAGAAATATTACAGCCTGAAACACTGTGAAAATAAAACAATTAAAAAGAGAACACAAACTAATTAAGTTTAATATCACCAAAATATTTTAACAGTAATTAAAATCCCATGAAAATACAAACACTATAAAAGGAATATCTGTAAAAAGAAGCTAATCAAATTTCCAGAAATAAAAAATAAAGTCATTGGAATAAAAAATCCAATCAACAATTTAAACAGCAAATTAGATACAAATGAAGAGAGAATCATAAACTGAATTAACATATGAGCAATTAACCAGAATACAGCACAGATGGAAAAAAAAATAAAAACCATTAATGCTGGAAAACATGAGAGCTTGAGAAAAGTGGAGTGTAAAATAAAAAGATTCAAAATTCATGTAATAAGAATGTTTGAAATAAGACCAGAGAATGGGGAAGCGACAAGGTTAAATGGTGACGGAACTTCTACTTGTTGATGGTGGATTAAGCTATTTGGTCAAACCCTCATGCTGGGCTCCTTTGCTCTATCTATGGCAAAAATGGAATTACCATCCACTACATTTAAATTATCTTTTGGAGACAAACACCTGGATTGCCTCCAAGTCTCTACTAACCCAAAGATAAGTATGGAAAGCACTTTTGTGAATGTTCCCTTACGGATCAATTTAAGAATATTTTTTGAGAGTGAGGGTGGGTATGATATGTAGTTCCAGAAGCAGAAGTCAGACATACTTCTAAAAGAGAGTACAGGAATACTTCTAAAAGTGTTTCTGTACTCGCACTGGGTTCTAGAATTAATTTTACATTATAATATTAGACCATCTTCTAGAGTGGCTATACCAATTTGCCATACATGTACTTAGTGCACAAGGGTTCTGGACTCCTCACATTCTTACCAACAATTGCTATCAACCACATTTTCTATTTGTAAACCATCCTTCTTGGTATTTTGGGTGGTCCCTCAATCTAAGAGTTTATCTTTTATCAATTCTAGAAAATTTTTTACCATTATATTTTGAAATATATTATCTTCACATTTCCTGTTATTTTTTGTTTCTGGAAAACCTATTTGACTTAATTTGGTGCCTTTTCTTCTGTCTTCCATGTTCCTAACTTTTTAATATTTTTTCTGTTTAATAACCTCTCTACTCTACTCTCTACATGACTTTTCCTCAAATCCATGCTCTAACTATTTATCTTATCAACTGTGCCTATCTTTTGTTTAGTCTGTCCATTGAGGGCTTTTTTCCCCACATCAAATGATTATTGTTTTCATTTCTGTAATTTTATTTGGTTCTTTCAAATATCCTCTGGTTGTTTTATCATTTTTTTTGTTCTTCTGTTTATGTTTTATCTTCTTTAGTTGTTGATATTAATACATTTATAGTACTTTGAAACAATAAATTGACAATTTTTTTAGTTCTTGGGGTTCATATTCCTATATTTGCTGTAACTTATGACTCTCTTATAGGAATTTATTTTTTTGTGTCATTTGTGATGTTTGACAGGCAGTTTGCCATTGTTGGGGCATGTTTTCCATTGGTCTTCCAGTTCCATCAGTCATGGAGGGGTCCTTCTGGTGAATAGAGGATTACCTTTTGCCCCTGCTAAGATGCTTTAGTTTTTTCATCACGGTGCAAATATGTTTATGTTAATTTCATAACTTAGATTCCCGTACCTGGTAGGTATTGTAAATTCAGACAGTGCCTTCAGGCCTGGCATAGGCTAAGGTTTGATATTCCTCCTGGGTCACTATTCTCATAGGACTCCAAGTGGACAGTGAATCTCTTTGCTCCTTTCCATTTCCATATTATACCTTCTACTTTATAAAATGAATGAACTTAGATAGATGGTGCTTCCTTAGGACTGGTGAGTAAAATATTCTACTTCCCGTTTCACAATGAGAATGATCTTTGATGGTACAGAACTTTATGTGAGAAACTCAGTTCCAGTTTCCTGTTTCCATGGCCTGAGGCATTATGACTTTTCCAGAAGGGCAGTCAAAATCACATCCTAGATCTCTAAATCCATTATCCAGTTAAATATTCCTTGACTCAGAACACTAACGATTCTGACTTTGAGTACTCCCTGTGAAAGAATAACAAAACACTCAAGGATTTCTTTAGCCATGAAATAGACAAATAAAATTAAATTGAGAGTTGTTATGTTACATTAAAACTGAACTGAATGTGAATATGAACCTGGAACCCAATAAGGTAGTGACTTATAATAACACAAGTGCTATAAATATGAAATCAATTTTTAAAAGTATCAAAAGAAGTCTTTGTGAAAAAAGACCTTGGTCCAAGCTATGTTCTTTGCAAATATTATTTTAAATAATTCTTAAAACCTCTCTTATTTTGCAAGATTTTTCATCTCTACTTCATAAATGAGTAAATTAAGACAAAGAATATTTTCAAAAGTCAGATGATTAATATATTTTTAGACTATGAAGCCACTGGAATTAATCACTACACCTATAGGTCACAAACTTCAGTGTGCATATAATTATCGGGAAATATGTTTAAAATGCATATTTTCAGGGCTCCAGAACAGAGATTCTGATTCTGAGTTTTCATGAAAGAGCCTAAAATATGCATTATTCAAAAATGTCTAATAAGCTTGACAAGTGTATAAAATTTAGAAACTATAGTACACTAAGATTATTACTGTGATATCAAAATCAAATAAAGGTAAAGAGATAAGAGAAAATATACATTAATCTCACAAAACAGAACAGTTGCCGAAACAGGAGCCTTCCCTTATCTGCTGGAGATATGTTCTGAGACCCATAGTACATGCCTGAAACTGAGGATAGTAGCAAACTCCATATACACTATACTTTCTTCTGTATATACATACTTACTATAATGTTTACTTTATAAATTAGGCACAGTAAGAGATGAAAAACTAACAATAAAATAGGACAATTATAACAATATACTGTAGTAAAAGTTATGTGAATGTGGTATCTCTCTTTTTTCTCTCTTAAAATATTTTATTGTACTACTGTACTCACTCTTCTTCCTGTGATGATGTGAGATGATAAAATGCCTACATGATGAGATGTGAGGTAAATGACATGGGCATTGTGACATAACACTGCACCACTATTGGCCTTCTGACGATACCTCAGAATGAGGATCATCAGCTTCTGGTGACCCTGGATGATAGAGCCGTGATGATGTTTATGGATGGTTAGATGTCAAGAGCAGGCGATGACGATGACTAATGAGTGGGTGGCATATACAGCATGGATGCACTGGACAAAGCGATAATTCACATCCCAGATGAGATAAAGCAGTGTGACATGAGATTTCATCACACTATTCAGAATGGTTTGCAGTTTCAAACTCATGAATTGTTTATTTCTGGAATCTGTCATTTAGTATTGTTAGACTGCAGTTTTCTACAGGTAACTGAAACCAAGGAAGGCAAAACTATGGATAAAGGGGAACTAATGTACCTAAGATATCTATTAAGGTCAAGTACAGTTGATTCTAGGAATACATTATTTACAAGCCATCAGTCTTTCTATTTCTAGCCTCTGTCCCAGTAACAGTCATTTTGGAGTGGTGGAGTAGCACAATACTGAAAATCTTTTTGTTGATCTAATGTCATTCTTGCCATGGAACTAAACAGAAGAGCCTAGCCCAAGACTTTCTCAAAAATAGATCCTTTCCCAAAATATTTTTAACTATAAAATTAGAATAATTTTCACAGTTATCTAGCAAAGTCTATTTTTCTCCATAAGCACGGAAAAATGACATAAATTTTTATCCTCTGTTGTCCAGAGGTCTTGTCTTAATCTATGTTGGTTTTATGCGTTGAAAAGCAAAATACACAGTTCTGTATATAATCTACTTTGTCACTTTGTCATCCCACTTCTCTGTTTTTCCATTTATTTTAATGAGCTGTTTTTACTTTCATAACATTGAACACAATTTATTAATAATGGGCATTTATCTGTTGATGACCACCTTTTTTTTTTTTCTTTTTTGAGATGGAGTCTTGCTCTGTTGCCCGGGCTAGAGTACAGTGGTGAGATCTCGGCTCACTGCAACGTCCACCTCCCAGGTTCAAGTGATTCTCGTGCCTCAGGCTCCCTAGTAGCTGGGATTACAGGAGCCCACCACTGCGCCAGGCTAATTTTTGTATTGTATTTTTAGTAGAGACGGGGTTTCACCATGTTGGACAGGCTGGTCTCGAACTCCTGACCTCATGATCCACCTGCCTTGGCCTCCCAAAGTGCTGGGATTACAGGTGTGAGCCACCGTGCCCGACCAGATGACCACCTCTTCTTCTGACTCTAGTGGTTTTGTTTTCCTTGACATTTCTAAGACCTAACAGAGTGAATGGTGCATAAGAACGGGGCACTAGATATTTTCAAAGAATGAGTCAGAGGATGAGTTCTGGCCACACAAAAACAATAGGTAATTTTTCTGGCTTTTCAAAAGTACAATATTATAGAAATCAAGGCAGAGGGTCAGTGAAGAGCAATGCATCTGAAAATTTCAATCTGAGTTCATTTCTAATCCCTTCATTTTAATATGAGAATGCAATAATACAACATCAATAAAATGAAAGTTTAAATGGTTTTGAAAAATTATAACCTGTTGGTGAAACACTTGAGGAATTTCCATTAAAAATCAAGAGTAAGAAAAGATACCCACTATTACCTGTATTACTTACTTTTCTTAAAGTTATACCTCATACAATATGATAGGGAAAATAAAAAGTTTAATTTCTTAAGGGAGACAAAATCTTTCAGTATTTCTAGTTGCTTTAATCATCTATCTAGAAAACCATTAGACTAAATTTAAAAAGTACTTCAAGTCATAAGTACTGGGTGTTGGTGGTAGGTTGAATAATGATCCCAAGGTTACCCAGGTACTAATCCCTAGAACCTGTTATTGTTACCTTATATGACAAAAGAGATTTTGCATGTAAGATTAAATTAGAAATATTAAAATGAGGAGATTATCCTGGATTATCTACATGGGCACTAAACGTAATCCTAAATGTTCTTTTAAGAGGGGAGCAGAAGGAGAGTTTACTATAGAAGATGATGTGATGACGGGAGCAGGAAGACAGAGACAGAGATTTTAAAATGCAATCTCACTGACTTTGAAGACAGAGGAAGTGGCCATATGAGATCAGCAATGCAAAAAATGCAGCTCAAGAACCCGGAAAAGGCTAGGAAAGGGATCTTCCCCTGGAGCCTTCAGAGGGGCCATGGCGCTTCATGCCAGTCGTGATGGTTAATATTGAGCGTCAACTTGATTGGATCAAAGGTTTCGAAGTATTGTTCCTGGGTGTGTCTGTGGGGGTGTCGCCAAAAGAGATTAACATTTGAGTCAGTGAACTGGGAGACACAGACCCACCCTCAACCTGAATGGGCACCATCTAACCAGCTGCCAGCATGGCTAAAATAAAAGCAGGCAGAAGAATGTGGAAAGACTAGAGAGGCTTAGCCATCTGGCCTACATCTTTCTCCCATGCTGGATGCGTCCTGCCCTGGAACATTGAACTCCAAGTTCTTCAGCTTTGGGACTCTTGGACCTTCGTCCACTGACTGCAGGCTGCACTGTCTGCTTCCCTACTTTTGAGGTTTTGGGACTCAGACTGGCTTCCTTGCTCCTCAGCTTGCAGATGGCCTATTGTGGGACTTCACCGTGTGTTTGTGTGAGTCAATGTTCCTTAATAAACTCCCTTTTCATATATACATCTATCCTATTAGTCCTGTCCCTCTAGAGAACCTTGACTAATACACCAGTGAAAACCATTTTGGACTGTGACCTCCATGACCATAAGAATAAATTTGGTTTAAGTTATTACGTTTCTGGTAATTTGTTACAGCAGCAATAGAAAATTAATATGGGGGAGAAGAGGCCCCTTTCGTAAAATCTGCAGAGAATATCCCATATTTTGGAATAAACTTTATCAGGTATTTGCTGTAAATAGCTTTTAAAACCTTATGTAGGAATATAAAATGAGATGTACTCAGAAGTATAATAGTGTTATGTTTTTCAGTTCATTTAAAGCATTTATTTTATTTCAATCAACGTTTTATATAACTTTTTTGTTTTGGAATTTCAAAACATATCCTATATTTCATATAAAGTGTAAATCTTGGAGAATAGGTTAAGAAAATAATTAGAAGAATAAATGGGAGACAAGAGGGAGAAGGTAAAATATGACTTACATTGCCAAATATTAAAAAGTCTTGTAAGATAAAATAATCTTAAAAAAAAAACTGAATTCTTACAGTGCTGTGTTGAAGGAAAAATATCTTTTTCAATGGAACCAGATTTTGATAGGCCAGCAATGACCTCATGTATATAAATAAACATTTAAAACCAGATTTTGATAGGCAAGCAATGACCTCATGTATATATATAAACTAAAATGTTTATTAGCATCTGATAAGTGTGACATTTCAAATAAAGGAGAAATTATGAATTATTCAATAAATCATGCTGGGACAATTAGTTATTTCTGTGGAGAAATTATATACTCTCTGCCGAAATAAATTCCAGAAAGATTAAAAAATGAAATCTAAAAATGAAACAAATAGAAAACCTTTCTATAAATAAATTCAAAGGCAGAAATCATATTAAAAATATTGATATATTTGCCTTCCAACAGTTAAAAATATTTATGTCTCACTAACCAGGCAAAAATAAACAAAAATAAAAGGAATAAAGTAAGCTTTAAAAGCTATTTGAAAATGTGATAAAAATAATTGTTAATTGTATATAGGAAGAATTTTCATATATGAATAATCAACAGATTGAATACTCCAATAAAAATGGATAAAAAACAAGTAGATCATTTAGTAATGACATTTACAGATGGACATTAAACTTTAGAGAAAAAAATTAATCTCACTTATAATAAAAACACAAATGTAAACAATGAGGCTCTATTTTGCCTTCCTAATTGATAAAGATAAGCGAGGATGGGGAATAATACCTACTATAATAATTACTATTTGTAATATAATGACCATATATTAGCATTATGATAAGAACACAGTGCAAAAAAACAATATTGAAGACTAAATTGACATCTTTGCTCTCCTTTCTTGGCTGGGTTATTCATTCATTTATTTGGTTAACACATGTTGGGCAATATCTCCCTTCCAAGCAATGTGCAGTGCTGACTCACTGTCAAATCATTTTGAGTGGTTGCATGTGTGTGGTTGGAGGATGGAGGGTGGGGAGAGACAGACAGACCAAGTCTTGTTTACAGCCCAGTGCGATAAGCATTGGGAGTTGTATAGGGAACATGATCTGTGGTTGCAGAGAAGCCCTATCACAGTGGGGGCAGGAAACAGTGGGAGGAGGAGCTTGAGCTAAGGATGAGAACTTCAACGGGCAAAAAGGAGATGACCAATTAAGAAATTGGGGAGGAGAAGGGCTTTCTAAGGAGGGGAATGGGGCGGGATAACAGGGAGGTGGGGGGAGCCGGCCTAATGAGAGAACTATAATAGTTTCACTTGGCTGAAGTACAGATGACCAGGCAGGATGTCTGAGTGCTGATCATGATGAATTTGGCTGGGGTTTTCAGGGAATTGTTGTTTGCCAAATTTAGGAGATCAGACTTTGTTCTGCAACCCTTGACATTTCTCTGAAAGTTTTCTGCAGAGTGATGGTAAGATCTTGCAATATAAGGACATGAGCAGAGACTGAATGAATGCTGGGTTGATTTTATCTACAAGGAAGAGATAAAAACATTCAAAAAATGCCTGTTTTTTTTGCAGATAGGTATCTTTCAGTTTACTAATAAATTATTTACTAAACAGGAATCACCGAGTTCTCACTGAATCCATTGGCCTGTGAGTAGGAATCCCGAGGGGATGCAACATAGTCCCTGCCTGGGTGAACTTAGGTCTAGAGAGGGAGGAAAGTGGGCAAACAGGCAGGTTGCAGTAGAGGTTGACATGCAATATAACGGATGTCCCTGGATGAGGAAGAGGCATCAGGCAAGGCTTCCTGGAGGTGGTGACTCAGTTAATACACATTCTTTGATCTAATGGCTCCACCTGTAAAGTAACCAATTCGAAGGTAGAGAACACACAAGGAAAAGAGCCACACTAATCCATTATATGACCTCATTACAGCCGTGGATCCCAAATTTCTTTGAAAATGGGATGATGGGGACCTTTTCTCCAGCTTCAGATGCCTTAATGTCTTAGGGCTTCAGCAACACAAGCCCAAGTAAGACTGCTTTAACATTTTAAATTTTATAGAGCAATTCGGTTGTTTTGTATTGTTTCTTCCAATATCTCATTAGAAATAATTCTAGCTTTGATTACCATCCAAGGTACATTTTAAATAATGACTGTAATTCCCCTCTCCTATTCCCACATAAACAGACTGAAAAAAGAAAAGAGAGAAGGAATTGTGGATGGAAAGAGAAAGAGGAAGGGAAGAGAAAAGAGAGAGCAAGAGGTAAGAAAACGGAAGGAGGGCCAGAAGGCCACAGCTCTCCTGGGAACAGTTATTTGAGATTTTTACTTACTGTTTTCTCTCCACGTGTTTGTGGAATTACCATGATTTGAGTGCTGAATGGGGCCTCAGCCCTGGAGCTTGCCAGAGTGAGGAAATTAAAATAAGAGGAATGACCAATGGCCCATATAACTCTGTGGTGTGATGCAATTCTTCCTGACCATTGTGCTAACTCCTTTTAAATATCATTTTAATTCCTCTTAGTAGGAGCAAAATGTTTTGATCTTTAAAAAGAGAAAAGTCTCCCCACCCCTCCCGCTACTCTCATGCTGTTTGCAAACTATGTGCTGTTTATGAGAGGCAGAGATACAGGGTTACAGGAGAAATAAGGGTGAGGAGATGCAGAGAGAGAAAGGAGGGTAGATTTGCTTCTCTATTTGAGCTCACAGTGGCTTGCCTCTGCACATGGTGCTGCTGAAGCCCTGCACAGTCCCAGCTAAGGCCATGCCACCTCCCACTGTGGATGCAGCTGGCCCCATGACATTTCAACAGGAGCATTCCAATCAGGCTCACATAGAGAGAGATGCTGACATTTCACAGGTTCATCAGAAAGGCAAACTCTGTAACCCATAGTTAGTTGTGCTTTCCAGGAGCAATATTCGTTTTGTTTGTTTTCTTTTTCTTTTTTTTTTTCTTTCTGCATAGTTCAAATCTATGCATGTACACACAGGAGAAAACCCCATAATTCTCATTAGAAAGGTAGAGAATTAACCTTTGTCTGTCTTGACTGCCTCTCATCCATGAAGTTCACTCTAATCTGCTAGCTGGAAAAGATGTCTTACTCCACTGAACCTGAGCAGTTCTCTAATCCATATGCCATTTGTCACTTTTCCTTTCCAATTTTGTATTACAGGCATAATCCCAGGTGTATTGATTAGGTCCTACCAGAAAATAGTAAGTACTATTTTCTGTAAGTAAGTACTATTTTCTGTAAGTAACTTTCTAAATAGTAAGTACTATTTATCTGGGATGTTGAAGGCAATCTGAGGAAGGGACTATTACAGAGGGATAGACAAGGTTAAGGCAACCACCAAGTGCTACTGAGTTACCCTGGAACTAATCAGAGCAAGAAGCCATTATCACCGTCTACCTGAAGGGCAAGGACAGGAAATAGAGTTACCAAATTCAGGTGAGAGCTGAAAGCTGAAGCTGTGGAAAGGAGGCTGCACCCAATTCTAGTAGACACAGTGTCATAACAATTACCAGATTCTTTGTGCTTAGACAGGGAGGAATGAGAGAGAGAGTGTGTGTGTGTGTGTGTATGTGTGTGTGTGTGTACTGTGGGGGAGGGCCACCACCCTGAAATCTTTCTCCTCATTAGCTCTGATCTCCTGCCAGTGCCTTCTGTTGCCTTCTTAACACCAGTTAAAAGCCACAGGGATGGGAGCCCAGAGATGTCAAGGTTGGCCTCAAGGTCAGTCCCAGGTGGACACAAAGTAGATCGAAGATAGGTGGAGAATGGGTCAGGCATGAGGGCAGGCAGACAGAATTACCAATCATCAGTGTATTTTCTTAATGCGTAGAGCTGGTTAAGAAATCCATAAGCAATTTTTCCTTTCTGTTAACTAGTAAAGCACACTGTGCAGTCCACAGGGAAGGGACCAGGGATAATGAGAAAGTGGGATACAGCCTTTTTTGTAGCTATTGAGCACGATGATTATATTATTATAATTATATATTTACGATCATTATCCCCACTATTAAACTGTGATTTAATTAAGGAAGAGATCCCTTATTGGTTTATTTCTTTATCTACTCTCCACATCTCTATCTTCTACCAGTGCCTTGGCCATGGTAGAAGCTTTTAAATATTTTTCAAAGAAAAACATTTACAGAGAAAAAGCATCCTAATTTAGTATTAACAAAATAATCTACTAACTAGTACATCCTCTTGGAAATATTTATGTAGTTCAATGTCATATGCCGACAACATTTTTTAGGAACGTTTTGATGGTATGAACATATTTGTTAAGGAGGACTCTGAAGGACACTTGAATCCTTGTAAGCGTGAAGGTATTTTCCAGCAGAGTAAACGTAACAAATGTGAAAAAAAAAAAGATGATCGTTAAAACTATTGAAATAGACAACAAGATATACAGGTTTGAATATTCTATTATGGAGAACAAATTCCATATTTGTATCAGAGAAACAATCTTACTAATACTACATTATAAGCAGTTTCAAAATGCTTTCACAGAGAATAACTTATTTGGAAAAGAAAGTTCATCTAGATATCTGACAACAAACTAACCTGACAGGTCTAAAAGAGGTTTGGGAATGCTCTTGTGTTGATTGTTGTGTAGGAAAAGAAAAGTCATTAAACTCATATACAATTTCATCATGTAGATAGGTGTGCTGTATTCGGCATCATAGTTAAGATACAGAATAGTTCCATCACCACAAGGTTCCCATCTGTTGCCCTTTTGTAGCCATTATCTACCTTCCTTCTCCCACCTTCTCCACTCCCTTCCCTAATTCCTGACAAGCTACAATCTTTTCTCTATTTCTAAAATGTTACTATTTTAACATTTTTATATAAATAGACTCATACAATCTAAAACTTTTGGAATTTACTTTCTTTCCATTGCCTAATTCTCTGGGGATTCACTCAAGTTATGTGAACTCTGCAGGGTGCTGTCTTCTATTGCTGATTAGTAGTCCATGCGGTGGATGTGCTAGAATTGGCTTAACTATTCACCCATTGAAGTATAGTTAGGTGGTTTCCAGTTTGGGCTAATACAAATAAAACTGTTATGAATATTCATGCATAAGTTTTTATGTAAACATAAGTTTTCATCTCCCTAGCATAAATGACCAAGAGGTCAATTGCTGGGTCACATAGTCATTGCTTGTTTACTTTTTAAAGAAATTACCAAACTTTTTTAGAGTGTCTTAAAGGTTTTGCAATTCCACCAGCAATGCATAAACATATGCCTTCACGTCTTCAGGAGTACAATTGCTGAGTTGTAGGTAGTTGCATGTTTAGCACAGTAAGAGACAGTGAACTATTTTCCGTTCTAATCAGCGATGTGTAAGTGATCCAGTTTCTCTGAAGCTTTGCCAGCATTTCCTGGGATCATTATTTTTTATTTTAGCCATTTTGATATGTGTGCAGTGATACTTCATCACGGTTGTGATGCGCATTTCTCTGATGGTTAATTATCTTAAATATCTTTCCATTTAATTATTGCTATCTCTATATACTTTTTGTTGAAATGTCTGAGTGTATTTTGCTTACATTCTAATTGGACTGTTTGTTTTCTATTGTTGACTTTTGAGAGTTTTATGTATCTTCTTAATACTAGACATCTTTTACTAGTGGCTTGCAAATATTTTTTTCCCAGTCAATAGCTTATTTTTCATTCCTTTCAGCAGGATATTTTGCATAACAGAAGTTTTTAATGAGATCTAATTTATTTTTATTTTTAATGATCTTTTCTTGTGTGTCAAAACTAGAAACTCTTTGCTGTGCCATATATTCTGAAGAATTTCCTCTATGCTTTTCTCTAAGAGATTTATAGTTTTACATTTTAAAATATTTTACATATAAGTTAATGATCCATTTTGAGAAAAATTTTGAATAATGTGTGAGGTTTTGGTTAAGGTGTTTCTTTGTTGTTTTTTGGTCATTGTTGCCCAATTACTCCAGCATCATTTGTTATAAAGGCCATCTTTCCTCTGCTGATTTTTTTCATTTTTATAAAAATAAGTTGGTAATATTTACAGGGGTCTAATTCTGAGTTTTCTATTTGGTTCCATTGATCTATATGTCTACTCTTTCACCAATAGCACTCCACCTTGTTTACTGTAGCTAAATTACAATTAGGTAGAGTGCATTATTCCACTTTATTCATTTTCAAGATTGTTTTAGCTATTTGTAGAGCCTTGGCTTTATGTGTGTGTGTGTGCACTTACATGTATATAATATATAAAAATATAATATATTAAAAATATAATATATATTATATAACTTGTATAAAATATATATTATATGTAATTTAACAATTTAAAGACTAATTTTTAGAGAAATTTTAGGTTCACAGCAAAATCAAAATTAAAAATAAGAGAATGCTAGAGAGATTTCCCATATATCTCCTGCCCTGACTTATCCACAGTCTCCTTAATTATCAACATCACCCACTAGGGTGGTACGTTTGTTACTATTGATGAACCTACATTGACATATTATAATCACCCAGAGTCCATACTTTACTCACTGTTGGTGGTGTTCATTCTACGGGTTTGAGTAAATATGTAATGATATGTATCCATCATTCAAGTATCATACGCAGTATTTTCACTGCCTTAATAATCCTCTGTGTTCCACCTATTCATCTTTCCCTTCATCCAACCGCTGGCAACCACTGACTTTTTCTTTTCTTTTCTTTTCTTTTTTTAAGTTGAGACAAGGTTTGGCTCTGTTACTCAGGCTGGAGTGCAGTGGCCTGATCATAGCTCACTGCAGCCTGTACCTCCTGGGCTCAAGCGATCCTGCTGCCTCAGCCTCCCAAATAGCTGGGACTACAGGCATGTGCCACCACACTCAGCTAATTTTTGTTGTTGTTTTTTTATAGTACAGACAAGGTCTTGCTATGTTGGCCAGGCTGGGCTCAATTCCTCGGTTCCAGTGATTCTCTTGCCTCAGCCTCCAAAGTCCTTGTCTTACAGCCATAAGCCACCACACCCAGCTTGATCTTTTTACTGTCTCCATAGTTTGGCCTTTTCCAGAATGTCTTATTGTTGGAATCATATAGTTCATAGCCTTTTCAGATTGGATTATCTTACTTAGTAATATGCTTTTAAGGTCCCTCCAGGTCTTTTCATAGCTTGATATATATATTTTTTCCTTGTTTGTTTCTTTTTTTTAAGCACTGAATAATGTTTTGTTGTTTGGATGTACCAGAGTTTATATATCCATTCACCTACTAAAGAACATCTCAGTTGCTTGTTTTGGCAATTATAAATAAAGTTGCTTTAAACGTCCATGTGCAAGTTTTAGGATGAACATAAGTTTTCAATTCCTTTGATTAAATATCAATGAGCATGACTGCTGGATTATATGGTAAGAATATGTTTATGTTTAGTTTTGTAAAAAACCACCAAATTGTCTTCTGAAGTGGCTGTACCATTTTGCATTTCCACCAGCAATGACTGAGAGTTCCTGTTGCTCCACATCCATGTCAGCATTTGTTGTCAGTGTTTCAGATGCTGACCTTCTGAAGGTATAGAGTGATAGCTCATTGTTGTTTTCGTTTGCACTTCCCTGGTGCTATATAATGTGGAACATAGTTTCATATGCTTATTTGCTATTTGTGTATCATATTATTTGGTGAGGTGCCTGTTATTTTGCCCATTTTTTTAATCAGGGTATTTGTTTTCTTATTTTTGAGTTTTTAAGATTTCTTTGTAAATTGTGGATAATAGTCCTTTATTGGATGTGTCTTTTCATAATATTTTCTCCCAGTCTGTGGTTTGTCTTTTCATTTTTTTGATAGTATCTTTCACAGAGAACAAGATTTAACTTTTAATGAAGTTCGTCTTATTAATTTTTTTTTCATGGATCATGCCTTTGGTGTTGTACCTAAAATGTTATTTCCATATCCGATGTCATCTAGGTTTTCTCCTGTTATCTTTTAGGAGTTTTATCAGTTTTAAATTTAAATTAGGTCTGTAGTCCATTATGGGTTACTTTTTGTGAAGGGTTGGAAGGATGGTGTCTAGATTCATCCTTTTGCATGTGGATATCCAGTTTTCTAGTGCCATTTGTTGAAAAGACTCTTTTCTCCCTTGTATTGCCTTTGCTTGTCAAAGACCAATGGACTACATTTATTTGGGCCTATCTCTGTGCTTTCTGTTCTGTTCCATTTATCTATTTGTCTATTCATTTGCCAGTGCTACACTATCTTGATTACTTCAGCTTTGTAGTAAATCTTAAAGTCAGTAGTGTCAGTCTTCTAACTTTGTTCTTCTCCTTTAATATAGTTTAATACTGTCTTGGCTATTCTGAATCTTTTGCTTCTTCATATAAATTTTAGATTTCTTTTTTTGACATGGAGTCTCACTGTATCACCCAGGCTGGAGTGCAATGGCGTGATCTCAGCTCACTGCAACTTCTGCCTCCCAGATTCAAGCAATTCTCTTGCCTCAGCCTCCTGAGTAGCTGGGATTACAGGCATGCACCACCACGCCTGGCTAATTTTTGTATTTTTAGTAGAGATGGGGTTTCACCATGTTGGTCAGGCTGGTCTCAAACTCCTGACCTTGTGACCCACCTGCCTTGGCCTCCCAAAGAGCTGGGATTACAGGCATGAGCCACTGCACCCAGGCAAATTTTAAAATATTTATCCATATCCACAAAATAACTTGTTGGGATTTCATTGAATCTATTGATCAAGTTGGGAAGAACTAACCTCTTGACATTATTGAGTCTTCTTATTAACATAGTATATCTCTCCATTTGTTTAGTTCTTTGATTTTATTTATTGAAGTTGTGTAGGTTTACTCATATAGATCTTGTACATCTTATACCTAAGTTTTCATTTTTGAAGATGCTAATTTAAATGATATTTAAATTCATTAAAATTCATCAAGATTATTATTATTTGAGATGGAGTCTTGCTCTGTTGCCCAGGCTGGAGTGCATTGGTGTGATCTTGGCTCACCGCAGCCACCACCTCCCAGATTCAAGTGATTCTCCTGCCTCAGCTTCCCAAGTAGCTGGGACTTCAGGTGCACGCCACCATGCCTGGATAATTTTTGTAATTTTAGTAATAATAATATTGACTTTTGTATATTAACCTTGTATCTTTTAGGTTTTCTACATAGATGATTCTGTTATCTGCTAAAAAAGACAGTTTTATTTTTTCCTTCTCAATCAGTGTGTTTTTCATTTTATTTTTCTTGGTTTATTACATTGGCCACAACATCTAGTAGAATGCTGAAAATGAGTGGTAAGAGGAAGCATCCTTGCCTTGGTCCCATTCTTAGTGAGAAAGCTTCACATTTCTTGCCATTAAATACAATGTTGGCTGTAAGATTTTTGTAGATATTCTTTATCAAGTTAGGGAGGGTCTCCTGTACTCCTATTTGACTCACCCCTTCCCCCCGACACTTTTTAAAGAAATCATGGAAGGGTATTGAATTTTGTCTGATGCTTTTCCTGCATCTACTGATATTGCATCTACTGATCATGTAATTTTTTAGTTAATTAATATGATAATTACATTAATTGATTTTAGAATATTGAACCAGCCTTGCATACCCGGGATAAACACCTTTAATTTGTGGTGTATAATTATTTTTATATATTATTGAATACTATTTGTTAATATATTGGTGACAATTTTTGTACCTATGTGTATGAGAGATATTATTAATCTGTAGTTTTCTTGTAATGTCTTTGTCTAGTTTTAGCAGTAGGGTAATGCTGAATTCATATAATGAGATAGGAATTATTCCCTCTGCTCCTATGAAAGAGATTGTAGAAAATTGATATTTATTTTTCATAAATGTTTGGTAGACTTCACCACTGAGCTACTTTTGGCATGGTTCTTTCTGTTATAAAGATTATTAATTATTTATTCAATTCCTTTAAGAGACATAAGCTTACTTAGATTGTCTATTTAGTATTGTATGAGTTTTTAAAAATTGTCTTTCAAGGAATTGGTCCATTTCATCTAGATTATAAAATTTGTGAGCATAAAATTGTTCATAGTGTTTTATTAGCTCTGTATGTCTGTAGGATCTGTAGTAATGTTCCTTCTTGCATGTCTGATATTGGTAACTTGTGTTCTCTCCATCTCTCTCTCTCTTAAGTTAGCCTGGATAGAGATTTATGAATTTTATTTATCATTTCAGAGAATGGGCTTTTGGTTTTGTTAATTTTCTCTATTGATTTCCTATTTTCAATTTCATTGGTTTCTGTTCTAATTCTTATTATTCCTTTTCTTCTGCTTATTTTGGGTTTAATTTGTTCTTATTATTTTAGTTTCCTAAGGGGGAACCCTGGATTGTTGATTTTGGATTTTTCTTCTTTTCTAATATATGCATTTAATACTATAAATTTTCTTCTAAGCATGGGTCTTGCTGCATTCTACAAATTTTGGTAAGCTGTATAACCATTTTCACTTAGTTCAAAATTTTTAAATATTTGAGATTTATTTTTTGACCCACATGTTATTTAGACGTATATTGTCTAATTACCACGTATTTTGGGATATTTCAGTTATCTTTCTGTTACTGATATTTTTAGTCTAACTACACTGTAATCTGAGAACAGACATTGTATTATTTCTATCTTTTTTATATTTGTCAAGATGTATTTTATGGCCCTGAATGTGGTCTTATTTTGGTAAATGTTCCATATAAGTTTGAGAAGAATGTGTTTCCTGCTGTTATTTGATAAAGTATTCTATAGAATTTGATTATATCTAGTTGGTTGATGATGCTGTTGAGTTCAACTATGCTCTTTCTGAACTTCTGCTTGCTGTATCTGTCTGTTTCTGATGAAAGGGGCTTAAAGTCTCTGTGATAGTTGATTGATCTATTTCTTCTTACAGTTTTATGATTTTTTTCTTTATGAAGTTTAATGCTCTGTTGTTAGGTGCATACATATTAAGAATTATTATGTCTTCCTGGAATACTGACCCCTTTATCATTATGTAATGCCTTTCTTTATCTTTGATAACTTTTCATGCTTTGAAGTCTCCTCTCTCTGAAATATAGATATTCCAGCTTTCTTTTCATTAATGTTAGCATGGTATGTATTTTTTCCATTTACTTTTAATCTATATGTAATTTTATATAAATAGGGTTTCTTGTAGATAACATAAGTGGGCCTTATGTGTTAATTCATTGTGACGAACTCTGTCTGTTAAATAGTGCATTTAGACCATTGACATTCAAAGTGATTATTGATATAGTTGAATTAATGTCTGCCATCCTTGGTACTGTTTTCTATTTGTTGTCCTTGTTCTTTGTTCCTTTTTTTGTCTTCTGATCCTTTTCTGCCTTTTGTAGTTTTAGTTGGCATTCTATGTGTTTCCATTTTTTCTCCTTTGTTAGCATATCAGTTATATTGCTTTTTTCTTTTTCTAGTGATTGCCCTAAAGTTTACAATATATATTTTCAATGAATCCAAATGTATTTTCAAATAACACTATGCCATTTCACAGGTAGTGCAAGAATATAATAATAATAATTTTAAAAACCTAATTCTTCCCTCCCATCTTTTCTTTCATTGCTCTTTTTCATCTCACTTATATGAAGCATGAAAAGCATATATATATACACATATATATACACATACGTATATATATTCATTAACATGCATATAACACATATGTGTTATATGTATATGTGCTATGTACATAAGCATACATAATCAAATACATTGTTGCTATTATTTTGAAAAAAATGTTATCTCTTTGGTCAATTAAGAAAAAGAAAAAGTTTCATTTTATCATCACTTAGTCCATTCTTGATGTTCTTCTTTCCTTTCTGTATATCTCAGTTTCTGACCTATATTATTTTCCTTACCTCTAAAGAACTTATTTTAACATTTCTTAGAAAGCAGATCTACTGTCAATAATTTCCTCAATTTTTCTTTGTCTGAGGAAGTCTTTATTGCTCTTTCACTTGTGAAGGATAATTTTGCAGGGTACGGAATTCTATATTTCAAGTATTTCTTGTTTCTTTCTCTTTTTCTTCTTCTTCTGGTATTCCCATTAAATATAAGTCTCACCTTTTGTCGTTGCTGCTCAGTCCTTGGATATTCTGTTCTGTTTCTCTCTGTCTTTGTTCTCTTTGCTTTTCAGTTTTTGAGGTTTTTATTGAAATATCCTCAAGATCAGAGATTCCTTCCTCAGCTGTGTTCAGTCTGTTAATGAGCCCATCAAAGGCATTCTCTATTTCTGTCACAGTGTTTTTTATCTCTAGCATTTCTTTTCAGTTCTTTCTCAGGATGTCCATCTCTCTGTTTACATTGCTAATCTGTTCTTGCATGCTGTCTGCTTTATCCCTTAGTGCCTTTAGTATATTGATCATAGTTGTTTTAAATATCCAGTATAATAATTCCAATACCCCTGTCATGTCTGGATCTGATGCTTTCTGTGTCTCTTTAAATTGTGTTCTTTGTCTTTTGATATTCCTTGTATTTTTTTCCTGGTAGTTGGATGTAACCTAACAGGTAAAAGGAATTGCCCTAAATAGGCCTTTAGTAATGTGGTGGTAGGGTGTGGGGAGAAGGGAAGCATTCTCTAGTTCTAGGATTAGGTCTTAGTGTTTTAGTAAGCCTGTGTCTCTGGACTGTGAACCTCAGAAGTGTTTCTCAGCTTTTTTTTTTTTTTCCTACTTCTTTAGGTGGGACAGAATGACTAGAGTGGGTTGGAATTGAGTAGTTCCTTTCTCACACATGGAAGTCTAAAGGTTCACTTTAGAACCTAAAGTTCTAAAGGTTCCAGTATCACACCGGAATTTGATATTTCTGTCCCCTGGTCTGTTAGGCTTTGATACTACCCCAGTAGGATAGGCTCTAGTTAACTAGTATTTCCTGACAGCACGGGACTTGTTAAGAAAAAATATTTTGGCGTATTTCAAAATGGTTCCTTTTCTCCTTCCACTGTGGAAGCACAAGACGACTGTTCCCTGATGTTTACTGTGAGAACATTGTCAAGCTCTTGGTGGTATATTTCACAATATTGTGGGGGGCCGTCTGTGCCTGGATCCCCCTAGGGTTTTTAACTCTCAGGTTTGTCTGCACTGAGATTCATCAATTACAGTTCAGCTTTTCCTTCCTATGGTGGTTTCCACTTGTGGGCCTCTGCTTTGGTAAGCTTTGATTTCCTGTATTTGCCTGTTTGTCTCTTCAGTCTTGAGAGTGGCCATTTGCCCTGTGTCCTCATTCCTTTTACAGATCCAAGAAAAGTTTGATTTTTTAGTCAGTTTGGCTTTTTACTTGTTATTAAAATACAATGGCAACTCCCAAGCTCCTTACAGGTAGAACCAGAGCTGAAAGAGGCTTTGATATATTTTTTTAAGAACTACAGATCTTCTGTAATAAGAAGGCTCCCTCTGGATGTGCTATAGCTTCGAGTCTTATTTTGGGGATGTTGGCCTGAGTTTGGATAAGCCAAGGCTGGTGTAGAGATAAAACTTTTGTTTTCACTGCTACTTACGGTCTCTAAGACCCTGACACAAAATTCAATCTCATTATCAGGCCTCTGAAGGCATAAAACTGAGCCACTGATAATAAGTTGAAAATCACTAGTTAACTTTGTCCAGAGTTGCAGAGTTGGTGTTTTTTTTTCTTTTCTCTAGAACTTGAGCCATATAGACCATTTGATTAGAAAAAGGAAAGTTTAGAAATTCCACTTTGGAGTCTCAAGCATGCATCCTACTTCAGAATGTCTTGGGGGACTGTTGAACTGAGAGAGAGTGCCCCATTGCAGTCATTCAGGTCATCAAGGGGGTCATCGGGAAATGCCTTATCAAGCCCCACAAGAGAACTGGGGCAATGCATATGTCAAAATGAATCTCTCCATTCCCCCATTTCAGGTGATCAATTTTTATTTGCCATTTCTCACACCTTCCTGATTACAGAGAGTTGTAGTCATCCTAATAGTCCAATTTTCTAAGTATATGGTCCTCACAGAGTTGTCAGAGGAGATCACGATGTAAAGAAGAAGTTTCCTTATCTTCTATCTATGTGAAATGCTCAGTTGGCCTTAGAGAAAAAAAATGGAGTTCTTTGCTTCAAGTAGATTTAATATCTCGATAAAGAGTTTTAAGCTTGTCTTGGGTATAGGGGAGGCATCCTTTGCCTGGACCAGATAGATTATGTATTTGGGCTTGCTGTGGTAGTGACATAAAGTCAGTTTCATATCTGAAGCATATATCCATTACAAATATCTTTGGGTAGAATTCCAAGCTGCAGGATAGGCCAAAGGATGGAATTTGACAAATGACTTAGGGAACAAGAGTAGCAGAAATCAGAAGTAAGCAAGCCGGGTGCAGTGGCTCATGCCTGTAATCCTAGTACTTTGCGAGTCTGAGGCAGGCAGATTGCTTTGAGCTCAGGACTTCAAGACCAGCCTGGGCAACATGGTAAAACCTCATCTTTACAAATAAATACAAAAATTAGCCGGGTGTTGGTGGCTTGCTTGCATTTGTAGTCCCAGCTACTCAGGAGGCAGAGGCTGGAGAATTGCTTGAGCCTGGGAAGTGGAGATTGCAGTGAGCCGATATCATGCCGCTGCACTCCAACCTGGGTAACAGAGTGAGACCCTGTCTCAAAACAAAAACAAAAACAAAAACAAAAACAAAACAAAACAAAACAAAACAGAAGTTCTTTAGGAGATGGCAGGACCAATGACTTCCAGCCAAGTGAAGCTAAGAATCAAAGTTCAGCATTATCTACACATTTCTCCCACGCACAACTCAGTGATAATGCTTTCAGAACTGGGGATATCACTGCAGCCACTGTCTGTCATTAGGTCTACTTGCTCAAATCTTGTTTGATAAAACAGCTGATTACCTTTATTCTATCAGTTTCTTCATCCCACCATCCAGAGTTCCACAGTAATACAGAGCGGCATCATTTTCAGTAAATATAGCCTTGGATAAGGCTTGGGGAAGAGGCCAGAAAAAGTCCAGATGAGTCCAGCTCGGTTTGAAGTTCTGCAATGCAAATGGAGACTACCATTTCAGAAGCACTTGAGGTATTGAGAGATTATGGAGTCTATCACAAAGGGTCTTCCTTGTTTCTTTCTATAACTGTGGCTGCAGATCAAAATAAACTTTTGTTTTAGGTAAGAAAAGGAGAGTGCAAAGGAAGCTTTTTGTAGAGCCTGTAGACAGTATCAAAGGCTAATTCTTGCTGAGAAGATCAACATTTATGTAGGTAAAAGGTCTAGCTAGACTATAGAGGAGAAGCCTTATCCACTTCTCTGACTATTCCACCAATAAAACCATTAACAATTTGTGCTAAGATCTCTGTAAATATGGAGTCCTTTGCATCCTAGAACACAGGAAGAATAGAGAAAGGCAGATTTTCAGTGTGGTCCTTAATTTTCTTTGGAGATAGGAGCAGCTGAAGCAGGAGCAGGGATGAAATTGGTAGTGCTGGAGTATATTGGACTCTGGATTTCTGTCCGGTTTATTCCACTTACCAGCTGCTCTGCCGTTCCCCATGGCGAATATGAACAGCAAGGAGCCACAGTTTCATAATTCTGCAGCTGGCAGTCCATATCCTCTTCTTTATTTTATAAGTGTCCAGCTAGAAGTTCCTGCAGATGACCTAGAAGATCTTCTATGTCCTTTCAATGATCATCCCAGAGTCTGGACGTTCTCCAAATCCAGAGTCTCATGAAATAAATTTTTGTATTTTTCAAGGCACTTATGTGTAAGTGGTTGAAACCCAAATTAAAGTTAGGTTAAGAACAAAAGAGATGCATTGGCCCACATAATTTGGAAAGCAACTGGAATAGCTCAGAGAATTAAGGACAAAAAGGCAGGAAATGGGATCTCAAGGGGAAAAACAAAGGGTTCTTTTCTTCTCTCCACCCATCTTTCATCTCTGCTTATCTTTTCATGTTGAACTCACTTTTTCCTACTACAAAGAAGCTTTCTCCATGGAATTGGGGTGGGTGTCTCATGGCAGACTTAAATTTATAAGCTTGTAGTACTACGAACCTCTAATGAGGGACAAAAACTATTCCTTGGTAGTTTTGAAATAAAAGTCCTGAGAGAGGTTCTGATTGGCTGGACTTAGGTCCTGAGACCCCTCAAACTCTGCCCATGGTGAGAAGAATAAACAGGATGGGAAGGTATGGCTAGTATCGTTATTGACATGATACAACACATTATAATACAAGCGGAGGCTCAATTCTGCAACCTCAGGGGTCCTTTTTTCTTGTCAAAAAATGTCTTGAAATGTAATTTCTCTGCCTAAGAACATGAATCTTTATTTGGTTAAACTATATCCCAAGTACTTTTACTATTTCTGGTGTGTCTTGAGGCCTTCTATTTTGGTAATATATTCTATTAATGAGAGTGATTGTTCACACTACCAGCCAATCCCTTTAACAGAAAGTAAACAGTCTACCACTTTGTATTAAACAATGTTACAGCTGGGCGCGGTGGCTCATGCCTGTAATCCCAGCACTTTGAGAGGCCGAGGCGGGCGGATAACAAGGTCAGGAGATCAAGACCATCCTGGCTAACACGGTGAAACCTCGTCTCTACTAAAAATACAAAAAATTAGCTGGGTGTGGTGGTGGGCACATGTAGTCCCAGCTATTCAGGAGGTGAGGCAGGAGAATGGCATGAACCCGGGAGGCAGAGCTTGCAGTAAGCCGAGATTGGGCCACTGCACTCCAGCCTGGATGACAGAGCCAGACTCTGTCTCAAAAAAAAAAAAAAAAAGTTACAAGTGAGACCTTTAGATGATACTTTCTCACTGTGTCGACACATAGGTTATGGAGCCAGAGAAGTCTGGAAGGGTCTGTTTGACTGATGTACCAGCCAAAAGTGACAGCACCTGTCATAGTGACCTTTCGAACCTCTCTGTAGCTTTTTCTGTATATAGATCAAATTCAACCTTCCGCAAAGTCAGTCTTTGGCCTTCTTGCTTCTGTTGTGTTTAGCACATGGAATGGCCTACAATTCCCCAACTGCTGCCCCTCCATCAAAGCCCAACTTACTCTTTTTCTTTATAAACACTCTTTCAAAACTGTGGAATTCTCCCTCTGAATTCTAGAATCACTTTATTCTCTTAGGTCTTTCATTGTAGATTTGTACCCATGTCTCACACAAGTCCCTATACACATATGTACATACACACATACACACACACACAAATATTTTTCTTGAGTTCCTTTCTTGTGTATTGTTTTTCTTCCAGCTTCCAGCATGAGAGGTGTCTGAGGGGGGAATATATGGCCTTTTGCTTTTCTCTGACTTCTTTAGGAACTCCTTGCCTATTTCCCACTGGGAGGTCCAAGTTTGACCTCAGAATGGAGGCTGCTCAGCAATGCTCCATTAGCCTTCATATGGCCTGATTATCGAGGACATTTTACTTTCTCCGGTTATTCTACCTCGCACACTGTTTCACTTCTGAGGCTGCAATTCGCTACTTTTAGGTTGAAATTGCTCATGAAGAATGAGCTACCATAGCCCTGGAATCTGCATTGAAGACCAGGGTGCTAACCTCAAAGGATTCCTCCTTTCAGGCTGAGAGAGGTTAATTCTGTCAGCCCCAGAGGCAAAAATCTTTCATCATTTACAATACTCTGCTACAAGTTAGGGTATTTGGAAGTCCCGGTATAATTGGGACAGTCCTAGTTCCCTCATGTTTCTCGTTACACTTTCAAAATAGCCCCAGTTTGAATAGCAAATTATATGGTCACCCCGACCTGACATTAGGACAGTGTGAAGGGGACATTCACAAAATCATTTCAGTGCTAGTATGGCCTGAAGTATATGGTATGTCCTGGCTGGATCTTGGTTCTTGTCTCTGCCATGGCTAATGCCATTGCCTTCTTCTGCCAAGGCTGCAGTTTTTCTTCAAGTGCAAAAAGGAGGATCCCTCACTTACGTCTGCCATGTAACATTCAGCCAAGTGTGCTCCAGCCAAGACGAGCTGGATTTAATGTTTAAAGATGTTTATTTACCAAGCACATTTCTTTCACTAAGGATTTATTCTAATTGATTTCAAGGGCCCTCAGTCTGGATAAACTGAGGCCCTAAGATGTTTGCTTGTTTGTTTGTTTCTTTTGAGACAGAGTCTCACTCTGTTGCCCAGGCTAGAGTGCAGTGGTGTGATCTCGGCTCAATTCAATCTACCTCCCAGGTTCAAGCGATTCTCCTGCCTCAGCCCCCTGAGTAGCTGGGGATTACAGGCACCTGCCACGATGCCCAGCTATTTTTTTGTATTTTTGGTAGGGATGGGGTTTCACTATGTTGGCTAGGCTGGTCTCGAAGTACTGACCTCAAGGGATCCACCTGCCTTGGCCTCCCAAAGTGCTGGGATTACAGGCGTCAGCCACCGTGCCTGACACAAAGATATTTAATGGGCCTCCCATTTTCCTGTACTTTATAATACCATCTTCAGGAGAAAATTTTGACGTATTGAAGAGGAAAATGTGTAAGAGCCTGCTCACCTCAATGTGGTCCTTTCAGAGAAGAAAGTTCTGTCTTAGTAGTATCAAAAATATAACATCCATTTCAGGAAATGTAGCATTTGGTTCTAATAAAAATGTAGCACTTGGTTCTTTTCTCAGGGTAGTGACTAAGCCATATTCTGAACATTTATAAATGACATATTTGTGGCTGACTCAATCTCTTAGTTTGTTTAGCCTGCAATAACAAAAGTACAATAAATTGGGAGGCTTATAAACAACAGAAATTTATTTCTTACAGTTCTAGAGGCTAGGAAGTCCTAGATCAAAGTGCTGACAGAATCAGTGTCTGATGAGGTCTTGCTTCCTGGTTTATAGACAGCCTTTTTGCCGTGTCTTCACATGGCAGAAGAAGCAAAGACCCTCTCTGGGTATCTCTTTTTTTTTTTTTTTTTTGAGACAGAGTCTCACTCTGTCGCCCAGGCTGGAGTGTAGTGGTGCGATCTCCGCTCACTGCAAGCTCCGCTTCCCGGGTTCACGCCATTCTCCTGCCTCAGCCTCCCCAGTAGCTGGAGCTACAGATCTCTGCTCACTGCAAGCTCCGCTTCCCGGGTTCACGCCATTCTCCTGCCTCAGCCTCCTGAGTAGCTGGAACTACAGGCGCCTGCCACTGTGTCCGGCTAATTTTTTGTATTTTTAGTAGAGACGGGGTTTCACCGTGTTAGCCAGGATGGTCTCAATCTCCTGACCTCGTGATCCGCCCGCCTCTGCCTCCCAAAGTGCTGGGATTACATGCGTGAGCCACCATGCCTGGCTCTTTTATAAGGGCACTAGTACCTTAATCACTTCCTAAAGGCCCTATCTGCCCATACCATTACATTGGGCATTGAGGTTTAAAATATGAATTTGAGGGGTGAGGTAGACATACATTTGCCTATAAGCACTCAATGATTTTTTTATATAGAAAATATTTTTAATTTCAAAATGATCATTTCTGACCTCAGTTTGTTCCTTTTAGTAGATAAAATACTCCAAATCTTTTTAAGGTTGTAAATATCTCATTTTTTTTTTTTGGTTAAAAAGATAGTTTTTTTTTAAACTGAGCTGATTTATTCTGACATATGTTAATCATCTTGCTTTCATGAATCTTTGCTTAAATCTGGTGATTTTAACACTATTTACACAAATTCACAAATATATTACAGTAGTGAGACTTGAGATGAGTTTTTTTATATTGTGTTTAAACTCTGATGGAAGAAGATGGACAATGTTTAGACTCATCTAAATTGTACTTGGCTAAATTAGAAACCCAGTTGTTTTGGGAAAGTATAGAGAAGTTAGTTCCTGGAAAAGCCTCCTCAAAAAGCTCCAGGTCTTTGTCACAGAATTTCACATATGAAAAATTTGTTGTTTCCCCTGCAGTAAACTGATGACACACCCACTTGTCTACTGGCATGAGAGGCCTCATTATGTGGCCCTTGTCATATGTGGCTTCATAGCTCAGTACATGTGTTAACTGCCTTGGGAAGCCCAGAAGGTAGTGCAATTGATTCAGACTTCTGTAAGATCATGATCTTCTCACCACGTGGCTGACGGTCCTTTCTTACTTCAAATCATGTTGTTTGACTTGGGGATGTCAGCTCAGTTTCTCTGGCCGATTACTTATTTAATAGTGCCTGATAAATTCTCCTTTGCATATAATCAGTAGATCAGTCTTTTCTTCTGTGTCCTTTGACTATCGCTAATTTTGGCTTTAATAATACTAATAATTATAATAATAATATTTTTAATTCCAGCTTTCATACATTGAATTATAGTTACATGCAAAGCACTGTGTGACCAAGATTTTGATGACAGATACGCAACTATCTAGATTTTACAGATGAGAAGCATGAGATACCAAATAGTCCTCCACATTCACACTGCTACTAAATGTCAGAGGATGGTGTTAAATTCAAGGCAGTGTGGGGCTAAAACTCGTGCATATGTTCACTATGTTATATGTCACAAAGTGTGTGGCATATAGGTAATTTTTTTGACTTATAATAATAAAGTTTTTCCTCATTTTCTACATGCTGTTGTCCATGTTATTGGGAAATTGGATATGTTAAATGAGTTAAACATGTAATTTGAAGGCAGAAGTTTGAATTCAAACTGTACTTTTCCCTTTTTAAGGTTATCTCACAAATGTTACTTACCAAGACTGTCAGAGCCAGATTCTCTACATCTGGACACTGAATTTCTCGAATATTGACTAAAGCACATCAGGCAAGAACTTTATTACATTCTATGCCAGTCTCTGGCAGCCTCAGCCTAGCAGGTACTTTCCTGAACATCCCAGAATGATGCTCTAAACCAGATGGCAAATGAGATGAGACACCAGTCCGGGCCAGCCCCACATCATAGATCAGGAAGTGGATCAAACCCTGGATACCATTGTAATGACTAAACTAGGACCTCCTGATTAAAATCACATTAGATTGACAAGTCAAGGAAGGGTCAGCCAATAAGGCCTTAGGCCTCCGTGCCTCCCTTAGTTCTTGGAATTATCTGTCCCCATAATTGGACTCAATCTGTGATGCTTTCCTTGTCTCTGGCCTGCATTCATTGGGGCCCTCTAGTTCTCTCCTTGTTGGGGATATTTGTCACAAATAAATGATGTTGGCCTTTGGTCAAAAGTGTTTTTAGACAAAATATTTGCTATTAGAGTGAATTTAAGTGTATATGTAGAAAGAAAATGCCTTGCTCAATTTTAAGCTGTACATAAACTTATTTTTTAAATTTAATACACCTCTTTTTAAATTATCATTCTGATTACCATATTTGCATTGCCTGGGATTAGTACAAAGGCTGTGAAGTATAAATTCAAGCTGGACAACAGGTCTAAGAACATGGACTGGGACTTAGCACAACTGACCAAGAGATTCCCAAGCTCTATGTCAGAGTCATCTATGAAATGGGCTTTATTTTTGTCTCTACCTTTTTATATACCAACTTGCTATAGAAAGTCAGATTTTGTATTGGTGGGGGGTGCCTCTCCCCATACAACTTGCAGAGTAAGTGATATAACCTTCCCTTCAGCACATAGGAGTTTCCTACTTACTTCCCCACTTTCCCGTTCCTCTACCCCATGGCATCATTCTCTGGAGATAATAATCCTCTGGACTTCACACACATCCTCGGTTTTTGTTACAGTATTATCCTATGTAACAATTTGGAGCATCACGGAAAGGAAATGGAATCAAAGCTGGGGAGAACATGCTTAAGTGTTAGTGGTAAAGTGTATACAAGCTGAGGTTAGGGCATTAACCCTTGTATTAGCCTGTTTTCTGCTGCTGCAACAGAATATCATAAACTGGATAATTTATACAGAAAAAAAGATTTATTCAGCTCGTGATTTTGGACACTGGAAAATCCCAAAACGTGCCAGCATCTGGCAAGGGTTATGCCATGGTGGAAGTGTGGAAGGTGGAAGTGAACACACAAGACAGAGAATGGTGGCTGAACTTCCTTTTATAAAACCACCAGTCTCATGATAACTGATTCAGTCCAACAATGATGGCATTAATCCATTCATGAGGGGGTCCATCCTCATTACCTAGTCATCTCTTAGTGGCCTCCCTTTCTAATAATGCTGCATTGGGGATTAGGTTTTTAAACACATGAGCTCTGGGGGATATATCTAAACCATAGCACCCTGGCGTTGATTGCCATCTGTGTGATCTTAGGTGAGAAACCTCACCTCTCTGAGCTCTATGATATGCAGAACTGGCATATTGAGCAACTACATTAGGTATTACAACAAAGCAAAGTCAGATGAATGTACGGCATGTAGTACGTGTCTGACATATTGTAGAATCACTACTGATCTATCATCCTGTATCTGCCATTTAGATAACCACAAATCTCCAAAAAACAAAAGTATTTTTTGACTTATTGGGTAGGAATCTGGATCCAAAGACATGTGCAGGTATTAATGGTCTTTATCTCTCTCAGAGTAAATATTTATATAATTTTCCATAGAATTATTAATATGTTTGATTATGAATTTGTTAATCAAGGCACTATTGGTGCTGTGAAATCATATATAATATGTATGCTATGAAATTTCTCTAAAATCTGGGAGCCTCCAAATGCTAAAAAAGGTCTGGATTTTGATAAGAAGTTTTAACCAGTGTTAGCTCTTCACACAATTCTCATGAATGAGAGGCAGAGGGTACTGAAAATAAAGAATGGAGCCCAGGGCTAAGTCTAAAGAGGGATACATGAAGAACAGAACTAGCTTTAGTAGATGCTTGACTACACAGCTGTCAGTGTATTGCATGACTTGAAAGGATCTGGGTAGGGAGCCCTTGATGTGTGTGCTTGTGATCGCAGGCATTGAAATATAATTGAGATGTGAAGTCATTTGAATTTTATATTTTGAAAGCAATTGACTGTGATTTTTTAAAATTTAACTAGATCTAGCTAATGATGAAATTCTCTGTCAAATATCTAAAGTTAAACAACAAAAATATTTTTATATTTTTTGTCATCTCTTTTCTGCATCAAAGTTACTGTTTTTTGCATATTAATCATTTTGTCTTTGTGTTATTTTCTTTAATCTAGGCTTCTGGAGGTTTCTATATCGTGTATATTTGTAAAATACTCTTAAACATATTACTGAGAATAGTAATTTTAGGGATTTTTTTTTAAATTAAAGCTATTGGGTCTCTCTTTTAACTCCCAGGGACTCGTAGAGAAAAGGAGAAGACAAACAGATTCATGTGAATATTATAACTTGATATGATTATGATCTCTAAGGACACAAAGGAGGATTTGTTTTTTACTGAGCTGATAGTCAAGGACTGGCCATTTAGGAGGCTAGGAATAAACTCTCTTCACAACACCATTTTTCCAGGAATTCTTGTAGAAGATATTGCTTCTGTTATCTCTCCTCTGGGAGTTAAGTTGATCAAGTTATTTCCTTATAGAGCACTGGAAAGAAAATGGAAAATTGAAAATAATTATATAAGTAGGAAAGAATCAGGCTAGACTAACTGAAGGACTGGAAATTGATATAAAGGGCTTGGACATTTGGTGATTAATAAGTGTTCTCTAAACACAGAAAGGATCTTTTTCAGGTCCGTAGGATGCTATGTTCCCCTGACTACGCTCCACAAAGTGCTTATCTCCCATCTTCTTGGACTCCATCAATAACAGGCAGCTCACCAACTCATAGGCAGCCCGATCCAAGAACAGTTCTGACTAATCAGCCTTCCCATATATTAAGATAGATTAACCATCCCTGTAGGTTTCAGGATTTTATCTTACTTCTGTTGTTTGACAACATGCATTAGGCCTTGTCCATGTGATTTACTGTGAAATGTATTTCCCTACACAAGCAGTATAGTATAGTCTTTAAGAACTGTGGCATGAATGGTATACAAACGGGCTCTACCACTTTCTGGCTTTAACGCCTGTAGCAATTTACTTAAATACTCTCGACCTGAACCACAATAACACTAATCTTATGGAACCATGTGAACCCTAAATGAAACAAGGCACGTAAAACCCCTCAATTGCATAATGTACATAAAGTACCTGGAACATAGCAATCCATATCTGGGGGTGCTTCATATTATCGCATAATTGTACATATTATCACATAATCTTTCTTCATATCAGTTCCTTCTACAATACGAGAAATCCTCTCACAATTGCAAAAACTGCTGCTTCTCAAGCATTTTGCTTATCCCTTACAAAGAAGCTGCCTATAAGAAATTAGGCTGCTAGTTGCTGGCTGATAATTTGATGATCCCAGTTGGAAGGCTGGAGAACAACAAGGGAAGTTATGTATAAGACAAAGTCAGCATGTTTCAAGACATTTGAATATTGGCGTCCAGTTCAGGACCTACATTTCTTTAATTTCACATTTAAGGTTGATGAGGGAGTTTAATTTCCTTAGCTACAAGAACTCTAGACCTGTGGAAAAACATATTAACCATCTATAGATCATTTACCAGTCATAACTTGAGAGGGACTGAAAGCAAAACGAAATAAAGGTCTTCAAGCTAACAGCCTGCAGGAATTTGTGATGCTGTTTAGAATAGGCTGCTTAAAGGTTGTCCCCATTGTAGAAGAAAGCATCAACTGTGTATGGAATTTCAGAGTAGATACCATCCCCCTGTTGCCATCAATATGATAGAAAAATATCTTTCTGTCGTTTGTTACATTTCAAGGATCTCCCAGAGAGAATGTCCAAGGTTTCTGGCCAATTAGATGAAAGAAACCAGATTTGGTAAACCAGTGTTGCAAAAAATTTATACCAGTCATATGTGCCACTGGTCCAGCAATTATTAGGTTACAAAGTCCATTATTGGTTGGGTATTATTTCTCCTATCTGTTCCTAAACACGTCTTCAGAGCCAGAGTTGTGAGATTAGGTGGATATGGGTTAGGGAGGAAGAAAAGTCCTGTGACTGCAATTGGGGAGCTGAATCTTCACAATAGGTGAAATAAAAAATTTGTGTTATACAATCGGATTCCCCTCTAGTGAGCTATTTATCCCTAACCTGAATCTTATTTGTATTTATTAATTATATCCTTTATAACATTCCTGGAAAATATTTTATTACTGATTTAGAGGTGAGGAAATTGAGTTCGTTCACAGAGTTTAAGTGATTTGCTGAAAAGTAAAATTAGCTAGGATAGACCTGGATTTCAAATTTAAGTATTCTTACTCTGATTGCTCAACTTTAAAAGTTGGGTTTTCCTTTCATTATTATGTATTTGCACTTGTATTAAAACCCTAGATTGTGTGGGTCTTATGTGAGCATTATTAATAGGTGGTTTATATATGCTCCTCTGGCTTTACAAAGAACATCACTTCTCTACTTCTATTGCTTCCTCTTCTTTTTGTTTTAGTTATCAAATAACAGAAGTGTATTTTAGATACTCAATCATTATGCCAAGGTATCATATACTAAATCATTTGGCTGGTCTTTGTCCACAATTCCTGGTAGGGAGCTTCTAAACCTTGGGAATTCCCAGAGTGACGGGAAAGTCTTTGTTATTCATGGTGGGCTACTTGGATGACAGGCGAGTTTATGCTAAGGAGATGATTCTGATGGGACTTGGCCGTGCTAGAAAGACCAACCATGTGATTAGAGGATTGGGGCTTTGTGCCACTTGAAATTGACGCAAATTCCATGGAGGGGAGGAGGGGGAGGGGAGGAGGGCTGCAGATAAGAGTTCAACCTCAAGGCTAGTGATTCAATCCATCATGTCTACATCATGAACTCCCAATAAAAACTCAGACACGAAGCTCAGGCAAGGTTCCTGGTTGGTAATACACATGAATGTGCCAGGAGGAAGATACATCCTGGTTCCATGGAGAGTGAACATAGAAGCTTTTCACTGGGGGGCCTCCCATAACTTTCCCTCTGCATCGCTTTTTTTGGCTGGTCTGATTTGTATCCTTTGTTGCTATAATAAAACTGTGATTTTAAGCACAGTACTTTTCTGAGTTTATTAAAGCAAATCGTTGAAGCAGAGCAGATAGTGGGAACCCCTAAATTTGTAGCAAGTTGTTCAAAAGTGTGGGTGGCCTAGGAGTCCCCAAGTTTGTAGCTGGTGTCTGAAGTGAGGGCAGTCATATGGAGGACTGCTTAACTTGTGAAATCTGGCTTAACTCTGGGTAGTTAGTACCAAAATTGCATTGCACAAGGTAACTGATTTTTCTCTTTCCTCATTTTGAGCCATGATTTTGTGATGGGTTTGAGAATAGCCATTGTTTAGACATAACCACTAAGTAGAAAATATAGCACAGGCAAGACATGGCAGTTAGTATGGAAGGGCTGCCCACTCAGCTCAAAATCACTGAGCAGCTTCTTGGGGTTTTAACAGCTGTAGCTGCTTTTAAACACATTTGTCAGAAGAAGAAGAGAGAAGCCATGAAATTGTCACAAAAAGAGTTGGCTTAAATAGGATCTGTCGTCACAAACTCTTCTTCCATTGGAGCAAGAGTATGATGCAGCCTGAATCATAATCTAGATTTCACAGGGGAGAAAACAACCATAAAAAATGAATTGAAGACCTCATCTTCATGAGGAAGTTACAGGACCTTGATGATCCCAAGCTTTTTTGTGTCGCTATGTAATAGAATTCCATCCTACAAAACTTTTATGTGTTTCAGAGAAGCCCTGCTATGGGTTTTTAGATACCAGGCATGAAAAACATTTCTTATTGTTTATTTTGCTTATGTGTTTTCTTTTCTAAAAAGTAAATATACTTATTTTATAAAACAATATGCAAAACTTGTCTTGAATTAAAAGCCTCTATAATTGAAATTAGTGGAAAGGGGCATATACATGTATATAGGGAAAAGTTATTCCCTAATAATAGAGACAATACATCATACAATATGACACTGATGATAGAGGGAGAGAGACACAGTTACAGTAGTGATTAATATCATTTTGATCATTCAGCATTTTCTTCTACAGTAGGTAAAATTTTGGTCGGTTTTCTATTCAGGTAAAAGCAGCACACCTAATAGAACAATATTCACATTGGCAAGCCATAGAGAATGACGACAAATACATGGAAGCAGAACCATCCCAGCCATCAGAACTTGAAGCAGACAGCAAGGCTGCCCACTGCCCACTGATTTCAGCCAAGATCAGCTGGTACTCAGCTGACTCAAAGATGCTTGAAGTGACTGTTCTCATTCTGTGTTTTGAGTCTATTGCACAACAATTGCTGATTGGCATAGATCCTGAACACTTAAAAACAGGTTGCTGATTTCAGATTCACTTAATATTTCTGAAATAAAAAATTGTATGTCACCCATTAGTGATTTATTTATTTAATCTCAATTACTAAAGACATATCATGGGTCAAAGAGGTAATCAATGATCAATTATATACTATTCATAAAATAGCAAAATGATAACTTTTCGTATTTTATTAAAACTGGTCAACGATATACAGAAAAATATGTACTTGTAAGTGCTCTTAATAGTAACCAAGAAAGATAGAGCATGTGTTTGTATTTATACATTTATATGTATAAAAGAGCATAATAAGAAGGATTTATATTAAACTTTAGTATGACACTGCTATGGAGAGAGGTTAGTTGGAAATGTGGTTGGTGAACACGTGGAAGGAAATTTTCATCATTTGCTGTGCATAATTTGGTAATGTTCAAACTATTTCCAAATATATAATCTTATAGAGTTCGAAAAAAGAAGTCAAATTGGAAGGATGCCATCCAAAATCTTAGGGTTGGCTATGTCTAAGTTTTGTAACCATAGCTATATTTCTTGTTATTATGTGTCTTAGTTTGGGTTCTCCTGAATTACAGGCTAAGAAAAAGGACTTGCAATCAGGTAGCTTATTTAAGAGGTGAAATCAGGAGAAGGAGCAAGGGGAGAATGAGACGGGAAAGGCAGAAAATCCTATAGTGTTGTTGCTGTGGCCAACAGGTACTCTATTCCACTAGAAACTCCCAAAAAGTGTTTAGAGCGTCTTCCAGAAAGACTGGAGGTCGGAACATTTATCTACTGCCTCCCATCTTTCTTTGGTTGATGGTTGACTGCAGGGACGTTAACTTGCCTGTGCTTCCAGGCCATGGTTACACAAGAGCTGAGTTGGTTCCTGAAACATTTGAGAAGTTCTGGGGCTGAAGTCAAAGATATGCATCAGGATGCTGGAAGGATAATGCTGACAACAGAAGGTGATCTGAGCTTAAGTGGAACAGTCATTTGTAGCTATGACTACAGTCAGTGATGGTTCAAGAGGATGCGATGCAGTATTCCATTATATTATTATTTTTGTTTTATATTTCCAACTTTTTCTTAATGAATATTCTTCATTCTTTATAGAGGAAATAAAGTTTATTCTAAAAGCATCTTGGTAAAATACATTTTCCTCTCAGTTACAGAAAGAAAGGATTATAAGAAACATTTGTAATACTTACAGTCACAACATTATTCAATTAAATATCTTAATGCAAACTTCAGAACTGCTTCAAATATACACAAATTTCACAAATTGATGGCAGTATTATTAATTGAATACTCTGTCAAAAAATGTAGGCTTACAAAGATACAATGTCTAACATTGATTGGGTCATTTAGAAAACCATTACAAAATACAAATGCTAAATCTATAGTGTTAAAAAAATAAGCAAAAATAGATCTATTGTTGTTTGTATTTGATTATTTTAGTCAATGCTTCTTCACTGGTTAGAACTATTTTTATTTTTTTCCATATAGCAACTTCAAAGGGGAATGATCAACCCAGCAACATATATTGTACCTGATCTTAAAGGAGAGTTGCTGGATTCAGTATCTCTTCATGACCTCAGTATTGAACCAATCTCTTAGCTTGGACTCCGTTCAGTTTTCTAAGCCTCCGATAACCACTCTTGATTTGCATTTAAAAAAATTTCTTTCTGATATATTCATGTATTTATTAATTTATTCAACTAAAAGATGTCTATTGAATTCTTGCTGTGTCTTGGGTATTATGCTAAGAGTTGGGGTTAAGTGGTGACCATTATCTTCACAAATCTGTAAGTTAGTAAACAAATTTATAAAGTGCCTTTTACATTTGACACTAAGCACTGTTTATCTAGCTGCCACCTGGGCTCTTATTGACTAAGAATTTTTTCCTTCTTCCACATGACTGTGTTAACTCAGGCTGCACTGAGGAAATGACCCTCCCTATTTGAGACAGTTTTATCCCTGGAATCTTGTATTCACTAGCTGTTGTACTCACAGCTATACATTCACCTAAATAACTCATAAATATTTACTTTAATAATGAATCATCTTCTTTTGCATAAAATGGATAATGATAAACAATATTTTAAATTCTAGCCAAGAGCTTGTTTCAGGAACATGCCATGTTAATTTTCTCCATGTTTATATAGGCTCCACTCTTTAATTTACTAACCAATGTTGCTTCAAATGCTAGATATGAGCAATGAACTTACATCAAAACCTACTAACTGAGAAGAATCACGCCAGGGTCCTTTTTGCCATATCTCTTTTAGGAAATGCCTTTCCTCATCTAGGCCCGTCTTAATGGGATGGAGGGGATATTCTCTCCAGATCCCAACTTGTATTTCTAAATACATGCTTATATCTAATATCTTTCCAATAGCAGAATTTACCCTGGCTGTTCACATTTGGAACCATAGTTCCCCTCTTAAGATCTTCCAGGTTTGTTTATTTCATGCCCTATAACTTCCTTAAATGTTACTTGGTCAGGGAAATTAAGATGAATCTCTTGGGTTCTGCTATTTGCCCTACCTTTTCCTAAACCAGCTGAAACAGACACGAATTGCCTTTAGTGGTTCAGAAACAGGTAAATCTCTTTGTTTGAAATGAAATCTTAACTGCAATAAAGAGTTTTGCTTAAAATGCTGAAAATTTTAATATTTTTCACAAAATAAACCAGCAAGGTGTCAGATTTACCTTACATTCTAATTATTTGTTTAAGAAACATACACACAAGCTTCAACACATTTTAATAGCTGCTGAATTCTGTTTTCCTGGCTTACATATGCTAAATATCTGACGCGCAACTGGAATAATATCTTTATTCCCTTAGCTCATTAAGAAAAAGAATATTGTAAAGGAATTTATAAAGGAAATAAAATAGCACTAAGAATTACCCAAACTGTATAATTTACTGTTTGAAGCCTTATTTTTGACTATGAACTCCCTTGTTTGTCAGCTCTTCTTTTAACATTTAACTTTCCCAGCATTCATTCAGCCAGTCTTTAAGCAAACATTTAAGTATCTACTGCTCTGAGTCATTGATTTAGACACTGCATTGAAAGTCATGATCCCTACCATCTAAGAGCTTAGAAAATAGAAAGCAAAATGGTATAACAATCAGAAATTGAAATACAATATAATAAGGATGATATCCTGTCATTTATTTACACATTTATTTATTCATTCATCCATTATGTTTTTTATTTGATATTTTAGAACTTACTCTATGTATCATATATTGGAAAGTCTTTACAATCAATTAAATTTACACATACTTGCCAGTCTTTACATATATTTTCCAGCCTTTACAATCAATGGAAAAAAAGCTATTTGGGAGGCCAAGGTGGGCAGATCACCTGAGGTCGGGAGTTCAAGACCAGCCTGACCAACATGGAGCAACCCGGTCTCTACTAAAAATACAAAATTGGCCAGACATGGTGGCAAATGCCTGTAATCCCAGCTACTTGGGAGGCTGAGGCAGGAGAATCACTTGAACCCGGGAGGCAGAGGTTGTGTTGAGCTGAGACTGTGCCATTGCACTCCACCCTGGGCAACAAGAGAGAAACTCCATCTCAAAAAAAGAGAAAGAACTAACTGTCATAGGAAAAGATAGACACAAAAATAAATATAATGTATGAAATAGAGTTGTGCAGAAGGCATTATGGGAGTAAAAAGAAAGGGACACTTATTTTTCTATGGGAAAGAGTAAAAAACTTTTTTCTTAGTAATGCCTGAGGAAAGGGAAAGGAAAATAACTTTCAAGAAATGGAGTGCAGCATGAGTAACATCAAAGGTACAGAGAACAATAAATGTGAGAGGAATTACAAACGTTTCAGTTTTTCTAGAATGTTATATGTACAGGAGGGAGGGGCCAATGAGGCCAGAGCTGTAGAGGGTCTGGCTTCTGGAGGGAAGATAGGACACTCTGGAGATCTAACCATTAAATCCATAAACATGAGGAACTATTGAAAGTTCTTAAGAAGGAAAGTGATGTCAACACATTGTTCTTCTAGAAAAGCTACTTTAGCTGCTATAGAAGGGAGGCAGGAAGAGCTATTCAGGGGCCCTTGCAGAAGTGTAGTTATAATGAGAATTAAACCAAGCTCCAGGGCAATGAGAGATGGGTTGGTTGGAAAACTGTTTAGGAGATCATCTTGTTCATCAGTTGGATGGGGCAAGTTACTGAATCTAAAGAGTTAAGGCTGGATAGATGATGGTGCTGCCAATGCAGATGGAAGCTAAATGAAGAGGGGTCAATTGAAGGTGAAATATTTCAGTCTAGATAGGTTCTGAATCTGAAGTCTCCCTTTCAGCAGGCAGTGAACTATATGAGCTGGTTGTGTTCACATACACTTACAAGACAAATAGTCATGCAGTCCCCACTGATGTAACTTAAATGATTGTTGAAATACTGAAATCCTTTTCTGCTGATTTTCAGCTGTATTCTTCTCCACAGCTCTTCCTCCATATCCCTTCTACAGAAACAAAGTCAGAAGCATGAAACCTGGCAGAAACATGTGATTGTCTTTAGAGTTTCTGCTTGCATACAAGGTGAGGCTGCATCTACCCACATTCCATTGGCCAAGGCAATCTTTCACATGTGTGCATGAATGTAAACAGCAGTGATAATCAAAACATGTAACATCTGGTCTGGCATGGACACTGACCAGTCAGAACAGATGTACTGGAGTGGGGTCTAGTGAGGTGATGTCCAGTAGAAAAGAGAAAATGCATGAGAAAAGATGATAAGAAAAGAGATAGTAAGTTAGTTTTGATTATGTATGAAATATGCAAGACCTATAAAATTGAACTGTTGGCTAGTTATGTCATTCTGACCTTTAAGGAGAGTTATCGGTGGAGAGAAAATGGACATTGTATAATTGTCAGGATGTAGATCACCAAGACACAGAATACAGACACATAGGGAAAAGATTGATATATTTGTATAAATAAAAGTATATAAATTATGAATATCAATACTTTAACAATCTTGTAATAAAAACCACACAATATTTGAAAATGCATTATATATGGCTGGCATTTTATTATTTTAATATCTTAAGAACACATAACCTTGTAAAACACCATCAAGCCAATAGAAAATAACACGTAAATCTAAGTAGTTTATAAGCCTATGGGATGACTGCAACTTTCACTTATAATTACATTAATATGACTTTTTAAATATTTTAAAAATCAAATCAATAAATATAAAAATGTTTCAAATTAAAAAAAAATTTTTGAGTTGCTGTTGGAAGTGTTAGAAGTGTTTGTTGGTGTATCTCTCTAAAAGATTGGTGTTTATATCTGTCAAATTGTTAGTGAAAAAAACTCTGAACAGAATGTGCTGTAATTTTTGAAGATGAAAAGTACACAAATATAGATGCTTACAAGCACATGCACATTTTTGACAGAATATTCAAGGAACTTCTGTTGAGACTGTCTCTGGGAGAAAGACTTGGGGTACTGGTGAAGATAAGAGCGTTCTTTTACACTGGCATAAACATTGTGGTATTTAATGTTTTTATAATTTGCTTTGCTGTTTTTTACCATTTAAAGAAAAAGAAAAACACATTACGTGTCCTAAAGCACGCAGACATTTAGTAAAAAGTTTTTCTTATGAGTATTTATACACGGAAAATAGTCATACAGATTAACGAAAAAGTTAGAAATGTGCCTAAGTCATTAAGCAATTTTCAAAACAACATTTTTAGTTGTTTGTAGGCAAATCACTCAAACATGGAAGAACTTAACTTCTTTAGGGTTTGAAATTTTAAAGGAAACAGTTTGTAGCAAAACTTTTGGATTTTCAGTCATATCTACACTTTGAAAACTGAAAAATAAAATTATTTGTACCTCTATGTTCAGTCTACATTGTGCCCAAACCAACATCACCTCTGGTGATTCCATGCTTCCCTGTCCATAGACCAAAATGGGATTATGCATAAAGCAAAATAAAAGTTTAATCTCCCCAGATTGTCTGCCAAAACAACTCAAATATTTATTCGTCTCTTTTGAAATATATTTGCACAAAACGTTCATTTTTTCAAGACTCACGTTTTTGTGTGTGAAATTTGGGAAAAAGACAACCATTATATCAGTTGTGAGGCTGCATGTCAATATTGAATTAGGACAGGAAAAATGTGGCCATGTTTACCTTATGTCAGGGATTCGTAGGGAGATAATCTGATAAAGGCTTGGATTTGGGTTTTTGGTCTTTGCTGACTGGAGCAATAAAGGGAAATTCAAACTATCTCACACTTCTCAATTTACTCTGCAAAATTCGATACAGCATAAATTCGGCATAAAATGTCCTTTCTCTAGAAGGCATGCTTCTGCTTTATATTAGACATCCTTGTTTCACTAGATAGGTTCTGCTTTGAAAAGGCTGTTTCAAAATCCCTCCAGTGCCCATGTGCCTGTGCTCTAACACTAACTCACTGCAGATTCCCTCAGCCTCTGCAGATGACTGTCAGAAACAAGCCTAGAGTTACATTACTTTACCATACACTGTGTGAGATAAAGCCCAGGAACATTTGAATAAGTAAATTATTTCAAACAAAATTAAGAGATGGTACTGACAACATTTTCAGAGGCAAAATAATCAACTTTTAGGGTTTTAACACCCTTCTGCTTACAGGCAAGTATGGTTAAAAAATACACAAAAAAATTTCTATTTTTTCTTATTCAAAGCAAATTCCCTCAGTTGTCTTTTTTAATGCCACACATGACTCTTTTCTATAATTTTGTACTTGTATGTTAATCTGGAAAATATATATACATCTTTAGATCATTTTAATTTTATTTCTCAGAAAATTTAACTTTATACTTACAAATGCAGAGGTTTTGAAATAAGTGCCTAAATATAATAAAAATGTTATATCTATTATATTTGTTTTCCAAACAATTATTCTCAATTTTCAGAAGAAGAAATTAAAGGAGCAGAGAACCTTGCCTAAAGATGCCAAACTATACAGAGGCAGAAGTAAATATTTCCTTTCAGTTGCCTGAATGGAAAGCCCACTCTATTTTCAGTGCCCTGCAATTCTCAAAATAGAACTCATAGAAACAGAAAACAGAATGGTGGCTAAAGAGGCTGAGGGTGGGAAGAATGGGGCGATGATGGGCAAAGGGTACCAAATCTCAATTAGACAGGTGGAATATATTTTTTTAGTTGTATTTTACAATATAGTAGATATAGATAATAATAGGGCATTGTATATTTCTAAATTGCTTAAGAGTAAATTTCAAATGTTTTCACCACAAAAAAGTTAAACAGCTTGATTTAATTATTATACATTGTATTCATAAATCATAATATCACTTTGTTTCCCATAAATTGATACAATTATAAATTGTCAATTTATAATAAAAAAATAAATAAAAAATAGAACCTCAATTTTTAATGTCCCACTGTGTCCTGAATTGGTGGGTTCTTGGTCTCACTGACTTCAAGAAAGCCGCAGCCCCTCGCGGTGAGTGTTACAGTTCTCAAAAGTGATGTGTCCGGAGTTTGTTCCTTCTGATGTTTGGACATGTTCGGAGTTTTTTCCTTCTGGTGGGTTCGTGGTCTTGTTGGCTTCAGGAGCGAAGCTACAGACCTTCATGATGAGTGTCACAGCTCTTAAGGTGGCACGTCTGGCGTTATTTCTCCTAGTTGGGTTAGTGGTCTCGCTGGCCTCAAGAGTGAAGCTGCAAACCTTCCCGGTGAGTATTACCGCTCATAAGAGTAGTGCGGACCCAAAGCGTGAGCAGCAGCAAAATTTACTGCAAAGAACAAAAGAACAAACCTTCCAGAGCGTGGAAGGGCACCCCAGCAGGTTGCCACTGCTGGCTTGGGCAGCCTGCTTTTATTCCCTTATCTGGCCCTACCCACATCCTGCTGATTGGTCCGTTTAACAGAGAGCTGATTGGTCTGTTTTACAAAGAGCTGATTGGTCCATTTTGACAGGGTTCTGATTGGTGTGTTTACAATCCCTCAGCTAGACACAAAAGTTCTCCAAGTCTCCACAGATTAGCTAGATACAGAGCGCTGATTGGTGCATTTACAAACCTTGAGCTAGACACAGAGTGCTGATTGGTGCATTCACAAACCTTGAGTTAGACACAGAGTGCTGATTGGTGTATCTACAATCCCTTAGCTAGACATAAAGGTTCTCCAAGTCCCCACTAGACTCTGGAGCCCAGCTGGCTTCACCTAGTGGATCCTGCACTGGGGCAGCAGGTGGAGCTGCTTGCCAGTCCTCTGACTTGCGCCAGCACTCCTCAGCCCTTCGGTGGTTGATGGGACCAGGCTCCGTGAAGCAGGGGGCGGCGCTCCTTGGGGAGACTCTGGCCACGCAGGAGCCCAGGGCAGTGGGGGGAGTCTCGGGCATGGCAGGCTGCAGGTCCTGAGCCCTGCCCCGTGGGGAGGCAGCTGAGACCGGGCAAGAATTTGAGCGCAGCGCCCGCAGACCAGCACTGCTGGGGCACCCGGCACACCCTCCGCAGCTGCTGGCCCGGGTGCTAAGCCCCTCACTGCCCGGGGCTGGTGGCACCAGCTGGCCACCCCGAGTGCAGGACCACTGAGCCCATGCCCACCCGGAACTCATGCTGGCCTGCGAACGTGGTGCGCAGCCCCGGTTCCTGCCAGCGCCTGTCCCTCCACACATCCCTGCGAGCAGAGGGAGCCGGCTCTGACCTCAACCAGCCCAGAGAGGGGCTCCCATAGTGCAGTGGCGGGCTGAAGGGCTCCTCAAGCACGGCTAGAGTGGGTGCCGAGGCCGAGGAGGCGCCGAGAGCAAGCAAGGGCTGCCAGCACACTGTCACCTCTCACCAGTACCTTTAAAAGGAAGCTTCACAACATTGAGCAAGTACCTTTATTACTTTTTAAAGATGCTGTGTAAGTATTTCCCAAAACAGTTCCATTGGGTTCACTGTATGATATAATGAAATCCTAGAAATTAGTGTCTGGGGTAATTGTGAAATATATATTTGGTCTTCATTCAGTCTCTTTGAATACAATTCCAAAAATCTTTGGACTTCAGAGTAATTTTTTTTGGTATGCTGATGAGTTGACTGGTGGCTGGCAGCCCCTTGCTAACTTCAGGGTGGGGGCTGGTCACCAGAAAGACCAAGGCATGATGGGAGAGTTGGGACTTTCAACTCCACCTCCCAATCTCAGGGGAGGGGAAAGGGACAAAGGATTAGGTTAATCACCAATGACCAATGATTTCATTAATCATGCCTAAGTGATGAAGATTCCATAAACACCCAAAAAGACAGCGTTCAGAGAGCTTCTAGATAGCCAAATAGGTGAAGGTTCCTAAAAAGTGGCATGGCCTTGGAGAGCATGGAAACTCTGTGCCCGTTCCCACATGCCTTGCCCGATGCATCTCTTCATATGTATCCTTTGTAATATCCTTTACAATAAACTCATAAGTGTAAACAAATGTTTCCTTGTGTTCTGTGAGTCCCTCTAAGACATTAATTAAACCCCAGGAGGGGGTCATGGGAACTCCAATTTATTGCCAGTTGGACAGAAATGCAGGTAAAACATTGGGGCTTGTGTTTGGTATTGGAAGTGGGGAGCAGTGTTGTGGGAATGAGCCCTCAACTTCTGTGGTCTGACGCTATCTCCAAATAGATGGTGTTGAAGGTGAATTAGAGGACACCCAGCTGCACAATTGGTTCGCTGGTTATCAGTGGGGTTACATCCTCACACTTCCTAATGACCAGAGATCACAGAAATCTTCTATGTTGATTGTAGTTGAGTAAGAGAATGGAAAAATCCCTTCGGTTTGGTTTTCCCTACAAAAACAGAGCGACCAAGAAAAGTTTAACAGATCCCCACCCTCTGCCTGCCTTAAGACTACACCGTGCAACTGGACTTGTTTACTCAGTGCCCCCATTTTGAACACCATTGTAGCTACAAAGCTACATTCATGGGTGTAAGCTGTGGCCATGAAATTGAAACAGGCTAAATGACCTAAAAGAAATGATTCCCCTTTCCTTAAAGCCCAGTTTCTTAAAAACACTGGTGTTGACTGAAATTAATCTATTTTCCTAGCCCATTGCTATCAGGTTGCCAAGAAAGTCTGTGTAATTTTTTTGGCCTGAAAAAAAAAAAAAAAAAGAAAACTGAAGCTATTGTTCTCATGTGAAACTTTAACCTTGGTGCTGGCCCCAGAAAAATATCTCCTTATTTATTCTTTCTAACACTGAACTCTCAGAACTGTTCCATCTTGGGTGCCATACAGTTGAAAAGGCAGCCTGAATGCAGCAGACAGAGAAATGTTTATGATGAACTAACTATGTGATTAGAAAGTCTTGTTATACATGTGCATGACATAAAAGATGGGCTCAGTTCATCTGCACAATGGTGTTCTGATCACCTCCTGTTCATTGTAATGGTGAAGGAGGAGTTGCATGCCCTAAATAATACAATATGGCCAAATATATGATACCCGACACTGGACAGATGAGACTGGAGCAGTTTTTTGGTCACAGATACTTACAGCTCAGTGGAGGAGCACACTGCTTGCCATGCAGGGTACATGGAAGTTATGCTCAGGAGTAGCATGAATCAGAAGGGGCTGTGGGAAGCAGGCTTTGCAGTAGCAAAGGATGGGATACCCTTTGGTTCTCATGGAAGGATGTGATTGGCTTCTTTGAATACCATGGCAGGTAGGTGAAATCTATTAGGTTGCTGAGGAACAATTGAGCACCATATAGGGTGCAGCTGCCCCAGCTGATAAAGGAACTAACTGAGCAGGAAGCCTTTCCCACTAGGTTGGGGCATACCTGGTGAGAGGTGGGAAAACACCCAAGCTTTTGGGTCCCTGTGAGGCTCAAACATGTGAAGGCAGCAGTTAAAATTTTAGGTCTCACAATACAAATGGCCATAATAATTGCCTACTATACAGAGCTGTGAGTAAAATAAATGAAATAAATGGGTAAAAAATGCTTAGTAAAATTAAATGTGTTTCAAAAATTCCAGTTTATTCATGTGGACCCTATTGTTAATAGAAAAACTTTTACTTCTTAGATTATACTTATGGTCCCTCATCTATATAATACTAAAATAATAAGGTTATAGACTATACTTTGAATCTTATTTTTTGGGGGGTATTTATGTATAGTGACTATTCTTTACTGGGCCACATTGAAAATGGGTTGTATGGGTTATTCACATGGTATTAAAAAAAGAGAAATGCACCAAGGAAGTCGAGAGAGTGATTTCCTACAGTGTTCAAGAGTCCCCACCCTTAGATTCAATAATTGGCTAGAAGGACTCACAGAACTTAGAAAAGCCATTCTACTCATGGTTACAATGTATTACACTGAAAGGACACAGACTAAAGTCAGCTAAGGGAAGGGATGTATCCAGGAGTCACCAGATATAAGCTTCCAGTTGTCCTCTTCCTGCGGAGTCCTGTGGATGGCCCCTATTGCTTCCAGCAACAACATGTGGAAATATGCATGAATTACTGCCAATGAGAGATGCTCACCCCAGCTTTGGTGTCCAGAATTGTTACTGGAGCTTAATCAGTTACATATAGGTACCACCCACGTAACCAAGCTTAGCTGCCAGTCCATCCAGTGATTGAACTGATGTATGTCCCAAGCCCAACATCCCCCACTTAAATTGCATTATTAGCATTGACTCTATGCATGTCCCAAAGCCCAAAAAGAAACAAACACACTTTCATTGGACAAGTGATATTCCAAGGGATTTGCGGTTAGTTCCCGGGAGCCAAGGCAAAGGCCATACCTCTTTTTACACAAGGTTAATCCTTTACTGCACATTGGAATTCTTTTTCTAACACTAATTCACCATCTTTGATAACACTGGGCTTGAACTTCCTCATCTACAAAATAAGAGAGTTGAACTAGGTCAGTGGTTTCATTAAGAGTGTTATTTAGGATTGACTGAGGCATTATTGAGGGTGGAAAGATAAGAGGCTACAGAGAGTCTGTCTCAACTAAATAAATTCAAAGCCATGTATAGTAGACATTTACCTTTTCCCTTAATAGGAAGAAAGTGTTCTGGTAAAGTTAGGGATTCCCTGGAAATACATGGTTTCTAGTGTTCCTTTCAATTCTAGTGTCAGCAGATAGCATGGTTTTAAGAAAATATGAACAATTGTCAGATGATTATTTTAAGGTAATGTTATGAAGATACAAATACTTTTCAATTTAAAGCTATCATAGCCACTTCTAATTTCCTCTAGAGTTGCATAAGAGTGTTCATTATAATAATAATGTTCTTTGATTGGTGGTAGTTTATTTACCATGAACTTATTTTAGCTGTCTATAGATACTATCTTGAACCCTCTTATGTAAGCACTATTTTTCCATTTTTCACATCAGTATTTGGTTTTTAATACATAAGAATGCTTTGGAGTCAAAGTACACTAATCAAATATAAGTATTGAATACTTCTGAAAGAAAATCATTACATCGTAGTTAATTATTAGAAAATATCAAGGCCAGGCACGATGGCTCACACCTGTAATCCCAGCACTTTGGGAGGCCGAGGCAGGTGGATCACCTGAGGCCAGGAGTTCAAGACCAGCCTGGCCAGCATGGCAAAACCCCGTTTCTACTAAAAATACAAAAATTAGCTGGGCATGGAGGCAGGCACCTGTAATCCCAGCCACTTGGGAGGCTGAGGCAGGAGAATCACTTGAACTCAGGAGGCGGAGGTTGTAGTGAGCCGAGATCGCACCACTGCACTCCAGCCTAGGTGACAGAGTGAGACTCCATCTCCAAAAAAAAAAAAGAAAAAAAAAAAAATAGAAAGAAAAAAAGAAAATATCAAATGAATTTTAAGTGGATACTTTAGCATAGATTAAAGAATCACAAGTCAGTAGGAAATTTAGGTATATCTATCTCAACCCCATTTACCTAACTACTTCAGTGTGGGAGATGGGGATAGACCCTTTGTCTATTAGCTCTTTAGTTTTTTGGGCTTAATTAAGATAACAGAATCCTTCAGACAACAGAAATGTTCCATCTGGAAATTGAGAAGATTTTAATTGATTTTTCCTAATCAAAATAAAAAGCCATGGTACAAAAATTAAACAAATGACCATTTCCTTGTTCCAAAATTTGAAAGACATCTTGGGTATGCCTAGAGTAGAAGTTAGTTGACTTGGGTGTTAGTTCCAGCTCTGCAGCTCATGAATTTGGTGACTTTGTACTGAATAACCCCTTTGCTCATCAGTTTTTCATATTTCTAATGAGGGGATTAAGATGAGACCCCTGGTTTGTGCAGTGCTTGAGGTTGATTGCCTTGTCTTTTACAGTCAAGCTAAGTGTTAGACATTTGCAACCACAAAATCCAGGATACATTTTCTACTTATTTTGTGAGAAATCGTTTCACTGCATCTTAAACACTTGTCAGTGATTGCTTCACAGAGGGCGGCCGGGTAGGTTCAAGGTTTGTTAGAACTCTACTTGTATGGTTCAGTATATTTTATTCAGTTTCCAAGTTTCTTTGCTTAAGTCATAAAAATGTATGCTGCCGTATAAAAGGCTCAGCATTTGTTTTCTAATTCATTTGACCTTTTAAGAACAACAAGTACACTCCCAGTTTTACCACTTCTATTAAATAACCAGCTACAAAGGGCATGCATTTGCTACTGCTGCCAATGATGATTGAGAAACTATGGTATATGAGCTGGTTCCAAGGCTATGCAGTGTTACTGTGTATATAATGCAGGCTATGACCTTTCATGCCATGTTCAGGTTGTGTCAGTCCTATTTTGTTCCATAGCAGGCAGGCTGGAAGCATGGGGGTGAGAACAGGCAATGTCTACGGGGTAACCTGATCAACTGGTGTTCCTAGGGAAATATACATACACTATGTCACTATAAAATGGGTCATCTCACTGTAATGAGATAATATTCTTTGCAACAGTCACCCCTGAGCTGTTCGTCAATCTTATTTATAAGCAGTTTTGACTGTACATATGGATCAAATCACTAAGTTTTAATCTAGAAAGTATATCACCCATTCCATCCCCTCTGCAATAAATACAATTTAAGACAGATGAATGTAAACAAACAAACAAACAAAAAAACAACATCAGGCTTAACTGAGAATGCTTCTTTGAAAACAAAATAGTTACAGTAGTCCCCTCCTTTCCCTGGGGGGGATATGTCCCAAGACCCCTAGTGGATGCTTGCAACCAGAAATAATACTGAATCCTAAACCCTATATAAACTATGTTTTTTCTATATATACATACCTATGACAAAGTTTAATTTATAAACTGGCTCAGTAAGAGATAACAATTAATAATAAAATAGAACAATTAATATATTGTTCACAATTTCATAGATAGAAGATTCATTATTACTATAGAGCTTAGTGACCTTAGCATATGATCTTTTATTCTTTCCTTATTAAGTCAAGAACTTTCACCTTTCAACTTAAAGGAAGTACATTATAGCTTCTTTTTTGGCATAGCTGAGCTGCCAGCATCACTACTATTATACTTTGGGGCCACTATTAAGTAAAATAAGAGTTACTTGACCACAAGTATTGGGCTATCTGAACAGTCATTCTGGTAACCAAAAGGGCTAGTAAGTGACAAAGGGCAGGTGGTGTAGACAGCATGAAGTCACTGGACAAATAGTGACTCTACAAAGTAGACAGCATGTGATTTTGTCACAATACTCAGAATGGTGTGCAACTTATGAATTATTTCAGGAAATTTCCATTTAATTAATTTCTACTTAATATTTTCAGACAGTAGTTGACCATGGGTAAGTGAAACTACAGACAGCAAAGCCCAGATAAAGGTGGACTACTGTTGAGTCATTCTGAATACATTAGCTAATAAACAATAAAATCACAATTCTGTGTGAAAAGCTGAAATTGGAAACCAATATTTTAATTTTCAAGTTATTCCACATTAGCAGAAGTTCTGTATGTTCTTATCACTGTATGATAAAAGCTTAGATTTAAGCTAAAATCACCACAGTAATTAAAATGCATGGCACATTTTGGGTTCATTTTGAATGAGTGAGATTTTCAACTAACCTGAAGCAAAACAAATCAATTAGGAAGCCATCTGGGCAAATTAAATCTCAGGAAATAGAAAATAAACACGTGAACCCTTAACACTGCCACGGCTTCTGATGGTTCTCAGAACGATCTACTGTCAGAGTTAGTAGATCTTTTATATAGATGAGTACTTCTCAACCCTGGATGAGTCTTATAACTCACCTGTACAAATTAGAATAAATACGAATGCCTAAACCCCTCCACAGATATTTTGATTTAATTGATATGTCATGGGGTCCATGCACTGATATATTTAAAGTTCTTTAGGTGGTTTTATAAATTTCCATTTTCCCCATTATGCAGTAAGTAACAAATTACATCTTCCATTTCCCTTGAATGTGGAAATTATGTTTACGAGTTCATTTACATGTTGTACATGGGCTACTAGAATACATTGATAAAATAACATGAAATATTTTCTTAATGTCTGTCTGTTATCAAAATGTTAACATTCTCAAGTATCCTCATGTGCTAATAATGGGTGCATTCTTCTTTGGATTTTTCTCCTTAAAAATCTTATCTCAAAATCTACAAAATCAGAGAGAAGCATAAAAGAATTTTCACCAGTTAGATGCTTTTAGTGCTATGTTATAAAGTGATTAAATTTTTATAATAAGATTTGGGGCTTAGGACTCGAGCAGGACCTACTCTAATGAGCAGAAAGTGGGGGTTCAGTTGCCTGATAGTGGATCTAGGGTTGATGAAACATGGCAGGGAGTCATTAGGGACAGTAAATAAATTAGTGAATGGCTAAATGAATATTGGGCTTGAGATTTGATCAGAGGGGAAACTTTGCTTAAGAAAGTTTGATTGTAGGATGTTTTTGGCGAGGACAAGGCTGAAATAGAGCTATGCCTCCACAGAGGTGTGGACTGATGGAATTGAAGACTTTTGTTGAGAAGACCCAGGAACTGTGAGATTGACAGTTAGCAGGGACACCCCCTTAATGATGTGGGTCACTTGGAAAAATAGCAGAGATCAAATGGGCTAGAAAGTAAGGGTGGGAGGCAAGTGCTAAAGTCCTTGAGGGATGTGAAGTAGTGTCCCAGGTGGTAGAACAGGGATGTATAGAGAGAGTCATGAGGAACATGGCGTGGGCTTTCAAAAGAGATGCCGTTGAGCAGTGGCCTAAAGAGCCGCATTGCAAAGATAGAGAAGGACCCTTAAGCATCATGATGTAGTACATATGAAAAACAATCTGTAAACTAAAACACAAAGCATGGGTATTCTATAGACACTTGCTAAGGAGCCCATATTTGAGCTAATGTGAGCGAAATAAGTTTATTTCTTTATACACTGATACCAATGATTCTTTAAATAAGAATGACAGATAGTAAACTATTTTAATTAGGGAGCTTAGAGAAATATTATTTAGAAAACAGTGTACTTTTCCCTGATATATGGCATGGACAGGGAAAATCCACCTTTAATGTGAATATGGAGTGACATTTCTCATAAACTAGAAGTAGGAGTCTACTGATAAGTTCCAAGCGTGAGGCTGCAAGCCTTGAATGAATCATGTGATGGTGTACTGGGAAGAAAAAACAAAGAATGTGAGAGAGATATTGTTCGAATAGCCGAGAACAAGGCTGGCTAGATTTCATTCCTCTTTAGAAAAATTAGCTTTCGTTTTCAAACAGTGATTTGAGACTGTTCAATTTCTTTCTAAAATTGTTACTGAGCCTATATTATAAAAATCTAAGACGTCTGTTTTACTTATTCTCCTTTTTCTTTGTCCTTTTTTTTCCTGTGTGCATGCTTGCTTGCACATATTCATTTCAGTAGAGAGTAGTCACGAATAATTGGCCAATATCCTAACCCCTAGTGGCTACCTGAAAAAGTAATGCACTTGGTTTTCTTTCAAAGAACAATGATTCTTAGGTCATGGAGACTTTCTGATGCTGTCCAGAAGTTTGACTGGACCAAGAGACACAGCAGATTTGATCCTCAGGACATCTCACCTCCCACTACCTACCTTACTCATAAGAGCTGCCAGTTATATTCAAAGGCATGCTGAATTTGACAAATTTGTCTCTCCCACCCTCACACTTTAGCCAAATCAAACCTTTCTCTGCTCCTAAGCACTAATATGTTAGTGTTGGGCTTACTGTGCATCAGGTAACCTAAATGTGGGGTCTTCACACACACACACAAAGAAATATTAAAATAAACAAACTCTATCAACCTGTAAAATATAGAAGCTTGCATCTATGAGTCAGGAACTTGGCAGATTTCCTACAAAATATATTGCTGGTGAGACTGGATAGTAAGAAACAGAAATAAAGTCTCTATATTTAGTGACAGCAAAGAGAGTTCCACTACGGTTATGCAGGAATGGAATGCACACAATAATATCTTAAATTCTCTATCTTAGCTCATCTTAGTCCTTTGATGAGGAGGTGGCAACAAAAAGCTGGAATCAAGAGTAAATTATGGGGCCGGGTGCGGTGGCTGAAGCCTGTAATGCCAGCTCTTTGCAAAGCCAAAGCAGGTGGATCACTTGAGGTCAGGAGTTCATGACCAGCCTGGCCAACATGGTGAAACTCCGCTTCTACTAAAATTACAAAAAATTAGCCAGGCATGGTTGCACGTGTCTGTAATCCCAGCTACTTGGGAGGCTGAGGCAGGAGAATTGCTTGAACCCAGGAATCAGAGGTTGCAGAGAGCCGAGATCATGCCACTGCACTCCAGCCTGGGCAACAGAGGGAGACTTTGTCTCAAAAAAAAAAAAAAGAGTAAATCATGGAATGATTGGCGAAGGGGAAAGCTTAACCTTAAAAAGGTTAAGATATACAAAGAAATATGTTAGGTGTTGGCGCTCAATTTTTTTGGCTCCTTAACTCCCTTTCAAGCTTTTATTGGAGTGAATGCACGCCAGGCAAGGCAGGAATATTGACAATATAGAACCTTAATAATGATAGTCATATCAGTTAGAATCCATATCGTTTATTCAAAATGTATGTGAATAGCCTAATTTTGATGAGAGGCCTGTGCCCTTGCCACTTCTTATACTCACCTCCAGGTAAACTTTCCTGTATCTGAAATCTAGACCACATGTCCATTCCTCTGTGCTACAACTGAAAGGAAGAATATGAACTGAACGAATGTCCTTGATTTCCTATAATCCCTCTTACTATAGGCTGTTGCTAGTAGTTGCTTTTAATGAAGCTTCAGTGGAATGGAAAGGAATAAGATGACAGAAAAATACCATGGAACAATGTTCAAGATTAAATACTTGACACCAATGCTTTTAAATATTCATGGGCTGGGCCAGGTGTGGTGGCTCACGCCTGTAATCCCAGCACTTTGGGAGGCTGAGGTGGGCAGATCACCTGAGGCCAAAAGTTCGAGACCAGCCTGACCAACATGGTGAAACCCTGTCACTACTAAAAAAATATAAAAATTAGCTGGATGTGGCAGCGTGTGCCTGAAATCCCAGCTACTTGGGAGGCTGAGGCAGGAGAATCACTTGAACCTGGGAGGCAGAGGTTGCAATGAGCTGAGACCATGCCACTACACTCCAGCCTGGGTGACAGAGTGAGACTCTAGAGCGAGACTCTGTCTCAAAAACATTTTTTAAATAAGTAAATAAATAAATATTCATGGACTGTTCTGAATTGTACAGGGGCTGATATTTCTCTTTATGCTGCTTGTCCCTTTTTCCTTCCCTTCCAGCTCACTTGCCTCACTTCCCTTCCCTACTTTCCCCACTGAAAATGTCCCTGTTACTTTTTAGCTAAACAGTTTAAATATTTATTTGTTTTGATACTCCATCTAAACTCTACGGACTTCACTTTTCACACGCACAGCCCAATTTCAAAGGATTTTGTTAATATAACCAGCTGTCACCTCTAGAGATAATTCCCTTAGGAGCAGAAGCAACTGCAATCACCTGTGGTTTAAAAGAGCAGATTTTAAAGACATCTGCTACACACAGAAAAAGTAACTCATAAAGTGTTATTCAACAAATTGCATCCAAATTTAAGTCCTTTTCAATAATTAATAGGCTTACTAGAGCCTCTATCTATCATAATAAAATCTCTAGACATTATAACATTCTCCTCATCGCTATGATTTACATTTAAATCTTTGAAGCATAACCTATAAAATCTGTGACAAAGTCCATTTCAAATCAGGAGAATATGTAGATTTTATTCTATGAAGAACAATGAAAAATCTTTACCTAATAGACTTAACCCATGAGAATGAGGGAAAAAACGCATTCTCAATTACATTTGAGAAGACATATTGTCTAAGAAATGAGGGAGACGGGGAGTCTAGGCATCTGGTCAAAGTTTTACTTGTTGGCAAAATCATATCTTGACTTCCTTTGTATTATTAAATGAAAAATGTGAAAGTAAATGAACTAAACATGTAATTGAGGGAGTCATAAAAAGGCACATTAAAAATATACTTGAGGTAAGAAGATGAAAGTAATTACTACAGGTAAAAACATAAATTTAAAAGACAAATGGAGTTTAACTAAATATATTTAAAATAGAATTCTTTAAAATGATAAAATACGAGGGGGAGGAGCCAAGATGGACGAATAGGAACAGCTCCGGTCTACAGCTCCCAGCGTGAGCCACGCAGAAGACGGGTGATTTCTGCATTTCCATCTGAGGTACCAGGTTCATCTCACTAGGGAGTGCCAGACAGTGGGCGCAGGTCAGTGGGTGCGCGCACCGTGCGCGAGCCGAAGCAGGGCGAGGCATTGCCTCACTTGGAAAGCGCAAGGGGTCAGGGAGTTCCCTTTCCGAGTCAAAGAAAGGGGTGATGGACGGCACCTGGAAAATCGGGTCACTCCCATCCGAATACTGCGCTTTTCCGACGGGCTTAAAAAACGGCGCACCACGAGATTCTATCCCACACCTGGCTCGGAGGGTCCTACGCCCACGGAGTCTCGCTGATTGCTAGCACAGCAGTCTGAGATCAAACTGCAAGGCGGCAGCAAGGCTGGGGGAGGGGCGCCCGCCATTGCCCAGGCTTGCTTAGGTAAACAAAGCAGCCAGGAAGCTCAAACTGGGCAGAGCCCACCACAGCTCAAGGAGGCCTGACTGCCTCTGTAGGCTCCACCTCTGGGGGCAGGGCACAGAGAAACAAAAAGACAGCAGTAACCTCTGCAGACCTAAATGTCCCTGTCTGACAGCTTTGAAGAGAGCAGTGGTTCTCCCAGCACACAGCTGGAGATCTGAGAACGGGCAGACTGCCTCCTCAAGTGGGTCCCTGACCCCTGACCCCTGAGCAGCCTAACTGGGAGGCACCCCCCAGCAGGGGCACACTGACACCTCACACGGCAGGGTATTCCAACAGACCTGCAGCTGAGGGTCCTGTCTGTTAGAAGGAAAACTAACAAACAGAAAGGACATCCACACCAAAAACCCATCTGTACATCACCATCATCAAAGACCAAAAGTAGATAAAACCACAAAGATGGGGAAAAAACAACAGAAAAACTGGAAACTCTAAAAAGCAGAGCGCCTCTCCTCCACCAAAGGAACGCAGTTCCTCACCAGCAACGGAACAAAGCTGGATGGAGAATGACTTTGACGAGCTGAGAGAAGAAGGCTTCAGACGATCAAATTACTCTGAGCTACGGGAGGACATTCAAACCAAAGGCAAAGAAGTTGAAAACTTTGAGAAAAATTTAGAAGAATGTATAACTAGAATAACCAATACAGAGAAGTGCTTAAAGGAGCTGATAGAGCTGAAAACCAAGGCTCGAGAACTACATGAAGAATGCAGAAGCCTCAGGAGCCGATGCGATCAACTGGAAGAAAGGGTATCAGTGATGAAAGATGAAATGAATGAAATGAAGCAAGAAGGGAAGTTTAGAGAAAAAAGAATAAAAAGAAATGAGCAAAGCCTCCAAGAAATATGGGACTGTGTGAAAATACCAAATCTACGTCTGATTGGTGTACCTGAAAGTGATGGGGAGAATGGAACCAAGTTGGAAAACACTCTGCAGGATATTATCCAGGAGAACTTCCCCAATCTAGCAAGGCAGGCCAACGTTCAGATTCAGGAAATACGGAGAACGCCACAAAGATACTCCTCGAGAAGAGCAACTCCAAGACACATAATTGTCAGATTCACCAAAGTTGAAATGAAGGAAAAAATGTTAAGGGCAGCCAGAGAGAAAGGTCGGGTTACCCACAAAGGGAAGCCCATCAGACTAACAGTGGATCTCTCGGCAGAAACCCTACAAGCCAGAAGAGAGTGGGGCCAATATTCAACATTCTTAAAGAAAAGAATTTTCAACCCAGAATTTCATATCCAGCCAAACTAAGCTTCATAAGCAAAGGAGAAATAAAATCCTTTACAGACAAGCAAATGCTGAGAGATTTTGTCACCACCAGGCCTGCCCTAAAAGAGCTCCTGAAGGAAGTGCTAAACATGGAAAGGAACAACTGGTACCAGCCGCTGCAAAATCATGCCAAAATGCAAAGACCATCAAGACTAGGAAGAAACTGCATCAACTAATAAGCAAAATAACCAGCTAACATCATAATGACAGGATCAAATTCACACATAACAATATTAACTTTAAATGTAAATGGACTATATGCTCCAATTAAAAGACACAGACTGGCAAATTGGATAAAGAGTCAAGACCCATCAGTGTGCTGTATTCAGGAAACACATCTCACGTGCAGAGACACACGTAGGCTCAAAATAAAAGGATGGAGGAAGATCTACCAAGCAAATGGAAAACAAAAAAAGGCAGGGGTTGCAATCCTAGTCTCGGATAAAACAGACTTTAAACCAACAAAGATCAAAAGAGACAAAGAAGGCCATTACATAATGGTAAAGGGATCAATTCAACAAGAAGAGCTAACTATCCTAAATATATATGCACCCAATACAGGAGCACCAAGATTCATAAAGCAAGTCCTGAGTGACCTACAAAGAGACTTAGACTCCCACACATTAATAATGGGAGACTTTAACACCCCACTGTCAACATTAGACAGATTAATGAGACAGAAAGTCAACAAGGATACCCAGGAATTGAACTCAGCTCTGCACCAAGCGGACCTAATAGACATCTACAGAACTCTCCACCCCAAATCAACAGAATATACATTTTTTTCAGCACCACACCACACCTATTCCAAAATTGACCACATACTTGGAAGTAAAGCTCTCCTCAGCAAATGTAAAAGAACAGAAATTATAACAAACTATCTCTCAGACCACAGTGCAATCAAACTAGAACTCAGGATTAAGAATCTCACTCAAAACCACTCAACTACATGGAAACTGAACAACCTGCTCCTGAATGACTACTGGGTACATAACGAAATGAAGGCAGAAATAAAGATGTTCTTTGAAACCAATGAGAACAAAGACACAACATACCAGAATCTCTGGGACACATTCAAAGCAGTGTGTAGAGGGAAATTTATAGCACTAAATGCCCACAAGAGAAAGCAGGAAAGATCCAAAATTGACACCCTAACATCACAATTAAAAGAACTAGAAAAGCAAGAGCAAACACATTCAAAAGCTAGCAGAAGGCAAGAAATAACTAAGATCAGAGCAGAACTGAAGGAAATAGAGACACAAAAAAACCTTCAAAAAATTAATGAATCCAGGAGCTGGTTTTTTGAAAGGATCAACAAAATTGATAGACCGCTAGCAAGACTAATAAAGAAAAAAAGAGAGAAGAATCTAATAGACGCAATAAAAAATGATAAAGGGGATATCACCACCGATTCCACAGAAATACAAACTAAAATCAGAGAATACTACAAACACCTCTATGCAAATAAGCTAGAAAATCTAGAAGAAATGGATAAATTCCTTGACACATACACTCTCCCAAGACTAAACCAGGAAGAAGTTGAATCTCTGAATAGACCAATAACAGGATCTGAAATTGTGGCAATAATCAATAGCTTACCAACCAAAAAGAGTCCAGGACCAGATGGATTCACAGCTGAATTCTACCAGAGGTACAAGGAGGAACTGGTACCATTCCTTCTGAAACTATTCCAAATAATAGAAAAAGAGGGAATCTTCCCTAACTCATTTTATGAGGCCAGCATCTTTCTGATACCAAAGCCAGGCAGAGACACAACAAGAAAAGAGAATTTTAGACCAATATCCTTGATGAACATTGATGCAAAAATCCTCAGTAAAATACTGGCAAAATGAATCCAGCAGCACATCAAAAAGCTTATCCACCATGATCAAGTGGGCTTCATCCCTGGGATGCAAGGCTGGTTCAATATACGCAAATCAATAAATGTAATCCAGCATATAAACAGAGCCAAAGACAAAAACCACATGATTATCTCAATAGATGCAGAAAAAGCCTTTGAAAAAATTCAACAACCCTTCATGCTAAAAACTCTCAATAAATTAGGTATTGATGGGACATATTTCAAAATAATAAGAACTATCTATGACAAACCCACAGCCAACATCATACTGAATGGGCAAAAACTGGAAGCATTCCCTTTGAAAACTGGCACAAGACAGGGATGCCCTCTCTCACCACTCCTATTCAACATAGTGTTGGAAGTTCTGGCCAGGGCAATTAGGCAGGAGAAGGAAATAAATGGTATTCAATTAAGAAAAGAGGAAGTCAAATTGTCCCTGTTTGCAGACGACATGATTGTATATCTAGAAAACCCCATTGTCTCAGCCCAAAATCTCCTTAAGCTGATAAGCAACTTCAGCAAAGTCTCAGGATACAAAATCAATGTACAAAAATCACAAGCATTCTTATACACCAACAACAGACAAACAGAGAGCCAAATCATGAGTGAACTTCCATTCACAATGCTTCAAAGAGAATAAAATACCTAGGAATCCAACTTACAAGGGATGTGAAGGACCTCTTCAAGGAGAACTACAAACCACTGCTCAAGGAAATAAAAGAGGATACAAACAAATGGAAGAACATTCCATGCTCATGGGTAGGAAGAATCAATATCGTGAAAATGGCCATACTGCCCAAGGTAATTTACAGATTCAATGCCATACCCATCAAGCTACCAATGCCTTCACAGAATTGGAAAAAACTACTTTAAAGTTCATATGGAACCAAAAAAGAGCCCGCATCACCAAGTCAATCCTAAGCCAAAAGAACAAAGCTGGAGGCATCACACTACCTGACTTCAAACTATACTACAAGGCTACAGTAACCAAAACAGCATGGTACTGGCACCAAAACAGAGATATAGATCCATGGAACAGAACAGAGCCCTCAGAAATAACACCGCATATCTACAACTATCTGATCTTTGACAAACCTGAGAAAAACAAGCAATGGGGAAAGGATTCCCTGTTTAATAAATGGTGCTGGGAAAACTGGCTAGCCATATGTAGAAAGCTGAAACTGGATCCCTTCCTTACACCTTACACAAAAATAATCAATCAGAAAGCAACAACAACACCATCAACAACGACAACAAAAAAAGCCCACACAAAAACACCATCCAAGGGTCAGCTGCCTCGAAGACCAAAATTAGACAAACTCATGAAGATGAGAAAGAATCAATGAAAATATGCTGAAACTCAAGAGGCAAGAGTGCCTCTTCTCCTCCAAATGATTGCAATGTCTTTCAATCAAGGGCACAGAACTGAACGGAGGATCAGATGGATGAATTGACAGAAGTAGGCTTCAGAAGATGGGCAATAAAAAATGACACTGAGCTAAAGGAGCATGTTCTAACCCAATGCAAAGAAGCTAAGAACCTTGATAAATGGTTAGAAGAATTAATAACTAGAATACCCAGTTTAGAGAGGAACATAAACAACCTGATGGAGCTGAAAAACACAGGAGAAGGACTTTGTGAAGCATACACAAGTATAAATAGCTGAATCAACCACGGGGAAGAAAGGATAGCAGAGTTTGAAGATCACCTTGCTGAAATAAGGGATGCAGACAAGACTAGAGAAAAAAATGAAAAGGAATGAACAAAGCCTCCAAAAAATATGCACTTCATAAAAAGAACCTACAATTGATTGGAGTACCAGAAGGAGATGGGGAGAATGGAAGCAAGCTAGAAAATACTATTATCCAGGAGAACTTCCCCAACCTAGCAAGACAGGCGAAATTGCAAATTCAGCAAATACAGAGAACACCACTAAGATATTCCACAAGAAGATCAACCCTAAGACACATAATCATCAGATACTTCAAGGTCAAAATAAAGGAAAAACTGTTAAGGGCAGCCAGAAAGAAAGGCCAGATCACCTACAAACAGAAACCCATCAGACTAACAGCAGACCTCTCAGCAGAAACTCTACAAGCCAGAAGACATTGGGGGCCAATATTCAACATTCTTAAAGAAAAGAATTTTCAACTCAGAATTTCATATCCAGCTAAACTAAGATTCGTAAGTGAAGGAGAAATAAAATCCTTTCCAGACGAGCAAAGAATGAGGGATTTTGTTACCACCAGGCCTGCCCTTCAAGAGCTCCTGAAAGAAGGACTAAATATGGAAAGGAAAAACTGGTACCAGCCACTGCAAAAACACACCAAAATATAAAGACCAATGACACTATGAAGAAACTGCATCAATTAGTGTGCAAAATAACCAAATAGTCTCATGATGACAGGATCAAATTCACACATAACAATACTAACCTTAAATGTAAATGGGCTAAAAGCCCCAATTAAAAGACACAAACTGGCAAACTGGATAAGAAGTCAAGACCCATTGGTGTGCTGTATTCAGGAGACCAATCTCACATGCAAAGACACACACAGGCTCAAAATAAAGAAATGGAGGAAAATTTACCAAGAAAATGGAAAGCAAAATAAATAAATAAATAAATAAAATTAAAAAAAGGAAAAGAATAAAAAAGCAAGGGTTGCAATCCTAGTCTCTGACAAAACAGGCTTTAAACCACAAAAATCACAACAGATGAAAAAGGGCATTACATAATGGTAAAATGAACAATTCAACAAAAAGAGCAAACTATTCTAAATATATATGCACCCAATGCAGGAGCACCCAGATTTATAAAACAAGTTCTTAGAGACCTGCAAAGAGACTTCTTGAACTCAGCTCTGGATCAAGTGCACCTAGCAGAAATCTACAGAACTCTCTAACCAAATCAACAGAATATACCTTCTCAGTACCACATGGCAATTATTCTAAAATTGACCACATAATTGGGAGTAAAACACTCCTCAGCAAATGCAAAAGAACTGAAATCATAATAAACAGTCTCTCAGATCACAGTGCAATCAAATGAGAACTCAGGATTAAGAAACTCACTCAAAACCACACAATTTCATGGAAATTGAACAACCTGCTCCTGAATGACTCCCGGGTAAATAATGAAATTTAGCAGATATCAAGAAGCTCTTTGAAACCAATGAGAACAAAGAGACAACATACCAGAATATCTGGGACACAGCTAAAGCAGTGTTAAGAGGGAAATATATAGTACTAAATGCCCATGTCAGAAAGCTAGAAAGATCTCAAATTGACACCCTAATATCACAATTAAAAGAGCCAGAGAGGCAAGAGCAAATTAATCTAAAAGCTAAAAGAAGACAAAAAATAACTAAGATCAGAGAAGAATTGAAGGATATGGAGACATAAAAAAACCCTCCAAAAAACCAATGAGTCCAGGAGCTGGTTTTTTGAAAAAATTAACAAAATAGATAGACCACTAGCTAGACTAATAAAGAAGAAAAGAGAGAAGAATCAAATAGGCACAATAAAAAAAGATAAAGAGGATATCACCACTGACCCCACAGAAATACAAATTACCATCAGAGAATACTGTAAACACCTCTATGCAAATAAACTAGAAAATCTAGAAGAAATGGATAAATTCCTGGACACACACACCCTCCCAAGAATAAACCAGGAAGAAGTCGAATCCCTGAATATACCAATAACAAGTTCTGAAATTGAGGCACTAATTAATAGCCTACAAACCAAAAAAAGCCCTGGACCAGATGGATTCACAGCTGAATTCCACCAGAAATAAAAAGAGGAAGTGGTACCATTCCTTCTGAAACTATTCCAAACAGTTGAAAAGGAGGGACTCCTCACTGACTAATTTTATGAACCCAGCATTATCCTGATACCAAAACCAGGATAAGACACAACAAACATAGAAAACTTCAGGCTAATATATGTGATGAACAGCAAGGTGAAAAACCTCAATAATATACTGGCAAACCGAATCCAGCAGCACATCAAAAACCTTATCCACCACGATCAAGTTGGCTTCATCCCTGGGATGCAAGGCTCGTTCGACATATGCAAACCAATAAACATAACCCATCACATAAACAGAACCAAAGACAAAAACCATAGGATTATCTCAATAGATGCAGAAAAGGTCTTTGATAAAATTCAACATCTTTTCATGTTAAAAACTCTCAATAAGCTAGGTATTGATGGAACATATCTCAAAATAATAAGAGCTATTTATGACAAACCCGCAGCCAATATCATATTGAATGGGCAAAGCTGGAAGCATTCCCTTTGAAAACTGGTACAAGACAAGGATGCCCTCTCTCACCACTCCTATTCAACATAGTATTGGAAGTTCTGGCCAGGGCAATCAGGCAAGAGAAAGAAAGAAAGCGTATTCAAATAGGAAGAGAAGAAGTCATGTTGTCTCTGTTTGCAGATGACATGATTCTATATTTAGAAAACTCCATAATCTCAGCCCAAAAACTTCTTGAACTGATAAGCACCTTCAGCAAAGTCTCAGAATACAAAAATCCGTGTGCATAAATCACAAACATTCCTTTACACCAACAATAGGCAAGCAGAGAGCCAAATCATGAATGAACTCCCATTCAAAATCACTACAAAGTGAATGAAATACCTAGGAATAGAGCTAACAAGGAATGTGAAGGACCTCTTCCAGGAGAACTACAAACCACTGCTCAAGGAAATAAAATAGGACAGAAACGAAAAGAAAAACATTCTATCCTGATGCATGGGAAGAATCAATATCATGAAAATGGCCATACTGCTCAAAGTAATTTATAGATTCAATACTATTCCCATCAAACTACCACTGACATTCTTCACAGAATTAGAAAACACTATTTTAAATTTCATATGGAATCAAAGAAGACTCTGTACAGCCAAAACAATCCTAAGCAAAAAGAACAAAGCTGGAGGCTTCATGCTACTTGACTTCAAACTATCATACAAGGCTACAGTACCCAAAGCAGCATGATACTGGTACCAAAACAGACATATAGACCAATGGAGCAGAACAGAGACCTCAGAATTAACACCACACATCTACACCCATCTGATCTTCAACAAACCTGTCAAAAACAAACAATGGGGAAAGGATCTCCTATTCAATAAATGGTGGGAAAAGTGGCTAGCCATATGCAGAAAAGTGAAACTGAACCCTTTCCTTACACCTTATACAAAAATTAACTCAAGATGAATTAAAGACTTAAGTGTAATACCTAAAACCCTGGAAGAAAACCTAGGCAATACCATTCAGGACATAGGCATGGGCAAAGACTTCATGACGAAAACGCCAAAAACAATTGCAACAAAACACAAAATTGACAAATAGAATTTAATTGAACTAACGAGCTTCTGCAGAGCAAATGAAACTATCATCAGAGTGAACAGGCAACCCACAGAATGGGAGGTTTTTGCAATTTATTCATCTGACAAAGGTCTAATATTCAGAATTTACAAGGAACTTAAACAAATTTATAAGAAAAAAACAACTCCATCAAAAAGTGAGCAAAGGATATGAACAGACATATCTCAAAAGAAGACATTTACATGGCCAGCAAACATACGAAAAAAAGCTCAACATCCTTGATCATCAGGGAAATGCAAATCAAAACCACGAGGAGCTACCATCTCACACCAGTCTGAGGGCAATTATTAAAAAGTCTGGAAACAATAGATGCTGGCGAGGCTGTGGAGAAATAGGAATGCTTTTACACTGTTAGTGGGAATGTAAATTAGTTCAACCATTTTGGAAGACAGTATGGCAATTCCTCAAGGATCTAGAACCAGAAATACAATTTGACCCAGCAATCCCATTACTGGATATGTACCAAAGGAATATAAACCATTCTACTATGAAGACACATGCACACGTATATTTATTGCAGCACTATTTTCAATAGCAAAGATATGGAACCAACCCAAATGCCCATCAATGATAGACTGGATGAAGAAATGTGGTACATATACACCTTAAAATACTATGCAGCCATAAAAAGGAAAGAGATCATGCCCTTTGCATAAACATGGATGAATCTGGAAGCCATCAGCCTCAGCAAACTAACACAAGAACATAAAACCATACACTGCATCTTCTCACTCATAAGAGGGAGTTGAAAAATGAGAACACATGGACATAGAGAGGGGAACAACACACCCCAGGGTCTGTTGTGGAGAGGGGGGTGAGGGGAGGGAAATTAGCAGATGGGTCAATAGGTGCAGCATATCACCATGGCACATGTCTACCTATGTAACAAACTTGCACATTCTGCACATGTAACCCTTCTTTTTTAGAAGAAATACAGAAAAAAGAAAACTACTAAAAAACATTTAGACTACCTACTACTTACATTATTACTGTGTTAAGATAGTGTGATGTTATAAAGACAGATGTATCTGGAAATATGATATAATTATTATATATTATTATATATAAACAGGTATTATTAAATATTGTAATACATGTTATATTTTTCCTGTTCAAATGAAGAATTATATTAAATGTAAAATATGAAACCAACCTTGCATTTCTTAAATAAATTCCATCTGGTGGTGATGTATTATGTTATACATGGTTGATTTTGATTTGTTAGTGTTTTATTTGGGGACTTTCACATGTATAATTATGAGATAAATTGTCCTTTGATTTGACATTCTTTAAAAACCCTTATTTATCTTTTCTTTCTTTTGTCTTGTCTTTTAGGTCAGGGTTATAACCATCAAATTGGCACATTCCTCTTTTATTATTTCAATTTTCTGGAAGAGATTGTGTAACATTTATTATATTTCTCCTTTAAAAGTTTAGAATAATAATTCACATGAAAGGCCAGCTAGTCATAGAGATGGCTTATTTTTTCATACATATGTACGTGAGCATACATAAATTTTAAATTACGGATTCCACTTATTTTATAGGTTTGATATAATTAAGACATTCTGTGTTTTCTTGTGTGAATTGTGGTAATCTGTGTTTCTGTCTAGAAAATAGTTCATTTAATTTAAACTTCCATATTTATTGTCATAAATTGTTTTGTAGAGTCCTTTCATTATCATTATAATATCTTTGGAATCCACAGTGAGGTATATCTTTCATTGCTAATATTTATAATTCATGTTTTCTTATTGTTTGCTTTGTTGATCAGGCTTCCCAGAGGTTTATCAATTTCATTGCTTTTCTTCAAATTACCAATTTTTGGCTTCATTAATTCTCTCTATTATGCTTTTGTTTCCTTTTTGTCTTCATTTCTGTTGTGGTCTTTATAGCTTTTTTCCTCAGGTATAAACTTTTCTCCTTATTTTTCTTTAGAATTTGATAAATTTTATTATTAATGTTGTAAAAGAGACGTTTGATTATAACTGATTTTTTATTCGTAAATTGTGAGATTTTCATTCCTAGATATTTGTGAAAACGTTTAATCTCTTTTTAGTTGAATGTACAAGGTTACTTGTATATGTATAGTGGAATGTTTTCTGTTCTATAATTTCATTCACTATTTAGTGTTTCCTTTGACTTTAAATCTTGGAAGTTTTCTTTTTTTTTTCTTTTGTTTTCTCAATATTCTCTTACATATTATTTCTTCTAATTGATCTCCAGTTCTCTTTTTTTTTTTTTTTTGCTGTATGAATTTCTTCCATATATTTTAAACTTTTAATTGGAAATTTCTAGAACTTTTATTCTAATTCGCCATTCACTGTTCTGTTTTTCCAATCTGAGATCCACTGCAACCATTGTAATTAATATAGAAATTGTGATTTTAATCCACTGCATATCTTTCTGGGTTTTTGTTATTGTTTGGTCTTTTATAGAATAAATTTACTATGGAATTTTGCAACTTTGTATCCACTTAAATGAGAGATATTCTAAAGTTTTATATTTTCCCCTTAACCTTAAACAGTACTCTTAATTTTTTTGCCATGGTTTTAAGATTATGTCTGCAAATGTCAATCTTTCTAGTAGACAATGCAAATAACAAACATGATCTATAAACAGTGAGTTATGCCATATTCTTAGCTTGATTTTGTCATTAAAGCAATAAAAAGCACAAAATTTTTAGCGTTGTATGTTATCTAATTAACTTGTAGGATGACATATATTAATTCCCTGCATTTAGGTAGAAATAATGTGAAAATCTGACATAAAATTGAACTAGAATCATGAATAGATCATACCGATGAAAAGACTCAGAAACATATCCAAAGAAAGCTTGAAGGAACTGGGCAAATGTGGAAATGTCTTCAAAAATCTCAAGCTGCCAGGGAGATGATTAAGTCTACTATTTCTGTGTAGCCCTAAGAAATAGAAATTCAGACAGTGCAATCTAAAAAGTAATATTTAAAAAAATTCAGTGTGCCAAAAAGAAAACTATATTCAGCAGTGGATGTATGAATATAAGAGAAATGTGAGAGAATTCAAACATGGACTTGAGGACACAGGGGCTGACCCAAATGGCTACCAGCGTTCTTCCTGATCATGAGCTTCTTTGATTCTACTTTTTCTCCCTCTCCAATCCCAATTTCTAAAAGCAGGATGAAATTTCATCAGTCTGGTATGCATAAGAAAACCTAAGATACTTTTGGATGCAGAGATACATTTTTCCCCAAAAATGTGTGTCAATTAAAATATTACATAGACCCTTTTATAACTAATGGTGGTATTAATAGAAAACCTACACATGAATGTTTATACAAGATTGATTCATAATTGCCAAAAATTGGAAGCAACCAAGATGTCCTTCATTAGGTGAATGGATAAACAATCTTTGGTATATTTTATACAATGGCATATTATTCAGTGATTTAAAAAAAAATAGTTACCAAGCCACAAAAAGGCATGTATGAATCTTAAGAGCATTTTGCTAAGTGATAGAAGCCAATCTAAAAATGCTACTTACTGTATGATTCTAACTACATGGCATTATGAAAAAGGCAAAACTATGGAGACAGTAAAAAGATCAGTGGTTGCCAGAGGGTCAGGGCTGGGGGTTGAGTAGAGGGTTGGGCAATGAATAGATAGAGCAGAAAGGATTTTCAGGGTGGTAAAACTATTTTTTGCAATACGGTAATGGTAGACACATATCATTATTCATGCATCAAAAATCACAGAATGTACAACACAAAAAGCGAGCCTAATGAAAACTATTCCCTTTAGTAAGTAATAATGCATCAACATTGACTCATCAATTGTCACAAATGTACCACACAAACACAAGATGTTAATAACAAGAGAAACTGTGGAGGGTGGGGGACGGGGGAAGGAGTATGTGGGAACTCTCTGTACTTTCTGCAGAGAAAGTCATGTAAATGTAAAACTGCTTTAAAAATGTCTATTAATTTAAAAATATGTATAACTACTTTCATATTTTCATAACTGATGGAGACACCTTTAAAACAATACAATAAAGTCATCGGTGCAATAATGAAATGGATACTTTTCTTTTAAAAATAAAATGATAAAATCCTCTACTATCCTGAGTGCCTTTTATTCTTCTTTCTTAACTGAAAAGTCATAGGATAAATAAATTTTACTGATGATCAGTGCTGATACTTTAGAGGTCAGTCTCCTAGAGTATTTCATGGTCCACCACATTTGGCATAGCTAGCTAAGATTATGTGCTTTTTTACTGAGATGTGTTGTTTGGCTGAATTTATCACTTTTTAAAAATACAAGTCTCCAGGGAATTTCTTGTTTTGTCTTCAATTCAGATTTTATTTTTTATGTGGGAAATTCTTAATTGATGTGATCTATATTCAGTCTCTTAATGTTTTATATATATTATGTATATTTATATACTAATCTATACACTGGCATATACGATTGCATATTTATGCACACACAGACCAGCCCTAGAGTCAGCTATGAATTACTTAGAAACTGCACTCCCGCCTGATGCTGTGTGGGCTTCCTCCGAAGATATTTTCAATTGTGCATTTGAATCTCCCTGAGGCACATAGTTTTAAATGCTGAGAATCTGCTTCTCAGCCTCCAGTTAACTCTATATGTGGCAGTGGTGATTAGAAATAATCCATTTTTTAAAATTATACCATATAATTGGGAGAACTTGTGTAGTTGGCAAATTGTTGCTTTTACCTATTATTTTGTCTTCTCCATGGTGGCCAGGTGGAATACTTAATTTTTCTCCTGAGCCATTTTATTCTATGCCTCTGGGTATAGATCCTGGTGATTTTTAGAACTGGATTCAGCTCAAGTAAGGATTCAAACATGATCTTCTCTGTTTCCTTGGAAACCTAAAAGACACTTCCTTCCAAAGTGGAGACTTGAAGCTTTTGGCGTCAACGTATTGTGCCTAACTCCCAGGGCCAGGCTCAAAATACTGGGATAAGTCTCTCACTTTTGAGGGTGGGGTGAGGCCTTCTTTATATCCTAACAAATCTCAGCTTCCTAGAACTGTCTCAGTTCTTGATACAAACTGGGAGATTTGCTAAATTTTCCTTATATTTTATAGCTCCATTAATTAAAACTATTTACAAACGTCAAAGAAAATTGCTTTTTCACTTTAAAAAGAGATGCTGTTCTTCGGAAGGATAGCTTTAGAACCTAAACAAATGTAAAAGAGAGTAGGACATCCTCAATATCTCATTTTCTAAAGAAGTGCTCCCAATATTGGCTGTGTTTATATGAGTGTTCTCAAACTTTATAGTCTACCAGAATCACCTGGAAGTCTTGTTCAAACAGAGCTCTGCTCTCAGATTCAAAACGTCTGTGTGGAGCCTGGGAATTTAGAGTTCGGACAAGTTCCCAGGTGTTACTGATGCTACTGACCCTAGGGCCACATTATGAGAATCACTGCTCAATGGGCATCCTTTTTTCACAGGTGGGACATTTGATTTGGGGCCTTAAATGTTGTTTGGAAAGAGCCTGGTTTTAAGAAGCAGACAGACTGGGTTTCATTTTTTACTATGCATCAAATTGTATGATTTTGGATAAATAATATCTCTAAACTGTAGTTACCTCATCCATTAAATAATGGTGAGAATAATGCATTTCTTTTACTTGTAATGCATCTTTTCAAATTCTCTGTTTCTTCATGAGTTAGTTTCAAAATCGTGCCTTCCTAGGAATTTTCCCACTTCATCTAACTTCTCTCCTTTGTTAGCATATTTTTATTCATGGTGTTGTCTTAGGGTCATTTTTATTTTTATAAGGTTGGTATTCACATTCCCTCTTTCACCTCTGACTTCAATAATTGAGTCTTTTATTTCTTTGTTAGTCTAACTACACATTTATTGATTTTGTTGATGGTTTCGAATAACTAACATTTAGGGTTCTTGATTTTGCCCATTATTTTTCTATTCTCTATTTCATGATTTCTACTCTGTGCTTTATTATCTTCTTCCTTCTACCTATTTGGATTTAGTTTGCTGTACTTTCTCTAGTTTAACATTGGAGCACCATCTCAACATTTTATTATGTTGCATTTTCACTTTTATTAATCTAAAAATATTTTCTAATTTCCCTTATGAGTTCTACTTGACCCATTGATTACTTAGGAGTGTGCTGTTTAGTTTCCACATTTAAAAAATTTCCCGAATATCTCTGTTTGATTTCTAATTTCATTCTATTGTGGTTGGAGAGCATACTTTGTTTCATAGCAATGCTTTAAAATTATTATTTTATTCATGTTTAATTGATACAATAATTGCACATATAAGGTACATGTGTTGCCTCGCATATTGTGAAGTAAAAGACAATGAAACTTACATGTGTATAACATGTAATTATCAAATTGGGATAATTGGCATATCTATCACCTCAAACATTTGTCAAATCTTTATGTTCGGAACATCCAAAATCCTTTCTTGTAGCTATTTTGAAATATATGATAAATTATTGTTAATCATAGTTACTCTACTATGCTATAGAATCCTATAAAATTATTGAATCATGTTTTATGGCCTTTATATGCTCTAACCTGGAGAAAGTTTCATGTGCTTTTTATGTTCTAAGGCTTTTATAATCATTTTTGCCTTATATTAACAATTATAATGCTATTCAGAAGATTATGATGTTTATGCAGATATAAAATTATTTCAGTGAGGGAAAAAATCCAAGCAGATACCATTATTTTCACTTCATTAGAGAGGTAACATAATTATAACGAGCTAGGTTAAAGAGCATGATTATCATCTCTAATGAGGGCTGAACACCATTTACCACTTTAGTGGGGCACATTATTTGAGCACCTGCTGTGTGTCATTTCACTTAAAGTTGCAATTTCCATTGTAGGGGTCAAGACTTGTCCCTCTGAAATTTTGCTGAGAAATCAACTCACAAAAGGCACAGTCATAAGGGAAAAGGCATAAAAATTTATGTGATCATAATTTTACGTGACATGGGAGCCTTCTGAATGAAGACCCCAAAATACAGGGAAAATTGTCCATTTTTATGCTTAGGTTCAACAAAGTATGAACAACTGTGTAGAAATACGGTCTAATGCTAATAGACTGAGTGGGAAAACCCAGTAAGGCCTCTCTGTCTAGATTTTTCTCAGCCTCTCTGAGCATGCATTCTTTCCTTCTGGGCCTGGGGAAGGGCCCTCTCTGGAATGGGGGTCTTGTGACTTACAGTCAAACAACGTAAGTCAGATCATTTTGGGGGGACCAGTTTTTTTTACACAGAAAGGCAGAGAGAAACTTTGAGTGATATTTTTAGATTTTTTAGATTTTATGGCTAGCTTTGGGAAAAGAGGTTCTGGTTTCTATGACCTACCTGGGGGAAGAGAGATCCTAGTTCTATATTAAAGCCTCAAGGGACAATGGGACTGAGAGACAGGAGAGCGGGGGAAGCTAAGAGAAAAAAAGTTTTGCCTCTGAGGCCTTCATTTTGGTGGATTTTTCTCTGAGTCCCAATACCAAGAACCTATCAATGAAATTAAGTGAAGACTTACTGGAGTTTTTCTCTGTGTAGAGCATTTGGTAATACTTCTTGTCTCAACATCACTCTGCAAAATAATCATCTGGGCTACCAATAACAGTGCTTGCACATATCAGATGTTCAGTAGGTAGTTTTTGATTAATTCAGAATGGATTTATTTTTACTTATTTTTTCCAGTACTAAAAATCGTATGTGCCTTGCTTTTATCACATGTATTCAAAATGGATTGTGTTCTAGGGGAAAAAAATAAAATAAAATAAAAATCAAGACCAGAAATGGGAAAAATATATACTCTTCACAGCTATTTCCTTTGGGTCAATAGTAGCCTTGACCCAGGCATTCTTTGAATTCCTTTAAGCCTACTTTTTCTGGCTTTTACTTGTCTGAGGACCACAGGTATAATTGATTACGGGAGCAGAGAACACAAAATGAAACTCAAACTCAAGAGTAATTTTACCTGGTTAAGGGATGGATTCTCTTGGTAATAGCACAATAGGGACTTGCACTTACTATGCAAAACCCTCCACTCTTGGCACCAATTCCAAAGCATCCACACTCCTTCACAGAATGGGACTTTAATAAACATTGGTCTCTTTATTATTACAAAAGTAACAGAGGATCTTTGTGGGAAAAAATACAGTAATATATACAATAAAAATCCAATTCTTATTTTTCTTATGCCTGTACCTTAAACTAACTTCCTGTGCATTTATAGACATATAGTCTATTATCCAAACAATGAAATTTCACCAATTTAGCATCTCAATTTGGGGATTTAACAATTATTTCATGCATATTTTACATGGTAGTTAAATACATCTGATGTATCATTTATCTAGCCAGATCTTTTTGTTGTGAGGAATTGAAACTGTCAAATTAATAAGAGATAATTGTTTTCACTATATCCTTTTAATTTTAATTTCTCCAATAACTATATTATTGGGCATTTTGGGGGTATGTGTATTATTCATATATGTTTTCCTATGCATTACCTTTCCATCTTTGATAAATTTTTTCAAGCCGTTTTTAAATTTTTAGTTGTATTTAAACTCTTGATATGCAAAGGATATTGTTCTAATTATCTGTTGGTACATAATAAAACCACTCAAAAATGTCATTGCCTGAAAAATAGTAACATTTATTTTGTTCATAAACTTGTAATTTAGTCAAGATTTGATGGGGACATCTTATTTCTGGTCAATCCTGCCTCATTTGAGCCAGATTAAAAACTGGGAACTAGAATCTTCTGAAGACTTATTTATTCATTTCCATGTTTCTTGGTTAAGCTGACTTTCACCTTGGAAGTCAGCTGGAGCTGTTTACCAGACACCTACATATGGCCTCTGTTTGTGGCTTGGGCTTCCTCATAACATGGCAACTAAGTTTCAAGGGCAAACATCACAAGAGAGATTCAGGCAAAAATAGAATTGCTTTTTCTGAACAAGGCTTGAATGTCTTGCAGTGTCATTTCTGCCATCTTCCATTTGCTAGACACAAGTAGCTCAGACTGACCCACAGTCAAGGGGAGAAAAATTAGACATTAGGTTTCACTTTTCATTGGGAGGAGTGTCGGAGTTTAAAGAAATGTTCTAAAACCACCATCAATGTTAACTTTTTTGTAATTTATTTTTTCTTTGTTTTATTTTAAATCGTTTACTCATTTAGCCAACTTAGTCAGTAATGAGCTTTGTGGTTTCTAAGTTTTGACATCTTTAGGGAGGGCTTCCCTTAGTCAAGGTTAAAAAGACATTCTTCTACTTTTACTTTAGTAAGATGTAAAGGGTCTAATGTTATTTTTAAATGGATAAACAATCATTGCCACGCATATTATTGAAGGGCCCATCCTACTTTGAATGGCTTCTTTATTATTGAATACATTCTTATGTATTAATTACTCTGCTCTTGGATTCTATTTAGTCCCATCAAATTATTGGTTTGTTTTACATCCATTTTTTCATAGTTTTTATTACTGCAGTCTTACGGACCTGTGATCTCAATGTCAGCATTAGTGTCCTAGAAGCCTTTTTGCTTTGTAGAGTCATCTTTAGTATTTAAAAATAGGCTTCTGGGGTACCACTCAATTTAATGAGAAATTCATTGTCCATTGTTTAGAATGTTTTTGGTGGTGGGAGAGGGGGAAAGAAGTGAACACACTCATCCTAAATTATTTTACTCAAAAGTTTTTTTTTGTTTTCCAGTTGTCTTAATGTCTTTTGTGTTTTTGAGTCTTTTTCTGGAAGTTTGGACTAATGGAAGGGACTAAAATGAAATTCCTGTCTTTAGAAGTCTCTTAGTCACTTCAGCCAGTAGAAATTGCTCATGTTCTGCTATTTTCTCCAGTCCCAAGACCATTTGCATAATATGTGTACCCTCTTTTTATAACCTCTTCACATAATTTTAATATGGTCTTTGTTTGTTTCCAATTCTCTCCTTCTCACGATGCCTCTGAAAATCCACTTTTCTTCACCTGTTCTTCAGAGTAAGGTAGTTCTTTTTGTGGGCCATTCTGGTGTTTATATTAATACTCCTAATTTCACACTTAAAAGGTTCATCTATATTTTTAAAAATATATATTTTCCCTTCTTTCACATGCAATTTGCTAGATGAATTTTAGAATCAAGCTCCTTGAAAAAAAAAGAGATTTGAATTTAGAATGTTTTAAATTTATGGGTACATTTGGTTGGCAATTGTCATCATTATAATTTTGGAACAGTTCATATTTATAAATCTTCCAAAGCTTACCTCCTCCAATCTCCCCCTCCCCTGAACATTTTTGTCTGTTTATGCAGTTTTTCAGTGATGTGCTTTAGCCTTTTTTTTTTTAATCGTTTTCCATGTTTTGGTTGTTAACTCCCACTGGTGGTCCTTCTAGGAGGGTCCAGCATTCCTGGTTATCATACGAAGTACGGATACATTTTTAACTAGTGGGCAGCTGCCACGGTTTATATCCCAAGGCAGGAGGACCACATATTTCTACACTTTGCAAGCCCATGTTCTTTCCACGTTTCAGGTACTCTCTAATACAACAGGTGAGCATTGGAGATAACCAACGCATGACATATCACTGGCCAGAGGTAGCTGAAAATGTTTTCACATCATCAAGAAGTGATTTGAAGCACACAGGCTCAAGATACTACTTGTATTTATAAAAAGAAAAGTCATTCCCTTGGATGTCATCCCCTGTGGCATAAATCACTTTCAATCTCCTCTCCAGATACCTCTCAGGATAAAGTTAGCCAGCCACCTGTGACTCTGCCTCTAGTGTCAGCCCTTTACTGAGGCATTGACTCTATGTTATTTAAACCACACTATCACCTTTGCTAACTTTTGGAATGAAAAAAGAAGACAATAATCAAAGCATTCTACAGTTCTGGGCTCACTCTCTTGCTTACGGAGTTTCTCTTGAATTTATACGTTTTGTTCATGGTTTTCTTTCAATTACCTTAATGGCTAATTTTCCTTCTGAATAGCCCATTTAACATACTATTTTACTTTTCATTTTTAAAGATATTTTACAATTTTTCTTTCCTAATTGATGAAGGTTTTCCCCCATTTTTTAAAGTGGTTATTACTTATATTTAAGAATAGATATTTTTGATGTTTATCTTGAAAAATACATATATAATATATACATACCTCAATTAGTTTTATATAAAAATATGGTTTATATATATACATACATAAGTATGCATACATATATATGCTATATATAAAATACATATAGTTACATAAACCTCAATTAATTTTTAAACTCATTGACATGGAGTATTTGGCTTTTAAAAACTTCTATCTATAGGCACATTAGCTTTCATATTGCTATCATTGTATATTACTTATGATCACACAGTGCTGAATCTTGACATTTCATCTGTCTTTCTTTTTTAAGGACTAGCTCTTGGTTTCTTTTTATTGTTATCATTTCATTTTTTAAAAATTTCTTTCTATTTTGAATGTTTAGCTAATTTATTTTTTAGTGCTTTGTATTGTCCAGTAAATAGACTAAAGAATATATGTGTGTGTGTGTCTATAATTTTAAATGCCATAGATAACATGTACAGAAGTGTTCTCAATTTCAATCACTTAAAATATTCCTAATTTTGGCTTTAGTTTCCTCTATAACCCAAATTATTGAGAAGATATACTATGTATATTTATTTTCTAAATTAGTTATTTTTGGATATCTGTCTTGTTAATTCCTTGTTATTTTTATTGTTTTCACATAATTTTTCTATTTGCATCATTTTTTGTGTGATTTTGTGAGCTTTGTGTATCACTTCCAGTATCATATATTTTTGTATTTAAATATTTCTTGAGTATCTGAACATGTTTTATTTTGATCGGATGAAAGGCCCTTAAATACAAAATATATGTCTCACAAAACTCTTATTCAACTTTTTTTTACATTTATGATATATCTCTATGTCATGTATCAGTTTGTGAGATAACTGTGTTAAAATACTCGCTTTATAATTGTGGTTGTGCCATAAGATTTCTATTACATGTTAATTTCTGTTTCTGTTTTTTTCTTGTATTTATTTAGCAAGATGTCTCTTTAAATAGGATACCTTGTTGGTAAGAATTACATAAAATTGGCTGGGCGTAGTGGCTCACGCCTGTAAACCCAGCACTTTGGGAGGCCGAGATGGGCAGATCGCCTGAGGTCAGGAGTTTGAGACCAGCCTGGCCAACATGGTGAAACCCTGTCTCTACTACAAATACAAAAATTAGCTGGGCATGGTGGCACACACCTGTAATCCCAGCTACTTGGGAGGCCGGGGCAGGATAATCGCTTGAACCTGGGAGGTGGAGGTTGCAGTGAGCCAAGATCACACCATTGCACTCCAGCCTGGGTGACAGGCGCAAAACTCCCATCTCAAAAAAAAAAAAAGAATTATGTAAAATTTATGCCCACTTTTCTAGTATCTAGGGATAGAAATAGAAATCACTTTCATGCATATCTTTATTCTGGAAAACAATCATTTTTGTGTTCTCCTATGTGTTTCAAATATAGAATTTGAAAATATCATTTTTTGTTGTTAAATTTTATTTTCCTTTAGAGAGCTTGGCAGAAACTACTTTGGCTCTTGCTATGCAGTAAATTTCACTTTGGAAGATCTGTATCAACTTGCAAAAGCCGAATTGTCATATCCTTGGATTCCAAAATCCAAGGTTAAGGAAGATGATTGCCATGGAAAAGGAACCCTGACAAACCAAGTTCCAGTAGTAAGGAAAGCCAGGGAAGATTCTGAGATAATATTGCCTTGAAGGAAGAAAGATATGTCTGGGACGGTGAACCAGCTTTAAGACGAAAGTTTATGTTTGATAAATGCCAACAGTGCAATAAGAACACATCACCAAACATGACTAAATAAGGCTGGGAACATGGGGGCCTTGGGATCCTTTCTTGAGAAAGCTGAAGTTTGGAGGACAACTCCCACTTAACTGGCAGTGTTGATTTCAGCATCACAGTGGCAGAGTTAATGTGAGCTCCCTGTTGCAAGCACCCATACAATGTTGAGCAAGATAGCACGACAACAACAAAATAAATATTGTCAATGATTAAAGAAAGAGAAAGAATCCCCTTATAGTGGAAATAAAGCAGGGTCTTAAAGCCTGTTTGTAGGTGACAAAGCAAAGCCCTGAGGAAATGTTGGGAGTGGGATGAGTCTGGGGTTTTGACTCCTGAAAGCTGGAAAAGATGTGTTCGTTGGGCCTTTGAAAGGGGTGGAGATGGTACTGAGAACCTTGCAGGGAGGCAAAATCAAAAAGGACAAAGTGAGAAGGAAGTGTGATTCTGTCCCGGGAATCTAGAAGACTCCTGTGAGAGATACTGGTGTACAGTCCTAAATTAAACACCAACATGCTGCTGGAATTCTCAGGGTGAGAAATACTGTAGGATGGTTTTAAACAATAACATAAACAACAACCACAAAAAGTATGTACATGAACACACATGCATAAACATGGCAGTTATGAAATTAAAAACCATTTTATAGGAACTGTGTCACAATGAAGAGTGCATTAAACTTCCCTGAGGTGGAGTGGCATTAGAAAAGAGAAAAAAAATTTAAAATACCTATGATTTGAGTGACTACAGCAGTCTGATAGCACAATAAAGTAAATATGTTGGAAGGATTATATGGATAAAATAAGGATTGGAAAAAAATGGAAACTCTAAGAACAGGCATATTTTAAAAGGAATCGAATAAAACTTCTAGAAATAAAATTACAGCTTTTGATATAAAAAACTCAATGAATGTTAAATAGCAGATTAGGCACATTTGAAGAGTGATTTACTGAGCTGAAAGATGGATCTGAGGAAATTATCCACAGCGGCACAGTAAGGAAAAAAGAAAATATGAGAAGACATATAAAGAATAGAATGGAAACATACCTAAGAATCAATCTACCAAAGATGTGCAGAGCTATTATAGAGAAAACTTTAAAATTTCACAAAGTACATAAAAGAAGACCTGTATTAATAGAGAGACATGTCATTTCATGAATGAAAGACTTAACACCTTAAAGATGTCACATTTTCTCAAATGCAAGTAAACATCTAAATGTGTTTTTCACAGAGCTCAACAGAGTAATCTGAAATTCTGACAGATGAGTGAATTTCTGAAAATAGGAACTTTTTAGAGCAGAATCAAGTGGGAGGTCCAAATATATTATAAAGCTGTAGTCATTGGAACCATGTGATATTGACAAAGTGGCTTTATAGGCAAACAGAACAGAATGGAGAGGCCAGAAACAAACCCTTTATGGTAACTTGGTGTATAACAAGTCACTGTTTCATAAAACAGTGAACAAATGATTGACTAGTTGGCAAATATTTTCTTAAAGGGACAGATAGTAAATAATTCAGGCATTGAGAACCATAGTGTCTCTGTCACAACCACCCAGCTCTGCTGATGTAGCACAGAAACAGCCAATGTAGAAACAAATGAGGAGAGCTGTGTTCCAGGAAAACTTTATATACAAAAATAGGCAGCTGACCCATGGGCCCCAGTTTGCCATTCTCTGCTCTGTTTAATAAATTGCTTTCAGATATTTGATAATTTGATTTAGAAAACTATGAGAGAAGATTCCCTTCTCACCCTGCACATAGAATAATTCCACAAGGGCCAGCATTCTAAATAAGAAAAATAAATCTTTAGAATCTTTCCAGTAAAATACAGGAAAATTGATCAAAGTAGGAAAAGGTTTATTGAACAAGAAATAACAAAAAAATAGAAATGGAAAATATTGATATGTTGGCATTAAATTTAAACACTTTTATATGTTAAAATATGTTACATGAACTAAGTTTAAAAATAGGCTACAGTTTGGATGGTATCTGCAACATACATGACCAACCCAGTATTAGTAAAAAGAAAGCTTATAGAGTACTTACAGATCAATAAGATAAACTTATCAAAAGAAAAGAAACAAATGAACAAATGGCATCTAAAGCTGATTTAAGAAGAGAAAATTCAAATGATTAATACTCATATGAAAAGATGCTCAGTATCTAGTAATCAGGTAAGTATACTTTAAAATGTGAGATGCCATTTCAGAGTCACCAATACCACAGATATAAGGAGGTGGAAAGTCACATATTGCTACTCTGAGTGTAATTACCTACTGCCATGTTGGAAACCAATTGGATAATATTTAGTAATATTGAAGTTGTGATTTTACTAATATCCACAAATTTCTAACATATATTCTGGAGAAACTCTTACATATATGCATATGGAGAAATACAAGGATATTACTATGGCATTGTTGAGAGTATAAAAAAACAAAATAAATATTCATCAAGTAGAATGATAAAACTTCAAGTATCAATGAATACATTATTTTACACATATTGACATTTTTGTCTATCAAAATTATAACATTAAGTGAAAACTTCTCACAGAATTATAATAAGATTACTTTATGTAACAATAGAAATAGAAAATGCACAAAGCAATGTATTATATTGCTCTTTTAGTCAGTTGATTGGTGAAAGTAAATATATACGGATTTGGTTAGAAAGGATAACCACAAATTTCAGGACAGTCAATGCCTCTTGGGATAGAAAAAGAAAAATGGAATTGGAAAGAAGTACAAAGGGAATGACAACCGTATCCGTAACATTTTATTTTCTTAAAAGTGACATGAAGCAATTTGGACATGGATTATATATGGGTGGTGGGTACCACCAACATCACATCTTATTTTTGTAGTTTTTTCTCTGCTTGAATAATTTAACAATTTTAAAATAGAAAACTAAGAAAAAAATATATATATACATATACGTCTACACAAACATGTAGGTAGATATATGTGTAAATATACATAGGTACATATCTACACACAAAAACACACAACATACATACACAGATGAAAAGATTAGATGTGGGAGAGGCTGGATTACTCAAGTGTGCAAAGGCAAAGAAATAATTGCAAAATTTCAGGGCTGCAGGTACAAGATAAGTTTTGAAGTGTTAGTAGGTAATAGATCATGCAGAACATTGTTAAGCAACGAAGTGAAAAACTCCACCGAAGATTTTTAAATTGAGAGAAGATGGTTGTAATAAATTGTTTAAAAGATCCTGCAGAAAGCAGCATGGAAAATGGTCTGGAGACTATGCCTGAACATTGTGGGTTAACCACTGAGGGAATATTTTTGTAGTCTTCAGAAGAAACAATGGCAGCTTGTAATGGTTCAGGATGTAACATCAATAGGACTTCGTGATAAAACAGGAGAGGAAATGAAAGTATGAAAATGATTCTGATATTTGCCCTATGTTGTTTCATCCCAGTTGTCATGGGATTACAGAAGGTGAAGATCACAATCTTAGTTTGAATACATGCCATTAGTTTGATGTGAACTTGAGACATCTACATGGAAATTTCAGGTCTTCCTGGAGCTCAGAGAGCAGTTTAGGTTGGAGATTTGAGAGTCTTCACTAAATTGGTAATTGACACTGTGGGCTAATATTGGATAGCACGGGACAGCAGACAATCAGAGGAAAAGTGGCCCTAATCTATAGCGTTGAAGAACTTCAACTTTCAATGGTCAAGATGAAGAGGAGGTGTCTTATGAAATAAAACTGAGAAGCTGTCAGGAAATTAGGAAGAAAACAAAGAAAGAGAGGAGCCAGTAATGAAGAAAGAAGACAACGCTTCAATGAAAAATGTAGTAAAATAGTTTGAAAAGCTACTGGGAGGTGAAACAGAACAAAGGCTAAACAATATCCACTAGACTTAGTGACATGGCTACTATAGAAAGCACTGCTTTAGAGACGTAATGGAACAGATAGCTGGTTTGTCTGATAACTCAGTGAAGGAAGGATAAACAAAAATAATGAGTATAAACCTTTTTGAAATTGGTTCATCTAAAAGAAGAGAAGATTATATCTGGAAAAAGCTGCTGGATCATGATTTTATAGAGCATATTCAATGAGAAATTAAATCGAAATGATGATATTGATTATACTAGACAGAAGGGCATGCAATTTAAGTTATGTGAGAATAGGGTTTCTAACGAAGGGTAGAGGAATCAGAATTGAATACAAGGAAGGACAGTTTATCTTTTTTAACAGGAGGGCATGGAGGCAGATACTGGTCGGTATGGTCGTCAGAGGAAGACCGAAGGATTCTAATTTAATTTTCTCTTAAGTAGCAGGCCAGGCATCTGTAGGGAGTGGGGTTAGGACTGAGAGGTGGAGTGTTTGAGGAGAGTGGGCAAAGTATAAAATCGTTATTGCAGAAAGTGAGGACGCATGTAAAAGAAAGAAGCAGAGTACGTTTGCCTAGAAGTTTTGCATGCACATTTGCGGTTACGTTCATGAATTTGTGACAAAAATATGTAATTATAAGTTAAATTCTCCAATTGCCTTTGGCTTTTCAGATATAGGCAGAGAGAGAGTATACACTGGGGAATATGCTGGGTTGGGCTTTTGCTCCATTAGTGCCACGACATTCAAGAGGTTTCTATAGTGAGGCAGAATGCACTGGAAAATAAATTGGAATGTTTTACAACTGGTGTCTTCCCTTTCTGGGGAAGATAAATAACAAAACTGCCAGATTATATTTTCAAGTAAATTTTTCTGTTATTCAAAGATAATTCCTTGATACCAAAATTTCTGAGACTTTGTTTGCCCCAAATATCTCCCTGCCCACCACCCCAGGCTTAAGTAAATAATAATTTGGTCAGGTTTTTTTTTTCTAGAAAGATGTATAGAGATTAGAAGCACAAACTCTCAAATCCGTCTGTGTGATCCTGGATCCCACTCTGCTTCTTACTAACTGTATAACTTCACAGAAGTTACTTAACACTCTGCCTCATTTTCTTCATCTGTAAAAAACGCATAAAAATACCGATTTACTTATGTGAGGAATAAATGGAGTATTACATGTAATGCACTTAAAACAGTGTGTAGAAATGTTAGTTAATTCAAAAACAGTGTCAAAACTACTTTACTCTGGAATTTGAAAAACATTTTTCCATTTTCTCCCAGCATTCTTTATTAAAGATAAGTCTAATCAGTAGATAATTTATGTTTAGATACATTTCTCTTTCTGCCCTAAACCTTTTCCTTATTTTCTCTTTATTTATTTATTTTTCTTGAGGCGGAGTCATGCTCTGTTGCCCAGGGTGGAGTGCAGTGGGGCGATCTGGTGCACTGCAACTGCCACCTCCTGAGTTAAAGCGACTCTCCTGTCTCAGCCTCCGGGGTAGCAGGGCGTACAGGTGCCTGCCAACATGCCTGCCTAATTTTTGTATTTTTTAGTAGAGACGGGGTTTCACCATGTTGGCCAGGCTGGTCTCGAACTCCTGACTTCAAGTGAGCCACCCGCCTCAGCCTCCCAAAGTGGTGGGATTACAGGCGTGAGCCACCACGCCCAGCTGATTTTCTCTTTATTCTTGAAATTTAGAAATTTCAGCTGCATTAGACCAAAAAAAAAAAAAAAAAAGCCCTACTTGAACACAGGGAGCTCTTCAATGTGAAGTCTTAACAAGCTTCACCTTGAGAAAATTCTTATTTCCCATCTTTGCATTACCATGATTAATTTTTTTGCTCTTATTCTACAATTTTTATTAGAATGCTATTGCATCTTCTGTTATTTATCTTCCAAGTTCCTTACTTCTATTTTTTCCATATTTCTAATGAAACTCTATTTTTCCAGAATTTTAAAATCTTTTTCATGAATGTTTCTGACATTGTATGCTTATTATGTTAATGTACTTTTCTCTCTTCTTTTAGTGTGAAATAGTAATGCATACAGTCAGATCATAAAAAGAACACTTACATATACATTACCCAGGTTTACAAAGTATTTCTAGAGTGCAGAAGTGTACCATGTATCAATCACTAGTTACAATCTCATTATTCTCCCCTAGAGATCATTATTATTATGAATTGTATGATAAAGATTTTGTTTTTTTCATAATATTACTATCTACATATGTATTCGTAGAAATTATATCTTAGTAATTTTTGCATTTTCAATTTTGGTATACAGAACTTTACGATGTGTATACTTTGGTGTTTATGAGCTCCATCCATGCTTTTGCAAGTGGCTATATTTCTATAATGTTTATTGCTATGTAGTATTCCATTATATGAGTATTTCACAAGTTATCTATTTGCTAATGATGGACATTTAGATTATACACATTTTGGAGCTATTGGGAACAATTCTTGTGCATGTAATCTAATACACATATGCTTGATTTTTTATGAGTGGAGTTGCTGGGTTAAAAGCTATGGTAGCTTTATACTTACTAGATAACATTAAGGAGAATTCCATGAGTTTCCTACAGAGTTCCATAAGAGTTGAACAACCTTACATCCCACCCATAGTTCATGACAGCACCCAGGGCTCCACATCCCCAACACCACCCCATACTATCAGAGCTGAAATTTTTCCAACTCTAATGGGTATGTAATGATGATAATATTCAATCCCCTTGGTATTTCCTCTTTGGAGAGTGCCTGATTAAGTCTGTTTGTCCATTTTTCTAATACAGTATTTGCTTTTTTCCTATTTACTTACAGTAGTTCTTTATATTATATTAATACAAATCTTTTGTTTTTGCATGCACCACAAACTATTTTTTTTCTCAGTTTTTGGCTTTTCTCTATCTTCGTAATATCTTTTGATAAAGTTTTCAATTTTAAGGTAGTCAAATTAATCAATATTTTTCTTTGTAGTTAGTACTTTTTGTGTTTTAAGAAATCTTTCCCTATTGTGACATCATAAAGATATTCTGTGATCATCTTGTAAAAGCATTAGGTTTTCTGGGTTTACAGAGAAGTCTTTAATCTACCTTGTGTGTTGTGTGATGTAAGATTTCAAATTAATTTTTATATGTATAGTCAATTTTCCCAGGGGCATTTATTGAAAAAACATTTTTTTCCTCAACTGAGCTGCAGAGCAATCTTGTTAAATTTCAACTCTCCATTAAATTTGGTCTTGTTTTATAATCTTTTTTCTGACCTAGGTATTTATGCTTGTACCAGTACCAGGTCATCTTAATGACTGTGTTTTTGTAATAAATCCTGATACCTGGTTTAGCTAGTTTTCCTACTCTTCCTTTTCAAGCCTATCTTGGCTATACTTGGGCATTCCATTTCCTTGTTCCTTTGGGAAAAAAAGCAAAACAGAAAACAAAGAAAAAATGAAAGATGAATTTGATTAGAATATTTGTAAATCTATGATTATTTCCTGAAGAATAGATGTCTGTGTAATTCTGAGTTTTGTAATCCAGTGAGAAAGAAAATCTCCTCATTTATTGATATTTTCTTTAATAATTTCCAATAATATTTTATAATGATCTCTGCAGAATTCTTGAATATATTTTGTTAAATTTATTCCTGGATAATTCAGATTTTTGATGCATATTTACATTATATTTTTAAATGTTTTCTAAACCTTTGTGGGTGGCATATAGAAAGGCAATTGATTTTTATATATAGATTTTGTGTTGAGCTAACTTGCTGAACTTTCTTCTAAATTCTAAAAATATACTTCTGTGTTCTTTTGGATTTACTACTCACACAATCATACCACCTGCTAAAAATAATTTCCTCATTTCTATCCCTTATGCCTTTTAGATATTTTCTTGACTTTCTTAGTTGGCAACATCTTCTACTGTAGTGGTGTAAAAATGTAGTGAGAGTTGGAAGTCTTAACTTTGATCTTTAACGGACAGCATTTCAGGGTTTAACCAGGGAGTATAATGCCACACATTTTATGTGCATCTCTTTTATTTATTGTTATTTAATTTATTTATTGAGGTGGAGTCTTGCTGTGTCACCCAGGCTGAGTGTAATGGTGCGACCTCGGCTCACTGCGACCTCCATCTCCTGGGTTCAAGCGATTCTCCTGCCTCAGCCACCCAAGTAACTGGGATTACAGGCACCTGACACCACGCCCGGCTTCTTTTTTTTTTTTTTGTATTTTTAGAAGAGATGGGGTTTCACCATGTTGACCAGGCTGGTCTTGAACTCCTGACCTCAGTTGATCCCACCTGCTTCAGCCTCCCAAAGTGCTGGGATTACAGGTGTGAGCCACTGTGCTTGGCCGCATCCCTTTTATTATGATTAACAATGTTTCATCCTAACATTACTTGTCTATAGTTTTCATACTTTAACCATATAGAAATATTTTTCTTGCTTTGTTTTCTTTTTCCTTTACTCAAATTATTAAGTGTCAGATATTAAGTCAAATCATCCTTGTGTCCATGAAAAAAATTAACTGTCATGTCATATTATCCTTTTTATATGTTTCTTGATTTAGTTTGCTTATATTATGTTTAGGATTTTTGTTACTAAATGTCTTAATGAGTGAAATTAGTGAAATACTTTTCTTGATGATATTGTTCTTGTCAGATTTTGCATCAAGGTTATATATACCTTATAAAAATAGAGAGTCGGGTTTTTTTCTATTTCCTAGAAGACTTAGTTTAACATTATAATTTCTTCCTTGAATGCTTGAAGAAATTCATTGACAAATCCTTTTGGGTTAAAAGGGGTGTGTGTAGGACCTGTGTGGGATATGCTTTGACTCCTGATGAATTTTGTGTTCTCTGTGTTCAGGTGTTCATACATTTTATTAATTTTTTCAAAAATCAAATATTTGGCTTTGATGTTTCTCCCTAGTGAGAACACTTTTATTATCATAAAGCGAATGTTATTATTTTTGTCTGATATTGATGCAATGCCAGCTTTCTTTTTGTTTATTTTTTAATGACATGGTTTTTCCAATTTTCTCTCAATGTGATTGCATTACTTTTGACTTACTCTTATAAACAACATTGAGGTGGATTTCATTTTTTTAATCAAGTATGACTATCTCTACTTTTTACCAATTTTTTATTGCTGATGGAATGAAAATTTTGTGGTGGAGGTTGTAAATCTATGATTTTATTTTATTCATCCTATTCCTCTCCTTTCTCTCTAGATAAAAATATAGATAGATGATAGATAGAGAGACAGACAGACACTGATAATAGATAGAGATATAATATTTTACTTTACTTTTTTGTCTTCTTTCAGGTTTATTAAATAATTTTAAACTTTAGATTTTTCTCTCAACTAACAAAGTTAGAGAACTTGCACTGCCGGATGTCAAGATCTCTCGTAAGGTAACAATAATTAAGATGGTGTTGTTTTGGTACAAGTCTAGATGAATAGACTAGTGGAACAGAAGAGAGAAATCAATGAATATATTTACGACCATCTTATATACAACAAAGGTGTCACTGAAATGCACTGGGGTTTGAATCGTACTTCTAATAAGTAGTACTGGGTCAATTAGAATCAAAAAAGAAAAAAGTATTGATTCCTACCTCACACCATGTACAAAAATTAATTAGAGATAGATTCTAAAATATAAATTGTAAAGCAATACAACTTCTAAAAGAAAACAGAAAATTTTTGATTTTGTACTGGGAAAAGTTTTCTTAAACAGAACACAATCTATTCACCCTTTAGAAAATTAATAAATTAGATTTTATTAAAATTAAGATATTTTAAAAAGACACCATTATGATAGAGAATAGGCAAGCTGTAGACTTAGAGGAAGCCTTGGAGAAAATACATATTTTAAAATATATTTATGTGTGTGTATATATAACATTATTTTATATATATTTATAAATGATTACCTTTCTATTATCTATTATCTATGTATCCAAGAGTTCATACAGAATATATTTTAGAAACTTTCTAAATCAATGAAAAATGAAGAAAAAAACTACTGAATGGAAAACTTGAAAAGACACTTCATGGACTGGTATAACTGAATGCCCCCAATGTAAATGAACATGTTTTCAATATCAGTATTCAATATTATCATTATTATTATTTTTTCTCTCACCTCTTATTTTATTCAGCCAAGTGAAACATCAGTGTGCACTTCACCTACATATTCGGCTACACAAAAAAATTTAATATATGTATAGATATTTTGGCACATGTTTGAGAAAGGATAAAGATATACTTGTGACGTGGTATACCAGTTGAGAAGTACTGTTCTTTTTTTTTTTATATATACTTTAAGTTCTAGGGTACATGTGCACAACATGCAGGTTTGTTACATAGGTATACATGCGCCATGTTGGTGTACTGCACCCATTAACTTGTCATTTACATTAGGCATATCTCTTAATGCTATCCCTCCCCCCTCCCCCCACCCTATGACAGGCCCTGGTGGGTGATGTTCCCCTTCCTGTGTCCAAGTGTTCTCATTGTTCAATTCCCACCTATGAGTGAGAACATGTGGTGTTTGGTTTTTTGTCCTTGCAATAGTTTGCTGAGAATGATGGTTTCCAGCTTCATCCATGTCCCTACAAAGAACATGAACTCATCCTTTTTTATGGCTGCATAGTATTCCATGGTGTATATGTGCCACATTTTCTTAATCCAGTCTATCATTGTTGGACATTTGGGTTGGTTCCAACTCTTTGTTATTGTGAATAGTCCCACAATAAACATATGTGTGCATGTGTCTTTATAGCAGCATGATTTATAATCCTTTGGGTATATACCCAGTAATGGGATGGCAGGGTCAAATGGTATTTCTAGTTCTAGATCCTTGAGGAATTGCCACACTGTCTTCCACAATGGTTGAACTAGTTTACAGTCCCACCAACAGTGTAAAAGTGTTCCTATTTGTCCACATCCTCTCCAGCACCTGTTTTTTGCTGACTTTTTAATGATCGCCATTCTAACTGGTGTGAGATGGTATCTCATTGTGGTTTTGATTTGCATTTCTCTGATGGCCAGTGATGATGAGCATTTTTTCATGTGTCTGTTGGCTGCATAAATGTCTTCTTTTGAGAGGTGTCTGTTCATATCCTTCGCCCACTTGTTGATGGGGTTGTTTGTTTTTTTCTTGTAAATTTGTTTGAGTTCTTTGTAGATTCTGGACATTAGTCCTTTGTCAGACGAGTAGACTGCAAAAATTTTCTCCCGTTCTGTAGGTTGCCTGTTCACTCTGATGGTAGTTTCTTTTGCTGTGCAGAAGCTCTTTAGTTTAATTAGATCCCATTTGTCAATTTTGGCTTTTGTTGCCCTAGCTTTTGGTGTTTTAGACATGAAGTCCTTGCCCATGCCTATGTCCTGAATGGTATTGCCTAGGTTTTCTTCTAGGGTTTTTATGGTTTTAGGTCTAACGTTTAAGTCTTTAATCCATCTTGAATTACTTCTTGTATAAGGTGTAAGGAAGGGATCCAGTTTCAGCTTTCTACATATGGCTAGCCAGATTTCACAGCACCATTTATTAAATGAGGAATCCTTTCCCCATTTCTTGTTTTTGTCAGGTTTGTCAAAGATCAGATGGTTGTAGATGTGTGGTATTATTTCTGAGGGCTCTGTTCTGTTCCATTTGTCTATATCTCTGTTTTGGTACCAGTACCATGATGTTTTGGTTACTGTAGCCTTGTAGTATACTTTGAAGTCAGGTAGCATGATGCCTCTAGCTTTGTTCTTTTGACTTGGGATTGTCTTGGCAATGCAGGCTCTTTTTTGGTTCCATATGAACTTTACAGTAGTTTTTTTCAATTATGTGAAGAAAGTCGTTGGTAGCTTGATGGGGATGGCATCGAATCTATAAATTACTTTGGGCAGTATGGCCATTTTCATGATATTGATTCTTCCTATCCATGAGCATGGAATGTTCTTCCATTTGTTTGTGTCCTCTTTTATTTTGTTGAGCAGTGGTTTGTAGTTCTCCTTGAAGAGGTCCTTCACATCCCTTGTAAATTGGATTCCTAGGTATTTTCTTCTCTTTGAAGCAATTGTGAATGGGAGTTCATTCATGATTTGGCTCTGTGTTTGTCTGTTATTGGTGTATAAGAATGCTTGGGATTTTTGCACATTGATTTTGTATCCTGAGACTTTGCTGAAGTTGCTTATCAGCTTAAGGAGATTTTGGGCTGAGACGATGGGGTTTTCTATATATAAAATCATGTCATCTGCAAACAGGGACAATTTGACTTCCTCTTTTCCTAATTGAATACCATTTATTTCCTTCTCCTGCCTGATTGCCCTGGCCAGAACTTCCAACACTATGTTGAATAGGAGTGGTGAGAGAGGGCATCCCTCTCTCCCAGGGCATCCCTGTCTTGTGACAGTTTTCAAAGGGAATGCTTCCAGTTTTTGCCCATTCAGTATGATATTGGCTGTGGGTTTGTCATAAATAGCTCTTATTATTTTGAGATATGTCCCATCAATACCTAATTCATTGAGAGATTTTAGCATGAAGTGCTGTTGAATTTTGTCGAAGGCCTTTCTGCATCTGTTGAGATAATCATGTGGTTTTTGTCTTTGGTTCTGTTTATATGATGGATTACCTTTATTGATTTGTGTATGTTGAACGAGCCTTGCATCCCAGGGATGAAGCCCGCTTGATCATGGTGGATAAGCTTTTTGATGTGCTGCTGGATTCGGTTTGCCAGAATTTTATTGAGGATTTTTGCATCAATGTTCATCAGGGATATTGATCTAAAATTCTCTTTTCTTGTTGTGTCTCTGTCAGGCTTTGGTATCAGGGTGATGCCGCCCTCATAAAATGAGTTAGAGAGGATTCTCTCTTTTTCTATTCATTGGAATAGTTTCAGAAGGAATGGTACCAGTTCCTCCTTGTACCTCTGGTAGAATTCGGCTGTGAATCCGTCTGGTCCTGGACTTTTTTTGGTTGGTAGGCTCTTAATTATTGCCTCAATTTCAGAGCCTGTTATTTGTCTATTCAGGGATTCAACTTCTTCCTGGTTTAGTCTTGGGGATATGTATGTGTCCAGGAATTTATCCATTTCTTCTAGATTTTCTAGTTTATTTGCATAGAGGTGTTTATAGTATTCTGTGATGGTAGTTTGTATTTCTTTATCATTTTTGATTGCGTCTATTTGATTCTTCCCTCTTTTCTTCTTTATTAGTCTTGCTAGTGGTCTTTCAATTTTGTTGATCTTTTCAGAAAACCAGCTCCTGGATTCATTGATTTTTTGAAGAGTTTTCTGTGTCTCTATCTCCTTCAGCCCTGCTCTGATCTTAGTTATTTCTTGCCTTCTGCTAGCTTTTGAATGTGTTTGCTCTTGCTTCCCTAGTTCTTTTAATTGTGAGGTTAGGGTGTCATTTTAGATCTTTCCTGCTTTCTCTTGTGGGCATTTAGTGCTATAAATGTCCCTCTATACACTGATTTACATGTGTCCCAGAGATTCTGGTATGTGTGCCTTTGTTCTCATTGGTTTCAAAGAACATCTTTATTTCTGCCTTCATTTCGTTATGTAACCAGTAGTCATTCAGGAGCAGGTTGTTCAGTTTCCATGTAGTTGAGAGTTTTGAGTGAGTTTCTTAATCCTGAGTTCTAGATTGATTGCACTGTGGTCTGAGAGACATTTTGTTATAATTTCTGTTCTTTTACATTTCCTGAGGAGTACTTTACTTCCAAGTATGTGGTCCATTTTGGAATAAGTGTGATGTGGTGCTGAGAAGAATATCTATTCTGTTGATTTGGGGTGGAGAATTCTGTAGATGTCTGTTAGGTATGCTTGGTGCAGAGCTGAGTTCAATTCCTGGATATCCTTGTTAACTTTCTGTCTCATTGATCTGTTTAATGTTGACAGTGGGGTTTTAAAGTCTCCCATTATTATTGTGTGGGAGTCTAAGTCTCTTTGTAGGTCTCTAAGGACTTGCTTTATGAATCTGGGTGCTCCTGTATTGGGTGCATATATGTTTAGGATAGTTAGCTCTTCTTGTTGAATTGATCCCTTTACCATTATGTAATGGCCTTCTTTGTCTCTTTTGATCTTTGTTGGTTTAAAGTGTGTTTTATCAGAGACTAGGATTGCAACCCCTGACTTTTTTTTGTTTTCCATTTTCTTGGTAGATCTTCCTCCATCCCTTTATTTTGAGCCTATGTGTGTCTGTGCATGAGAGATGTGTTTCCTGAATACAGCACACTGATGGGTCTTGAATGTTTATCCAATTTGCCAGTCTGTGTGTTTTCATTGAAGTATTTAGCCCATTTACATTTAAAGTTAATATTGTTATGTGTGAATTTGATCCTGTCATTATGATGTTAGCTAGTAATTTTGCTCATTAGTTGATGCAGTTTCTTCCTAGTCTCAATGGTCTTTACAATTTGGCATGATTTTGCAGTCGCTGGTACCGGTTGTTCCTTTCCATGTTTAGTGCTTCCTTCAGGAGCTCTTTTAGGGCAGGCCTGGTGGTGACAAAATCTCTCAGCATTTGCTTGTCTGTAAAGGATTTTATTTCTCTTTTACTTATGAAGCTTGGTTTGGCTGGACATGAAATTCCAGGTTGAAAATTCTTTTCTTTAAGAATGTTGAATATTGGCCCCACTCTCTTCTGGCTTGTAGAGTTTCTGCGGAGAGATCAGCTGTTAGTCTGATGGGCTTCCCTTTGAGGGTAACCCGGCCTTTCTCTCTGGCTGCCCTTAACATTTTTTCCTTCATTTCAACTTTGATGAATCTGACAATTATGTGTCTTGGAGTTGCTCTTCTCGAGGAGTATCTTTGTGGCGTTCTCTGTATTTCCTGAATTTGAATGTTGGCCTGCCTTGCTAGGTTGGGGTTCTCCTGGATAATATCCTGCAGAGTGTTTTCCAACTTGGTTCCATTCTCCCTGTCACTTTCAGGTACACCAATCAGACGTAGATTTGGTCTTTTCACATAGTCCCATATTTCTTGGAGGCTTTGTTCATTTCTTTTTACTCTTTTTTCTCTAAACTTCTCTCCTTGCTTCATTTCATTCATTTGATCTTCAATCAGTGATACTGTTTCTTCCAGTTCATTGAATCGGCTACTGAAGCTTGGGCATTCGTCATGTAGTTCTCGTGCCATGTTTTTCAGCTCCATCAGGTCATTAAGGCCTCTCTACATTGGTTATTCTAGTTAGCCATTCATCTAATCTTTTTTCAAGGGTTTTAGCTTCTTTGCAATGGGTTCAAACTTCCTCCTTTAGCTCAGAGAAATATTATCTTCTGAAGCCTTCCTCTCTCAACTTGTCAAAGTCTTATTCTACATTTAGCTTCGTTCCGTTGCTGGCGAGGAGCTGCGTTCCTTTGGAGGGGGAGAGGCACTCTGATTTTTAGAATTTTCAGCTTTTCTGCTCTGTTTTTTCCCCATCTTTGTGGTTTTATCTACCTTTGGTCTTTGAAGATGGTGACGTACAGATGGGGTTATGGTATGGATGTCCTTTCTTTTTGTTAGTTTTCCTTCTAACAGTCAGGACCCTCAGCTGCAGGTCTGTTGGAGTTTGCTGGAGGTCCACTCCAGACCCTGTTTGCCTGGGTATTAGCAATGGAGGGTGCAGAACAGTGAATATTGCTGAACAGCAAATGCTGCTGCCTGATCATTTCTCTGGAAGCTTCGTCTCAGAGGGGTACCCTGCTGTGTTAGGTTTCAGTCTGCCCCTACTGGAGGCTGCCTCCCAGGTAGGCTACTCGGGGGTCAGGGACCGACTTGAGGGGGCAGTCTGTCCATTCTCAGATCTCAAACTCCGTGCTGGGAGAACCATTACTCACTTCAAAGCTGTCAGACAGGGACATTTAAGTCTGCAGAGGTTTCTGCTGCCTTTTGTTCAGCTATGCCCTGCCCCCAGAGGTGGAGTCTACAGAGGCAGACAGGCCTCCTTGAGATGAGGTGGGCTGCACACAGTTCGAGCTCCCTGGCTACTTTGTTTACCTTCTCAAGCCTCAGCAATGGTGGGTGCCCCTCCCCCAGCCTCGCTGCTGCCTTGCAGATCGATCTCAGACTGCTGTGCTAGCAATGAGTGAGGCTCTGTGGGCGTGGGACCCTCCGAGCCGGGTGGGGGATATAATCTCCTGGTGTGCCATTTGCTAAGACCATTGGGAAATCACAGTAGTAGGGTGGGAGTGACCCGATTTTCCAGGTGCCATCTGTCACCCCTTCTCTTTGCTAGGAAAGGGAATTCCCTGACCCCTTGTGCTTCCCACATGAGGTGATGTCTCACCCTGCTTCGGTTCATGCTTGGTGTGCTGCACTCACTGTCCTGCCCCCACAGTCCAACAAGCCCCAGTGAGATGAACCCAGTACCTCTGTTGGAAATGCAGAAATCACCCGCCTTCTGCGTCGCTCACGCTGGGGGCTGTAGACTGGAGCTATTCCTATTTGGCTATCTTGGAACCACCCTGAGAACTCCAATATTATTATTAATTATAGAAATAGAATAGCTAATGCTATCTATTAGCTTATAATTCTATTTATTACATTTTTGTTGTTGTTTCTAGGTATTTCATTTTCTTTATTAAATCTGATAATTCATTTTCTATTTTTGTGATTCTTGACATTTTTACATTTTTCTTATGTTATTTTTAATGGCAAGAATCATTATGTCATAATTTATGTTTGGACACTTCGATATCTGATGACTATCTTGGTCTTTTTTCCTAGTTCTCACTTACGGTGTGTCTTCTTCCCTTGCCAGCTGTTTTATTCATTTTTATTTACCGTCATTGTCCTTGAAAAATAATGCAAACCTGAGCTGCAAATTTGTGTAGAGTTAGCTCATCAATAAAATGTATCAGGAATATTTCCCAGGGTTCTTTCATCCCTTTGGTATTGATACTGCATTATCTTGACAGTGGGATCATAGGCTCTCATTCAGGTGAGAATGTGGGAGTGTCTTATTTTATATGCCTGCCTTCCTGAGCCTGGATTTTTTACCACTCGGTCTGTGAGTCTATCAGAACCAAAATGCTACAAGTTTGCAACATAAGCAAATGCCTAAGGGGCAAAATAGGCTTTGTATGTAAGTGCTACATTCACCTCTGGATTCCTGTGCTTCCCTGGAAGTTGGCCTAGCCACTTATCTCTGTCTTTTAACTTTTTCCAGAATGTAAAGCCAATTTCCTTAGAATTTTTTTTTTTTTTTTTAATTTTCATTTCCTCCAGGAATTAGGGTCAGAAATGCCTTGCTCCCAGTATTACCAGGAGTGCAGAATCTAAGCGGACTTTTTAATTTTTGTATTTTTAACATGTTTACCTAAAACCATCAAAAGGCTCAAGTTCCAGTTAAGAGTTTATTCAAGTTCAAAGTATGAGGGTAGCCAGCCAAGGAGCAAATCTGCACAAAAGAATGATCAGTGCTCCCTGCATGGGGAAAAATGAAGATTGTTTATACGGGCAAAACAGAGTTGCTAAACAGAATTGCATTTTTCGTACAAAGGATAACATACAGTTACAAGATTTGGTTGGCTATTATTGATTACACTCTAAAGGGTTGCCTGGCATTCTATTGTAAAGAGATAACAATCACAAGGTTCTCTATCTCAATGTCATTTAGTCTAGGTTTGAATAAAGAACAGGGAATTCAGTTAATGGATAACATCTCAACACAAAGGTTAGGGAGCTGTGATCATGCACCGGAGAAGAAAAACCACAGTGTTACATGAGTCAGTTTCCAGGGCTTAACTTTTCCCCTTGGCATAATAAATTCGGAAGGTCCTGACATTTTGTTTTCTTTTTACAAATGTCAAAAACCTTTTCTAATTTGTGTTTTCTCTTTCTGTATAGCCTTATCTTATTATCAAATAGATGCTATGTTAGAAATCTCTGCTGACATTAATTAATATTTTTATTTGATTATCTTACTGGTTTTCTCTATTCCTTTTCTTTCCATGAGGCTGAAATGTGTTGCTCAGTCATCCTAGAACTTCCCTAACATCATTTTTTTTCAAGTTCCTGGAGAGTTAAATGGTCTTTTCATATTTTCCAATGAATAAATAAATTAGTCATTTTAAGTAATTGCCAAATTTTTACTCAGTGGCTGAGATCCTTTCTGCTATGGACATTTCCACAGGATGTAACTGCTGACTACAAGTAGTGAAACAGGGAAAGTTCCCTCACCCCCCTCGCAGGGTGTGTGATGGGGGTGTGGCTCGCTTCTTCAGTGCCCCACTGCTCAAACCTCTAGGGGAGCCTACAGATGGGCAGGCTGTGGGGCTCCAACCCCATGGCAGTGTCTAGGGGTGAATGTTTACAGCTGAAGCCCCAGTGAGCATATGTTACAGGGTGCTCTTTTAGTTTAGCCGTCCTTAGGCATCTTGTGTTAGTCAGCTCAATTAGACCACTGCCTTGTCACAAGGACAGAGGGCTTTCGGTATCTGGGGTGTATCATGAGAATCAGATCACACGTGGGCTTGGAGAATGAGTGCAAAGTTTTACTGTGTGGAAGTAGTTCTCAGCAGATGGGGTAGGAGAAGGGAGATGGTTTTTCCCTGGAGTTGGGCTCCTCAGCGGCCCAGGCTCTCCTCCAACTGCCCCGGCCAAACTCCACCTTGTTCCCCAGTTGATGGCCTGCCAGCATGCCAGCATCCATCGTGTGCTCTTCCACAGGAGTGCTCCCCTTGATGGCTCTCAACATCCAGCTGCTTGTGCCTTCTTCCATGTGTTTCTTTTGATGTCTAGCTGCTTGTGTGTCTGCCTGCTAGTGTCTTGGGGTTTTTATAGGCACAGGATGGGGGCATGGCAGGCCAGGATGGACTTGGGAAATGCAACAGTTGGGTGAAAAGGGAGGTGTGCCTGTTCTCATGTAGGTCTGTGGGCACAAGCTGGGAGTGGATCCCTGGGCCAGGGACCATGCCCTTCCCTTCCCCACACTTCCCGTCCTCCTTGTCTATTATTTAAAGGGACCACACCCTTCCCTTCCCAGAACTTCCCTTCCATGCTTCTCTATCAGTAGGTGGCTGACAGTCGCTAAAAGGCAGGTTGTCATTTAAGTTACATGATGAACAAGTAGCATCTAAGTAAGTGAGAAAGTCTTTAATCCTTCAGTCTAGAGGTCTGTTTCCCTCATGGGTTTCCTGTATTCTCTTATGGAATTCTATTGATTCTACTCCGTAAACATTCTTATTCTCTCCCCTCTTCTACAGTCTCATTGCTGCCAAATGCTTTAGGTTCCTTTTATTTTTAACTTAAATTATTTCAACAGCTTTCTTAATATACCTTCTGGCTTCTAAGCCCTTATCTATAGAAGAAGAGTAAGAGTAATGGATACTTGGAAGAAATGGAAGGACAGACTTAATGATTCTATAACTATGAACCTTTCTAAATCCGTTGGCTCATTTTTAAAACAGGAGATAAGTTTTTTATATTAGTTATACAGACAAAGACTTGTTATTTACTAAAACTTCTTTGCAAATTAAATAATTTGGCCCTATTAGAGATAATCAAAATGTTGTGGACATCAATTTTAAAAAAAACCCTTTTTTATTTTTATTTTTTGTATGAGTTGACTTTTCCTATTAAGACCCTTTAACCATAGTGTGTAGTCACCACCTTGGTGACTTTAGGTTCTGTGTTTTTTGGGTCCTGAGATCTCATTCATTGTAAGGCATACCAGCAATTTAATGACAACTTCTCAGGAAATAAAAAAAGAAAACCATATCCTCACACTAACTATATACATAGATTGTAAGAAATATTTCAGAGCCAGAAACATTAAAATGAGAAATGTGTAAATACTAAAAAAGGAAATATGGTGGTTAGAGAAACAGTAGTCATAGTATTTCATATCAGCTGTAGGGAGGTAACAGAGTTCTCTATGGTGTTGATTTCTCCCATTTAGAAAAGCAAATTGAGGCTCAGTGGAGATCAGCAATTTGGCTAGGCTGTACAAATTGTGAAAACAGCAGAGAAATGTGTGTCACTGTGATTTGCACTTGCAGGCTCTTTTTGGTACACTGAACTGCCTTTGTAGGTCGAAAAGCGATCACTACTTAATCCCAATAGAGGCACTGAATACCATTCTCTTACTTTACCAAAAGACAATTTGGCTTACTTAAAAATGTAGTAAAACAAATATGTTCATCACCATAGTAATGATATCACTGTTCCTAGGAAGTAAAAAGAATTCCAGCTTACCTTTGTAAGCCCAAAATAACATTCTAAGGCACCCCAACCAGTGAATGGACTTCCTCCTCAGCCAGGGCACTCTTAAAATATAACCTCAAAGACTGGCTCAGGCCTTGATGTGGCAAGCCAGGTCTCACTAACAGTTGAACAGGCAGGCCTCCATGGCAACTCTTTCAGCACTGACTAACTGGTTAAGTTAAATATTAAAAGCTGATAGAGCCAGTGCCCTTCTACAAAGGCTGGAATGTAACAAAAGCCCACCAAGAGTTTTGCCTAGGCCTTTCCTGGGCCTTGAAGCATGACAAGATAACAGAGAAAATCATAACAGGATCAGTTTAGGATTAAACAAGTTTTATTGGGGGTCTTGAGGAACTCTCCAGACCACCACAAACAAGTTTTACTGGGGTCTAAAGGAACTCCCCAACATCCACGATTTAGCAGGAGACAAGATAAGGGTAATCACCCAGCTATCTGGATGCATCTAGATTGAGCAAATTTACTGAGCCTCCAGAGGAAGGTCTTCAGGACTCAGACCTTAGTTAGAGATCGGAAGAAGTTAATCACTTATGTCCTTAGATGAATGCACGCTTACATGGAGACATAAAACTTACAAGGTAGATAAGCGGTGGAAAACTTTGTAATTTTGAGTTGGTCTTGCAATATTTCCCCGGACTTCTCCCTGTACCCAGTTATAGAAGTAAACTCTCTTCTTTCCCATTTCATCTGCATCTCGTTATTGGGCCATGAGAATAAGCAGCCCAACCCTCGGTTCAGTCTGGGAACAATGATGGGAAATGGGGATCAGGCATCCTTGTTATTATCACTCTGGCATTAATATCAACACAGAACTTCAGTCTAATAAGACGCATTTGCAATCTATTTTATCTGAAGCCTGCTACCTGAAGACTTCCTCTGCACAATAAGAACTTTGGGCTCCACAATCTTCTTAAGCCAGACGTTTCCTTTCTACAGATCCCAGGCCTTCAGACAAACTCAACCAATCATCAGCTAGAAAATTTAAAAATCTACCTATACCCTGGAATCACCCCCCACTGCAAGTTGTCCTGCCTTTCTGAACCAAACCAATGTATTTCTTAAGTGTATTTGATTGAAGTATCATGTCTCCCTAAACTGTATAAAACCAAGTTGCACCCCAACCACCTTGGGCACATTTTCTCAGGACCTGAGGGCTGTGTCACAGCCATGGTCAGTCATATGTGGCTCAGAATAAATCTCTTCAAATATTTTACAGGGTTTGACTCTTTTCATTGACATCATCATAGAGTAGTGACTAGCAAAGTCGGCTGGGGAGTAGATAGTCTTGGGTGCAATTCAGCCTCTGTTATTTAATAGCTTGGCACGTATTCCAGCCCTGTTAACTTCAACTTTCTCATCTTTGAGGCTGAAATAATAAATAAAACTATTATCTGTAATGAGAATTAGACAATGTGGGTAAATTTTTAAATGTCAGCTTATGTCATACTAATGGAAAACCTTTTTCCAAGTCTTTAGCCTCATTGCCTTGTACACCTGTTTAACTGGCTCCTAAATAAATGTTTTCCTTTCTCTTTAGAAACAGAGTTTCACATTGAACGTGTCCCCTTTCCTCTTCTTCCCCTTCTCCCTTCCTCTCTCTTTTTCCCTCCCCCCTTCCTTCCTTCCTACCTTCCTTCCTTCCATCCTTCTTTCCTTCTTTTTTTTTTTTTTTTGAGACGGAGTCTCGCTCTGTCGCCCAGGCTGGAGTGCAGTGGCGCGATCTCGGCTCACTGCAAGCTCCGCCTCCCGGGTTCACGCCATTCTCCTGCCTCAGCCTCCCGAGTAGCTGGGACTACAGGCGCCCGCTACCACGCCCGGCTAATTTTTTGTATTTTTAGTAGAGACGGGGTTTCACTGTGTTAGCCAGGATGGTCTCGATCTCCTGACCTCGTGATCCGCCCGCCTCGGCCTCCCAAAGTGCTGGGATTACAGGCGTGAGCCACCGCGCCCGGCCCCCTTCTTTCCTTCTTTTCCTTCTTTCTTTCTTTCTCAGAAGGCAAGAAACAAGAAAGAAAATCTGAGAAATCCTAGCAGAGAAGGGATTTCATGTGGCAGATGCATACAATCTTCATCTCTAGTACCTTAAAGACAAAATAAAACCATGATGTCCAGCTAGCTGATTCAATTATTGAGAATTTAAATATCTGCAGTATTAATTAATACACAAAAATAGATTATTGCATGCTTAGATTCTCAGAGAAATAGTCCCTCTAAGTTAGACACATTTAGAAGGAGATGATACTCAGGAGTTTGGTATAATGTATAGATAAAAAGTTTGAAGATTTTTAGATCAAAGTTGGTTTCTAGGTGGTGCTCAAATAATGCTTAGAGTCCCTTCACAGGTTTTAATAAACCCTTCCCTAGTCAAGGCAGAGGCCACTTCTCTAGGACATAACCTTTCATCTACTCTTTTTTCTTCATTGATATGAAACTGCCTTCGCAAAATTAATGAGAAAATCTAGCCAATTCTCATCATGTCTTTAGCCCTCCAACTGCCTTTGATTATTCCTGGGCTAGCACTGGGAGACATTTAGTTTACAGTTTAAATGATAATACCCAAAACTCAACTGCCTTTGTAAAGCTAATGAGAAGCCACCAGGCTAGGAGAAGGAGAGAAGCCTGAACCCTGCTAAGGCACAGACATAAACAATTGTCAGGCATTATTCCAGAGGTTTTAAGACAGGCATCTGTCTTCTCCGGTTGCTACTGCAAATAACATCACTATTGTAGAACCTAGGATTTGCATTTTGAGATATCTTTGCAGGTTTTTTGCATGTCAGACACCTACTGCCTGACCAGGATCCACCAATGATGGTTCCACCTGTACCCACCTACTGTTCCTGTGGTTCCACCCAGAAGTGATTCAGCCTGCAGGAGGATCATTTCCAACACCCCTATGATTGCAACCCCCCAACCAATCAGCAGCCAACCCCACCTCTTCCCGGAGACTACCTTTGAAAAACCTTAGCCCCTGAATTCTTGGAAAGACTGATTTGAGTAATGATAAAACTCCAGTCTCTCATTCTGCTGGCTCTGGATGAATTAAACTATTTCTCCATTGCAATCTCCCTGCCTTGACATATCAGCTCTATCTGGGCAGCAGGAAAGAAGAAACCATTGGGTGGTTACAGATATCCTTAGTTTTACCCTTAAATCCTTGTTTAAAGAAGCTGGAAGGTTTTTTTACAGTATCCAATGTTACTCCCAGGAGTCTTTTATTTGTTTATTTATTTATTTTAAATGAATAGAGGGATTGGGTAGAGTAAAAGTGGCCCTTGGTGGTTTAGAAGCCACATCATATGTATTTGATTTTGTACTTTATTTTAATAACTTAAATCAATAAGAGACCTTGGAAAAATTGTTTAACTTGCCAGATTTCAAGTTGTTCAACTTTAAAACGGTACAGTTTACAAGGTGGTTTTCAAAGCCTTTTGTAGCATACCAAAGGAGGAACTCTAGAGATGGAGAGTTTCCCCACTCTTCAAATGTTTCTGAAGGTGTATGCTGGGCAGAGTATTTAGATATTTCATATGTTCTTCAGTGAGGAAGTAAAACCATGTACTAAGGTGATTCTTTGAACCTAGTTTTCTGAGGTACACAGATATATTAACTGAATCATGATTTTTTAATGGCAGTTTAAGGACATAAGTGATATGTGCCAAAATGTAAATCATGAATTTTTCACTTAGTAAAGTTATAAGAATAAAAGATTCTAAAAGTCTATATAACATTTAAATGAACAAGGAACTGGAAAGGGCAAACTGCGCATTTATGAATGCTGATTTATGCTTCTAGTGAGCATAGTTAGGGTGAATTTTTGAAACAAATATAAATCATATGTAGCCTCTTCTAGTGCTCTGGGATTCCAGAAAGTGAATTGCTCACAAACAATCCATAAAAATAGTTTTTTCTTTTGGCTATGTAAAAAAAAAGAGCATAATAATATCAAACATCCATATTTTATGTATAAAGTTGACAGAATTAGTCTTTAAAATAACAATCCAATGATGTAGACAACTTATTGTAAAATAACTGGTGGGTGTTTGCAGATATTTAGTGTCTCACTTTAACTCACACAGGCAGTAGGTGATAGAGGTCAGAAGCCATCACAGCTCTTCTGATTCCCAGACAAATCCTATTTCCATATGAAATGCTCCATTTGACCCTTGGGGACCACCCTTTTTTTTTTTTTCCACTGTAGGTCATCTTTTGTTATTTTTTTCTAAAGTTTCTTCTCACTGGTGCTCCAAAGTGTTTATTGCTTGGCCATAGACTAAAGTAGATGGTTACTGCTAGACAGTCCAGGGATCCTGACTTGGAGATAATTGTGCTAGTTATGTTTATGAAAGAAAAATGTTTTCGTAACACTGGTTAAAGATAGTAAGAAAGATTGTATTCCAAAGGAGATACTGCAATGGGGCTTTTGCAGTAGGGGGGACAGTTTGGGCCCAATTCCAAATATAATAAGGACAAGCAGGAATTTATAGATGAGAAGTAGGGTAGGAGTCAGTGGATGAAAAATTATTAAGGGGAAACATCAGGGGAGAGGGGAATTCTGGATAAACCAATCTGGCAGAATTCTTGCTGATTACAGGCCAGGTTGACAAAATATTGAGGGTAGAGAATGAGCAATTTGATCAGATATTGTGGGTAAGTATTTTCCCTAAACTAGGCCATCAGGATTCTTACTAAAACTGGAGCAACCAGGCCAAGGACAGCGTCAAGGTCAAGGCCTAGTTGAAAAGAGGTCTCAAAAGAGCCTGGCTCAGGTTTGGTCAAGGAGAGTATTTTTGTTGGTTTCTTTCATTCCATTGGTACAAAGAGAACCATCTGTTTCTTGCTGCACTCCTAATGTGGCTGTCTTTTATCATCTCCACGACTGAAAAGATGGGAAAGCCAACAGACAAATATACTAATCTCACTTTGAACAAACAATCTAAGATGTGCTGAGAAAAAAAGTCACCGCTTCTCTCAGTAGTTTGTGGAACGTTTCTTCCTTGGATAACTTTTTAGAGCTGTTCCAGGAATAGCGCAGCTACTATGGGCCACAAGAGCTGAAATATCCAGAAATTCCTGTGTTGCTGGTGAAGCTTCATCTGTTCACCTTCCATTTCATATTAGTTTTAAAGCATACTTGATGCTTGTGCAAGAAAAATATCAGTCTTTGTTTGCTTTTACTCAGTTTTACCAAAGATTAAAGAGGGAGAAGAGGGGTCTGCTCTTCATATATTTCAAGTTGTAGGCATAAGATTGTGTTTCTAGTTCAACTGTATTTGGCTATAGATCCTAGTGAATTGTTGTTTTTTTTGTTTTGTTTTGTTTTACTCCACACTATATAATATTTTCATTGCTCACTCATGTCTGGAATAGGTTCTCTCTCTCTCTCCTATGTTATCCAGGATGGCTCAAGCTATCACCAACTCTCCCTGAGAATCACAGCTGGATGGGAGTTACAGCTCATTAGGCCTAAGTAATGTACTTGCTTGAGTGAAACCCAAATTGTTTGGGATTAGGTGTGGGGATCCTTTGTGTGCTTCTCGAACTATTCTCACTGATGCTGAAACGTTGTCATTAGACAAAGTAAGATGCATCTTTACTTTGGTACTTCATTGTGAATTCACTTAACACTTACCTATTTACAGAGGTAAGGAAAGATTTCCTTTTACATTACTTCTTTCAAAATTGACCAATATTAAACTTCACCAAACATTCAAAAATTTTAACTTTTAATCCTGAAAGGTCTAGGAACTTTTGTGCTTTTGGGAAATCTGGTGGCAAGTCTTGTTGAGAACTGATAAACTTTTTCACTCTAGATTTAGTGTATATGCTATATACAGGTGCTGACTTCTTTATCTAGACTTATCTACCCACTGACTGAGTAGACTCAAGTTTGGTGTGGTAACACCGTTAAAAAACATGACAGTAGTTTGTTTGTTTGCTTGTTTGTTTATTTATTTATTGTGGAGACAGGCATCTCACTTTGTTGCCCAGGCTGATTTTGAACTCCTGGCTTCAAGGGATCTTCCTGCCCTGGCCTCCCAAAGTGCTGGGATTACAGGCCAGAGCCACTGTACTTAGCCTATGACAGTAGTTTAAATGAGAGACAATAGTAGCTTAGACCTGGAAGGTGCAGATGGAGATGAAGAGAGGTAGATTGGAGAGCTATTGAAAACTCCAGGAACAGAAAACCAAATACTGCATGTTCTCACTTATAAGTGGGAGCTAAATGATAAAAACACCTGGGCACATAGAGGGCAACAACATACAGTGTGTCCTATCAGAGGGTGGAGGGTGGGAGGAGGGAGAAGATCAGGAAAAATAACTAGTGGATACAAGGCTTAATACCTGGGTGATGAAATAATCTGTACAACAAACCCTCATGACACACATTTACCTATGTAACAAACCTGCACATCCTGCACATGTACCCCTGAACTTCAAATAAAAGTTAAAAAAAGAAAGAAAAATCCAACTGTAAACCCATGCAAATATACAAAGACCTTTCTTTCATTCTGATTGTGAAAATATTACATGTCCTTGATACCTTAATGAAGAACTTGGAAAAATGTTAGAAGTGAAAGACTAAGTTAGAAATTATAAAATCTTAACCCAAGTTATTGTTCAAAGCCATCAGATTTTAACATTCTCTTATGTCTATAGAGATTGGGTGGGTGGACACTACCGAAACACCAGGGGTTCCATCTAGGTCCTGCAGCTCTGCACAGAAAGCCAGTCATTGAGACAATGATTATTGCCAAGGGAAAAGGCTTTAATCAGGTGCTGCAGCAGAGGAGATGGGAGCTCAGTCTCAAATCCATCTGCCTGAGTAAAATTAGTGGTTTATATAGCTGGGAGGAAATGTAAAAGTGTGTAAGAAAACAGGAACTAGGGAGGGGCAAGGAGGCATCTGGTGCTGTGATCTGGTGAGTTTCAGTTCTTTGATACTTCTTTGAGAGGCCTGAAGGTCCTCTCCTGAGGAAAAAAAACTCAGATAAAACAAATCAAGTCTCAAGCTTTAACAACAGAAGGGTCAATTTCTATGTTTATCCCAAAACAACTGTCTATGCAACTATTGGGCAGGTTTCAGACACACACTTGCACTTGAATGTATGCTGAAAAGGCCAAAGACCCCCTTTCTCTTAATACTTTATTGGGAAGATGACATGTTAGGGGAAGCTACTTTGTGATGATGATTTAGGAATTGCCAGATTTTGGGAGAGTGGTTGTAAATTCTTGTGAGTTTTGCCTTCATATAAGCAAGTTCAAAGAAGTTTATGTAATGTGTCTTCCTTACACCTGTGTGTTTGTTTATATGTGTATGTCTGTGTGTTTTGAGAGCTACAGAGTTCAGTTAACATTTCATTTAGGCACTTCTATTACTAGTTTCTGAGGTCTCAGTTAATTTTGTAGCTATTTGGCAGGGGTTGGGGCTGAGCTGAACATGGTTACTGAGAGCTTTTCCTCTGACAGTGGGAATTTCTACAAGGAAAGAGAGCCATGGACCTTTACAACTTTAAAAGAAACCTGTTAATATTTCTTTGCCTCCGCAACTTTATACTCTTTCATGATTATAAAAGGTACCCATTCATATCTTGTAATACTACTTATTTAATGTCTGATTTGTCTCATATTCATTTAATATTTTTGGTTAGTGTTTAAATTTTTGTTTGTTCTTGTGCCATAATATTTAAAGTATGTCTTTTCTAGCACCTAGTTGTTGTTGTTTTGTTAATCCTTTCTGGTAATCTTCATGATTAGTTAGACTGTACCACTTATTTTTAATGTAAATTACTGATATATCTGAGTTCAAGTAGAACTTGAACTACTTTGAGTTGAAGTTGACTACCTTGCTGTAAGTTTTTCTTGTCCCATCCATTCTTTGTTCGTTTCTTCCTTTCTTTTATGTTAGTCAAGTATTTTAAAATTATTTTATTTTTTCCTTTAATAGCTTTAAAGTATTTTTAAAATCATGCTTATAAGAGTTATTCTAGAGACTGCAATATAATACTTTAATTTGTTACAGTCAACTTCAAATTATTACTATTATCAGTTTACAAGACTGGAAGAAACTTATAAAAGTTTAACTCTGTTTAGCCTCTCCCATCGTTTTTACCATTGTTTTAATGTGTTATTCATCTCAAATTTTATAACTCCCTCCAAATATTATTATTATTATTTTAAACAGGTAGAGATCATTTTGTATTTACATTTTTTATATTTTACATTTATACCTTTTTATTTTTATATTTACCTTCTTAAAAATTTTATCATGGAACTTGCTGAAGTTCCATGGTTTATTTTATTTTGTTATGAAAACTTCCTTTAGCAGTCTCATGGCACTCCTGCCCAAGACATATATAAGAATGTTCAACTTCTTTGGGTCTTTTTTTTTTTTTGTCTTTATTTTTTCTTACCATCTTTGTGGAGAAATATGATACTTATAACAAACTGTATCAATTTAAATTGCACAATTTAGTTGGTTTTGACAGTTATGTAAAACTACAAAACCACCATCACAACCAAGATATGGAATGTTTCTCTCAAGCCCTGAACCATTTTTTATGCCCTTTGTAATGATCCCAAACTCTACCCTCACCCATAGGCAAGCACTGATCCACGTTTTGTCACTATAGATTAGTTTGCGTTTCATGGAAATGGAATCCTACAATATATATATTTATCTGCTTTCCTTCACTAAGCATAAAAAATTCAGATTCTGTTATGATGCTTCATGCATCAGTAGTAGTTTCTTGTTATTTCTAAGTAGCATTCTATCGTATGGCTCTACCACATTTTATTTATACATTTCCCAGTTGATGGACATTTGGGTAGTTCCTAATTTTTGGCTTTTATGAGTAAAACTGAACATTTTTTACAAGTCTTTGGGTTGACATATGTTTTCATTTCTCATATGTATTCATTAAATACATAGGAATGGAATTGTTGAGTCATATGTTAGGTATATATTTAACTTTTTCAGAAATTGCCAAACCATTTGTAAAGTGTTTGTACAATTCTATGTAACTATCAGCCATGCATAAGAATTCTAGTTAGTTGGTCTGTAGCTTTACAAAAGTATAATTTTTTTTAATCTTTACAGATTTTCTTACTTATGTGGTGATACCTCATGGTGGTTTAAGTTTGCATTTTCTTACAGATTAATAATGATGAACATATTTATGTGTGCTATTTGGCTACATTTTTTACATATTCTTTGTTCTTTTTATGTTTGTGGGTACATAGTGTCTATATTTATGGGGTGCATGAGATGTTTTGATACAGGCATGCAATATGAAACAAGCACTTCATGAAGAATGGGGTATCCATCACCTCAAGCATTTATCCATTGTGTTGCAAACAATCCCATTACACTTTTTAAGTTAGTTTAAAATGTACAGTGAAGATATTATTGACTATAGTCACCTTGTTGTGCTATCAAATAGTAGGCCTTATTCATTCTTTCTAACTATATTTTGTACCCATTAACCATCCCTGTTTATATATATTATTTTGTGAAATCTCTGTTTAAATATTCATTTGAAAAATTATGTTCTTTATTCAATGTTTGTATTGTAAATCTGGAAAATATGCCTTACCTTTATGTTTTCTTTTGTGGAATTTGTTTTGTTTTTTTGTTGGCATCTTTTGAAAAGTAGCAGTTCTTAATTTTTATAAAATCCATTGTATTATTATTTTCTCTTTATATTTAATGATTTCAATGTTCTAAATACAGGTTACAAATATCTTTGTGTTTTCTTACAAGAATTTTATCTTTTTAGCTTTTACATTTAGGTCATTAAATTTCAACTTAATTTTTCACTGTGGTATTAAGTTATGTTGATGTTGTTTTGTGCTGTACAGATATCCAGTTGTTCCAGCACAATGTTTTTGAAATTTTGTTGTGTGCATTTCCCAGCTTTGTTTTTCTTTTTAAAATTGTTTTGAGTATTCTATATTTTACAGAATTCCCTATATATTTTAGAATCAGCTTGTTAGTGTTTGCAACAATACCTTCCATATTTTGATGGTGAATTGCACAGTTTAGGTATTGAATGCCCTTTAATTTTTTCAAAGGTTTTATATGTTTTTATAAATATTTAAAAAGTTTATTTTCCAATTGTTTGCTACTTATTTATAAAATACTATTGATTTTTGTACATTAAGCATGCATGCTGTCACTTCACTAACTTCTCTTTTCAATTTTCGTAGTGTTTTGTAGAGGCTGAGGATTTTCTGTGTAAAAATGATGTTCTGTGCAAGTAGAGACAGTTGTAATTCTTTGTGATCATTGTTGTGTTTATTTTACCTTTATGGTTATATTGTATTGGATAGAGCTACTCTACTTTCTTTTAGCGATGTTTTGTATTTCTTAGTATTTAGCTATTGCATATATATTGTTAATTTTTTCTAAGTATTTTGTGTTAATATAATCGTTTTGGGTTACTGTAAATATTTTAACATGTTATTTTTCCATTGTTTGCAACCATTGTTCACTCTATTTTGTTCCATTAATCTATATGTCTATTCTTTTGCCAATATTGCATGGTCTTGATTACTACAGCTTTAAAATAAATATTGAAATCTGTACTGCAGATCCTCTAACTTTTTACTTTTCAGTATTGTGTTACTCATTCTAGGAACTTTGCCTTTCCAAATAAGCTTTAGAATAATTGTAAAGATATCTACAAAATAGCTTTCTGGCATTTTAACTGGGATTGCGTTGAATCTGAAGATCAAATTGGGAAGAATTCACATAAAAATATCGAGTCTTCCAATCCATAAACATAAAGTATCTCTCATTTATTTAGATCTCCTTTTATTTACCTCATCACCGTTTTGTAATTTTCAACATGTGAGTCTTATACATAGTATTAGATTTATACCTCACTATTTCATTTTGCTGTGTTATAATGAATGAGATCATTTTTTCAATTTCAAATTCCAATTGTTCACTTGGAAAACAATAGGTGTTTGTATATTAATCCCATAATTTGTGACCTTGCTATACTCCGTAGTTACAGGAATTTTTTTTCTCAACTCTTTAAAAATTTCTATATAGACAATTGGGTCACCTATGAAGAAAATCAGTTGTATTTCTTCCCTTCAATCTTTGTATCTTTTACTTTACTTGTGTAGTTGCACTAGCTATGACTTCTAATAGGATGATAAATAGGCCTAGTGAAAGAGGACATCCTTAACTATTTCCAGTCTTAGAGGAAAAGCATTCATTTTCTCATCATTAAATATGATGGTAATTGTGGTTATTTTGTGAATGCCTTTTATTAACTTAAGAAATTTTGTGTCTATTCCTAGTTTGCTAAGAGTTTTTATTATGAATATGTGTTGTATTTCTGTGTTAATTGCGATATCATATTATTTTTCTTAGTCTGTTCATGCGGCAGATTACACTGATTGATACTGAATGTTAAACCACACTTAACGTGCCTGAAGGACATCCCATTTCATCATCATGATTACTTTTTTGTACTTTGCTTATTTGATTTGCTAATATTTTGTTGAGGTGAAAGGGGGCATGATTGTCTTGTTCCTGATCTTAGGGGAAATCTTCAGTTTTTTACCACTAAGTATGCTGTTAGCAGTGAGTTATTCATAAATGCCCTTTATCCTGTTGAGGAAGTTCTCTTCTAGTCCTAATTTTCTGAGATTTTTGTTTGTTTTTTATCTTGAAAGGTAATGGATTTTGCCAAATGTTTTCTCTGCATGAACTGAGATGATAATTTTTTTCTTCATTCTATTAATGTGGTGTATTACATTGATTTTCTTATGTTGAACTGACATTTCATTCCTGGGAAAAATTTCAGTTGGGCATATTGGTCATCCTTTATAATATGGTGTTGTAATAGATTTGCCAGTATTTTGTTGAAGAATTTTGCATTTGTATTCATAAGACTTATTATTCTATAATTTTCTTTTCATGTGATATCTTAATCTGGCTTGGTATCAGGGCAGTGTTGGCTATGTAGAATAAGGTAAATGTTCCCACCTATAATACTTGTTAGAAGAGCTTGAGAATAATTAATATTAATTATTTAAATGTTTGGTAGAATTCACCAGTTGAAGCCTTCTGGCCCTGGATGTTTTGCGTGGGGAGAAGTTTTATTTCATTTATTTTATTTTTTTTTTTGAGACAGAGTCTCACTCTGTCACCCAGGCTGGAGTGCAGTGGTGCAATCTTGGCTCACTGCAAGCTCTGCCTCCTGGGTTCACACCATTCTCCTGCCTCAGCCTCCCGAGTAGCTGGGACTACAGGCACCTGCCACAACGCCCGGCTAATTTTTCTATTTTTTAGTAGAGACAGGGTTTCACCGTGTTAGCCAGGATGGCCTTGATCTCCTGACTTCATGATCTGCCCACCTCGGCCTCCCAAAGTGCTGGGATTACAGGCGTGAGCCACCGCGCCCAGTGGGAGAAGTTTTATTACCGATTCAATATCTTTACTTGTTATAGGACTGTTCAGACTTTCCATTTTTGTGTGTGTCAGTTTTGGTAATCCGTATGTTTCCAAAAATTTTTCTTTCTTATCTAAGTTATGTAATTTCTTGACATGGTATTTTGATATGTTGTATTTTCATTTTCATTAATCTATATGTTATTTTCTAATTTATTGTGTGATTTCTACATATTTTCTATTATCTCTTGCTATAGTTGCTTCAATTTTAATTCCCACTTATTTGTGAATTTTCCAGTTTTTCTTCTGTTATTGATTTCTAGCTTTACACAATTGTACCCAAAGAAGATATTTTGTATGATTTCAATCTTTTTAATGTGAAATAAGCACATCATGAAGAATGGGATATTCATCACCTCAACCATGTATCCATTGTGTTGCAAATAATCCAATTACACTTTTTAAGTTAATTTAAAATGTACAGTTAAGATATTACTGACTATAGTCACCCTGTTGTCCTATCAAATAGTAGGTCTAATTCATTCTTTCTATTTTTTGTACCCATTAACAATCGGCATTTATATATATTATTTTGTGAAATTTCTGGTTTGATTAATGCCCTCAGGGAAAAATCCAGGGTAAATACCTGTGTCAAAAATCATAAGCCTACTTTGGTTGAATACAGCATCTGTAAAGAGTTGCTTTTTATATTTTGTCAACTTGTTATAGTTGTTTATGACAGTAATGTAATTCTGATAATAGCTATCCTGTTATGACCAGAACAAAACATTACCCTGAAATTGTATTCCAATATAAAATTTTTAATGAGCATTTCATCTCGTTGACATGTCTTTCTATATTTTGGTTGCTTCAAACTTTTAAATATTTTAAATAATTATCTGTATAAATGTATTTATATGTCTATAATATTTATTAAAATAACATTTGTGTTATCAAAGCCCATACATATTTTTAGATTTGTATGTATTTTGCAACATTGTTATTCTGTTGTTTATTTTTTATTGTGATAAAAAACATATAAAATTGACCATGCAATTCATGTGTAAGCATGCGATTTAGTAATGTTAGGTATAATATTTGTATAGTGGTGCAACCAATTTCCACAATTTTTAATCTTAAAGATGAAATTGAAATTCTATACTCATTAAACAACTCATAATTTTCCCTTCCCATAAGCCTCTGGCAATCACTATTCTACTTTCTGTTTCTGTGAATCTAAGTACTTCATATAAGTGGAATCATTTGTTTTTGTCTTCTTGTGATTGGCTTACTTTACTTAGTATAATGTCCTAAGACTTCAACCATGTTATAATATGTCAGAATTCCCTTCCTTTTAAAGATTGAATATTATACTATTTTACATATAGACCACATTTTGTTTATCCATTCATCCACTCATGGACACTTGGGTGCCTTCTGCTTATTGGCTATTGTGGATAACGCTGCTATGAGCATGGGTGTGCAAACATCTTGTGAGATTGTTCTTTAACTTCTTTTGGATATATATCCAGAAGTGGAATTGCTGGTCATGTGGTAGTTGCATTTTTAATTTCTTGATAAACAAACATACTGTTTTTCATGGCTGCTGTACCATTTTAAATTCCCAACAACAGTGCACAAATGATCCAATTTCTCCACATCCTTGACAACACTTGTTATTTTCTGCTTTTTTTCTTTGCTAATAGCCTTTTTACTGGATGTGAAGTGATATCTTGTGGCTTTGATTTGAATTTCCCTAAAGATTAGTGATACTGAGCATCTTCTCATATGCTTGTCTTGTTTTCTTTTTGCAAACCAATCCATTTTTCTATATGTGTGCTTCTTTTCCTTTACACTTATCAATGCTGGTGATTGTCCTTACAATTACCACTGTTCTTATAATTTATATTGACTTAGTTAATATGACGCAATGTATTTTACTATAAAAATGACTTCTCTTTACTGGTAAGGTTGAACAAAATTATGTTTTTTCATCATTTTAGAATCATTTGGCTTTGTATATACTTGCAGTTTTTCTTTTGATTAACCATTTTTTATTAATGTTGAATTTTCCATTTATATTTATCAAGTACTTATTTGCCATTTCCAAAAGTTTTAGTTTATTTATATAGAGATATTTTCAGGGTCTAAACTGTATGGATCTATTGTTTTATAAGAGCTTGATTTCTTTAACATTTTCCTTATTTTTTTGTTTTTATTCCCAAAATAGATAAATCTTCACCAAAATATTACTTTACTCTGAAAAGGTTACCCATATATTTTTCTCTTTTTTGTTGTTTTATAACCCTTAGAAAGATATGCCCAGTCATCAAACAGACAAACTTTCACCAAAACATGACTTCACTGTTCAGGGGTCACACGTGCTTTTCTTAAAAATCATTCATATTTCTGTGTTTTTTCTTATGCTTTGCTTACATTTATTTTCCAATTTTATATAATATATAGTCATTACTTAAATTTTCAATGAGTGATGATATAGTAATTTTAATATATACATTTTGCAATGAAAACTATTGTCTCAATAGAAAAATAAACATTCACAAAAGTAACAATAAAATAGAAAAAATTACACAATAGTTTGACTCTTCAAAAGTATAAATTAAAATAAAAACATACCTATATCTCATAGATTAAAAAATTTAAAAGAATGTTAATATCATATGTTGTGTTGATTGTATACCAGAAGTATTAAAAGCAGATTAACTTGGTAAATTCTTTTGGGTTAAAATATAACAACATGCATAAAGGTTTTTAAAATGTGAAAACTCTTTGGAAAATCAATTATGATTTTAGAAATTTTCTGTGAAAACGTAAAAATGGATTTTTAAATAATGTATTTACAAATACATTAAATACAGATTTTATTACATAGTATTTTAAGACTGGAAACAACATTGATGTCAAAAATTTGAGAAATTCAGCACTTTATGATGTATTGATACGATGAGTTATGTAGTATTGATAATAACAATGCCTATTTTGAATCCACCTGAAAAGCACTTTTGTTATTTTCTTTACAAAGAAAATATATGTACAAAATATTTGTACAGTGAAATTCCACATATGTGTGTATGCATCTGGAAGTATGTATGTATAAATATGAATAATCCTTGTTTCAGAGTGGTGGCATTTTAGATGATTTTATTTCATTTTTTATATTAGTTTTATTTTCTAACTTTTATAGTAATCATACCTTAAATCCTTTTATTTTATTTATTTATTTTAATTTTTTTGAGACGGAGTCCTACTCTGTCCCCCAGGCTGGAGTGCGGTGGCACGATCTCACGTCATTGCAACCCCTGCCTCCTGAGGCAGAAGCGATTCTCCTGCCTCTGCCTCCCAAGTAGCTGGGATTACAGGCATATGTCACCATACTTGGCTAATTTTCTATTTTTATATAGTAGAGATGGGGTTTCACCATGTTGGCCAGGCTGGTCTTGAACTCCTGACCTCAGGTGATCCACCCGCCTCGGCCTCTCAAAATGCTGGGATTACAGGCGTGAACCACCATGCCCGGCCTAAATCCTTTTATTTCATAAGTTATTAAATAATTTAAAGAAACTGACAATTCCAATTACCTAGCCATATGTGTGTGAAAGAAAGACAGGAAGAGAGTGAGACAGAGGAGGGTTTTCTATATAAATTTGACTCCTGATCTGGTTGATTTTTTTTCTATTTCAATATGCCTTCCTTTCCATACCTGATGTGAATATTTTCATCAGTGCCAATGACTTTTGCTGATGAAAACTTACAGGTTACTTCAGATAACTTCTTGTGTTATGAAAGGGGAATTCTCTTCTTCACTGTGGCCACCATGAAGATATGTAGTCAGCAGCCTTAAACCAAAGTCACAATAACAAGGAAGCAAGTCATTGCTGCACATTTTCACACCCTGACCATAAAATACCATTGGAAAGTCTTAGTAATTTCTCTGCAAATGCAAATCCTTCATTTATCATTGCTCCATAGAAACGATGTTAAGAAGTTAGCACATTCGTTGTTTTATATCCCCTATTTTTTATGATCATTTTTCCTTTCACTGCAGAAAAAATTTTTATATGAGCTACTGAAATGCTACTTTGTTTTCTTATCTTCCCGTTTCTCAGCTTTACTGTGTCCATACACTCTTCATTCATCTTTATTAGATCCGAAAAAGGCTGAAAAAACCTGTCTAGTGTGAACATTCTTGTCAATTATTTAAGGCAGGAAAGAGCTCTCTAAGATGGGAAAGCCTATAGAATTGTTCTGGTTTCTTTTTCTTATGTACAGGGTCAATATTTGCTCTCCGACCTAATAATTTGAAACTTAGATTTTCTTGAAAACTCCATAAGTCATGGCACACAAGCTTTCACCCTAATGCATGAGTGGAAGCCGGAGGGAAATGAGACTTCCTTTAACGGTTAATGAGGTATGAATGGTGGTCTGCTTGGATTAGAATGCAATGACACGTTTTCAAAATTGGCCTTACAATTTGGTTGATTTTAGCAGATCCAAATAGAACCCACTCACTGTAATTTCCTACTCTCAGATCTTTTCTCAAACTTAATAATAAATGTTGTTTTTAAAGTTTTATTCTTTTGGGTTTAGCACTCAATCTTTTTCAGGTTCAGCACTCACGTGCCTTATCCAGAGAGGGGAAGATTCCCACGCCTCATCAGTGGAGCTTCCTAGGCAGGTGTGAGGGCATCTTGGAGCCAAGGTAAGGAGAGTTTATTGCCAGAAAAACTGAGAAGTGTCATGCAAAGAGGAAGCATGCAAGCCAAGAACCACTAAGTGATGCACATGGATAAAGAGCCAGGAGACTGTTATTAAGTAGAGAGTGAGATTAGAAGATCGAAATAGATGAGAGACTGGATAAGCAACGTGAGACTCTCAGCCAGACAATCAAAGAATTCAAATATGAACACCACATACAATCCATTTAATTCCATATTTTTGCTGGAATCCTAGTATTCTTTTCTATTCTACTCCATTGGTTTATATGCCTATTTTTATACCAGTACCATGCTGTTTTGGTGATTATGACCTTATGGTATGGTTTGAAGTCAGGTAATGTGATGCCTCCAGATTTGTTCTTTTTGCTTAATCTTGCTTTGGCTATGTGGGCTCTTTTTTGGTTCCATATGAATATTGGGATTGTTTTTTCTAGTTTTGTGAAGAATGATGATGGCATTCTGATGGGAATTTCATTGAATTTGTAGATTGATTTTGGCAGTATGGTATTTTCACTATATTGATTCTACCCATACATGAGCATAGGGTTGTGTTTCCGTCTGTTTCTGTTGTCTATAATTTCTTTCAGCAGTGTTTTGTAGTTTGCCTTGTAGAGGTCTTTCGCCTCCTCGGTTAAGCAGATACCTGAGTATTTTAATTTTTTTGCAGCTATTGTGAAAGGGGTTTAGTTCTTCATTTGATTCTCAGCCTGGTTGCTGGTGGTGTATAGCAGGGCTACTGATTTGTGTACATTAATTTTGCATCCTGAAACTACTGAATTTATTTACCATTTCTAGGAGCTGTTTGGATGAGTCTTTAGGATTTTCTAGGTATATGATTATGTACTCAGCAAACAGCGACAGTTTGACTTCCTTTTTATGATTTTGATGACCTTTCTTTATTATAATACAATGATGGATTATCTTTTTAATATGCTGCTAGATTTGTTCGGCTAGTATTTTGTGGAGGATTTTTGCACCTATGTTCATCAGGTATATTGGTCTGTAGTTTTCTTCATTATGTCCTTTCCAGGTTTTGGTATTAGGGTGATACTGGCTTGATATAATGATTTAGGGGGTTTTCCCTCTTTTTCTATCTTTTGGAATAGTGTCACTAGGTATTAAAGAAATTACACTTAAGACCACAATGAGCTATCACCATACACATCAGAATGGCCAAACTAAAAACTAGTGACATCAAGTGCTGGTAAAGAAACTGGATAACTCATGCATTGCTGGTAGGAATATAAAACAGCTTAGTCACTCTGCAGAAGAGTTTAGCAGCTTCTTACAAAAAAATAAGCATACATTTACTATATGACCCAGCAGTTTTACTCCTGGTCACTTATTTTAGGAAATGGAAAACTTGTCTTTATACAAAAACTTGTACATCAATGTTTACAGAAGCCTTACTCATAAAGGTCAAAAATTGGAAACAACCCAGCTGTCCTTCAATGGGTGAATGTTTAAGCAAACTGTAGTATACCCATACTACAAAGTATAATGACAAAATTATAGAAATGAAGAATAGATTAATGGCTTCTAGGTTTTAAGGCAAGGGTGGAGCTAGAAGGGAAGTAAATATAGATTTAAAAGGGCAAGATAAGGGATACTTTTAGTGATGGAAATGTTTTGTATCTTGACTTTATAATACCAATATCTTGGTTCTGATATTGTATTATAGTTTTGGAAGATTTTGCCTTTGGGGGGAATGTTAAAGGGTACATACATGGATTCCTCTGTATTTTTCTTACAACTGCATGTGAATCTTCAATGATTTCAAAATAAAAAGCTTAATAGGTAAAACATAATAGAGGATATTATGAACATTTGTGCAATAAATTTGAATATTTAGATGAAATTTTCCTGCAAAAGTGCAACTCACTAAAATTCCTTCAAAATTACATACAAATTTGAAGTTTCTTATATCTTTTAAAGACAAAGAATTTTGGCTGGGCACAGTGGTTCACGCCTGTAATCCCAGCACTTTGGGAGGCAGAGGTGGGCAGATCACTAGGTCAGGAGATGGAGACCATCCTGGATAACACGGTGAAACCCCGTCTCTACTAAAAATGCAAAAAATTAGATGGGTGTGGTGGCACGCGCCTGTGGTCCCAGCTATTTGGGAGGCTGAGAAGGGGAATCACTTGAACCCGAGAGTCAGAGGTTGTAGTAAGCAGAGATCACACCACTAAACTCCAGCCTGGGTGACAGAGTGAGATTCCATCAAAAAGAAAAAAAAAAAAGAAAGAAAGAAAAAAAAAAAGAAAAGAAAGAAAGAAGAAAGAAATAGATTTTTAATTAAAATGGTTTCTGTAAATTAATCATCCAGCTCAGTTGGTTTCATGAATGAATTCTCCTAAACATTTAAGGAAAAAATAGTGACCAATCTTATATAAACTCCAGATGTAGGAACAGAGGGATTATTTCCTCTGTTAGTTTCCCAGGGCTGCTGTAACAAAAGATGACAAATTGATGGCTTAAAACAATTCAAATCTCTTCTTTCACAGTTGTGGAGGCCATAAGTCCAAAACTAAGGTGCCAGCAGGGCCATGCTCCCTTTGAAGTCTGTAAAAGAGAATCCTACCTTGCTTTGTTCAACCTTAGACTATAGGATTTCCTTGATCTGTCAGAGGTAACTAAAATCTCTGCCTCACATGGGTCCATATGTGGACTTCTTACCTTTTTCTGTGTCTCCATTCTCCCTCCGCCTTTCTCTTGTAAGGAAAGCTATCATTGGATTTAGGGCCCACACTAAATCCAGAATGACTTCATTTTATGATCCTTAACTTAATTGCATTGTCAAAACATCCTCAACTAAGGTCATTCATATTCACAGTTCTGAAGGGGTAGGCCACAGACATATATTTTGGGGGTCACCATTGAACCTACTATACTTTCCAACATATTTTATGAGTCCAAAACTTTATTACCAATATATGACAAGGGCATTGTAAGAAAGTTATAATCCAATATCTCATAAATTTGAATAAAAATTTCCTAAAGAAAATGTTATCAAATCCAGGATAATTTTAAAAGAGATATCACATTGAATTGTGTTTCTTCCAGAAATGAAACATTAGCTTAATTTCTTAAAAATTAATCATAACATTTGCTATAGTAACAAGACAAAATAGAAAACATATGATCATCACAGCATCTATTCATTATAAAAACTCTGAGTAAGCTAGGATTAGAAGAGAAATTCACTGATTCAATAAAGAGCAATTTAAGTAAAACATGTTGAGAACCTTTCCTCTACTTTAACATCCTTTGCTAACACATGTTGAGAACCTTTCCTCTACTTTAACATCCTTTGCTAACAGCACAGTACCATTCCTTCCTAGTGTCATAAAACAGAAAACAAATGGTAGAGGCCATCAAAGGGAAGAAATAAGGCTGTCATTATTTGCTGATGACATAAATGGAATGAACAACATTCAAAAGAATCTTTACTTAGGACTTAGGACTTACTAAGTGAATTCACAAGATAGCTGGATAAAAGGTCAACATAAGAAATCAATTTTATTTCCATGTAACAATCAATGAATAGAAAATAAATTTAAGAAATGGTCCCACTTTAAAATAGCATTATCAATACAATACTTGAGAAAAAATCTAACAACAAATTTATTATTTTTCTAAAGGTTATATTTGCAGTACAAATTTCTGACAAAAGACTATTATCCAAAATACATGAAGAACACCAGCAAATCAATTTTTTAAAAAATAGTCAACCAGATGGAGAAAAAAAGGCAAGAGATTCAGAGGCACTTCACAAAAGAGGTTATCAACATAGCTGATAAACATATAGAAAGATACACAACCTCATTAGTTATCATAGAAATACAAATTAAGACCACAATGACAAAATGTCTAAGATAAAATGACTAACATTAAATATTGTTGAGAACATGTAGCATCAGCAGTTGTCAATCACTTCAGAAATTGCTTGACAGTATCTACAAAGGCTGAATATAGGCACACACCAAGATCAACATTTCCACTGCTAGGGATATATCTGACAGCATGCAAACATATGTTTACCAAAATACATATACATGATGTTTATAGTGGCACTATTTGTAATAACAGAAATTGGCAATAATAGAATAGATGAATAATTTATGATATATACATATGTAGAATACTACTTTACATCAATGAGAAGAATATCAAAAACATAAGTTCGAGCAAAAGAGTCATGGTATAAAGGAGTATATACAATAGGATTTACATACATTTCAAAAACTAATCAATGTTGCTAGATACTATTAAGAGTCACCATGGGAATGCACTGGTTAACCATGTAAGAACCAAAAAAGTATGAACAAACATTGCTATTATTTTGAGGCAAAGGGAGAAATTTTGAGCGTAAATGAAAAACAGGATAAAGTGAAGAATACACATATTTAACCATACTTAATATAAACTTTTAAACAGTTAATGAGGTATATGCAAAATAAAAATTTGGATATCAAATTTATTGATTAAACCTATGAACAACAATCGATGTTGAATTATTTTAAATTGATTAGAAATCAATCATATAGTTACGATCAAATAGATTAAATAGCACTAAGGAAAATCTCTCAAAGAAAAATATATTAATATAAAAAAATGAGAAAATATTCACTTTCTTACAATCAAAGAAATGCAAAGGAGATACAAGACACTGCTAATTAGCAGTGAGAGTGCAAAAGAAATGGAGAAGAGAAAGAAGTAAAGAAATAAAAAAATCATAGCAAGTATTGTGAAGTGGTAGGGGGAAAAGAATCTCTCACATAGGTAGGATTTTTTTCCTTTCTTTTGTTTCAACGTGTTTACTGCAAAATGAAACAGATTCAGAAAAACATAAAAATGTCTAACTTAGTGAGATATTATAAGGCAAACACCCGTGCAACCACAATCCAAGACTAGCAATCACATTTTTCAGTCATCACAGATATTCTTGACGTCTCATACTCTTTCCCCTCGAAAGGCTCACAGCCTCACACATTCATTCCCCACAATCTGGACTTTTATATAGTAAGCATATTCTTGAGTGTCTTTATAGTTTTATCTCACAAGATTTTATCTTTATAACTTTTAAGTCTTTTAATACACTGACTCCTCCTTCATCTGTTTCTTTTCTTTGCTGTTTATCTGTTGAAGAATCCATGCTTTTTGAGCTATAGAGTTTTTCACAGTCTGAATATTGTTGATTGCATCTTAAGTCAGGATTGTACTCTCAACTAGTGAAAATACAGAAAGGATATAAAATGTGGATGGCCTATCTTTGGTGTTATTAGCGACTGTTGATACTCAATGCTTGGATCCATTAATTCATTGGGAGGTTGCAGTATGGTGATATTTGACTTTTATAACTGCTTCTTCATTTGTCATTTAGAATGACATTTATAAAACAACATTTTCTTTTATCCACAACTATTTGATTTCCCAATGGTACAGTTCATACAGGAATGGCAGAAAAAAAATGCTTGATACTTTCTTTTTGTTTTTAATGAAACATGGTATCTCAAGATTATAATCTGGGCATGATAGTTATTCATCACTCTCAGGTTGTTGATTACTGTTTCTAGTCTTTTTCTGTTGACAAAACAAAGATATTATGCATGTTACATACCTGCTAGACACACACACACATACACACACAAACACTACCCATGAATGCATATAAATGCTTCAAATTGAAATTCAAGATGAGTTTTTAATGTAATTTATTTTGCATTGTGTCTGTGTCTCCTTCTGAGAATCCTGGTTCTTAAGGATACAGTGGATGATAGACTTAAAATATCCCATAATTGCAAATTTACTGTATGCCCATTTATACACAGCCATTTCAGAATAACATTGTTAATTCCACCACCAAGAGTATACCAAAAAAAGTAACATTTGTTTTCCTGTACTGTCCACATTCTCTTTCCCCCGTCTTAATACTTGTATAATATCTACATTGCCTGAGCCTAGAGCCATAACAAACTACACGCTTTCTTTATAATCCCAATTTATTCTTAGTTCTATAAGTAACTACATGTTTAAGGATGCCTATCACCTTACGAATGTCTTTTATTTTGTTTGTCCAAGTTCATTATCTGGTAAACTCCCTAGGAAGTATTTTGGGAACAATATCATCAAATATTTACATGTTAGTTAATAATAGTTTTTGTGTATGTGGTTTTTACACTTGAATGTCAGATTTGCAGGATATAAAATCCTTGGCTCACATTTTCCTTCCTTGAATATATAAATATATTCTACTATTCTATATATAAACTACTCTGTTTTCCTCATACTGTCCATGTGTTGCTGTTGAAACATATGATGATAATGTAATTTTATTTGCCTTAGAAATATCTTGGTTCCCCCAGATTCCCATAGGTGGCAAATGATATTTTTTCTTTTTTCTACAAAGCCTGGCAATTTTACTAAATTTCAAGTTGGTAATGTCAATAAGTGGTGTGCTCTTTAATATATAGTTTCAAATATATATTATGTATATTTAATTTTAAGAAAGTTTCGAATTAGAGTTTTTGTATTTGTTACATTCTCTTATTTTGGTTTTATTCTGCAGGCACACTTATTATCTATAGGATGAATTTACTTCATTATTTGCAATGTTGTCTCAAAATTTTTATCTGTTTCTGTATTTCTTTTTTATTTTTAAGGAATTATTTAGTGGTTCATTCATGCTTGTGTTATTTCTAATTCAGTCTCCATTTGAACGTGATCATTTATTTCTAATTATTTCCTGAATTTTCTCATCTCATTTAAAGTTTTCAAAATTCTGATTAATGTGGTTCTATCATGCCTTAAAATGCTTTCTTATTTAACTCACCTTTAAGGTGTGTATTTTGATCTTTCCTGTGGTAATCTTTCTGGTGTGCTTTCATAATATATAAGAATCATATTATTCTCCTCATTCTCATTTTTCTTTTATTAACTTAGTATGGAAATTGCCCTCAAAACTTTTCTGTTGCTCATTTTTTTGTAAAATTAATTATCTTGAACTCCAGAAAGAGGTGTGGTTCAGGATAGCTTTCTCGTTTCACACAGCTCCCTCTTCTGTTCTCTTCATGTAGACTTTAACGTTATAGTGGATTGCTTTCTGAAATTTCTGGACTCTCTTCTCCAGTTTTACCTGTGCCTTCTCTTTACTTCTCAATATTATCCCTGCCCTACTCAAAATTCCACACCTAACAGTGTCTTTTCACTGTGGGATTCTAGGGTTTAATTCTAGAGGGAGCTCTCTAGCAAGTGGGTTTTGAGAGTTCAGAGGGGACAGAATAGTCCAGCCTCTTCAGTCTTTTGTACACTCTCCTTGTACCCAGCTTCTATTGGAAGGGGAAAAACCACACCCAGTTTTGGATCCTGATCTCCAACTAGTCAGTCATGCTAGCCCATGAAAGTGTATACAGAATATGCTACAGTCATGCTAGCCAATAAGAGTGCATGTCTGCCAGCCACTCCATTCCTTCCCTTTGTTCCCTTCCACAGAGACACTGATGTCAGGTGGATTGTGTGGCTAATGGAAGTTTATAATTATCTGCTTGTAATGTGAGGTTCGTAGGTATAATCTGTAACCTAATTTTATTGTTAGTATTTTCCATGTCTTTGGTTTTGCTATTTACTCTGTCTTAATATATAGATTTGGAGATGTTCAAAATCTATATCATTGTTTCCTGCATCTCATGGCTGCAGCAGCATCCTCATGCGTTGGATCTTAAATTAACAATTAATTAATACTCTTTCTAATTGCATTAGTCTGTTTTCACATGCTATAAACAACTACCTAAGACTGGGTAATTTATAAATAAAAGAGGTTTAATTGACTTACAGTTCCGCATGGCTGGGAAGCCTCAGCAAACTTACAATCATGGTGGAGGGGAAGGGGAAACAATCACCTTCTTCAAAAGGTGGCAGGAGAGAAAGAGAGTACGGAGTGAAATCCACACTTTAAAACCGTCAGCTCTCATGAAACTCACTCACTATCATGAGCATAGCAAGGGAGAAACCGTCCCCCATGAGCTAAACAGCTCCCACCAGGTCCCTCCCTCCACAAGTGGCGATTCCAATTTGAGATGAGATGTGGATGGGGACACAGAGCCAAACCACATCACTAATTTAATTAATTCAATTCAGTTAATGTGTTTCAGTTTGGCAACACACACAAGAACCTTGGCTACCTGTTTTGTAATGAACAGATTTTACTTCTCAGAATTTATCCAAAGTGCATAACTGTATAAAACCACATTTATGTTTGACAAGAGTTTTCAACAGAAGAGTATTTATAATTGAAAAAATTAATAACAATGCACATTTGCAATAAAAGTTACTTGGTTCAATAAATGATTGAAGCAGTATCTGTCTATCAAGGATCTGATATAGAAATATATTCAGAAATGTAATAAGTGAGAAATAAAAGTTAAAAAACAAGCTGTATAATACAATCCTTATAGCTTATAGATCTAGATATAGACATATCTCTTTATATAGTTGTATCTGTGAAGATAAATGAAATACTACAGTAATTGCTTAGTATGGTGGAACTTTAGTAATTTATTTATACCATTAACTGTATATATATTTTAACATGAATTCAAAGTCATCTTCATTCAATGCTCTGACCTACTTATGGTTGTTAATTAGTACCCTGAAAGGAATGGTTGCCAAGAAGTGTTAACATTGGAATTGCAAATAAATTTCAGAAAGTCTATATCCAGTGGTGTATATCACAAAAAGAAAGGAATTTTTCCTCCCTACTTACTTCTGCAACTTGGTTTATTTGCAATCACTAAAGAGTTATAGGTTTGCAATTTCTGATTTTTAGTTGGGGGTAGCAATTTCCTATCACTTAGCAACATCCATGACTTTCCATCAGGCTTTTGGAAGTGAGTTCAAAAGGAAATAAAATCCTCTAATCCATAGGTAAACTGAAAGAAATAAGAAAACAAAACCTTTAATTTTTTTGTCATGTTTCATTGGTTTTTAATGAACTGTTTAAGTTTATTGGGTAACAAAGGCAAGCCAGATGTTTAATGGTCCAATAAAGTAATTAATCAGTACTTCTGGTTTAACAATGTTTTGCCTATCAGCCTCCATGGCCCAATTTCAAATATATTGGATTGCTTAATTGCATTAACCATGCCCAGTTAACCCTTTATCAACAACTAATGAAAATGGGATATTTTTTCTTTATTTACTGCTTTTCCTTTACTTGTGTTACTATATAGGTGCATAAGAATTTGGAATTTGAAACTTTACCAATTTTCCTATTCCTGTAACAATTATTAACATTTGATTAATCATTGTATCTTGTCCATTCTACCACAGATTATTTTTTCATTTTTCTATCTCTTTTGCTCTTTTTGTTTTTCTTTCTTTTTTGTTTTTTTTTGTTTTTTTGATGGAGTCTTGCTCTATCTCCCAGGCTGGAGTGCAGTCTGATGATCTTGGTTCACTGCAAGCTCCACTTCCGGGGTTCAAGCAATTCTCCTGCCTCAGCCTCCCAAGTAGCTGGGATTACAGGTTCCCACCACCACGCCTAGCTAATTTTTGTATTTTTAGTAGAAATGCGGCTTCATTATGTTGGCCAGGCTGGTCTTGAACTCCTGATTTCAGGTGATCCAGCTGCCTCGGCCTCCCAAAGTGCTGGGATTACAGGCATAAACCACCACGCCCAGCCCCTCTTTTGCTATTTTTCTATCTCAGGTACATTTTATCTGTCTCCTGGAATCTTAAAACTTTTCTCACCTTGTTTTAATACCTGTTTACACATTTGTGAAAATGTTCTTAATGATCCAGTTCTTAGCATGTCACTCTAGATTCAAAATGCTTGATGGATCATTATGTCTCATAACAGGGTTGCATGCTCAAAATCCTTCTGGGGGCCAGGCAGGTTAGCAGGTCACAGAAACAAGAGGAGAGCCAAAACAATGCAATAGAGAGCAATAAGGTCTGTAGAGTGCTGAACAGCCAGTGAATTTAGAAACATCCTGCCGAACAAAGGCAATTCATCTGCAAGCCAGAAAGCTATGTTTATTACCTCTGCCCTAGAAAATAGAATTCCAAATCCAGATGTAAGCATACGAAACAGCTGCTATCCTGTCCCACATTCATCTTCCCATTTGTCACTATTCTCCAGTGATGACAGGCACTGTTTCCAGAGAGGCACAGGCCCTCGTTCCTCCATGCCGTCCTTCCATACAAACACACACTTTGGGATCATACTTGATCAATTTCAGTATTCAAATAGGTTTCTTTCTTTTGTGTAGAATTCTCTAGTATCTTAGTATCTTCTCTAGATGATTAATTATACTTTTAGCTGCCCCCTTATTGTTCCCTGTTCATTAATAAATTTGCATATATTATCATTACATTCCTATTATTTATTGATGTGGTCTTCTTAAGATACTCTCTAAGCTTCTGGGGAAAAAGGACTATGGGATCCTTCCCTGTCAACCTGTGGTACTTCCAGTGCCTTGTTTGTGTTTAATGAACACACAGGAATAAGTTTATACTGATCTTTGATTTGTTCATAAGAAAAGCAATAACATTAATATTTTTTGTTTAATTTTGTTGTTGTTCTGAAACCTGGACTCTGGTGTGCATCTCAGCAAAAACACAGAGTAGTTATCTGTTTAATATATCTCTTAAATTTGCTGGTAGCATTGTTGTCAGAGGTGTTTGAACAAGAGTGACTCCATCTTGAATAAGGGCTGGATAAAATAAGGCCGAGACCTTACTGGGCTGCATTCCCAGGAGGTCAGGCATTCTTAGTCACAGGATGAGATAGGAGGTCAGCACCAGGTACCAATCACAAAGACCTTGCTAATAAAAAGGTGGTAAAGAAACCAGCCAAAACCCAACAAAACCAAGATGGTGATGAAAGTGACCTCTGGTCGTCCTCACTCTTCATTATATGCTAATTATAATGCATTAGCATGCTGAAAGACACTCCCACAGGTGCCAGGACAGTTTACAAAAGCCATGGCAATGTCAGGAAGTTACCCTATTTAGTCTAAAAACGGGGGGAACCCACAGTTCTGGAAATTGCCCACGTGTTTCCCAGAAAACTCATGAATAATCCATACTTTGTTTAGCATATAATCAAGAAATAACTGTAAGTATTATCAGTCGAGTAGCCCAAGTTGCTGCTTTGTCTATGGACTAGCTATTCTTCTGTTTCTTTATTTCTCTAATAAGGTTGCTTTCACTTTATGGATTCACCCCGACTTCTTTCTTGTGTGAAGTCCAAGAACCCCTTTTTGGGGTCTGGATCAGGACCCCTTTCTGGTAACATTTTGACTATTGAGGACCACCTTAACAACAACAATAATAATAATATAAAGATAGAGCCTGTGGATTGTGAATAGGGTCAAAATAAAGACTTCTGGTTTAGTGGAAGAATTTTACAAACTGCATACCCTTTGGTGGAAATACTGGTCCCATTCACATACTGCAAGATTTTGGAAAGATTATTTATCTTTTTTTTTTCCTTTTCAGTGTATTCAGAGGAATCAACAATACCTACTTTGTCAAGTTGCCGCCAGATTAAAACCGCCTTTGCAAAATTATGACTGAGACAGTGAAAGAGATCTAACTTAACCAACTACATCTTGCTTCAAACCTCTAAGCTGTCTGTGTTCATTCCTGGGCTTAGGCTGCACTAACTTTGGGGGAAATTTGGTTTGTAGTTTAAAACAAAGATGATAACAGCCCTTTCCCAAAGCAGACCTCCTTCTTGCCTAGGGACTAGATTGCCTTTGTAGGACTAACAAATTAGCCACAAGATTAGAAATTATGGTTTAGGAGTGATGCAGCTGGAGGCTACAAGATTCTGACCCTCACTAAACTGCCCCTAAGATAAGTGCTTGAGATATTTTGCAGATCCTGCATTTGATGGATCAGCTGGCACCACCCAGACTGATAAACTGGCTCATCTGATCTAGTGGCCCCCACCCAGGAAATGACTCAGGGCAAGAAGACAGCTTCGACTGCCTATGATTTCATCTCTGACCAATCAGCACTCCTGGATCACTGGCTTCCCCACACACTGGCTTCCCCACACCTGCCAAGTTGTCCTTAAAAACTCTGCTCCCCAAATGCTGAGGGAGACTGATTTGAGTAATAATAAAACTCCAGTCTCCCACACAGCCAGATCTGCATGAACTACTCTTTCTCTACTGGAATTTCCCTGACTTGAGAAATTGGCTCTGTCTAGGCGGTGGGCAAGGTGAACCCATTGGGTGGTTACAAAAGTATAATTAGGTACCCGATACAAAATGCCTCAGATTGCCCACACATTGTAAGAATTGACCACCACTATAAACCAGGAAAACTGCTCCATCTACCCTCCTGCCCCTCGCAGCTGAATGGTAACCCCACTAAGAACATTCCACAGCCATCAGATCCTACTAAATACTGTTGTAGACATTATGTTCACTGTATAATATTCTTGAGATCCAAGCCAGGTGTGAGTATTTTAAATAGTTTTAGAGAAAGTATTTCAAACTATTACTTTACCTAAAAACCATTTGCCAGTTAGACCTGGTTTGAATTCAAGTGCTCTGCTCCACTTGAAATTCCAAATGTGCCCTTATTCATATCAGGAAAAAATCCCAGTGGGGGCTTGGATGTGGTCTTGGAGTGTGTTTTATGGAAATGGTCAGCATTTCCTCTGCCTGGGGGTGAATAGTGATGCTACTATCCCACTCTGAGCTGATACGTTCATGAGGACAGATGAACAGTTTGAGTTTAGGACATAAAGTATGATGGTATTTTGACTATTTGGACATATTGAATTTCCTCACTGAACATCTTCAGTTGGAGAAGCCATCGGGGGAGACCTTTAGTTCATACCACTTGGAAAATAATATGAGGGAGAATAACAGGAAACTTATATAAAGGCAGCATTTCTCATTAACCCAAACAAACCACCTCAGTCTTTACTGGTCTGAATGTTTCTGCTTCTGGAAATTCATGAGGAGCATTTGGACAATAAATAACAAAGCTTTGTAAAACAAAACTAAACAAAAAACAGCTGCCAGCTGGTTTTTTGCTGAGGCAGCAACCAGGTGCTGATCAAATGTTACCAGAGCCCCAAATTTGGTTAGTTTCATGAAATCCAATCTTACCCTGCATCTTGTGATTGCAGTATCTGACCAGCCTTTGTGTTTGAACATACCTTAAATCCATCAGCACATACAGAAAAGTGCCTCACGCACCTAAAAGCCCCTCACATGTCATGGATATTTTTATTACTACTTTTTGTTTCCATTTCAATGCCAAAATTTCTTTAGCAGCATGCATCTGTATTATTGAACAATAAATGTGAGCTCATACACTCCTGACTCACGTTCCATATCTGGCTTTTTTTCATGTACTGTTACCATCACACAAAATGCCTGGCGTTCTTGGTGTGACTTTTCTGTCCTGTTTCTGACCCCTGTGTCCAATATATGATATTTCAATCCATTTTCACCCTTAATTTGACACATCTAAAAGATGAAAATCTGTTGTTATACATAAATATGAGATGGAAAAAGATATTAGATGTCAACTATATATCTTCATTCCAATTTATTGACTTGCTGAGAACAACTACCATGAGAAATAATTCAAATCTCCTAAGCATCCACATAAACAATCTTAGAAGAATCCTATTTCAATCCATTTCCTTTGTGGTAGCTTAATGGACTTCTTTAGCATGCCTATGCAACCCTAAAGGACTCCTCAGCTTTATAGAAGAACAAATCATTACACAATTGTGGTTTATCTGTCATTCTCAATCACTTACCTTCCCTGACTATTGCATCTGATTAGAATTAAGCTGTCTTTCTACCATATGAAATTTGTGTTGTCCATATTTTTGAATTCAATATATTTTTCTGGAACCAAAATCCACTTTAGCATTAAACTTCTCTGCTTGGGGAAACTCTGATCCCAGTATAAGGGACTTTTTTCCTTTCTGGCATTTGGAGACCATGCATTTAGAGCCACTGGTAAGCCTAGTGTCAGTGCCCTTTGCAAACCTAATCAAATATAATTTTTAATTTAACTGAAGAATTAATTAGGCAGATGAGACTGTAATTTTTTCTTAGTGTTCTGTTGAGAGCACATGACTGGATGGCTGCCATTTGTCTTACAATCTGTCTCTTAACCACATAGTTCCCCAGTTTCAAATCAGTGTTCAATACAGTTATTTAATTTTGGGACTGAAATGGTTTTCAAAGACAGCCAGTTCTTCATTTTAGAATGAGGACACTGAGATCTGGTATTATTCAAATAGCGACTGGTAAAGCTGGCAAGGAAAATCACATCTCCTGAACTTTCAGTTCAAGATTAGGGTCTGGGACATTACAAACAACCTAGAAAAACATCAGATCATTCTAATGCAGAGCACATTAAAAATAACACAGTAATATTCATAGTCATAAATTTTTAAAATGTGGAATCTATATATAAGATATATACTTATATGTTTAGTTATGTACATGTGTTTGTACACAGATGCTCAGCTATCATCTGTAGTGTGAGATGACTTATGACAGTGATTTGAAGATTTTCACTATTAAATGTTAATGGGGAACATTTTCAAATATAGATGCCCATAACTTCTATATATTTTTTTTCAAGTTTTAGATGGAGCCCAATAATATTTATTGCTCTATCTGAATTCCGGTATGGATAACCATGAGCCATATTTTTAATTACACTGTTTTACAAGGTTCCTTCTTATTCTAACTATGGGAAAGTCTATGATTCTAAATAACACCTTCACCCTGCCAGCTGAGAAAGCTTATCCTTTGGTACTACTGGCCATAAGTCACCACAGGAAAAAAATAATATGTCTTTAAGCCCTTGAGAATTCAGTAATGCTGCATTTGAGATTCAAATTGAAGGGATCCAGGAAGTTACATGATGACAGCTGAAATCAGAGAATATTTTTGGGATAGTACGCTGATGTTACTTTGTCTCTGAGGCTTTAAACTCAAGAAGTGGGAGGAATGAAAGGGTCCTTGAACTTTTTAGCCTCAATAACAGATTTGCCATCTTTGTTGTTGTTGTTGTTTTGAGACGGAGTCTCGCTGTCTTTTTATAGTTAAAAATGTACAAGCTATCAGGTTTTACAGAAACCTCCTGAATTTTAGTAGTGGCCCTACTTATGATGTATGATGAAATGTGTAATTTTAGTTTGGTTAGGGACTAGAGGAAGAAGGGGAAGTAAGGAGCTAAACCAGAGTCTGGGCTGTGGCTAGGGATTAGTGAGAATCCTGGAAAAAGACTAGAAAAGACTAGACTGGCCTAGCCTCCCAGCCTACATTTCTTTCCCGTGCTGGATGCTTCCTGCCCTTGAACATCAGACTCCAGGTTCTTTAGTTCTGGGACTCAAACTGCTCTCTTTGCTCCTCAGCTTGCAGACAGTCTATTGTGGAACCTTGTGATTGTGTGAATTAATACTTAATAAGCTCCCCTTTATGTATATATATATGCTACTAGTTCTGTCCCTCTAGAGAACCCTAACTAATACAGACACATACTAGGGAAAAGAACAGTTAAGGGGCCCTTATTCCCTCCAGACTTTGGACATAAGTACTTAAATCTTAAAATACAAAAAGATTCTCTGAGATCTTTTCAATATTATTGATTGCTATTTTATTCCCAAATAAATGAAGAAATCTTTATGTAGTATGCATATATTTGTCATCTTTGTACATTTGCCATGTAGGTGGCATAGATGACTGTGTCATATGATATGTGTTTGGTATGCTATGCAAAACTATGTCAAATTTAGATTACACTGAATTTACATTTTTATCTTGGCCATTATAAATCCTGCTTTTGTTAGTTTGTTTTGAACTTTTACTTTAGTTATTAAGAGCAGCTGCTTCAATCAGATTGCCTGGAGAATGTGCTGATGTAACCACTTTTCAGCTGTGTGATCTCCTGAGCAATTTATTTAATCTTTCTAAGTCTCAGACTTCCAAACTATAAAATTGGGATAACAATAATATTCACCACATAGGGTTATTGTGAAAATTGAGTGAGAAACTTTACATAAAGCCCTTAGCACATATTAAATGTTCATCACATGAGTATTATTAAATGTTATTTGAATTGACCATTACCCTGGACTCTCTGGATCACACTTCCATTCTACCAAAAATTTAAAAACATCACTATAATAATGATAATTACAAAAAAAACCCAACAAGCACATATATTGCTTATTATGTTCTAGACACTGTTATAAGTGCCCTATATACATATTAACTCCTTTAGTCTATAGAACAGCCCTCTGAGGCAGGGACTTGACTGCAGGCATTTACAGATGGCAGTGGGAGCAGCAAGTGCAGGCCACCACATCTGTGAGCTTTTCTCCAGCCTTCTGCTTTGGCACTATTGATAAGTGGTGATCTTTACAGTCTTCAGTTATTTTCTCTTTCTTGATATGAGACAAAGAAACATGAAAGATAATTTTTTTTTTTTTTTGAGACAGAGTCTCGCGCTGTTGCCCAGGCTGGAGTGCAGTGGTGGGATCTCGGCTCACTGCGACCCCCGCCTCCCTGGTTCAAGCAATTCTCCCTTCCTCAGCCTCCTAAGTAGCTGGGATTACAGGCGCCCACCACCACGCCTGGCTATTTTTTATATTTTTTTTAGTAGAGATGGGGTTTCACCATGTTGAGGCTGGTCTTGAACTACTGACCTCAGGTGATCTGCCCGCCTCGGCCTCCTAAAGTGCTGAGATTACAGGTGTGAGCCACCATGCCTGGCCGAGAAGTTTTTCTTAAAGCAAGAACAAATAATATTATTTGATTTTTCTTTTTTTCAAATTCAATTAGGGTAAGGTATAGAAACCAAATGCTAATTTTTCTATTTGGGCTGGAAGTTTGTTATGATTTCTATTGGAAGCCAGATTCATTGCACTGATTTAATCAATCTAGGGTTTTGCTTCAGCAGCAAAATGATGTCTAAACACACCTGCTTGACCTCAATTCTGCTGAAACTCCTCCTCAGATGCTCTGAATACAAGGGTCAGCCTCACAGCAATTCGACTCCATTTGACGCCCTCTTGGGAAATATCAGCTCCCAAGCTCTTTTTCCTTTTGCTGGGATCCAGGAAAACATAGTCGTGGCTGCCTTCTGCTGATTGGGAAGGGGTATGTTGGGTTAAATATTATTATTTGAGCCGCTCTGTGCATTGAATTGCAAGATTTTTTTACACCTTTTTAAAAATAGTTTCTTGGAATCATGTTACTTGGATATTCTGCTTCTAATGATAGATTTTATGTCCAAACATCTCTAAAGGGTTACAATGAACCTTGCAAAAACTTCAAGTTTTGCAGTTGAATCTTTAGGAGTGCATAGTTTTAATGTTTAATTGTGTGACACAAATGCAATTTTAAAAGTAAGCCATATTTATCTCGCCATATGGTGTGTGATGCCTTCAGTCTCCTCCAGCTAGTCACTAACTGCCTATAAAAGACCATGATGCACGACGTTTTTTGCTTGGGTATGATCCTTATTTGATTGGGTTTTCATTTTATTTTAAAATGCCACCTGAATCTTCTTAATTTCCCTTCATTAAAATGTTTCTATTTAAAATCCAGGGCAGGGGTAGTTTTTATTGTTGATGTGTTTATAGGGGTTTCATTCACTCATCATTCATTTCAAAGAATAAATTGCCAATAGATTAGATTGAATAACAAGAGGCTCTATCTCAGTGAGACAAAGGGCAGCAAAGCAGTGAGCTTGATTGACTGGTACAGGGTCTACTCAGGAAATCAGCAAGAGAAGCCAGGGATGGTTCTACTCAATGCAAATATGCTAGGTGTAAAGTATAGACTAGTCGTGCCCTTCTTTTAAATTACAACTCAAAGTACACCTTTTCCACAAAAGCTTTTTGATTTTCTTTCTCATACTATTTTACCATATGCTGAAAATAATTTATTATCTTGCAAATATATATATAGTCCCCAAAAATAATTATAATAAAAATAACCATTTAAGTGTTTATTATGCATAAATACATTATCATATTCAACTGCAATTTTATGTTTTATTTTTATTTACTGCAAGTCTCATAGCATAATGTCTGGCATGTAGAAAATCAAAAATAAAATGATTGTTGAAAGAAAGAATTGAAATAATACTGAACAACAAGAACCATTGAAATACCTCCTTTCCATGTAGCCTCACTTTTTCCAATTTAACTTGGTTTTTATTTTAAACACACAACTTGATTTTTCCCTTATTTTTCTCTTTACATGTCGCCCCCTTCCATAATATCCTAGAACTACTATCTCTTGTCAATTGATGTGTCTCATTACCAACATGTGTAGTACTTCAAGGTTAAATGAGTATTTCCACAGAAGTTTCAAAAATCCTATTCTCTCTATCCCAATGCAAATGACCAATCCCCACTGATATGGTTTGGATTTGTGTCCCTACCTAAATCTCATGGTGAATTGCAATCCCCAGTGTTGGAGGAGGAGCATGATAGGAGGTGATTGGATCATGGGAGCAGATTTCCCCTTGCTGTTCTCATGATAGTGGGTGAGTTCTCATGAGATCTGATTGTTTAAAAGTGTGTAGCATCTCCCCTTCCCTCTTTCCTCCTGCTCCAGCCATTTAAGATATGCCTCCTTCCTCTTGTCCTTCTGCCAGGATTCTAAGTTTCCTGAGGCCTTCTCAGCCATGCTTCCTGTACAGCCTGTGAAACTGTGAGTACATTAAACTTCTTTTCTTTATAAATTACCCAGTCTCAGGTAGTTCTGTATAGCAACGCAGGAACAAACAAATACATCCACTTACTTTCTACTTCCTGAAACAGAGATGCCCATGGATGTAGCAAACTAGAATCTGAGCAGTGTGCTCTCCATAACACAGCTCTGCTAATCTCATGAGTGTTTTCACTAGGCTATCAACACAAGAGGAAGACCCAGGTTTAGGGGAGCCAGAGTTAAAGGGCCAGAGCTCAAGCTGTCTGAAGAGTGTTGTCAATGCACATGTAACCGAAGCTCAGTAGAGAAGCAGGAGCAAACCTTCCTGGAAGAAAGATAATTCAAGAGTAAGTTTGGTGTTAGATTTGTTAGGTTTGATCTCCTGTAGTATTGCTAAGTGCCAATATCCTTGTAGAGCATTTTAAGGTTATGCTTCTTAGGCAATAAAATGAGGAAGAAAGATCCTGCAGTTGAAAAGACATCAAAGGGATGAGATCCCTGAGTTCATCAGCACTGGAGTGAAGCTGACAACACAAGAGAGAGTGAGGCTAAGGATATTTAATAGCTCCTGGTAGATTAAAAAAGGTCTCCATTTGGACCAAAAAAAGAAGCTCCTTTATTTTCAGGATAAAATTAATGAGGTTGATATAATGCATAGTGTTGTATCTGATCCTACATCAGCTGTTGTTGCCTTCTTGTCAAGGTACACCCAAAATACATAAAAGTTAGCATTGACAAATGCAGAATTTTTTTTCTGAGACAGAGTCCCACTGTGTCACCCAGGCTGTAGTGCAGTGGCGTGATCTCAGCTCACTGCAACCTCTGACTCCCGGGTTCAAGCGATTCTCCTACCTCAGCCTCCCAAGTAGCTGGGACTACAGGCACCTGCCACCACACCCAGCTAATTTGTGTAGTTTTAGTAGAGACAGGGTTTCACTATGTTGGCCGGGCTGGTCTTGAACTCCTGACCTCGTGATCCACCTGCCTTGGCTTCCCAAAGTGCTGGGATTACAGGTGTGAGCCACCGCACCTGGCCAATGCAGAATTTTTATAACCTACACATCATTGCTCAGGAGAAAGAGAAATTAATAACAAAATACAGCATAAATCTCAAATGACTTGTACATTTGTCAAGAACAAACAATATCTTAAATAAATGCTGAGTTAAAGGATAAACCAGACGTAGCAATTAAAAAAAAAAAAACTACCAAATTCAATGATAAGAACCATATGCACTAAAAAAAAAAAAAAAAAAAAAAAAAAAAAAAGTGCCTGGGTTCTTGCTAAAGCTTTTACTGGGCACAAATTTACAACCTTAGATAATTTTGCTAGTAAACACAAACAATAAAAATAAATCAACTAAATATTCAATGTTAAAAGTTAGCCAAAGAATAAGAGAACACAAAGAAACAAAACAGAACAATCAATAAATATAAAGCAAAAGTTATGGAATTTTTAAACAGAAAATGGTATAAATTAAATAGTATCTAGACTTACGAAAACAAAGAAGAACATATCTAATTGTTAACTAGCTTAATCAAGAAAAAAGAAGAAAAGAAAGCTGCAATCTTATAAGATCTGATTATACCAAGAATCAAAAGAAAATTCTGTGTATGCATCTATATTAGTAAAAAATAATTGTTACTTAGAAAAGTAGCACTTTAGGAAAAACAGTGGTCATGACTAAGGAAACAATTGAAAATCTTGGCAAACTAACAACTACAGAATCCCAGTCTTGTTTGTTCAACTGCCTACTTAGTGTCTCAAAGACACCTCAAACTAGACTTGGCCAAAGTGAAAGGATGAGCTTTTCTTAAGTAAACCTGTTCCACTCAACTCAGAAAATGACATATCTTTCTTCCCACTCTTTTAGGCCAAAAATCTTGATGTAATTTTAAACTTTTTTTTTTTCACATTCAGCGAAGCCTATTTTCATTATCTTTGTATTATATCCAGAATCTGACCTCTCCCCACCTTCTCACCCTATAGGCCTGGCTCTTTCTCAGCTAGAGGGGCCTCCTTTTGCGGTCCTATTACTCCTCCTCCTTCCAGTTCTTCCTGCTTCTGCTCTCAGTTCTTTTAAAACTTTAGCCAAATCACGTCTTCCAAATCTTCTTTGCCACCCACCTCACTCATGGTGAACATTTAACCGCTCATCATCACTTCCAGATGGTTTATGGTCTGGGCTCCCAGTTTCCCCTCAGACTGCCCTTTCCTCCCCACTTTTCCCACCACCACATACCCATGCTTTGTATTCATTAACCCACTGCCTGTGTAGGCTAATTTGGAAATAATTACCAAAAGCCTTTAAAAGCATGCATACCCTTTTTTTTTTTTTTGAGACAGAGTCTTGCTCTGCTGCCCAGGGTGGCAGGCTGGAGTGCAGTGGCGCAATCTCAGCTCACTGCAAGCTCCACCTCCTGGGTTCACGTCATTCTCCTGCCTCAGCCTCCTGAGTAGCTGGGACTACAGGCGCATGCCACCACGCCTGGCTAATTTTTTGTATTTTTTTAGTACAGACGGGGTTTCACCGTGTTAGCTAGGATGGTCTCAATCTCCTGACCTTGTCATTCACCCGCCTCAGTCTCCCAAAGTGCTGGGATTACAGGCGTGAGCCACTGTGCCAGGCTGCATACCCTTTGTTCTAACAATTTTTGTTTCTGAATTCATAACAAAACCACAAGTATGCTCACATTTTGTTTGCAAGGAAGGGCATTCTAATGATATTTTAATATTAAAAAAGAGTACAACCTTAAACATCTAGTAAAAGTAATCAGTGAACACCTAAATAAATTATGGTATAGGTATTGAATGGAACCACTGAAATTGATATACAAATGTTTATTTTATAGTATGAGAGATTTTTACTATATTTTAGTGACAATGTGAAGATACAATATATGCATTATAACCTAAAATTTGAATACACACACACATATAACATACATATATATATAAATATTCTGTGACTTAAATATTGCATGGATATTCACAAAGAGCAGTGTTGAGAATGTATGTCTCTTCTTAATTGGATTAAACATAGATTTCACTCAGCACTTTGGGAGGCCGAGGTGGGTGGATCATGAGGTCAGGAGTTCAAGACCGGCCTGGCCAATATGGTGAAATCCTGTCTGTACTAAAAATACAAAAATTAGCTGGGCGTGGTGGTGCGGGCCTGTAGTCCCAGCTGCTTGGGCTGCTCTGAAGGCTGAGGCAGGAGAATCACTTGAACCTGGGAGGTGGGGATTGCAGTGAGCTGAGATCTCACCACTGCACTCCAGCCTGGGAGACAGAGCAAGACTCCGTCTCAAAAAAAAACAAAAAAAAAAAACAAAAAAAAAAACCAAAGAACCCATGAATTATAAAATTTTGTTCAATAATCTTTTCTTATTTCCCAAAATTAAAAAAGACAATTATTGATTTTTTATCATAAAATTATAAGACTAAACAGAATTGAGAAGGCTTTATATGAGAAACTCTCTCAAAGTCCATCCATTCTGATGCAGGATTTTTCCAGTGCCGCTTCTCCAGCCGGAGACCCCCATGGCCAGCCATGCCCCTCCAGGCATGCATGCTCAGCTCCAGGCATGCAACTGAAGGTACCCTGCCCACTTGGCCCCCTTCGACTGCCCAGCCCGTGGCTGGGCTAGGCATACCACAACCTGCTTCCACCTTGGGTGCTGGTGTGTGGATGACAGAAACACGGAGGCACCTGAAAAACTTGGAGACTCCAGAAACCACAGAACCTCAAAGAGGGTATTACAGTGTGTCACAGCTCTGGCTTGGGGAGCCCCAAGGGTCATAGCTCTTCTCTCCTTCCTGCCACGTGCAGCCCAGTGAATGAGGGCAGGGCATGTTTTAGTCATTTGGGTTACAGCTCATTCAGTCCCTCCACTCTGCTCTCGCCCATGGCTCTTGTGCTGGCCCAGCCTATTTGCTGTTTCCTGTTGCTGTGGGGTAACCACCCAGCACTATTGGAGGGCAGAGGACTACAATGTTATAGCCTTTTTTTGTACCCATGTTTGGTGGGTCCTGGGTTCTTGTCCCATGTTCAAGAAGAATGAGGTTATGCTTACAACCAGAGGGTGAGCAAGGCAAAGAGTTTATTGAATGATGGAACAGTTCTTAGTGGAGAGGGGACCCAAAGTGGGCAGCCCCCTATCTGAAATTGAGTAGTCCCCAAGTATGGCTGAGTTCAGGGTTTTTAATGGGCACAGAATGGGGGAGGTGTGAACCACAGGTAGCACTGGAAAAGGCAACATTCAATGGGTTTAAAAGCATTATTCATAAAGAACCAATGTGGAAATAGCGTGCGAACGGAAACAAAAGTTCTCACTTGGGGTCACAGGCTTCATCAGGAACCAGCAGCCTGGTCTTCAGGCTTCAGGCTGTTTTTGGCTTGAAGGTGGGGTTTCACTGGAGACCTGCCCCTGTCTGCCTAGGATTTGTCTGCTTCCTGTTGCTATCAATTCCTTGCTACTATTATTGATACTGGATATTTATTGAGAGTTTATTATATGTGGCAATAACTCACAGATGTTTAAGTACTATTTTAATGCAAACAAGAGTTCTGTTGTTTTGTCCCTTTAGCAGATGAGGGTACTGAAGAAAAAGGTAGCCCGGTGAATTATACTAATTATATCGCATGTATACAATTTTTCTAATTCTACACCATTCATATGCTTATGTGTTTGTGGTATACATATTTTGATTTCACAAATGAGTTGTAAATACTTGCAAAGGAGAGTATCTGTTAGAGAACATCAAACATTTTCAAAACATTTTGATATCAAAATTCTCTCATTTTATATGAGGGTAGCTTATTTTTCCTTCACATCAATCTTTCATTTATATGTATACATCATAATAGTTATTTTCAAACCCACAATTCTAATTGTCTAGTACCTTCCAACTCAGCATAAAGTCAGTGAAGCAGCAGCACTGGTATCACCTGGGAGCTTGTTGAAATGCTGAATCTCATCCCCCACCCACCTCCCAGACCTGCTGAATATGAATCCACATTTGAATAAGGTCCCAGGCGATCTGGATGCACATTGAAGTTTAAGAAGCTCTGATCTAAAAACTTTCTTAAAACATCAAATGAAGGAAAACGTTTTTTTTTTTTTTCTCAGTTTTTAACAAACTGATTATGACTCATTGTCCTTGGGAGTACCAGAATTTTTTTCTTTTATGATGCAAGCAATTGCATTTGGCTGTCTTGTGAAGCCTTGCTCTAGGGCATCTCCTGCAGATCACCTGGCTTAAAAAAATCTGAGTAAAACAAACAAATTGCATTTTTTCACAGTGCTGGAGAGACAAGATTTCTCTTTTCAGTTTGCTGCTTTTCATATCTGTGAGTTCACCTTGATTTCTGGCTTTCTTTCTTAGCTCCTATGAGTTGTGTGGGCTTTGGTAGCAAGGAGACATGCCAGCACATTGAGAGGGTCTCTGCTCCCTGCCATCTTGGAATGGCTCAATGACACCAGCGCCTACACTACAGCAGTTTGCAAAGAAGCATGTGAGACCTCAAAGGCGGTCAGATCGTCTTCCTTTACATCTGTCACACGTGGCACTGTTTCTCACGTGGAAAGGGCCGGCTTCTCAAAATGGAAGGATTCCCAAATGTCACCTTCTTGTGTCTTCCTGGAACTGGGCTGCAAGTGCCTGACTCCTCAGAAAAATTATCTGACAGAAACAGTACATCCATATAGTCATTTAAGTTTTACAGTGATGTTCACAGATGCTAATCTCAGACATAAACCTGTGAAATAGTTATTCGTATTTATTTGCTAAATGGACTAATATGTCTCAGAGACTTTGGTTACTGCCCTGAGCATCACTTTAGTCGTGAGTCTTGTGTCTCCCATCCAGATCTCTGTTCGAGGCTCCAGCCCCAGGACTGGGAAATTAAAGACGGGAAAGTGTGATTAGGCACCTAATGGGCAGAGGAATAGTGGGCTCTGCTGGATTTGGTGGCATCAGTTCCCTCTTCACAGCTCTCTCTTCTCTTTCCCCTTGCCTAAAACTACAGCTTGTAGGACCTATCTAGCATGAAGCACCTCCTCTTTAGCCATAAGTGGTTCTTTGAACCATCTGTTCCACCCTAGGCTGCAGTTCGAGTACCCTATAAAAGGGAACAATCTCTGCTGTCCCACTCCTCGAAACTCATCCTGTCCTACTTCACTGCCTATTATTAATTGTGAAACACATTAATTTTACCTTTTTTTTTTTTTTTTTAGACAGAGTCTCGCTCTGTCGCCCAGGCTGGAGTGCAGTGGTGTGATCTTGGCTCACTGCAACCTCCGCCTCCTGGGTTCAAGCAATTCTCTGCCTCAGCCTCCCAAGTACCTGGGATTACAGGCGGCCACCATCACACCCAGCTAATTTTTGTATTTTTGGTAGAAACGGGGTTTCACCATTTTGGCCAGGCTGGGCTTGAACTCCTGACCTCGCAATCCACCCACTTTGGCCTCCCAAAGTGCTGGGATTACAGGTGCCTGCCCGCCACCACGCGCGGCTAATTTTTGTATTTTTAGTAGAGATGGGGTTTCACCATCTTGGCCAGGCTGGTCTTGAACTCCTGACCTCATGATCCACCCACCTCAGCCTCCCAAAGTGTTGGGATTACAGGTGTGAGCCACCACTCCTGGCCTCATTTTACCTTTCTATCCTTTTTGCACCCCTCGGATTTGCTGTATCCTGTTGCACTTTTGTCTGTTCAGTTTAGCAAACCCTTACTGGGTTCCCTAGTATACCAGACCACACAACCTGATATGATACCTCATACTTGTCCATACACTACCCTCCAGGGGCAGTGGGTGCCACCAACTTGCACCCTCACATCTTACAGGGGGCACTCAGGCAGCTCCACTTCTCACATCTGTGGCTCAATCACATTTGTGCAGCTAATTTCAAGTCCTGGGTTTTTTCTTGCCCCCACGGGCTGATTGCTGATCTTGGCAGTGTATCCATTGCCAAGGACAGCACCTGGCTTCTCACTGGCCAATTGTTTCATTTTGTCTCTACCAGATTGTGAAATCACAGCTTGTGTCTTGGGTCCTGCCACTGACAAACAGTGATGGCTGCCCACAATTCAAGCATCCCCCTCTTTCTCCCTGTCTTGTGCTGTGTTCTCTCTCTGGGACCCTTCATCACTTTGTCTGGGTCCCTGATACCAATGTCTTACCTGTACTATGATTTATGGATGGTGCTCATTTTGGATGCTGTGTTCACCTTCAAGACAACTACTCTTCTGTTTTTGCCACCGCCCTCCTTTATCCTCCATCACTCCATGTTCTGTCTTCACCAAGAGTCCAATTCTAGGATTCACCCTCTCCCTGCCTATAGCTATCCATGCCCTGACTGACTAGACTCCTTTATAAAACAGAGATAAGAAGAGAGACAAATGAGCATGTAAATGTTTCAGCAACAAACTGCAAACTTCACAGTTTTTCCTTTCTGTTCAGCTTCCTGTCATAAAGAATGATAATTTATGATGAGGACTAAGTTGCATGATGGCACCATTGCTTGTCCTGCCCTTTCCAATCTTTGACAGAAGATGAATGGATTCCTGGAGAAAAACTTATGTCTAGTTTATGTCACTCTTTCCCCACTGCCTTTCCAATACTCTGTCTCCATTTCTATGGCACAGTGGCCTGGGAAGAGGAAATGGGGAGCATTCTCGCTACTCTGGCAGTCGACAAGAATGTTGAGATTTATTACTTTTTTACACTGTCACTGACTCTGTAAAAATAACCTTTTCACTGTGGCCAGCTTCTTATACTGAAGACAACAGCAAGCCTTAGGAAGCTTTCTTTCTTCTTCTTCTCTCTCTCTCTTCCATTCTTTCCTCCCCTCTCTTTCTCTCTCTCTTCCATCTTTCCTCCCCTCTCTTATTCCTCCTTCTCTGCCTTCTTCATTTTCTCTCTCCAGTAACATCTAGCTTTAATCAAGAAGTGCATCCTTAAGCTCCTTCAAAGGCTCCTTGCATCATCATCATGCTTCTCTGAGTTAGCAGGCATTAATAAGTGATTATTTACTGTATATGAGTCAGAAATGTATGAAACCCTGCCTAGAAATCCTAATTTTTCTGAAAAGTTCTTGACCTGGTATTATATTAAAAGGCATCATTTCAGTTCAGTTGGAATGGTAAACTACGATTTGCAGTATGCTTGCTGTCCCTAAGGTCCTCCCTAAATTTTAGATCCAAGACTAAATACAACTACTTAATACTTTCTTTTTAGTGTAATTTTTGGCCTCCATGATATCAGTATGTTATTAGTTATAGCAGGAAGGGTGAATTTTTAGTAATTCACACATATGTCTCTCAGTTGTAAATCCCAAGTGAAGAAATGAACAAAAAAGACAGTGCCATGTTCTTGAAAACCTTGCCAGAGTCCTTTACAGTTAAAGCATGTATAAATACCAAACTCACAACTAATTATTTGCTATAATCACTTGAACATGGGGAATGCATAACTCTTGGTTGTAGAAGATCTGATGGCACCTCACAGTAGCAAGACAACATTACCCTCAATTTTACTAAATGGGCTATAAAATTGCCATTTAATGTCTGTTTCCCAATACTTTTTTTTGCATATACATGGCTATATATTTATCTGTGTATTTCTGTGTATTATTTATTCTCTGTTTCACATATAAAGATTTGATAACTTAAGTAGTAAGTAAAGAAGAATTTTTTTTGAGACAGTCTCACTCTGTTGCCCAGGCTGGAGTGCAGTGGTGCAATCTCAGGTCACTGAAACTTCTGCCTCCTGGTCTCAAGAGATTCTCATGCCTCAGCCTCTTGAGTAGCTGGGATTACAGACATGCACCACCAAGCCAGGCTAATTTTTGGATTTTTAGTAAAGACAGGGTTTTGCCATGTTGGCCAGGCTGGTTTCAAACTACTGGTCTTAAGTGATCCACCCTCCTCTGCCTCCCAAAGTGCTGGGATTACAGGTGTGAGAAACCATTCTGGCCATAAGTAAAGATTTACCTGGAGTTGTTTTCATGCTGTATGACCATAGAAAGTAACCTAGCCCCTTTTAGGGTTAGTATCTTTATTTTTAAGATAGAGGTTTAAAACTATTCTCTGTAATATTTTGTGAAAACTTAATTTTAAATTTGAGACCTTGTAGTGAAAAACAATAGAATATTATATAGGCTGTTCTCTTTTTCCTTTTCTCTCCCTCTCTCACTATTTTTATTGTTATTGTTATTCATTTTGACAGCAGGTTATCTTCTGAAAAATACATAGTACTTGGTATAATGCTCAGTGCTTGATTCATTATATAAATTGAATACATATGCATTTGGATATATGCTGAATGAAGATGTGAAAACTAGGCAAAAGTGAGATGCTGTACTTTGGTTTCAAGTGTAATAAACACTAAATAATAGTGTTTATTGAGTGGCTACTATTTATTTGACAAAGAGCTATGTCCTTTACATTTATTATTATTCAGCTGGCAAAAACCTTAAAGGTTAGTATTATGTCCCAATATATCAATGAGGGGATTTGAGCTTAAAGTTAAAAAATTATATATAGTCAGTAAATGTCAAAGCTAGAATTTGAATTCAAGGAGGACTAAATTAGCAGGTACTCCAACTCATACTTCTGCCTACTCCATTCTAACTATCTTAGGAAACTAATATTGGAAGGCGTAGGTGTTATGACCACTTGGAGAATGTTTTTAGAATTTTGTTTAATCATCTGATTAATTTTGGCAGCAAACTTATCTCAATGCATCTGGGAATAAAATTACTTTGATCAAGCAAAGTCCAATTACTTAAATCATATTTTTACTAGTTAAGACTACATTTAACACATGCTATTAAAATAGTATATAAAATCTACTCATAGATATTTAATCATAGTTTTGAAATTCCATAATCAGTTAAAATACCTGGTAGTTATATTGAAAGTTGTCCTTGGCTGTGGGAAGATGACTTATTCACCATTTTCACTGCTTTTTACCTGAACAGTTAGGGCCCATCACTGGGACCCTCAGCTTCAAAGCAGAAACTTAAATTAAGTTTTTAAATCTATGCTCAAATCCCCTCATTGATATATTGGGACATAATACTAACCTTTAATGGTTTTGCTAGCATGAGTGATAATGAATGTAAAGAATCTAGCTCTTTGATGGGTGAGGCATGTCTCTTCTGTCGGGTGACTCATATCAGGTAGGGCCATTATAGCTCCTCTTATACTAGTCGAAGGAAGAGCCCTCATCCAAGGGGAAGGCAATGCAAGGGCATATTCTGATGAGAAGTCCCATTTAGTATAAGTGGGAATGGGTATATCCTACTTGGAGTTCTCTTTGGAACAGGTTCCCAAGTAGATTCAGGTGTAGATCACTGGATAGGAGGAGAAGCTGAAGTAGAGAGAGAGCGAGAGCTATTTCATTAAAACAAAACAAAACAAAACCTCTTAAGACTAGGACCAAACATGTCCTCAGAACAGAAGACGTCTTAAAGGGCAAGGGGTATTGACCACAATTTCTCAACAGTACATATCCACACATCTACAGTCACATCTATGTCTCCAGGACACCAGTTTATTGCACACTGTGAGGCCCTCAATTTTACTAAATAGGATATGGGAGTGGAGTCCGTCCAGCAGAACGAGCTTTCAGAAGTGCTTAGTGGCAAAGTCTGATAAAAGCAGCAAAACTCAGAGCTCCTGGAGAGGCATCATCTAGCAGAAGACACTGGGCACAGAAGAAGAATAAAGAAACCACAGACATACCCAGCAATCAACCAGCAGATACTCTGAATTGCTTGAGGTCACTGGGGTTATACCCTGTCAGCATTCCCTAGTAAAACTTTCTGGACACTCATAGACTTTTTCTTGGGCTTTTGACCTATATTAGCATATAATGTTACATTGAAACTTATATTAAATTAAACAACTTTTTTTTAATGACACTTCCCTTTAAAAGTGAACAATGTAATGGCTTTGGGCTTCCAAGCTGTCTTTTTCTTTTGCTCTAGTTTTTAAGTGCAGTCAATATTTTTGAAAATGCCTCAGAGCACTGAATGCATTTCCAGCATATGATGTAGCCCCAGTTTCATTTTCGGTGTTGAATTTCTGCCGTATTCAATCTGAACTACAATTTTAGAAATTACAAATTTTAGCAGTTAAAAGTGAGCCAGGGCCCAAAGTTAGTTTTGTAGGACATGGTACCATGTCAGTCAGCTCTCCTGCTCTGCTAGAGGCTTTGTGAACAAGGTATTGGGACCTTGGCTGAACATGGGGACATTGTATTTCATGCCTGTGAAAAGGAATGTTCATGCCTATAAGGTTACACATCAATACCAAGAAGAATAATTTATACTTAGTTATAAAGTTCAAATGGGATAAAGAAACCATGGGGAGCCATGATGCATGGCCTATGGACATGGTTAAAGGAAGAGAAGCCTGGCAGAATTACCTTGAGTTTAGATACCAATTGCAAAATATCAGCTATCAGTAGCTTCAGTTCGGTGAAAGAAGCAAACAGAAAATATGTGGCAACGTATTTAGGTACACCATCACTCAAAGCATGTGATTCCAGCTCAATATGTATTTCATTCTTCCTTTCTTCTGTGAAAATTCCATTTGTAGTGCATTTTCCATTTCTGCAAGAAACTCATGGGCTATTAACTGATTTACCCTTAGTTTCCTGGAGCAAAGTGACTTGGAGAGATAACTTGTAAGCCAAACTTGCTCTGTCAGGTTGGCTAAAGTATTTTCTCTACAAATAAACTACTGTGTGCCCAGACAATTTCCTCCTTGCAGCTTGAATGTGCTCTAAGATAGGAAAGATAGTGATTTCCAGCCAGACAGATGTACAGTAATGGTAATCGCCTCATGAGATTAAACTCACCAGAGCTGCAGGGTACTTTGTAAGAGGGTGAGTAATCCCTACTGTCACTCAGTGAAAAGATAAAGAATAGCTAGAAGCAGAACTGGCTCAAAATCCATTACCACCATCCCTAGCCTTGGCTCTTCTGACTTCTTCCCTATTTCATTAATAGTATCAGCTTCCACAGTCTCTAGCCATAAACCTTGGCAATCATCCTGTTTTCTCTATCACCCTTACCTATTTATCTAATGAATCTTCAAGCCCTATCCAGACCATAGTGCGTAGAGAGCTGTGTGTTTTAAGTCATTGCAGGGTGAGTGGATGCTAAGGTGTTGATGAGACAGAAAAACACATATAAAAAGAAAAATTGACATCATTTCTCAGACTGGAAGGATTTTGTGGCTTTAGTTATGAACCTCAACATTAAAATTAAAAAAACTCTAACATCTCAAAAATCTGTCCATTCATATTCAGGCTTGTGGCTTGTGTGCCCTATTTCAGTCTTCAACATTTGTCATTTCTCAACGCTCCTTAAAACTCCAAATCTGACCAAGTTATATCATTTCTTAAGAAAAAAAAAAAATCAACTCCCAATCATTTCCACACAGTGTAACATGGCTTCTGAGCTTCAACTTTAGTCATAATCTGACTTTCTAGGCATAAAAGCTTGTATACAGTTTTTAAAACAATAATTAATTTTCATACTTGAATGTCTTTATTATGCTGTTTCAACTCCACACAGTTTCTCTCTTTCCCAAGCACTTCTGCATACCTACTATCCTCATACCTACTATCTCTTCCCCTTCCTTTGAATTCACCTTGAAAAGTTTCTTCTAAACTTTATAGTTAGTTCCTGACTCAACTCTTTCCTAACCCCTTCATGCAGAATTAAGCACTTCTATATCTCTGGTGAGATGACCATCTTTATTCAAACTGCCAATCATCATATACTATTCACTATATTATGATTAAATGTAGGTGTATCTGCTTTCCCTTATTGATTATGATTGTATGGAGTTCAGACCTTTTCATGCCCTCATCTCCAGTGTCTAACACACTGGCAAATAGTAAGGTGCTCAACATATATTTAAATTAATTAAAAATGAATATTAATTTATTGGTTTACTTTTCAGGGTACTTACCCACCAATGCATGGTTAAAAGCATACTTGGACTGAATTTCATACTCCAAGTGATGACATTCACTTTCTTGTTATCACTGCCTCCAGTCCTCAGAGTTCTAAGGTTTGGTTTAGGAATGGATAATTTTTTTAGAGAGAAGGGTGACAATAGTAAAACAGACCCATTCTTGAGACAAACCATTTCTTAAGTTTTTATAATTAGGATTTAATACAAAACAAAATGATATCACATACCAGGAAATCTAGATTTCTTCAACTGCCTTCTTATCAATAACTTTGAGTAAAGTCAGCTCTACCACTACCGTTGCACTGTACAAATCAGGATCTGCCAGCCAAATGTGCTATTTCAATTTCAATTTCAATTAATTAAAGTATATAAATTAAAAATGCAGGGTTTTTTGTAGCACTGGCCACATTTCAAATGCTTAATAGCCACAGGTGGTCGGTGACTGCCATATTAAACAGTGCAGATATAGAAATTTCCATTATCGTAGAAAGTTCTACTGAACAGCAATGATCTGTAAAATTTCCCAAACTACTGAAAGCTGTATTTGCAAATGCAGCATGTTTATATCACTCTCATGCCTAAATCCTTTACTGGATGTAGATCATGGCTAAGACCAAATTCAAAGGCTTTAATATGTATCCCATGCCCTTTATGAATGGCTTCTCTTGATGATCTCGAGCTTCATGGCTTTTCACAGTCCCACATGCATTCTATGTGCTAAAGGAAGTGGTGCTCTTTCAAGCTGACAAATTGGCAGAGCTCTGACCACCTGTGTACCTTTTGCCTGGCATTATTACTCATGTGACTAATTCCCATGCTCTTTCCAGCTACAACAACTTGAAACCTTCCTTGGTTCTCTCAGTTGATGATGCCCAATGATCATCTGTGTTATTATAATTCTGTGTGCTTCTCTCTCATCAATTAATGTGCTACATTTTCCAATATGGTTTTCCCTACACAGTAGTTGTATACTTTTCACTTCAATCACATGCTGAATATGGTTGAAGAAGCATAATGATTTATCTTGTGGAATAAGAACATCAATGTTCTCTTACCACCCATCTTTAGCTCCCAAAATGGAGATGAGGCATACATAATTCCTAAATGTGGTAATAGTTTAAATTACATATCTCTATAAGATTGATTTATGGTATGTATCTGCACTATTTTCTGATTCATAAACTTACTCTCTAATATCTCTTTTTAAAAATAAAAATGTAGCATCTGTTTTTGAGTTAGTTACTTATATTATTTAGTTGCCCACATTATTTTATTTATTGGTTTTAGTATTCTGATGCTTTGCCTACATCAAAATAATCATTACATATTCAGAGATCCTTTTCTAAACATGAAGAATAACACAAGAAGTTCAAGCAATGTATCATAAGATGCAATATTCAGAGAAATAATTGGAGAATATATTATATTGTCAATATTTAACCATTATAATCAACTTTAGTCATCAAAACTGCCTTAGAGTCTTTAGTATTTTAAGATTAATTTCAAAACAATTTATTCTATTATTACGCTTTCATACTAATGTAAATGAACTTAATAAGATGAAGCTCAAATGTGATGTTAAAACAGAAACATAACAGAAATTGTAACTCAAATGAGTACATTCCAAAGCAAAGAGGTTTTTTGGCTGGCTTCTGTGGAGGAATTTTCATTTCCTTTAATCCATATCACAGACTTGTCACATTCCCAAAAGGGGAGATGAAAATTCTAATAAAATCTTTTTTGCATTTAAATGATAACTCATGTTCTGCGTTCATTTGCCTTTGAAATTGACTGTTCAGAAAACATGGGCACTGTAGGGTTAAAAATACAATTGTGAACCTCACTTGCTCACACACAGTCCTGCTCTCTTGACCCCACACTGCTTTCATTTCACAGAGATTTTTCTAACTCTTCATTATTATTTATCAGTTAAAGACAAAATGATCTTTGTTTAGTTTTAATTTTTGGAAATTATAAGTAGTACTCAATTAGCTTTTGTCGTTAAGTCTAATCTGCATCAATTACCTGATTGATGCATTATATATCACCTGAGATATAATGACAAAAATTAAATGTGCCTATGTAACTCTTAAATCCTAGATAAATATTTGTTGATGTGTCATTATTCTAATTAGAAATGGTGAGAATATAAAATGACAATTTTGAGACCCAGGATATGTGATATGCACATGTGATGTGCGTTAGTCTTTGGCATTTCTTCACTTTGTCTGTTGTTCTTCACCATGAGAATTTCTAACACTTAGTTCATATTAACTATAGTATAAAATAAAATATTAAATAAGGGAACTATAATATTTCGATGCTCTGAAAATAGTATTAGGATTATTAAACAAACAGTGCATTATCTCTCAGATCAGTCTAATGAAAACACATTTTATGACCTTAAAAACCAAATAATTAAATGAAGTGAGTGATAGAAAACACACATGGGACACAAGCATCTTTTAGATCTGTGACTACTTTACTCCATAACCTTTCGATAATGTTAGCTCTGGCCTCCCCATTTCATTTTTCATTCTAAACACACACGTGCGCACACACACACACACCTGCACAAGTAGGTAATCTTCCAAATGTCACCAAGTGTGACACAATGCCCACCATTTTGTTCTCAATCTAACACCTTTGCTTTCATAGCAGGTTCCAATCACTTGCGTTCAAAGTGCCAATATAGGAAGAATCATCTTTTATCCTTGTCACATTCCTTCTTTCAAGTATTTTTCTTCTCATCTATGTAACCATTACTCATTCCAAAGGCTATGCTTGAAGATGATTTTCCTTTTAGACAAGCTCAATTGTAATTCTTTCTAAGGCAGAAATTCCAAGAATTACAATAATCTGTGCATATTTAAAACGTCCAGATTATTCTAGGATAGAGCTTTAAAAGCATAACTTCTTTGCAGTGACCTTTTGCTCTAACCTTGGGTTTCTGCTGTCATTACTCTCACTCTCTGTTTTGTCCTCCAAGGTTGGCTATAATTAAGGTTTTTTAGTACAGCAATGTTTGTAAAATAATCTACAATATCGCAATTGCTTCTGACCACAGTATCTTCAGTAATAAGTTGGTCACTTCATAAGTCATGCAACTCTTAGAAACTCACTTTTTATATAAGCCACTGGAAACCACTTAAAAAAAAAACAGAACTCTGTATTGAGATTAAGTTTTCATATGGGCACTACTTATTCAATCACTAAATATCAGTGTCGTAGCCTGTGGCTATTGGTCCTATATGGGCCAAGGGTCACCTTGCACTAAATGTCATTAGAAAATTTGTTAAGACCTGGAAGGACATCAGCAAGAGAAAAGAATAGGACTTCCAAGAGCTCATTCATCTGCAAAAACATCACTTTGAACAAGTGTCTATATACAAAATTACCTTCACAAGAGCAAAGGAAATCAGGTGAGAGATTGTAGCACCTACAGATAACACAGAAATAAGAAAGGACATGTTGAAAAGGATAGGAGGGACAGTTTTACATTAACCACGTCACCCCTCCCTGAGCCCCTGGCAGCAAAGAGTAAAGAGAGATACCCTTTGCATGGGGGAGAAACAGGGAAGTAAGCACTGAAATTTGCATTGGACCTCAACACTAGACCTACCCCAGGAAAAGCCCACAGCCCCAGATTTTAGGCTGGTATCCATGGACTAAGCCTCCAGACCTAAGTGCCAGGAGAGATACCACAGCCTCAGGCTCCAGGAAGGCCTTGTGTACTTGGTATATGGGCCTTTGTCACTGCTAGGACAACCTCAGAGGCCCTAGGCTCCAGACTGCCCACAGCACTGGGCTGACTTCCAGGTCTCCAGGCTTCAGGCCCACCTTAGAACCAGGCCAGCCTCTGCAGCCTGAGACTTGAGACCGGCACTGCAGAACAACCCTCCAGGCCAGCCCTGGTGGATATAGGCTCCAGGTCTACTCAGGACTAGGCTAGACACTGTGGCCCTGGGCTCTAGGCCTGACCCAGGTTTCAGACCAGCCTAGAGCCACGTTTGCCCATATAGCCTCATGCCTCTGGCCCACTCCATGCCAGGTTGGCATTTCTAGCCTCAGGGAATCAGCAGCCCCTCCCTCCAGGCCAGCTCCTGTGACCCTAAGCTCCAGCAGACCCAGGGCCTAAGCTCAGTAAACGTCAGTACTGAACCAGCAAACATTGACCCAGGCTCTAGGACTGACCTTGTGAATCCAGATTCCAGGCCAAACCCTGTGGCTCCAGGGCTCAGGCCAGCCCTCACAGACCTAGACTTCAGGCCAATACACACACACATACCTAGTCTCTAGGCTGGCTTCAGAAGTCCTAGGCTACAGGCCCATCCCCATATCCCCAGCCTCCAGGCCAACATCTATGGCTCCAGGCCCCAGGCAGAACTCAAAATTTCAGGCTCTAGACCAACCTCTACAGGCCCAGGCTCCATGCCTGCCCCAGTACCAGGCCATTCCCAGGCTCTAGGTCAATTTCTGTGGCCCCAGATGCCAGAGGAGCCGGGGTCCAGGCTTGCCCCAGTAGACACTACCGACAGATTGGCCCTTGCAGGCCGAGTCTCCAGGACTTCCCTCACAGATCCAGGTTCCAGGACAGCCCGTGTAGATGCAGATACCAGGTCTACACCTGTGGACTCAGGATCCAAGCCTGTCCCAGTGGACCCAAGTGGTAAGCCTATCACAGTGCCTAGCCAGCCCCTGAGGGCTTAGGCTTAAGGCCTACCCGAGTGCCAGTGAAACTTCTGTCAACCCAGGATCCAGGCCTACCCCCACAGACCCAATCAACAGGCCCACCCCAGTGGATCCAATTTCCAGGCCCAGCTACCTGCTAAACCAGGTATCAAGTCAGCCAACTGGACAATTCCAGCAGAAATCTCTCCTGAGGATCATGCCAGACAGGCTACCTGGAATCTCTAAATGGAATGACTAGTGAAATGCTCTTTTTAAAAAAGCCATTCTACAAAGACTGGAATAAGACTATTACTTCACATGCATGAACATCAATGTAAGTCAACAAGGTATGAAAAATATGAAAAATAAAACAAACTACCACCACCAAAAAACAAAATAATCTCCTAGTGACTGAACCCAGAGAAATGGACATGCACAAACTGCCTAACAAAGAATTAAAAGTAATCATTTTAAAGAAGTTCAGTGAATTTCAAGAAAATGTAAACAAATCCACAAAATCAGGAAAACAACAAATGATCAAGACAAAAATTTTGGCAGAGAGATGTAAATTATTTTAAAAAAATCAAATTCTGGAGCTAAAAAATACAAGGAATAGAATGAATAAATGCATTAACAGCAGGATTGATCAAGCAGAAAAATCTGAGAACTTGAATAAAGGTAATTGAAAATAAACAATCAGAAGAGTAAAAAGATAAAGGAATAAGGAAAGTTTATTTGATTTATGGAACACCACCAAAAAGCAAATGTTTGAATTATGATAGTTTAAGAAATAAGGGATAAAACACAAGAAAGCTTATTTAAAGAAATAATAGCAGAAAAGTTGCCAAATTTGGAGAAAAATAAGTATCTAAGTACAGGCAGGTCAAAAGCCTCAAGACAGAAAGGAAGGAACAAAGGATTTACAAAACAACCAAAAAACAATTTTAAAAAATGATATTAGTAAGTCATTATATATCCATAATTACCTTGAATGTGAATGGAATAAATTCTTCGATAAAAAGAGATAAAATGGTGAATATATTTGAAAACAAGACCCAACTATATGCTTCCTACAAGAAATGCACTTTACTTTTAAGGAAACGCATAGATTCAAAATGAAGGGAAGAAAAAAGACATTCCTACAAACGGAAATCAAAAGAGAGCAGGGGTAGCTATATTATACCAGATAAAAAGAGTTTAAGTCAAAAGCTCTAAAAGGAGAGAAAGATGGTCATTATATAATAAAGGGGTTGATTCATCAAAAGGATATAACAATTGTAAATACATATATACCCAATACTGGAACACCAAAATATGTAAAGCAAATATTAAATGATATGAAGAGAGATATAGATTGCAATACAATGACAGTAGGGCATTTCAATACTTGACTTCCAGCAATAGACAATTCATCCAGATAGAAAATGAAAAAGAAATATGGGATTTATTTATTTCACTTTATATACGTTTATTGTATTTTTTTATTATACTTTAAGTTTTAGGGTACATGTGCACAATGTGCAGGTTTGTTACATATGTATACGTGTGCCATGTTGGTGTGCTGCACCCATTAACTCGTCATTTAACATTAGGTATATCTCCTAATGCTATCCCTCCCTCCTCCCCCAACCCCACAACAGGCCCCAGTGTGTGATGTTCCCCTTCCTGTGTCCATGTGTTCTCATTGTTCAATTCCTACCTATGACTGAGAACATGTGGTGTTTGGTTTCTTGTCCTTGTGATAGTTTGCTGACAATGATGGTTTCCAGCTTCATCCATGTCCCTACAAAGGACATGAACTCATCATTTTTTATGGCTGCATAGTATTCCATGGTGTATATGTGCCACATTTTCTTAATCCAGTCTATCATTGTTGGACATTTAGGTTGGTTCCAAGTCTTTGCTATTGTGAATAGTGCTGTAATAGACATACGTGTGCATGTGTCTTTATAGCAGCATGATTTATAATCCTTTGGGTATATAGCCAGTAATGGGATGGCTGGGTCAAATGGTATTTCTAGTTCTAGATCCCTGAGGAATCACCACACTGACTTCTGCTCACCAATATCCACTGTTCTGCAGCCTCCGCTGCTGATGCCCAGGCAAACAAGGTCTGGAGTGGACCTCCAGCAAACTCCAACAGACCTGCAGCTGAGGGTCCTGACTGTTAGAAGGAAAACTAACAAACAGAAAGGACATCCACACCAAAACCCCATCTGTACATCACCATCATCAAAGATCAAAGGTAGATAAAACCACAAAGGTGGGGAGAAACCAGAGCAGAAAAGCTGAAAATTCTAAAAATAAGAGCGCCTCTTCTCCTCCAAAGGATTGCAGCTCCTCGCCAGCAATGGAACAAAGCTAAATGGAGAATGACTCTGACGAGTTGAGAGAAGAAGGCTACAGATGATCGGTAATAACAAACTTCTCTGAGCTAAAGAAGGATGTTTGAACCCATCACAAGGAAGCTAAAAACCTTGAAAAAAGATTAGACGAATGGCTAACTAGAATAAACAGTGTAGAGAAGTCCTTAAATGACCTGATGGAGCTGAAAACCATAGCATGAGAACTACGTGACACATGCACAAGGTTCAGTAGCCGATTTGATCAAGTGGAAGAAAGGGTATCAGTGATTGAAGATCAAATGAATGAAATGAAGTGAGAAGAGAAGTTTAGAGAAAAAAAGAATAAAAAGAAATGAACAAAGCCTCCAAGAAATATGGGACTATGTGAAAAGACCAAATCTACATCAGGTTGGTGTATCTGAAAGTGATGGGGAGAATGGAACCAAGTTGGAAAACACTCTTCAGGATATTATCCAGAACTTCCCCAACCTAGCGAGGCAGGCCAACATTCACATTCAGGAAATACAGAGAATGCCACAAAGATACTCCTCGAGAAGAGCAACTCCAAGACACATAATTGTCAGATTCACCAAAGTTGAAATGAAGGAAAAAATGTTAAGGGCAGCCAGAAAGAAAGGTCAGGTTACCCACAAGGGGAAGCCCTTCAGACTAATAGCGGATCTCTAGGCAGAAACGCTACAAGCCAGAAGAGAGTGGGGGCCAATATTCAACATTCTTAAAGAAAAGAATTTTCAACCCAGAATTTTATATCCAGCCAAACTAAGCTTCATAAGTGAAGGAGAAATAAAATCCTTTACAGACAAGCAAGTGCTGAGAGATTTTGAAATATGGGATTCAAACTACACTTTAGAATAAGTAGAACTAAGAATCATACGTAGAACATTCCATCCAACATACACAAATCTACAAATGTGGTGTACCCATTATGAGAATAAAGAAAAAATATGATCATCTCAATAGGTGCAGAAAAAGCATTTGACAAAATACAAAATACTTTCATGATAAAAACTTCCAATAAGTTCAGTTTAGAAGAAATGTGCCTCAACACAATAAAGATTATATATGACAAACCCACAGCTAACATCATACTCAAAGATGAAAAGATGAAAGCTTTTCCTCGAAGATTAGAAACAAGACAAAGATGCCCACTTTCCCAGTTTATTCAACATAGTACTAGAAGTTCTAGCCAGAGCAGTTAGTGAAAAGAAAGAAAGAAAAGTCCTCCAGATTGGAAAGGAAGAAGTTAAATTGTTTCTGTTTGCAGATGACATTATCATATTTATAGAAAACTGTAAATACTCCACTAAAAGTGTTAGAACTAATAAACTAATTCTGTAAAGTAACAAGATACAAAATTTACATAAAAATCAATATTTTCTATACACTAACACTGAACTATTTTAAAAATAAAGAAAACAATTCCATTTACAATAACTATATAAAAATAAAATATTTAGGAATAAATTTAACAAAGAAAGTAAAAGACCTGTACATGGAAAACTATAAAACAATGATCAAAAATTTTAAGAAGACATAAATAAATGAAAAGATATCCTATGATCAAGGATTGGGAGAATTAATATTGTTCAAGGGTTCAAATTACCCAAAGTCATCTACATTTTCAATGCAATCCTCATCAAAGTTCAAATGATATTTTTTGCAGATGTAGAAGAAACAATCCTAAAATTCGCATGGAGTCACAAAAGACCCCAGACAGCCAAAGCAATCTTGAACAAAAATAATAAAGCTGGAAGTATCTACCTGACTTTAAAACATACTACAAAATTATAGTAATCAAAATAGCATGGTACTGGCATAAAAACAGAAACATAGACTAATGGAACAGAATAGTGATGCCTAAAATAAATTCTCACATTTATGATCAATTGATTTTTAACATTCAACAAATGGCCAATAACACATAATGGGAAAAAGAGAGTCTGTTCAATAAATAGTGTTGCATTTCACCCCACAGAAGAATAAAATTAGACACTTATCTCACATTATATTAAAAAATGAACTAAAAATGCATTAAAGACCTAATGTAATACCTAAAAATGTAAAACTTTTAGAAGGAAACATAGGGAAAATAAACTAGGACATTGGTCTAGGCAATTATTATTATTTTTTTAATATGACCTCAAAAGCAGAGAGACCAAAAGCAAAAATAGACAAATGGGCTTACATCAAACTAAAAGGCTTCTGCATAGGAGAGGAAACAATCAACAGATTGAAGAGACAACCTACAGAGTGGGAGAAAATATTGGTAAGCCATGCATCTTATAAAAAGTTCATATTTAAAAGATATAAAGAACTTAAACAACTCAATAGCAAGAAAACAGCCCTTTTAAAAAATGTACAGAGGAGCTGAATGAACATTTCTCAAAAGAAGGCATGCAGTTGGCCAAGAGACATATAAAAAGTGCTCAATATCACTAATTGTCAGAGAAATGCAAGTTAAAATCACAATGAGATATCATCTCACACGTGTTGGAGTAGCTATTATCAAAAAGACAAAAAGTGTGGGTTAGAATGTGTAGTAAAGGGAACTCTTGCACACTGTTGGTGGGAATGAAAATTAGTAGAGCCACTATGGAAAAAAGTATGGGAAGTTCCTCAAAAAATTAAAAATAGAACTACCATATGATCTAGCAATCTCAATACTGGGTATATATCCAAAGGAAATAAAATCAGTGTACTAAAGAGACATCTGCACCCCCATGTTTATTGCAGCACTATTTAGAATAGCCAAGATATGGAATCAACTTAAGTGTCAGTGGATAAAGAAACTGTGGTATGCATACACAATAAAATACTATTCAGCTTTACAAAGGAAGAAAACTTTGTCATTTGCAACAATGTGGATAAGCTTGGAATACATTATGTTAAGTGAAATAGGTCAGGCACCGAAAGACAAATACTGCATGATCTCACGCATATGTAGAATTTTAAAAACTTGAACTCACAGAATGGTGGTTAACAGTGGCTGAGGGTTGTAGGGTTAGAGAGATGTTGGTCAAAGCATACAAAATTTCAAATAGAAGGAAGAAGTTCAAAGGATCTATTGTAGAATATAGTGACTATAGTTAAAACAATGTATTATTGAAAGCTGCTCTGAGAGTATGTTTTAAGTGTTCTTACCACAAAAATTGATAAGTTGTGAGATAATGCTTATGTTATATAGCTTTATTTAACCATTCCACATTTATACACATTTTGAGACATCATGATATACATGAGAAATATGTACAATTATTATTTATTAAAAAAGAAAAAATAGGCCGGGCACATTGGCTTACGCCTGTGACCCCAACATTTTGGGAGGCTGAGGCCAGCAGATATCTTGAGGTCAGGAGTTAGGCCAACGTAGCAAAACTCCATCTCTACTAAAAATACAAAAATTAAACGGGTGTGGTGGTGTGCTCCTGTGGTCCCAGCTACTTGGGAGGCTGAGGTAGCAGGATCATCACTTGAGCCCGGGAGACAAAGGTTGCATTGAGCCAAGATCTTGCCACTGCACTCCAGCTTGGACTACAGAGAGACACTCTGTCTCAAAAAAAATAAAAGAACATTGCTAAGATAATGCAGAGTTGTTGAAAAATTTTACCTCTGAAATAATGTTGCTATATTCGAGTCCTAACTTCATTTCTTCCTAACCTTGAAACCTATAGCTCAGTTTCCTAGGTTTTTATCAGTTTCCAACTGTAACACAGAGGTAATAATAGTATCTTCCACATAGGATTGTAAGGATTAAATGAAATAATTTATAACATGCTAAACAGAGTGACTGGCGCAGAGTTAGCTGTCTATAAATGTAACTTATGATAATTTTTAGGAAGCATAAACGAGATTTCTAAATACATGTTCTATCTACTATCATCACGACTTTAGCACACTGCTTACATAAGTGAATTTTTCAAATGTATCCAGGTATTTATGTTCAGTTATATTATACATACTTTATTAATATTTGCATTTCCAGTACTTGCATAGTTCCTACTATTATATGTAGTAGGCAAGAAAAATGTTCTTTATCTGATGATCACATAAATTAATGATTTAATGGATAAATAAAAACATATGAACAGCTAATTGAAATTATAATGTAAATAGCTAAACCCCAATTGCCTTAAAAATATTATTTTATTCATTAATTTCTATAAAACTAACCATTATTTAAAAAATATTTATTAAGATTAAAATGGAATAAAGTATACTTAACCCGGAATTTATAAACATTAGTCATAGAAGGTCCACTGTTCCCAGACATTGTCCTGAAAGTTATGAATTCCAGTGAATCCTCCTTTCTTGTCTTTGTCCCTACACATGTCTTCTAAACAGATTTGTACCATCAGAGTAGGAAGAAAAGGGAAAGACATATGATGTAAAGTAATATGTTATTTATTTGGCATCCCTTCTCTCTAAATCTGTATTCCTGGCACAGTTATGAGTTGTGGTGTACTACCACCACCCCACAGGTAAGCAGCAATTCTCATTTGGTGAACCAGAGCCCTTTGCAAGACATTTCTGAAAGTGCTAATGGGAAGGCTATTTCCTGCTTGGGAGACATAATGCTGGCAGGATGTGAATTTGGGGCTTTCAGAGCCAACTTCTCTGGACACATGAAGGAAGCCCATATGTCCTAGGAAAGAAGCAGGTCAGCCTTTAGAAGGAAACAGATTCAAGTAATTGAGAGTAAAAGAGAAACTTAGTAACTTTATTTGAAACACTGGATGGAGATTTGTTTGAAACCACTTCCTACACCTCCTCCAGAAGCTTCCCACTTACAGTGGCCAATATATGTATTTTTTTAAGTTCAAGTTTATTTGAGTTGTATTTTTGCCACTTTTCTACAGCATGTGTCCTGATTAATTTAGCTATGGAAAAAATTGAGATAACTTTGATTTTAATCATTTCCTAATGTCCAAGAAAAGGAAATTAAAAATTAAAAGGGAATCCATGAACTAGAATTAAGATATTTTCTTGTTTTTTTAACTACTCATACATTTATAAAATATTTATTGAGCACTTACTATAAGCTGGACAGTTTTTCCTAGTTGGTTAGAAGGGATCAATATACCAAACAGGCAAAGATCCTTGCCTTTATAGAACTTATATTCCAATGGGAAGAGAAAAAAGCATAATTATTATGTAGATTGTTTAAAAGTCATACCTCTGGCAGGATATGAGTAAATTGATACGGGAGGGAAAAAGTAGGACAGGAAAGGATGTGTATGTATTGCAGAGGCTAAGGAAGAAATTTTGCATAAAGTAGTCAGGTTGGGCCTATTTGAGAATATGGGACTTGAGTAAATCTTTGAAGGAGGCGAAGGTGAAGAGTTCTCCAACTGTAGGGACAGCCAGTGTAAGGACCCCAAGGTTAAAGCATACCTGGAATATCTAAGAAACAAAGGGAGTCCAGCATGAAGGAAAATAGGGAGAAGTTGCCAACAAGGTGATGCAGGATCATCTCCCAGAAGTCTTTGAGGTCCATTTTAATTTTGTTCTAAATGAAATGAGAATTTATTGAGAATTTTGAGTTGAGGGGTGGCATCATATGACTTTTGATTTGAAAGTATATTCTGCTGCCCTTTGAGACTAGTTATTGGGCACATGAAGGGGCAAAAACAGAACAAGGGAGGCAAGGTAGAAAGATATTGCAAGGATCCAGGTGAGAGATATTGGTAACTTGTCCAAAGTGAAAGTGGTGAAGGTAGTATATGATCACTATTTAGCGTGTATATTTTGAATGTAGAGCTTACAGTATTTTCTTCCAGATCTGACATGGGGTGTGAGAGACAGAGAGGAGATAAGAATGATGCCAAGATTTCTGCTAGGATGAAAAAGGCTGCAGAAGGAATTTTGGGTAAAAGATAAAGAGTTTAATTTTGGATGTGTTACGTTTGACATGCTCAACAGACTCACAAGTGGAGATGTTCAGTAGACACACTTTAATATGACAGTCTGAGTTTCAGAAGCTAGATCTGAAAACATAAAAGGAATTCTGAATTACAGATGGGTTTTTTGTTTGTTTGTTTGTTTTTGCTTTTTTTTTCAGACAGTCTTGCTCTTGTCACCAAGGCTGGAGTGCAATGGCACGATCTCGGCTCACTGCAACCTCTGCCTCCTGGGTTCAAGCGATTTTCCTGCCTCAGCCTCCTGAGTAGCTGGGATTACAGGTACCCGCCACCATGCCTGGCTAATTTTTGTATGTTTAGTAGAGACAGGGTTTTGCCATGTTGGCCAGGCTGGTCTCGAACTCCTGACCTTGTGATCTGTCTCCTTCAGCCTCCCAAAGTGCTGAGATTATAGGCATGAGCCACTGTGCCCAGCCACAGATGGGTTTTATGTCATGAGACTGGCTAAGATCTCCAAGGAGATAACATCGATGGGTAAGTGAAGAGGACAAAGGACTGAGCCTGGGGTATTCCACATCAAGAGTTAAGGTAGAAGAGAGGGGCCTAACAAAGGAAAATGAAAAGTGACGGTTGAGCTAGAAAAGATGCAAAATATGCATTATATCCATTACATCTGAGAAGCCACATGGAGAAAGTGTATTAAGGAGAAGGGAAGGATGAACCCAGTCAAAAACTGATGAGAAATCAAGTAAATTGAGAACTGAAAATGGAGCATTAGATTTAATAATGCAATTGTCATCTGGTGACCTTGATAAAAGTATTTTTGTAGCATATCAGGTAGGGAATGGCAAGAACATAATCACAGTAGTAGCAAAGAAACGGAGAAGAGGCATTTGAAACAATGATACAGATAACAGATTTAGGTAGTTTCCTGCACAGGGAGCAAAGGCATGGAGTAATAGCTGGCAAGTCAAGAGAGGGTTGGGTGATTTTCATTTGTTTGTTTTCTTTTCTTTCTGAATTTCCATATAAATATATATGGGAATATATATCCCATATATTTCTGATGGAATGACCTGATAAAGAAAAGGACAATTGATGATGTGAGAGAGAAAGAAGGAAGAGAAATGTTGGAGTGATGGCCTTGATTATGAGTGAGAAAAGATGGCCCTATTGCAAAAGTTGAAGAGTTTACTTTATATGGGAACATGGATAATCAATTGTTGGTAAAAGGTGAAAATGCAGAGTAAGTGAATCTAGATTCAAGTAAGTAGGTAGATGTGGGGATGGGAGTCTGTAAAAGCCTCAGTATTTTCAATGAATTAGGTGACAAGGTTAACTGAGAGTAAGAATGTGAGAGGAGGAGGAGGTATTGGGATTTTCTGTGAGAGAGGAGGATCATAAAAAGTCACTTAAGAAAGAAAAGAGAGCTAATAGGTAGTCTAAGTGGAGTACAGTTGTTGAGCATTGTTAGGTGTTGATTTGAGACCCATGGTCATGTATTTAATGAGGCCATTAGCTAGGTTTTGTGTTTTGTTCCAACTACCTACCTCTTTATGAACATAGGCACAGATAGAACAGGATTATAATTTTACCAGATAAATACCATAAAGTGAGATAGGGGCAGAGAATTATGTGTATGCAACATAGTAATTATAATTGACTATTCAATTTATTTAGGAAAGGAGAGGGGAAAGGATGTGAAAGTATAAAGGACAGTTAAATTTTATAGGATTAATGAATTGGGGGCAACTGTAGGTCAAGGATAGTTGTAAGTCAATGACTAGAGTGAGTGAGTTAGAAAGAGGAGAGGCAGTGCTTTCTAAGAGCACTCAGAGGACAACACATGTGTTGAAGATAATAGAAGGGTATCAGGTATTGATGGCTGTAAGGCCTAAGATGTATGACCATAGGAACGAGTGGCTGAGCTGTGGTGGGAAGCAAGAGCATTGGAGGAAAGGATGTTAAGGAAGTGGCAGGTGAAGATACTGAAAGTATCATTTCCATGTACTTTGAAATTCCAAAGAATTAAGGCAGAAGTAATAACAGCAAGAATGACAAGAAGTGAGAAACTAAAATCATTGAAACATAAGGGGAAATGAGCATCATGAAAGAGGAGAATAATGCATAGTTCCAAAGGACCCCATATCTCTGGGACCATCTGTGAGAAATGCTCTATCAGAGAACAATGATTTATGGGCTAGATTAAAGAACAATTACTAAATGACATTATATCTAAGTCTCAGATTCTATGAGGATTCTCGATTTGGATAAATTAATTTGGAAAAAAATTGATTATCTGTGGATACTTGGACTGGACACATATTGAACCCACAACTTCTGCCCTGATTTCAGGATCCCCTGTGTGGTTTGTAGGGACTTGATGATATAATGTCAGGTTCAAGGACTGAACTGTCATACATACTGATGGCTAATGATGAATAATGCCTGCATTAGTCCATTAGGATTTCTTTTTTGTTGCTGTTCTTCCTCTTTTTTTCCAGTTTGAGAGAATGCCACCTACTGTTACTCACCACGAGCTGACAGGAAAAGTAGTTAGGAATATGGATTGTTTGGTCCAATTAGCTAATTTAGATGATATAATTTATAACATGAAAAATAATCACAAAACAGGTGTGTAATCAAGAGAAACTATTTTTCTAACAGAGTTCAATTTTTTTCACGAGTTTTCATTTCTACATGGCAGTGAAAACTTTAATGTCAACACCTTCAGTTATATTAGTCTCAGTCAGTTGCTTTTTTCTTTTTTCCTAAAAAATTAAGTACTATTGAGTCGCTTCCAAGATGGCCGAATAGGAACAGCTCCGGTCTGCAGCCTCAGAGAGATTAACACAGAAGATGGGTGATTTCTGCGTTTCTAACTGAGGTACCTGATTCGTCTCACTAGGACTGGTTGGACAGTGGATGCAGCCTATGGAGGGTGAGCTGAAGCAATGTGGGGCATCACCTCACCTGGGAAACACAAGGGGTTGGGGGATTTCCCTTTCCTTGCCAATGGAAGCCATGACAGACTGTACCTGGAAAAATGGTCAACTTCCACCCAAATACTGCACTTTTCCCACAGTCTTAGCAACCGGCAGACTAGGAGATTCCCTCCCATGCCTGGCTGGGCTGGTCCCATGCCTACGGAGCCTTGCTCACTGCTAGCGCAGCAGTCTGAGATGACCTGCAAGGCTGCAGCCTGGTGGGGGAGTGGGGCATCTGCCATTGCTGAGGCTTGAGTAGGTAAACAAAGTGGCCAGGAAGCTCGAACTGGGCAGAGCCCACTGCAGCTCAGCAAGGCCTACTGCCTCTACAGACTACACCTCTGTTGGCAGGGCATAGCTAAACAAAAGTCAGCAGACAACTTCTGCAGACTTAAATGTCCCTGTCTGACAGCTCTGAAAAGAGCAGTGCTTCTCCCAGCACTGTGTCTGAGCTCTGAGAACAGACAGACTGCCTCCTCAAATGGGTCCCTGACCCCCGTGTAGCCTGACTGGGCAATACCTCCCAGCAGGGGCTGATAGACACCTCATAGAGGTGGGTGCCCCTCTGGGATGAAGCTTCCAGAGGAAGGATCAGGCAGCAGTATTTGCTGTTCTGCAAAATTTGCTGCTCTGCAGCCTCCACTGGTGATACCCAGGCAAACAGGGTCTGGAGTGAACCTCCAGCAAACTCCAACAGACCTGCAGCTGAGGGGCCTGACTGTTAGAAGGAAAACTAACAAACGGAAAGGAATAGCCTCAACATCAACAAAAAGGACATCCACACCAAAACCCCATCAGTAGGTCACCAACATCAAAGGCCAAAGGTAGATAAAACCACAAAGATGGAGAGAAACCAGAGCAGAAAAGGCGAAAATTCCAAAAACCAGAGCAACTCTTCTCCTCTAAAAGATCGCAGATGCTTGCAAGCAAGGGGACAAAACTGGACGGAGAATGAGTTTGATGAGTTGACAGAAGTAGGCTTCAGAAGGTCAGTAATAACAAACTTCTCCAAGGTGAAGGAGCATGTTCTAACCCATTGCAAGGAAGTTAAAACCTTGATAAAAGATTAGACAAATGGCTAACTAGAAGAAACAGTGTAGAGAGGACTTCAAATGACCTGATGGAGCTGAAAACCATAGCATGAGAACTTCGTGATGCATGCACAAGCTTCAATAGCTTATTCGATCAAGTAGAAGAAAAGACATCATTGAAGATCGAATTAATGAAATAAGGCAAGAAGACAAAATTAGAGGCAAAAGAGTAAAAAGAAACAAAGACAGCCTCCGAGAAATATGGGAATAAGTGAAAAGATCAAATCTACCTTTGATTGGTGTACCTGAAAGAGACGGGGAGAATGAAACCAACTTAGAAAACACTCTTTAGGACATTAACCAGGAGAAATTCCCCAACCTAGCAAGGCAGGCCAACATTCAAATTCAGGAAATACAGAGAACACCGCAAAGATACTCCTGGAGAAGAGCGACCCCAAAACACAATTGTCAGAAGCACCAAGGTTGAAATGAAAGAAAAAATGTCAAGGGCAGCCAGAGAGAAAGGTCATGTTACCCACAAAGGGAAGCACATCAGACTAACAGCGGATCTCTCAGCAGAAACCCTACAAGCCAGAAGACAATGGGGGCCAATATTCAACATTGTTGAAGAAAAGAATTTTCAACCCAGAATTTCATATCCAGCCAAACTAAGCTTCATAAGTGAAAGAGAAATAAAATCCTTTACAGACAAGCAAATGCTGAGAGATTTTGCCACCAGGCCTGCCTTACAAGAGCTCCTGAAGGAAGCACTAAACATGGAAAGGATCAGCCAGTACCAGCTACTGCAAAAACATGCCAAATTGCAAAGATCATTGATGCTATGAAGAAACTGCATCAATTCACGGGCAAAATAACCAGCTAACATCATAATGACAGGATCAAATTCACACATAACAATATTAACCTTAAATGTAGATAGACTAAAGGCCCCAATTAAAAGACATGGACTGGCAAATTGGATAAAGAATCAAGACCCATCAGTGTGCTGTATTCAAGAGACCCATCTCACATACAGAGACACAGAGAGGCTCAAAATAACGGGATGGAGGAAGATCTACCATGCAAATGGAAAGCAAAAAAAAAAAAAAAAAAGTAGAGTTTGCAATCCTTGTCTCTGATAAAACAGACTTTAAACTGAAAAAGATCAAAAGAGACAAAGAAGGCCATTACATAATGGTAAAGGGATCAATTCAACAAGAAGAGCTAACTATCCTAAATATATATGCACCCAATACAGGAGCACCCAGATTTATAAAGCAATTCCATAGAGACCTACAAAGAGAATTAGACTCCCATGCAATAATAATGGGAGACATTAACACCCCACTGTCAATTAGACAGATCAAAGAGACAGAAGGTTAACAAGGATATCCAGGACTTGAGCTCAGCTCTGCACCAAGTGGACCTAATAGACATCTACAGAATTCTCCACCCCAAATCAACAGAATAGACATTCTTCTCAGCACCATATTGCACTTATTCTAAAATTGATCACATAATTGGAAGTAAAACACTCCTCAGTAAATGTAAAAGAACTGAAATCACAACAAGCTATCTCTCAGACCACAGTGCAATCAAATTAGAACTCAGGATTAAGAAACTCACTCAAAACCACTCAACCACATGGAAACTGAACAACCTGCTCCTGAATGACTACTGGGTACATAACAAAATGAAGGCAGAAATGAAGATGTTCTTTGAAACCAATGAGAAAAAGACACAACATACCAGAATCTCTGGGACACATTTAAAACAGTGTGTAGAGGAAAATTTATAGCACTAAATGCCCACAAGAGAAAGCAGGAAAGATCTAAAATCAACACCCTAATATCACAATTAAAAGAACTAGAGAAGCAAGAGCAAACACATTCAAAAGCTAGCACAAGGCAAGAAATAACTAAGATCAGAGCAGAACTGAAGGAGATAGACACAAAAAAACCTTCAAAAAAATCAATGAATCCAGGAGCTGGTTTTTGAAAAGATCAACAAAATAGATAGACTGCTAGCAAGACTAATAAAGAAGAAGAGAGAGAAGAATCAAATAGACGCAATAAAAAATGATAAAGGGGACGTCACTGCCAATCCCAAAGAAATACAAACTACCATTAGAGAATACTATAAACACCTCTAGGCAAATAAACTAGAAAATCTAGAAGAAATGGATAAATTCCTCGACACATACATCCTCCCAAGACTAAACCAGGAAGAAGTGGAATCTCTGAATAGATCAATAACAGGTTCTGAAATTGAGGCAATAATTAATAGCCTACCAACCAAAAAAAGTTCAAGACCAGATGGATTCATAGCCCAATTCCACCAGAGGTAAAAAGAGGAGTTGGTGCCATTACTTCTGAAACTATTTCAATCAATACAAAAAGAGGGAATCCTCTCTAACTCATTTTATGAGGCCAGCATTATCCTGATACCAAAACCTCACAGAGACACAACAAAAAAAAGAGAAAATTTTGGACCAAAATTCCTGGTGAACATCGATGTGAAAATCCTCAATAAAATACTGGCAAACTGAATCCAGCAGTACGTCAAAAACTTATCCACCACAATCAAGTCGGCTTTATCCCTGGGAAGCAAGGCTGGTTCAACATACGAAAATTAATAAATGTAATCCATCACATAAACAGAACCATTGACAAAAACTACATGATTATCTCAATAGATGCAGAAAAGGCCTTTGACAAAATTCGACAGCCCTTCACGCTAAAAACTCAATAAATTAGGTATTGATGGGACGTATCTCAAAATAATAAGAGCTATCTATGACAAACCCACAGCCAATATCATACTGAATGGGCAAAAACTGGAAGCATTCCCTTTGAAAACTGGCACAAGACAGGGATGCCCTCTCTCACCACTCCTATTCCACATAGTGTTGGAAGTTCTGGCCAGGGCAATCAGGCAGGAGAAGGAAATAAAGGGTATTCAAGTAGGAAAAGAGGAAGTCAAATTGTTCCTGTTTGCAGATGACATGATTGTATATTTATAAAACCCCATTATCTCAGCCCAAAATCTCCTTAAGCTGATAAGCAACTTCAGCAGTCTCAGGATACAAAATCAATGTGCAAAAATCACAAGAATTCCTATACACCAATAACAGATAAACAGAGAGCCAAATCATGAGTGAAGTCCCATTCACAACTGCTACAAAGAGAATGAAATACCTAGGAATACAACTTACAGGGGACGTGAAGGACCTCTTCAAGGAGAACTACAAACCACTGCTCAAGGAAATAAAAGAGGACACAAACAAATGGAAGAACATTCCATGCTCATGGGTAGGAAGAATCAATATCATGAAAATGGCCATACTGCCCAAGGTAATTTATAGATTCAATGCCATCGCCATCAAGCTATCAATGACTCTCTTCACACAGTTGGAAAAAACTAGTTTAAAGTTCATATGGAACCAAAAAAGAGCCCACATTGTCAAGACAATCCTAAGCAAAAGAAGAAAGCTGGAGGCATCATGCTACCTGACTTCAAACTATACTACAAGGCTACAGTAACCAAAACAGCATGGTACTGGTACCACAACAGATATATAGACCAATGGAACAGAACAGAGGCCTCAGAAATAGCACCACACATCCACAACCATCTGATCTTTGACAAAGCTGACAAAACAAGAAATGGGTAAAGGATTCCCTATTTAATAAAGAAAACTGGCTAGCCATATGTAGAAAGCTGAAACTGGATCCCTTCCTTACACCTTACACAAAAATTAACTCAAGATTGCTTAAAGACTTAAATGTAAGACGTAAAACCATAAAAACCCTAGAAGAAAACCTAGGCAATACCATTCAGGACATAGGCACCATGGGCAAAGACTTCATGACTAAAACACCAAAAGCAATGGCAACAAAAGCCAAAATAGGTAAATGAGATCTAATTAAACTAAAGAGCTTCTGCACTGCAAAAGAAACTATCATCAGAGTGAACAGGCAACCTACAGAATGGGAGAAAATTTTTGAAATCTACCCATCTGACAAAGGGCTAATATCCAGAATCTACAAAGAACTTAAACAAATTTACAAGAAAAAACAACCCCATAAAAAATGGCAAAGGATATGAACAGACACTTCTCAAAAGAAGACATTTATGCAGCCTACAGACACATGAAAAAATGCTCATCATCACTGGTCATCAGGGAAATGCAAATCAAAATCACAATGAGATACCATTTCATGCCAGTTAAAATGGTGATCATTAAAAAGTCAGGAAACAACAGATTCTGGAGAGGATGTGGAGAAATAGGAACACTTCTACACTGTTGGTGGGAGTGTAAATTAGTTCAACCATTGTGGAAGACAGTATGGAGATTCCTCAAGGATCTAGAACTAGAAATACCATTTGACCCAGCCAACCCATTACTGGGTATATACCCAAAGGATTATAAATCATTCTACTATAAAGACACACACACACACGTATGTTTATTGTGGCACTATTCACAGTAGCAAAGACTTGGAACCAACCCAAATGTCCATCAATGATAGACTAGATTAAGAAAATATGGCACATATACATCATGGAATACTATGCAGCCATAAAAAAGGAGGAGTTCATGTCCTTTGCAGGGACATGGATGAAGCTGGAAACCATCATTCTCAGTAAACTATCACAAGGACAGAAAAGCAAACACTGCATGTTCTCACTCTTAGGTGGGAATTGAACAGTGAGAACACATGGACACAGGGTGGTGAACATCACACCCTGTCGGGGGCTGGGGGGCTAGGGGAGGGATAGCATTAGGAGAAATACCTAATGTAAATGACGAGTTGATGGGTGCAGCAAACCAATATGGCACATGTATACCTATGTAACAAACCTGCACATTGTGCGCATGTACCCTAGAATTTAAAGTATAATAAAAAATATTAAGTACTATTTTCTCATTTACTACTCAGTTCTAAGTCACTATTTCCGTGTTGCCTTTGCCCTTCCTTCTGGTTTTGTAACACCCATGTGGAATTTGCATGTCACTAGAGAAAGGTGTTGAAAGAGAACAGGGCATGTGCATGGTTTCTGGCATTGGTGACTACTGTTGCTGGCTATTAAGGTAACTAAAGGAATTAGTGCCTGAGATAGGGTAAAAGAGAAGATCATTAGAGGAGGGCACATCAAATCGCTGGAAGACTAAATATTAGAAGAATTCTCTACATGTATGTCAAAACAGCAAATAATTAAATATATTAATTATTTAGAAAAAATAATAGCACGGGCAGAATATGTAGCTGGCTTGGCTATCTGGGACTCCTATGCCTTCCTGGCATATAGATGATTCTACAGAGGTTTATAAACCTTTGTTGCTATCCCAGGGAAGTGGTATATTTTATAGTCTCTGCTCCTGGGTTACCCTTTCTTTGTTTGATGGCCATTCAGGAAATCTCCTGAATTGACATTCATCAAGCCAGCTTATGTTTTCTGAAAATGCCTGTAGTTTAGTCTGGGTCCCAGGAATAGAACTAGAAGTAAGATAAAAAGAAAGAGAATGTACTAAAGCCTAAAACTAATAGTATGGTTCCTGGATAGCATATCCTATGGATTTAGTAGTTTAATTTAAGCTGGGTGGTGCATCCATTTCAAACTACACCTTTTATTTTTTTACTCAGATTGGGATATAAGCTTTTCAGGAGCCCCAGACAGCCTAAGAAAACAGCTGCTTTAGATAATCTTGTTTGTGATGAGTTTTGAAAATGCAAGAAGAGAGAATACTTAAGGTACTGTATCATCTGGAAGACATACATAGCTACAACAACATACAAGTGTCACTTCCACCACACTTCTGAAAACAGGTGGGACATAAATTTCTGATAGAATATGGCAACAGATTCTTCCTAATTTTCTGCCTTCTCTCATTCACATGCCCTGTTCCATGAAAGATAATTAAATATTTATTTCAGGCTAAATGAGCACTTACAATAATTTTGATAAAACTATGCCTAGATATCTAAACTACCCATCAATTTGACTTGTCAGTATCAGAGTAACACTAGGACAAACTGTCGACAAGCAAGTAGCGTAGGAACCATGGATGCTGAAACAGAGCTAAAGCCAGCTGTCTTTTACCTTGTTCAGGATGTGATAGAGAAAACCTCTGAGAATCTGTAACTTACTGCTAATGTCGTGTCTAGGAAGGCCTGGGAAGTGCATTCTATCAGATATGATAGGGAAAAGAAATCTGTGGTATTCATTACTCAGTCTCCTTGACAGCGAGACCAGATGCCCCATTCATAAACTATGATACTATTTACTTAATATGACTTTCAGTGATACACTTTAGGCGGTTGTGTATTATGTACTTATAAGTATGTACTTATTCAGGTGTGATCTTATAATTCCCTCACATGGTTATGGGTACTAAACTGCTTACTAAGGGTGGAAATGTATGGAAGCTGTATTACTGACCTATGACATTAGAAACTCCAGCATTACTTTCTGTACCTTCATCATAATAAAAGGGCAAAGACCCTTGTTGCCCATTTTTCCTGCTCTGGGGTAGATTAAAAGGTAACCTACTTAAAAGATTAAAAGGTGATTATGACAGATAATGCCAATTAGTACTCACTTTCTCTCCCCCTTCTTCCTTTGTAATAGAATCTTCAATAGAACATGACCATTCAACTGAAGACTTCATTACCCTCCATTTCCTGATGTTACATATGGCTATACAGTTAAGTTTCTACCAAAAGACTTTGAGCATACACAGTGAGTACCATTTCTTGGCCCTGCCTTTAAAGAACATAGATATAATTCACTTTCCTTGCTCTCCGTTCCCTGTTTAGGAATAATGTTATGATGACATGAACTGAAGCAACAATTTTAGACTGTGAGATGAAATCCACATGTTTAAGATGGCAGAGCAGCAAACCAGAAGGAGCCTGGATCTGCAGTGACAGCCCTGGATTCTTAGGCTTGTACTGATGTATGGGGAAGAAACAAACTTCTGCTTATTTAAGCTATAATGTGTTATTTTGATGTTAGATTCAATAAATAAACTGGTCATCTGAATATTATAGCAGCAAGTGGCTGCTTTCTAGAGTATGTTTGAAAGGCTAATTTAGTGGGAACTCTTGTTACTCATGTAAAAATATCATCATGACACTCATGAGACACAGAATTTGGTAGTTTCATAAGAACATAAACTAACAATTATTTTAAAAGTAGTTTCATATTTGAATGTGGAGCCAGCCAAGCATGGTGGCGCGTACCTGTAGTCCCAACTACTTGAGAGGCTGAGGTGGGAGGATTGCATGAGGCCAGGAGTTTGAGGCTGCAGTGGGCTATATTCATGTCAGTGAATAGCCACTGCACTCCAGCCTGGTCAATAGGGCAAGACCCTGTCTCTACACAAAATAATAATAATAAAGAAAGAAATTTGGAATCATTGCTATCCTTGTGTATGAAGTGTACTTGTATACCAGATATTCAAGGGTGAGGAAGTCAAGCTGATGCATGGGGTCATCTTCTTTCTACTTTTGCCCATTTTCGGGGTAGTGTGTGGGGAGAACAAGAAAACCCAGGACTGAATTAACCAAGAGAAATCCAAAACAAGTAAAGGGAACCTCACTCTATCCTTTACAGAAAACAGAAGAAAGGAAAAGTTACTCTGAGTCTTAGAGGGTGACTCTAACAGTTGTGAGTAGGAGTAAGAATCCCATAACACTAACAGAAGGAGGCCCTGAACTCTCTTCCGTATATCTTAATATGGACACTTCAGCATTTGAATCTGCGGAGGAACCTGGTCAATTTGGGTGGGATACACATTCAGTCATTTATTCAGTTATCATTTAAGTCTCTACCTAATAAAGAATCTAAACCAATAAATAAGAATTCATGTCTTATTACTTGTCTGTACTGTTGGCTGAGCTTAGGAGCTGTTGATTAAAAAAAAATGTTGTATTGGCCAGACGTGGTGGCTCACACCTGTAATCCCAGCACTTTGGGAGGCCGAGGTGGGCAGGTCACAAGATCAGGAGATCAAGACTATCCTGGCTAACACGGTGAAATCCCGTCTCTACTAAAAATACAAAAAATTAGCCGGGTGTGGTGGTGGGCACCTGTAGTCCCAGCTACTCAGGAGGCTGAGGCAGGAGAATGGCGTGAACCCCGGAGGCAGAGCTTGCAGTGAGCCAAGATTGTGCCACTGCACTCCAGCCTGGGCGATAGAGCGAGACTCCGTCTCAAAAAAAAAAAAAAATGTTGTATCACCTCCACCTCATAAAGCCTATATTCTAGAACCTAACTGTAGGCTGTAAAGATTAGAGAGTTTATTATGTAAGTGTTACATTGCTCCCCTTAAATGAAAGACAATTTCTAGTTCACATGCATTTAGTGTTCATAAATTTGTCCATTTTTTTTGAAGATCAATCAAGAACTCTCCTTTTTTTTGGAAAAATAGTGAGAATTTGTATATTTCTTATGCTTTATTTATTTTATTGAAATTCTGCCCACCTTTCTAAATACCCCTCTGTTAAAGGAATTTACTCTGCAGTTGGGAACTTCAGTAGTGAATTTATATTCATACTATTTTATGCTAAACTAAAAATTTTGACAGTCACTAATGGTACAGTAATGAAATAATAATAGGTCCAATTTTCTGGTTATACAAAGGGAGAAAATTGTTCTACTTCTTGAAAGTGTTGAGCTAATTGGAGAAGATAGTGGGGGGTAATCAAAATGGTTTATTATGATTAGAAGGTAGCTGCAGTAATTTTATTTTTCTTTTGCATATTGATTATCTCTATCTCTATGGTAATTAGTGAGATCAAATACTCATTTAATAATTAATTGCATTTCATCATTTAATAAAAATCTTTTCAGGCACTGATCACAAGGAAATTCTATAATGAATTATTTCACATTAACTCTAAACTCATTGGGCTATTTAGTTTATGTAACATCAAGTAAGCTACTATTAACTTTGGGTGACAGCTGGACACAGTGGCTCCCTTCTGTAATCTCAATACTTTAGGAGGCAGAGGTATGAGAATTGCTTGAGGCCAAGAGTTTAAACCAGCCTGGGCAACATAGTAAGACCTCATTTTTACTGGAAATTGTAAAAATTAGCTTAGTGTGGTGGTGTACATCTGTAGTCCCAGCTGCTTGGGAGGCTGGGGTGGGTGGGTGGCTTGAGCCCAGGAGTCTGAGACTGCAGTTTGTTGTGACTGTGGCACTGCACTCTAGCCTGGGAGAAAGAAGGGGATCCCTATCTCTAAAGAAAGAAAACAACAACTTAAAATAGGATGTAAATGGAAAGAAATCCCTCTAAGGGGTTTAGATAAACTGATAAGAGGCAAATTAGGATCTTTGTGTAAAAAATTATTATATTTTGGAAAAAACCATATAATTCACCAAGTCCCTCATTTTATATCTGCTTCATTTTACAGGGGGCAGACTGCACATAGTTGAAAAGAAATTACCTTCTCCAGATCATAAGTGAGTAAGATTTCATAAGATAGATCTGGATATGTTTTGACAGTTTGATAGTATTACTGCAAGTTAATTATCCCAAAGTTATTTCTATTATTAGAGTAAGAATTCTGAGTTGACTTATTTCCTCTTGTCTTACATAGTTTGAAATTTTTTTATTATTGGTTCTACATAATTAACCAATAGTTGGTCTTTCTTGAAGAGGTCACTGGAAATTGATTTTTATATCTGAAATTTTAATCCACTTTTGAAAATGTGGAAACTACATCATAGAGAGATTAAATAGCTTTCTTAAGGTCATATCTAGCTGAAGCTAGAATTCAAAAATTAGTTTTCTGAATTTAAACATTTACTATTTTGGGGATATTCTGTAAATGTAGAAGTCAAGAACCTAATATATTTGCAGGATAGATTGTGATTCACAGTTTATTTTTTCTTCATTTTAAGTCTTATACTTTATATATATGGTGATTATATTGGAACTGGATAGAGACCAGAGAAATTTTTAGTAGTTGTCAAAACTATCAAACATTTGCTCAAAACTAACCTATTTAGTTCTTACTATTAAAAAAGTGAACTAAAGAGGATTAAATAGCTGGACCATCCAGATTGGCATCCTCCATCTAAATTCTTAAACTCAAGAAGAATCTCCACCAGATTTGGTTTAGTGTCGATATTATTTATTTTCAAAAGATGCTATCTGTTGGGATAGTGAGAATAATCATACTGGCATTTCTACACAGCAGTTATTTTTGGCATGTGGTAGATGCCAGAAAAACTACATGTTACTTGGAGTGAGGGCTATTACAAGTTCTGATATAATCAGATAGATTTAGGTTCTACTGGCTGTATTATTAATTGCTTTGTGCACTTGAGTAAGTAAAGAAATGTCTCTAATCCTACAGATTTGGGAATGGTAATATTCTTAAAGTGTTACTCTGAAATGGTCCATTCCAAAGTCTGATTGATGGTAGGTGACCTCTATATTCTTATTTCCTTTGGTAGAACTTGAAACTAAACATGGTGGGGCAAATAGGGATTAAAAGGCAATGAAGAATTAATTTATCTATTTTCACCAAAATGCCTTTGTTGCTTGTTGTTATTTTATCCTAATTGCACAGCTATTGTAGAATTTTATTAATTCAATTCTTAGCCTCAGAAAGGTTGGGGTTCTTTCCCTGGCTTTGGCCCTCTCCAGTGAGTGTTATTCAGTTGTACTGGGTCTCAGTTCCCCAGTTGTGGATGGGGAAATATCTTCCTTATAGTGTTATCTTAAGGTTTAACTAAGACTAAATGTCATAACAATAGTGAAAACAATTTTTCAATTATATAGTGCAATATAAATGCACAGGCTGTTTTTTCACTTTTATTATTATGATTATTATTTCCAGTTCCTATGACTTTGGAGACCTATGAAAAGACACTTAACAAAAATTTACTAAACATTAACATGCCTGCTTTTTTTTAATACAACCAAGTCGAAAAACCCCAAGGGAACAGGCTATAAAAAAAACACAAAAGCAGAACTAATAAAAGCACTTGTGTTTTCTCTGAAATAAATATTTAAGAATGCATACTATATTATAAAATCTGTAAAATTTTGAAAAAAGAGTAAGATAGTTAAGTTAAATCCTACCTTCTTTGCAATTCTATAATCAGCCCTTTTAAAATATGATAAATGTGACATTCTATTTAAGATCGCAAGTAGTCTGTTCAAAGAATTATCTTTCAGAGTTCTCACCTTGTTTTCCATAATTCCTAACAAAATCACATCTCCTATTTATGTGGAAACTATTTGCTCCAAATGCTATTTCTTCCTCTGATCTTATAATCAGGCTGAGATGTGCTCTTGCTAGTGTATCACAGCAGTAACCACAACCAAGAGCTCAGAATTTCTAAACCTGATTAGTTTCTGCAATTTATATTTCATCTCTGAAATATCAGTTTTTAAATAGATTGAGAACTGTGCATGTTGAAATGAAATTTACACATTTAACAACTGAAGAAGATCGTTCATTTTTTAAAGAAATTAATTCACTTCTAATGTAGGATGAAAGACTGTCTGAATCATTCATTAGTTTAACCTTTTCCATCTTCTAAAAATCAACCCATCCTTTACAGGACAATATTGAGAGAGTATAATTTCCCATACACCTAATAGTTAATCAAAATAGTTCCTTAAATCTTTATTAGGAATTTTCACTTTAAACATTTGTTTTACCAGAGTACTAATATATGAGTATCAAACAAATCAAAAATAAATAAAATGTATTGAGTTAGTACTTTATGAGTCATTCTTTTGAAATTTCCCCTTAGCTATACAAGTTTTGGAAAAAAAGCTCTTCTAACTAACATTAAGACAGGACACCTTTTGCAAGCTTTTGTAAAAATAAAGAAAAAAACTAAAATCTTACATAAGTAAATATTTAAGATACAAAATATTTAAAGACAGAGAAAATCTGCCAGATGAACCCTCTGATGGAAGAGGCTTAATCCCTCTTCTAATCCCCAAGGGTTTAAGAGCCAAGCAATTGTACAAAATTGAAACCTGGACATCTGTCTCTATGACATGGTGGACATAGTGTCTGTGTGTGTGTCTCTCTCTGTGTGTGTGTGTGTGTGCCTGCATATGTGTGCACTTGCATGCATACATAGTTCTTGCATGTCCACCTCACTTCTATTACTTCTCATTTAACTAAGATTTGATAACAATATCATCAACCAAAATTGGGACAGGGTGTAGAAGGCTCTGAAAGTCGGATATTACTCTGTTTATTACCTGTGATATGGTTGGTAAGAAAAATGATGATGCTTTATAGAAATGGCAGTTTTTACTGTTTATTGATTTTAGTGTTAGATAATTCAAATTCACTTTTTGGACAAATTTTTGTCCAAAAATTTGAATGCAATCGATCCAGTTACTGATCACATTTTGTTAATGTTGCCCTTTACAACAAAAGCTTCTTCAAACCTCAGATTCAAAAGGTAATAAGATTATCCTTTGATAAAACATCTGAATTTTTAAATGTTTTTAATATTTTAATTTCAAATATTGCATTTAATATATAATATATAAAATTGAGTATGCATTGAGCCTGAACCAACAGCTAGAGTGCTTTAACCACTTTATATGTATTATTATTATATTTAATATTCACAGCAATTATATGCAAATGAGATTCATATTATACCTATTTTTCAGATGATGACACTGGGGCATCATCTGAAAGGAGATGATAAGTATAGAGAGGATAAGTACGTTGCTCAATATTGTTGCTTTGTGTGTGAATATGTAGGTGATTAAGGCAGAAGTCAATTTGAGCCTAGATCTTCTAGTGCTCTTTAATTTGCCAATTTAAAGACACAAAGGTCTGTCTTTTTTGTCTCCATTATCTGTCTTCCTCATTTTTCAACTTCTCTGAAATTTGTTTAAAGTCCTTGTACTTTTCTTCTACATTGTTATAGAACATCTTAAATTTTTCTTTACATAACAAATTCAATATTCTGAATGTTACACCGTTTAATTTTCTTTGACGAATTCACGTTTTTCCTTACTTTAACAATTCTACTCATTTTAAATTACTTCATCAAGAGTGGAAAGCCCATATTTTCTCACACTTTTTTCTCTGAATCATCATCATCATTGTTGTCGTTGTCATTGTCATCATTACCCTGTTCCTTTGGTACTATACCTAGTCCATTATCCTCTGTGGAGAATTTGCTATATGTCTCATGGCTTCATGGGGAGGGAACTCCTACTTCTCTCATGGCTTGTCTATGCTTTCCAGAACTAACAACAAAAATTAATTCTGCATTCGCTGTGTTTGCCTGGTTTTTACTTCTTTTCTTGCAACACTGCTACAGTTCAGAGGAGTTCCCATAGTTAATCCAAAAACTATATAATTTCTGTAGATGTCACCAATTTCTAGTTGCAGTTATAATGTACTTTCTGCCCTATTATTGTTTCTATTTGGTAATTTTAGTAAGATTTCATATGACCGGCTAAGACATTTGTTTTTCTGTCCCCATTGTTTTCCTAAAGTCAAAGTTTCATGTCCTCTTAATGCTTATGAAGAGCGTAATTAGATTGTACTCGATTTTTTCCCTCACAATAGAGCAGTTTATGAAGGAGATAATACCAATACAGTCCCCTAGATTTCAAGTGATTTTTTCTCTTATATCTTTTTTTTAATACATTGAAATACATTAAACTGGTGCAAGTTATTGTTTAAATTTTACTATTCCAGACGAAGATAGCAGGAGATGTGCTAGTTAGGCAAGGATAGGCTGCAGTAACAAATAGATCCAAATGTATAATTTGTCAACATAATAGAAATGTTTTGATTTCCCTCAGCAAGGTGTATTGTGGTTGCAGTTTTCTGGGCAGGAGAGTGGGAAGGATGAAGAAACTATATTCAACACACTCATTTGAGAATTCATGCTGCGAGTAGCTCTGTTGTCTTTAACACATGGATTCCTAGATTCCTTAGACTGCTGTCAGTCAACACGGAGAGCAATAATGTGAGGCAGCACAGGAAAGTTTTAATGGCCAGGTCTGGAAGTGTCATATAGCACCATCTGGTCATATTACATAAACTTTAGCTGACTGAAAGAGAGTCTGGGAAATACCGTCTATCTGTGTTCCTAGAAAGAGGAAACATTTTGGCTTGGGGGGAATATCTAGCAGCATACTTTATTCCATATAGTTTTGTACTACCTAATTAGAAGCTTGTCACTTTCTATATGTGGCTTACATGTCCATGTGTGTAGTGTATATGCTCAGAACAAATGTTGCCTTGAGTTTCCTTTGTACTTGTAAGGAGAACCTCTTGCCTCTGTAGGGGATCTTTCCATGAGGACTCCACATAAGGAGATACTTTCCACGGATAATGGAAAGATATGAAACTACTCATCCCCAACTTCCAGAATCTGTTACTTCCAATGCTTTCATATTATGTATAATTGTGTTAGTTGCACTTCACTGGTGTCTGTGCTCTAACTTTTCTACGTAACTGTTCTTCCACAGCTTAGAGACTTGAGGACTAGTCTATTCTTTGCAAAGAAAAAGTTCTATAGTTAAGAAAATATTTAGAAATGTCTTCTAAATATTGTAGGATTTTATCCTACAACAATTTTCAGGAATAATAGAATTTTCTAATTTACTAATGAATCATTTAAGTGGGACATCAAGCTGAGGGGTTAGTTATCTGTACTCCTTTTGCCTTTTTGACTAGAAAAAAGAAAGCAAAATAATATTTCATGCAACGGCTATTCTTGCTTCCTGAATTTGCATGTTGTGAAATACTTTATGAGTTGAAGAAAACAAGCAAAGCTTCCTGTATGTTGTGTTTATATTTTTATTTAGACACGTTATTTTGCTTAAATTAAGATAAATCTATTATGTTTAACATAATGGCAGAGAGTCATCATTTTGTCTTCTAAAGATATCAGAATGTTCATTATTGAAAAGATACACTTATATAATTTCTAAAGAATTTAGGAGTCCTATGCTGCCATGCAAAAGCTGATGTTTTAATAGGCTATGGGAAGACTACCTCCACAGAGCAGGGAAAGTGAAAGGCTATGACATTGTTGATTGCAGATTTGTGAACTCTGCAGTTAAGGTTTATCAATTTCTTCTACCTGTATCTAGAGCATGCTCCTTTATGATAAATACCGAAGACTTAAAATGTGTAATGATGATTCAGATTCAACCTTGACAAAGTAAACTTCAAGGGGTTAGCTCATGATTTTTTGTTATTCTATTTTAAAAACACAAAAATGAGTAAACTTCAATCAAAAGGCCTCATGCTTTTGGTATGAATATGTATAGTACTTAAAATTTGTGTACTGCTTAATATCAGTTATAAAATGCTGAGATTAAAATAATTTAACTTTTTTTAACTCTAGGATTACTCAGAGGCTTTTGATAGAGATCAAGTATGTCTTATTTACCTGTCTTATTTGACCACTGTTTTATAACACAAATGCCAACATATCCCAAATAATTTTTTCACAGAACACTTTTTAGAAATGCAGGCAAAGAACTTTAAGATATGCCAAAGCTGTAATTTACATTCCCATAGCTCTTTAACTTAAGGAATAGTGTTTTAACTAATTAAATTACCCGCCATTTTTCCTTGACATACTATTACTCATTTGAACATGCTTTCCAGATGTCAGGCATATATTGCATCCAAAGCCTTGGTGTCTTCTCATCCAGTGGAGTGGGCATGCCTGCAAAGGAATCAGCTCACTGACCATCTTTAAGGTCAAAATTAAACTAATCCTGAATCATTTTACTTCTGTTATTTCACTGTATATCTTTTTTATTCTGTGAGCAGAAACCATAAAGAATGAGAATATTTTCATAGTAGCATGAACCTAATAGGCTAGGAGACAGCTTTAGGGCATTTTCTAACTGGCATAAAAAGTTTTCCTGTTCATTTCAACATCAAGTCTAAGAAATCTTCCTTTCATTTTAAATAACTTGGCTTTCTTAGGAGAGACTTGCATACCTAGACATTTGCAAAATCTGTATTTTTAGCAGACATTATATTTTTAACCTAATCTGAACCCATTTTCTTCTGAACAAGATAGGCATAAAGAATAAAAGATTCTAAAATATTGAGAGTATTTCAAGAAAGAAAAGAAAGAAGAGATATAAAATAGAAATCCAGATGCCATTTTAAATAGTGGTAAAATGTTTTGATCACAGATACTTACAGAACTCTTTTCAGGCTTATCATCATTTAGAGAGAATGAAGACAGCATCAATTAAGCCCCTCTTTGACCTCAGCAATTGCCACCCTATCATTTGAAGATGGTTAAAGAAAGACAAAGATATTAACTTATTAGCACTAATACAGCATGTTTTGTTTTATAAAGCTCATCCAAAAATAATAACAATCCTATGAAGCAGTTCATCTTATAAGAAGTTTAAAAGATAATAAAACAGAATGTCAGAAATGTAAAGGAACATTTAAGTTTGCACATTTAGGAAGGTCTTGAATAAAGATTTTCCCCTACAGTCATTCTTTTAGTCATTGCAATATATTATATTGTCAACACATTTGACAAGAGAATAAATGCATTTTAAAGAGTCAATTTAATTTAGAGATACCAAGTTTAAGTGAATGTGCCATAAGAAGTTACAACAACGTTGTGTTGGAAATGTAGGAAGGTAGAATTTCTACTCCATAAATAATGTACGAGCAGAGATATTTTGAGTCTCTGTTCATCTGGAGTCCAGTTGGGAAGGATCTAGGAACCTAGAGAATGGAAAGAATCAATTACCTTCATTTACATGTATATAACATTTTTCCTAATGTAATACAGCATGTGCTTGCAAGTCAAAAAGGCGTAGTTGATCCTTCAAGTAGGAGGTAGCTTTTAAAAAGGCATGTTTGAGTCTTAGAACTACTATAAATTTGGTGTATATCCATGGAGAGTATGTTTAAACATTTTGAGCCTTTTTCTTCCTTTTGTTAGTAGTGATGATAATAATATCCAACAGTTATGTATCATTGTGAATAATCATATGGTGAGTTTTACATTACTTTAGATACTGTAAATTGCTGTCAATTATGGTTGATTTTATTAATAGCCATAACCGCCTAAAATGTCATGGTTTTATTAGTGCTGTTTACATTTTTTAGTATTTTATCCACAAATATTGTCTAATATGAACTTTGGAACTTTGTCTGACTCCAGGTTCTGCCACCTCTCAGCTGTGTGACCTTAATCAAGTCATTCAGTCTTTCTCAATTACAGATTCTTCATCTACAAAGAATTCATAATAGTACTTTTAAATTTGATTCAATGTTCTACTTCCACTTAGGATGAAGAAAACTGCAAGAATATTACTCTCAAGCCTCTGAACAAGAAAAGCCACCTGTTGGACATGATAACTTTGAGCCTGTCAGAGAGCTGATGTTCTAAGGCAACTGGGTAGACTGAATCCCAAAGTGTAAGAAGTCCCTTCAAGGATTAAAAAGACAAATTCTTTTATTTTAGAGAGAGTATGGAAGGAGATGTGGCAGCCTTCAAAGCAATAGAAACAGAACAACTGAAATGTTTACAAATTCTTAAAGGTCAAATGAAGGCAGTATGACAGTTAAAAAAATCTGTGTGTCCCAGAAGGGTCTTTTCCATGGGCCACCACCAAATATTTATGAACAATTCAGGGCAGAGCAGGAGACCTGAGAAGGCACCTGTCACCTACCATAAACCAACAGTAGCACAGGTTTGCAGGGTGAAAATATTAGAGGGATAAATAATGACAGAACCTGGAAACTCCAGTCTAAGAAACAGGTATTGCATATGAACAAGGTGGTGATCTGTCACTGGAAGGTGACCTAGTGGGGAAAGTAGACTGCATGCACACACAGAAAATATAGGAAATCAATAAGGATATAGAAGGTTTAATTTTATAAACCAACTTGACCTAATTCATATTTATAGAACACTCACACAATAGCAAAATGCATATTATTTTCATATGCACTTGGACCATTCATTAAAAGAGAGCATATGATGAATAATAAAACACATTTCAAAAAGTGTAAAGTATTGAAGTAAATCATGGTATGTACTCTAACTAAAACAAAATTAAATTAAGAATCAATGCCAGATAGGAGGAAGATCCCAAATATTTTGAAATTATTTCACATTCTTCTTTGTATTGGATAAAGAAATCACAACTGAATGAAAATGAAAATATATCAAATTATGTTAAAACAGTGCTTCAGAGAAATTTACAGTTTTAAATGTTTTTAATAGAAAAGAAGAAACGTTCTCCAAAGAATGGTCTAAGTTGTCATTTTAAGGTGATCCCCAAAGCAGAAAACAATCAATAAAATGAAAAGCAGAGAAAAAGAAGAGAACAATTTAAACAAAAAGTTGATTTTGAAGATATCAATGAAATTGATAGATTTCTAGTTAGTCTAAGATAAGCAAGCTTAGCAATTGTAGAGGTTTTAAGACAAATATGCATACAATTATTGTATATCTATATACAAACAGTTATTGCTGAAAAAATTAAAGACCTAAATAACTTGAATCATTCACCTTGTTTATGGATCAGAAAACTCAGTATTGTGAAGATATCAGTTCTCTTCAAAGTTATCTACTGGTTCAGTGCATTCCCCAGTCTAAGTTACAGCAATCTATTTTCCTGGTAGAAACTGATTTTTATAATGACATTATAAATACAAAATTTAATTGATATTACAAATACAAAAGGTCCTAGAATTGGCAAGACAATTTTTCAAAAACAATAAAGCCAGAGGCATTCCATATGTATACATATTTCAAAACGTCATGTGGTACACAATAAGTACATGTTATTTATTGTCAATTTAAATTAATTAATTAAAAAGTATAAAGCTAGAGGACTCAAAATGTCTAATTTCAAAGCTATAGTTAAATAAACTACAGTCAACAAGGTACTATGATATTGGAATAAAAATAAATTTTAGGTCAGTGAGTTATAGTGGTTTCTCTCTCTTTTTCTCTCTCTCTTTTTTTCTCTCTCTCTCTGCTTCACCCTCCTTTTATATATCCAATTAGGTTTAAACAAATATTCCAAGGTAATTCAAAAGGTAAAGAAAAATCTTTTTATACACCGTGCCGTGTAGTACGTATCTATATGTAAATAAACTCAAACTTTACAACATATATTTAAAAAATTTACTGAGAAAAAACTGTAGTCCTACACAAAAACTAAACTATACAATTTCTAGAAGAAATTATAGAACAGATTATTTGTCACTATAGGTTTGGCAAAGATTTCTTAGATAAGACACGAAAGTCATAAAGCATTAAAGGAAAAAAGAAAAATTAGACATCATCAAAGTTAAAAATTATCTCTTCAAAAGAAGCTAAGGAAATTAAAAGATAAGCCATGCTGTGGGAGAAAGTACTTGCAAAAATATATCCGGGATAGAACTTTGTACTAGACTTTCTATATTTTTGAAAACATGTTTTTATTTTTTTTTTTGTATAAATTGATGGGGTACAAGTGCAATTTTGTTGCATTGTGAAATTGTTAAGTCAGGGCTTTTTAGTGTCCATCACCTGAATAAGGTACAGTGTACCTATTAGGTAATTTCTCATCATCCATTCCCCCTTCCACCTCCTCACCCTTCTGTGTCTCCATTTTCTATTGTTCTACTGTCTACACTCACATGTACACATTTTTTAGCACATACTTGTTAGTGAGAAAATGTGATATTTGACTTTCTGTGCCTGGCTTGTTTCACTCAGATCATGGCCTCCAGTTCCATTCATGATGCTGCAAAAGACATGATTTTATTCTTTTTATAGCTGAGTAGTATTTGATGGCATACACGTAGCACATATTATTTATCCAATCATCCATTGATAGACAATAAGACTGATTCCATATCTTTGCTATTGTGAATAATGCTGTGATAAACATATGGGTACAGGTATCTTTTGATATGCTGATTTTTTTTCATCGGGTAGATACTTAGTAGTGGGATTGCTGGATGAAATAATAGTTCTGCTTTTAGCTCTCTGAGAAATCTCCATACTGTTTTCCAAGGATGTTGTACTAATTTGTCTTCCCACAAATAGTGAATAAGAACAAACTTTTTTCTGCATCCTTGCCAACATCTGTTATTTTCTATTTTCTGTCTCTTTAAAAATAATTCTTCTGGAGAGGGCAGATAAAGATGGCAGAATAAAAAGTTCCACTACTTATTAGAGCTAAAGAGAGAGGTAGGCCCCTATACAGTAATAGCTGGAGACTTTAACACCTCACTTTCAGTTTTGGACAGATCTTCCAGACAAAAAATATCAACACAGAAATATCAGACTTAATCTGCACTACAGACAAAATGAATCTAATAGAGATTTCATCCAAGAGCTGCAGAATATACAATATTTTCCTTTCACATGGATCATTCTTAAGGGCAGACTGTATGTTAGGTCACAAAACAAACCTTAAAGCATTCAAAAACACTAAAATAATATCAAGCATATTCTCTGACCACAAAGGAATAAAACTGGAAATTAATAACAAGAAGAATTATAGAGGCTATTCAAATACATGGAAATTAAACAATATGCTCCTGAATGACCAGTGGGTCAATAAAGAAATTAAGAAGGAAAATGAAAAATTTCTTGAAACAAGTGATAATAGAAACACAACACACCAAAAACTATGGGATACCAAAGGCAGTGCTCAGAGGAATTTATAGCTATAAATGCCTACATCAAAAAAGAGGAAAAACTTCAAATAAACAATTGCATGATGCATCTTAAAGAACTAGAAAAGGAAGAGCAAACCAAACCCAAAATAAGTAGAAAAAAGAAATGATAAATATCAAAGCAGAAATAAGTGAAATAGAATTTAAAAAAACAAGTTTTTTTTGAAAAGTTAAACAAAATTGACAAACCTTTAGCCAAACTAAGGAGAAAAAGAGAGAAGAGCCAAATAAATAAAATCAGAAATGAAAAAGGAAACATTACAATTGATACTGCAGAAATTCATAGGATCATAAGTATTACTATGAGTAACTAAATGCAAATGAATTGAAAAATATAGAAGAAATGGACAAATTTCTAGATACATACAAGCTATCAGAGTGAACCAGGAAGAAACCCCAAACCTGAAAAGACCAATAACAAGATCAAAGCCATAATAAAAAGTCTCACAGTAAAGAAAAGCCCAGAACCTATGGCTTCATTGCTGAATTCTACCAAACATTTAAAGAAGTAATACCAATGTTACTCAAACTATTCTGAAAAACAGAGGAGGCTGAAATACTTTCAAACTCATTTTATGAGGCCAGTATTATCCTGCTACCAAAATGAGACAAAGACACATTAAAAAAAAAAAGAATGAAAAAAGAAAGAAAATTACAAGCCAGTATCTCTGATGAATTTTGGCTCAACAAAATACTAGCAAACTGAATTCAGCAATACATTAGAAGGATCATTCATCATGACCAAATGGGATTTATTCCTGGGATGCAAGGATGGTTCAACATATGCCAATCAATCAATGTGATACATCATACCAAAATAATTAGGTAAAAAAATGATAATTTCAATTGATGCTAAAAAAGCCTTTTATAAAGTTCAACATCCCTTCATAATAAAACCCCTCAAAAATTGTGTACAGAAGGAACATAATAATAATTATCATCATAAAAGCCATATGTGACAGACCCACAGTTAGTATCATACTGAATGAGGAAAAAATGAAAAACTTTCCTCTAAGATATGAACAATAGGATGCCTATTGTCACTTCTGTTATTCAACATAGCACTGAAAATCCTAACTAGAACACTCAGACAAGAAACATGTAAAGGGCATCCAAATTGGAAAGGAAGAAGTCAAATTATTCTTGTTTGCTGATGATACTGTCTTATATGTGAAAAAATCTAAAGACTCCCCAGGAAAACTATTACAACTGATAAACAAATTCAGTAAAGTTTCAGGATACAAAATCAACATATAAAAAGCAGTCTCATTTCTATATGCCAATAGTGAACAATGTAAAAAAGAAATTAAAAAGTAATCCCATTTACAATAACCACACATAAAATTAAATACCTAGGAATTAACCAGAGATGAAATATTTCTATAATGAAAACTATAAAAAGCTGAAGAAGAAAATTGAAGAGGGCACTAAAAAATGGAAAAATATTTCATTATTTCATGTTCGTGGATTGGAAGAATCAATATTGTTAAAAAGTGCATCCTACCCAAAGCAAAATACAGATTCCATCCAATCCCTATCAAAAGACCAATGACATTCTTCATATAAATAGAAAAAAAATCCTAAAATTCATAGGAAACCAGAAAAGACCCAGAACAGCCAACGCTATCCTAGGCAAAAAGAACAAAACTGAAGAAATCACATTATCTGTTTTCAAATTATACTACAGAACTATAGCAACAAAAACAGTATGGCAGTGGCATAAAAACAGGCAAATAGACCAATGAAACAGAAAAAGAAAACCTAGAAACAAATCCACACACATATAGTAAACATATTTTTGACAAAGATGCCAAGAACATACACTGGAGAAAAGACAGTCTCTTCAATAAATGGTGCTGGGAAAACTGGATATTCATATACAAAAAAATGAAACCAGACCCCTCTGTCTTGCCATATACAAAAATAAAATCTAAATGGATTGAAGACTTAAATCCAAGACCTAAACCTATAAAACTACTACAAGAAAACATTGCGAAAAGTCTCCAGAACATTTTTCCAGGCAAAGATTTATTGAGCAATGCCCCACAAGCACAGGCTACCAAAGCAAATGTGGATAAATGGGATCACTCCAAGTTAAAAAGCTTCTACACAGCAAATAAGACAATCAACAAAGTGAAGAGACAGCCCACAGAATAGGAGAAAATATTTGCAAACTACTCCTCAGAAAAGGGATTAATGACCAGAATATATAGGGAGCTCAAACAACTCTAGGAAAAAAAATCTAATAATCTAATAAAAATGGGTAAAAGATTTGAAAAGACATCTCTCTAAAGAAGACGAGGTGTTCAACATCATTGATTATCAGAGAAACGTGAATGAAAACTATAATGAGATACCATCTCACCCCAGTTAAAATGGCTTATACCCAAAAGACAAGCAATAACAAATGCTGATGAGTATGTGGAGAAAAAGAAACTCTTGTCCACTGTTGGTGGGAACATAAGTTATTACAACCACTACAGAGAACCATTTGGAGGTTCCTCAAAAAACTAGAAGTTGAGCTACCATATGATCCAGCAATCCCACCACTGGAATTATAACCCAAAGAAAAAAGCTCCATATATCAAAGAGATATATGCACTCCTATATTTGCTGCAGCACTGTTTACAGTAGCTAAGATTTGGAAGTAACCTAACTGTCCATCAAGAAATAAATTGGTAAAAAAATGTGGTACATAATGGTGCACCATGCCTAAGGAGTGCATGTGTAATGGAGTACTATTCAGTCATAAAAAATAATGAGATTGAATCATTTGCAACAACTTAGATGGAACTGGAGATCGTTATGTTAGGTGAAATAAGCTATGCATAGAAAGACAAACATCACACATTCTCGCTTATTTGTGGGATATAACAATCAAATTATAAAAATCAAATAAATTGAACTCATGGACAAACAGAGTAGAAGCATGGTTACCAGAAGCTGGGAAGGGTAGTGGGGGATTGTGGGAGTTGGGGATGGTTAATGGGTACAAATAAATTGAAAGAGTGAATAAGACCTACTATTTGATGGCACAGTGGGGTGAGTGTGGTCAACAATAGCTTAATATTATATTTTAAAATAACTTAAAGAATAATTGGATTGTTTGTAACTCAAATGATAAATGCCTGAGGGGATGAATAACCCATTCTCCATGATGTTCTATTTCACATTGCATGCCTGTATCCAAACATCTCTTGTACCCCATAAATATATACACCTACTATGTACCCACAAAATTAAAAAGAATAATAATTTAAAAATTAAAAAAATAGTCATTCTGATTTGGGTAAGATGATATCTCATTGAAGTTTTTATTTGAATTTCTTTGATAATTAATGATGTTGATCATTTTTTAAATATAACAGTTCATCTTGATATGTCTTCTTTTGAAAAATGCCTATTCATGTCTTTTGCCCACTTTTTAATATTATTGGTGAAGTCTGTTTTTGTTGTTGTTGAGTTGTTTGAGTTTCTTTTACATTTTGTATATTAGTCCCCTTTTGGATGAATAGACTGCAAATATTGTATCACATTCTGCAGGTTGCCTGTTCACTCTGTTGATTATTTATTTTGCTATACAGAAGCTTTCTTAGTTTAATTAAGTCCCATTTGTCTGTTTTTGCCTTTGTTGCCTATGCTTTTGAGGTTTCAATCCTATACTTTTTTGCCTAGATCAACGTCTAGAAAAGTTTTCTGTAGGGGTTCTTCTAGTAGTTTTATAGCTTCAGGTCTTATATATATGTCTTTAATTCACCTTGAGTTGATTTTTTAATAGGGTAGGAGATAGGAGTCAACTTTCATTCTTCTGCATGTGGCAATCCAGTTTTCTCAGCACCATTTGTTGAAAAGTTTATCCATTCCCCGAAGTATGTTTCTGGTGGATTTGTCAAAGACCCATTGGCTATAAATATGTGGATTTGTTCTGGGTTTTCTATTCTGTTCAATTGATGTATTTGTCCATTTTTATACCAGTACCATGTTGTTTTGGTTGCTACAGCCTTGTGATATATCTTAAAGTCGGGCAATGTGTTACTTCCATCTTTGTTTCTTTTGATTAGGATTGCTTTGGTTATTTGGGCTATTCTTTGGTTCCATATAAATTTTAGTATTTTATCTTCCATTTCTATAAAAAATGATATTGGCATTTTGATAGGGATTATATTGAATCTGTAGATTACTTTGGGCAGTATGGTCATGTTAACCATATTAATTCTTCTAATCCATGGACATTGGATTTTTTTTCCATTTCTTTATGTTGTCTACATTTTCTTTTGTAGATTTTTGTGGTTTTTCCTTGTAGTTTTTTTTGTAGTTTTTCTCGTAGATTTTTGTAGTTTTTATTGTACAGATCTTTCCCTTCTTTGGTTACATTCATTCTTAGGAATTTTATTTTTTTGCAGATATTGTAAATGGGATTGCCAGCTTGAATTTGTTTTAGCTAGATCATTATTGGTCTATAGAAATGCTACTGACAGTTATACATTGATTTCATATCCTGCAACTTTAATACATTCATTTATCAAATCTATGAGTTTTTTGATGGGATGAGGCCTTTAGGTGTTTCCAGATATAAGATTATGTCATCAGGGAACAGGCATAATTTGACTTTCTCATTTCCAATTTTAAAACTTTTCTTTCCTTCTCTTGCCTGATTGCTCTGGCTAGGATCTCTGGGATTAAGTTGAATAGAGGTGTTGAAAGTGGGCATCCTTATCTTGTTTCAGTTCTTAGAGGAAATGCTTTCAACTTTTCCCCATTCTATATGATGTTGGCTGTGGGGCTATCATATATGGCATTTATTATTTTGAGGTATGTTCCTCTTTTGCCTAGTTCATTGAGGCTTTTTTTCATGAAAGGATGCTGAATTGTATCAAATGCTTTTCTGCATCTTTTGGCACATTATATGGTTTTTGTTTTCCATTTCATTAATGTGATGTATCACATTTACTGATTCATGTGTATTGAACTGTCCTTGTATCCCTGGTATAAAACCTACTTGATCATAGATTATCTTTTTAATGTGCTGTTGGATTCAGTTTGCTAGTATTTTGTTGAGAATGTTTGCATTTATGTTCATCAGTAATATTAGTCTGTAGTTTGCTTTTGTGTGTGTCTCTGGTTTGGGTATCAGAATGATATTGGCCTTGTAGGATGAATTAGGAAGATTTCTGTCCTCCTTTATTTTTTGGAACAGTTTTAGGAAGATTGGTATTAGTTCTTCTTTGTATGTTTTATAGAATTTGACTGTGAATCCATCTGGTCCTGAACTACTTACCATTAGTCTGTCCAGGTTTTCAATTTCTTTCTTGCTCAATCTTGGGAGGTTGTATGTTTCCAGGAATGTATCTGTTTCCTCTAAGTTTTCTGGTTCATGAATTTACAGTTGTTCATAATAACCTCTCATAATCTTTTATGTTTCTGTAGTATCCCTTCTAATGTCTTGTTTTTGATTTCTGAATTTATTTGGGTCTTCTCTCTTTTCTTTTTTAGTATAGCTAGCAGTGTATCAATTTTATCTTTTGAAGAATCAATTTTTCATTTCATTGACACTTTATGTTGTTTTTTGGTCTCTATTTCATTTAATTCTGCTCTGTTATTTATTTTCTTTTGTTAATTTTTGGTGTTTTGTTATTGTATTTCTAGTTCTTTGACATGCATCATTAGATTTTTAACTTGTATCTTTCTACTTTTTTGATATAGGCATTTAATGTTATCAACTTAGCATGGCTTTTGCTGTATCCCACAGGTTTTGGTATATTGTGTTTCCATTTTCATTTGTTTCTTTTTTTAAGTTTCCATCTCATTTGTTGACTAATGGTCCTTCAGGAGCATATTGTTTAATTTGCATATATTTGTATAATTTCTGAAGTTTTTGTTGGTATTGAATTCTAGTTTTATTCCCATTTGGTTTGTGCAGAAACTTGATATCTTTTTTATTTTTAAAAATTTATGGAGACTTGTTTTGTGGCCTAATGTATGGTCTATCTTGAAGAATGTTTCATGTGTTCATGAAAATAATGTGTATTCTGCTGTCATTGAGTAGAATGTTCTGTAAATGTCTGTTAGGTCTATTTAGGCAAAAATCCAGTTTAAGTTCAATGTTTCTTTCTTGATTTTCTGTCTAGATGATCTGTTTAAGGCTGTGAATGGGGTGTTGAAGTCCCTCATTCTTACTGTATTGATTTCTCTCTCTCTCATTAGGTCTACTAATGTTTGTTTTACAAACCTAGGTGCTCCACTGTTGAGTACATATATAATTTATCATTTTATCATCATATAATGACCTTAATTTTTTTTTACATTTTTTTATTTAGTCTGTTTTGTCTGATATACGTATAGTTCCTCCTGCTCACTTCTGGTTCCCATTTGCATGGAATAATGGAATATCTTTTTCTATCCTTTTACTTTCAGTCTATCGAGTCTTCACAAATAAGGTATTTATCATAAGCGGTATACAGTTGAATCCCCCTTCTGTTTATCCATCTCGCTAATCTATAACTCTTTTTTTTTTTGAGACGGAATCTCGCTCTGTCTCCCAGGCTGGAGGGCAGTGGTGCCATCTTGGCTCATTGCAAGCTCCGCCTCCTGGGTTCATGCCATTCTCCTGCCTCAGCCTCCCGAGTAGCTGGGACTATAGGCGCCCGCCACCAGGCCTGGCTGATTTTTTGTATTTTTAGTAGAGACGGGGTTTCACTGTGTTAGCCAGGATGGTCTTGACCTCCTGACCTTGTAATCCACCTGCCTCGGCCTCCCAAAGTGCTGGGATTACGCCAATCTAACTCTTAAGTGAAGCATTTCATCTACTTATGTTTAAGATTATTATTAATATGTGAGGATTTTTTTTGTCATATTGTTAATTGCTTTCTAGGTGTTTTATAAATTCTTTGTTTCTTTTTTTTCTCTGTGATTCTACGGAATTCAATAGTAGTGTCATTTGATTCTTGTTCGTCTCCTCCTTTGTGTGATTGCTTTACCAGTGAGTTTTATACTCTCTTTTCATGGTGATGAATGTAGTCCTTTTGCTTCCAAATTTAGGACTCCTTTGAACATTTCTTGTAAATTCAGTCTAGTGATCATGACTTCCCTCAGATTTGCTTGTCTAGAAAATACATTATTTGTCCTTTATAAATGTTAATCTTGCTGGATATCATATTCTTGAAGAGCAGGGTTTTTTCTTTCAGCATTTTGAATATGTTACCCTACTCTCTTCTGGCTTGTAAGGTTTCTACTGAGAATTCTGCTGTTACTCTGATGGGCTTTCCTTTATAGGGGACTAGACATTTTGCTCTTGCTAATTTTAAAATTTGTTCTTTTACCGTAAGTGTAGACAGTCAGATTATGATATGCCATGGCAAAATCCTTTCTGCATTGTATTTTCCTGGGAATCTCTGAGCCTCCTGCATCTGAATGCCTAGCTCTTAGGAAGTTTTCATATGTAATTTTGTTAAATAGGTTTTCTTAGCCTTTTGATCTCTCTTCACTCTTGGCAATATCAATAATTTGCACATTTGGTTGCTCTATGACATCTCCAATTTCTCGAAGGCTTTGTTTATTTTTTCTTAATCTTTTTTCTTTGTTTTGTCTGACTGAATCATTTCAAAAGACATGTCTTCCAGTTTTGAAATTCTTTACTTTGCTTGGTATAGTTTGTCGCTAAAGCTTTTGAATGTATTTTGTAATTCCTTCAATGATTCTTTTTTATTTCCAGAAGTTCTGTTTGTTGTGTGTTTTAAGATATTTATTTCTTTGGTAAATTTCTCATTCATATCTTGAATGGATTTTTCTGAGTTCTTTGTACTGGTTTTCAAATTCTCTTGCATCTCATTGAGCTTCTTTACAATTAATGTTCAGAATTCATTATCTCTTATTTTGAGAATTTTTTGGTTAAAATCTATTGCTGGAGAATTATTGTGTTCCTTTGAGGGTGTCATATTACTTTGCTTTTAATGTTTCATGTATCATTATATTGATTTCTGAGCATCTGATGTAATATTCGTTTCTTCTTATTTTTGAGTTTACTTTCATTGGGGAGAAGGACATTTTCCTTAAGATCTGACTATGATGTTGATTGGGTAGTGTGCTTTGACTTTACTTTGAGGCATGTGCAGTAGTGATGACTCTAGGATTTTGTTGACTACAAGTAGCATTAGTGGTATCTGTGCTATCTTTGGTGTGTTATGTTGCACTTATTGGTGGGGGCTGTGTTTAAGTTGTGCAGGGAACTGAAGAGCCAGATGGGTCCATCTTTATGTTTCGGTGGTAATGGTGGTGGGCTAAGCATGTCTAGCCTTGCATTCTGGGGAAGCATATGCTGGCACCTATATTGGTCATTCCAAGCATGCCAATTCTTGGTCCTCTGCATGGCTTTCTCAGATCCCACTTATAGTAGCAGTATACCAGGTGGGGGAATGGAATCTTCTAACACCTCGGCAGCCAGTGTGGTATAGGCAATGCCAATAGTAGTGGTGGCGAAATGCTCTTCTGATTCCCAAACACTGCTTGTGTTGGCAGTGGTTGCAATGGGCTGTGCAGACTGTGCTGTAGGCTAGTAGATGGGCGGATGCCGAGTGGAGTCAAGCCAGGCAAGCTTGGCTCAGGCCCCCAGTGATGAGAGCATTCACCAGCCATGATGAAGGACTGGAGTGATCCTGAGGCCCCTGGTGAAATGCATGGGTGAGGAGTCACCATTGCTATACTGAGGCCTTACCATGGGGAGGGTGAGAGCAGTCCTACTGGTCACAGCCTTGGCCAGTGGATGGGGCACTTACATCCTTCTCTCGCCCCAGTCCTGGTGGGGTTTTCCACCTCACTCCAGCTGTCACAGCTGACCTGACTGTTCAGTTAGATGTAGCAATTTGTGCCTAGCCCCGAACTCAGCACCTGTAGAAGCCCTCCGACCCCCATCCCCATGCCCAGCTCAAGACCAAGTTTCTGTGATAATTGTGGCAATGCTCATGTTGCTTAGGTCCCAGAAGCATTGACCAATCCAACACCAGCAGCTGCTGCAGTCCACGCCTCACTCACTCAGTTCTCAGTCCTGTTTGTGGAAGCCCATGCCACACTCATGACCCAGCTCTGCAAGTAGCAGCCCAAGTTTTCCTAATGCCTAGGACTTGCATCACTGGTTCCCAGGACTATGCCCAGTTAAAAGCCATATCAAGAATGACATCTTACTTTAGCTGCACAGGTCTCAGAAACCCAAGGCGTATTTCCCTGCTAAAGCAGTTTTTTCTTATAGTGTCCAGACTGCTCTCCAAGTCAATGCTCTTCCATGGCCTAGATTTTATGCTCACACAGAGGAAAAGTGGACTGCAGGAAGACACTCAATTACCTTCAACCATTTTGGTGATTCACTTCCAGTTCCTGACTACTCCTGGCCACGCAGTCTGTCTGTTTTCTTCTTCTTCCTACATTTTAGCATTTCCTGTCACTCATCTGTTCATTCTCCATGCTCCCTCTTAGATAATGTATGCAAAGCGTGATCATCTACACACTATTTTGGTTCCTCTAAGTGAATGAGAGCTGCCTAAAATGCCTCTAGTCAACCATTTTGGGAAAAAAAAACTGTCCAGAATTTCTAAATCTCAATAAGATGAAGGCAAACAATCCATTAAAAATGTGGAAATGATTTAAAAGACACTCTGCCAAAGAAGATACATAAATGTTCAATGACTGTATAAAATACGACTAAAATAATTAATGACCAGAAAAATGCAGACTAAAGCCACAATGTGATATCACTGCATTCTCATTCAAATAGCCAATGTCTACAGAACTGACAATACCAAATATTGATGATGTAGAACAACTAGAACAGTGATAAACTGGTAATGATGTAAAGCAACTGGAACTCTTATAAATTGATAGTAAGAATGCAAATTGGTGCAATCATTTTGAAAAACGCACTTTAAAAAATAAAGTTAAACAAACTCTTACCATACACCACAACAATCCACTCATATTTAATTTACCTAGGATCTAAACATGTATACATCCACCCAAAGTCATGTACATGAATGCTCAAAAAAGATATATTTCTAAGAGCACTATATTGGAAAAAAACAAAATATCAAACAACTAGCAAATGAATAATCAAATTATGGTCTATCCCTAAAATGGATTTTTCTCAGTCATAAAAAATAACAAACTACTGATCCATGACAGACCATAAATGAATTTCAAAAGCATAACATTAAAAAGCCAAAAACAACAACAAAATTAGATACTGAATTTAATCTGTATGACATTATAGAAAAGGCAAAAATATAGGATAAAGAAGTAGATCAATGGTTGTCAAGGGATCATGAAGGAGAAAATGACTCTGCAAAATAGGCATAGGGTTAATTTTGAGGTTGATGGAAAGTTTCTATATCATGATTGCAGCATTGGTTATATGGCTGTAAACATTTGTCAAATCATCAAACTACATACTGTATTTTTTAACAGTTTAAATAAGGTAATATTTATATGCACTAAACTGCCTCTGCTGTAGTGTACAATTTGATGTGTTTTGGCATAAACTCATAAAACCAGCAGCACATTCAAAATAATAAATATATGCATAAACCTCAAGAATTTTCCCTTTTAAAATTTCTTCCCTTTCCTCCCTCTCTATCCACTACTTTTCAGGTAAGCATTAATCTGCTTTCTACCACTATAGAATTCATTTTCTAGAATTTTGCATTAAAAAACATACAGTATTTACTGCTTGTCTGACTTCTTTCTTTTAATATAATGACTTTGATATTCATTCTCATTGAATTAACAGTTTATTTCTTTGGATTACTAAATGGTATTCCATTTTATGGATGTACTGCAGACATTTTATTCATTCAAATTTGGGTTTCCATATTTTTCTATATATAACTAAAGTTGTTAAGACTATTAAAGTTCAAGTATTTGTATGGATACACACTTTCATTCCTATTGGGTAAATGTCAAGGAGGGAGTAGAATGACTGGGTGATATAAGTGAATATTTACAGTGAAGGAACTTCTAAACAATTATGAAAATATTTGTAACATGTATATTCCCACAAGGCGTGCATGAGAATTCTGATTACTCTATCATCTCACCAATACTTACTATGGTCAGTTCCTTTAATTTCCTGTAGGTGTGTAAGAATATTTAATTGTGATTATAAGTGTACTTTCATAAAGAAAAACTGTTACCCATGAAGTTACCTTCATTGACTTGCTTCAAGGAAACATGCAAAACTCTGGGTTTCTCATATTTCCTCTCTTTGTCACCTGGGAACTAAAGATTGCTTAGATAGGTGAGGCACAGTGGCTCACACCTATAATCCCAGCACTTTGGGAGTACGAGGGAGGCAGATAATTTAAGCCCAGAAGTTTGAGACTAGCCTGGGTAACATGGCAAAACTCCCCCTATAAAAAATATAAAAATTAGCCTGGAGGCTAAAGTGGGAGGATTACATGAGCCCAGGAGGTCAAGGCTGCAGTAAACCAAGATTGTGTCACTGCACTCAGGTTGGGTGACCAGAGCCAGACCCTGTCTCAAAAAAAAAAGAAAAAAGAAAAAAAAGAAAAAAGGATTGCTTTTAGATAAACTAAACTTAATTCCTTCCTTGGCCCAAGGCATCTTGTGCCATCAGGTTTATTTTGAAGAAGCTCAGCCCCAAGTTGCTACAAGGCTGGGAATATTTTAAACAAGAGACAGAGTAGTAATCTTTTCTGTGTTTACATTTCTTATCCATCTGTATGATACACGTACACTCTAGGATTTTAGCTTGGAGATGAGAGATAGAAATACATACTTGTCATCTTTTATGCCCTATCACTTTTCTTCTTCACAAAACCCCTTGGTAGGGTATTAGAGAAAATTGATTGCTCTTCCCTTTTCAGACTAGCTAGACTTACTATTATTATTTTATTTTATTTTGAGACGGAGTTTCGCTCTTCTTGCTCAGGCTGGAGTGCAGTGGTGCAACCTCAGCTCACTGCAACCTCTGCCTCCCGGGTTCAAGCGATTCTTCTGCCTCAGCCTCCCACATAGCTGAGATTACAGGTGCGTGCCACCATGCCCGACTGATTTTTTGTATTTTTAGTGGAGACAGGCTGGTCTGGAACTCCTGGCCTCAAAAGATCCGCCCATCTCAGCCTCCCAAAGTGCAGGGATTACAGGCATGAGCCACCACGCCCGGCTGCTAGACTTTTAAGAGTGAAATTTTGGTCTTTTGCTTTTTCTAGGTCATATTCTTTCTGATTCTAGCTTCATGGCTTTACCTCAATTACAAGTGAGTGGGGCTTAGAAGTAAGTTCAAATTAATAAAAAAGCATAAATCAGCTGACATTTGAAAACATTATACCTGTTCTCACATATAAAAAATTAAATTGTATAGGTATGTACAAAATCAGTCACTTCCCCAATATTAACCTATAAAGCTGACAATTTGAATGAATGCTTCAAAGTGAGTTTCATTTTATGGTACAGAGAAAAGATTTTTGGAAGCTTTTATCAGAACTCTAAATTCACTCTGATGCATGTGGAACACTAATACAGCCAGCTGTGCATATTTTTCTGAATAGAAATGCTTTTGTATGATAGAGCAGAAGGCGATGACACACACAAATATAACCTTTTATACAATTTGATCAATGTGATCTTAATCAAGACAATACTGACTAAAGAAATATCCCTGGGGAAACCTTTTGGTTTAGAAAAGTGGTAGTCGTACCTGATATTTGGTGTGTCATAGTGCCTTGAGAGTAAGGATGGGGCCATATTGACTGTAGTAGACTAACATATCTTCCACTGTACCCCAACTTGCCTCTCTTTAGATTCTTCTAATGTGGTAGTAGAATTCTTCGGAAAGTCATATATTTAGCACTTGCCATTTTATTTTATTTATTTATTTATTTATTTGAGACAGAGTCTCTTTCTGTTGCCCAGGCTGGAGTGCAGTGGTGCGATCTCAGCTCACTGCAAGCTATGCCTCCCGGGTTCATGCCGTTCTCCTGCCTCAGCCTCCTGAGTAGCTGGGACTACAGGTGCCCACCACCACGCCCGGCTAATTTTTTTTGTATTTTTTAATAGAGACGGGGTTTCACCGTTTTAGCCAGGATACTCTCGATCTCCTGACCTCGTGATTTGCTTGCCTTGGCCTCCATTTTTATCTTCTCCACCTCTTCTACTTATACCAATGCCTAAAGTGGCAGCTAATACCATTAATGCCCACTAAATGTTACCACATTAATGCTCACAAAAGGTATTCAGGGTGCTGTTAATTTCTCCTCATGTTTGCCCCAAAGCACTCCAATCTGGTTTCTGATGGCCTCATGCAGCATCTCTTGACAGGTACACGGCAGATGACTCTAACATTGAGCATATCTTAAGCCTTTTATGTCCCATAGAGCTGGAAAATAAACAGCTGTTTTGTTTTGTAACAACTACTTTGTGGCAGCATGCTGTGTTCAAAGGAAAAGGCATGAATCCATAAGGTGGTTCCAGAAGACAATTTTAGTGAGAAACGCTAGACTGTGCTAAGAATCACTGTCCTTCCTTCACTCTTGCAAAATTACTTCAGTCAAGGTTCTGATTAGTCTTCTGCTGGAGTTCATTCTTCCGTGAAAGTTTTTCAGTCTCTCATGTTTATCTTAACACACTCCTTTAGACATACCCAGAAACAGTTAAAAAAAATGGGTAGAATATATTACCAAAATAGAGAAAACTGAGAAAAAAAAATCAGACTTCAGGTGGGAGGAAATCAATCATTTTGTTTTGAACATTTAAAGTTTGGATTTCTATTAAGGTAACTCATTATGAAGCAATAGTAACTAGAACAGACCACATATCATAAGTGTTAACAGCATAGAGAGATCTTGTGACTTCTAGAAAAAATCTTCCAAAGTTTCCAAATAATTACACAGTTAGGGTATGTGTGGCCAAGAGGTGAGGCCGGGGGTCATGGTTTATCTCAGCTCAAGGAATCATATTCTCTAGGATCTTTTCAGGTATTTTGCTTTCTAATCACATAGTGATTTTCATAATACATAACTTGCTCTTATTCTCTGATGTAGGTGCATCTCTCCATTCAGTAGAAATTTTCAATGCGGTGTAAGTGCTGAGTTCAGTGTGCTAACTTTGGCTTTAATCTCATTTAGCTCGTTTATGGTATAATCTTATAAATTCTTTGAGTTCATTTTATATATAGGATCCTACAAAAGGTCAATCCTCAGGTACTTCTGACATTAGAGAAATAGACACAAATCTGCTATTAACTTTTTTCCAGTAACAATAAGTATTAGCTATTAAAAACCTACTATAAAAGAGCCTATGTGCTATTTCACCTACATATCACATTCAATCTTTATACTACCCTGAACAAAATAGAAAGATTCTCAGATGCAACCAAACAAACAAAACCTAAAATCTCCAATAATATGTCAGACAGCTTTGGCTGTATAGCAAAACATACCAAAATGTAAAACAATTATCATTTCATTTAGCTCTTGGTTCTGTGGATAAGCTTAGTGCTCTTTCTTGTCCAAGTTCTCTTATCTGTCTAAGGTCAGATGGAGGGTTCACTGGACCCTGAATAGTTTAGAATAGCCTTCTTACATGTCTGGTGTTTGACATTTTGTCAAGAGGGCACCTAAATGCCAACCACAAGTCCTTTCCAGTAGGCTAACTGCAGTTTGTTTACAAGATGGCCTCAGGATTTCATACACAGCAAGCATCAAAGCCTCAGTGTGTAAGCTCTTTCAAACTATGATTAACGATTGTTTTGTGCCAATCTAAGGAATTGAACTAGATTTGAAATAAGGCTACTAATACTTTAGAAATACATACATACACACACGCACACGGGGGTAGGAGGTGGGTAGGGAGAGAGAGGGTGAATTCTTTTTAAAAGGTAGGTAATTAAAGGTTTGAATATTTTAAATTGAAGATTTTTCTATCAACACACAAAAAATGAGAGTAAGGCTAATATTGCGTATGTGGTAATTTCTGAGTGTTTGTGCTATCATATAAAACATCAATTTAAATCTTATAGTTAACTTAAGAAATTGTCAGTAACTCAATTTCATCCATACATTGATTCTATCAATCAATATCAAAGAAAGGAAGAGAAAGCTTTATAAAGGATAAGTAAACATTTATAAATCAGCTAATGAGCAAAGAAATGCAATAAAAAGACACAAATTAGATCAAATAAGCACTAAGATTTCTGTAACCATGAGACTGTGAGCTCCTCCTCCCAATCTTTACATTTCATACTCTATATTCTTTTGTCAATCATTTATCTTCTTTCTCCCAATGCTGATAGAGAATTCCAATATGAAATCAATCAGCATTTATTGAATATCTTCCATGGGTCAGTCACTGTGTTTAGTGCTTCTGCAGTTCTAACCTAACCACAACTTATTATTATATTGCAATTTTCACCTATCTTCACTTTTTCATTGAAGAAGCTTACATTCAGAGAGGTGGCTTGTCTTGCTCACAGAAAGGTAGAATTCATCAGAAGACATATTAATAAATGTATATTAGAGAAATCAGAGGAACAGTATTTATTCCCAGTACACTGGTCCCAGCCTTCTTTGAATACTGTCATCAAGATTAATTGGAATGGAGGACATGTGAGCTAACAGAAGCCTAAGTTTAAAAGATTTCTCCTTATCTCTATGGTCTACTTGTGTCTCAGTCATTTTACCCCATTCTTCAAAACTTGAAATTAGTTCCATGTCCCAGAATAGAGCAGATTAAATGCCTTCACTGACTTTTCTTGAAAAATATTAACATGATACAAAATATATATTCTTAAGTGTTTTTAACCTATAGCAAATATAACACAAGGGTGAGAAACATTTGGTAGCAAAGATGATTTTTCTCTCTCAGGGTTTCTCTTGGTCCCTGGGTAATTGTGACTACTTTCTCAATAACTGCATGGAAGCCAGAGAATAAGAGATAAAAAGCTAGCACCCATCAACTTGAGAAATGAAACAGGAGATACCTCATTTAATGTTGAAATCCCAAAGAGCTAATCCAATAGTGTAAAAGGGAAAACCCAAAATGTAAGGACAAATGAGAAGTAAGATACATTGCAAAAGGTAGAAGCAAAAATTATCGATAAGTGAATGCGGAAAATCTACCAAGAAAATTTAGAAGTCATCTCTTTATAGGGTTCAAAGTCCCATGAAAACTAACTGTTTGTGCCTCAAAACTGCATGTGAAGCAGTCTTGTGTTGGCAATGCCCTTTAGGTGACAAGCAAAAGTAAATGAAGTATCTAACTTGATCTCAGGACTCAAAATATTTTCATAAAGAAAATAAGAATTCATAGCCAAAAATCACAAAACACACAAGTTAATAAGACACTGTGAGTAAGAATCAGCTAAACAACCCACGGACAAACCAACAAAAGTTCAAGTATTAGAATTATAAGACACAATTTACCATAACTGTATAGTATGTTTACAAACATGAAAGAGATGCTTAGTAATATGAGCAGGGTAACGAACAAGTTAAATAAATTAAAAATTTAGAAATGAAACATCAAAAGATTAGACAAAAAAGGATATTGGTAACCAGAATGTAGACCCAAGTTTGAAGGTTAAGAAGATGAAAATTTGCAAAATGTTGAAGAGGTATTGAGATTAAAGAAAGACACTGTGGGCCGGGCACGGTGGCTCACGCCTGTAATCCCAGCACTTTGGGAGGCCGAGGGGGGCGGATCACGAGGTCAGGAGATCGAGACCATCCTGGCTAACACGGTGAAACCCCGTCTCTACTAAAAACACAAAAAAATTAGCCGGGAGTGGTGGCAGGCGCCTGTAGTCCCAGCTACTCGGGAGGAGGCTGAGGCAGGAGAATGGTGTGAACCCTAGAGGCGGAGCTTGCTGTGAGCCGAGATTGCGCCACTGCACTCCAGGCTGGGCGACAGACCGAGACTCCGTCTCAAAAAAAAACAAAAAACAAACAAACAAACAAACAAAGACGCTGTGGGCAATCTAGAATAAAAATTATTGGAGTTCTAGTAATAAATAATGAAAAGAATTAGGAACAAAAATAAGCTTTGATGAGCTAATAACTAAAAATTTTCAAGAAAATTTGGGACACAAATCCCGAGATCTAAGAAGCCTAACAAAGCCCAAACAAGATACATAGGAAAGTAATCAGTACACAGACATAGAAGAGTGAAGAAGCAAAATCCCAAAGAAAAAGAGAAAATCTTAAAAGTAAACAGAGAGATAAGGCAGATCACCAAAAGAAACAGCAATTAAACTGAAAGCTAACCTCATGACAGCAATCACAGAAGCCAGAAGAAAATAGAAGAATGTCATTAATATATCGAGAAGACCCACACTGCCAGAAGATAATGCAGTATTTTTTACCTTTCACACTGTCTTCCCAGTGAGGGGAGGAGCCTAGCTGTAAAGCACTACAATTGTGGTCAAGTTTCCAACTGAGTCAACCTGTGAATGGCTAGTCATGAAAAATGAGGAATCAGAAAGACAAAAATCAAAGATGGGGCCTGTGACTGCATCTTCTATAATTTTAATTCTAAATCCAGCTTGAATATTCCTACAAGGGTGTAACTGGAAGTTGTGAATATCAGGGCATAAATTAGATTCATGGGTTGAGGGACGGAAGACCAGAATTCCCTTGAATTGTGTTTTGATGCAATGTAAGCATAAAACATCACCTTGGATTCTTCTTTGCCTTCTAGAAGCCATTATTATGATATTAGAAGAAGAGGAAGAAATTCAGGTCCAAAAAATGTGTTTTAATAGCCTAAATGATGGTACTTGGTGAGCCTTGGTTCTAAAGGTACCAAATAAGAAAGCCAAAGTTCTGAAACTGCTGCATGCTTTGACAAGGAAAATCTATTTTTGTCTTCCAATTTACATTTATGACCGAAGTCAGGTAAATACACCTGGTTTACTTCTTTAACATTTTTATGCAGACAGTCTGTTATGCACTATGGTTTCAGATGTGCAATAATTTGTACAATGGTTTATTCCCAAGTATGCCTTAAGCAGAACAAATGTTTTTTTCTATATAATTTCTTGCTTTATAAATATGTAATACGAATTTATGCAAACTTTTATTTGTATAGTTGTAAACTACAAAGTAAAATAAACAATTCGTGGTTTCTATTTTGCATATTCAAGACATGAATTGTTTTAAATAAACCTATATTATTTTTTCTAAAAAATATATTGAGAAGAAAATGAATACTCTATACTCAGAAAATAATATTTTGTGAATGGGGGAAAATAAATGCATTTTTAAACAAGCAAAATCTAAGAAAGTTTATTACCTTCCTCCCCAGATAAGCAAAATAAAACTCTCTAAAGAAAAGTCCAAAGGTTATACTTGAGGGCAGTGGATCTCAACCAGCAGCAATTTTGCCACAGAGAGGACATTCACAAATATCTAGACAGTTTTGGTTGTCACTACTGAGGGAAAGGTTCTATTGGCATCTAGTGAGTAGAGGCCAAAGATGCTGCTAAACATGCTATGCACAGGATGACCCTCCCCAGCAAAGAGTTATCTGGTTCCAAATGTCAATAGTGCTGAGACTGAGAAACCCTTGCCTAGGGGGTAGAAGAAACATCTAGGATGGTAAATTTGTTAATACAAAAAGGAATGTTAAGTAACGATCATTGGAAAATATACAGATAAAGCACAATCATCACATAATACATCTAATTTATGAGAGGAAAACAAGTTAGTTATTTGCTTCTTCCAGGTGCCTAATGATATCACCAATAAAAAGTGCTAGGCAAAAATAACATGAATTGGTTGTGAGTAATTAGTCTTAAAGTTTCCAAGTCTTTTTCATGCTTTCAAAGGAAACTAAAGAAATTGAATAGATTTAAACACTGTTAGCCATACAAGGTAGAATACTTAATGATGACAACTACAGGCTCACTTTGCTTCATTGTGCTTTGTTTTATTGCACTTTGCAGATACTGCTTATTTTATTTTTATTTTTTGCAAATGGAAGTTTTGTGGCAACCCTGCTCTAAACAAGTCTATCAGTGCCATTTTTCCAATAGCATGTACCTTTTTTGTGTTCTCTGTGTCAGCATTTTGTAGCAAAAAAATGTTTTTAGTTAAGGTTTGTACATATTTTTAAGGCATAATGTTACTGTACACTTAATAGACTACAGTGTAATATGAACATAACTTTTATATGCACTGGGAAACCAAAAAATTTAAGTGACTTGCATTATTGCAGTATTTATTTTACTGTTGGTAGTCTGGAACCAAACCGGCAATATCTTCAAGGTATTGCTGTAAAAGTAAACAGTAGGAGAAAGTAGAATGAGAGAAAAAAAAACCCACCCAAAAGACAGTAAGAAACAGAAAAAGCATAACAAAGAGAAAGCACAATCCAAATAAAACTTTTCAAAGATGTGTGACTTTGCACTCTCTCCATCTCCTCAGAGGCCACTTACTACTTGACCCATATAAATTTACCAAATTATTTTAGCAAGTCACCAATGATCATCACGCCACGTAAGCTAATGGGCATTTTATTATTCTCATCTTATCTGACCTTAAGTTACGTTTGACTAACCCTTCTTTGAATGTTCTCAAGTATTACATGACTTCACATTTTCCTGGCTTTTTCTGGTCTCGCTCTCTGCACTTTCTCAATCTAACTCATTCTTCACTTTCTGAAATCTAGATGCCTATGTTCCTCAGAGCTGAATTATGAGTCCTTTTCACACCTTACATTTTTTCTTGCTATGAAAACTCATCTGCTTCCATGGCATCAGTTACTGTCAATTTGCTGAAACTTTCCAATGTGTATTTTCAGGTAAGATTTTTACTCTGAGCTCTAGACCACTACATTATTCTTAATCCAATGTATTTGCTTGGATGTCTTACTGGCACATCAAAATCAGCATGTCTACACTCAACCTCATCATCTATTTTCCCACAAATCTGATCCTCATTCAGATTTTCTTGCTTCAGGTAAGTAACAAAGTCTTATAAACTAGGCCCCTAGGACTCATACTTGATCCTCTCTCTTCCTTGTTTTCCATAATATGTTATCAAGTTCTGTCAATGCTAGTTAAAGGTAGCACCAAAAGGAGAGTTTCAATTTTTAAAATTACCCATTCCAATAATCTTAAGCAACAATTTCATCCTGACCTAAATAAACATATCTTCTAAGTACAATGGTACTTGGTACTATACATTTACCTTCAAATTAAATCTTCACCAAATTCCCTTACAATTAAATTACTTCTCTTAAGTCTCTCTAATATCAAAATTCTAAAGTCACCATTGATGCTGTCTCTTTTTGAGACAGAGTCTTGCTCTGTCACCAGGCTGCAGTGCGGTGGCGTGATCTCGGCTTACTGCAACCTCCGCCTCCCGGGTTCCAGCGATTCTCCAGCCTCAGCCTCCGGAGTAGCTGGGACTAACAGGCGCGCACCACTACACCCAGCTAAATTTTTGTATTTTTAGTAGAGACAAAGTTTCACCATGTTGTCCAGGACGGTCTTGATCTCTTGACCTGGTGATCTGCCCACCTCAGCCTCTCAAACTACTGGGATTACAGGCGTGAGCCACCGCGCCCGGCCGATGCTATCTCTTAACAGTCTTTCAAATTCATTCTCTGCAATGAAGTAAAAAAGACCTATAACAATCCAAAATCTATGCTGTCCCTTCTTGTTTTAAAATCCTTCGTTGGATTCCCACTGCTTTTAGAAAGAAAAAAAATCTCAGAAATTAGCATAGTCTAGGCATATGATCTAAACACATCCCTGGCCTAGATGGTAATCACATCACTAGCTTTAACTTACACTACTCTACATCTTACTCTCGACTTAGCTACAAAAAATCAGTTTTCAGAATCTTTAATGAACTGTTCTCCTGCCCATATTAAGCATTCCACTTTTTGTTCTTTCTAGCTAGAAAGCCACTTGACACTCCTAGCACTGAACTGATCCTTTAAATAGAATCATAAATTTTCAGAGATGATCTCTTTAAATTCCCATTGTGAGTTATTTTCCCCTTGTATAAGCCCTGTTATTATGCCTTTAAAATGTGTTTATAGAACTTATGCAAATTTTATTTAAATAATTGAAAACATAGTTGACTATTTAATATTCCCCCACTAGAAGGTAAACTCTCTGAGTTAAGGGACCACATCTACTCAACTCACTGTAGATTCTATGTTTAACATAGTACCTTAAATACAGTGGGTCCTCTATAGTGATTTGTTAAATAAATGCATGAAACAATAGATCCTATCTATTTATTTATCTTCTCTTATGCTTCTAAGACCAGCATGTCCTATAACTAGCTACTTTAAGAATAAAAAACATAACTTTTAAAAACAAATAGTAATAATAAGCACTACTACTATTTTCATTAATAGGTAGAAGAACATCTAAATCCAAACGTAGGAAATAAAAGTCTCTAATGAAAATATAATCTCCCATGACACAAATCAGCTGAAAGATACATTCAGTTTAAACTAATGGATATAATACAACGTCTCACTCTGCGGCATACTGATTCTTGCAGTTTTATTGCACTCCGGTCTTCTACTGGAACACAAAGTCCTTGCTTTATATTTGCATAATAAAAGGACTCACTAAATTGTATCTTCCCAGAACAAAGGGACATTCTGTAGGGAGGTAAAATTCAGTTTTAATATAAAAGAAAGATATTAGCAGAAACTTTTAAGCTGCAGTTTTCTGCAATATTGACCTTCAGCCATCATCCCACCTGCTAATCACATGCAGGAAAGTCTCATACTGAGTGTGTGTACACATGTACATGTAGGAATATGTGTGCATGCCTGTGTACTTTCACATGTGTGTGTATAGGTGTGTGATTGTATATTCTTGTGTTATGTGTATGTGATTGTGTATGGGTATGTATATGTGAATATAGATATGTGATTGTGTATGTGCATGTGTTTGTGTAAGGGTATGAGTATGTGTTTTGAGTATGTGTATGTCTAGAGAAGCAGATCTGCAGTAATTCATAACAAAGATCTATAGAATTTAAGATTACTGGCCGGGCGCGGTGGCTCACGCCTGTACTCCCAGCACTTTGGGAGGCTGAGGCTGTCAGATCACAAGGTCAGGAGATCAAGACTATCCTGGCTAACATGGTGAAAACACGTCTCTACTAAAAATACAAAAAATTAGCTGGGCGTGGTGGCGCCTGCCTGTAGTCCCAGCTACTTGGGAGGCTGAGGCAGGAGAATCGTTTGAACCCGGGAGGCGGAGGTTGCAGTTAGCTGAGATTGCGCCACTGCACTCCAGCCTGGGAGACAGAGGGAGACTCCATCTCAAAAAAAAAAAAAAAAAAAAGAATTTAAGATTACTGTTGTGTTTTCCGTTTGAAAAATTATTTAAAGTGGTCATGTGTTGTTTAGGTAATGAAGTAAAATAAAAACATTAAAAGTTATTTCAAAATGTTTAAACAGTCTATTGGGTGAAAGTTTTCATCTATGAGTAATTGAGATGAGTAATATTTACATAGCAACAATATGACAAATTCTGTCTCCTGACTTCCTTTAGTGCTAGCCTCCTCAGAGAGCACCCTCTATTACCCCTTTACATTGAGAAAACATTCTGAAATTTGCCTTGGTAGAACTCAGCTCCTAAATATTCCCTGAAACCAACTTTCTTCCTTAATTTTTCATTGCAAATATTTAAAACCTCTCAGTTTTCCTTCTTGTTCTCTTCTAGTTTTTGCATTCTGCTTTGGTAGATTAACATATATGCTATCTTGGTTAATGAGCAACTTGCATTTCCAATTAATTACTCTGTAAGTAAATTGCTTGGCTATGTATTTCCCTACAGACTCACCATCCCTAGCAAAATCCAAAACTCTTATCTTTGTACTCTCAGTTTTCCTTAGTAGGTACTAAAACTGCTCCCTGCCATGGAATTATTGCTATTTTACCTCTTCTTCCCAAGGGAGGTTCCATCTCCTGTGTTAGCTTCATTAAGTAAGTCTTCCTAAAGAGACATGGAACGTCTAGGACTTGTAGGTATGTCCTCACTGACCACTGAGTATCAGTGAAATCTACATGTCTTCCACCATGGTCTTCATCTTAAAATCTTGCCTTTCTTTGGACTCTATTCAAGGCCTGGATTAACATTTTCTACTGTGGTAAGAGTGAAAAGAGAGCTTTATGTCATTCTTATTTTTTTTCAACTTTTATTCCAAGTTCAGGGGTATATGTGTAGGATGTGCAGGTTTGTTATATAGGTAAATGTGTGTCATGGGGGGTTGTTGTACACATTATTTCATCACCCAGGTATTAAGCCTAGTACTTACTATTTTTCCGTATTCTCTCCTTCCTTCTACCCTCCACCCTCCAATAGGCCCCAGTGAGTGTTGATTCCCTCTATGTGTCCATGTGTTCTCATCATTTAGCTCCCACATATAAGTAAGAACAAGTGGTATTTGGTTTTCTGTTCCTGTGTTAGTTTGCTAAGGATAATGGCCTCTGGCTTGGGCCATGTTCCTGCAAAGGACATGATCTCATTCTTTGTTATGGCTGCTTAGTATTCCATGTTGTATATGTACTGCATTTTCTGTATCCAGTCTATTATTGACGAGCATTTAGGTTGATTCCATGACTTTGCTATTGTAAATAGTACTGTAAGGAACATACAAGTGCATGTGTATTTATAATAGAATAATTTATATTTCTTTGGTTACATACCCAGTAATGGGATTGCTGGGTCAAATAATATTTCTGTGTTTAGATCTTTGAGGAATTGACACACTGCCTTCCACAATGGTTGAACTAATTTACACTCCCGCCAACAGTGTAACAGCATTCCTTTTTCTCCACAACCATGTCAGCATCCGTTAATTTTTGACTTTTTAAATTCTAGCCATTCTGACTGGTTTGAGATGGTATCTCATTGTTGTTTTGATTTGCATTTCTCTAATTATCAGTGATGTGCTTTTTTTCATAATTGTTGGCCACATGTATGTCCTCTTTTGAGAAGTGTCTATCATATCCTTTGCCCACTTTTTAATGACATTGCGTTTTCTTCTAAATTTGTTTAAGTTCCTTATAGATGCTGGATATTAGACCTTTCTCAGATGCATAGTTTGCAAAAATTTTCTCCCATTCTGTAGGTTGTGTGTTTACTCTGTTGATAGTTTATTTTGTGTGCAGACGCTCTTCAGTTTAATTAGATCTCATTTGTCAATTTTTGTATGTGTTGCAATTGCTTTTGGTGTCTTTGCTGTGAAATATTTGCCCATGACTGTGTCCTGAATGGTATTGCCTAGGTTGTCTTCCAGGGTTTTCATAGCTTTTGGTGTTACATTTAAGTCTTTAATCCATCTTGAGTTAATTTTTGTATAGGGTGTAAGGAAGGGGGTCCAGTTTCAGTTTTCTGTATTTGACTAGCCAGTTCTCCCAGCACCGTTTATTAAATAGGGAATCCTCTTCCCATCGCTTTTGTCAGGTTGATGATCGGATAGTTGTAGGTGTGTAGTCTTATTTCTGGGTTCTCTATTCTGTTCCATTGGTCTAGATGTCTGCTCTTGTTACCACGAACATGCTGTTTTTGTTACTGTAGTATATTTTAAAGCTCTGTAGTATAGTTTGAAGTCAGTTAACATGATGCCTCCAGCTTTGTTCTTTTTGCTTAGGATTGCCTTGGTTATTCAGGCTCTTTTTTGGTTCCACATGTATTTTTAAATCATTTTGTTCTAGTTCTATGAAGAGTGTCAGTGGTAGCTTAATGGGAATAGCATCGAATCTATAAAAGAGCATTTTAACTGTATTGATTCTTCCTATCCATGAGTATGGAATGTTTTTTCATTTGTTTATTTCATCTCTGATTTCTTTGAGTAGTGGTTTGTAGTTCTCCTGGTAGATGTGTTTCACTTCCCTTATGAGCTGTATTCCTAGGTATTTTATTCTTTTTCTGGCAATTGTGAATGGGAATTTATTTGTGATTTGGCTCTTGACTTGACTTTTGTTGGTGTATAGAAATGCTAGTAATTTTTGCCATTGATTTTGTATCCTGAGAACTTGCTGTAGTTTGTACAAGCTTAAGAAGCTTTTGGGTTGAGATGATGGGGTTTTCTAGATATAGAACCCTGTTGTCTGCAAACAGGGATAGCTTCACTTCCTCTCTTCCTATTTGAATGCTCATTATTTCTTTCTCTTGCCTAGTTGCTGTGGTCAGAACTTCCAGTACTATGTTGGATAAGAGTGGTGAGAGAGGGAAGACTTGGTTTGTGCCAGTTTTCAATGGGAATGCTTCCAGCTTTTGCCCATTCAATATGATGTTGGCTGTGGGTCTGTCATATATGGCTCTCATTATTTTGAGTTATGTCCCTTCAATACCTAGTCTATTGAGAGTTTTTAACATGAAAGGATGTTGAATTTTATCAAAAGCCTTTTCCGCATCTATTGAGATAATCATGTAGGTTTGTATTCAGTTCTGTTTATGTGATAAATCACATTTATTGATTTGTGTATGTTGAATTGATCTTGCATCCCAGGGATGAAGCCTACTTGATCATGGTGGATAAGCTTTTTAATGTGCTACTGGATTTGATTTGCTAGCATTTTGTTGAGGATTTTTGCATCAATGTTCATCAGGGATATTTGGCCTGAAGTTTATCTTTTTTGTTGTGTCTCTGCCAGGATTTGTTATCATGATGATGCTGGCCTCATAGAATGAGTTGAGGAGGAGTCCCTCCTCCTAAATTTTTTGGAATATTTTCAGTGGGAATGGTACCAGCTCTTTGTACCTCTAATGGAATTCAGCTGTGAATCCATCTGGTCCTGGGCTTTCTTTTTTTGGTTGGTAGGCTATTTATTACTGCCTCAATTTCAGAACTCGTTATTGGTCTGTTTGGGAATTCAATTTCATCCTGGCTCAGTCTTGGGAGGGTGTATGTGTCTAGGAATTTGTCCATTTCTTCTAGATTTTCTAGTTTATGTGCATAGAGGTGTTTATACTATTCTCTGATAGTTGTTGGTATTTCTGTAGGGTCAGTGGTAATATCCCCCTTATTATTTTTGATTGTGTTCATTTGAATCTTCTTTCTTCTTTATCAGTCTAGCTAGAGGTTTATCTATTTTATTTCATTTTATTTTTTCAGAAAATGGGTTCCTGAACTCCTTGATCTTTTGAATGCTTTTCTATGTCTCTATCACCTACAGTTCAGCTCTGATTTTGATTATTTCTTGTTTTCTGCTAGCTTTGGGATTTGTCTACTTTTGTTTCTCTATTTCTTTTAGTTGTAAAGTTAGGTTGTTAACTTGAGATCTTTATAGATTTTTGATGTGGGTGTTGAGTGCTAGAAATTTCCCTCTTAACACTGCCTTAGTTATTTCCCAGAGATTCTGGTATGCTGTATCTTTGTTCTCATTAGTTTCAAAGAACTTCTGCCTTAATTTCACTATTTACCTGAAAGTCATTCAGGAGCAGGTTATTCAATTTCCATGTAATTGTATGGTTTTGAGTGAATTTCTTAGTCTTGAGTTCTAATTTGATGCACTGTGGTCCAAGAGACTGTTTATTATGATTTCAGTTCTTTTGCATTTGCTGAGGAGTATTTTACTTCCGATTATGTAATCAATTTTAGAGTAAGTGCCATGTGGCGATGAGAAGAATATAAATTCTGTTGTTTTGGGGTGAAGAGTTCTGTAGATATGGCGGTGAGGTCCATTTGATCCAGAGCTGAGTTCAGGTCCTGAATATTTTTGTTAATTTTCTCTCTCAATGATATGCCCAATATTGTTAGTGGGATGTTAAAGTCTCCCACTATTATTTGTGGGGGGTCTAAGTCTCTTTGAAGGTATCTAAGAACTTGCTTTATGAATATGTGTGCTCCTGTGTTGGGTGCATATATATTTAAGATAGCTCTTCTTGTTGAATTGAATCCTTTACCATTAGGTAATGCCCTTCTTTGTCTTTTTTGCTTTTTGTTGGTTTAAAGTTTGTTTTAACAGAAACAAGGATTGCAATCCCTGAATTTTTCTGTTTTCCATTTGCTTTGTAAATTTTCCTCCATTCCTTTAGTTTTTCTTATTTACTTATTATTTTTATTTTTAAAATATAATTATTTATTTATTATTTTATTAGTTTTGGGGGAATAGGTGGTGTTCGGTTGCATGGAATAGTTTTTTATTGGTGATTTCTGAGATTTTGGTGCACCCATCACCTGAGCAGTGTACATACACTGTATCCAATAAGTAGTTTTTATCCTTCACCTCTCTCCCACCTTTCCTCCCAAGTTCCCAAAGTCCATGGTATCATTCTTAAGACTTTGAGACCTCATAGCTTAGCTCCTGCTTATATGTGAGAATATACGATGTTTGGTTTTCCATTCCTGAGTTACTTCTCTTAGAATAATGGTCTCCAACTCCATCTAGTTTGCTGCAAATGCCATTATTTCATTCCTTTATGGCTGAGTAGTATTCCATGGTATACAAGAGTCATGTACACAAATCAATAGCACTGTTATACACCAACTATGACCAAGCTGTGAATCAAATCAAGAACTCAACCCCTTTTACAACAGCTTAAAAAAAAAAAAAAAAAAAAAACCTGGCCGGGCACGGTGGCTCACGCCTGTAATCCCAGCACTTTGGGAGGCCAAGGCGGGTGGATCACCTGAGGTCAGAAGTTCAAGACCAGCCTTGTCCACATGGTGAAACCCCATCTCTACTAAATATACAAAAATTAGCCGGGCATGGTGGCAGTTGCCTGTAATCCCAGCTACTTGGGAGGCTGAGGCAGGAGAATTGCTTGAACCCGGGGGGCGGAGGTTGCAGTGAGCCAAGATTGCGCCATTGTGCTCCAGCTGGGCAACAAGAGCAAAAACTTTGTATAAAAAAAAATAAATAAATAAACAAAAAAATCTTAGGACTATAAGGTTTGCCTAACCAAAAAGGTAAAAGATCTCTAAAAGGAAAACTATAAAACACTGCTGAAAGATCATAGTAAATTATCTTGATATGCAACTGTATTTGGTTAGCTAGTATTTTGTTGAGGATTTTTGCATGTATGTTCATCAGGGATATTGGTCTGTAGTTTTCTTTTTTTGTTATGTCCTTCCCGGTTTTGGTATTAGGGTGATACTGGCTTTATAGAATCACTTAAGAAGGACTCCCTTTTTCTCTATCTTTTGGAATAGTTTCACTAAGATTGCTACCAATTCTTTGAATGCCTGATAGAATTCAGCTGTGAATCTATCTGGTCCTGAACTTTTTGATCAGCATTTTAAAAATGGCTTTTTCAATCTTGTTATTGAAAAACAAGATTGGTCTGTTTTTCTACTTGTTTTCTACTGTTTTCTACTTGTTATTGGTCTGTTCAGAGTTTCTCTTTCTTCCTCATTTAATCTAGGAGGGTTGTATATTTCAGTAGTTTGTCCATCTCCTCTAGAATTTTTAGTGTGTGTGCATAAAGGTGTTCATAGTAACCTTAAATAATCTTTTATATTTATGTAGTATCTGTGCTAATATCTCCTGTTTAGTTTCTAATTGAGCTTATTTGGATCTTTTCTCTTCTTGGTTAATGTGGCTAATGGTCTATCAATTTTTTTTTATCTTTTCGAAGAACCAACTTTTTGTTTCATTTCCCTTTTCTATATTTTGTTTGTTTGTTTCAATTCCACTTAGTTCTTCTCTGATCTTCATTATCTCTTTTCTTCTGCTGGGTTTGAGTTTGGTTTGTTCTTGTTTCTTTAGTTCTTTGATGTATGACCTTAGATTGTGTATTTGTGCTCTTTCAGACTTTTTGATGTAGGCATTTAATGCTATAAACTTTCCTCTAAGCACTGATTTTGCTGTCTCTCGGAGGTTTTGATAAGTTGTGCCACTATTATCATTCAGTTCAAAGAATTTTTTAATTTCCATCTTGCTTTCATTGTTGATTCAAAGGTTACTATGGAGAAGATTATTTATATTTTTGAGAGTTTCTTTCGGAGTTGATTTCCAATTTTATTCCACTATGGTCTGAGAGGATATTTGATATAATTACCTTATATTGTTTATTTTTGCTGTTTCAGATTTTTTGATGCAGGCATTTAATGCTATGAACTTTCCTCTTAGCACTGCCTTTGCTGTACCCTAGAGATTTTGATAGGTTGTATCACTATTATCATTCAGTTCAAAGAATTTTTAAATATCCATCTTGATTTCATTGTTGACCTAACAATCATTCAGGAGCAGGTTATTTAATTTCCATGTATTTGCACGGTTTTGAGGGTTCCCTTTGTAATTGATTTCCAATTTTATTACACTGTGCTCTGATAGAGTGCTTGATATAATTTTCTTAAATAAATATTCTTAAATTTATTGAGACTTGTTTTGTGGCTTATCATATGGTCTATCTTGGAGAATGTTCCATGTGCTGATGAATAGAATGTATATTCTGAGGTTGTTGGATAGAGTGTTCTGTAAATATCTGTTAAGTCCATTTGTTCTATGGTATAGTTTAAGTCCATTGTTTCTTTGTTGACTTTCTGTTTTGATTGATGACCTGCCTAGTGCTATCAGTGGAGTATTGAAGTCACTCACTATTACTGTGCTGCTGTCTATCTCATTTCTTAGGTCCAGTAGTAATTGTTTTATAAATTTTTATAAATTTTGGAGTTTCAGTGATATATATACACATTGCTGAATATGTGTATATATATAGTCCATGATATATATATATATAGTCCATGATATATATATATAGTCCATGATATATATAGTCCATGATATATATATATTGTCCATGATATATATATAGTCCATGATATATATATAGTCCATGATTATATATATAGTCCATGATATATATATAGTCCGTGATATATATATAGTCCGTGATATATATATAGTCTGTGATATATATATAGTCCGTGATATATATATAGTCCATGATATATATATAGCCCGTGATATATATATAGTCCGTGATATATATATAGTCCGTGATATATATATAGTCTGTGATATATATATAGTCCATGATATATATATATAGTCCATGATATATATAGTCCATGATATATATATATACAGTCCATGATATATATATACAGTCCATGATATATATATATAGTCCATGATATATATATAGTCCATGATATATATATATAGTCCATGATATATATATATATATATATGTATATATAATCAAGGTGATAGAGACATGGAAAACCATTCAAAAGATCAAGGAGTTCAGGAACTTGTTTCTGAAAAAATTAAAATAGATAAATATATATATATGTATATTTAGGATTGTGATATTTTCCTGTTGGACAAGACCTTTTATCATTATATAATGTCCCTCTTTGTTTTTTTAACTGCTGTTGCTTTAAAGTTTCTTTTGTCTGATATAAGAATAGCTACTACTTCTGCTTGTTGTTGGTGTCCATTTGCATGGAATATATTTTTCTATCCCTTCAAGTATTTGGTATTATTGTGATAGTGGCTTCACAGAACGATTTAGGGAGGATTCCATTTTTCTCTATCTTCTGGAATAGTGTCAATAGGACTGGTACCAATTCTTTGAATGTATGATAGAATTCAGGTGTGAATTTGTCTGCTTCTGGACTTTGTTTTTGGTAATTTTTTATTACCATTTCATTTTAACTACTTGTTATTGGTCTGTTTGGAGATTCTATATCTTTCTGCTTTAATCCAGGATGATTGTGTACTTTCAGGAATTTGTCCATCTCCTCAAGGTTTTCTAGTTTATGTACATAAAGGTGTTCATTGTAGCCTTGAATAATCTTTTATGTTTCTGTGGTATCTGCTGTAATATTTCCAGTTTCATTTCTAATTGAGCTTATTTGGATTATCTCTCTTCTTTTCTTGGTTAATCTTGCTAATGGTCTATTGATTTTATTTATCTTGTCAACGAACCAGCTTTTCATTTTATTTATCTCTTTGTTGTTGTTTCAATTTCATTTAGTTCTGCTCTGATCTTGGTTATTTCTTTTTTCTGCTGGGTTTGGGTTTCATTGTTCTTGTTTCTCTGGTTCCGTGACGTGTGATCTTAGATTGTCTATCTGTGCTCTTTTTGACATTTATTGCTATGAACTTCCCTCTTAGCACCCCTGTTGCTGTATCCCAGAGGTTTTGATAAGTTGTGTAACTATTATTGTCCAATTCAAAGAATTTTTAAATTTCCATCTTGATATCATTGTTGACCCAAAGATTACTCAGGAGCAGGTTATTTAATTTCCATGTATTTGCATGGTTTTGAGGGTTCACTTTTGTGTTGATTTCCAGTTTTATTCCACTGTCATCTTAGAGGGTACTTGATATAATTACAATTTTCTCTAAATTTACTGAGACTTTTTTTGTTGCCTATCATATGTTCTATCCTGGAAAATGTTCCATGTGCTGATGAAAAGAATGTATATTCTGCAGTTTTGGGGGTAGAATGTTGTGCATATATATCCATTAAGTCCATTTGTTCTAAGGTATAGTTTAAACCCATTGTTTCATTATTGAGTTTCTGTCTTGATGACCTGTCTAGTGGAGTATTGAAGTCTCCCACTACTATTGTATTGCTATCTCATTTCTTATGTCTAGGAATAATCATTTATAAATTTGGGAGCTCCCATGTTAAGTGCATATATATTAAGGATTGTGATATTTTCCTCTTGGACTGGCCCTTTTATCATTATACAGTGTCCCTCTTTGTCTTTTTTAACTGTCAGTGCTTTAAAGTCTGTTTTGTTTAATATAAGAAGAGTTACCCCTGCTCATTTTTGGTTTCCATTTGCGTGGAATGTCTGTTTCCATCTCTACCTTGTTTATGTGTGTCCTTATGCATTAGACGAGTCCCTTGAAGGCAGCAGATACTTGGTGGGTGGATTTTTATCCATTCTGCCATTCCGTATCTCTTAAGTGGAGCATTTAGACCATTTACCTTCAATGTTAGTATTGAGATGTAAGGTACTGTTTTATTTATTATGCTCATTGTTGCCTAAATACCTCCTTTTTCTCATTGTTTTATTATTTTATAGGCTCTGTGATATTTATGCTTTAAGGAAGTTCTATTTTTATGTATTTTGAGGTTTATTTAAGTGTGTCTTTTGTTTCCAGAAGTTGTGATTGTTTTTTCTTATGATATCTTTCATAATATCTATTTGGAGATTTTCTTCATCCATATTCTGTATTGCTTTTTAAATTTCTCTAAGTTGGTTTTCATCTTTCTCTGGTATTTCCTTGAGTAGCTTAATAATCAACCTCCTGAATTATTTATCTGGCAATTCAGAGATTTCTTCTTGTTTTAGATCCATAGCTGGGGAGCTAGTATGGTCTTTTTGGGGCATTATAAAACCTTGTTTTGCGATATTATCAGGATTACATTTTTGGTTCCTTACCATTTGGGTAGAATATTTCAGTAGAGACACCTGGAACTCAATGGCTGCTGTTCAGATATTTTTGTCCCATGGGGTGATCACTTGACATGCTGCACTCCTGCTTCCCACAGGGATAGGGCTTCCTGCAAGCCAAAGTGCACTGATTCTTATTGCTCTTGTGGGTATAGCCACGCAGTAGGGCTACCAGGCTCTGAGCTGGTGCTAGGAAGTGTCTGCAGAGTCCTATAATGTGAACCATCTTCAGGTCTCCAGTTGTGGATACCAGCACCTGCTGTGGTGGAGGTGGTAGGGGAGTGAATATTTAGTATGTCAGTATTTAGTGTGCTGACTTTCTTGAATGCTGATTATGCTAGCAGTGAAGTTTTCATGTAGACAGACACAGGACCACTGGTTATCCAAGATGTTGCAGGCAGTGGAATTGGCTGTAGTATTCTTCTTCCTTGGAGCAGAGTTGTTCTGTCATGAGTTGCTGTAATGTCCTAAGTTGGTTGGTCCCTGCCCAGGAGGTGGCACTTCTGAGAGAGCACCAGAGTTTTTGCCTGTCTCGTGGAATTTGCAGCAGCCTGCCAGTTCTTTCAAAGAATCTGTTATTTCTTTCCATTTTCTTGGTACACTCCTGTAGTGGTTCCTCAAGGAAAAGTCCATGATGTGAGTCTCCATGCACTGTTCTGTCTCTCCTAGTGGGAGCTTCAGATCAGCACTGTCTCCTATTTGCCATCTTTCCCAGAATCCCATCCCTTTTATTTTGAGCCCACGTGTGTTATTGCATGTGAGATGGGTCTCTTGAAGACAGCATACCAATGGGCCTTGGTTCTTTATCCAGATTGCCACTTTGTGTCTTTTAATTGGGGCATTTAGCTCATTTGCATTTAAGGTTCGTATTGTTATACATGGATTTGATCAATTCTGTCATCATGATGCTAGCTAGTTATTTTGCAGATGTGTTTATGTGGTTGCTTTATAGTGTCACTGGTCTGTGTAATTTAGTGTGTTTTTTTAGTGGCTAGTAATGGTTTTTCCTGTCCATATTTAGTGCTTCCTTCAGGAGCTCTTGTAAGGCAGATCTGGTGGTGATGAATTTCCTCAGCATTTGCTTGCCTGAAAAGGATCTTATTTCTCCTTTACTTATGAAGCTTAGTTTGGCCAGATTTGATACTCTGGGTTGGAATTTCTTTTCTTTAGAATGTTGAATATTGGTCTGTGTTCTCTTCTGGCTTGTAGGGTTTCCAATGAGAGGTCTGCTGTTAGTCTGATGAGCTTCCCTTAGTAAGGGACCTGGCCTTTCTCTCTGGCTGCCCTTAACATTTTTTCTTTCATTTCAACTCTGGAGAATATGATTATTATGTGTCTTGGGGATGATCTTCTTGTTGAGTATCTTACTGGGCTTCTCCGTGTTTCCTGAATTTGAATGTTGGCCTGTCTAGCTAGGTTGGGGTAGTTCTCAGGGATGATATCCTGAAATATGTTTTCCAAATTGGTTCTATTCTCCCCAGCTCTTTCAGGTACACCAATCAGTCATAGATTTGGTCTCTTTACACAATCTTATCTTTCTTGGAGGTTCTGCTTATTCCTTTTCTTTCTTTTTTCTCCATTCTTGTCTGCCTGTCTTATTTCAGAAAGACAGGCTTCAAGCTCTGAGATTCTTTCCCCTGCTTGGTCTATTCTGCGATTAATACATGCTATTGCATTATAAAAATTTTGTAGTGTGTTTTCAGGTCTATCAGCTCAGTTAAGGTTTTAAGATAGTAGAATGAATACATGCATCCAATTTTGCTTCCTCCAGAAAAACCACCTGACAACATAGTAAAGTGATTATTTTTAAAAGCAAGACCTCACAATAATAAATTAAGCAAGAGAAGAGAAGGGAAAAGAGTAAAATTTTGGAAATTGGAAAGCAAAGCATATGGACAACTGGTACCTGTTGTATGGGTTTTCCCCTGGTTCCTGGAAAGATGATTCTCAAACCTTTAGAACTTCCCATGTGATAGAGTTGTCTTTGATATTTGGAAGCCCTTGGGTTACAACTGAGTTTATGCTAATGAGGTGACTCATGGTAGGCTCCTAGATAGCTTTAGAATGGGTGCTGGTCACTAGAAAAGCCAACTATGCGGTTATAGTTTTGAGATTTTGAGCCATCCTGACCTCTGAAACTCCAATAAAACTTCAGACACTGAGCTCATTGGAGATTCATGATTGGTGAAAACATCTATATGCTTGAAGGGTGATTGACCCTGATTCCACAGGGAGGGGGCTCAGAAGCTCTGAGTTCAGGACCCTGCAAGATCTTTTCTGTTTATCTCTTCATCTGACTGTTCTTGAGTTTATCTTTTGTAATAAAATTGCAATAAGAAGTATAGCACTTCCTTAATTCTGCGAGTCACTCTAGTGAATTACAAAATTGGTAAAAATTGTAGGAATCCACCAAATTGTATCTAGCTGGTCAGAAGCATGTGTGTCCTGGAGACCTCTTGAACTTGTGGCTAGCTTGTGGAGTAAGGGCAATCTTATTGTGAACCATGTCCTTTAACGTATGGGCTCTGTACCAATTCTATGTTGTAATTTCAGAATTGAACTGCAGTGTACACAGTTGGGATTGGTGTCAATAGTACCATATTTTATTGGCTTTGAGTTGCACATTTTAAAAAATTTACATTTTAATATCTCTAAAATTGGAAGTGCATTTTACAATTGGTAGTATGTCATATGCTAAATGGTAGGTTTTTCTTCCTTTAGTGGTATGAAAATTAAAGGTAGATTTTACAAACAGATATCTAAGATTTGAAGAAATATCATAAACAATGAAACAGACTCTGATCTGAGAAAATCTAGTCCCAAACTTGAAGTGAGGAAAGGTAAGAAACAACTCAATTTACCTCTACAGAATTATTACAATTCATAACATTCATGCAGTTTTAAATTGGGAAGCAAAGGGGAAGTGGGATTAAAATAAGGATGACTGAGTAAAATCTGTTTGAGAAGCAGATAGAAATGAGTTTCTTAGAAAAAAATGGGGACAGGGGATAAGTGACCTGGAGTCACTAAACTGTGAAGGTAAGACTACCACCCCCGGCTTTCTGTTTCCCCTCAGCTTCTGGAATGTTGCCAGTAGAAACTTCATATTCCAAGAAAATTAGAAAAACACTCTGGAATACTTGATGAGCAAAAGATACAAGACTTAAGGCTTCTGACAAGGAGGTTATCTTATAAATGGACTTTCTTGATCACCATGTGTCCTTGTTTGCTGGTGATCCTGGCTTGCAACTATTGACTTATTGTAGTAATTAATAAAGTTTTTTTTGCTGTCAAAATAGTCCTGGTTTGCACCATAAATTATACAGTTACCCAATTTATTAGCAGGCCTGAAAACTATCAGAGCTTCCAATAAACGCTTAATTGTGAATAGCTGACTATTATAAGACAGCTGAGGAAAGACTCTAATGTGGAAGATAGAGGCAGAGTTAAACAACCAAACCACCATGGAGACAGACAGAAAATACAGTGGAAACAATCTCCATGTAGAAGAAAGCTCCAAAGGGAAAAAAAATGAACTGACTTCAGGGATCCAAGATGTTGATTCTGTGCATCAAATATATATTCTTACTTTAATGAGGGAGCTTCAGGAAAATTAAAAAACGGAGAAAGGGAGAGAATGGGGCGGGGGAGGAAAAAAGTAACAAAAGAAGCAAAGATATCTTAAAGTTTAAAAACATAGTAGATGGAATGAAAAGCACTAGAGATAAACTTGAGGAAATCATCCAGAGCATGAAAGGACAAAGACTGCAAAGAGTGGAGCAAAGACATAAAAATTGGAGAACTAGCCTGAGAGGGTACAACATTTCTGGAAAAACATGATTTTCAAACCTATAATTTTACACGCACACACACAAACACACACACACACCCCGATCAATAAAATTCAACCTGCTATAGTTGTTTTTATCTAATACCTGGCATAGTTTTTCACTATGCATTAAAGTAAGATGAGTGGCATTTTGCTTGCTTGCAGGTGGTGTTAAGCAGTTACCTATTTTGGTAAATGATATTCAAGTTATCAAGGCAGAAAACTTCTATGACTATCCTCAGCTAGTCATAGGAGCCTGAAGTCCTATGGCCTCATTTCATATTGTATTTTATTACTTTATTTAAACTCTTAGTGTCTAAATTTGGCTTTTTCTAAATATTGAGTAGTTAATGAGTGCTCACCTTGTGCTTGGTATCAGCCTTAAACCTTGGCACTGTGTTAGATTTTATTGACTATGCCCTTTATTGATAAATTATATATAGTGATATGTCACATTATATTTTGTTTATACTTTATACTGTGATTTATTATTGTATTGTCACAAAAGTTGGACGTTAAAGAGGTGTGTCATGTTTTATATACCTCTTGGTTTCAATGGTAACTAATAGACAGTAGGGAAGAAGGGTCAATCAAATTAACATTTATGAATCTCCTATTGTGTCCCAAGCGGCATAAAGTAGTTGCTACTACTTACATTTTTAGATAAGAAAAACACATTAATTATGGCTAATAATATTACTGAAAGTGGAGTGGGTCTTTCCTTACTATAAAGCCCGGTCAATAAGTACTTATTTATCTAATATATATGATCTAATTTGATGAAATATGTTTGATAAATAAGAATTTAAAATTAATGTTTCTTTCTCTATCTCAGACGATGGACTATTAATGATATTGTAGCATTAGTAAGAATGATGTATTCCAATGGGTGACATGCTGTTTCTCTGTAGCCAGATAAATCATCCTCTCAATTTATTTGATCTTTGAAAAATCAGTTTTAAAATTCTCAAGGGATTATTCATTTCAATTCTTTTAAGACCAAGAGAGTTTATTTTCCACACCCAATTAGAAGAGATACCAAAACATCTTGGGACATTAAGCAATATTACTGAGAAATAATGGAAGTATAACTTATGTGACATGCAGAGCTCTCCTTAGATTTTTTTCATGTACTTATAATAATTATAAAACATTAAGCCTTAATAATAAATATAAATATTTGTGACTGAAAGGAAAAGCTGCAGCTGGCTGTTTCACCCAAACTCACCTTAGGCGTGGTTTTGTTCATTTACCCAGAATGAAATACCTTGGAAAAAAAAAACATGCCAGGAAATTCCTTATTTCTCAAAATAACAAATGGTCCATCTGAACAACATCAGGACAATAAATAACTCATGCTAATAAATAGCATTCATTTCTTGTTTTTGTTTAAAATATTCAAAAAAGACATCTGGCTTTGTATTAAAACAATGCAGTACACTTCGAGAAAAGTCATATTGTCACTATAAGCAAATGACTTTAGCAATACACTGCTATTGAGTGGAAGCTCCTTTTGATATAACGAATATTTCTCACTTGACAGGGCTCTCTTAGCAAAGATTACAGACCAGGGAAACCTTCTTGTTGATCAGAGAGATAAGAGAAACTCAGCCAAATAAACCTGGAAATAATCAAGAATCATGGAAATGCACAAGTTTCACCATTTTTTGCCTTGCAGAAGCTGTGATAAGTGCCCAATCCAAACAGAAATAAAAATACGTGGCACATTTGGTTTGCAAAGGCCTCCTGCCCCTGCTAACTCTTAAACAGGAATTGGCAAAGCATCTGAGGCCACAGAGGGCCAATCTCTAAATGTGCAGGTTGCCTCCCAGTGAGATCCATTTGCACTCAAGGGAATAAACATTTCCATTTAGCAAATTTCCTCTCACTACATTGTGTCAAAAGTGAACATTTTGCTGTTTGTACATTGCCAACAACCAAGATTTTGTAAACCTCTGGAGACCTTGGTAACAATTCTTGCCCTTTTTTTCCCTTCTGGCTATGTCAGTCATGTATTGATCAACCACAGGGATGGGTTCTGAGAAATGTATCTTTAGGTGATTTCATCTTTCTGTGAATAACAGAATGTACTTCACTTACACAAACTAGACGGCATAGCCTACTACGCTATATATTATAGCCTATTTCTCCTAGGCTAAAAACTTGTACAACATGTTACTGTACTGAATACTGTAGGCAACTGTAGCACAATGATAAATATTTGTGTATCTAAATATATCTAAACATAAAAATATGGTATTATAATCTTATGGGACCACCATCATACATGTGGTCTGTTGACTGAAACATCATTATGCAATGTCTGGCTGTAATTAAGATGATTCAGACTGAATTCATTTTAGCTTTCCTAGTTCACTTATTTATTCAAACTTATTGGACTTTTGATAAGTCCTATATGACTTATTGATAAATATTAACAATATTGTTACTATAGATTTTCCTAGGATGCCCAGAATCCTGATGCACTCAATTGGCCTTCCAGGAAATCATAGCCTTACACAGCTATAGATATGAAAACTTTACATAAGAATTCTGTGCCAACTGCTATGGAAAATCAGAAGGATCCCAAAAACCATGGCTAGATAGTTCTGGGAAAATTTTACAGAAGTTTGTATTTGCTTTTAAATATATATAAGGGCAAATGAAATTAACATTTATTGACATAATGTATCCTCACAGTCCTAAAAGCTTTGTTTAAGCTATTTCTGTTGATTTTTCACAACAGTCCAATGAGGAATCATTATCTTCATTTTACAATTAAGGAAACAAAAGTTCAGATAGGGTAATTAACAAGAATGTAGATAACCAATAAAGAAATGGCAAAGCAGGACATAAACTAAGATATTCTCATACCAATTGGGGTTCCTGAAAATTTCTATAGTTGAAGAAATGGATTCCTCAATTTTATCTGATGATATTTTTAAGGTAAATTTGGGATGCATAAAGTAAATTATATCTCTTTAAAGTAAATTTTGGATATGAAATATCCCATATATGGAATATTAAATAAAAATGGGTTGTGATATAAAGGCGATTATTATTATTATTATTGTTTAAATTTCAACTTTTAGTTTCACAAGGTACATATACAGGTTTGTTACAAGGGTATATTGTATGATGTTGAAGATTGGGATATGATTGAACCTGTTACTCGAGTAGTGAGCATAGTACCCAATAGGGAGTTTCTTAACCCTTGACTCCCTCCTTCTCTCCCTGCACTTGTAGTCCCCAGTGTCTACTGTTTCTGTCTTTATATCCATGAGTACCCAGTGTTTAGCTCTCACTTATAAGAGAGAACATTTAGGATTTGTTTTTTGTTCGTGGGTTAATTTTCTTAGGCTAATGTCCTCCAGCTACATCCATATTGCTGCAAAGAACATGATTTCATTCGATTTTTATGACTGCATAGTAATCAATGGTGTAGATGTACCACATTTTCTTTATCCTATCCACTGGTGATAGGCACCTAGGATGATTTCATGTCTTTGCTATTGTGAAGAGTGCTGCAATGAATGTACAAGTGCATGTGTTTTTTTGGTAGAATGATTTATTTTTCTTTGGGTGTATACCCATTAATAGGATTTCTGGGTCAAATGGTAGTTCTGTTTTTTAGTTCTTTGAAAAATCTCCAAATTACTTTCTACAGTGGCTAAACTAATACACATTCTTACTAAGAGTGTATAAGCATTCTTTTTTTTTTTGCAGCCTCAACACCGTCTGTTATTTTTTACTTTTTAATAATAGTCATTCTGACTGGTGTGAGAATGTATCTCATAGTGGTTTTGATTTGCACTTCTTTGATGATTAGTGATGTTGAGCATTTTTTCTTGTTTGTTTTCCACTTGTAGGTATTCTTTTGAGAAGTATTTGTTTATGTCCTTTGTCCACTTTTTAATGAGGTTATTTGTTTTCAGTTTATTTGTTTAAGTTCCTTATAGATTCTGGATATTAGACCTTTGTTAGATGCATAATTTGTGACTATTTTCTCTCATTTTGTAGGTTGTCTGTTTACTCTATTGATAGTTTCTTTTGCTGTGCAGAAACTCCAGTTTAATTAGGTCCTACATGTCAATTTTAGTTTGTGTTGCAATTGCTTTTGAGGACTTAGTCATAAATATTTTGCCAAGGCCAGTGTTGAGAAGGGCATTTTCTAGGTTTTCTTCCAAGATTTTTATAGATTTAGAACTTTACATGTTAGTCTTTAATCCATTAAAGGTTATCATTATATAATTATGTGTTCTTGTTTATATGTGTAAACTATTTCAAAATAAAATTAAATACTTCATTTGTTAAAGATATAAAAAATTTAAAAGTGTAGACTGGGCTTTTTAAAGTGTAGACTGGACTTGTTGAGATACATTCAGGATTAATGAAAAAATATACTCTTTGAAATATATTAGGGTAAAATTTATCATAAAAGGTTAAAGACAAGGTTCCAGAGATAAAACAAATCAAAAACATTAGGATTTCATTTGAAACAAGACCTGCAAAGTTAAACTATATCATCTATAGATTTTAAAGAAACCGAATAGAGATTCGTTAATATAATGATGAGCCAAAATATTACTTCCGTGGAGGTATATAAGAACATTTTGAAATATAAAATTTCAGAGAAGATCACTCATTTAATAATACAATCAATGAATTTTTAGTTAAATATATACAGAAGATGACAATGTGATTGGGAATTTGTGTTTCTTAAGAATCCTTTTTATAATAGATTGGATTGGAAATCAAACCTTAGTAATAATCTATCACCAAAGTTTTAAATTATCTCATTGGGAGAATACATAAGATTCTGAAATGAATTTAAAATTTGACAGTTCAAAAAAAAAATAAGCAGAGAATTTGAGAAACACAATCATCTAGCTAAATTACATAAATTACATAGATATACTGAACCATTTGTACCATTTAATTCCTATGAAGAAATAATCACTATTTTTTTCTTATTCATGGAAATGGTTTTCTTTTAATTTCTATATTTATTTACTGAGAAAATCTTAATAAATTTTAAATTAATTAGCCATAAACTTTGACTTAACTAATAAAAGTAGAATGAATGATAAAAAACAAAATAAAATCTACATGAAAATTAATAAGTGCTTCCTTAGTTGCTATTAAAATCAAAGAAAAAACTTAAAATAGGTATTAAAAATGTATATCATCTACTGAAAAGGAAGACAATTCATAAGAATACATTGAAGACATAGTTAACCAGTACTTAATATTATATACTCGGATGTTTTTTGCTATTATAGAACAAATAATGGAAACATGAACCAGGAATGCAACTTAAGGGATTAGAAAAAAGAGAGAAAAATAAGAAAATGTATAAATTAAGAAAGAACAGTTACAAATATTAGAGTTAAAATCTATAAAAATAAAAACTGTAAAATAGTAAAAAAAAATAAAGGTCAAAACTGATTTCCTAAACCATGAATTAATAAAGTAAACAAAGTTTTGAGATGTTCAAGTAATAATATTTTCAAGGGAGACACTGCAAAACTTATAAAATATTAAAATAACAATTTATAATCATAATTATTGGCCAGTTTTAAATGCTTGAATTTTTACAGAAAACAATGAGAAAATGTTAATGCTAAGATCATTGTATGATTTTTTTAGCAACATACAAACTACCAAACTTGACTTAAAAAACAGAACAAAAGTATGCTGATAAAGAAAGCCATGATCTCATTAATGGGGTACTATAGTTTAATATAGCAGTAGTTTACTCAGTGCCATTTTTGTATATAGTTTGTAAGGATAGATCACAATTTATGTATCCATTCTATTATAGATGGATATTTGATTTCTGTTGAGTACTGCAAATGATGCTGTGATCATTATATGCGAGCTCAATTTATCAGGACTGTTTTTGATATGCTTTCTTCCTAAAATAACTCATATTTTCTCTTTAAATTGGGCATATCTTTCTTGGAACAATGGCTAAATTCTCATTTTTTAGGTATACAATAAAAAGATTATTTTGATGACCTAATGCCTCTGTACCTCACTCATTCCAAATAAGAAAATTAGGCACTCAGGGTACATGAAAAAAATTTTCAGTCATATTTTTAAACTATTAAATAAAACTGAAGGAATTAAAATTGTTATAGAATTTACTTTAAGTAGTAGGGTGAAATGAACATAATTTTAAGCAAGCACATCTTCAGAAATGTATCAATTTTACACTAGCCAGAAAGTAAATTAAAGAACCGTATTGTTTTAACAATAAAAAGCAACAAAAACAATAGCAATACGAGATGATAATAATGATCTGGAAGAAAAATATAAAATTAATTGCAGCTTTTCCAATTGGTGGTGGTGAAAGAAAGAATGCAAGGGGCTGAAAGACATTCAAGATACCCATATTCCTCAGTGACGAGCTTCCATTAGTTGGTTATAAAGGTCGAAAGAGTAAATATTTTCATGAGCTTAAGTTGGTAGTAACCAAAATAAAAATTAAAATATAATATATACATTTCAATTATCCAAAGGGAAAAAACTATTTAAAAAGCTATCTATTAGGGAAGTAGAGAAAAAGGCAAACTAAACAAACCAAAACATGGTAAATGAAAAAATGACAAAATGACATGAGATGGAAAAAATTATTTTAAAACAGTAATTTATACAAAGTAATTAAATTACAAATAGTTAAAATACATAAAACATGAAATGATATTTTTGTACAAGAGAATTAGTTTACAAAGCGTTGAGCATAAGTGAGGAAAATATATACTACACAAATATAAACCAATTTGATGTAATAATCAGTAACAAGAACAAATGTTGTATTAATATTCATAAAACAAATTCAAGAAATCACAAAATTAGGTATAACAAAAATACAACCTTAAAATACAAGACAGTGTCTGTAGTTTCAGGAAACTAGGAAAAATACATAAATTCACAATTCATTTGGAGATTTAATGCAATCCTTTGGGGCATTAGTAGATCAAATATCATTAATTGAGTAATTTAGGCTCAACCTACAGTGCACATTTTTTTTTTTTTTGTTTGAGACAGAGTCTCGCTCTGTCGCCCAGGCTGGAGTGCAGTGGCACGATCTTGGAGTGCATGTATTTTTTGATAAGGAATATTTAATATCCAAATTCATTTCTGAACTACTCCACAAGAAAGTCTGAAAATATATTCCATAGACGAATCATCATATGCACTATGCTCTTCAAGAATAAGGCAATGAAACAGCTATGCCAGAGAGACCATGACCTTATAATTTACAGCATAGTGTTGAGGTATGCATTTTGTTATTCTTTATTTCACAATGTTTTACACATTGTAGATTCCTTTTTTTTCATTGCCTTCTGGTATTGAATGATTTTCTGGGGAAATATGAAACCAAGTGTTAAAAAAGTCATAAAATGTAAAAGGAGTATTTTTCACATAACTGACTCTTAGAGATAGGCACTTGGAACAATTCTTATGCAATCTCTGGAAATTTCCTGTGCATAAACACATATATGTAGGTACATTTGTGTATGTATATACATGTGTGTATTCCTACAAAACCAAGCATCCTATACATACTGGTTTTTTCATCATTTTTTTTACTTCATCTTTGAGAATTCAGATATGAGTTTATTCTAAACTATCTCATTTCCCCTAACTACTTCATAAGATCCCGTTGTGGAGATTCATAATCTAATAATTAAATGCTCTGTTGGGGGTAGTTAGGTTATTGTTTAGTTTCATCTCATTTGTTTTGTTTTTGTTACTGTAGAAAATGGTGCTTAAATCTCCTACATATAAACTATATCCACAAGGTAAATGCCTTCAATTGGAATTTCTGAGACAAATGATATATATTTCTAAAATCAGAAAGAACTTTGCAAAATGCCTAAACTTCCATGTCTTCACAAATTATTAATATGGGATTCTTCAAAGAGTTAAGAACCTAAATTCCTTAACATCTGTAATTCTACCTGCCATAATTTTCATCTTAACTCTCCCTCATTCCTCCATTGTTCCTTGCCTTCAGATCTCTCCACTGCCTCCCTATTTATTATTGATATGTCATAGGACAGTGGTTTACACTGTGTGATATGAGAACCATTTGTGGTACATAAGATAATTTCATATGGTCCTTTAAGGAACACATTTACTTAAATATATATGTATTTCAATATGCATTTGTAAAAGATAATTAGCACAACAAATTAGATTATCTTAGAAAACATTTATATAAAATGTATTCATTTAGATAAAATACTAGGCAGTATGCAATCTATATGACACTCCAATTTGGAAAAAAAATTAGGTGTCTGGAGAATGGTTGAAGGTTTGGAAACACTACTGTAGTGTTGTGCCCAGACTTGGTTCCTTCCGGTGGTTTCATGGTCTCGCTGACTTCAAGAATGAAGCCGCGGACCTTCATGGTGAGTGTTACAGCTCTTAAAGGTGGCACGGATCCAAAGAGTGAGCAGCAGCAAGATTTATTGTGAAGAGCAAAAGAACAAAGCTTCCACACTGTGGAAGGGGACCCAAGCAGGTTGCTGCTGCTGGCTAGGGTGCCCAGCTTTTATTCCCTTGACCTTGCCTACGTCTTGCTGATTGGTCCATTTTACAGAGTGCTGATTGGTCCATTTTACAAACTTCTAGCTAGCCACAGAGCACTGATTGGTGCGTTTTTACAGAGCACTGATTGGCGCATTTTACAAATTTCTATCTAGCCACAGAGTGCTGATTGGTGCGTTTTACAATTCTAGCTACAGAGTGCTGATTGGTGCATTTTACAATCCTCTTGTAAGACAGAAAATTTCTCCAAGTCCCCACTCCTCCCAGGAAGTCCAGCTGGCTTTACCTCTCAATGTCATGTTCTGTTCATCTTCATCATCTTCACTTCCTGGACTGTCATTGCTTCCGGCTAATAACAGTTACCCCAAGATTTTGAAAACACTTGAGCAATGTTTGCCATCTAGTACGATGAATAAAATTTATAACTTTTAATTATATGTTTGGAGTAGGATAAACAAAGTGATTGTAGTAACCTTCCCCAGAGAGTTATGTTTCCACAGTAATTTAAAGTATTATGAACTTTGCAGGAGATCTTTAAAAAAATGATAAAAAGAAAGAGATGGATAAAGACATACAGATACCCAAAGGATGCAGAGAGAAAAAGATGGAACAAGAATATATGTGAAAGACTACAAACAATGGCAAGCACAGAAGAGCAAAAGAAAGAAAGAAAGGGTAACAGAGAAAGCAATAGAGGAAGAATATGAAGCCATGTTAATCTGAATGTGGGCTCTTTTATACCAAGAATCTACTCCAAGGCTGAATATTAGCTCACTTTTAAGAATCAAAGTTGTGGATTTCATAGGTAAGTAATTACAGAACTCATTTTACAATCCACATTTAAGAAGTATATCATATTGAAATATTGTCTCTCACTTGCTTTCTTGTTTTGTCTTTTTCATTTTATGAATGGTGTCTTTTGAAGTGCAGAAGATTTCAATTTTGTAGAGTTCTAGGAAGTTTCAAACTTTCCTACATCTTCCTGTCTTCTGAGCCCTCCAAGTCTCCAGGAAGTTCCAAACTTTCCCACATTTTCCTGTCTTTTTCTGAGCCCTCCAAACTGTTCCAACCTCTGCCTGTTATCCAGTTCCAAAGTCACTTCCACATTTTAAGGTATCTTTACAGCAGCAACCCACCACAAGGTACCAATTTACTGTATTAGTCAGTTCTCATGCTGCTAATAGAGACATACTCAAGACTGGGTAATTTATAAAGGAAAGGGGTTTAATTGACTCACAGTTAAGCATGGCTCAGGAGGCCTCAGGAAACTTACAATCATGGCAGAAGGGGAAGGAAATATATCCTTCTTTACATGGCAGCAAGGAGAAATGCCAAGCAAAAGGAGGAACAGCCCCGTATGAAACCATCAGATCTCACAAGAACTCACTCACTATCATGAGAAAAGCATGAGGGTAACCACCCTATGATTAAATTACCTCCCAAGGGGTTTCTTCCATGACACCTGGGGATTATGAGAACTACAATTCAAGATGAGATTTGGGTAGGGACACAGCCCAACCATATCACCAAATATCCATCAATTGGTGAATGGGTAAACAAAATGTTATATAATCATACAATAAGATACTATTTACCAGTAAAAATGAATTTGCAGTCCTATTATGTGCCGTAAAATGAATAAACCACTATAACATTATGCTAAGCAGAAGAAGCTAGTTGCAACAGGCCATATGTTGTATGATTCCACTTATATAAACGGTGTAGAACAGGCAAATCTGTAAATAAAAAAAATAGATTCATAGTTCCCTGAGTCTTGGAAAGAGAACCGGGATTAACTCAGAATGGGTACAATGAATATCTTTGGGGTGATTAAAATATTCAAAAGTGGATTGTGATTGTACCACCCTTAAATTTATCTAAATATCATTAAATTTTTCATGCATAATGGGTAACTTTATGGTGTACAAATAATAGTCCAATAAAGTTGTGACAAAAAAATGAGCACTGAGCTCAGTGTTGCTCATTTTGGAAGAATTATTAATAACCCTTACTATATCAGATGTTTTCCATCCTCCCATCCATATGTTCATAGTTTTGCCACTTCTTGGCATGCTGCCTAACTTCCAGCTATCAGCATTTGCAACCTTTTTCTGAGAGCTTTATCTGGCCATTGGATCTTGCTATGCCTGTGCATGGCAGACAGAAAGTACTGTGGGTATCAATGACTCATGGGTGCAAACCTTGAGCAATAACTGGCAGAAACTCATGGAAGAAAACCTCATGTGTGGCCAGGCATGGAGGCTCACACCTGTAATCCCAACACTTTGAGAGGCTGAGGCAGGCAGATCACCTGAGGTCAGGAGTTTGAGACCCGCCTGGCCAACATGGTGAAACCCTGTCTCTACTAAAAATACAATATTAGGCAGGCATCCTGGTGCATGTATGTAATACCAGCTACTTGGGAGGCTGAGGCAGGAGTATCGCTTGAACCCAGGAGGCAGAGTTTGCAGTGAGCCAAGATTGCACCATTCAACTACAGCGTGGGCAACAGAGTGAGACTCCATCTCAGAAAACAAACAAACACAAACAAGAAACCCCAAAAACCAAGAAACATTTCTCTCATCCCTAAATGGGATAGTATTAAGTTTCAGTTTTCCGCAGGTTGACTTGTATGGTAATGTGTGCTGTTACCTTCCTTTCCCTCTTTTTATCCTCATTATTTTACATTATACTGAAATTCCTTCATCTACTTTGTTTCTCTCTGTTACAGATTGCCTTGCTAGTTATTCCCACAAAATCAATTTGTCCTTTTTGCCCATGTGGCCTCTTAGCTACCAATTAAATGTGTCTGCCTCTCTTGCAGCTAGGTGTCTATATGTAATGTGAAAAGTGATATGTGTACCAGCTCATTTCTAAATATAAATAAACCACTCTTCCTGGATCCTAGCTCATTTTATTCTTTTCTATGGACTAGAATTATATATCTTTGACCATATAAATGAAAATACAATTCCACAGAAAAGTAGAGAAATAATATAGAAGGATTCTAAATCCCTGCATGACCAAAAAGGTGTAGGATGACCTTGCTAGCCTACTTGTCAGACTGTTACATGAGAGCACAATATCTGCTATTTATGTAAGTAACAGTTTTTGGGGTCTTTTTGTCATAGCAACTAGCCTTCATCTTAATATACAACTTTCCTGCTCTGTCTTCAGTTTCTTTTCTACCACTGTAGTATTGAGTGGACTCACCTGCTTAGTAATTTATAGTAACCTAATTGAAAGCATCCTTTCACCAAATTTATGCAGAGCCTGGAAATTTTAGTAATTTTTTTTCTCAGACTCTTTGAATTCCTAACAGTTGAAAAACACAGATTTTTGTTACCCTGCTGGTGCTCTGTAATTACATGCAATGTGCACTGTAAAACCATCAAGATCTTGGCTCATAAACCAGATGCCTTGGTCTTTCTGAGTAACTATTAGCAGTGAGGAACCTGGCAGCAGATGGCGTTCCCCTGGCAACTATGTTTCTAACTCACTAGTTCCTGTCAGTACCTGCTTGAAGGTTTCAAACTTGTAGGCAGTTTAATTCCTTTGACAGACTTGCTGAAGAAAAGAGCTGAGAGGAACTCTGTTTGGGAGCAAAAGTTTTCTATAATTGTCAACCTTCCTGCATCCAGTTCATTTGGAGGACATTTAGATTTACCAGGGGTTCAAAATTATAATCACTTCTCATGTATGTTGAGCTGAATATGAGTAGTTCTTACTCTCCATTGGCTGGCTTGCTCAGGGAGGCAGTGCTTAAAATGATACGGTAGCAAATATCAGCTTAGTCAAAGCTTAAGCTAGGTAATTGAATTCTGGTGGCAACCACAGACAATAAGTGCATGAGGTGTCTTTGAAATGTGTTGTACTGATCAACCATTAAGATAGTGATGATCACCTTGGAGCAACCATCTGCTCCTGTTTGGAGAAGAAACTTCAGCTACTGCAGATCGGGTTTCCCAGGAAGCAGATTCTGAGATGGGGTACAGGATGTTTATTAGGGAGTGCTCTTGAGGTCAATTCCTGGGTAAGGGAAGGGAAGAAAGAATGATTGGGCAGAGGGGAAATATTGAGCTTCAATCATCAAAAGCTCCCTCAAACCCCACAAGGTGCTCTGAAGCCTGGATATGTCTTTGTGGTCCACCTTCATTGTGGAGAGGGAGCTGGACATTTGAACTCTTATGTTGATTGGCCATTGTGTGCAGACTCCCTGAGGAAATGGCAGTGGCCCAGCAGATGCAGATTTCTTCAATCATGGGCAACTTCCAAAGAGGACTGATAGCTTTCAAGGGTCAGGTGACAACCTTCCCAGCAGCTTTGGGAATAAGAAGTAAGAAATAATACTGAGAGATTCTGAGGGAGGAATCTGGATGACTTATCACAGGTCCTACTATCCCAACCATCTGGGCACCTCCGTGGTAACTCCAAATTACAGTTTCTTAATTGGTTTCAGGCCCTTCTACTTACAGCTACTAGAAGTGGTGATTTAGTCTCTGGAGTCAGCTATGAATACTTTTTTTTACTATGCTACTAGTGAAAAACATGCCTCAGTCAGGAGGTAGCTGAGCTTTGTAGCTGACACTAGATGTCAAATAATCCCTTTGCTTGGATGTTCTTAAATTTCACTAAAATGTGTTAGTCTGGGACTGTGTCTCTGTTTTGTTACTATCTGTAACTATTGTTCCCTTAACATGGTTGTTTATCCTGTTATTCATCACTACATGCCCTGCATTACTCCATGTGGAATAATTTTTCTCCTAGGAAAATGAAGTTTTGTGCAAAATATTATCAGCCTCTATCTGAATTTGTGAAATGTGTATATATATATGTGTGTGTGTGTGTGTGTGTGTATGTGATATATATATATGATATATATACAGACCTATATATATATTTCAGAAAAATAAATTCAAATATTTTTAAAATGTTGAATCTTATTAAAAGACTCATAGTGAAGACAGAAATATACTCTTCCTGACACCACAATCCAATTACTTTGAAACAAAGACTTTCATTTGTTTGTGACTTTTTCGGATATTTTCCTGCATACATGATTAACATGCTTATACTAATATTTCTTGAGTAATCAATGTTAGATTTAATGTACTGACCTCTTTATTATGTCAAATATAGATGCATACTATCTTGGTATTTCCATCTGCAAAACCTTCCTAATTTAGGTTTGCAAATTTATATAAATTACTGTGAAAATTCCTTTCTGTCTATTTTTCTGAATCTTTCCCCGATTTTTGGCTTTTTTGCTTATCTGTTTTAAACTCATTCCATTTGTAGGCTTTCCTCAGATATTCCATTGCATTTAATTGTACAGCTTTAAGAGTGAATTGCTAAAATGTTGATTAGAAGCTGTTTGTGTGTTTGACTTGATGATGAGATACGGAGTTTTTTTTAAACTTTTATTTTTATTTTGGGGGTATACGCACAGGTTTATTATATAGATATTCATAAATTGCATGTTGTGGGGGTTTGGTGTACATATTATTTCATCACCCAGGTAATAAGCATAGTATCCAATAGGTAGTATTTTGATCTTTATCCTCTTACCCTTCACCCTCAAGCAGACCCCTGTGTCTATGATTCCTTTCATTGTGTCCACATGTACTCAAAGTTTAGCTCCCACTTAAAGGTAAGAACATGCAGTATTTAGTTTTCTGTTCCTTGGTTAATTTTCTTAGTATAATGGCCTCAGGCTTCATTCATGTTGCTGCAAAGGACATTATCTTGTTATTTTTTATGCCTGCATAGTATTCCGTGGTGAATATGTACCACATTTTCTTTATGGAGTCTACCATTGATGGGCATCTAGGTTAATTCCATGTCTTTGCTATTGTGAATAGTGCTGCAATGAACATACATGTGCATATGTCTTTATAGTAGAACAATTTATATTTTGGGGAGAATATACCCAATAATGGGATTGCTGGGGCAACTGGTGGTTCTGTTTTGAGTTCATTGAGAAATCACAAAACTGCTTTCCACAGTGGCTGAACTAACTTACATTCACACCAGCAGTGTGTAAGTGTTCCCTTTTCTCTGTAAACTCACCAGCATCTGTTATTTTTTGACTTTTTAATAATAGCCTTTCTGACAGTTGTGAAATGGTATCTCATTGTGATTTTGATTTGCATTTCTTTTATGATTAGTGATGTTGAGCATTTTTTTCATATGCTTGTTGGTTGCATGTTTGTCTTCTTTTGAAAAATGTCTGTTCATACTCTTTGCCCATTTTTAAAGGGTTTTTTGTTGTTTTAAGTTCCTTATAGATTCTGGATATTATGACTCTATAAGATACATAGTTTGCAAATGTTTTCTCCAATTCTTTAGGTTGGCTGTTTTCTCTGTTGATAGTTTCTTTTGCTGTGCAGAAGCTCTTTGGTTTAACTAGGTCCCACTTGTCAATTTTTTTTGTTGTTGCAATTACTTTTGGTGTCTTCATCATGAAATCTTTGTAAGGACTTTTGTCCAGAATGATATTTCCTAGATTATCTTCCAGGATTTTTATAGTTTTTATAGTTTTAGGTTGTACATTTAAGTCTTTAATCCATCTTGAGTTGATTTTTGTATATGGTGTAAGAAAGGGGTCCAGTTTCAGTCTTCTGTGTATGGCTAGCCAGTTATCCCAGCACCATTTATTGAATAGGGAGTCCTTTTCCCATTGCTTATTTTTGTCGATGATCAGTCGGTTGTGGGGATGTGACTTTATTTCTAGGATGTCTATGCTGTTCCATTGATCTGTGTGTCTATATTTCTACTACTAATGTGTTATTTTTGTTACTGTAGCCTTGTGGTATAGTTTGAAGAAAGGTAATGTGATTGCTTCAGCTTTGATCTTTTTGCTCAGTATTGCTTTGGCTATTCATGCTCTTGTTTGGTTCCATATGAATTTTAGGATAGCTGTATCTATTTCACAGAAATAGAAACAATGTCATTGTGATGGCAGCAAGGGGCAGTCCACAGTGGGGAAGCACAGGCAGTGGAAACAGGAGCGGCAGCAGGAGCGGCAGTGGTAGCGGTGGGTCATCTGTGCACCATGTCCACAAGGTGGCCAACTGCACTGCCTCCATCTTCATGTGACCGGGTAGAAACCCCTCTCAGTCCTGGAGCCTCCATGGTTCTGAACCCTGGCCATGCATTGCTGCTCTCGCCGGCCAGCACTACGGGGAAGGTGTGGGCAGGGGGAAGACAGTTCCCAGGCCGCCCCAGGGAGCCCCCTGAAACCCACTGCCCTGAGGACTACAGTGATGGGGCTGGGCCACACCTCCTGCTGTTGCAGGAACAGCACTATCGGGCAGAGAGGGGCCCAGGGCAGTGCTGGGCCCAGGTTGGTGCTGGGCTTGCATATGGAGCATGGGGACCGGGCCTGGGGTGCAAAGTTGGGGCCACGCTTTGGGAGCCAGGACGGAAAGTGGGAGCGGGCCTGCTTCGAAAACCTGGCCAGTGGTGCAGCCACCACTCCCACTCTGCAGAGGATGCTGGGTTTTTCACCTCAGGACGAGGCTCTGTATGGGGCTGCACCAGTGCATGTCCCTGGGGTCTGCCTTGCATCAGCGTGACCACTGAGCCTGACACTCCCGACGGCTGGGCCCAGGGTCCACAATCCACTTCCAGAGGCGTGCCCCCTAGACAGGGCCACAAGCCAGGTGAGGGGGAGCCCTGGGCTGCCCCTGAAGGTTGCGGCCATGGGGGAGCTCTCAATGATGTTGCTTCTGCCCCCAACACTGGCCTAGGCCCAGCAAGGACCTGGAGCCCCCACCCCAGGCTGCATGGGTTGTGGCCAGGGCTGCATGATCTACAGAGCCAGTGGGAGCCAGGGACAAGCAGAAGCCTCACCCCTTCTGAGTTTGCATGCCAGGAGCTCCCTGGGTGCGCTGCAGCTGCCCTGTCCAACCACAGACTCAGGCATCCCTGCACTCTCAGGGGCCCAGGAAGCTTCCTTTGTCCCCCCAGGCTCAGGAGTGTTTGCTGTTGCTGCCTGGCCTCTCCCCACTACCACTGCCTGTTCTGATCTGAGAGCAGGGTTGGGGCCAAGCCCAGGAGCAGTCATAACCTGGCCTGGTGTGTGCGCACTCAAGGCAGTGCTGACATGCCAGCTCCCTGCTGCTGTGGCACCTCCCAGACTTTGGGCACTGAGAAGCTTTGGGAGGGAGGCTGAAGTTGGGGGAAGCGCAGCTCGGTGCTGCCCTGCAGGTTGCTCTTGGCTGGAGCAGCCTGGGCACCATGGACACCAGCAGAAGACAGACAGGCACCTGGGTGGAAGGGGGCAGATCAGGCCAAGGAGGGCCTGAAGGCTGGTGTCTGGGCTGCCAGTCCCATGGACCAGAGTCGGAACTTATGGTGCCTTTTTGGGGCACACCCATGGACCAACCGGTGGGAACTTCCTCCCCTCTGAGGGGCCATAATATCCCCAGGCTCAGCCAGAGCAGAGCAGAGGACAGAGAGACAGTGGGATGACCAGCTGCAGAAAGGAGCTACCCTCTTTGCTGAGAGCTGCAGAGATGACAGGATGACCTGCCTGCAGAGAGAAGCTTTCCACTCCAGTGTCTCCTCTCTGCTAGGAGCTGAACACTCGTCAGGATAACCCGGCTGTGAGAAGGAACTACCCACTGTGGGTCCCCTCTGAGCTGTTCTGTCACTCAAAGCTCCTCTTCGCCTTGCTCACTCTCCACTTGTCTGTATACCTCATTCTTCCTGGTCACAAGGCAAGAACTCAGGACCTGCCAAATGGCAAGGCTAAGAGAGCTGTTACACAAACAGGGATGAAATATGCCCCTTGCTCACCATGCTGTGGGCAAAGAGAAGGAGAGGAAAGCTGCAGCCCTTTGGGAGACCAGACCTAGGAGCTCCCCAAGCCAAGGCTGTGTCTCCTTCTTTGGGTCCCTGCAGTTCCTGGCATTTCCAAGCTTCTGGGCATCACTGCATTCCCCGATGCCAGCCAGGGAAGCTGCTTACAGTGTGCCTGCTCCAGCTGCAGCCTCACAGAGAGCCGGTACCCATGCCGGCACCTGGAGCTGCCTGCCATGCAGCAGCAGCCGGCATGTTTGACTGTGTAGTGACCAGACCCCATGCCTTTCCCCACCTGACTTGCAGTCTCCCTTGGAGGCATGGGATCCAGGCTGGTAGCTCGAGCCAAACCCTGTTTGCCAGGCCAAGTCGGCAGAACAAGCCCAGTGGCCATGAGCAAAACCTAGGCAGAAATGACACAAGCCACAGGTTTTCTGCCAGAAGAGTAACATCCCAAAGATCCTGCAACAATTGGTAGTTTCATAGGAATAGCTTTGAATCTAAATTGCTTTGGGCTGTATAGCAATTTTAACAATATTTATTCTTTCTATCCATGAGCATGGAGTGGTTTTCCATTTGTTTGTGTTAGCTCTGATTTCTTTCAGCAGTGTTTTGTAATTCTCATTGTCTCTTTACCTCCCTGGTTAGTTGTAGTCCTAGATATTTTTGTGTGTGTGGCTATAGCGAATGGGATTTCATCCTTGATTTGGCACTCAGCTTGGATGTTGTTGGAGTATAGAAATGCTACTAAGTTTTGTACATTGATTTTGTATTTTAAAACTTTGCTGAAGTTGTTTATCAGATCTAGGAGTTTTGGGCAGAGTCTGTGGTATAAAATTATATTATCTACATACAAAAAATAGTTTGACTTTGTCTCTTATTTGGATTTATTTCTCTTACCCAATTGCTCCGGTTAGGACTTCCAGTACTATGTTGAAAAAGAGTGGTGAAAGTGGGAAATCTTATCTTGCTCTGGTTCTCAAGGGGAGTGTTTCCAGCTTTTGCCCATTCAGTATGATTTTGTCTGTGGGTTTTTCATAGATAGCTCTTATTATTTTGCGGTATGTCCTTTCAATGCCTAGTTTGTTGAGGGTTTTTAACGTGAAGGGATGTTAAATTTTATCAAAAGCCTTTTCTGTATATATTGAGATGGTCATGTGCTTTTTGTTTTTAGTTTCATTTATGTGATGAATTACATTTATTGATTTGCATATGTTGAACCCAACTTGCATCCCTTGGATAAAGCCTACATGATTGCAGTGTATTACCTTTTTGATGTGCTGCTGGATTCTGTTTGCTAGTATTTTTTGAATCTGTGTTCATCAAAAATATTGGCCTAAAGTTTTCTTTTCTCATTGTGATTTTGCTGGGTTTTGGTATCAGAATGTTGTTGGCCTCATATAATGAGTTAAGAGACAGTCCCTCCTCATCAATTTTTTGGAATAGCTTTAGTAGGAATGGTGCCAGCTCTTCTATATAAGTTTGGTAGAATTCAGCTGTGAATCCGTCTGGTGCCAGGCTTTTTCTAATTGGTAGGCCTTTTATTACTGATTCAATTTTGGAACTTGTTTTCAGTCTTTTAAGGATTTTATTTCTTCCTGCTTCAATCTTGGAAACTTGTGTTTCCAGGAATTTATCCATTTCTTGTAGGTTTTCTAGTTTGTGTTCATAGAGGTGTTTGGAATAGTCTGAGGGTTTTTTGTATTTTTATGGGACTGATGGTAATGTCCCCTTTGTTATTTCTGATTGTTTTTATTTAAATCATCTCTCTTTTTTTCTTTATTAGTCTAGTCAATACTCTTTCAATCTTATTATCCTTTCAAAACACCATCCTATATTTTTGTTGATCTTTTGTATTTTTTTGGTGTCTCATTTTCATTCAGTTCAGCTCTGATTTTGATTATTTCTTGTCTTCTGCTAGCTTTTGGATTGATCTGCTCTTGCTACTGCTTTCCACTGTGATTATTGCCACTAATTGCAGGACTACTTTGGTCTTCTTTCTCTATAGAAAAATAACCATCTGTTCCCTACAGAGATTGGGGAGAGGAAGACACATGATTGTATACATATCAGCAGTAAGGATCTAGGAGTCTAATAGCCAAAGTTCTTCACAGTTTTACACAATTCTTTCATTTTCTGTTCCATGTATGTCCCACATCTTTTATGGTGTCTTTTACTATGCCTCAAATTTCTGAGCCTTTCAAGAGTATTCTGTGACAAATTGGTTTGCCTCTTGTCAATGTCTTTAATTTTTCAATTTCAAGTGAATATCAAAAACTGCTTAAATAATGTATGATTAAATTTTATGAAAAATGTTGGATTTTATCTAACAAAGGCACTTCTCCATTCACTCTGCTTATCTTTTGTTCATTCATTTGGCCTAGATTTGCTGCACTAGGCCCCACTTAGGTGTTTGAAACACAGCAGTGAAGAAAACCTAAAAGTAGCTATCCACATAAAACTTACTTTTTAATATGGGTTGTGGAATATAAATAACATTAAGCACTGTATTTTAGATAGTAGTACAGTATTTAATTTAATACAAAACATAACACATAATATATACTTGTCTTTTAGATAGATATATGTATCTTTTACTTAGATCATTAAAGAAAACATTATAATATAAACTTATCCAACTTTATCCTCCTTTATGCCTGCCACAGCTAACTGCTGTTTAAAGTTAATTAAGTACTTGATTTCCATAGAAATTTATAACACCCAAAAGTACATTGATTGGTTTTGCCTTTTCTGTAATGTTTATATGAATTATAGTGTACATATTCTTCTGTGGTTTGCTTCTTTTTCTCAATATCATTTTTTAGATATAAATACATTAATGTGTGTAACTATGGTATATTATTCTTCATTACATTTTGTATTGCACAATTTTTAAATTCATTTTAGTCTTAATGGATATTAGGGTGGTTTCCACGTTTTGGTTTTGTTTTGTGTCTTGCTATTACAAACAATAATCTTATACATATTCATGGGTGGAATCCCTGTTTCTTTGTGCATTTTTGGAATGGGTAGGTTACTTTTCTCTATTGACTTTAAAGTGTCCCTAAAATGATGAGGTAGTAATCTGTTTAATATTTTGCAATTTTTTTTCAAGTCTCTCCCTTAACTTCCAATTATATTTATCATGATTTAAAAAGAAATAAATAGAAATTCTTTATTTTAATGAAGTAGAATTTATCAGTCTTTTCCTTTATTATTTGACTGTGAGCTAAGAAGTATTTTCCTGTCACCAAGATCATAAAGATATTACTGTATATATTTTGGAACAGTATTATAGTTACGCCAGTTAGCATTTAAGTATTCATAAGCTTGGAATTGAATTTCATGCATAGTGCAAGGTTGGTTTCTATTTATTTATTTATGCAACAACATTTATGAAAGCCATTCTTCTATTCAAACCTGCACATGTTCTTTAATATTTAGGACAAACAAGAAACAAAATTATAAGCCAATCTCACTTACAAAAATAGATGAAAAGTCCCAATGCAATGATTGACAAATTGAATTCGGGATGTATAAAAAAGGTAATGCATTACGATCAATTTGACTTTATTTCAGGACTACAAATTTGAGTTAAAATTTAAAAATAATGTAATTTAACATGCATGCCAAGGATTTAAAAAAGAACAATCATTTCATCATTCTAATAGATTTTGAAAAACATTTTGAATAAAATGTTGACATGAAGTTTATTCTAGCTTCATACAAATACTTGGAGACTGTTTATGTGTTTTACAATTTGTTTTGACAGAGGTTTGTCCATTTTTTACAACTTTCACTGAAGTACTTTTAGCATTATTGGTGCTTTTAATTGCATATTTGTTTTCTGTTTTAAAATTACTTACATTGTTTTTATTACTTCCTTTATTCTATTCTTTTGGACTTCGTTTAGCATTTCTTCCTTTTAATTTTGAGATGGGACCTTTCCTTATTAGTTGTTGGTTTTAATTTATTTGAATACAAGTATTTAAATTTACAAATTTTGCTGAGTACTGCTTTATATATTTTCCATAATTTTTACTATATTTTATCATTTATTTTTATATATAAACATTTTCCTTATGGTGTTTTCTTATAACTATGCTTATTTGGATGAACCTTTTAAAATTTCTAAGCTTATTTAAAGTTTTTATTGATTTCTTTCTTAATTTTCATAAGAGAACATGATACCAACTCTTTGACATGTTTGATATTATCTTTCTAGCTTAAAATGTTTGCCATTTTCATAAATGTTTTATGTATATTAAAAAACATGGACTCTCTCATTGTAGATACAAAATCTTCTGTACTTCATCACATTAAAACTATTGCGGTTTTAATATCTTCTATATTTGTATTAGTATTTTTACTTGCTGTGTCTATCATTTAATAAGAAGTGCTGAAAGTATGAATTTGTACATGTAGTTTATTGACATCTCCTTGCAATTCTGTCTAATTTTTATTCTGCGTATTTTGTAATTTATGAAAATTTATGGGGTACATGAGAAATTTTTTACACAGTGATCAAGTTGGAGTATTTAGGGTGTCCATCACTTGAATACAATAATTTTTTTTAAGTATAGTCATTCTACTTTGCTATCAAACATTGAGTTATTACTTCTACCTTACTATAGTTTGTATTCCTTAATCTACTTCTATTCACCCTGCCTCCACTTACACCTAATCACCCTTTGTAGTCTCTGTTATCTATTTTTTCATCATTCTCTGCTTCCATGTGTTCACACTTTTAGCTCCCACCTGTAAGAGACAGCATGCATTATATGTCTTTTTGTGATTGGTTTATTTCACTTAAGATAATGACCTCAGTTCTATCCATGTTGCTGTAAATGACAAGATTTCATTCTTTCTTTATGGTGAATAGTATTCCATTGTGTGTATATATCCGTTATCCATTTATCCGTTGATGAACATTTAGGTTGATTCCATATCTTTGCTTTGTGAATAGTGCCACAAAAAACATGCAAGTGCAAGTACCACTTGGATATACAGATTTTTCTTTCCTTTGGATATATACCTGCTATTGAGATTGCTGGATCAAATGGTAAATCTGTTTATAGATTTCTGAGAAATCTCCATATTGTTTTCCACAGTGGCTTTACTGTTTCAGTCTGCTTAGTAGCCACAAAGAATTAGGCATGAGGACACCAGAGAGTCAGTAGAGTAGAATTTATTAGGAGGGGTGCCGAAAGCAGGCTGCCAAAAACGGGCTGAATTCTGGAAATTTTATGTGGCAAAAACCAGGAAGTCTTCTGTGAAGACCAGGAAGTCTTTGCTCAAATGGGAGGGGTAACATTCCCTCTTAGGGGTGTAGTATCTGTGCATACCTAGGGTTGGCCAGAGTGACTCCATCTTGGTTATTACTCATGAGTGCCTAAGTGAAACCCACAGTTGTGGAGTGGGGGGTGGGGGCTATAACCACAATGCTAATGTCATGTTAATGACTTTATAATGAGCTGGGTCAAGTTAAGTATATTTAGCTTAATTTATAGTGTCCATGCCTAAGTTGGGACAGTCCCTTCTGAGCAACATCCTGGCACAAGGGGAAGTTCTTAAGCACAATTCTTCCCATTATCTGCAGAGGCAGTATAGGTGCTGTACTGTGGTTGTTCCTGTGAACATTGCCCGTCTCTGTCCTACTCCCAAGACTCTCCCTCTCTATCTGCCTAACCAGCCCCCAACTGCCTCCTCTCTCATTACTAGTTTACATCCCCACGACAGTGTGTAAGTGATCCCTTTTCTCCAAATCTTCACCAGCATCTGTTATTTAATCTTTTTAATAATGCCATTCTGACTGAGGTAAGATGATATCTCACTGAAATTTTGATTTCCATTTCTCTGATGATTAGTGATGTTAAGTCTTTATATTCCCCACCTTGAGAAATGTCTATTCATGTCCTTTGCCCAATTTTTAATGACATTTTTTTCTATGAGTGCCATGTATATTCTGGAAGCAAGTGCCCTGCTGGGTGAATAGTTGGCAAATATTTTTCACTTCTTTTTGGCCCAAAAAGTAAATCTGTGTCTTTTAAAGATCAAATACAATGCAATGATATTTATCTTGATTAGTTCCATATTATTTTGCACTTTCTATATAAACTGTATGTCTATATTTAGAAAAATTATCACTGATTATTGGAATGCTTGATGTTTTATTAAAATTTTATTCTTCATCATTTTAAGTGTAAAACATTGTATTTATATTATGTTGTGTTTCCCTACAGAACATGGATCTGCACAATTAATAAAATCTAAACTTAATCATAAAGGTTGAATTTTTCTCATTAAAAATATGGTGATCTGCATGTTCTCTCTTATAAGTGGGAGGTGAATCATGAGAACACATGGACACATGGGGGAAAACAACACATACTAAGCACCTGTGGAGGGGGTGTGGGAAGGGAGAACACCAAGAAGAATAGCTAATGGATGCTGAGCTTAATACCTAGGTGATGGGATGATCTGTGCAGTAAACCACCACAGCACACGTTTAACTATGCAACAAACCTGCATACCTTGCACACGTACCCCTGAACTTTAAAAGCTGAAAAAATATATATAAATATGGTGATGTTAGTACATATAGAGCCCAAAGTGCTCAATATTGCCAATATTCAGTATTATTACATGTTTTTGTTTTATTTAACTCTGTCTTCAATGACATATTGCAACATTGTTTTATAATGAATATTTATAAATATTTATTTACCTTCATGTCCATCTTTTATAAATTTTTCTGCTTACCAGTCTGCAATTCATCTATATGTTATTTCTTTGTAAATAATTTGTCTTTTATTTTGGCTACTTCTTTGAAAATATTTTTCTCTTATGTGTCTGAAGTTGCGCTAAGAATGAAAATTTTTAATTTATGCCTCATATATTTAAAACACTGAACATGTATTTCAATGTTCTGGAGGATGCCAAGCCAATGTCTTTATTTATTCTGTCTATTTTCTTTTCTTTTTCATTTTTTGGAACTTCAGTTATATTAGACCTTCTCATTCTGTCTTCCACATCTATTTATTTCCCTTTTATTTTTCTCTTTTAAAATTTGCCCTAGACTCCAAGTTTTTTTGTTAACTCTATCTTTTTTTTTTTTTTTTTTTAGTAAATTCCTATTTATCTGCATTTAGTCTGGCAGTTAACACTTCATTGATTGTATTTTTCACACTTACACCTGTTTATTATCAAATCTTCTATTTTCTTCATTTTAACATTTTATTACTTACTATTTTTGAAACAATTATTTCTTTCAACCATCTTTAATTTAAAGTACATATTTTATATTCTATATCCAGTAATTTCATTGCCTGGGCTATCTAAAATTCTTGTTTACTTAAATCTTTTGTTTCTTGATTTTGCTATTTCTTGCTAATTGGTATTTTTTGGTTTGGTTTGCTTTGGTGTTTTACAACTTGTTATTTATTACTTTACTTTATATTGCACACTCATCCTTGGTGAAACTTAATCTGTGGAAATCCTGCTAGCCTGTTTTGAGGGTTTGTCCTATCAGAGACAATTGAATTTTACCTAATGACACTTTAGTTTACAACTTATAATAGTGCATAGAAGCTAGAAATGCAACCATGACTAAGTTTCTGGTTAGAATATACAGCAAAGACTGGTAAGGCAACAATTGCATTAAACTATGTTAGTGTCATATTTATGGCCACGGATATCTTCATTATTCCTTCCACCACTCTTCATGCTTTTGGGAGCTTGTATTTTATTGTTTTTGTTGCTGTTGTTTTAACCCTCTGTTTTTTCCACACTGCTACCTGTCCTTCCTTTTAAGAAAATTTATCTTTTTTCCTATCTCTTTGCTAGATGTAATGTATGTAAGAAAGGAGAATAAATATAGAGAAAATTGTTTACAGGAAGAAATAAGGTGAGAACAAATGGCAAGGGTCATGACTACTGGATATTGAAAGAGTTGATAGAGGGAGAGGAGCAGGAGTCTAGTATAATGAGAGCTGGAGAGCAGCAGCACTAAGATGCTATCTAGAGGAAAGGGACTCTTACAAACTATTTCCTCTGAGTTATAAATTGGAACCAATTTATGATCCTAGATATTCACAAGAGTCTACTTACAATTTTATTGATTTGTTCATCAAATATTGACCAAGTGCATGCTTTACAGTTGGCACCTTTCAGGTTAAGGAGTATACAGTAGTAATGAAAGAGGCAAGGACCTCACTCTCCTTGTGTTTACAAAATATCAAAAAGCAATTTAAAAATAAATAGATAATTATATAACATTGTAGATTGTATGAGTGTTACATGGAAGTAAAACAGAGTAAAGAAATAATGAGAGAGGGAAGGAGTTGTCTTTCATGTGGGGTAATCTGATAAAGGTTCTGTGGTTAGGTGATTTTTGAGCTGAAACCTTAATAAAATTGCTGGAGTTTGTTTCCATAAATGAGATGTTGAGCAAGGGCTGAGCTACATGGGGATCCAGGTACTGTTGGACCAACAGCTGTCACAGAGGTAAACTTAGGGTCCTTTGGAAGGACAGATCTAGGCCATTAAACCAAGCTTAGTTTAGTGACTCTATGAAAGGAATCCAACAGTGTGAGCAAAGTCTCAAAGGTGATAAAAGAACTAGGCAGTTAGAGGAGACAGAAAAGGTGTGCACAGAGAAAATAATGTGCTTGGAGGAATTAAGGAACTTGTAGTAGTTGACTGCAAGTAATCTGTCTTTCTCCAGCCTCCAGGATTATAATTAAGGTGAGAGATGCAAGCAGAGACAAAATCAAAACTATCTTGTGACAAGCCACATAGTCTGGATATTATTCTGAGGCCAACTGGGAAGTGGGGGCAGAAAATGAGTTGATTTTAAGAAGCGAAGAGTAAGGTGAATGTTATGTGTTAGAAAGACTATTCTACATGTTGGAAAGTAACCAATTTATAGAGAATGGACTGCAAGGAGTACGGTTGGAGTCTGAAAAACTAGTTAAACGGTTGTATTTCCTGAGAAATAAACATTGTTCCTGAATATGATTTACTCTACAAATGTCTACCTTGTATACAGAAACTCTTTCACGATCTTGGTGATACATAGATAATATTGCAAATATTTTACATTTGTATCAGTAATACTCTTCACTTATTCACTTTAGTTTTTCCCTTGATAGGACACAAGTCATTCACTCAATATACATTTGTTGAAGTTTTTTTTACTTATTATATGCCAGGCATTTTTTTAGGAACTGGTCACATGGCAGAAATTTAAGGCTAGCATAATACAATAAAATTTTATTACAAGACATGTAATTATATTGCTATTATTTTTATCTTGATTCCTGCTTACCAGTTTCTGTTCATATTTTCATCTCTCCTTAATGGTGTTCATTATTTCTATGGATATCTCATAAATATATATCATCAGTAAACATAAAGTAATTCTCTCTGGATTCATGCACACACAGGCTTTCATTGCAACCCACAAAATTCAATGGTCTTATGACGGGACAAATTGCTCCCTTCCAGACTTCACTGCATCCATCACAAGTAAACTCACTTTAATATACAGGAATTCAATGCCTTGGTCTCTAATTGCATCAGTGTTTTCCTATGGTTTTTAATGTCACAGAAAATTCTTGGCTACTGGTTATCAGAGTCATCAGTTTATGATAAAGAAATTCAAAACTCCGTCACACTAAAACACTCAATAAACTAGGTATTGATGGGACATACCTTAAATAATAAGAGCTATTTATGACAAACCCACAGCCAATAGCATACTGAAGGCAAAAGTTGGAAGCATTCCCTTAGAAAACTGGCAAAAGACAAGGATGCCCTCTCTCACCACTCCTATTCAACACAGTATTGGAAGTTTTGGCCAGGGCAATCAGGCAAGAGAAAGAAATTAAGGTTATTCAAATAGGAAGAGAGGAATTCATATTGTCTCTGTTTGCGGGTGACATGATTGTATATTTAGAAAACCCCATCAACTCATCACCAAGACTTCTTGAACTGAAAAGCACCTTCAGCAAAGTCTCAGGATACAAAAGCAATGTGCAAAAGTCACAGGCATTCCCATACACCAATAATAGACAAACAGAGAGCCAAATCATGAGTGAACTCCCATTCACAATTGCTATGAAGAGAATAAAATACCTAGGAATACAACTTACAAGGGATGTGAAGGACCTCTTCAAGGAGAACTACAAACCCCATCATCTCATCACCAAAACTTCTTGAACTGATAAGAACCTTCAACAAAGTCTCAGGATACAAAATCAATGTCCAAAAATCACAAGCATTCCTACACACCAATAGTAGACAAACAGAGAGCCAAATCATGAGTGAACTCCCATTCACAATTGCTACAAAGAGAATAAAATACCTAGGAATACAACTTAAAAGGGATGTGAAGGACCTCTTCAAGGAGAACTACAAACCACTGCTCAAGGAAATAAGAGAGAACACAAACAAATGGAAAAACATTCCATCCTCATGGATAGGAAGAAACAGTATTGTAAAAATGGCCATACTGCCCAAAGTAATTTAGATTCAATGCTATTACAATCAGGCTACCATTGTCTTTCTTCACAGAATTAGAAAAAACTACTTTAAATTTCATATGGAACCAAAAAGGAGTTTGTATAGCCAAGACAATAGTAAGCAAAAAGAACAAAGCAGGAGGCATTACTCTACCTGACTTCAAACTATACTACAAGGCTACAGTAACCAAAACAGCATGGTAGTGGTACCAAAACAAATATATAGAACGATGGAACAAAACAGATGCCTCAGAAATAACACCACAAATCTGCAACCATCTGATATTTGACAAAACTGACAAAAACAAGCAAAGGGGAAAGGATTCCCTTTTTAATACATGGTGTTGGGAAAACTGGCTAGCCATATGCAGAAAACTGAAACTGGACCCCTTCCTTACACCTTATACAAAAATTAACTCAAGATGGCTTAAAGCCTTAAATATAAGACCTAAAACCATAAAAGCTTTAGAAGAAAAACTAGGCAATAGCATTCAGGACATAGGCACGGGCAAAGACTTCATGACTAAAACACCAAAAGCAATAAAAACAAAAGCCAAAATTGACAAATGGGATCTAATTAAACTAAAGAGCTTCTGCACAGAAAAAGAAACTATCATCAGAGTGAACAGGCAAACTACAGAATGGGAGAAGATTTTTGCAATATATCCATCTGACAAAGGGCTAATATTCAGAATCTACAAGGAACTTAAACAAATTTACAAGAAAAAAACAACCTCATCAAAAAGTGGGTGAAATATATGGACACTTTTCAAAAGAAGACATTTATGCGGCCAAGAAACATGAAAAAAAGCTCATCATCACTTGTCATTAGAGAAGTGCAAATCAAAACCACAGTGAGATACCATCTCATGCCAGTTAGAATGGCAGTCATTAAAAAGTCAGGAAACAACAGAGGATGTGGAGAAATGGGAATGCTTTTACACTGTTGGTGGAAGTGTAAATTAGTTCAACCATTGTCAAAGACAGTGTGGTGATTCCTCAAAGATCTAGAATCAGAAGTACCATTTGACTCAGCAATCCTATGACTGGGTATATACTCAAAGGAATGTAAATCATTCTGCTATAAAGACACATGGGCACGTATGTTTATTGCAGCACTGTTAACAGTAGTAAAGACTTGGAATCAACCCAAATGCCCATCAATGATAGACTGGATAAAGAAAATGTGGCACATATACACCATGGAATACTATGCAGCCAGAAAAAAGAATGAGTTCGTGTCCTGTGCAGGGACATGGATAAATCTGGAAACAATCATTCTCAGTATACTAACACAGAAACAGAACACCAAACACCGCATTTCTCACTCATAAGTGGGAGTTGAACAATGAGAACATATGGGTACAGGGATGGGAACATCACACATCAGGGCCTGTCAGGGGTTGGAGAGCAAGGGGAGGGATAGCATTAGGAGAAATACCTAATGTAGGTGATGAGTTGATGGCTGCAGCAAACCATCATGGCACATGTATATCTATGTAACCAACCTGCACATTCTGCACCTGTATCCCAGAACTCAAAGTATATATATAACATATTTTATATATAATATTTTATATATATATAATATGGATGAGTTTCAAAATAATTAAAGTTAAAGAAGCTAAAATAAATAAAAATAAAAAATAAAAAAGCTGTTGTTTCATCAACATATAGTACCTTCTTCCAAAACTTTCACTATGCCTAAACTTTTCCCTTGAAAGCAAATCATCAACATGCTATTTTTCCTTTAGATTGTTTGTTAATAAATTTCATACTCTCACAAAATATTTTAACCACACACCTCACAATTTCATACCTCTATTTCTTAAATTTGTAAAATCTTTGTCTTTGTCTTCCGAGCCCTTTTAATTCTGTACTTTTGGCGATTACTTTATATTGCGACTCTGAGTCAATCCTAAAACCACCACTCCTCCCTTCTTTTAAATGCAGAGGATACCTTCACAAAGATCTGCTTCACAAAGAGATGACCCTGCACCCCACCTGTTCACTAGCTAGACAGTCAACAGCTGTCACATAAGAAAAGAAGCTCTACATATTTTATTCCTTATACTTTGTATACTTGAAAATAAGTAACATGCATTTTATTTTCCGAGAAGAGCATCCTTAATTTTACACTGCTGTGTTTACCTATGCCAGTTAATCCAAGCTTCCAAGAAAGAAAATTTCTGTATATTATTAAATCTCATTAGATGTCATCAGAAGAAGCTATGACATAGTTAAAAGAGCATAGATTTTAGAATTTTATAGATATAACTTCCTATTTATTTTGTCATTTCCTAAGCATATTAAATTTGGCAGCTTAACATCTCTAAATCAAACTTTCTACATCTATAAAGTAAGGATAGTAATATATAATTCAAATTGTGATTCAACCCTTTTTCAAGAATTTTGTCAATTCTCTTTTATTTATGGTCTACATGCAGTTGATAATTTATTTATCAGATTTCAAAACAATCCCCTTGAGTTGAGATTTACAATTTCCCATGATTTTTACATTAATATTTTTCCTTTAATTTAGGAATAAGATTTATTTCTCTATTATTCGAGGCTTTTGTGTGTCATCTCTGGATTTCTTGATTTTTTTTTTTTGTTTGAACTGAATTCTGACCATCCCTTAAGGACATTAATAAACATAGAGGTAACCAAGTGGTGACTGTGTTTTTCAACATCTGGACTATGAAATGGCCTAGAGATAGAATAAGTTTTCTTCTTGCTTTACATTGTTTCATCCATAATATTTCTCTTTCTTGTCCCTCAAAACTATTCTCTTCATGTCAGTCTAAACCAATCTACTTCTCACTTCCTTTTATTCATTTAAAACATCAAAATTTAGCTCATACTCTCTAAAATTTATTTTCTTGTTTATTTATATAAAAATATGCCTTACGAAATCCTGTGGTGAAAGATAGAAAAAAAAAAAAAAGGCCAAGTTCCTTTCTTCTGGCATCACAGAGTTTAAATTTATGGAAACCTTAAGAATCATTTAGCTAACCATGCCCATCCCTCCAGAGTGTTGGAGGAACCCTTTTCTTTTCTTTTCCTTCTCTCTCTCTTTCTCTCTATCCCTCCTTCCCCCTCTCTCTCTCTCTCTCTTTCTCTCTCTTTTTTTTTTTTTTTTTTTTGAGACAGAGTCTTGCTCCTTCACCAGGCTGGAGTGCAGTGGCGTGATCTCGGCTCACTGCAACCTCCCCTTCCCAGGTTCAAGCAATTCTCCTGCCTCAGCCTCCCGAGTAGCTGGGATTACAGGCGCGTGCCACCACGCCCAGCTAATTTTTCTATTTTTAGTAGAGACGGGGTTTCACCATGTTGGTCAGGCTGGTCTCGATCTCGTGACCTCGTGATCCACCCGCCTTGGCCTCCCAAAGTGCTGAGATTACAGGCATGAGCCACCGTGCCCGGCCCTCTCTTTTTTTCTTTCCTTCTTTCTTTCCTTCCTTCCTTCCTTCCTTCTTTCTTTCTTCCTCTTTCTTTCTTTCTTTCTTTCTTTCTTTCTCTCTCTCTCTTTCTCTTTCCCTTCCTTTTTCTTTTCTTTTCCTCTTTTTTTTTGAGACAGGGACTTGCACTGTTGCCCAAGCTGGAGTTCAGTGGTGCAATTATAGCTTACTGCACACTTGGCCTCTGGAGCCCAAGTGATCCTCTCACCTCAGCTATCTGAGTAGCTGGGACTATGGGCATGCACCGCAGTGCCTGGCTTTTTCATTTTTTTGTAGAGACAGGGTCTCACTATGTTGTCCAGGCTTGTCTTGAACTCCTGGGCTGAAGGAATCCTCCTGCCTTGGCCTCTGAAAGTGCTGGGATTACAGGTGTGAGCCACTGCACCTGGCCTGGGACCATATTTCAGAATCTTTATGTTTGAATATAACAAAACTTCCATTTCAGTTTCTTAAAGGGAAAATTAGAAGCATTAGGAAGGTAACTTCTACCCTTCTCTCATCCACCTTCACTTGGTGCCTTATCTGCTTGGTGAGATTGAGAGAAGTGCTGAGCACTCAGCAGCGTGGTTTCCTATCTCTGGAAGCAGTATGCTCTGAAGCCACAGGCCTCTGTCACTGATGCAGTGAAGTGCTTCCTGACAAGGGTGCTGTCTCTGCAGGGAGATGGGTTTATGGGTGTGTGAACTGAACTCATGGCCACAGGTACTAGGAGATGGACTGGGGCTACAGATCCAAGCTGTCTTCTCCAATCTGCTATTGTCTGCAATACAGCTTCCATTTTTATCTCTTTCCTCCTGACTTTGTGTCTCATTCTTGACTGGGCTCATTCCACTTCAATTTCAGATGGCCATACAATGCCCAGCCCCTGGAATATGCTGCTCCTTCTATGAAGCTCAGGAAGTGTGGATGTATTGCCCTAGAATCTCCCCATTAGAGTGCCCACTAAATGTTTTGTGAAACATTCTTCAGAGAAGGGACCTGACAAGGTCTTCTGGAGTCCTGAATGTACTATATACATTTTTTTCTTTATTTCTTCTAAAAAAAAGTTGGAGGATACAAGTGCAGAATATGCAGGTTTGTTACATAGGCATACATGTGCCATGGTGTTTTGCTGTACCTTATGACCCATCCTCTAAGTTCCCTCCCCTGATTCCCCACCCCACAACAGGCCCTGGTGTGTGTTGTTCTCCTCTCTGTGTCCATGTGTTCTCAATGTTCAATTCTCAATTATGAGTGAGAACATGCGGTGTTTGGTGTTCTGTTCTTGTGTAAGTTTGCTAAGTATGATGGGTTCCAGCTTCAGCCATATCCCTGCAAAGGACATAATCTCATTCCTTTCTATAGCTGCATAATATTCTATGGTGTATATGTACCACATTTTCTTTATCCAGTCTATCATGGATGGGCATTTCGGTTGTTTCCAAGTCTTTGCTATTGTGAATAGTGCTACAATAAACATACAAGTGCATGTGTCTTTATAGTAGAATGATTTATATTCCTTTGGGTATACACCCAGTAATGGGATTGCTGGGTCAAATGGTATTTCTGGTTGTAGATCCTTGAGGAATCACCACAATATCTTCCACAATGGTTGAACTAATTTCCACTCCCACCAACAGTGTAAAAGCATTCCTATTTCTCCACATCCTCTCCAGCATCTGTTGTTTCCTGACTTTTTAATGATCACCATTCTAACTGGCATGAGATGGTATTTCATTGTGCTTTTGATTTGCATTTCTCTGGTGATCAGTGATGTTGAGCTTTTTTTCATACGTTTGTTGGCTGCATGTCTTCTTTTGAGACATGCCTGTTCATATACTTTGACCACTTTTTGATGGGGTTGTTTGTCTTTTTCTTGTAAAAATGTTTATGTTCCTTGTAAATTCTGGATATTAGATCTTTGTCACATGGGTAGATTGCAAAAATCTTCTCCCATTCTGTAGGTTGCCTGTCCACCCTGATGATAGTTTCTTTTGCTGTGCAGAAGCTCTTTAGTTTAATTACATCCCATTTGTCAATTTTGGCTTTTGTTGCCATTGCTTTGGGCTTTTTGTCATGAAGACTTTGCCCATGCTTATGTCCTGAATGGTATTGCTTAGGTTTTCTTCTAGGGTTGTTATGGTTTTGGGTTTTACATTTAAGTCTTTAATCCATCTTGAGTTAATGTTTGTATAAGGTGTAAGGAAGGGGTACAGTTTCAGTTTTCTGCATATGGCTAACCAGTTTTCCCAGCACCATTTATTAAATAAGGAATCCTTTCCCCATTGCTTGTTTCTGTCAGGTTTGTTGAAGATCAGGTGGTTGTAGATATGAGGTATTATTTCTGAGGTCTCTGTTCTTCTCCATTCATCTGTAAGTCTGTTTTGATACCAGTACCATGCTGTTTTGGTTACTGTAACCTTGTAGTATAGTTTGAAGTCAGGTAGCATGATGCTTCCAGCTTTGTTGTTTTTGCTGAGGCTTGTCTTGGGTCTTGTCTGATTCCATATGAAATTTAAAGAAGTATTTTCTAACTCTGTGAAGAATGTCAATGGTAGTTTGATGTGAATAGCATTGAATCTATAAATTACTTTGGGCAGTATGGCCATTTGCATTATATTGATTCTTCCTATCCATGAGGATGGAATGTTTTTCCATTTGTTTGTGTCCTCTCTTATTTCCTTGAGCAGTGGTTTGTAGTTCTCCTTGAAGAGGTCCTTCACATCCCTTGTTAGCTGTATTCCTAGGTATTTTATTCTCTTTGAAGTGATTATGAGTGGGAATTCATTCATGATTTGGCTCTCTGCTTGCCTATTGTTGGTATAAAGGAATGCTTGTGATTTTTGCACATTGATTTTGTATCCTGAGACTTTGTTGAAGGTGCTTACCAGTTCAAGACTTTGTTGAAGGTGCTCATCAGTTTTTGGGATGAGATGATAGGGTTTTCTAAATATAAAATCATGTCATCTGCAAACAGATACAACTTGGCTTCCTTTCTTCCTGTTTGAATACCATTTATTGGTTTCTCTTGCCTGATTGCCCTGTCCAGAACTTCTAATACCATGTTGAATAGGAGTGGTCAGAGAGGGCATCCTTGTCTCGTACTGGTTTTCAGAGGGAATGCCTCCAGATTTTGCCCATTCAATATGCTATTGGCTGTGGGTTTGTCATAAATAGCTCTTATTATTTTGAGATATGTTCCATCAATAGCTGCTTATTGAGAGTTTTTAACATGAAGGGATGTTGAATTTTATCAAAGGCTTTTTTCTGCATCTATGGAGATAATCATGTGGTTTTTGGCTTTGGTTCTGTTTATGTGATGGATTACATTTATTGATTTGCATATGTTGAACCAGCCTTGCATCCCAGGGATGAAGCCGAGTAGACCTTGCTGGATAAATTTTTTTATGTGCTGCTGGATATGGTTCATCAGTATTTTATTGAGGATTTTCACATTGATGTTCATCAAGGATATTGGCCTGAAGTTTTCTTCTTTTGTGTCTCTTCCCAGTTTGGGTATCAGGATGATGCTGGCTTCATAAAATAAGCTAGGGAGGAGTCCCTACTTTTCAATTGTTTGGAAAAGTTTAAGAAGGAATGGTACCAGCTTCTCTTTGTATTTCTGGTGGAATTCAGCTGTGAATCCATTTGGTCCTAGGTTTTTTTGCTTGGTAGGCTATTAGGTAATGCCTCAATTTCAGAGCTTGTTACTGTTCTATTCAGGGATTCAACCTCTTCCTGGTTTAGTCTTGGTAGGGTGTATGCATCCAGGATTTTATCCGTTTCTTCTAGATTTTCTAGTTTATTTGTGTAGAGGTTTTTATAGTATTCTCTTATGGTAGTTTGTATTTCTGTGGGGTCAGTGGTGATATCCTCTTTATCATTTTTTATTGTATCTATTAATTCTTCTCTCTCTTCCTCTTTATTAGTCTAGCTAGTGGTCTATCTATTTTGTTAATTTTTTCAAAAACACAGCTCCTGGATTCATTGACTTTTTGGAGGGTTTTTTCATGTCTCTATCTCCTTAAATTATCTTCTGATTTTTGTTATTTCTTGTTTTCTGCTAGCTTTTGGATTAGTTTTCTGTTGCCTCTCTAGCTCTTTTAATTGTGATGTTAAGTGTTGATTTGAGATCTTTCTAGCTTTCTGATGTGGGCATTTAGTACTATAAATTTCCCTCTTAACACTGCTTTAGCTGTGTCCCAGAGATTCTGGTACATTGTCTTTTTGTTCTCATTGGCTTCAAAGAACTTCTTAATTTCTGCCTTAATTTCCTTATTTACCCAGGAGTCATTCAGAAGCAGTTTGTTTAATTTCCATGAAATTGTGTGGTTTTGAGTGAGTTTGTTAATTCTGAGTTCTAATTTGATTCCACTGTGATCTGAGAGACTGTTTGTTATTATTTCAGTTCTTTTGCATTTACTGAGGAATGTTTTCCAATTATGTGGTCAATTTTAGAATAAGCACCATGTGTTACTGAGAAGAATGTATATTCTGTTGATTTGGGGTGGAGAGTTTTGTTGATGTCTACTAGGTCCACTTGATGCAGAACTGAGTTCAAGTCCTGAATATCCTTGTTAATTTTCTGTCTCATTGCTCTGTCTTATACAGAGAGTGCGGTGTTAAATTCTCCTACTATTATTGTGTGGGAGTCTAAATCTCTTTGTAGGTCTCTAAGAGCGTGTTCTATGAATCTGAGTGCTCGTGTTTTGGGTGAATATATATTTAGAATAGTTAGCTCTTCTCATTGAATTGTTCCCTTTACCATTATGAATGACCTTCTTTGTCTTTTTTGATCTGTGTTGGTTTAAAGTCTGTTTTGTCAGAGACTAGGACTGCAACCCCTGCTTTTTTTTTTGCTTTCCATTTGCTTGGTAAGTTTTCCTCCATCCCTTTATTTTGAGTCTGTGTGTGTCTTTGCACATAAGATGGGTCTCCTGAAAATAGTACACTGATGGATCTTGACTCTTTATCCAATTTGCCAGTCTGTGTCTTTTAATTGGGGAATTTAGCCCATTTACATTTAAGGTTAGTATTGTTATGTGTGAATTTGATCTTGTCATCATGATGTTATTTAGTTATTCTTCACATTAGTTGATGCAGTTTCTTAACAGTCTCATTGGTCTTTCCATTTTGGTGTGTTTTTTGCAGTGGCTGGTACCGATTTTTCCTTCTCATATTTAGTGTTTCTTTCAGGAGCTCTTTCAGGGCAGGTCTGGTGGTTACAAAATCCCTCAGCATTGCCTTGTCTGGAAAGGATTTTATTTCTCCTTTGCTTTGAAGCTTAGTTTGGCCGGATGTGAAATTCTGGCTTGAAAATTGTTTTCTTTAAGAATATTGAATATTGGCCCCCAATCTGTTCTCACTTGTAGATTTTCTGCTGAGAGGTCCATTGTTAGTCTGATGGGCTTCCCTTTGTAGATGACCGGGCATTTCTCTTTTGCTGCCCTTAACAGTTTTTCCTTCATTTTGATCTTGGAGAATCTGATTATTATGTGTCTTGGGGTTGATCTTCTCGTGGAGTATCTTAATGGTGTTCTCTGTATTTCCTGAATTTGCATGTTTGCCTGTCTTGCTAGGTTGAGTAAGTTCTTCTGGATAATATTGTGAAGTGTTTTTTCCAGCTTGTTTCAGTTCTCCCCATCTCCTTCTGGTGCTCCTATCAATCATAGATTTTGTCTTTTTATGAAGTCCCATAATTCTTGGAGGCTTTGTTCATTCCTTTTCATTATATTTTCTCTATTCTTGTCTGCATGTCTTATTTCAATAAGGTGGTCTTCAAACTCTGATATCCTTTCTTCCCCTTGGTCAAATCAGCTGTTGATACTTGTGTATGCTTCACGAAGTTCTCGTACTGCGTTTTTCAGCTCCATCAGGTCATTTTTACTCCTCTCTAAACTGGTTATTCTAGTTAGCAATTCCTCTAACCTTTTATCAAGGTTCTTAGCTTCTTTGCATTCAGTTAGAGCATGCTACTTTAACTCAGTGTAGTTTATTACCGATCTTCTGAAGCCTACTTTTGTCAATTCGTCCATCTGATCCTCCATCCAGTTCTGCGCCCTTGATGGAGAAATGTTGCAATCATTTGGAGGAGAAGAGGCACTTTGGCCTTTTAGATTTTTAGCATTTCCTCATTGATTCTTTCTCCCCTTCGTGAGTTTGTCTAGTTTTGGTCTTTGAGGCTGCTGAGCCTCGGATAGGGTTTTTGTGGGGGTGTTTTTTGTTGTTGATGGTGTCATTGTCACTTTCTGCTTGTGTGTTTTTCTTTCAATAGTCAGGTCTCTCTTCTGTAGGGCTGCTGTAGTTTGCTGGGGGTTCACTTCAGGCCCTATTTATCTGATTGCTTCTCATGCCTGGAGATGTCACTCAAGGGGGCTGGAGAGCAGCAAAGATGGGTGCCTACTCCTTCTTCTAAGACCTCTGACCTTGAGGGACACCAATCTGATGCCAGTAGGATCGCTCCTGTATAGGGTGTCTGACAACCCCTGTTGGAGGTTCCACCCAGTTGGGTGGCATGGGGAGCAGGACCAGTTTAATGAAGCACTTTGTCCCTTGATGGAGAGGATGTGTTTGTCTGGGGGGAACACGCTTATCTAGGCTTCCTGGATTCCTCAGAACAACCAGGTGGAAAGGCTAAGTCGGCTGTCTGCAGAGACTGCGACCACCCCTTCCGCTAGGGGCTTTGGGTCAGGGAGGTTTGAATTCTGTCCCTAGGCCTCTGGCTGGAGTTATTGGAGATCCTGCAGGGAAGCCCTGCCCTGCAGGGCAGGATAGGTCAGGTTGGGCCTGAAGAAGCACTCTGGCCACAGATTGCCACAGCTGGTGTGTTGGGCTGTGGGGACATGTCTTGGGACCAAGCCATCCAGCCTCTCTGGCTCCAGCAGGGGAAAAGTGCAGCCTGGAGCTATATAAATGGGTGCCACCCTTCCCCCGCTCAGGGAGCTTAGCGTGTTAGGCATTTGTGAGTCCCAGTGCTGGCTGCTGTCCCTCCCCAAGAGAGCTCAAGTGGCTTAGAGAGCTGGCAGCTGCAGCTGGTGCTGGTCACCCCTCCCTCTGGGAGTTTGGTAGGCTTAAGCAGATTCCAGCTGAGAGGCTGTAAGAATCTGCGTATTCTGGGTTTGGGACACCAGGCCCTGGTGGCGTGGGTTTGCAAATGGGATCTTCTGATCCGCAGCACGCACAGTTCTGCGGAAAAAGCAGTTTCCCTGGCTGGGTAGCACGCTCGCTCACTGCCTCCCTTGGCTGGGAGGTGGGGGTTACCTTTCCCCGTGTTGCTCTTAGGTGGGCCACTGCACCACACTGTTCTTCCTTTTCTCTGTGGGTCACGCTAGCCTTCTAGTCAATTTTGATGGGAGAACTTGGACACCTTGGTTGCCGGTGAAGGATTCACATGCTTATTATGTTTTTTTCCGATGGGAGCCTCTGAACACTAGTGCTTCTAGTCTGCCATCTTGGCCTAGCTCATACTCTTCACTACTATTTCTGTCATTATTCCTGGAATAATAGTTTAATTATAAAAATGGTCTAAACAATCTGTTTATTTGTATTTTCATGAGCTTCGTAAGATGGCTTTGCAGAGCCTCCTGAGGAGCTGTAGAGTCTGTTTCACTACACCTTGAACTTGGGCTAAACTTGTAACTTACTTTGGTTAATAGAATATGATGGAAGTGACACTGTGCTAATTCTGAGATTAGTTCTCAAAGGGCCTTACACATTCCCACTATCTCTTGGAACCCTTTAACGGAACATGCCTGGAGTCTATTGCTGAAAGAGAAAAGACCATGGAGCAGAGCCAAATAAGTAAGCTCTGTGGTCTCACCTGAGGCCCCAAACTTATTTTTCTTTTTTTTTTTTAAACATTTTTTAAAGACCCTGAACTTCTGAGAGCACCCAGCCAAGAGCATCAAAGCCAATCTGCAACTGAGTCACAGCTGACCCCGAGGTATGATTAAGCTAAGCTGACACCAGTTCAGATCAGCATAATGACCCACATCTGATGAGCAAAAAGAAATGTTTATTAATGTACAAAACTGAGATTTGGTGACTTTTATTGAGGGTTATTGTGGCAATAAATAAACGATATGAAAATTAGTTCTAAGAAAGTAAAAATTTCAAAAAGTTATGGAATGCAAATATAATAAGAGTCTGGTCATTCTTTTGCACCACCATTTCTCTTAAGTCTATGAAAGCATTGATAAGAGTCTAAAAACATACAAGCCAATCTGGCCAACTCCATTTCAGAATTCTTCATTAATTACCCTAATTCTAGACATACACCTCAGGAAATGAAAAATCTGAAATTAAAGTTTGCTCTGGTATGAAAAATGAGAAGTGAGGGGACACTACATGATTCCTTTTAAGATGCTTAATGTCCCAGGATGTGCGTTCTTGGGACACTATATAGACTTCTCTCTGAAACATATCCCTAGACCTGATGAGCTGTACTCACTATGCATGTCCACTCTCCTTAGCCAGTGTTACACACCAGGAATGAAAGCATCAGGTGATCTCCACAGACGGCTACAGAAAGGATTTAAACTGAATCAGAGAAGTAACATTTTCCATTTTTAGAATTGTTTGTGATTATTTTAGCAGTGACTATACTATATTTCAATCCTCAAATCCTGAATATTCTTTGTAAGGTTTGTCATCTGGGCAATCAAGGTGACACTCCTGAAACATATTCTCACAAAATTGAAAATATGTTAAAAATCTATCTAAAATACATTGTTCCTTTGGCTTATGGCAAAGAAAATAAGTTAGAAACACAATTTGGCCAGTTTTGAATGTAACGGTTGCCTTACCTGACATAAAGGACTTGAAATGTCTTTGGCATCAAAGCACAAACATGACACAAATAAAGATGAATGATACGTATGAAGTAGGAAGGTGTCATTGTGACAGTCACTGTGCTAACTTGAGCCTGTATGCATATAACCTTGAGATGTCTCTCAGTCGGAGAGTAACATAGGCATAACTATGCCTCCTCTTTTCGTTACAGAATTAAGAAATGAATTAATTGTATCCATTTAAAGACAGTCTGATAATGCCATGAGCTTTATGACTGAACTAAGTTAAAACCCTGACTTTTCTGCTATTTGGTCTTATGATCTTAGGGCAAGTTACTGAATAACTCAGAAAGTTTGTTTGTTTGCTTGCTTTTTGTTTAATGATAATAATAATGCTTACCTCAGTGTTTGGGGTATGCTACTATTTTTGCTTGAGTATCTAATCGCGAATTGCGTCTCAGTGCCTTGGAAGAGTTAGTGCTCAGTTCCTTTTCTCTATTTTAAATTTCTTAAATCCTTTCTGTGTTATTATAGACACATTTTTATTTTTTCATATTGAAATCATTTTTCACCAAGATCTATGTCAATTCCTATCTATCCTATGAAACTTGCTCAGTTGTGCTAGATTGGTTTCAATTTTGATTCTAACATACATGCTGTCCAATTAAACTTTCAGCCATTGAAATTATAAATACAGTTCTCATTTTGACAAAATTCCTTTATTGTGCCCTAAATATTTTATTTTCAACAGATCTTTTTTCTTAAACTATTTGCACAAATTTGAGGAATAAGAACTGTCCCTTAGTTCTATTACAAATTGCCTACCACAGTGTTAGCAATAGAACAGAATATAACACATTTTTCTTATTAGAGTTAGTGAATGGAGTCTCAGAATATTCTTAAAAAACTGGGAGTCTTCTGCTGTTGTGAATTGAATCTCATTATTCTCAAATGTGAAATACGAGCACCCCTTTTGAGTCTCTGAGAAACCTTTCACGATTAAGAGGTAAAGTGTGCTTTTATAGAGTTACACTTTCTGTTCAGTCATCCATGCATTCTTTCATTCTTGTTTTGTTTTTAATTGAGGTGAAATTCATCTGACATAAAATTTACCATTTTAATCATTTTATAGAGTTTATTTAGCAGTTTTGTAGATTTACTATATTTAGCAACCATCGCCATTAATTCCAGAATATTTTCATCACTCCAACAAGAAACCCATAACCATTAACAGCCACTCTGCAATCTCCCTATCCCCACCCCATGGCAATTCGGTAACCTGCTTTCTCTCTGTGTGTATTTTCCCATTCTTGAAATTTAATATAAATGTAATTATACCATATGTGGCTGTTTGTATATGACATTTTTAAAATAGCATGTTTTGACAGTTCATCCATGTTGTAGCATGTATCAGTACTTAAATTTTTTAAATTTGTATTTATGGCTGAATAATATTCTGTTATATGGCGATGTCACATTCTGTCTACCTATTTCTCTATGAATGGACATTTGGGTTGTTTCCACTTTTTAGCTATTGTGAATAATTTTGCTATGGACATTTGTGTGCAATTTTTTTTGTTTAGACACCTGTTATCCACTCTCTTGAATACATACCTAGAAGTGGACTTGCTGAATTATATGGTAATTTTATGTCTAAATTTCTGATGCACTATTAAAGTGCCTTCCACGGGAGTTAGACTGTTTTACATTCTGACCAGCAGTGTATGCAGATTCCAACTTCTTCACATCCTCACCAACACTTATTGATATCTGACTTTTGATTCTAACCATCCTAGTGGATATGAAGTGATATTTAATTGAAGTATTGATTTGTACTTCCCTAATGACTAATAATGTTAAGCATCTTTCCATGTGCTTAAAGGACATTTATATATCTTCTTTGGTGAAATGTCTATTTAAGTCCTTTGTCCATTTCTAAATTGGGTTATTTGTATTTTTGTTGATCAGTTTTAAGTGTTATTTGTATATTTTGAATACTAAACACTTAGCACACACACACACAAACACACACACACATTTATTTCCAAACTCTCAATTCTATTCCACTAACCTATATGACTATATGACCTTATGCCAGCATCACACTTATTTGATTACTGTAGTTTTGTAGCAAGTTTTGAAATTGGGAAATGTAAGTTCTCCAACTTTGACCCATGAAAGTTTTAGTTTTGATGAAGTCTAATTTAACAATTTTTTTTCTTTCTTGCTGTGCTTTAGTCTCATATCTAAGAATCCTCGGCCAAGCTCAAAATTATGACAATTTACCCCAATGTTTTCTGCTAACACTTTTGTAGTTTTTGTTCTGAAATTTTTGTCTGATCTATTTTGGGACTTTTTTGTGCGTATGATGTGTGATAAGTACCAAAATTTATTCTTTCGCATGTAGTTATCCAGTTGTTCCAGTACCAATTTTAAAATGACTATTCTTTTTCCATTGGATTTTCTTGGTATTGTTGACAAAAATCAACTGACCTAGATTTATGAATTTATTTCCAGACTCTCAATTCTATTTCATTGATCTATATGACTATCCTTATGCCAACATCACACTTATTAGGTTACTGTAATTTTGTAGTAAGTTTGGAAATTGGAGAGCTTGAGTTCCCCAACTTTGTTCTTTTTTTTTCAAAATATTTGTTATTTGCTTGCAATTCCATATGTAATTCATGATTGTCTCTCAATTCTGCATAAATGGCAGTTGGCATTTTGATAGGCTTTTCATGAAATCTGCAGATCATTTTGGGAAGTATTATCATCTTAACACGATTACAATTCTTAATTCATGAACACAGGAGGTCTTTCTATTTACATTTATTGAGGTCTTCTTTAATTTCTTTCAAAAAGTTTTGTAGTTTTCAGTATGAATATCTTGCACTTCCTGAATTAAATATAATTCTGAGTATTTTATTCTTTTTGATGCCATTGCAAGTCATTCTTACATTTTACTAATATTTACTATACATATAATTGTACTATTCTCTATCTTTGACCTAATCTTTTGCTTAAGGTATTTCTAGATTCCATGCATTTGAATATACCATGATGTGTGTGTGTGTATGACATATGATGGGAGCATTTTTTTCCATTCTTTATAGAAATAACTGGTCCTAGATGTGGAATGAATTAAACAGTTTGGAGATCTGAGTTTCAGAAAACATGAACTAATAGGAGATTAAGCACAAACAGGGACATATACTTTGTAAACTTTATATAGATGCTATGTATATATATTATATGTGTGCATGCATATATATATATATATTATATATAGTTTAACAGTCAAAACTGTACAGCTCATTCTATTAACATGAAGTCTAAATACATGTACATAATTACCAGAATCAAGAAATGGAACATTACTAGTTCTCCAGAAGCCTCTTCATTTTTCCTGCCAATTATTATCACCCTTGCAAATGTTACCACTTTTGATTGCTACCACTGGCGATTAGTTTTGCCTGTGTTTAAATCTTATATAAATGGAGTCACACAGTATTTACTTTTCTATGCCTGCCTTCTTTCTACATTATGTATATGATATCCATTCAATTTGTTGAATATAGCAATTGTTTGTTCTTTTTTATTGCCCCATATCCATGGTCTTCAATGTGTAGCCTGAGGAAGAATAGCATTAACATCACACAATAATTTATTAGAAACATAGGCTCTTGTTCCCATTCAGAACCCACTGAAACAGAATTTTCATTTTTTAAATGATAAGGTATCATATATTTGCATTAATGTTTAAAAAACACTGCTTTAGGCCAGGCGCGGTGGCTCACACCTGTAATCCCAGCCCTTTGGGAGGCTGAGGCGGGCAGATTAAGTGAGGTCAGGAGTTTGAGACCAGCCTGAACAACATGGTGAAACCCTGTCTGTACTAGAAATACAAAAATTAGCCAGGCATGGTGGCACATGCCTGTAATCCCAGCTACTTGGGAGGCTGAGGCAGGAGAATCACTTGAACCTGGGAGGAGGAGGTTGCAGCGAGCTGAGATTGTGCCGTGGCACTCCAGCCTGGGCAACAAGAGTGAAACTCAGTCTCAAAACAAACAAACAAACAAACACACTGCTTTAAAGTAGTCCATTATAGAAATATATCATGATTTACCCATCCATTCTATTGTTTATGGACATTAGGGTTGTCTCTACTTCTTAATTATTATGTGTAATGCTGCTGTAATCAATCTTGCGCATGTGATTTCTTATGCAAATATCATTCAATCTGCCAGATATGTACATAGGATCGGAACTTCTGTCCAAGGGTATGCTTATATTTGGTTATGTAAATTATAACCAAAGTGTTTTAATCAAGGTATACTACCACTGGTAGTGTTTGAGAATCCGTATCACATAGTGGATTTTATTTGCATTTCCCTGGTAATTAGTGATGTTGAGAATCTTTCCATATGTTTGTTGGCCATTTATGTATCTTCTTTGAGAATTGTCAATTCATGTCATTAGTCAACTTTTTGATGGAATTGGGTTTTTTTCTTGCTGATTTGTTTGAGTTCTTTGTAGATTCTGGATATTAGTCCTTTGTTGGTTGTGTAGATTGTGACAATTTTCTCCCAGTCTGTGGGTTTTCTGTTAACTCTGCTGATTATTTCTTTTGCTGTGCAGAATCTTTTTATTTTAATTAAATCCCATCTATTTATCTTTGTTTATGCTGCCTTTGCTTTTGGATTCTTGGTCATGAAGTCTTTGCCTAAGCCAAAGACTTAGAAGTGTTTTTCCAATGTTATCATCTAGAATTTTTGTGATTTCACATCTTAGATTTAAGTCTTTGATCCATCTTGAGTTGATTTTTGTACAAGGTGAGAGATGAGGTTCCAGTTTCATTCTCAAATGTGGTTTGTCAATTATCCGAGCACCATTTGTTGAATAGGGTGTCCTTTCCCCACGTTATGTTTTTGTTTGCTTTGTCAAAGATCAGTTGGCTATAAGTATTTGGCTTTATTTCTGGGTTCTCTATTCTGTTCCATTGGTCTACATGCCATTTTTATACCATTACCAAGCTGTTTTGGTGACTATGACCTTTTAGTATAGTTTGAAGTCAGGTAAGGGTGATGCCCTAGATTTTTTCCTTTTCCTTAGTCTTGTTTTGGCTATGCAGGCTCTTTTTTGGTTCCATATGAATTTTAGAGTTCTTTTCCTAGTTTTGTGAGGAATGATGACAGTATTTTGATTGGAATTGCATTGGATTTGTAGATTGGTTTTGGCAATATGGTCATTTTCACAATATTGATTCTACCCATCCATGAGCATAGGACATGTTTCCATTTGTTTGTGTCATCTATAATTTCTTCCAGCAAGTTTTGTAGTTTTCTTTGTAGAGGTCTTTCACGTCCTTGATTAGGTATATTCCTAAGTATTTTGTTTTATTTTTTGCAGCTATTATAAAAGGGGTTGAGTTCTTGATTTGATTCTCAGCTTGGTCACTGTTGGTGTGTAGCAGAGCTACTGATTTTTGTACATTTTGTACTTTTTTTATACTGAAACTTTGCTGAATTCATTTACCCTTTCTAAGAGCTTTTTGGATTAGTCTTCAGGGTTTTCTAGGTATACAATCATATCATCAACAAATAGCAACATTTGACTTCCTCATTACCAATTTGGATGCCCAAGTCTATTTCTTGTAGGATATAATTAAATCCATTGCTTCTTTGCTGACTTTCTGTCTTGATGACCTGTCTAGCACTGTCAGTGGAGTATTAAAGTCCCCCACTATTACTGTGTTGCTATTTATCTCATTTCTTAGTTCTAGTAGTAATTGTCTTATAAATTTTGGAGCTCCAGTGTTAAGCGCATGTATATTTAGAATTGTGATATTTTCCTGTTCTAAATGCTCCACTTAAAAGATACAGAAAGGCAGAATAGATAAGAGTTCACCAACCAAGTGTCTGTTGTTTTCAGGAGACTCACCTAACACATAAGGACTCACATAAGGCTAAGGGGTGGAAAAAGATATTCTATGCAAATGAACATCAAAATCTAGCAGAAGTAGCTAATCTTATATCAGACAAAACAGATTTTAAAGCAACAGCAGTTTAAAAAGTCAAAGAGGGACATTATATAATGTTTTACATCATATATTTATGTCTACTATATGCCTGGAATCAAATTTTTTAATGTGGTAGTAGATAAGATAGGGTTTAAGTTTCCGTTTTTTTCTCCATATTGAAATCAAACTTACCCATTGATATATGCTAAAGAGATTATTTCCAATCTCTCAATGAATTATAGTGAAGATAATGTCCTAAATTAGAAATACGTATATATGTGGATTTGTGTTTGGAGTCTCTATTGTATTACATTTTTGTAGTTGTCTATTTTTTACCAAAAACATATTGACTTATATTTTGGTAGCTTGTCAATCATCCTAATATCTAGTAGTGTAAGTCTGCTAATTTTGTACCTTTTCAAATTGCCTTGACTATATTATGTCTTTGCATTTGTCTAGAAAATGTAAAACCTTTCATCAATTTTTTTTAAAAAAAGAGCTTGATGAGATTTTGACTGCTGTTATATTGAGTCTATGAATCAATCCTGAGAGAATTGTCACTTTTACAGGGGTTTTTTAACATGTTATAAAACAGAGATTGTCAGATTGGATGGAAAAATCAAGACCTAATTACAAACTGTCGAAAGAAAAAGAACGTCACTTAAAATATAAAGACACTGAGTGAGCAAAATGATGGAGAAAGGTATTTTATGAAAACACTAAAAAGAAACTACTGTAGCTTTATTAAAATCATACAAAATAGATTTCAAAAGAAGAAACAGTATTATTGTTAAAGAGGGACATTATGCAATAATGTGATAAATTTCCCAAGATGACATAGCAATATTACAACTATATGTACTTAACAACAGAATGTAAACATATCTGCAACAAGAACTCATAGAACTGACAGAAGATATAGACAAGTTCCCAATTGTAGTTAGAGACTTCAACATGACTTTTTAAAAACCTGATAAAACAAGTAAGATGATAATCAGTAAAGATGCAAATATGTAAACAATACTGTAAACAATTTGACCAAATGAACATTTATAGAACACTGCATCTAAAAACAGTAGAGTGCACATTCTTGTCAATTTCATAAAAAATGTTATAACACTGAAATTGTGGTGTGTAAAATACTCATATCTTGACCAGAAAGGCTAAAAGATGAACTTATGAAAATAACTACAACAACTTTTCAAGACATAAACAGTGTAATGAGATATAAATCAAAACAATGAAAATTTATGAAGTGAGGGGATGAAGGTAAAGTGGAGAGTTGTTGTTAGTTTTTTCTTTGTTTCTTGGTTAGTTTGTTTATGCAATCAGTGTTAAGTTGTCTTCAGTTTAAAATAATGTATTATAATACAGTATTTGCAAGCTTCATGGTAATCTAACCTAAATCAAATCTAAAAGCCTAGAACAGATACAAAAAAAAAATGGTAAGAAATTGAAAAATACCACCAGAGAAAATCACCCTTGCTAAAAGGAAGACAGAAAATAAAAATGAAGAGAAAACCACAAAACACCCAGAAAACAAAAACATGGCAGGAGTAAGTTCTTACTTATCAATCATAACATTTAACATAAATGGACTAAACCATGCAATCAAAAGACATAGAATGGCTGAATTTATCAGTTGCTCAATGACTGAAATTATCAATTTTAATTTATCGAAAGGAAGACCTAGTGACCTATTGCCTACAAGAAACACATTTCATGTATAAAGACATATACAGACTGCAAATAAAGAGATGGAAAAGACATCCAATGCCAATGGAAATCAAAATGGAGCAGCAGTAGCTATATTTATATCAGACAACAGATTTCAAGAGAAATCTTATAAAAAGAGACAAAGAAGGTCAGTATAATAATAAAGAAGTCAGCAAGAGGATATAATAATTGTAAATATATATGCACCCAACATTGAAGCACTCAGATAAATAAAGCAAATGTTACTAGCACTAAAGGGAGAGACAGACCCCAATACAATAATAGTTGGAGACTTCAGAATCACAGATTCAGCACTGGAAAAATCACCCAGACAGAAAATTAGCAAAGAAATATTGGACTTAATTTGCACTATAGACCAAATAGACTTAATAGATGTTTACAGAACATTTCACCTAATGACTTTAGAATACACATCCTTCTCAGCACATGGGTCTTTTTCAAGAAAAGACCATATTTTAGGCCACAAATTAAATCTTCAAACATTCAAAACAATTGAAATTATATCAAGTATCTTCTCTAACCACAATGGAATGTGACTAGAAATCCATAAAAAGAGGAAGGTTGAAAACTACACAAACACATGGAAATTATACAATATGCTCTTGAACGACCAGTGGGTCAATGAAGAAATTAAGAAGGTAATTTAAAAGTTTCCTGAAGCAAATGAAAATGGAAACACAACATACCAACCTATGGAATACAGCAAAAGCTGTACTAACAGGAAAGTCTGTGGCAATAAGTGTCTACATAAAGAAGAAGAAAAGTTTTAAATAAACAAGCTAATGATGCATCTTAAAGAGCTAGAAAACCAAAAACAAACCAAACCCAAAATTAGTAGGAAAAATAAATAATAAAAATCAGAGCTGAGACAAATAAAATTGAAATAAAAAACAAATGATCAACAAAATGAAAAGCTGGATTTTTGAAAAGAGAAACAAATTTGACAAACCTTTAGCCAGACTAAGAAAAAAAAGAGATAAGACAAATAAAATCAGGGATGAAAAAAGAAAACATTACAACCAATAATGCACAAATTCAGTGAATCATTAGAGATCCACTGAATTGTGCAACTATATGCCAACAAATTGGAAGCCGTAGAAAAAAATGAATAATTCATGGAAGCACACAACCAAGATAGAACCATGAAGAAATCCAAAACCTGAACAGACCAATAAGAAGTACTGGCAATGTTCGCCTCCTAACACTTGCAGGTCTAAGAGCTTCCGTTTTTCCCTAGCTGTCAGCTGGAGGTCACCTTCAGCTCCTAGAAGCCATCTATAGTTCCTTGCCCTGTGGAGTTCCCTAACATGGCTGCTTGTCAGCAAGGGAGGGAGAGGGAGCTGCAACCTTATGAAACACAATCATGTAATCACATACACAGAATCTCATACATCTGTTCACCTTTGCATATCACAGGATCCAACCACACTCAGGAAGATGAGATCACACAAGGATGTGGACATATGGATGTGAGGATCATAGAGGCTACCATAAGGGTTAATCCACTACAAGTGTATTTGTCAAGGTAAGCTGAGAAGAGAACCTCTGCTGGTACCCCACATCCTGTTGCCAGAGGCATCTGAAAATCTTTATATTATCTCCAGTGCCCACCTTTATTTCTAGTCCTTAACATTCAAAATTAGGCACTCTCAGGGGTTTATCTGTGGAAGATAGTCTCTTTCTGCTTGTCAAGGAAGCCTACTCTTTTACTTGCATTGAAATAGCTGAAATTTCCGTTCTTAATTAGTGCTTATTTGCTTGTCAGGCAAAAATACCTTATCATTTCCAACATGTATGGGATGCCCAAAACTCTGGATAATAAAATGTTTCGTATTTTATACGCCCTTTAATCTTTTCAGCAGTAATCAGGAGAGAAAGGTAATGCATCTTAATTATAATATTTATTGAAAATTTGAGAACATTTTAAGTTTTTATTTGTGGGAGAAAAGGGAATAATCGTGTAACAAATATCATATATCATGTGTCAACAAGGATAATTGCGTCTGTTAGTCTGCTTGTATTAAGAAATATCCCAATTAAAAAACATACACACACACACATATATATGTGTGTGTATATATATGTCTATATCTACACAAACACCCACACCTCCCCCACCCACACACATACACACACACACATATATATATATATTTGGAGAAAAAAATTCAAACAAGAAAACACGACATATAAGTGTTGCTTTGATACTTTCTCTGTGTTCTTTTTTGGCCATGCCTGAGGCTTTTAACTGCCCTGAGGACTTGGTGAGAGGGAGAAGGCATTCCTCTGTCACTCAGTTTTTCTTACTCCGTGGTGCCTGAGAGGGCTCTTGTTAATAATCCTGCTCAGGGCTGCACTTGTGTGTGCAGCAGACAGAACTGCACCTAAAGAGTCAACAGGCAATGAGGGACCTAACAATAATTTGACTCCTCTGTGGGTATTTGCTAGGTGGCAGTTAGATCAATGTACAAATGAGTACTTCCAACAGCATCTACCCTCATAATGTAAAATAGGATATTAAGGCAAGTGTTTCTTTCCATTTTTATACACTTATTACAATTGTCCATATTATGAGATGCCAAAACGTGGTCTCAATTTCCAGTTTCACATTGTTTATAAATAAAATGTGCAAAATTTATGCAGTGTTCCTCTGTTCCTCACACTTTTTTTTTCTTTGTTTGTTTGTTTGTTTTTGAGACAGAGTCTCGCTCTGTCGCCCAGGCTGGAGTGCAGTGGCGCCATCTCGGCTCACTGCAAGCTCCACCTCCCGGGTTCATGCCATTCTCCTGCCTCAGCCTCCCAAATAGCTGGAACTACAGGCGCCCGCCACCACGCCTGGCTAATTTTTTGTATTTTTAGTAGAGACGGGGTTTCACCATGTTAGCCAGGATGGTCTCGATCTCCTGACCTCATGATCCACCTGCGTCAGCCTCTCAAAGTGCTGGGATTACAGGCGTGAGCCACCGCACCCGGCGTTCCTCATACTTTTAATGCCAGAAATAATTAAATCGTAATTTCTGTTCAATTTACCACACCATTTTCTTTACACTAGAAATATTGGAGGTTTTGTATTGTTGTTATTATTTATTTTTTGTTATGAGTGTTTCTGTGATGTCTGGAGGTACTTTGTTTTTCTCTCCTTTATGTTTTACCATTTTTCAACACTATCAGAAAGCCCACATAATGTAAGATAACAGCCATTAATAAGAAAACACTTGTTTCAAGCAAAGTTTTTAATTACCTTTGCTATAAGAAAGCAGACATTTATCCTTAGATTAAAACAAAGTGACTTTTCTTGAAATGAATATAATTGTTTAGTGAAATATGATATATTTGCACACAAAATATGCTATGAATTATGAATAAATGCCACAGCTGAGATAAACACATAAATACCTAACTTGATTAGGTATTCAAGCATATGTATATATAATTATATACATACACCTAAATGTATAATATATACATATATACATATACACACAATTATACATTCCAAATTTACCAGTATTTATTCCTTACCATTTTTTTCAAGCTTTCCATTGTTATGTGCTGATGGAAAAAAAGAAAAGTAAACCTATTGATTGGTTTGTTTGTCCAAGATCTGAAACCCTCAGTTTAGAGTATTCACCTTCTGTTGACAGCTGTTTACATTTAGTTCAGAATATTGAGTGTGCCACATAGAATTTTTAAGTAAGCCTCATAGCAAAGGAAAACCTCTAGAATATATTTAAGGCATTGATTCTTTATCTCTGTGCACCATGAGCACAGTGTTACATGTCCGTAGTTATACCATATATAATTTATAGGGTTTTAGACAAGTTAATTAAAATCTTGAAGCCTTACCTTCTTTGTGAATAAAATAAGAGATAATTACAAAACTTTCTTAAAGAGTTTGAGAATTTAATCTATGTATAGCACCTATATACAGCCTGGTGAATGCTAACCACTTAATAAATATTATCTATGAGTTGTTACATATTTAAAAAGGCTTAAAGCACTTGTTTATACATAATCGTATTTGATTCACCAACAGCTCTATGATATGGGAATTGTCTTTTGAATTTTACATATGAGGTAACTGAATACTGCAGATACTAAGTACCTTGCTTCCACAGAGAGAGTGGTGGCGCCTGGCCTTGAAGCAAGACAATTTGGCTCCAACCCTGCAAACTTCACATTCTCCCACAGCTACCAGGAGGCATAGAAAGGAGATACTTTCTACAAGGATATGTGCCAATCCATCAGCTGACCTTGTCAGCACTGTTTTCAAAGCATCAAAACTCCAAACCCTCAACAATTTTGTATGACTTCCACTTCAGCATGCTGATCTAAGAAACATTATTTTTCTGTTGGGTTGTTGTATTGATATCTTAACTTACTCCTCTGTTGCCACATTTGCCAGCTCCCACCCCAATCCACACAGACCCTATCATCAACACACTGCATTACATGATGCTTTTAATCTTCAGTGATATCATGCCACTCCTCTGCTTAAAGTCTTTCATTGGAATTGCATCCATCTCATTTGCCAGGATATTTTGTGAACGTTAAATTGATATAAATGGATACGTGGTTAAGTGGATATAAGTACCCTAAACATGACAAGTAGCATGAAACCTGTGTAGAATCAATATTAATTATTCTTAACAGTTAATACCCAGAATTTAAAGAGACTGCACTGGGACTCATATGAAAGTGTTTACCTCATATTGCACGGATAAACTGACTGAGGCAAGGAAAGACTGAAGAGGTTGTGGTTCTTGAACCAAAACCTCTCCATTAACCCCATCACTTCTTTAGAAGAGATATTTCTCTTTAACTATGTTCCTTGGGTGTTGAACTTTACACATATGCTGTTGCAATAGGGATAATGTGTGTTTTTTTGTTTGAACTTTACACATATGCTGTTGCAATAGAGATAATATGTGTTTTTTTGTTGTGTGTTTTGGTTTGGTTTGGCTTTTTTCATGATCTAATGTTACTGTAATTGGCCAGGTCTAGGTCACTCGCACGCGGTAAATCAATCATCGTGACATGGATTTTGCAAAAAAGAAAAGATTTATTCACAAAGACACTGAGCGAGAAAGCAAAACAGCTCTCAAATCTGCCTATCCAAAGATAAGGCTTAGGGTTGTTAATGAGTTAGGAAAATTGGGTAATATAATGCATGGGAAAAGGTAATTGGTAGTGGGGAAAAAAATATAGTTACAGGTTCATTCCGCACAAGTGTGGATGTCATTCATGGCATTTCATAGGTCATAGGTACAGAAAATGGCAACAGTGGCATAATCTGAGGGTGGAGTTTTTGGCTTTCTAATGTCAAAATGCTACCTCTTGGGCATTTGCACAGGCCCAGTTGAAGGGTCCGTGGTTTCAACCAGTTTGAAGTGAACAGAAGCTGGTCCAAGTTTCTGAAAAACAACTGAAGCTACTATTACCATGGATGACCTATTCTCTCTATAAAGTAGCCAGTGAAGGTTAAGTTTCAGTGTTCTGCAGTGAGGACTTCAGCTACTTCAGCTTTCAGTTTCATTGAAAAAGGAGGGGAAAAAAATGTAACAAAAAAACAAGCAACTAAAAGCAAGCAGTGCAGGCAGCCCTGACCTAATTAACCCCTCAGTTTCAGCCCTCCTCATTTTTTCCCATTCCTCATTCTTTTTTTTTTTTTTTTTGAGATGGAGTCTTGCTCTATTGTCAGGATAGAGTGCAGTGGCACAATCACAGCTCACTGAAACCTCTAACTCCCGGGTTCAAGCAGTTCTCCTGCCTCAGCCTCCCGAGTAGCTGGGACTACAAGCATGCACCACCACGCCCAGCTAATTTTTGCATTTTTAGTAGAGACAGGGTTTCACTTTATTGACCAGGATGGTCTTAATCTCCTGACCTTGTGATCCGCCCGCCTTGGCCTCCCAAAGTGCTGGGATTACAGGCTTGAGCCACCACGCCTGGCCCCATTCTTCATTCTTAAAGAATCTGAGGTGACATTCATTCTAGCTATTTCCTGCTGAATTGGGGCATAGATCTGGATTAAAGGAATGCAGTTATCTGGCACTCATTTGAAAATATTTTCCTGTCTCTGGTTTTAGTTTAACATTTTGCATTGTCAGAACTTTGGTACTTTAACTGTTTAAGTACAATATTTGAAAGCATACAAGTAAATATTCTATAAAAGGACACAAAAAAAGAGATCCCTTTTGTTGGGTAGCAATGGATAAGGTTGTTTCATTTGCCATTATTCTTAGAGTTTTTGATAATATGTTCACATGATCTAGTTCCCCATTATGGGAAGAGTATTCTACCAAATATATATCAGCATCCATGTTCTTTATATGTAGGCAGGTAAATGGTTCTTTTTATTCTGGAGAACAAATTTAGAAATATAGTCCAATACTGGGTCTCACTGGAGTTATGGACAGAAAAAGGAGTAATCAACTACCCCAGTACAGATGTGTCCCCTAATTTTTGATATATTCAAAAACCCATGGGGTTCCTTGATGTCCTCCACAAACAAATAGGCATTCTAGGGGGAGGGGCACAAAATGACAGATAGGTTGTGGTCATCTGGAAAGGATTTATGTAGGTTAACCATAGAAATAAGGTCAAACCAAGGTTCTATCTTGGACATGTTCTGTAGGTCAGGGGCCTGTGTCCATTCTTGTGGGCCGAGATAGGAAACTGAAGTGGTATTTTGTAAGCATAATTTTAAAGGGGCATACAAGAGGGAATGAGGGTCCTGATCATTCAAGGAAGCAAAGCCCAAACAGGTTTATAAGGGGAAAGTGTCTTATTTTGTCCATTACAGAGCATTAGAAGGTAGCCTGAAGAGACAGGGTAACAGAAGGTGTGGAGTTCTCTTAAGCAATGTAGCCCATCATTTTCTAAGTTGGACATGCTGAGTAGCTGGCATGAGAATGATCCATGGACTGGCTGAATACAGTTGGATACCCTGGGGTATGGCAGAGGGTAGCTTTGGACATGTGGGTGGTTAAGAAAAAATAAGGAATAGGGGATGAAGGTACAGACTGATAAATCCGAACTCAGTAAGTGACACAAGGAGGCCTAGCATGGTCAAGAGTGAAGTTGCGAACATTGGAAAAATTGTAAACAGGCAGAATAATGGGATCACTGTGATCATGTGTAGAATAGGGCTTTGGGTGACATATCTGACATTTAGAGAGATTATCTGCCTTTGCCAGCATCTTAGAAATCCTTATCATTGAGTTGTTTCTCCCAGCTTGGGGGCTAAAGGTCAGTAAGGAGGGACAACAGAAAAGGAAGAAGGTGATTATGTGTATGATTGAAGGAAGGGCCTATTAGCCCTGCTTGCCAAGGAAGTGGATAAAGCCTTCGTTCATGCAATACACAGCAAATCACAGGTAGGTAAAGAAGTAGACAAAAACAAGTAAACCAAAGAATAAAGCAAGAACCCAAGAGTTGTTCATTACTTATCTTTAGGGAGCTGTCTCTTAAACAGTAGTTCGCTTGAGGTCAGTCAGAGGTTCACAGGTCCATTTGGAGAAGTCAGTGTCTGATGTGTACTGCTGATCCAGATTCAGGTAATCTCAGCAGTTTTTTTCTCTGTCACAGGGTTTCCATTCCCGGAGGCATTTCTGTAAAGAGGGCACAGTGAATCTAATGACTCTGGGACCAGCTTCACTTGTGTATGATGGACCCATGGTTTTACTCCTTTTAACTTGACTGTGAAGAATGGGTCAACAGTAGTACCTCCTAAGGCCAGTTTAATAAGAATAAAGCTGGTCTTCTGGATGTTTATTCTTCCAAGACTTTAATAGAATCCAGTCTCCAGGACAGAGGTGGTACAAAGCAACATCTGTGGGAAACATTTTACCTCCCAGAAATGAATTCACATATAGCAATTAAAGTGATTCCCAATGATTGTACGTGCCTGACAGTAACTAATTATTTTCGGCTTCCCTCCGGGTACCCCAGTACCTCCCACTCTTTGAGCATAGGAAGGGTCTCCCATATAACATTTTATAGGGACTCCACTGGAACTTGATTCTAGGGGCCACTCTCTCTGGAAGCAGGGCAACTGGTAAGGCCTTATCCCAAGATAAATCAGTCCCTTGACAAATCTTATCCAAAGTCTTTTAAAGAGTATGATTCATCTTTTCTATATTGCCAGTAGATTGTAGCCGCCAAGAAGTGTGTAATTTCCAGCAAATGTCTAAGGTACCAGAAGTTTCTTGAGCTATTTTTGCTATAAGGCTCCGCCATGGTTGCTTTGGATAGACATGGGTAGCCCAAACTGAGGACTTATTTTTTTTAATAGAGTTTTTACATCCTCAGGAGCCTTTTCATACCACCAGGGAGAGGCCTCTATCCATACAGTAAAAATGTCCAGAAATATTAATAAGTACCTGACATTCCTGGTGGATCTCAGCATCATGGTGAAAGTCAATCTGCCTGTTTCCCCTGAGTATGGTGTCTCTGTATTGGGCCCACTTTTATTATTGGTGGAGGTCCTGTTTGGACTCCCTAATTACATTTCTTGGTAATTCCCTAGCCTCTTAGAAGTAAGCCAATATCTTCTTTGTTCTGACAGAGGGTGGAAGTACACAGTGGGGAGTGTGTACAGTGGTGGGCTGGCCAAAGGTAAACTTTTCTGGTTGATGTAGTAAATTACAGGTGGCTGCTACTGCACGCAGCCATATAGGATGTTTCTTAGTCATTATGTCTAGCTGTTTTGAGAAATGGGCAATGGGTTTTCTCATATTACCTAGATTTTGGGTTAATGTTCCAAGAATAATCTTTTGTCTTTCATGGACAAACAGATCAAAAGGCTTCCTAATGTCCAGGAGACTTAAAGAGCTTCATAGAAGGGCTTGGCTATCAGTCCAAAATTGAGGATCCAAATATGACAAAACTCTGCTATAGCTAGGAATCCATACAACTGTCTCCTGGCGGCAGGTACTGCTACCTCTGCTACAGCCCCTTTCCTTCCAGGGAGTAAGCTCCTCTGTCCTTGTGACAACTCAAAACTTAGGTATTTAAAAGGTTCAGAAATCTGGGCCCTTTTTTTTTTTTTTTTTTTTTTTTAGATTTTATAGACCTGTTCAACTAGGAAATTTAAGGTTAAAATGTTTTGGTCTGAGGCTTCTTTAGTCTTACTGGTAATCAAGATGTCATCTACATACTAGAGAAGTTCTCCTTCTTTTAATTGGAGATCCTTTAAATCTGTGGCTAAGATTTCACCAAAAGGGCTGGAAGAGTTTTTAAAAACTTGAGGGAGTACAATCTAACAATATTGTTGTTTGATCCTAGTCTCAAGATCTTCTTATTCAAAAGTGAAGAGTTCCTGTGAGCTGGGGCTCAGGTGTCCAAAAATAATCCATAAGTTTCAAAGCAGTAAATCAACCAAAGTCTTCAGACACAGTGGCAAAGTTTAAGGGTTAGGCACCATTGGGTGGATATCTTCTACAATCTGGTTAATGTCCCTTAAGTGCTGCACAAAAAGATGTTCCTGTGTGCCTGGCTTCCATACCAGCAAAATTGGAGTGTTATATGGGGACTGGCATGGGCAGATGAGGTCATATTCAAGAAACACAGCTACAGATAGATTGAATACCTTGTCTAGCATGTTCTTTTAGTGGATACTCTCTCAAATTTGGAACTCTCAACCAGTAGGAACTTTAGCAGATATAGGTGCTGATCTCTTTATCTGTCCCGGTCTCTCATCCTCCCGTAAATCCAGCCTTAGCTTTTTTAAGATCTCTTCAAGGATCTTTGTTGGGGGGTCCCTTGACTTTTTTTATAGTGCCACTTGAAGGGCACATGCTTGTTCTGGTGGTACCTTCACGTCCATCCAGAGGGGGGAAAAGTCACTAGCATTCAGCTTGGTTAGTAGGTCCCACTGCAGCAGCAGGATGGGGCATTGAGGCATACATAGGAAACTTTGTTTTAGGTGTGATTTGCCCATTTGGCAGTCTGGGGGTTGGAGAAAAAACTTTTTTGAGGTTTTTCCAGAGACCCTTGTCATCAGCATAGCATTGTTTTCTCAGATAACTTGAAAAGTTGAATGTTTAGGACTAAGTCAGAAGCCCCAGTGTCAATCAGAAAATCCAGAAGTCTATTTCCCACCATCATGGTCACCCTGAGATCCATGTGGGATGTGGGAAATCATCAGGATCAGTAAGGTGAAAGGAAGCCCTTGGCCTCATCATTCTGTCCACCACTGGTGATCTTAGGCATTTGTTGCACTGCCTGCTCACTATCTTCTTCAAGAGTCTTATTTTAATCTGGGCACTCTTTCTTCCAATGGTCCTCTTGTTTTCAGTAGATACATTGGTGGGGTCCCACTGTGCAGTATCCTTTAGAGTCTGTATTCTGGGATGGGGGCTCCTTACCTTTAATCAAGTCTTCCTGGATTATGGACTGCAGGTTTGATATGGGTCAGTGCTGCCACCAGCAGAGTGGCTTGTTTCATTTTCTGTTGCCCCTTTTCTTCTTGGACATCATCCCTGCCATTGGAAACCTTACGAGAAATCTCAACCAGTTGAGACATTGGCACACCTCTGTTTTCTGTAGTTTCTTCCGAATGTCTGGAGTGCTTTGGCTGACATGGGTCATACAAACCATTGTAAATTTTTCAGAGACATCTAGGCCTATGTCTCTGTATTGCCTATATGCTTCAAAAATCCCTTCCAGAAACTCTGAAGTTTATGTTTTACCATCCTCTTGAAGTTTATGTTTTACCTCCTATACTTTATTTAGACTCCTTTCTTTTGAGACCCCTTTGTGGAGCCCTGCTGAAGTGCAATTTCAGGAATGTTCAAGTCTGACGCTGTCTCCTGCATGTATTTTCCAATGAGAGTCAGCTGTGGGGATGGCCACAGCTGCATCAGCCCTTACAGAATTTTATGGGGTCTAAGTGATTGGCTTTTTCTCTAGCCTTTTCTAAATCCATACAGTATTCCTCAGCAGTGAGAAAGGTATTTAATAAATTTGCTGCGTCAGTTCTAGTGACATTATGAGTGGCAAAATTTGATGAAAAATGATTTTCTATTCTCTTGGGATCATCCTTACAAGTAGGCATGTTGTTCTTCCAATTATACAGATCCCATGTAAAAATGAGAGAGTAGACTCAAGTCAGTCTCACTGGTTGTCCAGTGGACATGTCCATATCTCCAGTAGGAACTTGTCTTAGTGGGTATTGCCCTACATGGATTTGGGTAGCCCCCTGACAAATTGAGTACTCTGATGGGTGTGAGAAAGAGACACGATTTTATCTCCTGGCCTTTGGGGACAGAGGGAGCTGAAATCTGGGACTGTGGCTCAGGAAGTAGAGATGGGACAATGCCACTATAAGGGGGTACTCCTTTTCATTAGAATTAGACAGAATAGGTTTCTTTGTCTCTCTTTCCTGTTGAACTATAATCTTACAATTTGTTTTTCATACAGGCTTATTCTGATATAGCAACATAAAAGAGTGAACATACAGTAATTCATCTCATTTTTCTTCCAAAGACATAAGCTCACAGACATATTAAGCAAATAGAAAAAATATTATAGAAGCAACAGCTTTATGACCTTAAAATATGTAAATGTTGAAGATGTTTTTATTTCATTTTTTTCAATAATTTAAAAATTATTTATTTGCCAAAGATTTTTAAAGTCACATGAACTTAAAAATCATTTGGGCTTATTTATTTAATTTATGAGTATTTATTTATTTATAATCCAATTTGGTACCATGTAAACGCAACAGATAACATAATGCATACATATACATAAACAAGACAGTTGGATCCAACTTATGTTTCTGACAAAACTGGAACCTGTTCACATGTCTATGCTTTATATGCCCCAGTAGGTTAAAAAAAATGCACTTTCCATGTCAGTTTGATTTTAAAAGACCTCTTTAATCTTTTTAAAATCTTTTAGCCAAGTGACCATGATTTAGTAGCAGCATGAACAGTAAGCTTTATCACAATACCAGTAGAAAAGTCAGCAGATTCAAAATAGGCAGAAAAAAATAGGGAGATACGCAGATAACTTTAGAAGACTACATGTTAATTCATTAGTTACGGGTTTTTGAATAATAACTATTTGAGCTCTGAATTTTCTTTGATGTAATTAGGCCATCAGTTTTAAAATGTGTGCTAGAATGAACAATAATATGTAGCCGGCTGGAGTCCCAGAAAACCTGGCATTCCTTAATGATTGAGAAGCCCATTTTAGCCATTTCTCTCTGAAATCTAAAGGACACTGTGGCCACACAGTGTTATAGAAAAACACCATCTTTTCTTTTCTCTTGGATTCATAGCTGAAAGTTGCCCAGTTTTAGAGAACACAACCTAATGGGCTGCAGGTGGGGATAGAATTAGCATTTCCTATTGTTTCAAACTCTAAACATGATCAGTCAAAATATATTTATATTATCTATGCTGCAGCTAGAACCAGATCTCAGAAAACGGAAACCAGACAGAACCAGGAGAACTTCTGCAAGTGGAGATTCCCTAATCCTTCCCTAATGTCAAGTTGTCCCCAAAACCAGGACCCTTACAACGTAGGTCAAACTAGGGCTTCCTTTCAGAAGTCAAGCCAGAGGGAAAGAGAAATAAGAATCCAGTCACTTGTATCAAAGTTACCCAAAAAGACAACTTCCAGGCCAGAAACTATTTCTCTGTTGCAAAAATGTGAAGTATACACCAAAGGCCAGTGGTGAATGCTGGAGGATCCTGAGAAGATGTCTTTAAAAATAGCCCCAAGCAGCTGCCTGAATGTACCTGCAAGATTCCAGCAGCAGCACAGGGCAACTGAACCACCAGCAAAAGGTGTGGACTAAAACTCCTGGCTAGACTGCTGTATTGTTACTGACTAAGTCCAGGTCCATTCTGCCTGCATGCAATAAATCAATCACTGTGACATGGGTTTTACAAGAGAGAAAAGATTCATTGTCAAGGGCACTGGGTGAGGAGGTTGAAGAACAGCTCCCAAATCCACCTAGCTGAAGATAAGGCTTAGGGATATTTACAGCCTAGAGAAGTAGAGTGGCTTAAGGCATGGGAAAAGGTAATTGGTAGTGGCAAAAAAATGAAGTAACAGGTTTGTTCTGCACAAGCATAGCTGGAGTTCATGGCATTTCATATGTGTGGAAAATGGCAGCACTAGCATGATCTGAGGGTAGAGTTTTTGGCCCTATGACGTCAAAGCCCAACTCTCAGGCATTTGCACAGGGCCTATTGAAGGGTTGGTGGTCTCAGCTAGTTTGAACTGTATAGAAGCTGTCCAAGTTTCTGAAAAACAAGTGAAGTGACCATTACCATAATGACCTATATGTTATCATATTATCTATAATGCAACCAGTGAAGATTAAGTTTTTGTTCAGCGGTGAGGCCTTCAGCTACTGTGGCCTTCAGCTTCATGGAAAAAAGGAAAAAAATAATAACAAAAAGCAAATGACCAAAAGTAAGCAGTTCAGGCATACCTGATCAATTAACCCCTTGGTTTCATTACCAGAGGCAACTTAGAAGTGAGGAGATCCACATTGTACCGCAGATGCAGTTATTCCTACTGGTTGGCTAGGAGTAAATTACTTCTACCCTCTTTGCCTCAGTTTCTTCAACCAAGAAAAGCTTATGTTACACTAATTTCTTAGTTGAAGCATTTTGTAATTCTATAAATAGCAGTAAAATTCAGCAAATCCTTAGGACTGTGTTTATCTGATTAAACTTTTCAGTTCTGTAAATTAAAAATGATTAGATGTAAACCTAAACAGAGTTATCTCTGACCCTTAGAAACCAAGAGAAGCTCATGATTAAAAAAACAAAAAACAAGAAAACAACCAAAGCTGCTTACATTTACTGCAGAGAACCTTTAAATTTTTTCCATGTTCTTTCTTCTTTACAAACATATTCTAGTTAATGTTTCCCAGTATGGGCTATACATCATACTTGGAATCATACCCAGTGAGAACATTTCGGCTCTCTTTATATGAGACCTACCCCTGAATTTTTCTGCTTTGTTTTTTTACCACTGACAACCCTAAATAAAGTCTATCTTACTCTTTCCTTCTTGGCTGCAAATTTAGTTTACATAAGTCATAGAATCTGTGTAAGGGAAAAAAGTTTTAAGGTTGCTTGGTCCAAATGTCTAAATATTGCTCATGATCTGTTGGTTTCTTCAAAAAATTCTTAACTTGTTTAAAGTTTGAAATATTTAAACTCATTCTAATTTCCAAATTAAATGTTTTAAAATGGAATATATGAAAAATTAGGATTCAACTTCTGCTAGTCTCTCTAACATCTTCACCACCACTCATCTCCATGAACCTGATGCTTGATAGTGAATCCAGAATTCGCAATGCATTTTCTTTACCTTGTAAATGGGATGATGAGTCCTTTTGTTAAAAAAACACATTGAACCTTCTCGCTTTCTTGTCTCTTTGCCCTAGCTTTATTTCATATTTTATACTATGTATTTGTGTAATTAGGGTGATACTCCTGATCTCTCTTATATTCTAAGTTCCAGGAGGTTGGGTAACTTGTCTGTATTGCTCCTCAATTATATTCATCATACTTTAAACTCCCTGACAACAGTGCCATGTGCCTAGGTGTTTGTATCCTTAGCTGTTTGTTAAAAGGATGAATGTGTATATTAAAATTTTTCAGTTTTCAAAATTCAGCAGAATAATTCTTTGTATAGTACAGTCTTTGATTTGTTTTTCTCTAACCCTTCACAGCCCCTGTCAAAACGATTAACTTCCTCCTGTGTACAATGGGGATATTAGTCACAAGCCTATTTAGTACATTTTGTGTGCATGGAAAATATTGGTTTAGGAAAGTGTTTTGTCTAATTTTTATTTATTTTGCCAACCCCAATGCCTGCATACAGTCATTCATTTGGCAAATATTTCTTGAGCAGCTAAATATGAACCAAGTAAGTATAATTAGAAAATAGTTTACTCACCTTTATAAACTAGTATTTAGCTCTGTTTCTGACTTATAGACAATATAACTGTGGTGTGCCAGAGAAAGAATGGACGAATCACCGAACCCACCACTCAGTGCTAGCACATTTCTGAACATAAAGCTGAATAATTGAGAGAACTTAAATAATCACTCATGAAAGGATGAGACTTTTGCAAACCTTAAGAGGCTTATGGTCCTTTTCGTTAAAAATAAGCTAAATGACTCAGGTTTTTTGTATCTGAAAAAAAAAGGATTTAAATTTTCCTCTTTATGTGCTTGAATTATGGTCCAATACAAGTATGTTCTTCGTAAAAAATTTGGAAAATGAAAACATTATAGTGACTTCATTAACTACAGTGTAACTACCCTTTTCAGAGATATCTCACATAAACATATTAGTAAAGAGTTTGAGTCTTGTTCTAAAGAAAAATACTTGTATTCTAAGCCAACTTAATCTAAAACATACTGATGTATACTTGATTCATATCATAACTATTAAGGCAGAATCATCCTTTTACAGTAAAGTATCTACAACACACCTGTTAGTAAGCAATGTTATAAGTATGACACAACTTGGTCTTTTTTTCTCTGGCTGATTTCTAGATATTTTATTTTTTAAATCATATTTTGTTTGAATATAATATTCCTGATGGTTTTATTTGTATTTATCCTTCTAAGGGGTCTCTGAGCTTCTTGGTTTTGTGATTTGATATCATTCAATAATTTTGGAAAATTAGTACGTTATTTTTTCAAATGATTTCCTCTTCCTCAGTTTCTCTCACTTCTTTGGGAAACACACACATTTAAATATACATATATATGTAAAAAGTATTGTTCCACAGATCTCTGATATTTTGTTCCATTTTTTTTCACTATTGACCTGTTTTTCAGGTTTATAGTTCTTTCCTCTGCTATGTCCAGTCTACTGATTAGCCTATCAGAAAGCAAAACAAACAAACAAAAAAACTCTATTTCCTTGTATTTTCATTTCTGGTATTTCCATTGTTTGTTTACACTTTTTGTATCTATGCTAAAATTCCCCCCATTTGTCCAGATATGTTTTCTACCGTCTCCACTCTATCTTATCATATAATCATCATTATTTTAATTTCCCTGTGTGTTAGTAAATCAATACCTGGGCCATCTCTATCTGATTCTACTGACTTATTCCTTTCTTAATGATGACGTATTTTCTTGGGTTACTTTTTTTTTTTCTTCAAGACGGAGTCTCACTCTGTCGCCCGGGCTGGAGTGCAGTGGCGCAATCTCGGCTCACTGCAGGCTCCACCTCCCGGGTTGACGCCATTCTCCTGCCTCAGCCTCCTGAGTAGCTGGGACTACAGGCGCTCGCCACCACTCCCGGCTAATTTTTTTTGTATTTTTAGTAGAGACGGGGTTTCATCGTGTTAGCCAGGATGGTCTCGATCTCCTGACCTCGTGATCCGCCCGCCTCGGCCTCCCGAAGTGCTGGGATTACACGCTTGAGCCACCGTGCCCGGCTGGGTTACTTTTTTATGTGTCTCAAAGTATTTATTGAATTGCTAAATATTGTATATTAAAAAGTAGCAGAGATTGAGGTAAATAATATTTATGCTCAGAAAAAAAAAGCACGCTTCTTTTTCTATGAGACAACAGTGTGTGGCTTGCATGGGTGAGTAAGAAAAATCTAATCTGCAATTTAATCTAATTGGGCTTTGTTGCTGATTCAGCTATATTCAGTTCCTCAGAGCCTTCTAATTACTTGACACGTTCCCTTAGAAAGGCTTGGCATCTGAGTGTCTAAAGGTTGTATTTGAGCTCTCTAGCCTACCCTCACACTTCAGCATCCCATTCACCTGTGCCTTAAGGAAGTCTCAGCTCTTCTGTTTTCTCCCAGAAGCAGAGGGGCACTGCCTCATCCAGTGTGGTGTACTTGGAAGCATCCCATAGTTCTCCTCAGCATCCTAAAACCACAGCAGGCCTGGAGCAGCTGGGCCTCAGAGGCATTCCCGCACAGCTCTTTCTTTCCCTCTCCACTCTCACGGTATCTGCTGCCTGAAACTTGATATAAGGCCAAACAGTAGCTGGTTTCTCTCTGTTCTCTCACTTTCCACTCAGACTATGGAAGGCCTGGAATCTTAGTCAGTTTGGACTGCCCCAACAAAATACCATAGACTGGATGGCTTATAAACAACAAAAAGTAATTTCTCACAATTCCAGAGGCTCAAGTCCAAAATCAAGGTGCCAGCATAATTGGTTCTATTAGAGGCCTTCTTCCAGGTTGCAAACTGTTGATTTCTCGTGTTCTGACATGGGAGAAAGAGGGCTTGCTAGTTCTCTGGCCTCTTCTTATAAGCACACTAATGGCATGTATGAGGGCTCCACCCTTGTGAACTAAATCACTTCCCAAAAACCCCACCTCCTAATACCATCACATTGGGGTTAGCATTTCAACATACAAATCTGGGGAGACAGAAAACTTCAGTCCATAATACCCCATCTGTATCAGAAGGGCCTCTATCAGACCTCCTGCTGCTCCCCGAGAAGCAGATGACCACTGCCTCCTCCTCAGTGGAAGGCCCCATGTGTAGGAGAGTTTTCTCTGGTCTCTTGCTGTGCACCTGTGCCTCAGGGGGATCTTTCTCAGCTCTCCTTTCCTAAATCCAATTTTTCTCATGAGTACTAGATGAAAGCTCAGGAAAAAGAGTCAATGGATGGGTACAAGGATTCCTTCTGCCTGGAACTCCCGGAGCTTCGAAACTCCCATGACAGCCCACATCCAGCCTTTAAAAATTTGTCATAATTTCAGCAGTTTTTTCTTGCCCAAGTCTACGGCATCTGTCTCCTCTTCCTGCTGCTCTGCCATAGATGGAAGCAGCTGTGCAGCCTGCCCGACTCTATTAGTCTCATCGTCTCTTGGATTTTAGGCTACTCTGTGGCCATGGCTCTCTGATGAGTGTGAAATAACTGTAACTTTTTAGATGATTCACTTGTTTTCATAATTAGGCTGGGAGTGCTGTTTCCTTGCTATATTTTATATCCTAAGTGGAAGCAGAAATCCATTAAACTTTTTGAGTTGAAACTTTTGCTCATGATTTTTCTTTTATTATCTTGAATATAACTTTATACAGCAGAAAGTACTGTCTCACATGCGTTTCTCCCCAAGGATGTGGTTCTCCATATTTTATTAGGGCATATCTGATCTAATTCTAAAAGGTTTAAATGTCTTCTCTTTGTAAGTAGCAAACATTTAAGTCATGCTTATTAGGCTAGTATCACAACAGTTTAAACCAAGTTAGATGACTCAATGAAGGCTGAAACTTTTTTTGCCTATAGGTTTTTGGGGAACAGGTGGTATTTGATTACATGAGTAGGTTCTTTAGTGGTGATTCGTGAGATTTTGGTGCACCCATCACCTGAGCAGTATCCACTGAAGCCAGTTTGTAGCCTTTTATCCCTCACCCCACTCCCACCTTTTCCTTCCGAGTCCCCAAAGTCCATTATATCATTCTTATGTCTTTGCATTCTCATAGCTTAGCTCCCTCTTACGAGTGAGAACATATGATGTTTGGTTTTCCATTCCTGAGTTACTTCATTTAGAATAATAGTCTCCAATCACATCCAGGTTGCTGTGAATGCCATTAATTAATTCATTTTTATGACTGAGTAGTATTCCATTATATATATATATATATATATATATATAAAATCACCGTTTCTTTATCCACTCATTGATTGACAGGCATTTGGGCTTGTTCTATATTTTTGCAATTGTGAATTGTGCTGCCATAAACGTATGTGCAAGTATCTTTTTCATAATCAAATGGCCAAATAAACATATGAAAAAGTGCTCAACATCACTAATGATCAGGGAAACGCAAATCAAAACCACAGTGCAACACTACCTTACTCCTGCAAGAATGACCATAATCAAAAAAATCAAAAAATAATAGATGTTGGCATGGATGTGGTGAAAAAGGGAACACTTCTACACTGCTAGTGGGAATGGAAACTAGTACAGCCACTTTGGAAAACAGTGTAGAGATTCCTTGAAGAATTAAAAGTAGAACTGCCATTTGACCCAACAATCTCACTACTGGGAATCTACCCAGAGGAAAGTTGAAACTTTCAATTTTGACCCTCTATTTTAAAGCCCTACAAACATCTATATTTTCTCTTTCCCATATATGTGTCACTCTTTCTGAATTTTTATTTCCCTCTTAATTCCTACTTGCCTCTCTTCCCATCTAATTATTATTTTTCTCTTATTGGAAACTCCATCAGAAATTAAAATTCCCTCACATCTAGCAAGTTGTTTGTGGATTATGCTAAGTCTGACAATCTTGAATGATTTTTCTCTCTTAAATATTCATACCTAAGTTATAATAGAAGAGTAAATATATAAGTTAAATTTTACTTTTGTTTTTGTTTTAATAAGTAGATTGAACTTAATTTGATAAGGCATATGATTAGGATATCTAATAGAACAGAAATGAAAATTCAACAAATATGCAAAGAGGTGATTCACTTTTTAAAAAAATAAAATAAAATGGCTTCCAGCATGAGAAGGGTAAAGCCATGATATTCTGACTTGTCTATTTCTTTAATTCATTTGTCACTTCAACAAATAGAAAGAAGGTTTGTTTTTTGAGCACCTCTTAATAGTCAGAATTTTATTCAAAGTATTTCAGACAGAGTAGTAAACACATCAATTTTTTGCCACCATCGAATTTATGGACTAAGGCTTGGATCTATCAATAGCTCCCAAAGTCATGCAAGTATTGTTGTTGATTTCATGAGTGTATAGGCACACAGAGACATGTAAGTTCAGTATGCATATTCTAAAGAAAGAAGCATAAGAGAAATTGATGGAATGTTCTAATTTGATACTAATAAATATACCACTAGTATCTGAAAATTAAATGCAAGACCAAACAAATGGAAAGATATTGACCTTTTCTAGCCATCAGAAAATACAAGTTAAAATATTATGATAAAACATTAATATAGTAAAAAGAAAAATTAAAAAACTCAACAGAATAACACAGTCTTAGGGAAAGTGATGCAATTTTACATATTTTTAGTGTATAAACTGCAGTAAGCAATTTGGAAAATGATTTAGGAATGTATTTGAAGAACTGCAAAGTATTTTTATTTTTATGTAACACTATTCCTTGAAATGTATAATAGAATAATTTAGTAGAAAATAGTAATATTTTTGAATTAAAACATTAAACTACTTTGGCCTCTAATAAAATATAGTACTACTATAGAATATTTTTCAATGTGGAAAAATGTTTAAATTACTTTTTCTCTTTATACTCTGCTAGTAATCCCTTTCACAAAGGTCAAAACCTTAGAATATCTAGCTGTAATCTTAGACATTTGAATTTAATGCCTATCTGTAAATTTTTCCAAACAGTTGTAAATTCTTGCAGTTTTCATTTCTTTTTAGAAAGGCATCTAAAAAAGTTTGAGCTCCCTCCTACAAAATGAGGCAATGAAAATATTCTCTTTTAAAGAAAAATGTATAAGTGGAGATTTGAATACTACATTTTTAAAAAATTAAGAGGGAAAGTCTTAAATGGTTGAACAGATTTCCAACAGAGTGAATTCTAACCCAGAGTTTCAAGAGTGAACCTCTAACAAGGTTCCAACAGAGTGAATTCTAACCCAAATGATTTTTTAGAAATTTTTATTATTAGGTTTAATTATTAAATTTAACAAAAACTAGAGAAAATAATAGAACTCGATCTCTTTCTCCCACCCAGAAACAAAATCCATTCTAATGTTAGGATTGGTTTCATCTAAGAATCCATGATGTAAAATGGGATGAACAATCTTTTCTTTTTCTTTTCACATTTTATGTCTTCTGTTTATTTATCTAAAAAATACAAATAAAGAAAGCTGATTCTACCATCTGCTAATAAGCTACTTCTACAAAATTCTACTTCACATGCATTTGGAAGTCTCTATAGCATTTGCAGTATTTAAAAAGATTGAAGTAGTTGCTTGTTTTTCATGGGATTTGAAAGCCATAGATCTCATGCTCACCGCAATGCTTAATAACAATCAGTTTTTGTGGACCAAGTGATTATGAAATTGGAGAAAGAAGATATGAGATAAATATAACTGTCAAGTCTTTATGTTGCTTAAATACATCAAACTCCTTAACCAATTCAAAAAATAAGTAATATACATACTTCTGTACAAAACTTCAGTTCTGCTTTTATGAGTTTAGTATAATTTAATAGAAAATCGCAATGACTGTTAAATAAACAGGGTGGAAAATTGATGTGGATGCAATAAGTGCTTGATTTTTGCTGTTGTTATATTTTTAATGTGTGGGCATATGTTTTGTAGAAATTCTCCGCTACCTAATGCTTACTCTCTTTCTAAATATATTGCTAGCATTGATTAAATAACATTCGGTTTAATTCACAATGCAGGAAGCAGCAGCCTACTGTTTAAAAAATCTAGATCTACTTTCTCTCCCAGTTAAATTTCCCCTTGTATTAGGATGTATTATATGTGTAATTGCTGCAAATAATTATTTTCCATTTTCCATTCTGAATAAACACTTAAGATAATTTTACCATAAAATAAAAATTGCATTAATGCTTATCAAATTCCTATAGATTATTAGTAATATTTTAGTATTTTATGACAATTCACAAATTTTTAAAACACCCATAAGTACACATATCGTTAAAGGATACAATGGTATTCACATTAGAATAGGATTTTGTTTTAAAAAATGAATTACTGAATTTAAAAAGCTCAGCACTCAGCATAAAAGGCTCTCAGAAAATATCACATTTTTATCTTTTTTCCTGGACTTTATACAGCTACAATATTTCTTCCATTCATATACATTTTAGACTGGAACTACTGTTTCCACATCTGTAAGTTAGGCAATGTCTACATCATAGAAGTTTTTCAAGGGTGATTATTAATTTAGTTCATATAAAGAATCTGAATTTAGTAAAGATTCAGAAAAATAATAGCTCCTACTCTTATCAATTGAATAATAAATATAATGACCTTGTAGCCCGCTTATTAACAAAACTACATATTTATCACTAAACAACATGATACAACTATTACATCAAATTTAGATGTACCAGAAAGCATAAATTTTATGGAAATCATTTCTCACACACTAGCTCATTTGACTGCCTCAGATTCTTCAAATATTAACTGTTTTAGAGAAGAAAAGACTTTTATTCAAAGTCACACAAGCAGTAAATATTTAGCTCATGTCAGAACCCTTATCTGTTTATTACATGTCCACTATCTTTCCACTCCCCATACCCAATTTCTATCTCTGCATTATCTAAATGGTATGCTTAATCTAAAGAGATAGATACTTGATAATACGTGATCAGTAAAAACGTTGTACAAATACAGAGGCTTGGTTTTCCTCACTAAGAAGTCAAGTCACAAAAGCACAAGGCTGGGGATGGAAGAGTTCAGTAGCAAGGGATACATTTGAAGGAGTATGAATGAGTCCATTGTTTTGTTTGAATGGTATGCATTACACCATTCTATATTATGCTACACATAATGGTTACCACACTTAGAACATGGTATTTGCTCCCATTTTTGTGGTCTGCTTCCATACAACAGGCACAGTTCAATAGCAGAAAGAGCAATGAATGGTTTAGGTATTGAAAGACCCAAGTTCTGTTCTTTGCCTCCATGTTTTGTTTTGTTGGAGTGACCCAGACAAACATTTCTGCTCTCTGAGCCACTAGCTCTTCAATTTTTAATTTAGGAAGTTGAACAAGATGACTTCTAATGCCCTTTTAAATTCACAATTTTATTTGACCTGATGACATCACCAAACCCTCCTATATATCTAATTTGTATCATTGGAAGTAATCATATTATCATAATATGCCAACTAACAGACTGCTTGATTGTCAAAGGAGAAAAAGCATTTGCAAGAAGATGAGAAGCCACTATATCCTTAAAAGCATAATAGAATGTAAACTCTCTTTCTGATATTTAAAAGGCAGAGATCATATTCCCCAAAATAATACTGGCAAAGTATAGAAAGGAAACTTTCAGAAACTAAAACAAAAAACATCACCTTGGCTCTTAACGTCTCCCTGCTGTGAGAGTTTTAGCAAATCTCAAAAGCATCAAGCTAGACAGAATATTTAGTCATTATTTGGAACATAACTGCATTTAAGTACAAGAGAAATTTAATTTTATGTGTTAAAAATGTTTTAATGTGTAAATGTAGAGAGATTGAAAAACTGATCAGTGACGGGATTTTAACGAAAGCAATTAAGGTATTTTATTTTAGAAATATGTGGGAAAAAATATCTTAGTGTTAAGCCTTTTCACTATCAGAGGAATGAAATGAGTAAATATGAATAGGAAAAAATGTCTGTTACATTTTTCATTACTGAAAACAAAGAGCATTATCTTGATCAGAGAGTAGACATAAAACTTCATAAGTTTTCTTCGAGATGAGTGGACTTAACTGATAAATTTTAATATTTTAGCAATATTTTCCTATTAACTCTTTTTAAATATAGTTTTTAGGGATTGGGTGTAGGAAGAAAGATAGATATCAATTCTTCGTCTTGATTCAGTTTTCTCTTGTTTTCTGTATGATGTAGTTTCTATTTAACTTAGTGAAACTTCACCAGAAAAAAATTCAGTCATGTTTTATTTTTAAAGTCGGTTTCATAAATATTCTTATAGTCATTTGTTGATTGATACATCTTGTTTTATTTGTGTCTCCTATTTTTGATAATAAATATTTTAGTTGAAAGATGGGAAAGGTTATACAAGATACTTCTAACCACATATTTAATCATAAATATTTCTATTAGAGTAAAACGATTTTAAAAAGACTGTCAGTTTTATATAAATAATCAAACACATTAAATAAGGCATTCCCTAGCATTCTGTTAATTTTGAAATAAAATAAATAATCTAATTTAATTCAGGAATAAGTGAAATAAAAGAAATAATCTAATTTAATTCAGGAATAAGAAAAGTTATGTCATATTTAGGCGATCGACTTTACTAGCGGAGCATTAGGACTTAAGAATTTGGGGCATCATATAGGAACCAATGAATCAGAGTCTCTGGGGTTGTAGTTTGTATATCACTATTTTTGTCAAAGATTAAAGAAAATTTTAATACATTAGCTGTAGATCTCTTATTCTACCATTCAAAAATGAAACTAAGATATGTTTAAAATTATAATTTTTAAATACAGTGACTCAATGTTATATATGTGATACAATTACATATAAAACATATAATTACATATATATTATGTATAACATTATATATAATGTCATATATATGAAATACAAAAATAAAGTTGAGATTCCTGTAGAAATTGTTACACAATTTTAAATGGTAATGTTTTAAAATATATTGGAAAGACAATAGGCTTTATATAATCTGGTATAAAAGCACTTAAGATTATTCTGGAAGATGCTTTTGCTAAAAGCAAGATTATTTTATTTAAAACAAAAATATATGCTATATAGTTACAATGTAATAAGAAATATATGGAAACTATAAGAAGAAAATTATTTTAAAAGATTTTTTAAAGTCTTGCAAAAAATGAAGTAGCACATACTTAATTCATCACATCACAACAAGCACAACTAAACATTAGAGGAAAAATAAAAACTATTAAGATAATATTGATCAATCTTACTACTTTAATTTTTAAAATAATCTGTATTTCCATACTTACCTTGGACACATTTAAAATGAAAAAAACCCTAAATAAAGAAAACAGATGATGGGGTATTTATAAGGTACTCTTAAAATGACTAATCAGAAGGTGAAAACACAACTGGAATTATTAACAAAGCCTATAATAGGCCATTTACTAAAATAAATAAAAATGGCAAGTGGACATGGGCATAAATATTCAAACTCACTAGCAATCAAAAAATGCAATTTTAGCATGAATGCAAACCAATTTTTTGCCTATTGAATTTGAAAAGAATTTCTAAAATCTAATTCACTAGGTGGAAGGTGAGAAAAAATGAGCACATTCAATCACTGCTGACAGGCATGTTAATTACTAGAAACTTACTTTAGTTCAATTTAGAAATATTTATTAGAAGCTCTGAAAATGTTCATGCCATTTTACTTAGAAAAAATTACCCTAAGGGACTAATAAAAAATATGTGCAACAATTTGGTGTAATAGGAAATGGTATATAATACAAAAAAATAGAATTAAATTTGTTAATGTTTACCAAGAAGAGAGGTAATATGATTTATAGGTAGAATTCCAATACAAAATATATTTTAATTTCCATAGATATAAACTAATAAAATGAGAAATGCGTGGGTAATAGTAAAAAAAGACCCAATGATTAGTAAACACTTTAATTATCTAATCCTGTCCACCATAATGAAAAAAATAATTTTTTCACCTTGTGTTATTAAGAAAGTAAAGAAATAGATGACTTGCATACTTTCAATATACTAAAAGCGAATATCTATTAAACAATAGTAATAGATTACATCGTAATAAGTAACACTGCTAATTTACTCCCTGTAACAGCCTTCTAAAATCATAATGCTTTTTATCTCTGCTGATAAGTGAGGAAATTACCCATTAATCATTCATGAAACTGAGATTAAAAACTTGGTGGATTGTTTCCTATATATGACTGTGTTCATGAGCAAAAGGACTGTCTGTTGCACTAAAAAAAAAAATTATCTAAACAGAGAAAAAAAGCAAATATTCTTTAAAAGCACAAATGGTCAATCACAGAATTTGACCATATATTAGCTAACAAACTATGCCTGAATAAATTCCAAGGAATTAACACCATAAGACTATGTTCTAAGCTGATATTAAAATAAAAATATCACATATAAAGGAATGTCTTTTACAATTCTATATATTTGGAAAATAAACAATGATCTACTAAATTACACTTAAGTAATTGAGAATAAATAATAAATATCTTAAAATTTTTAAATATTCACCATGAATGAAAATTATATAAATGCACATATATTTAAATTTGTAAAATACATACATTAAAACAGTATTTGCAGAGAAAATGGAATACATAATCAAGAAACGTGAAGGATTAATTGCAAACTAGATGAGAATTTACATCTAGCACAGAAAAAAAGTTCAATAAAATTCAAAAAATACAGAACAGATTAAGAGAAACAAAGAGTATAAATTTCTGACACAGAGGAAAAAAACAAAACAGGAAAATTTAACTACAAACTATTTTTATTTTTAATATTAGTAAGATTGACTCTAGCAGAGAAGATAAAATTTAAAAATGAAAGAAAACAAAAAAGATACATTATACCATTAAAAGGCATACTGATAAAGGAATATTATGATGATCATACTATATAATGCTATATAATGCCTATATATAGTAAAAAAAAAAAAACCCAAGTTGACACTGTAAACTTATATTTGCTTCTACATTTGCCTGTAAATTTTAAAGATAGTTTAGTGGTAACAACAGTTTTCCTAAAGTTTTGGACAATGATGATTCCATAGGTGAATTCCTTTCTACTTATTCTAAAAAGAAACACACCAAAATATTGTTCAATTGACTAAGTAATATTAACTTTACTTTCAAAATTAGGTGAAGATAGCATAAAATGAAAATGAACTCTCATTCATTGCTGGTGGGAATGCAAAATTATAGAGACACCTTGGAAGACAGTTTGGTAGTTTCTTATAAAATGAAACATCATTTTACCATATTGTTACTGAAACACCAGGGATGTGGTCTAGGTCCTGCTGCTCACTGCACAGAAAGCCAATTACTGAGACAAGGAGTACTGCCAGGGAAGAAGTCTTTATTTGGGTGCTGCAGGTGAGGAGATGGGAGATCAGTCTCAAATCCATCTCCCTGAACAAGTACAATTAGTGGTTTATGCAACAGGGAACAAATGTAAACAGGTGTGGGAAAACAGGAATTAGGGACCTATAAGAGGAGTTGGTCAACAGGAAGCAGTGATCTAGGGAGTTTCTGTTCCTTGTTACTTTCTAGAAGGCCTAATAGTTGGTTTCCTGAGAAAGGAACTCAGATAAGACTAATTTAACTTTCTTAAGTTTTAAGACTGGGAGGATCAATTTCTGTGTTTATTCAAAGAAATAGGCCAGGTGTGGTGACTCACACCTGTAATCCCAGCACTTTGGGAGGCCGAGGCAGGAGGATCACGAGGTCAGGAGATCAAGACCATCCTGGCTAACACTGTGAAACCCCATCTCTACTAAAGATACAGAAACAAAATTAGCCAGGCGTGGTGGTGGGCTTCTGTAGTCCCAGCTACTCAGGAGGCTGAGGTGGGAGAATGGTGTGAACCCGGGAGGCGGAGCTTGCAGTGACCCGAGATCGCGTCACTGTATTCCAGCCTGGGCAACAGAGTGAGACTCCGTCTTTAAAAAAAAAAAAAAGAAAGAAAAGAAATAATAAACATCAGCTCTCTAGGATAACTGGGTCTGTTTCAATATGATCCAGCATTTGCATACCTTAGTATTTACCTAAGTGATTTTAAAGCATATGTCCACACAAACCCTAAACATGGATGTTTACAGCACCTTTTTTCATAAGTCCTAAAACTTAAAAGCAAACCAAGGTGTCCTTCAGTATGTGAAAAGATAAATACACTTTGGTACTCCAGACGAAGGAATGTTATTCAGCAATAAAAAGAAATGAGCTATCAAGCCATGAAAAGCCATGGAGGAATCATAAATGCTTATTAGGAAGTGAAATAAGCTGATCTGAATGGCAGCTTATTGCCTTTTCAGTGTTGCCATAACTTTTGGCAGTATTGCCATTACTTTTGCGCCAACCTAATAATAGGTGGAATGCAGAGGATTTTTAGGCCAGTGAAAATACTCTGTGTGATACTATAAGAATGGATACATTTTATTATACATTTGTCTATACTCATAGAATGCACAACACCAGGAGTGAACCCTAATGTAAACTAAGAACATTGGGTTATAATAATATATCAATGTAGATTTACTGATTGTAACAAATGTACCATTCTGGTTAGGATGTTTATAGAGGCAAATGTGCATATATCTGAGCAGAGGTTATTTGAGAACTCTGCATTTTCCATTGAATTTGTTGTGAAACTAAAACTGCTCTAAAACATAAAATAAAAGTTACATTTAATTTATCAACAAAAATATAAAGATCTTAATGTAACCATTGAATATTTATTATATGAGAGAAACTGTTCTAGGCTCTGGGTATGGAGTACTGAACTTTAAAATGTCAAATTATGATTAACATGGATCTTGCAATCTAATGAGAGAAAACAGATAATAAAACCATCATTATGTATGCATCTGTAGGAATTAAAATTTTATAGCCAAAAATGCATCAAAATAAGCATACAAGGTTTTTCTGTTTTTTTCCATGGGATGATAAGGAAAGGCCTCTCTGATTAGGTGATGAAGTCATTGCTATCAGTGCTACACACTAATTCTCACTCTAGTAAATAAATAGGAAGGAGAAAAAACATGATAAATATAGGTTATGGCCTGCAATAAGGGCTGATGCTTATCCCACTAACCCTGTTTTTGTATGTCTTCCCAGAAAATTTGACCAGCCATGTAATTTCACTCCTTCCAGACATACTTTGATGTGAACAGGAAGTATAAAAGAGCAGTGCAAAGAGTGGACTGTACCGGATACTGTCAGAGACTTCCAAAGTATCCTTTTTTAACTGGCGCATACCTCCCCCAGGTGCTGTCAGTGTAGTATATTAACAAATCATAGCTGCCTTATTTTCTAGAAAATTGTTCTTGGACAAACAAGTCTTAGTCTGGGAAGCAACCCTTACCACCCCCATCCCACCAAAAAAAAAAAAAAACCACTTTGCCATTGACTAACTGTGGTGGAGAGATTTACTTTTGAAGGTGGGATTAAATCTGTGCAGTAATTTGTGGGACAGAGCTTTTCGGTGAGAACTGAATACTGTAGGGTTCTGCCTCAATTTGGGACAGATCTGAAGGGCTAGCTCCACACAAGATTGGCCTGAGGGTTACTGAATTCACAGTGTAGGTCCCGTTTTCTTTGTCTGCCCAAATCTGAATTCCCCACTTTCATAGAAATCTATTTCTTGAGAGTATACCTGATATATCTTCAACCTTTTAGCTCCAAGTCTGCTTCCAAGAAACCAAAACACTCTGAGATCAAACTGAAGCTAATCTCATGCTTATACCATATATATTTTTTAGCTTTTGCCTTGCTTTTCTGCCTTCCTTCACTTCCCTTTTTCTGAAGTATACCCCCAATAGATAACATAAGCAAGGTTGTCTTGGCTGTCAAGTCTAAGAACTGGCATAAAAGAGATTATATTTGAGTAATGAGGTGAATAAAGTAAAAATTTAAAAAATAATTTTCTGTGTATAAAGTATCAGGCACAAAAACAATAACAAGTAAATAGGTAGCAGAACTTGTGCTTCAAAGAACAGTGGAAGGATAGCGTGGCTAGAGCAGAGTTAGTAACACGGGAAATGGGAGGATTTTACAAAATGGCCTTACAGGTATTTGGAAATGATATAGGTAAGCATTGGAAGATGTAGAGGTAAGGAGCTGGTTTATGTTTTATATTTTAAAAGGATTATCCTGGGTGTTCTAGGCTACTAGATTATAGGAGGTCCAAAGATAGAATACAAAACTCTGTGTGTGTGTCTACAAATTCCTCAGTGTGTTAAAAAATTATCCTTCTCATCTAGGATTATCCTCTGAATGCAAGGATGATCAGTCAACATCAGAAAATCTATGAATCTAATTTACAATATTAAGAAAAGTCTAAGAAGAAAAAGTATTATGTTTATCTCCTTAGATCCAAAAAGCATGACAAAATTTATCAGATGTTTATGATAATAATTTTAGCTAGCTAATATAAAATGAAATGCCAAATTTAATATGTTACATTTTAAAAATATTTAACAAATATTATATTAAATGCTCTAAATTAGGGTGTTTTAAGCTATCTGGTGATCAAATATCCCCAAATTCCAGGGGCCTAACAAAGTAAAAGTCTGTTTGTTGCTCATATCACACAATAATGCAAGTTAGGCAGCTCTCCTGAGGGATTATTCTAACGCCTAGATCCTATCAGACCTCCAGGATTCTCTCGCCTTTTGATTCCAGGACGCTGACTGGAAAGACTTTCTTTTGTTTTTTTGACATGGAGTTTTGCTCTTGTTGCCCAGGCTGGAGTGCAATGGCGTGATCTCGGCTCACTGTCTGCCTCCCAGGTTCAAGTGATTCTCCTGCCTCAGCCTCCTGAGTAGCTGGGATTACAGGCATGCGCCACCACACCCAGCTAATTTAGTATTTCTAGTAGAGATGGGGTTTCTCCATGTTGGTCAGGCTGGTCTCGAACTCCTGACCTCAGGTGATCTGCCCACCTTGGCCTCCCAAAGTTCTGGGATTACAAGCATGAGCCACCACGCCCGGCCTGGAGAGAATTTCTCAGAGTTTTTCTCTCAGATTATTCGCATAAAGACATTCAGTAGAGAAGACAGAGTAGAAGACTGCAGGGAGCATTTTATAGTTAGTCCAGGAAGAGATAAATATATTACATTGGCCACAACCTCTGGACACAAGGCCCTATTATAAGGTAGGGTGTGCAGAATCGGTGGGTTCTTGGTCTCACTGACTTCAAGAATGAAGCTGTGGACCCTCGTGGTGTGTGTTACAGTTCTTAAAGGCGGCGTGTCTGGAGTTTGTTCGTTCTGATATTCGGATGTGTTTGGAGTTTCTTCCCTCTGGTGGGTTCGTGGTCTCGCTGGCTGAGGAGTGAAGCTGCAGACCTTCCCAGTGAGTGTTACAGCTCTTAAGGCAGCGCATCTGGAGTTGCTCATGCCTCCTGATGGGTTTGTGGTCTCGTTGGCTTCAGGATTGAAGCTGCAGACCTTCGCTGTGAGTGTTACAGCTCATAAAGGCAGTGTGGACCCAAAGAGTGAGCAGTAGCAAGATTTATTGCAAAGAGCGAAAGAACAAAGCTTCCACAGTGTGGAAGGGGACCCGAGCAGGTTGCCACTGCTGGCTCGGGGAGCCTGCTTTTATTCTCTTATCTGGCCCCACCCACATCCTGCTGATTGGTCCATTTTACAGAGAGCTGATTGGTCCGTTTTGACAGGGTGCTGATTGCTACGTTTACAATCCCTGAGCTAGACACAAAAGTTCTCCACGTCCCCACTAGATTAGCTAGATACAGAGTGTCCACACAAAGGTTCTCCAAGTCCCCACCAGAGTAGCTAGATACAGAGTGTCGATTGGTGCATTCACAAACCCTGAGCTAGACACAGGGTGCTGATTGGTGTATTTACAATCCCTTAGCTAGACATAAAGGTTCTCCAAGTCCCCACCAGACTCAGGAGCCCAGCTGGCTTCACCCAGTGGATCCTGCACCAGGGCTGCAGGTGGAGCTGCCTGCCAGTCCCGCGCCCTGCACCTGCACTCCTCAGCCCTTGGGTGGTCGATGGGACTGGGCACCATGGAGCAGGGGGCGGCACTCGTTGGGGAGGCTCAGGCGGCACAGGAACCCACGGAGGTGGGGGAGGCTCAGGCATGGCAGGCTGCAGGTCCCAAGCGCTGCCCCGTGGGGGGGAGGCCTGGTGAGAAATTGAGCACAGCAGCTGCTGGCCCAGGTGCTAAACCCCTCACTGCCCAGGGCTTGCGGGCCAGCTGGCCGCTCTGAGCACGGGGCCCGCTGAGCCCATGCTCACCCGGAACTCACGCTGGCCCGCAAGTGCCGCACGCAGCCCCAGTTCCCGCCCGTGCCTCTCCCTCCACACCTCCCCGCAAGCTGAGGGAGCCGGCTCTGGCCTTGGCCAGCCCAGAAAGGGGCTCCCACAGTGCAGCGGCGGGCTGAAGGGCTCCTCAAGCGTGGCCAGAGTGGGCACCAAGGCCAAGGAGGCGCCGAGAGCAAGCAAGGGCTGTGAGGGCTGCCAGCATGCTGTCACCTCTCAGAAGGTTAGGTGAATAATATAATCTGTAACATAATTCTCGTGTGCCTAAGAAAAAGAAATAGATTAATGAACATCTAACTAGTTTAGTCAGGAGTGACAAAACTATAGCCTTTGGACAGAAGTGAGGGTGGCCCTGGGGACTCCTAAACTTGTGACTGGTGTCTGAAGTGACAGCACGCTCGTGGAGGACTGTTGCCCCTTCACCTGTGTAATCTGGCCTTACACCATGTAAGTTGGCATTATAATTTTGACAGATTTTATAATCTTGTCACAATGTTCCATTGTGGATTTATTTTAGTATAAAATAATATATCTTCTTCAAATGCTTGCAGATTTTTTTTTAACCATTATGCCGTGTAGTCTCAACCTACTTTTACTAGGTTTTCTGTTTTTTTTCATATTTCCTAACAATTTTTATAAATTGTATATATTATTCATCTGCCATCTCTCATTAGCTTTGTCTATGTTGGCCTTGGTTGAAAAGAAATACTCAATTTTGATACATTAAAAAAACTAGAAGAGGCCTCATTTGCAAAGTTCTTTTCCACAACAAAGTCATAAAAATATTCTCCTGCCTGAGTTGTATTCAATTTATAGTTATGTATATTTTGATTTTTAATCCACCTTTGTATCTGCTGTTTTTCATTTTATTACTCTTCGTGTAATGAGTTATTTTATTGAAAACTACCCTCCAAAGAGTCCTCTTACCACCTATGAATTTCTGATGGCAACTTTATTGTATATAAGCTTACAACATACATTGCTAAGTTTTTAATCTTTTTCCATAAGTCTAGGTGTCTGTTCCTGTGCTAAGGATCTATTGTTTTCACGCCTATGGCTGAGATGGAGCGGGGACCCATTTTAGGGGTCTGCCAAGCCCCCTTCTAGCATGACAATAAAGGAAAATCTTGAGTGCCTTCAAGAGAAATTTCAGGCATCTGGCTAGCCTTGAGAAATAAATGAACAACTTGATAAGCAAGAAGGTAGTAAGAGCTTAAAACAATAGCCAAGAAAATTAAGAGTCACGGGACATTTGATTCCTTATAGAAACTAAAACTAGCATCTTAACATATGCCCGAGTTGTTTTACGAAATCTGCCCCTCGCCCCCACAACCAAATGGGAAATGTCATATGCTGGCACTAGACCTCACATAAGGGACAACTAAGGGCTGAACTCCAGCTGCCGTTCTTTGTTCTAAATTTCTTCCCAAAGGGCCTGGAGAAAGTCACATTAACAGCCCAGACCTTAACATTCCTTTCTCTGACCCGTTTTTAGACAAAGCTTACTTCCTTAACCAATCACAAGTCAGAGAATCTTTGAATCCACCTATGACCTATAAGCCCCCACTTCAAGATATTCTACCTTTTTAGTCCAAACCAATGCATAACCTCCATGTATTGATTTATTGCTTGCCTGAGGACAATGTAAGCTTTGAATTTGGAACCCTTGGGAAAAACAGAAAAGGTGTCACAGACTGTTTTGGGAAAAACTATTTTTCTCATGAAACCCCAAGAATTATAAGGGTACACATTCCTCTCACACCTAAAGCTTTGCTCCCTTTTGTGTTGTTACCTGATCATTTGGCTTTTGAGGGTGTCTCTGAAATTGGTGGGTTCTTGGTCTCACTGACTTCAAGAATGAAGCCACAGACACTCGTGGTGAGTGTTACAGTTTCTAAAGGTGGTGTGTCCAGACTTTGTTTCTTCTGATGTTCGGACGTGTTCAGAGTTTTTTCCTTCTGGTGAGCTCGTGGTCTCGCTGGCTTCAGGAGTGAAGCTGAAGACCTTCTCCATGAGTGTTACAGCTGTTAAGGTGGCGCGGCTGGATTTGTTCGTTCCTCCCACTGGGCTCCTGGTCTCACTGGCCTCAGGAGTGAAGCTGAAAACCTCCGTGGTGAGCGTTACAGCTCATAAAGGTAGTGGGGACCCAACGAATGTGCAGTAACAAAATTTATTGCAGAGTGAAGCAACAAACCTTCCACACTGTGGAAGGAGATCCCAGCTGGTTGCCACTGCTGGCAGGGGCAGCCTGCTTTTATTCCCTTATCTGGCCCCACCCACATCCTGCTGATTGGACCATTTTACAAAGAGCTGATTGGTCTGTTTTACAAAGAGCTGATTGGTCCGTTTTGACAGGGTGCTGATTGGTGCCTATACAATCCCTGGGCTAGGCGCAAAAGTTCTCCAGTCCCCACCAGATTAGCTAGATACAGAGTGCTGATTGGTGCATTTACAAACCTTGAGCTAGACACAGAGTGCTGATTGGTGTATTTACAATCCTCTAGCTAGACATAAAAGTTCTCCAAGTCCCCACCCTACTCAGAAGCCCATCTGGCTTTGCCTAGTGCATCCCCTGCCAGGGCCATGGGTGACCTGCCTCCCAGTCCTGCCCTGCACGCCAGCACTCCTCAGCTCTCCTCAGCCCTTGGGCAGTTGATGGGACCAGGTGTCCTGGAGCAGAGAGCGGCACTCGTCAGGGATTCTACTGCAGCGCAGGAGCCCAGGCGGCGGGGAGGCTAGGGCATAGCCTGCTGCAGGTCCCCAGCCCTGCCCCACAGGGAGGTGGCTGAGGCCAGGCAAAAATTCCAGCGTGAAGTGAGTGGGCCAGCAGTGGTGGGGGACCCGGCGCCCCCTCCACAGCTGCTGGCCCAGGTGCTAAGCCCCTCACTGCCCCGGGCCAGCAGTGCCGGCCAGCCGCTCCGAGTGCAGCCTGCTGAGCCCACCCCCACCAGGAGCTCGCATTGGCCCGCGATCGCGGCGCTCAGCAGCCCCGGTTCCCGCCCAGGCCTCTCCCTCCACACCTCCCGACAAGCAGAAGGAGCTGGCTCCGGCCTGGGCCAGCCCAGAGAGGGGCACCCCACAGCGCAGTGGCGGGCTGAAGGGCTCCTCGAGCATGGCAAGAGTGGAGGCCAGAGCAGACGCCAAGGCCGAGGAGGCGCTGAGAGCGAGCAAGGGCCGCCAGCACGTTGTCACATCTCGAGGGTACCAGAAATTACTTTTCATTATGAGAAACTTTAAAAATTGGAAAATGAAGAATCTTATCAATCTATAAGATCTGCTTCTGTCTTATGTCTATTTCTATATGTTTATATGTGTCGCGTGTGTGATAGTTCACTACCAAAATGTATATAAGAGCTCTGATCAATTGGCTCAAAGAAGAGTAAGCATTTAGATTAAATAAGACTTTTTCAGAAAATCACAACTTAAATGTTTTTTGGTTCGAATGACTTTGGTATTCTTTGGCAAATAAAGATAGTTTTAAATTATTGGTAAAATAGAAACATTTTCAGAATTTAGACATTTGGTCTGAATTGGGCAGATCTGATACTGTCTGTTAGATTATTTAAAGTCATAACTTCTTCTATAACATTTCTGATAATTGTTCAACTTGTCTGTTTTAGAGCCATTAGATTCCAGGTAAAGTCGGGACATGTGGAGCTAGCCATGCCCCTTGGTTATGCTGGGAAAAGTCAGACATCGTCTGAAGCTCTATTCTTTGCTCTGGCTCTGCACCAGTACATAATTAAAATAGCCTATCTCCTAGGTTTTTCACTAAAATTAAAAGTTACTAAGAGTTAACATTGTAGTATATGTAATTATAACTACTGGAGAAACAGTTTTACATGCAGAGGTAAAATTTAATTTTCTCTTTTGGACAAGATTTTCGTGTAATAGTGACAGATAATGAAAGAATTTTGTTTGCCTTTTGAGTAAAGTGTAAAAAAAATGAAGTGGGGACGGAGGGAGAGAGAACAGACTCAAATTCAGTTGACCTCATGATGTCTTAATTGGGTCTTGTTCTTTGGAAAGTGGAGTCTTCACTCTATCAAAGAATGGCTTTTTGAAAGTTTTCAGTTATCACTTTGGCAAAATGAATAATCTGTGATACTGATTGTTGATATCAGGTGTTTTAAACCTTTGATATTTGACAAACTTTTCAAAACAAAATTCTAAATTCAGCCTTTTGATCTTTAATTTTTCTGAGAGGGCTAAGAGAGACATGTGTTTGATTTGTTACATGAAGATTATACAGAAAGCACTGTCAGATATAAAAAGTGTTTGGCTTTCTTTGGATTGTATTTGTATTTAACCATAGCTGTTCTGAGACTTGTGTCATCCATAATTATTGTTTTACTTTGAGTCTTCTTAGAAAGTGATTTACTAAAAGTTACAGTTCAGAACTTTTTTGTGTGTGCTTATTTATTTATTTATTTTTGACATAGTCTTGCTCTGTCACCTAGGCTGTACTGCAGCCTCCACCTTCCAGGTTCAAGTGATTCTTGTACCTCAGCCTCCCAAGTAGCTGGAATTACAGGTGTGCACCACCACACCCAGCTAATTTTTTTATTTTTTTGTATTTTTAGTAGAGACAGGTTTCACCATGTTAGCCAGGCTGGCCTCAAACTTATGGCCTTCAGTGATCTGCCTGCTTCAACCCCAAAGTGCTGGGATTACAGGTGTGAGCCACCACACCTGGCCCAGAACTTGCTTCTTTAGGAGAGTTGATGAGGACTCTGACAGGTGCTTTTAAATTCAGACTTCTGATAACCTTATAGATTGTGCCACTGGACAAAATCTTCCAGAGCTCTCATTAAAGAGATAATGTGTTCATGAGGATTGCTGGCACATTATCAAGCAGAACTTTAGTTAATTGAATGGACTGAGACAAGAGAAGTTTGAAATGATTTTTTATGACTTTTTGTCTCAAACATTGCTGATTCTTTTTGTTTTGCTTTTCAGAGTCAAGAAAACGTATTTCTTTTGAGTTATTTACAGGTTTTAACAATTGAGTAAATTATACTCTTGTGAGCAAAATTTGAAACATATTTCTTTCTTTGTACCTGATTTCTCTAGAATTTGGGAAGTATTTGTGAATACTCTTATAGCAATCTAGTTATTTGCATAAATTCAATAAAAACTGCTTCTTTTATAATAGGACACAATTGGAGACACTGGTTATTTTACCAAGACTTTGACTGGAATGGCATATTTTCTGATATGAGCAGACTGCTTTGAGAAATTTATATGTATAATAGAGTCAATAAAAAGCCCCCTAGAAAAAATCACACCTTATCAATGCAGTTGCTTTATAGGATTCTTGACCTGTGATAAGTAAAGAATGTCACTCTCTGACAGGCCCAAGAACCTTAAGTTATTCTGGGATCTTGGAAAGAGAAGAATTCACCCAGTTCATACAAGTATCTGCAGGCACAGAAAAATCCTTGCCTGGGTATACAGGTGTTTGTAAATGTCTAATCTGAGATTCCTTATAGAAAAGTTCCAGCTAAGCTAAACGTTAAAAAGAGCTAAGCTTTAAAAAGAGCTTACATGGTAAATAATTATTCTTGCTACACATTATACAAATAAGCAGGCCATGGATAAGACTAAAACTTATTTTGCAAATAAATTGTAGTACGATTTGTCTTTGGTAAAAATAAGGGACTAGAGAGAGAAAAAATATGCTTAAGAATAAAACTAGAGTACACCTGTTATTAGATTCTAGCGTTGCCCATTGTCTTTAAGTTTTTATTATTTTCTACAATTTGAACCGAAATCCTAAATTCTTTTCTGGCTGTAAGTTTCCAAACTAACATTTTCACATTTTTCTCCCATTTTTCTGACCTGGACTCAATGAAATTGCTACCACCTTTTTTCTGACTCCCTGAAAGCTGAAACTTATTCCTTAAGATATGGATAAGGAAAAAAAAAAAAAAAAAGCCTGTCAGATTACTACTGCCTTTTTCCTCTTTGATTAAGATGCTTTGAGCCTAATGTCTGAATACTTCAAATGGCTGCCATCCAGACTTTAAGGGAACTGGTTTAGAGATTGTTCCTAATCTTAATCTTTGTTTTTCTTCTGTGTCCATAGAAATGCCTCTTATTAAAAATATGTTTGTCTTCATTGTATATAGAGGCCTAGGCCATCTGCAATGCCACTTCTTGGAATGTGACACAGCTGTTTAACTGAACCACTCTATTCTCAATACTAAGAAGCTGACTAAAGAGGAAGTATGGGACAACATTTTTACGTTTGCCTTTTTCTGTTTACCTCAATTTGTCTTTCCAACAACCTCTAATCTAAATCTCTCTCTACTATGCCAACAAGATCTACAGCTGGATATCACATACGTGGATTCTGGAGAGCCCATAAAAAGGATTAACGGCTCAATTCCATTTTGTCTATGCTCTCCATGAAGGAGTCCATTAGTAGACTTATCCCTTGAGGGTATTACCTGTGTACCCAAGGGGTATACCTTTTTGTGGCATAGGTACAAGAATGGGCTCATTCTTGTCTCAACAGTCTTTTAAGGATACTGGTTCCTAGTTATGGAGTATATGCCATCAGAGACATTATCAGAAACCTATCTTCTACCTTAGGGATAATTGTTTTAGGGCTCAGCAAAGTTCCCTTGTTAGTCCATATAGTCCTAGACAATTGGGACATGCTAGATTTCCTGTTGTGTAAACAGGAGGGAGTCTGTGCAGTGTTAACACCACTTGCTTCACCTATTTAAACACCTCAGGAAAAGTTAAAACCTGAGTAGAAAAAATCTCCCAACAAGTGACATGGTTATCTCCACTAATAGCCCCATGCCTGATTGTTTTTTGGGGTTATTAATCTGTATTCCTCAAGCTTTAGATCATTTTTACAGGGATTTCTGAAACTCAGATTTTCACTCCTTTCATTAGGGCTTATTATTTACCTTATAGTCTGCTATTCTCTTAGGTGTTATGCTAAAACTGTGGATGAAAGTAGTAATGTCTTGTTATGCAAACCTTGGGAACTCAACTAGATACCTGTGAGTACATGCAGACAACTGATGTTTCAGTCCTCATATGGGTACAATCGCAACCTCAACTGTGCTGTCAGCAAGAAGATGCCAGAGAGATCATCAACCCTGTTTCATCTCATTAGCCCACATTTCAGGAATGAGATGTGCTCAAGCCCAAAGACGGGGCAGGGGAGCTGAAACCACCTTAGCAGAATGGTAATTCATGAGAGAAATCTAACATGACTGACACCGTTTTGCTTCTAACTCCACAGGCTAACTTGATTTTTGCTTATTCTAGCTGGAGGTCAGTTAAATATTAGAGGAATTTATAGTTAAACTTTGAGGAAAGAAAAACTAACCTCCCTCTTTTTTTAAAAAAAAAAAATAAGGCTCATTCATAAGAAAGCGTTAGAATTATGTTAGGGGCTTGAGCTTTGCTAAAGAATACGCATAGTTAAGTAATACCCCACTCTTGTTTAGTTTGCTTTTCTGTAAGTTGTTTACTGCCCCAGAGTCATGTAAATAGAGATTGCAAGATTTATAACTTCCCCAACTATTCCTAAAGATATCATCACTATTGTGAAACCTAAGGAACTGTTCTTTGAGATATTTTTCAGACTTAGCATTTTTTTAAACCATGAGATGCCACCTGGTCCTGAGACCCCGTGCCCATGAACTGACTCAGCTACATGATTTCATTTCCAGCCAATCAATTGCTTCAGTTCCCCAGCCCCCTGACCGCCAAAGTACCCTTAAAGAACCTGGAACTCCCCGGGAGACAGTGTTGACAAATACCTTCTTTCCTTCCATTGGGCTAGCCCTGCAATTATAAAACTTTCTTTGCTGCAATGCCTGCTGTTCTCTGTGCATTAGCTTTTCTGGGCAGTGGGCAAGACTAACCCATCAGGCTGTAACAATAATACCGATGGCACTTTTTTAAATTGCTCATTTTTTATTGCTTGAGGACAAACATCTAGTTTGTGTTGATTGTTGTGGTTTCATGAGTGTTTCACACAAAGTGGAACATCTAGTTGGTGCTCCATAAACATTTATAAAGTAAGCAAGTAGATGAATGTCTCCTGGTTACAATTTCAGAAGTGCTATTTTGTTTCTTTAGAATTTATTTTCAGAAAATTCAACATAAGATATGTGGCTGACAATACAGAGAAATGCTGACATTCTTAATTTTCAATAAACTAATAATGTCTATGAAACTACAAGTAAATATTTTTACCACTATCCCCATATGTAAAAATTCTAAATTTAACCAATGCATTTTAATGTTGTTATTCAGTTGAATGCCCACTCAGAGTCAAACATGGCTTTAGTTTCTGAGGATTGAAAGATGAGATAATTACATTCTCTTTCCTTAAGGAGCTCACAGTCTATCTACAGTGATGTGTACATGAATTAATTCCAAGATTTCAGGAATGCAGAAAGTGGTGCAGGAACACAGAGAAGGAAATAACATTTGCTATCTTGTTGAAGAAGCTAAGGGCAACTCACAGGAAAAATGATGCTTGAGAGCTAGATCTTAAAGAAAAGCAGTTTACATCTGGACAATTAGGAAAAGACATCTAGTTAGTATAAATAATATATTTAGAAGATAAAACCAAAGAAAGAATCAGGAATGGCTAAAAAATGAACTGGTTTTTTTGGTGGAGGGGGGTGGATTTGTGTGTGTGTTCGTGTGTGTGTGTGTGTGTGTGTGTGTGTGTGTGTAACAGAACAAGGATGAGTCTGCAAAGACAGTTGGGGCGCTGACTATGGACAGTAGAATTTCAATTTTATTCAGTAGGCAATAGGAAGTGATTAGTAGTCTTAAACTTACATCATTTATTTTCATTCTAGAGTTGTAGTTTCTTGACTCATGAACTTTTTGGCTTATGGAAAAGCATCATTCAAACTTGATTGGAAAAGTGACCGAGAAGTCATACATCAACAACATTTTTTGACCATATGTTAACACTTGGATTTGGCTTATAGATATAATTTATTCTAAAACACTATTTTAAAGTTCATATTCTTGGGTGGGGTTAAACATGCCAGGGCCACAGTATTTGCTGAATCAGGAATATAACTAAACTATCAATACCTCAACTTGACAAAATCCATATCTACCAACTTGTATTCTGCTGCAGACATTAAAATTCTCTGTTGAAAATGGAAATTTGTTGCACACATATACAGTAGAGTAAATTAAATAAGAAAGAGTAATGTAAGGCTGCAGACTCAGATAAATAGTGCATAAATCCAGGTATTAAGTTAAATGTTTCACTGGGCAATGATGAAGTGTTATACATTTGCTCTCTCTTGATGTATAAAAAATTGATTGGCTAAATTTAAAAACCACAACATAATTGAATGTTACTCCTTTTGCATAATCCCTGAAACGGTGCTTAAGATGCATGACAAAAGTCAGCCATGATCCTAACTCAAAAAGTAATTTCTCATCTGTGTATTTTACACATGAGCTGTGAGGATGTAAGATGTATGGAAAGGCAGCAAGAACATTTCCAATGCCATAACTGTTTCTATAATGATGTGCTTATTTTCATTGTTATGCCCACTCTGCCGACATGCATGTTATAGGCAATATGGGTCTGGGCAGTCAGTATTTTTGGTATCTTTTTATTTTACAAGAAATATGTGGTAATTATGGGGGTATCCAGTATTTCTTACTGTAAATCTCTAGGAGCTCTCCATAAGTAAGATGCTGACACTAGAGTTAGTACCACAGAACAAAGAACTTGGAGACTTTGATGGGGTGAAGACAGGCAACCATGGGTCTTCTTGCTCTCCTAGCAACAGGGGTCTAAAGTTTGGGTATAGATAGGACATTTACTTCCTTTCAGTAAAGCAATTTGAGCTCATTTAATAACTGGGTTTTTTTTTCAAGTTTCTTTTGAAATGAGTAAAAAATATATTAAATAAACGTGGAGACAGATGTACTTCTAATAATAAAGGGTTTCAGACGTCAAAAAATATAAGCCAAACTCCAGAATTAAGTGTTAAGTGTTAGCCCACTACACTACATAACAGAACAAGATCATGCAGATAGGAAACTAACAAGTCTCCATGGGTCTACATTCACAAGAACATACATAAAACGGGACATCAGAAGTGCAGTGATTGAGAATCATGGGAAACGGGAGTGATGACCTGAGAGTAACTTGAGTAACTTGAACAGTTCCTGGCTGTGTCATATCAACAGAAAACCCATTTACCTTGACACACGTACCAATCAATTTTTTTAACACAGACAACTAGGAATAAACCTTGAAGATTGCTGTAATCCACGGTGAAGGAAGGCTTCAAGAATCAGGAGCAGCCCCTCAGCTAACTCAGGCATGGTTAGCAAAGCAGTTACTTCCCAGTTGTATGTACCCACCCTCTATGTTCTTCACAGCCACCTAGAATAACCACAGACTAGCCAAATAAAACTATGATAAATACCAGATCTTCCTGTGTCCATTTACAATGGGGCAAGCTGAGTAAAAGCATCAAATATATAATGCAATTTAGGAGAAAAGGGGAGAATCTTATGAGGATTTAAAGGAAATATCCCATTATAAAATGGTTTTAGTCTGAAAAACAGAATAAAATATAAACAACTCTAATTGCATTTTTTTAAGATTGACAAATACTTGGCATTTTTAAGCACAATATGACAAAATCAGCAAAGAAATCTTACAGACCAAAAATGTGATTTCAAATTCTGAAACTTTAAGGATTATAAATAAGGAGAAACTAAAAATATGCTAGAGAAACCCTGTGGACCCCGTGGCTCATTTCCTCACATCTTCACTTCCTTCAGACGTGAGCTCCAAGATCATCTCACCTGTGTGGCCTTCCCAAACTCCTTCATAAACCTGGACTCTACTCTGAAGCTGCTTTTTCGTTTTTCCCATCACTTTCTAACATGCAGTATATGTATTTGTTTACTTGCATATTGTCTGTCTTCCCCAAAAGAAGTCGGGGCCTTTTGTGGCCTGTTTACCATTTTTTTTACTCCACCATCAGAACCCTCCATCATGCACTACTGCTGCTCAAAAATTACCTGTAGAATAAAGAAATGAGGGCTACTGAGAGAGAGCCTCTGACCACAGAAGCAATCCTAACTAAAACCATCGGATCTGCAAAGGGGCTGATCTCTGCCTCCAGAGATAAAATAACTTTGCTTGTTTTAAGAAGTCTATTTCAAGAAAGACTGGATTGCAAACAGTCATCTCTCCTACCCCAGTTCTTTAGGAATTACATTTTCATATTAAATTATCTTGAGTCTCTTATGTGAAATCACATAAACCACACTGAGTTTTTAGTGCATAAAGCCCTAAACTTCATGCCCCTCCAATGCATCTAGGTTTGCTTTTAGAATCTTTACCATAGTAATCTTCACCTGGGACATACAACATAATCACAATATCTGACAAAATTACAAAAACCTAGAACCACCTTATACCAACTGAAACCAAATCTCTAGGGTAGGAACTGGCTATTTGTAAGCTTTTAAGAGTTTTAAAATTTTTTACCTTAGTTGACACAATAATTGTACATATTTATGGCATACAATGTAATCTTTTGATGCCTGTATACATTGTATAATGAACAAATCAGGTAATTAGCATAGCCATAACCTAAAAAATTTATCATTTATTTGTAGTGAAAACATTCAAAATCCTCTTTTCTAGCTATTTTGAAATACTCTTTGCATTATTTTTAACAATAGTCATCCTAGTATGCAATAGGACACCAGGGTTTATTCCTCCTAAGTATAATTTCGTATCCATTGACTAATCTCTCCTTTTTGTCCCCTATACCCCCCTCCCCAGTCCCTAGTAACTACTGTTCTATTCTCTACTTCTATAATATCAACTTTTTATGTTCCACATATAAGTAAGATCATGCAGTATTTGTCTTTCTATGTCTGGCTTATTTCAACTAACATTATGTCTTCCAGGTTCCTCCATTGTAACTTTTCAAAGCTCCACTGGAGCTCCTGATACGAAGTTAGTGTTGGAATCCATTGCCTACCGTTTTCTCTCTCCTTCAAAACAGCTAATATTTTTCTGTACTACTCACAAAAGATGGGTTGATCTCCATTCCCTTGTAGAGATTTTCCATTTTCAGTTTTCTAACATGATTGCTAGGAGGCAATGGAGATATGATTGGGTATACCACAGAAATGTGGTTATGTTCATGAAACATCTGGCTTATACAGAGATGCTGTTTAAACAATCTCTGACCTTTCTAACAAGCTTGGAGTGATTCCATATGCTCTAATCTCTCTCCAAAACAGTAGCAATTAAGGTTCTCTTTCATACCAGGTAAAGCGCTCAGTGGAAAGCTTACAACCCGGCTTAGAATTTTAATGAAGCTGACATCTCAGGCTATGGCTAGATGACTAGAAGGCAAGGACAGAGAAGATCACATTTCCGTGGATACTGAAAGATATATTTCGCATAGTATGGGTACTATGCGAAAGCTGAGAAAGACAATGGCCCTACTCATCTGGAGGCCATATAGGGTATGAAATCCCTCAGGTGAGGATTCACTCTGTGTGAGATGGTGAGTTCTGCTCTTGCATGGGGCCTCTCGCCACCAATGTATTCCACTCCACTGAAATCTAGTGAGGCTATCATAGGTAATCACAGATGTAAAACTTCGCAGTTTTCCCTTCTTATTTTCTCTTTAGGACCCTAGCATGCTCTCCTCAACATGGAAAATATAAAATGACCCCTTTGTTTCTTTTCTTCAATAACAGAATCTCATTGTGGATATGTCCTAGATCATCTTATACACTCAAACACCCATTTCCCATTTCTACCTCGGTGGAAGGGAAGGGGTAGGGAGCAAATTTTAGTGTCCTCATTTTACTCCTTTAAAGCCCCTATACTCATCATGTTAAATTCTCAGACAGTCAAGCTTTGGGCAGTATATCCTGCTAAGTGTCTAATAATTTATTTTGCAATTGGGTCGTATGTTGGCTCACGTATTTTGTTTCTTAAGGAGGAATGCCCTAATCAGGAAATTCAATAATGCTCTTTAAATCCCTGCCTACTAAAAATGCAGATTCTTGGGCCCAAAATTCAGACAAATTGGAATATCTGGGAATAGAGGCTAAGATTCTCCACCTGTATGAATTCTACTGCACATAAATCTGAACTTCACTGAACTAAGGAAACAGACAAGTGAGACAGCAGACTATAAGTACACATATAGTTAAATGTGCTTGAAAATAATGTGCTTTTTCAATCTACAAATTCAATGCAATTCCCATGAAAATACCACCCTCATTCCTCAAAGAACTATAAAAAAAATCCTAAAATTCATATGGAACCAAAAAAAGAGCCCACATAGCCAAAACAAGACTAAGCAAAAGGAACAAATCTGGAGGCATCACATTACCTGACTTCTAACTGTAGTATAAGGCCATAGTCACCAAAACAGTGTGGTACTCGAATAAAAATAGGTACATAGACCAATAGAACAGCATAAATAGCCAAGAAATAAAGCCAAATACATACTGTCAACTGATCTGCAAAGCAAACAAAAACGTAAAGTGGGGAAAGGACACCCTATTCAACAAATGGTGCTGGGAGAATTGGCTACCCATATTTAGAGGAATGAAACTGGATCCTCATCTCTCACCTTATATAAAACTCAACTCAAGATGGATCAAAGACTTAAATTTAAGACCTGAAACCATAAAAATTCTAGAACATTGGAAAAACCCTTCTAGACATTGGCTCAGACAAGGACTTAATGACCAAGAACCCAAAAGCAAATGGAACTAAAACAAAGATAAATAGATGGGACTTAATTAAACTAAAATCTTTTGTGCAAAAGAAATAACCAGGAGAGTTATCAGACAACCCACAAAGTGGGGGAAAATCTTCACAATCTATACATCAAAAAAGGACTAATATCCATAATCTACAAAGAGTTCAAACAAATCAGCAAGAAAAAAAAAAAACTATCCTATCAAAAAGTGAGCTAAGGGCGAGGTGCGGTGATTCATACCTGTATGGCACTTTAGGAGGCCAAGCGGGTGGATCTTTTGAGGCCAGGAGTTCAAGCCTGGCCAAAATGGCAAAACCCCATCTCTACAAAAAACACAAAAGTAAACTGGGCATGGTAGTGGGTGCCTGTAATCCCAGCTACTCAGGAGGCTGAGGCAGGAGAATTGCTTGATCCCAGGAGGCCGAGGTTTCAGTGAGCTGAAATCACACCACTGCACTCCATTCTGAGTGAGAGAGCAAGACTCCATCTCAAAAAAAAAAAGGGGGGGGGCTAATGACATCAAAGGACAATTCTCAAAAGAATATGTACAAATGGCCAACAAGCATATGGAAAAATGCTCTACATCACTAATTATCAGGGAAATGCAAATCAAAACCACAATGCGATACCACTTTACTCCTGCAAGAATGGCCATAATCAAAAATAAAAAAATAATAGATGTTGGTATGGACGTGGTGAAAAGGAACACTTTCACACTGCTGGCAGGAATGTAAACTAGTAAAACCACTATGAAAAACAGTGTGGCAATTCCTTAAAGAACTAAGGAATCTCCATTTGATCCAGCAATCCCACTACTAGGTGTCTACCCAGAGGAAAATAAGTCATTATACAAAAAAATACTTGCACACACATGTTTGTAGCAGCACAATTCACAATTGCAAAACTATGGAACCAGCCCAAAAGCTCATCAATTGATGAGTGGATAAAGAAAACATGATATATATACACACACACACCATGGAATACTACTCAGCTATAAAAAGGAACAAAATAATAGCATTCATAGAAACCGAGATGGGATTGGAGACTATTTTTCTAAGTGAAGTAACTCAGGAATGGAAAACCAAACATTGTATATTCTCACTCATAATTGGGAGCTAAGCTATGAGGACACAAAGGCATAAGAATGATACTGTGTCTGGTGTTGGTTCCTTCTGGTGGGTTCTTGGTCTCGCTGACTTCAAGAATGAAGCCACAGACCTTTGTGGTGAGTGTCACAGCTCTTAAAGGTGGCACGGACCCAAAGAATGAGCAGCAACAAGATTTATTGTGAAGAGCGAAAGAACAAAGCTTCCACAGCATGGAAGGGGACCCAAGCGGGTTGCCACTGCTGGCTGGGGTGGCCAGCTTTTAGTCCCTTATTTGTCCCTGCCCACATGCTGCTGATTGGTCCATTTTACAGAGTGCTGATTGGTGCATTTACAATCCTTTAGCTAGACAGAAAAGTTCTCCAAGTCCCCACTCGACCCAGGAAGTCCAGCTGGCTTCACCTCTCAATACAATGGACTTTGGGGACTTGGGGGAAAGGGTGGGAAGGGGGTGAGGGATAAAAGACTACACAGTGGGTACAGTGTACACTGCTTAGGTGATGGGTGCACCCAAATCTCAGAAATCACCACTAAAGAACTTATTCATGTAATCAAACACCACCTTTTCCACAAAAATCTATTTAAATAAAAAATAATAATAATGTGCTTTTCATAATTGTTGGCAGGACTGGCTATTTGACTTGTGGGCCCAGTGAAAAATTAAAATATGGAGCCACTTGCTCAAAAACTAAGAATTTCAACACAGTGGTGCTAGAGCATTAAAACAAGTGTGCAGCCCTTCTAGGAATGGGGCTTATTGCGACTGCACAGGTCACACAGTGATGAGCTGGCTCTAATTGTTCTACACTGGCCATTTAGGTTAATTTTATTAACTGACTTGTTCAAATCCTTAACATCCTTACCACATGTTTTGCTGCTTGTTTTATCAGTTGTTAAGAGATGCTACTTCCATCATAATTAGATTGTCTATTTCACCATTTAATTCATTAGTTATCCTGTTAGAGTTTATTAGGTGCAAACAAATTTAAAATTGTTATAAATTTCTTGTGTATTCACCATTTTATCATTATGAAATATTACTCTTTATCTCTTGTAATATGTTTTGCATTTCATGAAGGCATACCTCTGAGATTATTGTCAGTTCAGTTCTAGACCACTGTAATAAAGTGATTATTGCACTAAGGGAAGCCACACATTTTCTTTTCATTTCCCAGTGCATATAAAAGTAATAATTAAAGTATACTATAGTATATTCAGTGTGCAATAGCATTATGTCTAAAACAACAATGCACATACCTTAATTTTAAAAAATATTTCATTGCTTAAAAAATGCTAATAATCATCTGAGCCTTAGGAGAGTAATAATATTTTTTGCTAGTGGAGAGTCTTATTTTAAGATGTTGATGGCTGCTGACTGATTAGGGTGGTGGTTGCTGAAGGTGGTGGTGGCTGCAGCAATTTCTTAAAATGAACAAAAATGAAGACTGCCACATCAGTTGACTTTTCTTTTCACAAAAGATTTTTCTGTAGCATATGATGCTCTGTGATAGCATTTTACCCACAGTAAATTTTGTTACAAAATTGGATTCAATCCCCTCAAATTCTGCTGCTCCTTTATCTAAGTATATGTATTACTGTAAATCTTTTTTTTATCATTTCAACAATGTTCACAGCATCTTTGTTAGAAGTAGATTCCTTCTCAAGAAACCACTTTCTTTGCTCATTCATAAAAAGTAACTCCTCATCCATTTGAGTTTTGTTATGATATTGTAGCAATTCAGTTACATATTCAGGCTCCACTTGTAGTTCTTTTGTTATTTCCACCACATCTGCAGTTACTTTCTCCACTGAAGCCTTGAACCTCTCAAAGTCATCCATGAGAGTTGGAATCAACTTCTTCCAAATTTGTGTTAATGTAGATATTTTGACCTCTTTCCCTGAACCATACATGTTCTTGACAGCATCTAGAATGATAAGTCATTTCCAGAAGATTTTTAATTTGCTTTACCCAGATCCTCAAGAGGAATCACTATATATGGTAGCTACAGCCTTATGAAATTATTTCTTAAATACTAAGTCTTGACAGTTCAAATTACCCCTTGATTCACAGGCTGTAGAATGGATGTTAGCAGCCATGAAAACAATAACTTTCCTGTATGTCTCCATCGGAGCTCTTGGAAGACCAGGTGCATTATCAATGAGCAGTAATACTTCAAAAGGAATCTTTTTTTTCTGAGCTGTAGATCTCAACAGTGGGCTTAAAATATTCAGTAAACCATGCTGTAAACAGACATATTGTCATTCAGACTGTTATTCTATTTATAGAGCACAGGCAAAGTAGATTTTGCATAATTCTTAAAAGCTCCAAGGTTTTATGGTAAATGAGCATTGGCTTAGATGTAAATTCACCTACTGCATTAGCCCCTAATGAGAGAGTCAGGTTAAACTTTGATGTTTTGAAGCCTGGCATTGACTTTTCCTCTCTAGCTATGCAAGTCCAAGATGAGATCCCCTTCCTATAGAAGACCATTTCATCTACATTGAAAATCTGTTGTTTAGTGTAACCACTTTCATCAATTACCTTAGCAAGATCTTCTGGATAGCTAGCTACAAATTCTACAAAAGCACATGCTACTTCACCTTACACTTTTATGTTACAGTGACGGCTTCTTTACTTAAACCTCCTGAACCAACCTCTGCCTGCTAGCTTCAAATTTTTATTCTGCTGCTTTCTCAGCTGTCTCAACCTTCATAGAACTGAAGAAATTTGAAGGCTTGCTTTGGATTAGGTTTTGGCTTAAGGAAATATTGTGCCTGGTTTGATGTTCTTTCTATCCAGACCACTGAAACTTTCTCCATATTAGCAATAAGGCTGTTTTGTTTTCTTTTCACTGGAGTTGCACTTTTAATTTCCTTCAAGAACTTTTCCTTTGTATTCATGCTTTGGTAATTGTTTGGCAAAAGAGGCCTGGCTTTGGGCCTGTCTTGCCTTTCAACATGCCTTCCTCACAAGCTTTATCATTTCTAGCTTTTGATTTAAAGTGAGAGACATGCAACTCTTCCTTTTACTTAGATATGTAGAGCCCATTGGAGGGCTGTTAATTGGCCTAATTTTAATATTGTTGTGCGTCAGGGAATAGGGAAGCCTAAGGGGGGAGGGAGAGAGAGAGAGATGTGGAATGGCTGGTGGGTGGAGCAGTCAGAACACACACAGCATTATAGATTAAGTTTACCATCTAATACGGTCATGGTTCATGGTGCCCTAGAGCAATTCCAATAGGCAACATCAAAGATCACTGCTCACAGATCACCACAACAGATGTAAAATAATGAAAAGGCTTGAAATATTGTGAGAATTACCAGAATGTGACACAGAGACATGCAGTTAGTATATGCTGTTGGAAAAATAACACCAATAGATTTGCTGGGCTCTGAGTTACTATAAATCTTCAATTTTAAAAAATATATACAATATAATAAAAATTTTAAAATGGAGTATCTGTGAAGTACAGTAAAGTGAGGTATCTGTGAAGCACAATAAAATGAGGTATGCCTATACTAGTGATATGGTTTGGATTTGTGTTTCCACCAAATCTCATATCGAACTGTAATCCCCAACGCTGGAGGTGGGGCTTGGCGGTAGGTGATTGGATCACAGGGGCCGTTTCTCATGAATGGTTTGGCACCATCCCCTTGGTGCTATTCTTGTGATGGTGAATGAGTTCTGGTGAGATCTGGTCATTTAAAAGTGTGTAGCACCTCCCCCTTCTCTCTTTCTTTCTCCTGCTCTGGCCATGTGAAGTGTGTGCTCTTGCTTTGCCTTCCACCATTATTGGAAGCTTCCTGAGGCCTCCCCAGAAGCAGACGCTACTGTTTTCTGTACAGCCTGCAGATCTATGAGCCAATTAAGCCTGTTTTCTTTATAAGTTACCCAGTCTCAGGCATTTCTTTATAGCAATAGGAATGGTATAATACAACTGATTTTACTTTGGGCTGCATTTTCATGAAAAATGTTTTCTATGGCCTTATTTTCAACCAATCTATTACCTTATATTTAAAGTGTGTCTACTTAGGAACACAAACGTTTATTTTACACAAACACACAGACACCCACCCACCCCACCCCCACCCCCCATATATATGTGTGTATATATGTATATATGTATGTATATATGTATATATGTAGGTATATATGTATATATGTGTATATATGTATATATGTATATATGTGTATATATATGTGTGTATATATATGTGTATGTATATGTATATATATCTCTCCAGTCTGACTATACTTGTTCTTAATTGTAGTATTTAGTCTACCCACATCAGATGTAATCATTGATGAATTTGGTTAAAAAATCTAATAGTTTATCACACATTTTATATTATCTTACATGTTCTATGCTTCTTTTCTTGCCTTTCATTAGATAAATTAAGTACAGTCATTTCCACTTATCCCTTCTATTGGCCTGTTGATTTACTAATTTTTTTTTGCTCAGTATCTCCCACCCCATATATTAACACATATATATTAACCCTATACTCAATCTTCCCTGGGAAGTTGTAAATGCTCACCCTTCCCTGTCTGACTGTTACATTTGGAGGAATAATTTGCCATGCCTGATTTATCTGTCATGGTTCTTTCTGAGTATACAGGATACTTAGAAAGTATAGAACTTGAGTAAACACAAGTTCTCCTCTTGTCCTCCAGACTTTCATTTGTCTAGGAGCCTCCTCTTTCCTGATGGAGAAGGCCTGCCCAGTCACTGGTGGAATTCTTGGGAGAGTAAATTGAATTAATAGATTTCTGTGTTAAAGGTATTATTAACAAGAATATTTAACCTTGCCTTCCAGCTTACATTTCATCAGTAATAAAGTTCATATTTTTGACTCATTTAAATAAGTTTCAAATTATACACAACCCAGATTGGGAAGATTAATGATACTGAGAGACACCTCCATAAAGAGTGAATTTACTGTGATCTTCATATGAGCCATTGAATCCAGATTTCAGAAGAAAAGCAAAGAAGATAGAAGGAATTCCACTACAATTTGGAAGTCTGATAGCAGTGACTCTTTGACTCTTCTTCAGGAAGAGCAGCTGTGAATTTAAGTTTTAGTGAGGTGGTATCAATGCTCCATGATGCTATTGCATCTTGTTAGATTTAGACATCACTTCTATGGAAAGAATAGTGTTTATCCTGTCAAACCCAGGTGAATCATAAAGTAGAAACCTCTTGAGTTATTTTTTCAGACTGTTTGTTTCTCCTATATAGACGGCTCATCTCGGTCATGTTACTCCTGCATAATACTTCAAGGAGACCATAGCCTTTACCTCCCCACATAATTTTGAATGACGAAAGGACAGAGCAACTGTTAGTTTTTGAGAGGTGAGTTAAGTCAGTGAAAATTCTAGAGGGAAAATGACCTAGTTCTAAATGTTGGGGACCATTGTTCTAATATTCCTTCAGATATTCCTTCCCATTTTTATTTGTATTATAATATTCTTTCTAAGGCATTCATTCCCCTCTCCCCCCTTTTCCCTAGGCTAGCTCAGGTTAACAGCGAATAATGTAGAAGTATTGGGGAGTTTTATATCTAATGTTGTTTTCAGCTATGATGGAAAGCATGCTGTACCAACCACGGTGTATCATATATAACATTTGCACAGACTTAGGACACACCAGAAACTTATGAACACTGCCTAGGATATGTAAAACATCTGATTTTACATTATCCCTGTAAATACATTACTTTATATATATAAAGAAAAATGGCATATTTTAAAGGGTTCTAGGCTCTATGTTTTTGAATTGGATGAATTTTTTTAATCAGTTAAATTATAGTAACTTCCAATTGATACATACTCAAATATGTAATTGTCTTTTACCATATATCTATATCTATTTCATTATCTCTCTATCCCTCTCTCTCTGTATGTTTGCCTGTGTGTATGTGTCAGTTTGTGTTTATGTGTGTGTGTATACACACATGATGTACATATAATCTAACAATGAATGTGAGAAATAGGAGAATGTTAAATAAGAAACAGATTTTATATATTAGGTATGTGCATAATCCCTCAAGAATTGAAGCAGCCACTTGTATGCAGGTATGATACCCATAGTATCATCAGATGTTACTATCAATTGTTTAAATAATGGGAATTGCTTTTCTAGATTTTGAATATATATTTACAGATACTAAAAGTAGATGAAGACAAGTAATTAACAGCACTCTGATAGCTTTAATGATAGAAACAGATGTTCACATTTAAGGCATCAAATCTGAGTGGTTATCATTGAACTGCTGTTTGTGACGGTGTTATGGTCGTCTTTTTCATAGGAGAGAATATTGTAATGCAGATTATTGTGATTGTCTGAAATTATCTCCATGGCTGACAATAGTTATTTTTTTTCCTTTTTATACTCTCTTATTTGACAGTTAAATGGAGACTGCATTTAACAAGCACAATTATGTCCTCTCTTGTCTATTATGCAGCATTTAATCAGAATTGCTTAAAGAAAGCCTACAGAGGCATAGTCAAGCTCAAGTTCCTCATTTCCACTGAAACCAAAGAAAAACATTCTACCGATTATGTTTCTTAACATTTCACGACTAAAAGGTGAGCTGTACGATCACTCTATAAAATGCAATTAGGATTAAGTTTTGTAAAAATAGAATGTAGGAACTTAATCTGAACATTCTGACTCAGGCATAGTTTGATTTTTTTTTTCCAAAGAAAACCGAAAAATCCACTCCATAGCATAGCTTGCTTACTTTTAGGACACAATAATTTGGTTATATCCAATCTTACACATTTTCAATTTTCACTGGGCCAGAGTATCCCTCCTATAAGTGACCTAAGCATAGCATTTCTTTCCATTCCTGAGTTCATGTTTCTAGCAGCAATGGATTTGGGGACTCTATTTTGTGACAGTTCGATTTTAGTTGTTAAGCTTTGAATACACATGTAGATATATGCTTTTGGAAATGCAGAAAACAAAAACATATAATAAATTTACCAAAATTTACATTTTGAAGTATTTTTTCATATTAATTATTCATCAACAACCTATTAAAGTTTCATATTATATCTGTATAAACATTGTAAAGCTTGTTTAGACACTTTCCCCCCTTGCTAGACATTCAATTTGTTTCTAATTTTTCTCTGTTATTAATTACACTAAGATTTAATTTTATGTAGAATTTTTCTCTAGCTTTGATTATTCCTTCAGAGGGGAGTTTTACCATTGCTTTACTGAATTAAAGATTAATAATTCTAAAATCTTATAATATATACTAAAAATTGTTCTTGAAGAAGTTTTTGAAATCTAGTCTTCCAAATTATGGGGAGGGGTGCAGAATCAGCAATTTAAAACAGAGGAGATATCTCATTATTTGAATGTACATTTCCATTCAGTATACTCAATATATTAATTAGCTATTTAAATTTTTCTCTCAGTTATTGATTTCTCTCTTTTTTTCTTTTGACAATTGATTGTTTCCCATTATAGGTAAAAGGACATATTTTATAAAAAAACATTGACACTACTAATTATGAGATATTTGTAAATATTTCTCACTGGTAAGTTTGTCTTTTTATTGTGCCTTAATATGTGTATTTGTATTTATGGATATTTTCCATTTTTAGTCAATTCTACTAAATTTGTATTATGTACTTTTTCCATGTTTTCCATTATTAAGTATTCATGCTTCACTGTGTTTTTGTAGAAACATTAAACATTTTACACTTCATTCATTAAAAAATTTTAAACTGAGAAGTATTTCTGCCTACTCTTCCAACCTATTAAAAACAAGCTTTTTATCATAAGAATAAAAATATTGTCACCCAATCTGACTTTGGTAGTTTCAGAAAACACCCCTGACAATATTTCTAAAGGTAGATATTTTTAAAATTTCACCATTCTATATTGTCTGTCACAGATTTAACCATCTGTATATATAGATCTATATAACCATCTATATAGACTTATAGGCTTATAAGTCTATAAGCCCCAATGTTTCTATTATAATAGTAAAATACATTCTTGTTCCCTACTTAGTTATCTACGTTTAGAAACAGATGCCACTTTGTGTGAAAAACAAATGCACCAAACAAATAGATTTTATTCAGGCTATTGCAATAATGTAAATGTTCATTAATGAGAAATATCTGAAAGAAAAGAAAGGGGAGCCTGGAGATTAATCGAAGCAGATATGTAAGGGAGGCATTCAGCAATCTTACAGAAGGCATGAGATAAGATGGAAACAGGTTTTATCTTGGACAATATTAGGGCATGGTGGTCCTTTGCAGTGATTAGCTGGTTTCTAAGCATGAAAGGTTTGGGTAATGGGAAGTATTTTTAACTGTTTCTGTTTTCCAAGAACATGGAACTCAGGTGAAGCCCAACACTGGCAGTTACTATATAATGTCATGTGTATAAAAGGTGCTTGCAAGTTTTGACTGCTGAATTCTGTAATCATTTGTTTTGTTGAGGTAGAGACATAGACAAACCTGATGATTAATTACAAACAACCCATTTTGATATTTTCATAATTAAAAGATTCACTATTTTTTCTACCCACAAGGTGATAGACTGAAGAAGTTGTTTTTCAATGAACTATAGCTATTCAGAAAACATCTAAAAATCTTCAAACACCGGGAAATTATTTCCATTGCACTAGTCCAAGAAATTCCCTAGGGGATGCTAAGTACTTTGTTGAAGTACTCAAGTGAAGAAAGTATGTTCAGAAGACAGGCTCATTAGTAGGCAAATCGTAAAAGGAGCAGCTAACACACATTTTTTGTTTGTTTGTTTCTCATCATAATGAAATCATGCCTGAAAAATATAGCCAAGTGACTAATTGTGGCTGAAATTGGGCAATTACTCCTCAAATTAGCCAAATGTAGGTATAATTATTATTTTAATAATACTAATTCTCAGTGGTAATTTGCAAAGGAGGGCCTACATTTGCTGGAGACACAAGAACTCCAGCTACTTAGAGCAAATATAATTTGATGTGTATACACGTGTATATGTATAGACATGTACATAGTATATATATGTGTGTGTGTGTGTGTGTGTGTATACATAGAGAGAGAAAGAGCGAGAGAGAGAGAGAGAGACAGAGAGAGAGAGAGAGAGAAAGAGAGAGGGAGAGTAGAAAAATAATGGTGTAAAGGGAAGATAATATGTATATGGGATAGGGAAACAATGAAGTAGACGAGATCAAGTGCTAACATTATAACATTAAATTTTCTATGAAAATGCCATAGGAAATTGTCAAATAGGGGAAAATAACACTTAAAGGTTAAAACAAGTAGTCAGCATATATGAGAATCCAAGTGGATTTCTGAAACCAATCACACCTCTAACAAATTATTTTAAAAAGTCACATCAATGAAAAATTACTACTCTGTTTTCTTATAACTTCTTATGCTTCTAAGTTATCATTATCTCTCACCTAGATTATTAAAATAGCTTTCTAATTAGTCTGCTTTTCCTGTATTTTTGCCTCACAGTAGCCAACGCGATTTTTAAAAACTGTACATCAGAGCAGATCACTTCTTTGCTCAATACTTTAAGAGTATCCTACCACACTTAGAAAAAACATAAAGACCTTTTCATAGCTTATGAGGTCCTCCGAAATGATCCTCATTGATCTCAATACCGACCACACCGCACTACCTGTAAGTCTCGTAACTCCTTGACTTGTTCCTTTTTAAGCAGATTAGCCTGCTCTCCCATAATCACATGAAGAAATTTTCTACCCCAGAAAGTTGGCAATCACTATTTGTTTTATAGATAACCTAATGCTTTTCTTCCCTCTTTTATTCAAATGTCATCTTACAATAGAAGCAGAACCTAAAGAGGATATGTTCATGTTCTGAAGATCTCCTTAATGATCTTTTTAGATCAGGGCTCAGCAGTCTCAAAACCCTTTCAATGGCTCCCCATTACTTATTACAGGACAAATTCTAAATTTAGCATAATACCTAAAGTCTTCCATTATCTGGCCCGGCCACTTTTGCAACTTCTATGTTTTACCACTCTGTGCTTTGTGCTGTTGGTTACGGATGATATGGAATTACTTTTACTTTATACTTTCACCCACAGCCTTGACCCACCTTCACCCACAGCCTTGTCCCACCTTCCTCCCAATGCCCCACCATTCTATTCTTCAGTGTCTGTTTTTGTAAGGCTGGCAAGCTAAATGTCCACACAAATAAACAGTTTTGTTGGAACAGCAGACACGCTCACTCACTTACTATTATCTATGACTGCTTTTGCACTACAACAGCAGAGTTGAGTAGTTGCTGCAGAGACTGCATGGTTCACAAAGCCTAAACTATTTACTGTCTGGCCCTTGGCAGACAAATTTGTTGATATATGCTTTAGGTTAGATACAAGAGCCCTCAGACCCAAGTTAGCATATAACATAAATTATAGCAAATTTATTTAGCAATTATAGCACTTATTGCATACATCACAGGCATCTTGTAAATGTTGTACATGCATTTTTTTTTCATTTGACTGAGATAGCAACTCTCTTGGGCAAATATAATAATAATAATAATTATTATTATTTATTGTTATTATTTTAAGATGGAGTCTTGCTCTGTCGCCCAGGCTGGAGTGCAGTGGCACGATCTCGGCTCACTGCAAGCTCCGCCTCCCGGGTTCACGCCATTCTCCTGCCTCAGCCTCCTGAGTAGCTGGGACTACAGGCGCCCGCCACGGGGCCCGGCTAATTTTTTTTTGTATTTTTAGTAGAGACGGGGTTTCATCGTGGTCTCGATTTCCTGACCTCGTGATCCACCCGCCTCGGCCTCCCAAAGTGCTGGGATTACAGGCATGAGCCACCGCGCCCGGCCAATTATTTTTATTTTAGAAGTTATGGAACTGAGTTTTAGAAAGATTGTTGTTTTAGTGAACTAAAGATTAAGAATTCTAAATCTTATAATATATACTAAAAATTGTTCTTGAAGAAGTTTTTGAAATCTAGTCTTGAATAACTAGATTGAGGTCTGAATAGCAGCTTTCCCACCCTCTGCCCCAAATTAGAATCTAGCTTTGTCTGATTAAAACTCTTAACATTATCACATAAGATACTTTATTCAGAAAAATGTGCTTTTGTTTTTGTATTAGATTTTTATTTTGAAATAATTGTAGAGTCACAGGACATTGTACAGGGATATACAGCAGGATGTAATTGAATGTATAGGAAGGCCACATGGATTCACACCACATCTTCCTCAATATAACTCTGAACCTTAAAACTATGCTACAGATACTTTTGAGATTTCAAGATGCCTAGGTTAAAGAGCAAAGCAAAGCAGTATGTCTGCATAACGGGACCTTCCGGAGGCCAGGCTGTATAGTGTGCTCTTGGCTACCACTCTCCTAGTGGGCAAACCTGGTACATACAGACCTAACAGACCATTTTAGTGTCTGCCACATTTGTTAAATGGGTGTTGAATGAGAATTACTAGGAACATTTCAGGTCATGTAATCTGCCATTACTATAGCACTGTAAATACATATTGAGGCCACTGATAGACTCAGGTGCACTATGTTAAGTAAAAACCAAGGTTCTGATGCTTAATACCTGACACTTTCTACAGGAAAATCCATTAGTTTTTCTTAAATTATTTTACATGCTCCTCATAAAAGTAATGTTTAATTTTTATTTTGAAGTAATTATTGATTCACAGGGCATTGCAGAAAATATATAGGGAAGTCCCATGTCAACTTCATTCAGTCTTCCCCAAAGCTAATACTTTCTACAACTATACAACTGTACAATATCAAAGCCAACAAGACAATATTAGTGTAATCCATAGTACTTATTCAGATTTTACCAGTAACAGGCACCCCTGTGTTTAGAGGTGTATACAGTTTATCATATGTGCAGCCTTGTATCCCACCAACAAAATCAAGATACTCAACTGTAGATTGCCACAGGGCTCTCTTGTTTTACCCCTTTGTAGACACACCTATCCCCTCCCACCTCACTCCCATCACTTGGCAGCCACTGATCAGTTTTTCTTCTCTATAATTATATTATTGTATTTCACAAATATTATGAAAATGGAGCCATGCAGTATGCATGTTTTTAAGACTGGGTTCTTTTTATTATCTCAGCATAATTTTCTTTAGGTTTATGCAAGTTCTTAGGTGTGTGATTAGCTCATCCCTTTTTTATTACTGAGTATTGTTTCATGGTATGTATGAATGTATCATTGTTTAGCAATTCATCCACTGAAGGACATTTGGGTAGATATTATAAATTAAGCTACTAAGAACATTTATTTCCAAGGCCCTGGGTGAAAATTATTTGTCATTTCTCTGCGACAAATGCCCAAGAATGCAATTGCCAGGTCGTATGGTAAGTCCATTTTTAGTTTCAAAAGAAACTGACCGTTTGTTTCCCAGAGTGACTGTGCTATTTATATTCCCCAAAGCAATGTATGAGTGACCCACCAGCTCCAAATCCTCACCACTATTTGATATTTTTTATTTTTGCCATTTTGGATAAAGTTTTTGTAATATTTCATTATGGTTTTAATTTGCATTTCTTTAATTGCTAAGGAAGTTAAATGTCGCTCATATTTTTATTTCCCATATAATCTTCAGAAAGTGTCTGTGCATGTATTTTACCCACCTTCTGCGTGGATTGTTTTGTTTGTTTCACTGTCGAGTTTTAAGAGTCCTTTGTACTTTATATCTATTGTCAGATATGTGATTTGAAAATATTTCTTCCACCATGCAGCTTATCTTTTCATCTTTCTCTCAAGGTAAAAGGTTTTAATTTTGATAAGTTCCAATTTATCGGTCATTCCACTATGGTTCCTGCTTTTGATGCTGAGTCTAAGAACTCATTGCTAAGTTCTAGTTCCCAGATATTTTCTACTATATTATTTTCTTAGAAGTTTTATAGTTTTACACTTTAATCTACAACCCCCTCTTGCTTAGCACCATTTAATAAAATTAAAATTGCTTTGGCTATTTTTGGGCTTTGCCTTTCTATATAAATTTTAGAATAAGCTTTTCTATGTATACAATAAATATGCTGAGATATTGTACTTCTGTAATTCATAAAGTAATTTAGGGAAAATTGACAAATTTACTATGTTGAGTCTTCCAAATCACATCCATATCATGTCTCTTCAAGTAGTTCTTTAATTTCTTCCATCAGCATTTTATTATTTTTATCATACAGAATCTGTACATGCCATGTTAGGCTTATATCTAATATATCATTTTTTGGAAAAACTGTAAATGGTATTGTGGGTTTAATTTCTGTTTATACTTGTTCATTTTTGCTATCTAAAAATATGATTGATTTTTGTTGATCATATGTCTTGTGACTTTATTTAACTCACATAAATCTATTTGGTTTTTACTTGTGTAGATTCCTCGGGGTATCCTACATAGAAAATCATGTTGTCTGCCAAGAGACACCATTTTATTTCTTTCTTTCAAATCTGCCATGCATTTTATTTTTTTTCTGTCTTATTGTAGTGCCTGAATTTCCAGTGCTATGCCAAAAAGAATGGAGAGAGAGAATAACCATGCCTTGTTCCTGATTTTCAAGAAATGTATTCAGTCTTTCACCATTAAATTCCTCTCTATTCCAGTATAATGAAAATTTTTAATCATAAATGAGTACCGAACTTTGTGAAATGCCTTTTCTGCTTCAGTTGATATGATCATGTGACTTTTCTGCTTTTACCTGTTGTAATGGTGGATTGCAATGATTGATTTTTGAATATAGAACCAGCTTTGAGTACCGGGAATAAATGACCCAATACAGTTATGGTGTATTATTGTTTTTATACACTGTTGGATTCAATTTGCTAAAACTGTGTTAAGGTTTTGTGTATGCATGTTCATGAGTGATTTTGTTTGCTTGTTTTTTAAGCTGAGATTGGTTTTTTTATTAGAGAACCACTGGCCTCATAAAATGGATTGGAAGTTTTCTCTTTTTCTATATTCTAGAAAAGGTTGTAGACATTTGTGTTAATTTCTTTCCTAAATGTTTGCTAAATTCATCTACTAAAACCATCGGGGCATAAAGATTTCCTTTTTTGGAACTCTTTAATTAAAAATTCAATTTTTAAATGGTTATACAGCTACTCACATTATATTACCTTGGGTGACTTTTGATATCACATTTTTTCAAGGAATTCTAAGTTGTTGAATATTAAAATTTAATTTTACATACAGTATTTCTTTAGTATCTTTGTGATGGTTGCAGGCTGTGTTTGAATATTCCCTAATTCATTCCTCACATTGTTGAGTTGTATCTCTTTTTTTATCCTTACTGATTTTTCTAGATTTTATGAGGAGCCCTATCTGATGCAAGCAGCCAGTTAGTGTGTGTGTTAAGATCACCTAAAACAGGATTTTAGCCTTCAATGAGGATGGTTCTATATAGTTTTGTATCCTATCTGACTGAAAATATGTTATATATGTATGTGTGTGTGGGTGTGTGTGTGTGGGTGTGTGTGTGTGTGTGTTTATGCTGGTAGCTTGAATAGGGTTCTTACTTTTCCTTTGAAATTTTCTATTGTGTTTGAATGACTGTATAATGAACACATGTTAATTTCACAACATTAATAAGGTAATGTTTATTAAAAACAATAGGAATTTTTATTACCTTGAAAAGATATATGGTCAAAACTTTTAAAATTAGATGTTCTAAAATAAGGGCTTTAAAAATGTTGAATGCATTGTGTTTTTAAGCTGGCATAGGCTTTTCAATTTCAAAAACACTCTGGCTAACATTTGGGACCTTTTAGCAATCAGGCAGTATGTAATTTGGAAGTGAAATCCTGCTGTATTAAATTCTGATCCTTTTTAATAAGATGCTTCTAGATGAGCTCAATTGTAAATTGTCAAAAAGGTCAGTATTTATTATGTAAGAGAAATATGTGATGTGGTTCAAGGAAGCCAAAGTCCAACCTGACCAAGAATCTATTCACCAGTCAAAACCTTAAATCCCCAACATGAGAATCTCTCTGAAGAATTAAGACTTTCTCCCCCAGATGAGATGCCTTCAGGCAAAGCATGAATCAATGATGTGGACTGAATTAAAAATTATCTATGTGACACTTATGAGCATTAGCTAATACAAAAAATGTAAGGTCTTTTAATTACTGTGCAGGGCAGTACCAACCTTGCAACTGCCCCATCTTTTGACATTAAATAGCAGATATTTGCCCAAAGATCTTCTTTGTCTCTAAAAAAACCTATAAAACCTCACAATTGTGTATAATAACATCCCTTCTAGACTTCCACAAGGGGTCTCTGTATTGGACTGTATGTGACAATGTTAGAAGAGATTGTGACTCACATAATCCAACTATACAATAGTTCTATGGTAGAAAATACTAATTATCTTCTGTCAAAAATTCTACCCCAGCTAGACTTCAATGTACCATGCCAGCTTTGATAATTGAGGGTCATTTTCTAAATTTTATTTTTCATCATAGCATACGCTAAAGTATACTCTGACTGACTTTTCTCTCTTTTTTTTGGATGGTTGGGGATGATACCACTCCTATAAGTTTTAACACAGTTATAGATTACCACCATTCACCACCACAATTAGCATAAAAATTTTCCATCACCCCCAAAAATCCATGTTATGAGAACATTTTGTAGTCACAAACTCCCCAACCTTTAGCAATCTCTGATATATTCACACCATATTTTATCTATTTGAAAATGTCATGCAAATGGAATCATACAGTATGTAATTTTTTAAAAAATTTCTAACTTTTGTGGGTATTACAAATAGTATGTGTATATATTTATGGGTTACATGAGATATTTTGATACAGGCATGCAATGTATAATGAGGGTAAATTGGGTATCCTTCACCTCAAGCATTTATCTTTATGTTACAAACAATCCAATTATACTGTTTTAGTTATTTTAAAATGTATAATTAAACTATTCTTAACTATAGTCACCCTGTTGCGCTAGCAAATACTAGGTCTTATTCATTCTTTCAATTTTTTGTACCCACTAACCATCACCACTACTCACCCCGCACTCCTTTCCAGCCTCTAGTAATCTTCCTTCATTCTCTATCTCAATGATTTCAACTATTTTAATTTTTAGCTCCCACATATAAGTGAAAACAAGCAAAGTTTGTCTTTCTGTGCCTGGCTTATTTCACTTAACATAATGACCTCCAGTTTTATCCATGTTGCTGCCAATGACAGACTTTCACTCTTTTTTATGGCTGAATGATACTCCTTTGTGTATATATAGCACATTTTATTTATTTATTCTTTTGTTCATGGGCACTTAAGTTGCTAATATATAAAAGCATAATTGATTTTCATGTGTTGTCTACATTCCTAAACCCACTCATTAGTTCAAGGAATTAAAGGATTCCTGGAGAATTTCTCAATAGGTAATCATGCCATTTGCAAATAAACGTGGTTTTATTTCTTTTTTTCTGATCTATATATTTTGTAGTTATTTTTCTTTCTTTAATCCACTGGATAAACTTTCCTCTACAATGTGACAATGACTTCCTTTGTTTGTTCCCTATCTTAGGGGGAAAACATTCAGTCTTTCACCATTAAGTACAATACTAGTGACATAAGATCCTTGGGGTGTTGCTTCAGCAGCCAGAAACCTCTGTGACCAGTGGTGCCTTTGCCCAAGTTTTGCTTGGGCCCACTGGGCTTGTTCCGCCCACTCAGCCTGGCAGGCTGCACTAGGCTGACGCTACCAGCTCTGATTTTATGGCTGTCAAAGGTGAGCCAGATGCAGAGCAGTGAGTGATGTGTGAGTGAGCAAGGGCAGAGTCTGACCACTATGCATAGCCAGGTACACCAGCTGCGGTGGGGCAGGAAGCTCCAGGCGCCAACATGGGTGTGGGCTCCCTGTGAGTCTGAAGATGGACCAGGCATACTGCAAGCAGCTGCTACTGTGGGCACCAGGGAACACAGGGCCACCTGGAAGCTTGGTGATGCCAGGAACTACAGAGACCCAAAGAGGGTGTCACAGCTTGGGGAGCTCCTAAGTCCTCAAAGGGCCACAGCTCTTCTCTCCTTCTCATCGCCCTCAATATGGTGAGCATGGGGGCATGTTGCAGCCCTGTTTGTGTTACAGCACTTTCAGTCTCCCCATTTGGCAGGTCCCGAGTTCTTGTCCCGCATCCAGGAAGAATTAGGTAGGCAGACATCTGGAGGGTGCGCAAGGCAAAGAGGTGCTTTATTGAGTGACAGACAGCGCAGCTCTCAGGAGACAAAAAGTGGGTAGATCCTCTCTGCAGGCAGGTCATCCTATCTGCCTGAATCTGGCTGAGTCTGGGTTTTTAATGGGCTTCAGAAGGGAAGAAGTGTAGGCTGATTGGTCCATGAGCGGCCATGGGTGGGCCTGGAACTAAAGCATCTAAGTTCTAGCTCCAGGCCACAGAACTGGCAGTCTGGCCCACAGGATTCAGCCTTCCCCGGCTTGAAGGTGGGGCTTCACCAGGGATACGCCCCTTTCTGCCCAGAGCCTGTCTGCCTCCTTCTGCTCTCTAAATGTCATCTATGGTCCCCAGGTTGTTTCTGCCAAGGGGCGCCTGCAGGTCCATGCTAAGCTGCCCTCAGCCCCTCCTTGGCCTCCGTCCCATGCTTATCAGTGCCCAAAGTCCAGAAGGAGGTGCGGCGGCAGGGTGCTGGCGTGTCAGTGCTGCCCAGAGCGCATGAACACCCAGCTGGGTTGTGACAGTGCCTGGGCTCAGCCTCAACTTTGCTCTGAAATTCAAACGCGCACTGGGAGCATGGAGGCCAGGCAGCCAGAGCAGGCACTTTCAAGCTTGCAGGGGTACACTCACGGGTCCACACCCACCGCTGAGTGGCTGCAGCTGTGCCTGGGAGCATGGGCTCCCGCCCCACCAACTTGGAAGGGGGCAGGGCGTCCACCTGTTCCTGGTTTCTTCTGGCTCCAAGGAACATGCAGCAGCCCCGGTCTTGCCTCCCCTGCAGCAGCAGCTCCAGATGGGCTGCTGCTGCATCATTAGCTGTAGATTTTCTTATGAGCACTGCTTTTCAAGTTGATCAAGTTGTCTTCCATTCCCAGTTTGATACCCAGTTTTATCAGAAATGCATGTTGAATTTTGGCAAGTTATTTTTCTGATCAATTAACATAATCATGGGTTTTAAAAAAATTTTAGACTGTTAATATGGCAGAATTGGTTGATTTTCAAATATAGAACCAGCCTTACATTCCCAGAATAATCTCTATTTGTCTTTTAAAAATATATTTCTGGAATTGAGTTGTTTCTTGTACTACGTTGTTTTGGTATCAGGGTAATAATAGGCTCATAAATGAGTTGAGAAGTATTCTTGTCTTCTATTTTCTGGACGAGATTTTATAAAGTTTGTTTTTTTCAATAGACAAAGAGATTTCTCTTTTTGGATGTTTCTGCTACAAATGTAATTTCCTTAATAGTTATAGAATGGTTCGGGTTTTTAATTTTATTATTGATCAGTTATGCTAGTTTTGGTTTTTAGCAAATGGCTCCTTTCATCTAAGTTGATGAAGTATATGCTTAAGGTTGTCTGTTGTATTGTCTTATTACTCTTTAATGTTTCCAAAGTATGTAGTGTATCCTCTCCTTTAATACTAATATTTGTTTATCAATTTTGGGACTGCTTTTAATGACAGCTAATTTACAACACCCCTAGGTGATAATCTTCCTGAATTTTGTAAGAGAATCAATATAGAACATTTTGGTAGTACACAATACAACTTCACCCTGCAAAAATGAAACAGAATACAGCCAAATGCTATAAACCAGACTTTGGGGGCAAAGAATATTACCAAACCTAAATATTTTTCTATAATAGTGTATGGTACAAACCAGTGCCAGTTGAAAACTGTGACTGGTACACAAGAAGATCAGGACAGAACGTAGGAATGAGCATTTGGAAAGCGATTATAGCAATATGATGGTAATTTTATATGTTTTGAATAAATAATAAAATTAGGTTATACTTTAAATGCCTTTTTATATTTTTAGTAATTTTTAAATATTTTATAAAAATATCTATTCAATGCAAAACAAGTTTCATAAAAATAAAACTATCTTTCAATATATATTCTTTGAGGTAACCACTCCAGAGAAATTGTCCACCAATGTATCACTGTCTTTCTTTAAAAAAAAAGCAAACACGGAAAAGCCAAGCGCGGTGGCTCACGCCTATAATCCCAGCACTTTGGGAGGCCGAGGCGGGTGGATCACAAGGTCGGAGATCGAGACCATCCTGGCTAACACGGTGAAACCCTGTCTCTACTAAAAATACAAAAAATCAGCCGGGTGAGGTGGTGGACCCCTGTAGTCCCAGCTACTCGGGAGGCTGAGGCAGGAGAATGGCGTGAACCCGGGAGGCGGAGCTTGCAGTGAGCCGAGATCGTGTCACCGCCACTCCATCCTGGGCGACAGAGTGAGACTCCGTCAAACACACACACACACACACACACACACACACACACACACACAGAAAAGTTTCCTGTTTATTCCTCTGCTAGGGAGTCATTTCCATAGTCATAATGGAAATGCTATCTCTCAGTATCTATAAGTTATTCAAAATATATTTTCTTTCTTACAAAGGTGGACTCCAAATATATTCATTCCTGTCTTAACATATCCTTGTATTGCTAAGCAAATAATGAGGTCTCTGTGATGTTTGCCTATTGATTTTTAGGAATTGAGCTTCAGTTCAACCATTTTTATCTTCTTTCAGCCATGTTACATCATTTCTGCATCTACCAAATTTTCCTCATATTGATGTCTAGGTCATTGACAATCTTTGCAAATACTAGCATTGATGCTTTCTTTTTATTTAACTTTGGTATTTTTAATTGTAAGCCTGAAATGTGAATATTTGATGCTTCTGCTACCATCTCACCAACTCCACCTATAATTTTCTAATGGCTTGTGTGTTTGTGCAATCATTGACAATTATTAATTGATTTTTCATTGCCTTCTGAATTTTTATACTTATGAGAGATTAAAATAAGAGTATGGTATCTCTAAGCCAAACAACTTCCAATTTAGAAAAGTTTTAAAACATGCAGTAAACAGGGAGGCATAGAGGCAAGTAATCAGAAATATTAAGCAAAATTGAGAATTTTTTCTTGAAAAGAATAGTGAATATGATCAACAGTACATAGAATTGATGGAGAGTAAATAGGTAAGAAGCCTATTGAGATTTTGGGGGAATTTCAGTGCCAAAGAAACAATAAACCTTGTCTAACAAGCATCTGACTGATGAGCTTCAAAAGAGAAGCAATATAGAAAAACTGGACAAACTGTAAGGATGGCATAGCCAAGCATGACACTTTAGATGTGACTGAGGAAGATGATAGACCTGGAAGAGTATCCCAGAAGTTGAAGCCATAGTCATAAAGAATAATGTGCAAGAGGAAAAATAATCAAAGTCTTTAAACCAACAAAGATCAAAAAAGAAAAAGAAGGACATACTGTAATGGTAAAGGGTTCAATTCAACAAGAAGACCTAGCTATCCGAAACATACATGCACCCAACATGGGAGCACCCAGATGCATAAAGCAAGTTCTTAGAGACCTTCAAAGAGACTTAGGCTCCCACACAATAATAGTGAGAGACTTCAACACCCCACTGTTAGTATTAAACAGGTGATTAAGGCAGGAAATTAACAAATATATTTAGGACCTGAATTCATATTGGACAAATGGACCTCATAAATACCTACAGAACTCTCTGCCCTAAAACAACAGCATATACATTCTTCTCATTGCCACATATTCTAAAATCAACCACACACTCAGACATAAAATAATCCTCAGCAAATGCAAAAGAACCAAAATCATACCAGCCACTCTCTTGGACCACAGGACAATAAAAATAGAATTCCCAACTAAAAATTGCTCAAAAACATACAATTACATGGACATTAAACTTGCTCCTAAATGACTTTTGAGTAAACAATTAAAGCAGAAATCAAGAAGTTTTTGAAACTAATAAGAGCAAATATACAACGTATCAGAATCTCTGGGACACAGCTAAGGGCATATTAAGAGGGAAATTAAACACATACATTAGAAGGTTAGAATGATATCAAGCTAACAAACTAACATCAAAACAAAAATAACTAGAGAAGTAAGAGTAAACCAACCCGAAAGCTGGCAAAAGACAAGAAGTAAGCAAAATCAAAACTGAATGGAAGGACATTGAGATATGAAAAACCATTCAAAAGATCAATGAATTCAGGAGTCTGCTTTTTTAAAAAAAAATAAATAAAAAAGAACACTCGTTAAAATAATAAAGAAGCCTAGAAAGAAGATCCAAATACAATTAGAAATAACAAAGAGGATGTTACCACTGACCCTACAGAAATAAAAATAACCATCAGTGACTATGATGCACACCTCTGTGTATACACACTGGAAAATATAGAAGATATAGATAATTCCTGGACACATACACCATCCCAAGACTGAAATAGAAAAAAATTGAATTCCTGAATAATCAATAACACACTTTGAATTTGAATCAGTAATAAATAGCCTACTAAACTAAAAAAAAATTTCTGTACCAGATGGATTTGTAGCCAAATTCTAACTGATGTCCAAAGAAGAGCTAATACCACTCCTACTGAAAACATTCCGAAAAATGAGGAGTACGGACTTATTTCTAACTCATTCTATGAGGCCAGCATCATCCTGATAACAAAATCTGGCAGAGACACAACCAAAAAAAGAAAACTTCAGGTCAATGTTCTTGACAAACATTGATGCAAAAATCTTCAACAAAATACTAACAAACTGAATCCAGCAGCATATCAAAAAGCTTATCCACCATGATCATTGGCTTTATCCCTGGAATGCAAGGTTGGTCCAACATATGCAAATTAATAAATGTGATCCATCACATAAACGGAACTAAAGACAAAAACCACATGATTATCTCAATAGATGCAGAAAAGGCTTTCAATAAAATTTAACACACTTCATGTTAAAGAGTAAATTGGAAAAAACTACCTCAAAATAATAAGAGCCATCTATGACAAATCCACAGCCAACATCATACTGAATAGGCAAAAGCCAGAAGCATTCCCGTTGAAAACCCACACGAGACAAGGACGCCCTCTCTCATCTATCTTACTCAACATCATATTGGAAGTCCTGGCCAGAGCAATCAGGCAAGAGAAATAAATAAAGGGCATCCAAATAGGAAGAGAGGAAGTAAAACTATCCCTATTTGCAGATGACATGATTATACATCTAGAAAACCCCGTAGTCTCAGCCCAAAAGCTCCTTAAGTTGATGCACAACTTCAGCAAAGTTCCAGGATACGAACTCAATGTACAAATACCACTAACATTCCCATATACGACACATTCAAGCCAACAGCCAAATTAGGAAGGCAATCTCATTCACTATCGCCACAAAAAGAAAAAAAATACCTAGGAATACATTTAACCAGGGAGGTGAAATATCTGTACGATAAGAATTACAAAACATTGCTCAAAGAAATCAGAGGTGACACAAACAAATGGAAAACCATCCTATGCTCGTGGATAGGAAGAATCAACATTGTTAAAATGGCCATACTGCCCAAAGCAATTTATAGAATCAGTGCTATTCCTATCAAACTGCCAATGACATTCTTTATAAAACCAGAAAAAAAATTATTTAAAAATGTGTATGGAACCAAAAAGAGCCTAAATAGTTAAGGCAATCCTAAGCAAAAAAATAAACCAGGAGCCACCATGCTACCTGAATTCATAGTATACTACAGTGCTACGGTAACCAAAACAGCATGGCATTGGTGAAAAAAAAACAGACACATGGACCAATGGAACAGAATAGAGAGTTCAAAAATAAGACTGCACACATAGAACTATCTGATCTTTGAAAAAGTAAACAAAAACAAGCAATGGGGAAAGGACTCCCTGTTCAATAAATCGTGCTGAGATAACTGCCTAGCCAAATGCAGAAGATTGAAACGACCTCTTCCTTACACCATATACAAAAATCAACTCAACGTGGATTAAAGACATAAATGTAAAACCCAAAACTATAAGAACACTGGAAGACAACTTAGTCAATACCATTCTGAATACAGAAACTGGAAAAGATTTTATGGCAAAGATTTTATGGTGAAGATGCCAAAAGCAATTGCAACAAAAGCAAAAATTGTCAAATAGGATCTAATTAAACTAAAGAGCTGCTACATAGCAAAAGAAACTATCATCAGAGTAAACAAAAAACCTACAGAATAGGAGAAAATATTTGCAAACTATGCATCTGACAAAAGTCTAATATCTAGCATCTATAAGGAACATATACAAATTTACACACACACAAAATAAACAACCTCTTTAAAAAGTAGCCAAAGGACATGGATAGCCACTTTTCAAAAGAAGTCATACATGTGGCCAACAAGCATATAAAAAAAAAACCTCAGTATCAGTGATCATTAGAGTCATGCAAATCAAAACCACAATGAGATACCATCTCACACCATTCAGTATGTCTATTACTAAAAAGTCAGAAAATAACATATTGGAGAGGTTGCTGAGAAAAGCGAATGCTTATACACTGTTGGTGGAAGTATAGATTAGTTTAATCATTCTGGAAGACAGTGTGGCAATTCCTCAAAGAGCTAAAAACAGAACTACCATTCGACCCAGCAATCCCATTACTGGGTATATACCCACACAAATATAAATTGTTCTATCATAAAGACACATGCACACGAATGTTCAGTGCAGCACTATTCACAATAGCAAAGGCAAGGAATCAACATACATGCTCATCAATGATAGAATGGATAAAGAAAATGTTGTATATATACACCATGGAATACTATCCAGGCATAAAAACACACGAGATCATGTCCTTTCCAGGAACATGGATGGAGCTGGAGGCCATTGTTCTTAACAAACTAATTCAGGAAGAGAAAACCAAACACCAGATGTTCTCACCTTTAAGTGGGAGCTAAATGATGAAATCACATGAACACAAAGAGGGGAACAATAGACACGAGGGCTTACCTGAGGCTGGATGATGGGAGGAAGGAGAGGATCATAAACAAAATAACTATGGGGGTACTAGGCTTAGAACCCCCATACTGGGTGACAAAATGATTTGTACAACAAACCCCCATGGCACTACTTTACCTATATAAAAAACCTGCACATGTACCCCTGAACCCAAAATAAATGTTTTAGAAAACCAAAAAGCAAAACAAAGTCTAATCAAAAAGTTTTCCCCATATCATTCACTGTTATTTTCAACAATCTGTGATCTGTGTTTCCCATTCTTCTCTTTTTCAAATGAATTATTTATTAGTTAAGCTGTCTCTGTTCTGCTACTGTATATTAGTTGGGGGAGGGTGGGCAGAACAAGCAATGTCTTTCGAATTCAAAGGTTACTGGACTGTGAAGGCACTTTTATGCCTGATGCAGAATAATGTGTATTATTTACAGAACCAGGACCTGAGCTGGATGCTGTTAGTAACAAAATTTTAAGTGCCTCCTTTGTAAACAGAGTAGGTTCAATGTGTGAGAGGAAAAGAGAGTGAAATTGGTAGTTGATCACCAGAAAGGTAGATTTTGGCAAAAAACAAAACAAAACAAAAACAAACAAACAAAAAAACACAGTCATTTGCTTACCAAACTTCATTTCATTCTTCTCTTTGAAAAAATATAATTACTAGATTTCCTGGAGGTATGGGAAAATTTGACTTATTTACCAGCCAAACCTCTCACCTCCCAAAAAATCCAGTGAAGTCTTTGGGTCTGTAGTGAATGCTATAGTTTCTATATCAACGATTCCCAATGACATAATTTCCCTTTTCCACCCAGGGATCACCTGACCACATCTGGAGAAATCTGTGTTTATGAAAACTGGGATGATACTATTGTATTCTAATGGATAGAATCTTGGGACCCTCATAAACTTCATGCAATATACAGGACTGTTGCCACAATAGCATTAGGAGAAATACCTAATGTAAATGATGAGTTAATGGGTGCAGAACTCCAACATGGTACATGTATACATATGTAACAAACCTGCACGTTGTGCACATGTACTAGACCTTAAAGTACAATAAAATAAATAATAAAAAAGTAAACAATTCCATGGTTATTAGTATATTTACAGAGCTGTGCAGCCATCACCATAATCTAATTTTAAAACATGATTTCATCATCGCAAAGAAAGTCCTCTCCCATCCCCCCATCCCCATCCCCCAAAAAAAAAAAAATTATCGAATCAAATGTCAATGGCACCAAGGTTGAGAAACCCTTTTCTGAAAAGATGGCATCTTGGTTTGCATGGCTATATGAGACAAAGCACCTCTGCCCACTTGCATTAGATGATAAATGTGACACAAGCCTTTCTAGTATTAATATAGCAAAATTTGTTTTTTGAATTATTTTTGCAATACTCTCTCATATGAACAGAATGTTAAATCACTGATCTAAAGCCTTAGAACTTATTACCTCACAGGATTGGTAAGAAGATTAATTATTTTGCTTATAAAGCATTTAGGACAGTAACTGGTGCAAGGTGCAATCTCAGTATGTTTGGTTAAAAATACTGTTTTTGTCTTCCCATTACTTTCTCTTTTGTATGGTATAAGTACAATCATGCACCACATAGTAGCATTTCCCTCAACAATTAACAGAACATACAATGGTGGCCCTATAAAGTTATAATAGAGCTGAAAAATTCCTATTGCCTAGTAATGTCATAGCCACTGTAATGTTGTAGCACACTCATTATTCACATATATGTGGTGATGTTGGTGTAAACAAACCTGCTGTACTGCCAGACCTATAAAAGTGTAGCACATTCAGTTAGGATCTGTATATAATAGTTGGTAATAATAATACATGACTATGCTATTGGTTTAGGTATTTACTATATTATACTTTTTCTCACTATTTTGGAGTGTACTCTTACTAATTTAAAAAAAAAAAAGGTTAATGGTAAAACAGCCTCAGGCAGGGTCTTCAGGAGTTATTCCAGAAGAAGGCATTGAAATTACAGAAGTGCTGTTGCTTCCAAAGAGATTCCAGTAAGACAAGATGTGGAGGTAGAAGACAGTAATATTAATGATATAGGCCTAAGCTAACATAGGTGTTTATGTCTTAGCTTTTAACAAAAATGTTTAAAAAGTAGAAACAAATTAAAAATAGGAAAAGTGTATAGAATAAGTATATTAAAATATTTTTGTATAGCTGTACAATGGATTTGTGTTTTAGTGACATAAGTCACAAATTTTTCAAAATTAAAAATTGTATAAAGTAAAAATGTTACTGTAAGCTCAGGTTTATTTACGACTGAAGAAAAAATATTTTTATAAATTTAGTGAGTCCTATATATACAGTGTTTATGAAGTCTATAGTAGTGTACAGTAATGCACTGGGCCTTTATATTCACTCACCACTCACTCACTGACTCACCCAGTGTAACTTTCAGACCTGCAAGCTCTATTCACGGTATGTGTCCTATGTAGTTATACTATTTTTAATCTTCTATACCAATTTTTACTGTATTTTCCTATGTTTATATATATTTAATATACAAATACATAACCATTGTGTTACAATTGCTTATAGTATTAATACAGTAACATATTGTATAGGATTGTAGCCTAGGAGAAAGAGGCTATACAATATAACAATATGTGTATAGTAGGTACAGCCTCTGCATAGGATAGGTAGGTGCATAGTAGGCTATACCATCTAGATTTGTGTAAGTACACTCCATGTTGTTCACACAAAGACAAAATCCCCTAAGGATGCATTTCTCAGAATGTATCTCCATCATTAAGCAACATATGACTGGATGGTTATTTTACAATTTCCTTTTGTAGATGAGGAAAATTAGGATACGAAGAGGTTAAGTTGACTATATTTGCAAAGATAGTAAATAATAAAACAGATATAGACCTAGAAAATCTGATTCCCAAGTTCAGGTCTTTGAAACCACACTACAACTGCCTTTCATTGAAAAAGGAAAAGAAGTCCCACAGATGCAGAAAATTTCACTTAAATTAAAAATCTTTTCTTCTCTGTGTCTCAACTGATTATAGAATCAGTTGCCTTTGGAAGCTCAACATTAATGAGCGGTATATTATACAGAAATTCAGGTAATTGTAGAAGGGCTCCACACTGTATCCATGCTTCCCATGGAGTGGTAGCCAGAGTAAGCAGAATATGAGATACTGAAATCTCATATTTCATGTAGAGGCTTTCCTGAATAAAATAAGTAACTAAGCTGAGATATAGTTCACCTGCAGGGACTGCTCAGATTCCAGCCTGCTGGATCACACCAAATGAGTGATTGAAATTTATGGCAAACAGCCTTGTAGCTGAAAATCTGAGAAAAATATCCTGACAGATTCCGTCTTTAGAGTGAGAAAATAAAAAGAGTATATATTCACTGAGTTTGGGGAAAAATACCTGTATATAAATCTCTATTCAATAAAATGTATGAGAAAAAAATGAATCACAGAAAAAATATGACATATAAAAAGAGGAGATCTTTTATGTGTGAGAGGAGTGTGATCTGCCTACAGTGTGAGGCTCTCCATTCTCCCACTCTGTGTCACATGTGCTCAATCCTTTTGATTAGGAAGTGGAGAACTGATACAAAATGTCAGTCATAACTCAGAATAATGAGTTCAGGGAAGAGATGCCTGATGCAAAATGGCCAATCAGAGCCTTTGGATGTTAAGAAACAGACATCACATTTACATAAGGGTTGTTGATTTAGAACCATTTGACTATAGACCTGAAGGAAGCCATCTTGACAGTCATATAGAGAAAGCCTGCATTCATTTAATTTTGTTTTTTGAATGTTGGCTATGTGCAAGGACACTAATCTAGTTCCAGGAGATGGCACAATAGACAAAACAGATTAAATCCAGGCCCCTTTAAAAGCTAACTTTCTAGCAAGGGAGGGAGATTTAAATAAATAACAAGTACATAATGTGAAGCCAGTTTGAGATAAATGTCGTTTTTTAAACTAAAATATAGCTGAGGTGTCAAGTATAAATTGAGGAACGTGGGTTGGATAGCATTATCAGGAAAAGACTTCCTGAAGAAGGGGCATCTGAAGAACTAAAGAAACAAAATAGGACAGCAAGCAAGGAAAACATCTGGGGGAAGGCAGAAGGAATCGTGAGTGCAAAACTTGAAATGGAAGCATTTGCATTTTTACAGTGTTTGATGAAAAGAATGACAGAGAGTGTGGTTGAAGCACAGTGAATAATAATACAGTTGGCCGTCCATATTCATGGGTTCCACGGCCATGGATTCAACCAGCCATAAATTTAAAAAAAAAATTGTATCTGTACTGAACATATACAGGCTGTTTTCTTGTTATTGTACCCTAAACAATATATCATCACAACTATTTATATAGCAGCTACATTGTATTAGATATAAGTAATCTAAAGATGATTTTAAATATACAGGAAGATGTACATAGGCTATATGCAAATAATAAACCATTTTATATCAGGGACTTGAGCATCTGTGAGTTTTGGTATCCATGGCAGATCCTGGAACCAATCTTCCACAGATACTGAGGGATGACTGCATTTGAAGGAAATGAAGTTGTAGAGTAAGCCAAGAGCAAGAGCATGTATGGCTTTTTAGGCTAAATAAGCACTTTCAAATGAATTATAATGAAAGGCCACGTAATCATTTGGCTGAGTAGGTAATGTGATGAAATTTACAGTTGTGCATACGGCAAAAGTTTTGATAGGCAAGAGTAGAAGCAAAGATGTTAGAAGAGAGGCTCTAAAAGCGTTAGAAGGCTAATAAAGATTATAGGACAAAGGTGGCCCTGCTTGTATCTAGGGTGGTGGCAGTGGCGATGGCAATAATGCAAAGAATATATTTTGAAAATAAAGATAATAGAATTTAGCAGAAAATAATAGGAAAAAAAGGAACAAAGGCAGATCATAAAAGTTGAAAAGAAATAGCAATGTGGTACATTTAAATCCAAATATATCAATAACCACATTAAATGTTAATGATCTAAACACCTAATTTAAAAGGCAGAAGTTGTCAGATTGTCTAAGAAAGCAACACACTACTATATGCTATGTATAAGACAATATAAAGACACAGATTAAAAGGAAACGGATGTAAAAATAATATGTACCATGCTAACACAAATAAAAAGAAAGTTGAAGTAGCTATATTACTATAAGACAAAGTAAATTGCAGAGCAAGAATGCTGTCAGGAAATAAAGGGAGTCATTTTATCTAAAAGGCCAATTCAATAGAAGATATAATAATCCAAAATTCTTATGGGTCTAAACACAATCTGTATATTAAATGTAAAGGAGAAAAATTCACTATCGTAATATGAAATGTAAATATCCTTAACTATCTCAATACTTCATAGACAATTAGACTGAAAATAAGTGAGAATATAGAAAACTTCAACACAATCAATCAACCTGACAAACTGATATTTATAAAACATTTTATCTAATAGCAACAGAAAACACAGTCTCTTCAAGTAGACACTGAACCTTTACCAAGATGCACCATAAAGAAAGTCTATCAAACACAAGCCAATAAACGCCAATGCATTCAAATCACACAGAATATATTATCTGACCACAATAGAATTAAATGAAAATTTAGTCAGTCAATAATCATCATTAACATTATTGTCATCATCATCAACATCATTGTTATCATGACCATTTCTAATATTTGGGGAATTCAATGGGAAATTATATATTTTAAAACTTGGTAAGCTATATATACCATTATTATAAACCCAGTATATTACTTAATGGAAAAACATTAGAGTCATGTCCATCATCCTGAGAAACATTGCAAAGATGCCTACTATCTTAGCTGCTCCTCAGCACTGTAATAGAGGTATTAGCCAACGCAGTTAGACAAGACAAATTGGACACGTAAGAATGATAAAGAATGCATAAAGCTATCTCTTTTACAAGAGTATAATTGTCTTCTTGGGAAACTCTACATCAACAATTTAAAAAATACTAAATGATATAAGGATGATGTAAAATGACAAGATATAAAAATACCGCACTTTGGGAAGTCAAGGCGCAGGGAATGACTGAGCTCAGGAGTTCAAGACCAGACTGAGCAACATGGCAAAACCTTGCCTCTACCAAAAATACAAGAAATTAGCTGAGCGTAGTGGGGCACGCCTGTGGTCCCAGCTACTTGGGAGGCTGAGGTGGGAGGATCATTTGCGCCGGGGAGGTAGAGGTTGCAGTCAGCCGAGATTGCACTACTTCACTCCAACCTGGGTGACAGAATGAGACACGATCTTGTTACCGGGGGTCCTTGCTCCCAGAGCGCCCAAGATGGTGGCGGGCCACTTCGAAAATGGCAGCGGGCCACTTCCAAGATGGTGGCAAGCCTCATGTTCTCTGACCTGGGGTTCTTGGCCTCACGGATTCCAAGGAATGGAATCTTGGGCCGTGTGGTGAGTGTTATAGCTCTATTAGAAGCCGTGGGTCACGGAAGAGAACTGTGGAACCCAGTGACTAGTGTTCAGCTCACTTAAGATGAACCCGGGCACTTAGCCATGCAGGAACAATGGCAAGCCTTTAGCCCGATCGGCAGCAGCAATGGGCACCTTGCTGGATCGGGAGCACAGCAGAGACCCTGCTGGATCCAGAGGGATGGAAGTCAGCGGCGGGTCTGCTACCGTGGCAAACAGCACTGGTGGACAGTGAGCGAAAGCTCAGCTTGAGCCGTAAAAACACGGACCAGAAGAGAGTGCAGTTGCAAGATTTAATAGAGTGAAAACAGAGCTCCCACACAAAAGGAGGGGACCCAAAGAGGGTAGCCTTTGCCGGCTCAAATGCCTGGGTTTATACCCTGATCATTGTCCCTCCGCTGTGCTCTCATGCGATAGTGACTGGCTATTTCTTTACCTCCTGTTTTTGCCTAATTAGCATTTCAGTGAGCTCTCTTTACTACCTGATTGGTCGGGTGTGAGCTAAGTTGCAAGCCCCATGTTTAAAGGTGGATGTGGTCACCTTCCCAGCTAGGCTTAGGGATTCTTAGTGAGCCTAGGAAATCCAGCTGGTCCTGTCTCTCAATCTCAAAAAAAAAAAACAATCAGTGAAAATCAGTGACCATAGATCAACTTCCTGCATGACAGGGTGAGCTCTGCTGATTGACTCCCCAGTGAATTTTGGAAATTTTGGAAACATTTACTTTAAAATTGTTATACAGCTGAACTAGTGTCCACTCTCCAAGCACAGTAAGACCAGATAGCCACAGTGAGAATTTGCAGAGTAGGAAGGACACGCTTATTTGTAAGGCACCAAGCAAGGAGGACCAGGCAGCTAATGCTCAAATTCTGACCTCCCTAGTGGCTTGCAGGTAAAGGTTTTCAAATGCAGGTGTAAATTTCAGCCCAGCAAAAGTTACGGACAAAATGGTAAATCAATACAGGGAGGTTACAAATTGATTTGGGCCTAAAAAGGTGGGATATCTTTCAACAGGGGCTTACAGATTATAAGTAGATTCAAACATTTTCTTATTTGTAATTGGTAAAGGAAGAGAAACATGGTTTAAAAATTTAGAATCAGCAGAAAAGAATATTAGCTCTGGCTCATGGGTGTGACTCCCTCTAGGGCTCTCAGGAAGAAATTCAGAACAAATAATAGTTCAGAGTTCAGTCCTCCCTTCTTTCTTATCTGAAGTTTATTCGTTGACAGATCCATTTAGTAGGAGTCCAGCTTTCTGAAAAACAGCTCATAGGTATATGTTAAGATGTTATCTTAGCACATCTCCTGACTCTAACTTTGCTATTGTTTTAGGCTACTATTGCTTTCTTGCTTATCAAGTCACTTCTTTACTTCTCATGGCTAACTAGGTGCCTGGAATTTCTCTTGAAGATACTGAAGATTTTCCTTTATTTCCATGCCTTGGGACAGGAGTACAGGCCCCTAAGAAGGTATCTCCACTCTGTCTCAAAATAGTCACTTGAAATAGTCCTAAGGGCAAATAACAAATGAACAAACACATATTCAAGAAACTGTATGAAAATTTGGTAGAGTATGTGAGGGTCTGCCCTCTCCTCTCCTACATCCTCTGCTTCTCTCCCCGATGCTCTTCTTCCCTCCCACATCCCAGCTAGTTAAGGGAGAGAATCAACTCTGGACTGCTGCAACCCAAAAAACAGGGCTCCTTCTACCTTCAGCTCTCAGCCAAAAGGTTTTCTTACTAGGGGCAGGACTTCACATTTTTCATCTCGCTCCTTGTTTTCTATTGCTGAAACTAAGTCTTGGGTGAGTGTAGTCAAGAGGTGGTGGCTCCCTTCTGCTCAGCACATGCTCCTGGAACAGAAGCTCTGCCTTGGGCTTGGCTCACAGAAAATACCGGGAACACTATTTCCTTCCCTTAGCTCTGTAGACAGAGGTGCCATCCCCAAAGAAGCAAGTCAAAAGGATCCTGTTGCTAAATGTGCAGCTACTATAAGGGGGTGTCACTCAAAAAGAAGCTTGCCATTGTCTCTACTCCCACTCCCTGCTACAAAGCCCTGGTTCAGAGATTTTGGTTGGAGTGGAGGGAGAACCAGTCAGTAAAACAGCTCCTAACTTATCCTTTAAATAACATATTTTATCTGCAATGAGTGTGGAAAAGTTTAAATCTAAGAAGTTTCTCAAAACAGTGAAGGTTATGGTGAAGAAAATTGGGAGGAAATTTGAGGATCTAATAAAGATGCAGCCTAGACTGTAGGCTAGATAGTTTGCAAAACAAAAACAAAAAACAAACAAACAAAAAAAACAGACAGCTAGAAGAGCTCTTCTGAAGTAAGAACAAAATATCAAACACTGACTCGGAAACTATTCCTTGGAAAGAGCCTCCAATTCGAATAGGCTAGTTCATACAGAAATTTTTGCTGCAGGACAGTGTTGTAAATAATACAGCAATTGGCCCATAATGAGTAGAGTTTAACAGCTGGATATGACTAGAAAAAGAGTGGGTGAGAGAGCTCTACCACAGTCATCACAGAGTAATCATGGGTATACTCGAAACTGTACGTTTTCGAGGAGCAACATCAGAGACTTAACACTGTGCGAGGGAATTAGTTTTACTAAAATAATTTGGTAGTCACTGAAAAATGAGAAAACTAATAACAAAGACAAGCTTGGGGTGGGGGGAATATACCCAAAGATTTTACAATATGTTATTAAAAATGTCCAACGTCCAAGAAGATATTATCAGGCATGCAAATAGTAAAACAACAAATAATGCTTGTGAAAGCATTCAGATTTTGGATTTAAAAGGAAAAGATTTCAAAGTAGCTATTATAATTATATTCACAGAAGTAAAGGAAATCTTGATTAAAGAAGTAAAGGAAGGTATAATTACGATGTCACATCAAATAGAGAATTTCACTAAAGAGAGAAAAATACAATATATAAGCAATCAAACAACTCTAAGGAAAGAAACTAAATAATCCAATTAAAAATAGGCAAGGGATCTAAATAAATGTGTCAAAAGAAGACATAAAAATGACAATCAAATACATGAAAAAAACTGCTTAACCTCACAAATCACTAGGAAAATACAAATTAAAACCACAATGAGGCATCACATCACACCTGTCAGAATGGCTATTATCAAAAAGACAAATGTTAGCAAGTATTAGCAAGGATGCGGAATAAAGGGAACCCTTTATTCCACTGTTGGTGGAAATGTAAATTAGTACAGCTGTTGTGGAAAACAGTAAACAGTATGGAGTTTGCTCATAAAACTAAAAATAGAATTACCATGTGATTCAGCAATCCCACCTCTGGATATTTACCTCTCAAATTTAAAATCAGTATGTCAAAGAGTAGTCTGCACTCCCATGTTCACTGCAGCATATACCACGTATACACACACACACACACACACACACACACACACACACACATATAAATATATACTGAACATCACAACGGCCAAGTTATGGAATAAACTGAAGTGTCCATCAACAGAAAAATGGATAAAGAAAAGATGGTAAAAATACACAATGAGATATTATTTAGCCTTAGAAAAGAAAGAAATGTTGTCTTTTGTGACAACCTTCATGGAATTGGAGAATATTGTGCTAAATGAAATAAGACAGGCACAGAAAGGAAAATAATGCATATTCTCACTGATATGTGAAATCTCAAGCATCAAACTAAAAGGAGGAGAGAATATAATGGAGATGACCAGAAGCCACGGGTATGGAGATGATGGTCAAAGTGTATAACATCTCAATCAAACAGAAGGAATAAATTTTATTGTTATTTTTTACTCCAAGATCTGTTACGTAGTATGGTGAGTATAGTAAATAATGGTGTATTGTACACTTCAAAATATCTAAGAGAATAAATTTTAAATGTTTTTACCACAAAAAGAAGTATTTTAAAAAGGTGGATATTTTAATTAGCTTGATGTAATTATTCCATATTATATTTATAAATCATAAAATTCTTTTTTACCCCAGAAAAAATACAACTATATTCTGTCAATTTACAAGTTAAAAAATAAAAATTAAAAAAATACACAAGAATAAACAATCTCTCAAAAAGAAAAATTACAATAACTGAAATTATAAAAATACATTAGAATGGCTCAATAATAGATAAGAACTAGCAAAAGTAAAAATTAGCAAACTTGAAGATAGAATGATAAAGGTTATGTGAGTTGAGAACAAAGAGAAAAAATAATGAAGGAAATAAAGACAGCCTCAGAGAAATATGGGAAATATGGACAACATTAAGCACACCAACATACACATAATATGAATATCAGAGGAATGGAAAGAGAAAAAAAGTTAGTCAAAGGTAGGCTAGCTGAAAAGTTCCCCAATTTATTGAAAAAACAATAAATTTAGGTATTTAATAAATAATATAAATAATATAAACAAATTTAGATATTTCAACAAACTCCAAGTAGGATAAGCACATAGAGTCCCACAGACATACCATAGTAAAAATACTCAAAGTTTTACAGATAGCAATCTAAAACAACATGAGAAAATGTTTCTCACAAGAGATCCCCAGTAAAACTAATGGCTGTCTTCTCAGTAAAAACAGTGGATGCCCAAAGAGAATCAGATAACCTATTCAAAATTCTCAAAGAAAAAAGTATCAGTGAAGAACCCTATATCAAGCAAAGTATTGTTCAAAAATAAAGGTATGATAAAGGTGTTCCCAAATGAATAAAACTGACAGAATATGTTGCTAATAGACATATCTTACAAGAAGTAGTAAAGGAAGTTCTTCAGGCTGAAAGCAAGTAACTACAAATGGTCACTTGAATTCATATAAACAGCAAAAGCATTGATAAAGGTACTTACATAACTATAATATATACTATTAATACATATCCTTTTCTTTCTTTTATTAACTAACAGAATTAGCAATTGAATAGAATCATGTTTATAATGCATTTTTAGGCTCATAACACATACAAATGTAATGTATATGTAATATGTTTGTGAATAATGGCACAAAGAAGGTGGGCTGGAGCAAAGCCATAATGGGCTAAGGTAATAACGACAGATTATAATATAATAATTATGAAAATGTATTGTTTGGTTTGTAAAATTAATAGATGTAGTAAGTAGAACAATAATACCCCAAAAGGAGGGTAAAACGAAATGGAGCTACATAGAAATAATGTTTCTATATATTACTGGTCTGAAGCTAATTTTGATAAGTGTATATGGTAAACCCTAGAGAACCTACTCTCAAAATAATTTTAAAATACTGTGAAAAATTTACTAATAACATAAAATTTTATGTTATAAAACATATACTCAATCAAAAAGAAAGCAGCAAATGAAGAAAAGAAGAAAAACAGACATAGACATATGGAAAACAGAAAAGAAAAATGGGAGATGCAAATTTAACCACATCAGTAGTAGCATTAAATGTGAATAAACAAGCAAAAAAAAAAAAACCCACATATTATCAGTTTGGTTAAAAACAGGACATAACTAAATGTTGTCTACAGGAGACAAACTTTAGATTCAAAGACAAATTTAGATTTAGACAAACTTTAGATTCAAATTTAGAAAAATTTAGACAAACTTAGACAAACTTTAGATTCAAATAAAATAGGTTGAAAATAAAAGAATGAGAAAAGATATTCCAGGCAATAGTAATCACAGATCACAGTAAATGTAGATTAGCTATACTAACATCCAATAAAGTAAATTTGGACAAAAAATGTTTACTAGAGATAAAGAGAGAGATTTTATAACAATTAAAAGTTTAATTCATTAGGAAAATATAATAACTATAAATATGTATGCAATCAATAATGTAACACCAAAATATATGCAACAAAGAAGACAGAAATGAAGGAAGAAACAGACAATTCAACAATAATAGGCTGATGCATCAGTATTCTACTTTCAATGACAAAGTAACAACTAGACAGGAGATTAACAACAAAATAGATTTAAGCCACACTATAAACTATCTAGACCTACTAGACATCAAAAGAACACTCCATCCTAAATAAACAACAGAATATAAATTCTTCCCCCCCACACACAGAGAACATTCTTTATAATAGATCATATGTTAGGACATAAAACAAATCTTAATAAATGTAAAGAATTGAAATAGTTAAAATATGTACTTCAGCTACCGTAGCATGAAGTTAGAAATCAATAGCAAGACAAATTTGGGAAGTTTACAAATATGTGGGAATTAAACAAAACACTCCTGGATAACTAACAGATCAAAAAACAAAATCAAGGCTGGGCGCGGTGGCTCATGCCTGTAATCCCAGCACTTTTGGAGGCCAAGGAGGGAGGATCATGAAGTCAGGAGTTTGAAACCAGCCTGATCAACATAGTGAAACCCTGTCTGTACTAAAAATACAAAAAATTAGCCAGGCATGTTGGCAGGCACCTGTAATCCCAGCTACTTAGGAGGCTGAGGCAGGAAAATCGCTTGAACCTGGGAGGCGTTGGTTGCAGTGAGCTGAGATCACATCATTGCACTCCACCCTGGGCGACAACGCGAGACTCCATCTCAAAAAAATAAATAAATAAAATAAATAAAATAAAATAAAATAAAATAAACTATAAAAAGGAAAATAAAAAAAATTTTTGAAAGAGTAAAAAGACATGACATCAGAATTTATGGGATATTGCTAAAGCAGTGCTGAGGGTTAAGTGTATAGCTTCAATAGCCTTAAAAAGTTAAAAAGAGCTGAAAAAGAAAAATATCTGAAATCAATAAGCTAAGTTTCCACCTTAGACAGTAGTAAAAGATGGCAAACTAAACCTGAAGCAGAAAGAATGAAGAAAATTAATAAACATTAGAGTGGATATTAATGAACTAGGGAATAAAAAAAGAATAGATAAAATATATAAAACCAAAAGGTGGTTTTTGGAAAAGGTTGACCAAATTAACAAGGCTTTACCTATGTGACCAAGGAAAACAAGATAGAAGATGCAAATTAATACAATAAGAAAATGAAAGAGGAGACAGTACTCCAGACTTTATAGAAATAGAAAGGATTATAAACACTATGAACAACTGTATACCAACACATTAGATGACTTAGATGAAATAGATAAATTCCTAAAAGACACACTCTACCCAAATTGATTCAAGTAGACAATCTGAATAAACCTATAACAAAAGAAGAAATTGAATCAGTGATCCAATGACTATGAATAAAATTTCAAACACAAAAGCCTTCATTGCTTAATTCTACCAAACATTCGAAAAGAAAGTAATACCAATTCTTCACCAACTTTTCCAGAAATATTGAAGAAGGCACTTCTCAATTCATTCTATAAGGCCAATATTGATCTGATACCAAAACCAGACAGAGGCATCATATGTGTCATATAAGAAAAGCAAACTACAGGCCAATATTTCTTATAAATATATACGCAGAAATCCTCAAAACAAACACAAAGCACTACCAAACCAAATCCAGTAACATAGAAAAAGAACAATATAACATAGACAAGTAGGACTTAACCCAGGGATGCAAGCTTGGTGTAACATCTGAAAATTAATTAATGTAATACATCTTATCAACAGACTAAAAAGCCAAAATTGCATGATAGTATCAATAGGTAAAGAAAAAAAAGTCTCATAAAATCCAACACCCTTACTTTTTCATGATAAAACTACAAAAAAACTAGGAATACAACTTGTTTTAGTCAGTGCTCTCCACGGAAACAGAATAGAAAATATAAATTAATTAGTTTGTATTTAATTTCTTTATATATACAAATTATAAACCACATTCATATAAATATAAGTCAAGACCATAAGAAATCTGTTTTTTTTTTCAAAAAATAATGCTAGGAAAACTGGATGCTCACATGCAAAAAAAATTAATATAAACCCATAACTTATGCCACATACAAAAATTAACTCAAGATAATTTAAATATCCAAATATCAGAGCTAAAACTATTTTTAAAAAGCATATGGGTAAACCTCCACAACCTTGTATTTGGCAAAGAATTATTCAATGTAATCCAATATGCCCAAACAATAAAATAAAAAATAGCCTAATTGGAGTTTTTTAAAAATTAAAAACTTCTGTGCTGCAAAGCACATCATCAAGACAGTGAAAAGAGAGATGGGCACTGTCTCTCATGCTTGAAAGCCAAGTGACTCAGATGACTGAGGTGGGAGGCTTGGTTGAGGCCAGGAGTTTAAGGCTGCAGTGAGCCATGATCCAGCCACTGCATACCAGCCTGGGTGACAGAGGAAGACCCTGTCTCTGAACAGAAAACAAAACAAAACAAGAATAATGTGAAGACAACTCACAGAATGAAATGTCTTTGCAGTTATGTATCTGGTGAAGGACTTGTTTCTAGAATACATAAAGAACACTTACAACTCAATGATAAAAATACAAATAAACTAATTTAAAAATACACAAAAGCTCTTAATATATTTTTTCCAAAGAAAATATACAAATGACCAAGATAACTGAAAATATATGTCCACACAAAAACTTGTCCACAAATGTTGATAGTAATATAATTCATGATAGCCTAAAAGTGGAAAAAATTCAATTGTTCATCCCTGGAAAAATGGATAAACAAACCATGGTGTATATATCTATACAATGGAATATTGTTTGGTCATAAAAATGAAATACTGATACATGCTATAACATGAATGCGTTTTGAAAGCATCTAGCTAAGTGAAAGTATACAGTTACAAAATTTCACATATATGATTTTATTAATTTGAAAGTTCACAATAGAGAAATTTATAGAGATAGAAAGTAAATTAATAATTTCTTAGAGCTGAGTAGGAGATCTAAGGGTTAGGGGAAATAGTTTAAAAATATAAGCTTTTTCTGGAGATGATGAAAGTGTTTTAAAATTGTGGCAGTAGTCACATATATCTGTCAATATACAAAAAACACTGAACTATGCATTTTAAGGGGGAAAATTTTATGTTATATAAAGTATAGCTTGATATATCTGTTTCAAAAGTACATTCATGGGAGGAAGGGTGGAGCAAGATGGAGGAATAGAAGGCTCCCCACTGATTGTTCCACTGGCAAGCATACCAATTTAACAACTGTCTACACCAAAAAGTACCTCATTTGAACCAAAAACCAGGTAAATACTCACAGTACCTGGTTTTAATTTTATATCACTGAAATGGGCAGTGATAGGTAGAAAAATAAACAGTCTTAAATTGCCAATGCTAACCCTTCCTCATACCCCAACAGCATGGTGCAGACAGTGTGCCGGGGAGAGGGAGAGCACAGTAAATGTGAGGCGGTGAACTCAGGACTGCCCTGTTACAGCAGAAAACAAAACTAAACCAAACTTAGCTGATGCCTGCCCATGGAGGCAGAATTTGAATTATCCATAGCCAGAGGGGAATAGTCATCATAGTGGTCCACACCAAGCCTCCCCACTATTTTCTAAAGTGCTCTGGGACTCTAAATTAACTTGGAAGACAGTCTAGGCCAAAAGACTGCAACTCTTAGGCAAGTCCTAGTGCTAAACTGGGCCGAGAGCCATTAAACTGGGAAGGCAAACAGCTTACTGAGCCACCAGCTGGAGCAGCTAAGGTAATGCTGGCATCACCCTTTCACAGCCCCAGGCTTCACAACTGGTAGCTCCTCTCGAGGAGATGACAGGAAAGAATGGGGAGGACTTTGTCTTGCATCTTGGATACCAGCTCAGCCACAGCAAGATAGGGCACCAGTCAAAGTCATGAGTCCCCCTGTCCAAGCCCTGGCTCCTGGGCAACATTTTGGGACACGTTCTGGACCAGAAGAGAACCTGCTGCCTTGAAGAAAAAAACCCAGTTCTGGCAGGATTCATCACCAGCTAACTGAAGAGCCCTTGAGCCCTGAATCACTAGCAGCAATAACCACCTAATACCTCAAGGGCCTTAGGTGAGACTCTAAGAGACTTGCTGGCTCGACATAAGACTCAGCAAATTCCCAGCTGTGGTGTCAATGAGGCAAGACTTCTTCCACTTGAGAAAAATGAAGGAAAAAGTAAAGAGTACTCTGTCTTGTACCTTAGATACCAGCTTGGACATAGGGTTGTAAAACATTAAGTGGGCTCTTGGGATCCCCAATTCTAGGACTTAATTCTTTGATGGCATTTCTGGACCTGCTCTGAGCCAGACAGGAGCCCACAAACCTGACAGTTGAGACCCAGCCCAGGCAGTATTCACCACAAGCTCACTGAAGAGCCGTTGAGTCTTAATGAAATATTGATGGGAGACTGGTAGTACTTCTCAAGGGCCTGTGGTGGTGGTGGCCACAAGATGAGTCTCCTCTGCCTTCAAAAAAGGAGGGAAGGATGAGAAGGATTGCACCTTGCAGTGTGAGTGCCAGCTCAACTGCAGTACAATAGAACACCAGGTAGAGTATTTAGGTTTTTGACTTTAGTCTCTGGCTCCCAGATGGCATCTCTGGATATGGCCAGACCCTGGGTACACATTGCCCTGAAAAGAAGGACACAGGCCTGGCTGGCTTCACCATCTACAGACTGCAGAGCCCTAGGGGCTACAGCAAACATAGGTGACAGCCAGGGAGTTGTTAAAGCAGGTTTTGGGTAAAACACTGTGCTGTGCAGACTTCAGGTCTGACTTAGCACGGTATGAGTTGTGGTGTCCGTAGGAATGCTTGTGTCACTCCACCACAGCTCTAGTGGCTAAGAAAGAGAGAGAAACTCTGCCAGGCATGGTTGCTTATGCCTGTAATCCCAGCACTTTGGGAGGCCGAGGAGGGTGGATCACTTGAGGTTGGGAGTTCGAGACCAGCCTGACCAACATGGAGAAGCCCCATCTCTACTAAATATACACAATTAGCCAAGTGTGGTGGCACATGCCTGTAATCCCAGCTACTTGGGAGGCTGAGGCAGGAGAATTGCTTGAACCCAGGAGGCAGAGGTTGTGGTGAGCTGAGATCATGCCATTGCACTCCAGCCTGGGCAAACAGAGCAATACTCCATCTCAAAAAAAAAAAAAAAAGAAAGAGAGAGACATTCCATTTGTTTGGGAAAAAAAAATAAGAATAAGAAAAGAGGACAAGAGTCTCTGCCTGGCAATCTAGAGTATTCTGAATCTTTTCCAAGACCATCAAGAATGTGCCTCTATGAATCTGCAAGAACTACAGAATTACTGGGCTTGGGTCCCCCTTAAAGCAGATATAGCTTAAATCACAACACCCAAATCATGTCAAATATCTGGAAAACCTTCCCAAGAAGGACAGGTACAAATAAGCCCAAACTGAGAGGACAACAATAAATACCTCACTCCTCAATTCACAGGCACAGATGTATATCAACAAGTGTAAAGGCCATTCAGGAAAACATGACCTCAGCAAATGAACTAAATTAGGTACCAGGGACCAATCCTGGAGAAACAGAGATATGTGACCTTTCAGATAGAGAATTTAGAAGACACTGTTTTGAGGAAAATCAAAAAACTGCAAGATAACACAGAGAAGAAAGAATTTTATCAGACAAATTTAACAAAGACATTGAAATAAATGAAAAGAATCAAGCAGATACTCAAGCTGAAAAATGCAATTGACATACTGAAGAATGCATCAGTCTTTTAATAACAGAATTCATCAAGCAGAAGAAAGAGTTAGTGAGCGTGAAGACAGGCTATTTGAAAATACACAGTCAGAGAAGAAAAATTGAGAAGAATAAAATCAATACAACACACCTACAGGATCTAGAAAATAGCCTCAAAAGGGCAAATCTAAGAGTTATTAGCCTTATCAAGGAGGTGGAGAAAGAGATAGGGGTGGAAGTTTTATTCAAAGGGATAATAACAGAGAATTTTCCATGCCTGGAGAAAGTTATCAATATACAAGCACAAAAAGGTTAGGGTAACCTCAACCCAAAGGCTCATGGTAACCTCAAACCAAAAAACATATGACAAATACACAAAAAATAAAAAGCAAGAAACTAAATCACATCACCAGAGAAAGTCACCTTCACTAAAAGGAAGGCAAGAAGGAAAGAAGGAAGAAGAGAGCAAAAAAAAAAAAAAAAGAAAAAAGAAAACAAATAACAACATGGCAGAAGTAAGCCCTTACTTAACAATATAACATTGAACGTAAATTGATTAAATTTTTCAATAAAAAGGCATAGAGTGGCTGACTGGATTTTATAAAAATGACCCAATGAACTGTTGCCTATAAGAAACACACTTTAGGCCAGCACGGTGGCTGATGCCTGTAATCCCAGTTCTTTGGGAGGCTGAAGTGGGTGGATCTCCTGAGGTCAGGAGTTCAAGACCAACTATGGCCAACATGGTGAAACCCCATCTATACTAAAAATACAAAATAAGCTGGGCATGGTGGCGTGTGCCTGTAATCCCAGCTACTCAGGAGGCTGAGGCAGGAGAATCACTTGAACCTGGAGGCGGAAGTTGGAGTGAGCAGGGATCACGCTACTGCACTCCAGCCTGGGTGACAGAGCAAAAGTCTGTCTCAAAAAACAAACAAACAAACAAAAAAGCACACTTTACCTATAAAGACACACATAGACTAAAAACAAAAGGATAGAAAAGATATTCTATGCCAATGAAAAACAAACAGCAGAAGTAGCTATACTTATATTAGACAAAATTGATTTCAAGACAAAAACTATAAGAAGAGATGAGGAAGGTCACTATATAACAATAAAGGGGTTAATTCAGCAAAAGAGTTTAACAATTTTACGTGTAATTGCACCCAACACTAGATCACCCAGATATATAAGCAAATATTGTTAGAGCTAAAGAGAGAGATCAGCCTCCATATAATAATAGCTAGAGACTTCAATATCTCACTTTCAGCATTGGATAGATCTTGCAGACATAAAATCAACAAAGAATATTGGACTTACTCTGCACTATAGGCCAAATGGACCTAATATATATTTACAGAACACTTCATCTAACGGTGGAAGAACACATACTCTTTTTCTCAGCACATGGATCATTCTCAAAGATAGACCACATTTTAGTTAACAAAATGCCTTAAAACTTTCAAAAAAATTGAAATAATATCAAGCATCGTCTCTCACCACAATGGCATAAAACTATAAAACAATATCAAGAGGAATTTGGGAAACTACACAAACACATGAAAACAAAGCAAGATACTCTTTAATGACCAGTAGGTTAATGACAAAATTAAGAAAGAAATTGAAAAGTTTCTTGAAACAAAAGTTGGAACACAACATACCAAAATCTATGGGATACAGTGAAAACAGTACTAATAGGGAAGTTAATAGCTGTAAGAACCTATGTCAAAAAAGAAGAAAAGCTTCAAATAAACAACCTAGTGTTCCATCTTAATGAACTAGTGAAGTAAGAGCAAACTAAACCCCTTATTAATAGAAGAAAAGAAATAATACAGATCAGAGAAGAAATAAATACATTTGAAATAAAGAAAGCAATAGAAAAGATTAACGAAATGAAAAGTTGGATTTTTGAAAAGATAAAAAAAAACTGAGAAAACTTTAGCCAGACTAATTAAGAAAAACAGAGAGAAAACCCAAATAAATAAAAATTACAGATGAAAAAGGAGACATTACAACTAGTAATTACAATTAATATTACAAGTAATAGTGAAGAAATTTAAAGAATCATTAGTTGCTACTATGAGAAACTTTATGCCAATAAATTGGAAACTCTAGAAGAAATGGACAAATTCCTAGGTACATATAACCTGCCAAGACTGAACAATACAGAAATTTAAAACCTCAACAGACCAATAACACATAACAAGATTGAAGCCATAATAAAAAGTCTCCCAGTCAAATAAAGTCTGGGGCCTAATGGCTTCACTGCTGACTTCTAAGAAACATTTAAGGAGAAACAAATAGCAATCCTATTCAGATTGTTTCAAAAAGCAGAGGAAGAGGGAATGCCTCCAAAATCATTCTACAAGGCTAGTATTATCCTATACTAAAACCAGACAAAGACACATCAAAAGAAGAAGAGGAAGATGAATAAGAGGAAGAAGCAGAAGAAGAAGAAGAAGAAGAGGAAGAAGAAGAGTAGTAGTAAAAGAAAGAAGAAAGAAAAAAGAGAGAGAAAGAAAGAGAAAGAAAAAAAGAAAGAAAGAAAGAAAGAAGGAAAGAAAGAGAAAGAAAAAAGAAAGAAAGACTACAAGCCAATATTTCTGATGGATTTTGATGTAAAATCATCAATGAAATACTAGCAAACCAAATTCAACAATATATTCAGAAGATTACTCATCATGAACAAGTGGGATTTCTCTCTGGGATGCAAAGATGGTTCAACATAGGGAAATCAATCATTGTGATACATCGTAGCAACAGAATGAAGGACAAAAAACATGATAATTTCAATTGATGCTAAAAAAGGCATTTGATTAAATTCAATATCACTTTATAATAAGAATCCTCAAAAAAACTGGGTATAGAAGAAACATACCTCAGCATAACAACATCCAGTTATGACAGACCAAAAGCTGGTTTCATGCTGAATGAGGAAAAATGGAAAGCCTTTCCTCTAAGATCTGGAACACAACAAGGATGCCTAATATTACCACTGTTACTCAACAGAATTTGGAAGTCCTAGCTAGAGCAATCAAATAAGAGAAATAAATAAATTGCATCCAAATTAGAAAGGAAGAATTCAAATTCTCCTCGTTGGCAGGTGATATGATCTTATATTTGTAAAAACTAAAGACTCCATCAAAAAACTATTAAAACTGATAAATAAATTCAGTAAAGTAGCAAAATACAAAATCAACATACAGGAAACAGTAGTATTTCTATATGTCAACAGTGAACAATCTGAAAAAGAAATAAAAAATTAATCTCATTTATGGTAGCCACAAATAAAATTAGATATTATGGAATTAACTTAATTCCAAGATAAGTTGAAAATTCTCTATAATTAAAACTATAAAACAGTGATCAACAAAACTGAAGAGGACTCAAAGAAATGGAAATATATTATTCCATGTTTATGGTTTGGAAGAATCAATCTTGTTAAAATGTCCATACTACCCAAAGCAAGCTACAGACTCAATGCAATCCCTATCAATATATCAACGATAATTTTCACAGAAATAGAAAAAAATGATCCCAATATTTATATGGAACCACAAAAGACCCAAAATAGCTAAAACTCTCCTAAGCCAAAAGAGTAAAACTGGAGGAATCTCACTACCTGACTTCATATATACTACAGAGCTATAGTGACCCAAACAGCATAGTATTGGCGTAGAAACAGACACATAGACCAATGGAACAGCAGACAGAACCTAGAAACAAATCCACACACCTACAGTGAACTGATTTTTTAACAAAGGTGCCAAAAGGATACACTGAGGAAAAGAGAATCTTTTCAATAAACGGTACTAAGAAAACTGGATATCCATATGCAGAAGAATGAAACTAGATCCCTATCTCTTGCCATGTACAAAAATAAAATCTAAATGGATTAACGACTTAAATCTAAGACTTCAAACTATGAAATTACTACAACAAAACATTGGGAAAAATTCCCAGGACATTGGTCACGGCAAAAATGTCTTGAGTGTATAAGTAAATGTGGTACTTACACACAATGGAGTCCTTATTTTTCAGCCATAAAAACAAATGAAATCCTGTCATTTGCGACATGGGTGGAACTGAAGATCATTATGTTAAGTGAAATAACCCAGGCACAGAAAGACAAGCAAAGGCGACACAAGGAAAAATGAACAAATAGGATCACATTGATGCGGGATTTTTTGTCCCTTAGTTCAGCTAAAATTCAGGTTCTTGTCACATGACCAGGAAAAATTAGGCATGCGGACACATGGAAATGTGAGGAGAGCAGAATTTATTAAAAGAAAACTGTCAGCAAAAAAAAGGGGGGATTGGTCAACAAGCTCCTACCTCACAGACTGAGTACCAGGCCACCACACACACCAGCTGAAGAGGTCAGGCTCCTTCCCACCTGCATAAGGCGTGTATTTCCGGTAGCTCCAGGGCATTCTCCCAGTGCACAGGCAGGCCCCCAGTCTATTGTGGGCATGTCCAGACAAGACCCTGGGCAGGTTCCCTTATTTGCACAAAATCAACTGATACAAACACTTGTGGGGTGGATCAGAGATTCTCTGGGGATCCTCCCTTATCTGCCTCCTGCGTCTATCAGCATCAAGTTAAAAAGCTTCTGCACAAGCAAAGAAAACAATCAACAAAGACACAACCCACAAAATGGGAGAAAATATTTGAAAACTACCCATCTGACAAGGAATTAATAACCATGATATATACAAAGCTAAACAACTGTATGGAAAAAAATCTAATAATCCGATTAAAAATGGACAAATGATTTGAATAGACATTTTTCAAAAGAACACATACTATTGGCAAACAGGCATATGAGAAGGTGCTCGATCTCATTGATCATCAGAGGAATGCAAATCAAAACTACAATGCAATATTATCTCACCCAGTAAAAATGGCTTATAGCCAAAAGATAAGCAATAACAAATGCTGGCGAGGATGTGGCAAAAAGGGAACCCTCTTACACTGTTGATAGGAGTGTAAATTAGTACTACCAACATGAAGAACAGTTTGGAGATTCCTTGAAAAACTGAAAATAGGACTGTTAAATGATTCAGCAATCCCACTGCTGGGTATATACCCAAAATAAAGGAAATCTGTATATCGAAGAGACAGCTGCACTGCTGTTTGTTGCAGCACTTTTTGCAATAGCAAAATGTGGACACAATCTAAGTGACCAAAACAGAAGAATGGATAAAGAAAATATGGTGCTTATACACAATAGAGTACTATTCAGCCATAAAAACAAATGAAATCCTGTCATTTGCAACATGTATGGAACTGAAGGTCACTATGCTAAGTGAAATAAGCCAGGCACAGAAAGTCAAGCGTCACACGCTCTCACTTATTTGTGGGATCTAAAAAGTCAAAATAACTGAACTCATGGAGATAGGAGTAGAAGTATAGTTACCAGAAGCTGGGAAGGGTAGTGTGGGCTGGAGGTTGGAGGAGTGGTGTGGTGGTGGTAGGAATGGTTAATGCTTTAAAAAAAGAATAGAAGAATGAATAAGACCTAATATTTGTTAGCACAACAGGGTGACTATACTCAATAATAATTTAATTGTACATTTTAAAATAACTAAAAGAGTATAACTGGATTATCTGTAACACAAAGGATAAATTCTTGAGTGGTGGATACCCCATGTTCAATGTTCACATGACATAATTATTATGCATTGCATGCCTGTGTTAAACAACTCATGTATCCCATAAACAGATACGCCTGCTATGTATCCACAAAAATTGAAATAAAAAATTAAAATGACATATATAGAAACAAAAAATAATAAATTAGAGAACACTGTTTACAATAGCAACAAATGTGTTCCATTTTCAACATCAGCAAATCAATCATTATGATATATCATATTAACAGAATGAAGGACAAAAACCATATGATCATTTCAATTGATGCTGAAAAAGCATTTGATTAAATTCAACATCACTTTGTAAGAAAAATCCTCAAAAAACTGGGTATGGACGGAATGTACCATAAAATATTAAATACTTAGCAATTATCTCAAGAAAATTTTTTATAAACTTATCATAACATTTTGAAAATTTTTTTAAACATACAGCTAGGCTTCAACAAATGAAAGATAACCCCTGTTCTTGGATAGGATAATTCAATATTATTAAGATATAACTGCTCCCTAAATTAATTAATAAATATTATACAATATCATTCAAAATATCAAAAGGATTTATTATGAAATTAGACAAGTTGATGCCATAATTCACATAGAAAAAAATCTAAGTATATCCAATAAAACCTTTAAAAATAAATGGGGGCAGACTAATTTTGCAAGATATTAAAATATACTCTAAATCCTCTGTAATTAAAAACCTGTGAAGCCGGGTGTGGTGGCTGACGCCTGTAATCCCAGCACTTTGGGAGGCCGAGACAGGTGAATCATGAGGTCAGGAGATGGAGACCAGCCTGACCAACATGGTAAAACCCCAATCTCTACTAAAAATACAAAAGTTTGCCAGGTGTGGTGGCGCGTGCCTGTAATCCCAGCTACTCAGGAAGCTGAGGCAGGAGAATCACTTGAACCCGGGAGTCTGAGATTGCAGTGAGCCGAGATTGTACCACTACCCTCCAGCCTGGGCAATAGAGCGAGAGTCTGTCTCAAAAAAAAAAAAAAAGTGCGATACTTGTTCATGAATAAAAGATTATTGAAATAGAACAGAAAAAAAAACCCAGAAACACAACTGTGTGCATTTGAAATTTAGTGTATAAATAGAGTGGCATCATAAATCACTGTAGCAAAGATAGACTATTTTAGTTAATAAAAATACAAGGACGAGTGTATACATTTGGAAATAAAAAAGATAAAATTAGATTTATACCTTATACCCTTTTCAAAAATAAATTTCAGAAGATGGCCGAATAGGAACAGCTCCTGTCTACAGCTTCCAGCGTGAGCGACCCAGAAGACCGGTGATTTCTGCATTTCCATCTGAGGTACCGGGTTCATCTGACTAGGGAGTGCCAGACAGTGGGCACAGGTCAGTGGGTGCGCGCACAGTGCGCGAGCCGAAGCAGGGCGAGGCATTGCCTCACTTGGGAAGCGCATGGGGTCAGGGAGTTCCCTTTCTGAGTCAAAGAAAGGGGTGACGGACGGCACCTGGAAAATGGGGTCACTCCCACCCGAATACTGCGCTTTTCCGATGGGCTTAAAAAACGGTGCACCACGAGATTATATTCCGCACCTGGCTCGGAGGGTCCTACGCCCACGGAGTCTCGCTGATTGCTAGCACAGCAGTCTGAGATCAAACTGCAAGGCGGCAGCGAGGCTGGGGGAGGGGCGCCCGCCATTGCCTAAGCTTGATTAGGTAAACAAAGCAGTCAGAAAGCTCGAACTGGGTGGAGCCCACCACAGCTCAAGGAGGCCTGCCTGCTTCTGTAGGCTCCACCTCTGGGGGCAGGGCACAGACAAACAAAAAGACAGCAGTAACCTCTGCAGACTTAAAGGTGGTCCCTGTCTGACAGCTTTGAAGAGAGCAGTGGTTCTCCCAGCACGCAGCTGGAGATCTGAGAACCGGCAGACTGCCTCCTCAAGTGGGTCCCTGACCCCTGACCCCCGAGCAGCCTTACTGGGAGGCACCCCCCAGCAGGGGCACACTGACACCTCACACAGCAGGGTACTCAAACAGACCTGCAGCTGAGGGTCCTCTCTGTTAGAAGGAAAACTAACAAACAGAAAGGACATCCACACCAAAAACCCATCTGTACATCACCATCATCAAAGACCAAAAGTAGATAAAACCACAAAGATGGGGAAAAAACAGAACAGCAAAACTGGAAACTCTAAAAAGCAGAGCGCCTCTCCTCCTCCAAAGGAATGCAGTTCCTCACCAGCAACGGAATAAAGCTGGATGGAGAATGACTTTGACAAGCTGAGAGAAGAAGGCTTCAGACGATCAAATTACTCTGAGCTATGGGAGGACATTCAAACCAAAGGCAAAGAAGTTGAAAACTTTGAAAAAAATTTAGAAGAATATATAACTAGAATAACCAATACAGAGAAGTGCTTAAAGGAGCTGATGGAGCTGAAAACCAAGGCTCGAGAACTACGTGAAGAATGCAGAAGCCTCAGGAGCCGATGCGATCAACTGGAAGAAAGGGTATCAGCAATGGAAGATGAAATGAGTGAAATGAAGCGAGAAGGGAAGTTTAGAGAAAAAAGAATAAAAAGAAATGAGCAAAGCCTCCAAGAAATATGGGACTATGTGAAAAGACCAAATCTACGTCTGATTGGTGTACCTGAAAGTGATGGGGAGAATGGAACCAAGTTGGAAAACACTCTGCAGGATATTATCCAGGAGAACTTCCCCAATCTAGCAAGGCAGGCCAACGTTCAGATTCAGGAAATACAGAGAACGCCACAAACATACTCCTCGAGAAGAGCAACTCCAAGACACGTAATTGTCAGATTCACCAAAGTTGAAATGAAGGAAAAAATGTTAAGGGCAGCCAGAGAGAAAGGTCGGGTTACCCTCAAAGGGAAGCCCATCAGACTAACAGCGGATCTCTCGGCAGAAACTCTACAAGCCAGAAGAGAGTGGGGGCCAATATTCAACATTCTTAAAGAAAAGAATTTTCAACCCAGAATTTCATATCCAGCCAAACTAAGCTTCATAAGTGAAGGAGAAATAAAATCCTTTACAGACAAGCAAATTCTGAGAGATTTTGTCACCACCAGGCCTGCCTTACAAGAGCTCCTGAAGGAAGCACTAAACATGGAAAGGAACAACCAGTACCAGCCGCTGCAAAATCATGCCAAAATGTAAAGACCATCGAGACTAGGAAGAAACTGCATCAACTAACGAGCAAAATCACCAGCTAACATCATAATGACAGGATCAAATTCACACATAACAATATTAACTTTTAATGTAAATGGACTAAATGCCCCAATTAAAAGACACAGACTGGCAAATTGGATAAAGAGTCAAGACCCATCAGTGTGCTGTATTCAGGACACCCATCTCACGTGCAGAGACACACATAGGCTCAAAATAAAAGGATGGAGGAAGATCTACCAAGCAAATGGAAAACAAAAAAAGGCAGGGGTTGCAATCCTAGTCTCTGATAAAACAGACTTTAAACCAACAAAGATCAAAAGAGACAAAGAAGGCCATTACATAATGGTAAAGGGATCAATTCAACAAGAAGAGCTAACTATCCTAAATATATATGCACCCAATACAGGAGCACCCAGATTCATAAAGCAAGTCCTGAGTGACCTACAAAGAGACTTAGATTCCCACACATTAATAATGGGAGACTTTAACACTCCACTGTCAACATTAGACAGATCAATGAGACAGAAAGTCAACAAGGATACCCAGGAATTGAACTCAGCTCTGCACCAAGCAGACCTAATAGACATCTACAGAACTCTCCACCCCAAATCAACAGAATATACATTCTTTTCAGCACCACACCACACCTATTCCAAAATTGACCACATACTGGGAAGTAAAGCTCTCCTCAGCAAATGTAAAAGAACAGAAATTATAACAAACTATCTCTCAGACCACAGTGCAATCAAGCTAGAACTCAGGATTAAGAATCTCACTCAAAACCGCTCAACTACATGGAAACTGAACAACCTGCTCCTGAATGACTACTGGGTACATAACAAAATGAAGGCAGAAATAAAGATGTTCTTTGAAACCAACGAGAACAAAGACACAGCATACCAGAATCTCTGGGACGCATTCAAAGCAGTGTGTAGAGGGAAATTTATAGCACTAAATGCCCACAAGAGAAAGCAGGAAAAATCCAAAATTGACACCCTAACATCACAATTAAAAGAACTAGAAAAGCAAGAGCAAACACATTCAAAAGCTAGCAGAAGGCAAGAAATAACTAAAATCAGAGCAGAACTGAAGGAAATAGAGACACAAAAAACCCTTCAAAAAATTAATGAATCCAGGAGCTGGTTTTTTGAAAGGATCAACAAAATTGATAGACCGCTAGCAAGACTAATAAAGAAAAAAAGAGAGAAGAATCAAATAGATGCAATAAAAAATGATAAAGGGGATATCACCACCGATCTCACAGAAATACAAACTCCCATCAGAGAATACTACAAACACCTCTACACAAATAAACTAGAAAATCTAGAAGAAATGGATAAATTCCTCAACACATACACTCTTCCAAGACTAAACCAGGAAGAAGTTGAATCTCTGAATAGACCAATAACAGGAGCTGAAATTGTGGCAATAATCAATAGCTTACCAACCAAAAAGAGTCCAGGACCAGATGGATTCACAGCCGAATTCTACCAGAGGTACAAGGAGGAACTGGTACCATTCCTACTGAAACTATTCCAATCAATAGAAAAAGAGGGAATCCTCCCTAACTCATTTTATGAGGCCACCATCATTCTGATACCAAAGCCAGGCAGAGACACAACAAAAAAAGAGAATTTTAGACCAATATCCTTGATGAACATTGATGCAAAAATCCTCAATAAAATACTGGCAAAACGAATCCAGCAGCACATCAAAAAGCTTATCCACCATGATCAAGTGGGCTTCATCCCTGGGATGCAAGGCTGGTTCAACATACGCAAATCAATAAATGTAATCCAGCATATAAACAGAGCCAAAGACAAAAACCACATGATTATCTCAATAGATGCAGAAAAAGCCTTTGACAAAATTCAACAACCCTTCATGCTAAAAACTCTCAATAAATTAGGTATTGATGGGACGTATTTCAAAATAATAAGAGCTATCTATGACAAACCCACAGCCAATATCATACTAAATGGGCAAAAACTGGAAGCATTCCCTTTGAAAACTGCCACAAGACAGGGATGCCCTCTCTCACCACTCCTATTCAACATAGTGTTGGAAGTTCTGGCCAGGGCAATTAGGCAGGAGAAGGAAATAAAGGGTATTCAATTAGGAAAAGAGGAAGTCAAATTGACCCTGTTTGCAGACGACATGATTGTATATCTAGAAAACCCCATTGTCTCAGCCCAAAATCTCCTTAAGCTGATAAGCAACTTCAGCAAAGTCTCAGGATACAAAATCAATGTACAAAAATCACAAGCATTCTTATACACCAACAACAGACAAACAGAGAGCCAAATAATGAGTGAACTCCCATTCACAATTGCTTCAAAGAGAATAAAATACCTAGGAATCCAACTTACAAGGGATGTGAAGGACCTCTTCAAGGAGAACTACAAACCACTGCTCAAGGAAATAAAAGAGGATACAAACAAATGGAAGAATATTCCATGCTCATGGGTAGGAAGAATCAATATCGTGAAAATGGCCATACTGCCCAAGGTAATTTATAGATTCAATGCCATCCCCATCAAGCTACCAATGACTTTCTTCACAGAATTGGAAAAAACTACTTTAAAGTTCATGTGGAACCAAAAAAGAGCCCGCATCGCCAAGTCAATCCTAAGCCAAAAGAACAAAGCTGGAGGCATCACACTACCTGACTTCAAACTATACTAAAAGGCTACAGTAACCAAAACAGCATGGTACTGGTACCAAAACAGAAATATAGATCAATGGAACAGAACAGAGCCCTCAGAAATAACGCCACATATCTACAACTATCTGATCTTTGACAAACCTGAGAAAAACAAGCAATGGGGAAAGGATTCCCTATTTAATAAATGGTGCTGGGAAAACTGGCTAGCCATATGTAGAAAGCTGAAACTGGATCCTTTCCTTACACCTTATACAAAAATTAATTCAAGATGGATTAAAGACTTAAACGTTAGACCTAAAACCATAAAAACCCTAGAAGAAAACCTAGGCATTACCATTCAGGACATAGGCATGGGCAAGGACTTCATGTCTAAAACACGAAAAGCAATGGCAACAAAAGCCAAAATTGACAAATGGGATCTAATTAAACTAAAGAGCTTCTGCACAGCAAAAGAAACTACCATCAGAGTGAACAGGCAACCTACAAAATGGGAGAAAATTTTCGCAACCTACTCATCTGACAAAGGGCTAATATCCAGAATCTACAATGAACTCAAACAAATTTACAAGAAAAAAACAAACAACCCAATCAAAAAGTGGGCGAAGGACATGAACAAACACTTCTCAAAAGAAGACATTTATGCAGCCAAAAAACACATGAAAAATGCTCATCATCACTGGCCATCAGAGAAATGCAAATCAAAACCACAATGAGATACCATCTCACACCAGTTAGAATGGCAATCATTAAAAAGTCAGGAAACAACAGGTGCTGGAGAGGATGTGGAGAAATAGGAACACTTTTACACTGTTGGTGGGACTGTAAACTAGTTCAACCATTGTGGAAGTCAGTGTGGCGATTCCTCAGGGATCTAGAACTGGAAATACCATTTGACCCAGCCATCCCATTACTGGGTATATACCCAAAGGACTATAAATCATGCTGCTATAAAGACACATGCACACGTATGTTTATTGTGGCATTATTCACAATAGCAAAGAGTTGGAACCAACCCAAATGTCCAACAATGGTAGACTGGATTAAGAAAATGTGGCACATATACACCATGGAATACTATGCAGCCATAAAAATGATGAGTTCATGTCCTTTGTAGGGACATGGATGAAACTGGAAACCATCATTCTCAGTAAACTATCACAAGAACAAAAAACCAAACACCGCATATTCTCACTCATAGGTGGGAATTGAACAATGAGCTCACATGGACACAGGAAGGGGAATATCACACTCTGGGGACTGTTGTGGGGTGGGTGGAGGGGGGAGGGATAGCATTGGGAGATATACCTAATGCTAGATGATGAGTTAGTGGGTGCAGCACACCAGCATGGCACATGTATACATATGTAACTAACCTGCACAATATGCACATGTACCCTAAAACTTAAAGTATAATAAAAAATAAATAAATACATACATAAATAAAATAAAATAAATTTCAACTGAATCAATGATCTAAATGTAAAACATCCAATTCTACAAGTATTAGAAGTATACCTGTCTTAATTACTTTCTAAACTTAATATAGGGAAGGGCTCTCTAAATGTGGCTCAAAATCTGGGGCAATTTTTCAAAAAAACTGCTGATTTTATATTCATAAAATTTCTAAAAATTCATGGCAAAAGCACTTTATGAAAAAAGTGAAACAAAGTAAAAGACAGTTGACAAACTGGGATAAAATATTCTACAAAGGACTAATATCTTCAATATGTTAAAAAATACTTTTTAAATTGAGAAAAAAGGATTCAAATACTCAATAGAAAAAGAGAGAAAAACGATAAAAATTGCCTCAGAAGAGTATTAAAATGACTACCAAAACATATGAAAAATTTTCCAACTCTTACAGTGAGATAAATGCAAACTAAAATTCTGTATCAGATTGACATTTAATAAATGTATGTCATCATATTCTGCTGCCAAAGCTAGAGCAAGCAAATCCTTTCATAGAATCCTGGTGGGAATTTAAACTTGTACAATCCTTCTGGAAGGAAATTTGGAAAAACCTAACAAAACTACATATACTACTTTATTTTGGTCCTCCAATTCCACTTACAAGAACCTTCTCTGGGGCTAGACTTCCAATAATATGAACTATATAAGCACAATGCTCATAGCAGCACTGGTTTGTAATTGCAAAACAATGGGAGTAAACTAAATGTCCACAGATAAGACAGCAATTTAATAAAATATGGTTAGTTTATACATTGAAGTACTAAGCAGTTGTAAAAAAAATGAGAGAACTCTTTGAACTAATATTAAGGATCATATTAAAAGTCGTATTTTAGTATTAACTTATACTAAGGATGGCTACTGACTGGAAGCAATCCTTAGGTTCTAGAGACTACTGGATATCACTATGTATTCGCTGAGAAAAGTTGAGAGCCTGAGTCATACATGCAAATAAAGTGTAAATGAAGTCTTCCAACAACTGGAATGAGCTTGCAAGTGGATTATTCTGCAATCAAGCCCACAGATGAGATGTGGCCTGCACCTTGACTAAAGCTTTATGCAACCTTGAGCAGAGGAGCCAGATAAGCAGAGAAAAGTCTCCCGATCTCTCACAACTGTGAGATATAATGGGTGTTGTTTTAAGTCTCTATACTTGTGGTAATTTGTTTCATAGCTATAAAAAACCAATATAGTGATATAACGAAAAAGTTGCAACTTTACACAGGACGTCACCTGAAACAAGTGATCAACGCTTATACCACCAGTTATGAGATGTGGATATCATGTACACTCTGTTCTACTGGGAAGGAAACATCATCACTTTTGTTGTAATATTGCCAACTGAATAGCTTTAATGTAATTACAGGTAAACTACAGATAAATATAAATTGAGAGACAGTTTACAAAGTAACTCTTCAAAATTATTAAGGTTCTGGAAGACAAAAACAGACTGAGGAAGTGCTGGAGTCCGTAGGAGTTTGAAAAACACCTAACACTAAATGTAAAGTGCTATACCAGATTGGATACCAGGAAGGAAAAGATTATTAGTAGGAAAATTAGCAAAATTTGAATAAACTCTGTGATTAATTAATAGCATTATTTCAATGTTGTGATAAGTTTATGGTATTGATAAGTATACTATAGCTATGTCAGATATTAACATTAGTGTATAAAGAATAATGGGAATTCTTTTTAACATGTTTACATCTTTCATGTAAAATTATTTGAAAATAAAAAATTAAAGAAAAACAAGACAGTGAATGTCATAATCTTAATAAAACCAAGGAACTAGAATTAGTAGAAGCACACAAAGAGAATTTAAAACAGGGATGACTGATATGGAAAAAAGAAAGGAAGTCATAACCATAAAAAGAACTAGATATAGAAAAAGAAATAATATATATATAACTTTATAAATTAAAATGATTATTACATAGTTTAAAGCCATCATATTAGATAAATATTATAATGAATTTAATTGAAGAGGAAGTTATAGAGTGTGTCAAATGGAAGGGGGACAATAATTGTATGTTTCAAAATAGCTAAAGAGAACATTTGGAAAGTTCCCAAAACAAATAAATGATGAATGTCTGAGATGATGGCTATACTAATTACACTGATTTGATCATTATACATTGTACGCATGTATCAAAATATTACATGTACCTGATAAATATCTACAAAGATTATGTATCAATTAAAAATAAAAAATTATAGAAATGAGACATGAAGCACACAGAAGAATTAATATCTTTCTGAGTTTGAAGTAAAAAAAACACTGAAAAAAGCTCAGTGACATTTTAGAATTCCAAAGGTAAAGACAAATTCCTAATATCTCCAAAAGAGAAAAAAAGATTACTATTTAGAAAGAAATTAAAAGTTAAAATCACATTGGCATTAGACCTCTTATAAGACATGTTTAGGAAATTAGAAAAAATTATAGAAGACACTGGAAGAAACATTCAACATTCCAAAGTAAAATCACTTTAGATCTATCATTGTACACATTTAAGCCAACATTGAAATAAAGATAATTTGAGGATATTTAAGAACTATTTTTGTATCTAGAGGTCATCTGTATTATGTTTAGCAAAAAAGAAAATATTGCAAAATAGAAAATGTGTTTGGAAATACAAATAGATGAGACATAAAATCAGTAGTGGAAAAAAAACAACAGCATTGATTTTAGTTGGCTCAATAATTTTTGACAAAGAACCTAGAAAGTAAGGGTAATTACTTCACCATGAAAGAGTGGGCATACACAAAGCAAAAATTACAATGTTAGAAATACATTAAAATACATAATTAATCATGATAACATCCAAATAGATTTAGTTCAATACACACAAGATTTACAAAAGCAATGTAATATCCTCATGAGAATATGAAAATATATTAATTATCTGTCGAGAAATGTGAAGGAGAAGGAAAATTAAAATGTGGTAAAGTTGTTTGCTTTTTTATTTTACTTTATTTATTTATTTATTTTTTGAGACAGAGTCTCACTCCGTCACCCAGGCTGGAACGCATTGGCAGGATCTCGGCTCACTGCAAGCTCCGTCTCCTGGATTCACGGCATTCTCCTGCCTCAGCCCCTCGAGTAGCTGGGACTACAGGCACCCACCACCACACCCGGCTAATTTTTTGTATTTTTAGTAGAGACGGGGTTTCACCGTGTTAGCCAGGATGGTCTGGATCTCCTGACCTCGTGATCCTCCTGCTTTGGCCTCCCAAAGTGCTGGGATTACAGGTGTGAGCCACTGACTGCCTCTACATACTGAGAAACTGTAAACATGAATCCATGTGTGTTAAAGTTAACATTACCAGGATAATAGAAATGCTTGTGATATATTACTGCAAATATTTATATTTTTACTACATATAAAATTTTGCAAACAGTAGTTGAACAATCCAGAAAAGGCAGGATGATATTATAACGTCAAATATTCACTCAGCCTTACCTATAGCCAGTGTGAGCATTTGCAGACATTATCTCTGATGACTTCCTATCTTTGAGTAAAATATTTTGGTGGTCTCTTACCCATCTTGGTAGCAGCAAGGTCCATGGAGATCAATCAAAGCTTCAGGCTATCATGACTGCCAGAAATTCAAATCAGCTTAAAATAGCACCCAACCAGGAGGAGCTTCACTTTCTTCCAGACCTGGGATTTTCTTCCAAGCATCAGTGTCTCAGGCAGAGCAAGTAAGGCATAGTGGATGCGTAAACTTTATTACTTATATATGCTAATTATTCATGTTACAGGAGATTGAACCATTTTGGACTTGCTGCATTCTCTCTTACTTACAAACTCAGGCCCACACTTCTGTGATCTCACTTGTGGTTTTGTGTTTAGGTATTAGTTTTTGTATTTTCCTTCAGAATTTTTGAAATCAAAAACTTACACAAAAGTTGTAATTCTAGTCAAAGAACATTTTTCCTGAACTATCTATGTGGTAATGACCTGATTCCCCATTATCCTTAAACACTTTATTGTATATTTTTTACAAACAAGAATATCCTCCTACATAGCGAAAATAAAAAGAATTGGTATCATAAATTAACATTAACCATATGTTCCATCTAATCTTCATGCCCCACTCAAGTTTTACTAGTTGTCCATTAATTTATGTAAAGTAATAATTTCTTTGTAATTCATGATTACTCATTTTACTTAATATGTCTCTTTAGTTCTCTTCAAACTGGAACAATTCCTCAGCCTTTCCTTGTTTTTCCATGCTTTAACCCTTTTGGAAATTACAGGCCAGTTGTTTTTTAGGAATGTTGCCCAATTTTGGTTTCTAATTATGGGTTGCCTTATGATGAAACTCAAGTTCTATATTGATGTAGTTTGGCTGTGTCCCCACCCAAATCTCATCTTCAATTGTAACGCCCATAATTCCCACGTGTTGTGGGATAGATCTGGTGAGAGATAATTGAATCATGGGGGTGGTTTCCCTCATACTGCTTTCATGGTAGTGAATCAGTCTCTTGAGATCTGATGGTTTTATAAGGGATTTCCCCTTTCACTTGGCTCTCATTCTCTCTTGCCCGCCACCATGTAAGGAGACCCTTTGCTGTTATTTCATCTTCCACCATAATTGTGAGGCCTCCCCAGCCATGTGGAACTGTGAGTCCATTAAACCTCCTTCTTTTATAAATTACCCAGTCTGGGGTATGTCTTTATTAGCAGCATGAGAACAAACAAATATATATTTGGCAGAAATTCGGCAAGTGTGATGTGGTATTCTTCTCATTGTATCCTGTCTGGTAACAAAGATTTAAATTTCTCCTGTTATGAATGATTTCTACTTGGATCACTGATATCTGCCAGGATTCATGGATTTATTTTCTTCAGTAGACTATAATTCATTACTATTATTTTGATAAACATATTGTCTATAATTTGTTCAGTGGAAGGTTATTTAAAGTGGTTCTTGTGTCTTTTTGAAATGTCTCTATTACTCACTGAACACATTCTTACTTTCTGGTGTAAAAGGTGTCGTAAGTGCATTTTGTAGTTTCTCTTTGGCTGTCTTGAAATCAGATATTTTTCCAGAGCCATGTTTCCTTTTAATGATGAATGTTATTTAGAAGCCGAGATTTAGATGCTATGTGTGCTCATTGCTACTAAAATGTCACTACTCCAAGGTCAACAAAGAGTCATTTTCATCTCTATTTATTTCTCTACCTATATACATGAGTTCCCAGTAATAACTTCAATTCCAATCCCATACCTTAGCAAGTAGTTTAGCTTTTGCCATTTCTACATTTTTTTTGTTGGTAGTTGTACCTTTTTTTTGATGACAGTTGAACAGTTGAAAAATAAAGCTGCTGTTATCCTTATAACATATGTAAAATTCCCCAATATGTACCTATTCAATTATATTTCCTTGTGGCCTCTGATTCACCATGTTGGGCCACTCCTCAGCATGGACAATTTCCTTACCCTGTTAGTGCTCTGGCACCATGCACCAGGTCAGCCCTTCAATGTGAACACTCTCCTTACTTTCTTGGACTTTGACACACCACAGTAGAGGTGTGGAAGCCCTCCTCATCCTGCTCACTCTCTGACACCTTTTATCAAGCTGCCTGACAAGGGTATACTTCTCACTATGATCAAGCTCTGACATCTTGCTTTGGGTCATTGTTTTCACCAACTGTCAACTGGGGATACCTACCTTGATCACTCCCACCTAATGGATTTAGGATTGAATTGTTCAAGAGGTAACAATGAAAGAACACTCATTTGATTTTTAAATGTAAAAAAATATTATTTTAATGTAAAATATGTATCGAGATAACTGCAGATTTGCATGCAAACTTGAGAACAACTACACAGAAATACCAGTGTACATTTTACATGGTTACACAATTACACCAATGGTAACATTTTGTAAAAGTATAGTGCAACATCACAAACAGAATACTGACATCAATATATGAAACTAATCTTATTCAGTTTCCCAGTTTTAGTTTATTCATTGTATGTGTCTCCATGGATGTTTAGCTCTGTTGAATTTTATCACTAGTGCAAGTCTGTGTATTCCCCATCACAGCTAAGATAGTGTAGAGTTCCATCACCACAAGGATCCCATTGTCACCCTTTTATAACTGTACTCAAATTCTTCCTGCCTTTTCCCACTTTATCCCCAACACATAGCAATCACTATTATTTAATTCTAAAATTTTGTCATTTCAGAATGTTGTATAAATGGCATCTTGCAATAAATAACTTTTTGAAATTTGCTTTCTTTGCTTGGTATAATTCCAAATAGATCACCCAACTTGTTGCTCAAATCAATAGTTCATTCCTTTTCCTTAATGAGTAGTGTTCCATGGTATGGTTGTTATCACTACACAGTATATATTATACAACAAACTTTTACTTATATAATGTTCAAACACAGACATGAATATTAGTTTATAACTTTGAATAGCATTTAGTTTTGAGGAAAAGGAGTATCTAGGAGGTTCCATGAAGGGATCCTCTCAAATTCTCAAAGAGTAATGTTTTATTCCTCACTCTATTTCTTGGTTATATAAGAGGGCTCACTGTGAAAATTCATAAAGCTGCATCACTATCATTTGTTCACTTTGCTTATGCACTAATACTTTAATATAGTGAAAATATAAAGTAAATATGAAAGGAAAATTAAAATATTCAATAACTTTAAATTCTTTATATAAAATAGAAATGATATTCAAAGTTAAAATTAAATGTCTTAATTAAGCAAACTAGATGCAATACTCCTGGAACACTTTACTACTTAATGTATAAAGAATATTTGTAGGCCAGTTAGAATAAAATGTCACTGTAATCACAATAACTAATACAGCAAAACATAGTCATTTCTTTCTAAAAGAACAACCAAAACCATAGTAGCTAGCAACATAGCAATAAGAAATGCATAAGTAGAAAACCTGAGAACTTTGCTAAAGGACATAAAATACAACTTAAAGTAATTGAGAGACAAACTATATTTTGAATAAATACCAATAGGAACAAAGAAGTTACCCTCCAGAGCTTGCTATGGAATAGAAAGAAGAGTATAGAGAAATGTATAATTCCATTTATGTGAAAAAATAAAGATAAGATTAGATGTATATGAGTACAGGCATAATTGCAGAGAAAAAGGACTGTAGAGGCCAACACCAGGCTCCTACAAGTCCTTATCTCTGCTCTAGAGAATTTTAGAGAATATATTTGTATGTGTGTAGACAGGGATGTGGGAAAAGTATTATTAGATATTGTTATGAATTGATGGGAATATATTACTTAGAATAAAGGGAAGATAAAATATACCAAGATGCACTCATATAGAAAAATTCATACAGTTAAATATATGAATGAATGTGTTTAAACATATATGCTATATATTTTTAATTAAAGATATACAGCATTTTCTGAATAACAAATATGTCTTTTTTATGTGAGAAAGGGAAATAAATACATTCAGGTAAGACCCCAGGTATCAAGGAAAATGAAGACGCTGAGCAACTAGAGATGGAATCTTGAGAAAGAAAAGTAAAAGAATCTCAGCAGACACAAATAAGATTGAAATTACTTTTACCTTAGTCCTGATATCCCTGGATATGTACAGATTCTTCACATGCCTATACAAAACACATATGACTGATTCCCAAATTAATCAGGGTCAAAAATGAATCCAAAGAAGAAACATTTACTGATATTTCCTACAAATTTAGCCTATAAATCACACTATTTGAAGATTTGAGATCTACGAAAAATATAGTTTAAACCCTGTGTATCAGTAATGGGCAGTTTCTAAACTCCAAACTGATAGAGGAGAAAGGAATGTGAAGATCAGAAGACTCTTACTGAATTCCACAGATATATGAGAATTCTCTGTGTTCAAAAGGGCAGCATTTGAGTGGAGGTGGTGTGCATGGTAGGCTGTTGATGGAAGGACCATAGCAAATGTATAAAGAATTCTCAAAACTCAACAGTAAAAGAATCAATCCAACTTGTAAAATGGTAAAAGATATGAATGGACATTTCACTGAGGAGGATATATAGATAGCAAGTAAGCATATGAAAAGATGTTCAGATAATTATTGATTAGGGAAAAACAGATTGAAGCCACCATTAGATATCATAACATTCAGATCAGAATGACTAAAAAAAGTGGCAGCACAAAATGCTGGTAAAGATGCAGAGAACTAGATCACTCAGATATTAATGCTGGGAATGGAAAATGGTACACCTGCCCTGGAAGACAGTTTGGCAGTTTGTTGTAAAACTAAACATATAATTGTCATACAACTTAGGGATTGAACTCTTGGACAATTGTCCCAGAAAAATGAAAATTTATGTTCCCATGTAAACCTAAACCTTTTATAGGGGCTTTATTTCTAATAGCTAAAAACTAGAAAGAGTCCACATATCCTTCAACAGATGAATGATTAAACAAACTGTGGTACGTCCAAAACATGTAAGATCTTTTCGGCAACCCTTTCAACACTAATGCTGGCAAGAATGTGGAGCTACAGGAACTCTCATTCATTGCTGGTGGGAATGCAACATGGTACAGTCACTTTGGAAGACAGTTCGGCAGGTTTTTACAAAACTAAACCTACTCTTACCATACAATCCAGCAATCTTACTCTTTGTCATTTAGTCAAAAGTGTTGAAAACTTATGTCCACACAAAAATCTGCACACAGATGTTTATAACAGCTTTATTCATAACTGCTAAAACTCGAAGCAATGAAAATGTCCTTCAGTAATAAATGGATAAATAAACCATGGTACATCGAGACAAAGGGATATTATTCTCTGACAATAAAAGAGCCATCAAGTCATAAAAAGACATGGATGAACATCTAATATGATAGTGAAGTAAGCAAATCTAAAAAGGCTACATACCATATGATTCCAGCTATAGGACATTCTGGAAAAGGCAAAACTATGGAAATAGTACAAAGATTAGTGGAGTCAGAGGTTGGGAGGAGAAAGGGATGAAGAAGGGGATCACAGGAATTTTAAGGAAGTGAAAGTATTCTGTATGCTGAAGACAAGTCATTATACATTTGACCAAATCTATAAATGAACAACATCAAGAGTGAACCCTAATGTAAACTATGGACTTGGAGTGATAATGATGCGTCAATATAAGTTCATCAATTGTAATAACTACACCACTTTGATGCAAGATGTTGATAGTGGGGGAGGTTGTGCATATTTGGGAGCCAGGAATATTTAGATGGTACAGTAAAAGCAAATTTTTCACAATCTGACTTATGTAAGGCAATATGAAAAAAACAATCTTTAAGATCAATAACTATGAGAGGCCAATTTTTAGGTATTAAAGCAGGGGCAGGCATGCCAGGTTGGATGGCTCCCATGGGTTTAATTACAGTCACTGCAATGGCCGTCACGGCAATGGCCACCTCTGCCAGAATGGCGTTACATCAATCTATTCAAACAGCTCATTTTGTTAATGATTGGCAAGCCAATTCCACCCAAATGTGGAATTCTCAACAAAGCATTGATCAAAAATTGGCTAATCAAATTAATGATTTAAGACAGTCTGTTATTTGGCTTGGAGATTGGGTAGTGAGTCTCGAACATCACATGCAAATGCAGTGCGATTGGAATACTTTGGATTTCTGTATCACCCGTATTCCTATAACGAGACTGATCATTCATGGGAAATCATCAAAGGACACCTTCTAGGTAGGGAAGATAATTTATCATTGGACATAACTAAATTAAAAACAAATTTTTGAAGCCTCTCAAGCTCACCTATTCATTGTGCTTGGAGCTGAGGCTTTAGATCAGGTGGCAGAAATTCTTTATGGATTAAACCCCAGGACTTGGATTAAGTCTATTGGGGGCTCCACTGTAGTAAATTTTGGAATTATGTTTCTCTGTTTAATCGGCTTGTTTTTAGTGTGCTGGACCAGTCAAAAAATCCCGCATCAAAATCAAGAGAACGAACAAGCCTTCATCGCCATGGCACATTTATATAAAAAGAAAGGGAGAGATGTTGCGGGAAGTCAGGGACCCTGAATGAAAGGACTGGCTGAAGCCATGGCAGAAGAATAAATTGTGAAGATTTCATGAACATTTATTAGTTCCCCAAATTAACACTTTCATAATTTCTTATGCCTGTCTTTACTGAAATCTCTGAACATAAATTGTGAAGATTTCATGGACACTTATCATTTCCCCAATCAATACCCTTGTGATTTCCTATGCCTGTCTTTACTTTAATCTCTTAATCCCATCATCTTCATAAGCTGAGGAGGATGTATGTCACCTCAGGACCCTGTGATGATTGCGTTAACTGCACAAATTGTTTGTAGAGCATGTGTGTTTGAACAATATGAAATCTGGGCACCTTGAAAAAAGAACAGGATAACTGCAATGTTCAGGGAACAAGGGAGATAACCTTAAACTCTGGCTGCCTGTGAGCCAGGCATAACAGGGCCATATTTCTCTTCTTTCAAAAGCAAATAGGAGAAATATCACTGAATTCTTTTTCTCAGCAAGGAACATCCCTGAGAAAGAGAATGCATCCCTAAGGGGAGGCCTCTGAAATGGCCACTTTGGGGATGGCTGTCTTTTGTAGTCATTGCTAAGGGATGAAATAAGCCCCAGGATCCTGTAGCACTCCAAGGCTTATTAGGAGGAGGAAATTCCCGCCTAATAAATTTTGGTCAGACCAGTTGTCTGCTTTCAAACCCTGTCTCCTGATAAGATGTTATCAATGACAACGCATGCCCAAAACTTCATTATCAATTTTAATTTCTCCCCGGTCCTGTGGTCCTGTGATCTCGCCCTGCCTCCATTTGTCTTGTGATATTTTATTACCTTGTGAAGCATGTGATCTCTGTGACCCACACCCTATTCGTACACTCCTTCCCCTTTTGAAAATCACTAACAAAAACTTGCTGATTTTACGGCTTGGGGGCATCATGGAACCTGCCGATATGTGATGTCTCCCCAGGACACCCAGCTTTAAAATTTCTCTCTTTTGTACTCTGTCCCTTTATTTCTCAGACTGGCGGACACTTAGGGAAAATAGAAAAGAACCTACGTGAAATATCGGGGGTGAATTTCCCCCGATAGTACCTTATGCTCAATTTTGCTGTGAAGCCAAAACTACTCTAAAAATAAATATATTTTTAAAAATCACTTTTGTGTCCATGATCAGACATTGACAACATTTCAATTTCAATGTAGTGTTATTTACAAGTGTGTTCTGGGGAGTCAGCAAGTTCTTTGGTTTGAAAAGCAAGACATTAAAATATGTCATAGTTACTTTCAGTTAAAGGAAAACACCAAATATTTGATGAAAATCATGTGGCAAATATGTATAACTATTCGAAGAAAAAGTAATATTTCAATGCTCTATACATGTGGTATAGTTCTCTGGTATTTATTTTAAAGTGCCTTTTTGTTACAGTTACATCAGATGAATTCTCAAAGATTTTGTGTTTTTCAGGACAATGAGTATAAAAAGAACAATAATATATTCTGAGATTTAAAGTACTTAATAAGGAGGTGTAGCTGGCCTTCAGGAATCATGTTTCGTTAATTCAATACAAAGCAAGAGAAGTTCGATGTTTTGCCTAGTAGTAGCACTTCAACCATTCAGAGTGTAAGGTCCAGAGAATGTAATTTCCAAAGTAGGTTAATAATTATTCTTCACCAGCAGCTATTCCCTGGATCACACAGTCTTGCAACCCTGGTCATTATGAAAATTAAGCTGTGTCTGTTATACATGTTTTGGGGAGAAAGGGAGAAACCATCTGAAGGTGTACCCTTTGGCATAATTTTTCTGAAACTTCTTTGAAGGAACTAAAACTATAGGAGCTCTGCAACTCTTCTGCAGGGGTTCAGTGAGGACCATTATGGGGAGATTACTACACCAATGCTCATGTTTATCTTCAGACACCATTCCTATCCCCAGCTGCCACATACTGGGCAGTTTTCCAAATTTTTTTCTTTTCCCCAGTTTACTTTCCATCTTTCTTCCAAACTGCTCTACTTCCAGCTCAGGGGTAGTTGGTGTTACCTCATTGAAACATTTACTTAGTTCCTACACAGGAGGACTCCTCAGCATGAATTAAATCTTTGCCTGATGACTACATCCCCCAATCAGATCTTTTCAATATAATTTATTCCAGAAAACTCTGACATTTTGAGGACATTTGATATATCCTAAAACTTAAAAGAAAAAGTGTCACAATTTACACCATGGACAAAAAAAATCATTTCAAATCAATTATCAACTTACCTGTAATGGTGGAGAGACAGGAGTTAAGAGATTAGAATTCAACTTGGAAGGACACACTCTCAGTGCAATTGCAAAGAACAGGTAGGGTACAGGAGGCAAAAAAGAGAAGGCAGGAGGCCTAGTAAAAATGTAGGCAAGAGCTTATGGAAGCTTTCACAGGGATAGTGTCACAGTGGAGTGGAACGGGCAGGGAGAGAATCCTTTCTTTTTTTTTTTTTTTTGAGACGGAGTCTCACCCTGTCACCCAGGCTGGAGTGCAATGATGCGATCTCGGCTCACTGCAACCTCCTCCTCCTGGGTTCAAGCGATTCTCCTGCCTCAGCCTCCTGAATAGCCTGGATTGCAGGTGAGCACCACCACGCCCAGCCAATCTTTAGTAGAGATGGAGTTTCACTGTGTTGGCCAGGCTGGTCTTGAACTCCTGACCATGTGATCCACCCTCCTCTGCTTCCCAAAGTGCTGGGATTACAGGAGTGACCCACTGCACCTGGCCAATCCTAAGATTCTTAGAAGATATTTAGTGAGCAAAAGAAATCGGATTTGGTGACTGATAAGAAATGGAGAACTTTAGACAAACCCTAAAGCTGGCAATACCTATAAAAACTGAACAAATATGGGAAAAAAATTACGAATCCAAAATGAAGGCATTGGAGACCAATATAAGAATACAAAAACTAGGGATAATATGATCTTTAAAAAAAGAAAGCTACATGGTGTATTCCAGATGTACCTGGACTTTCACCTTTGTGCTCAGAAAGATGAAATCCAGGCAGACATTGACAATCTTACCAGACTGAAGAAGGAGGTAAGATGTTAGGAATGCAAGAATGGCTCGAAATTGGGGTAGTGGGGGAACTGGGGGTGGGGGTGGGGGGTATGTTTAAATTCCCAAGAGAAGAGAGTCACAGAAATCCAAAATTTACATGAAAATTCCTCATAAATTTTTGTCTAACTCATAAACTATGCACATGCCAGGTGCAGCTTCAAGAAATCCAAAGGAAAGTAACAAGCTGTAACTCCAAGAAATCTTTTGGAACGAGCATACCAAAGATTTCAGAAGCTGCCACCACTGGAAAGGAAGTGTTTTGAGGTACAAATTCCTCCAAGTTAGAGGGGCTTGGTAAAAACATCAGGTTTTTATTGAAAATCCTGAAAGGCCAAACCCTAGGCATAAGGGCTAAACTAAACAAATCAGTTGTAATGAAGCCTGAATGTAACTCTTTACAGGGTCAAGGTGATCCTCCTTACTAAAGAAGATTTAACCTCTTTGGAGAATAAGATCTTTCACAGTCTCTATAATTCTTCATTCATAATTTTGTGTGCCTGACATTCAATAAGAAATTATAAGACTTAATTAAAAAAAAGTGTCAATTGATTGGAAATCAACAAGTGAAAGAGACCAACAGGTAACTCTGATATTGGAATTTGCAGAGAAGGATATTAAAATAACCATCTTAAATAGGTTAAAGAAAACATAAGAAAAGACAGACAAAATGGAAGGAAGTAGACATTTTGATAGAAAAATTATAATCTATAAAAAAGTATGAAATCAACATTCAAAAATTCAAATACACAATGTTAAGAACTTAGTGGATGGTTTTAACAGCAGAAAATAGAACTAACAATATTGAATATAGGCCACCAGACAATATTCAAACTGAAGTTAACCCCATCAATAATAATGCAAATTAGAATACTGGGATGTACATAGAATTTAAACTCCAAGGGAAATATATAGAAATAATTGGAATATGGAAAATTACAGCCACAAGGAAAACATCCCCACAAGGAATAATGGAAATAATTTTTATCTTAACTGGGGGTTAGTTACATGTGTGCAGACATAACTGAAAATGTATTGAACCCTGCAGTTAAAATAATTGAACTTATTATGTTACTGAAATAAGAATTTACTCAACGCAATATAAACATGCATCCCTAGATTGTCTTTCTCTACCTTTCTGCCTTTGTTCCTGTCTCCTACTCTGCTGCTTGTCATTTTCCTCCACAATAAACCATCTGCTCCTACATCATTTTCTTGAATTCTCCTGTATTTGATGAGTCAAGGCTGAAGCAAAAACCTGTTGCCTTGCTTTGTTTTTCTAAACCACCAAAAATGTTTTTATTTTTCCCTTGTCCTTGAATGCTACTGAGGTTGTTTACAGATTTTAAAGAATTTGGAAGCTATTATATTTTAACCACCATTGTTGTCAATGAGATAAGTATCTGATGCCAATTTTATGTTTACTCATGAAATTTTTGCCCTCTCTCTGCTTACTTTTTATCCTTTAAGTTCTGAAATACCACTACTATGTCTAGATTTTTCTCTGTTATCCATGTTTTAACTCTGTAGATACAAGTCTTTCTTTAACTTTAGTAATATATGATTTATATTATTTTTTATGTCTTTCACTTAAAGTTTCTAAATGGCTTTCATTTTCCACATTACGTTTTCCATTACATTTTTAATTGGAGAAAAAAGGGAAGTTTAGACTTTCATAATTATGCTTTTTCTTATGACAAAACAGAATGGCTCATAGAAATGTATATTTTATAAACATTTTTAAAAAGTCATGACAGCTACCCACATCTGAACCTGTATCACTAACACAACCATAAACATATCTCAGGAAGCTCCTGGTAGCATTCAGGTTTTCCAAACCCTCACTAGACATTTCTACATAATTCCTTTCTGATCACCAAGATATTTTCTATCATAGTGTCTACAACTTATGAGAACTGATGTCAGTATTTAAATTCAAGAGTTCAAGATCAACAAAGGACACTTTTATTTAGAAATGGACTCATCAATTTTTGGTTACAAAGAAACATGTCTTGTGATGGGTTTTCTCTTGTTTATTGTTTGCCTGTACTATTTTATATATATATATATATATATATGCTTTTATTTATAAGTATATATGCTTTTATTTATATATATGCTTTAATTCATTCTTTGTATTCTTAATAATAGCAACATGAAGTGGAAAGGCTGGATTTTAGATTCCATTTTCTTATATTATCTGATATCACAAAACTGCATTTTAAGAACAGTACTGTAGAAACAATAAGTACCTTGTTTCTTGGCTTCAATTTTTTTATCCAAGCAAACGTGATTTGTCAACCGAAGAGATTTTATTTCAGTTTTACTTTTGCCTCTATGCTTGTCTTAATAAAATGACTAATTTCTTATTTTATTCCTTTGCAAATTTTATTTTCCTTTTAGTTTACAAAGATACTGCATATGGTTATTAATTGTGTTTACCCAGCAACTTGTGCTTTTGTTATTCATCAGTGGCATCAGCAGAATGTCTTAACATTAGTTAGAAATTAAGACCAAAGCAAGCATGGGTTAAGCTGTTGTATAAAAGAAATTTAGTTGAACTAATTTAAGCTGAGTTGTATTTCAGTGCTCTAAAGCAGCCTCTTATAGTTTGCTTGCTGATTTGCTCTAATTTGCTACTGCTCCTTCTGTGTGTGAGTGTTTATGCTTTTTTCTTTAGTTAAATGCCTTCAATTCAGAGATGCTACTTGTATTATAATATGAAGAAGATGAAGAATGCATTGCCAGAAGTAGATCAAAGTGGTTAATTGCAAACTAACTCCAGCATTTGGTCCCTGTTTGTAGAGAGAGGAAAACAGGTGGCATGTGGTTCTCTGCCACAATATTGCTATATAATAATTGTGCTCTTTGAAAATAATACCTGAAAGTAAGTCATTTCAATATAATTTCAGTGTTTATAGATGTCTCTTTTGAAGAAGCTTTGGAATATTTTACATTTGCTAACTGATGTTTAACCCTTTCTCATGCTAATTAAATTGAATGATTTAGCCAGGAGGATACTAGTAATCAAACCAGACAAGAGCCAGATGAGCTGGGTTTTAATAGTGGTCATTGTGTCTTGCCTGTGTAGTGAATATTGTGACTATTTGAAAACCACTGTGACTGAATATTTTGTTATTTAAATATACTTTTTTTCTCTTTTTTCCACTCTTTATTTTCTTTTTCACCTCTCTCTGTTACTAGCAGCAAATCTATATGGGTGTGCAGCAACCTCAATTGTTGCCCTTTAGTAGAAAGAATTTGACCAATGAGGCATAGGTCAAAGATATTTCTTTCATCTGCCATTGTTTCATCCTTGGAATTTGTGTCTGTTTTGATGCCTCTACTCCCATTAAAGAATAGTTTCTGAAAAACAAGCAATAAATGTAAATAGCCTATATTTCTCCTCTGGCTAGTCCACATGGGCCCTGTTTTCCTAGAGTATTTGCAACATTGGGCTTCCAGGGTGCAATTCACAAACTGATTTCCTCGTATCATATTGGCCATTCTCAGTCTACTTTGTTGAATTTCCCTGCAATTTATGTTTCTTTTTCTTTCTAAGCTCCTCTATGGTGACCTCACCCAGTTCTGTGACTTTTAATACCAGCTATATGACAATGACATGAAATTTACATTTCTAGCCTAATCTTACCCTAGAGCCTCAGACTAGTATATTCCAAATCTCCACTTGGATATTTCAAAGGCTTTTCAATTCTAATATTTCACAAATTGAACTTTTATTTATTTCTCTTTATAATCTGATCCTTCCAAAATGGCAACCCGCTATCCAATTGCTCAGAACATGAAAGTAGGCATCTGAGTCCTCATTCTCTGGGATACCTCACATCCAATCCATAACAAATCCCACTAGCTCTAACTTCAAGGTGTATGTCAAATACAAATGGCAGACCTGAGCACTTTTTATCACATCAGTGGTTTCCACATAAACTGCTAGGGTCCCTCACCTGGATCCCTGTAACAGCATTTTAACAGGTTTCACTGTTCTATTGCTGCTTACCTAGGGTCTGTCTGCTACAGAGAAGTCAGAGTGATATTTTAAGCACCTAAGTCAGATCATGTCACTCCCTCGCTCATACTCCTCCAACATTTTCTGATTGCACTTTGACAAAATGCGGCTCTTAACCATAAACTACAAGAATATCCCATTGCTCAAGTCTTTCCCACCTCAGGGCCTTTGTACTTGCTGGGAAAAGTGCACTTTATATCATAGTACATACCATACACTGTACTTACGATGTACATAGAGTACATTTTCCTCATATTTCATGTTTCATGTTTCAGTCACTGATATTTTTAAAGCCACTCTTCAATTGAAACCTCTTCAAAAAAAGTCTTCTGTATTCCATGTACCTAAAATAGTAGGCTTTGACACTCAGTTTCATCCTGTGACAACATTCCTTTAAAGCACTTACCACTAGCTGATGTTATACCTCATATTTCATTTATTTGTTGTTGCCTGTCTCCCTTACTATGATATAAATAAGTGTTTGAGGTCAGGGGTGTTAACTTGTCAATGCTAATATCCCCAGCTCTGGAACTGTGCCTGATACATAGTAGAGATCCTGTAAATATTCCCTTAATAAACAAACATTGAATGACCAAAAAAGTGAGGCACCATTCCAAGTGGTGGGTTAAAAATACTGAATGAGACAGATGAAGTCCCCTCTCTCATGACTCATACTCTAATGGCCAGTCATTCTCAGTAGCATGTACAATGTTTATAAATTTACTTTTTATGTGAACCTATCTCTTTGGCTTGAAAATGATGTCCTTAAGATCAACTGTGTTTTGTTCATCTTGCTATCCTGTACGCAACCTACCTAGTACCTGGAACATAAAATCTTTTAAACCTGTTTTCATTTATCTTATATATTTCAGTTTGTTTATTGGTATTTGTAATAGAATATCTGGCTTATCACAAGATTTGCAATTTTATTTTAAAATTCTTAGTAAGCAACTACTATCCCATAAGTCAGGCTTAGAACTTCAGTGGCAAATGGTTAATATCCCCATTTACAACTAGGAAACCACATGAGAATGTTGAAGTAACTTTCCCAAGGTTATCCAATGAATCATTGCCAAAGCTAGAATTAAATCCCATAACTCACTCTTGTTTAGGAAGCACTTTTATTCTTCGTTTTAAGATACACTGGGAGAACACTGTGTATCACCATCATTTTTCATTGGAGAGTGTAGAATAGACAAGGCCTAAATCAACTTCATAATAGAGGTCTTTATTTCATTTTGGAGTTTTAGTGAAATACGGCTAAGGATCATTACATGTTACAGATGGGTTTAAACTGAGATTAGCTTATTGATCATTAATCAGCTAGTGAATTATTAAATAATTAATTCCACATATTGGAAAAAATTGTTGTTAAATTATTCAAAGCTCATGATATCCCCTATGAAAGATCTCTTTAATGAATTATAAAAATAAAAAAGTCAACATCTGTATAATTGTATTACCTTGCATTGATTATTGCTTACACAGAAATCAATTAAAATAGGAATTCATTTACAAGGTCAGAATGCTCTTCTCTTATCAGTGTGCAATTAGCTTCCACGACCAAAGCCAAATGAGATATTGGCAGAAAGCCATAAGCATAATTAATATTGTTGTAAGGATAATTACTAAAATAGTACCTAAATTGAATTTGGGCTTATTAAAATCAGCTAGTACTACTTTACTTTTGAATGACTCCCCATTTTTAAACATATTATATGTTTCTTCTTTTGTTCTAGTATATATTAATAATTTATGCCTCCTTACCAGGCTGAATGATTCCTATCTTGTTCCTCCTACAGTGGACAGAACGAACTTTTTAACAATATGAATCTTATCATATCTTTCTGATTAAAATATAAATTTAGTAGATTTCCATTTTATTTCCAATGAAGTCCAAACCCCTTCTCATGATCTATCTATAATGCCCCATGTGATGTGGTAACTGTGATTCACCACAACTCCATCCCCCACACTGTATTATTCATTATGGACCAGACTTGCTGGACTTCTTTGTGAGTATAAAGACCCCAAGCCCGAAAACTATTGAACTAGCTGTTCCCTTGATCTGGAATGCTTTTCATTTATCTTTGCATTGCTCTCTTTTATGGTTCAGGTCTCATCAGGAATGACATATCAATAGCATACTATCTAAAATAGCATTTTCTATCTTATTACCCAATTTTTGTTATAGGTCAGCCTTGTGATGTGCTCATTCTTATTTTCATACGTGTGTTCCTTAACTACCTTTGCCAGAACATGCGTTCTATGAAGACAGTGACTTAAAGCTTTTGTTCTTTATCTCCAGAATGATGGACTTTAGTAGGTGCTCATTAAATGTTTTGTTTGAATGAGTGAAAACTATTTTCCGAGTGCTGCTATGCTTATAAGATTGGTAAGAAAATAGACTCCAAATTATTACCACTCTTTAATATTATATGAATGCAACTTCAGCCCTTGATGTTAAATTCATTATATGTTTATCCTTATTTTGAAAAGGGACTGTTTACATAAATTATCTTAGCGTGGGACTTTTGTCATTTTATAATTCAATATGTACACCAAGGTAGTATGCAACCAAGGACAAAATTTAATATATTTCAAGCCCTCTTCTTTTTTTTTATTTTTTATTTTTTATTTTTTATTATACTTTAAGTTTTAGGGTACATGTGCACATTGTGCAGGTTAGTTACATATGTATACATGTGCCATGCTGGTGCGCTGCACCCACTAACTCGTCATCTAGCATTAGGTATATCTCCCAATGCTATCCCTCCCCCCTCCCCCCTCCCCACCACAGTCCCCAGAGTATGATATTCCCCTTCCTGTGTCCATGTGATCTCATTGTTCAATTCCCACCTATGAGTGAGAATATGCGGTGTTTGGTTTTTTGTTCTTGCGATAGTTTACTGAGAATGATGGTTTCCAATTTCATCCATGTCCCTAAAAAGGATATGAACTCATCATTTTTTATGGCTGCATAGTACTCCATGGTGTATATGTGCCACATTTTCTTAATCCAGTCTATCATTGTTGGACATTTGGGTTGGTTCCAAGTCTTTGCTATTGTGAATAATGCCGCAATAAACATACGTGTGCATGTGTCTTTATAGCAGCATGATTTATAGTCCTTTGGGTATATACCCAGTAATGGGATGGCTGGGTCAAATGGTATTTCTAGTTCTAGATCCCTGAGGAATCGCCACACTGACTTCCACAATGGTTGAACTAGTTTACAGTCCCACCAACAGTGTAAAAGTGTTCCTATTTCTCCACATCCTCTCCAGCACCTGTTGTTTCCTGACTTTTTAATGATCGCCATTCTAACTGGTGTGAGATGATATCTCATAGTGGTTTTGATTTGCATTTCTCTGATGGCCAGTGATGATGAGCATTTTTTCATGTGTTTTTTGGCTGCATAAATGTCTTCTTTTGAGAAGTGCCTGTTCATGTCCTTCGCCCACTTTTTGATGGGGTTGTTTGTTTTTTTCTTGTAAATTTGTTTGAGTTCACTGTAGATTCTGGATATTAGCCCTTTGTCAGATGAGTAGGTTGCGAAAATTTTCTCCCATGTTGTAGGTTGCCTATTCGCTCTGATGGTAGTTTCTTTTGCTGTGCAGAAGCTCTTTAGTTTAATTAGATCCCATTTGTCAATTTTGTCTTTTGTTGCCATTGCTTTTGGTGTTTTGGACATGAAGTCCTTGCCCACGCCTATGTCCTGAATGGTAATGCCTAGGTTTTCTTCTAGGGTTTTTATGGTTTTAGGTCTAACGTTTAAATCTTTAATCCATCTTGAATTGATTTTTGTATAAGGTGTAAGGAAGGGATCCAGTTTCAGCTTTCTACATATGGCTAGCCAGTTTTCCCAGCACCATTTATTAAATAGGGAATCCTTTCCCCATTGCTTGTTTTTCTCAGGTTTGTCAAAGATCAGATAGTTGTAGGTAAGCGGCGTTATTTCTGAGGGCTCTGTTCTGTTCCATTGATCTATATTTCTGTTTTGGTACCAGTACCATGCTGTTTTGGTTACTGTAGCCTTGTAGTATAGTTTGAAGTCAGGTAGTGTGATGCCTCCAGCTTTGTTCTTTTGGCTTAGGATTGACTTGGCAAAAATCCTCAATAAAATACTGGCAAACCGAATCCAGCAGCTCATCAAAAAGCTTATCCACCATGATCAAGTGGGCTTCATCCCTGGGATGCAAGGCTGGTTCAACATACGCAAATCAATAAATGTAATCCAGCATATAAACAGAGCCAAAGACAAAAACCACATGATTATCTCAATAGATGCAGAAAAAGCCTTTGACAAAATTCAACAACCCTTCATGCTAAAAACTCTCAATAAATTAGGTATTGATGGGACATATTTCAAAATAATAAGAGCTATCTATGACAAACCCACAGCCAATATCATACTGAATGGGCAAAAACTGGAAGCATTCCCTTTGAAAACTGCCACAAGACAGGGATGCCCTCTCTCACCACTCCTATTCAACATAGTGTTGGAAGTTCTGGCCAGGGCAATCAGGCAGGAGAAGGAAATAAAGGGTATTCAATTAGGAAAAGAGGAAGTCAAATTGTCCCTGTTTGCAGACGACATGATTGTTTATCTAGAAAACCCCATCGTCTCAGCCCAAAATCTCCTTAAGCTGATAAGCAACTTCAGCGAAGTCTCAGGATACAAAATCAATGTACAAAAATCACAAGCATTCTTATACACCAACAACAGACAAACAGAGAGCCAAATCATGAGTGAACTCCCATTCACAATTGCTTCAAAGAGAATAAAATACCTAGGAATCCAACTTACAAGGGATGTGAAGCACCTCTTCAAGGAGAACTACAAACCACTGCTCAAGGAAATAAAAGAGGATACAAACAAATGGAAGAACATTCCTTGCTCATGGGTAGGAAGAATCAATATCGTGAAAATGGCCATACTGCCCAAGGTAATTTACAGATTCAATGCCATCCCCATCAAGCTACCAATGACTTTCTTCACAGAATTGGAAAAAACTACTTCAAGCCCTCTTCTAATTTGATTTAAATTATATTGCAGCAAACAGTATATTTTGAAATATGTAATGCAGGCTTATCCTAGTATCGATATAGGTGTTTTTTTGTGGTTGTTGTTTGCTTACTTATTTTAAAGTACTGGAGTTAAGAATGAGGGAAAATGAGAATACTTGCTTATCCCTATATTTCTTCAAAGTCTAAGTAGCCCTCAGAAAGCATTGTTCCAGAATTCAGTGTGATATTCATGGCAGGAGGGACATGTTTCAGTCTTATATAGGTCAGAATCCTTTCTCTGAAATGTAGCACTTTCTTTAATTCCCTGGCAGTTCTGATTCTACTACTATGAACAACTCTTTTTTTTTTTTATAATAGTGAGAACTATTATCATAGGAGGCAGGAAGTAGACATTGCATTTAAGCATTACAGTTCCGTCAAAAATGTTTTTTAATTCTAAATTTATCCAGTAAGATAAATCAGATATTTCTCTAAAAATTTGTCATCTATTTATTTAAAAATTAAAACAATGCTTAACATATTTATGATCCTATGGAGTATTTAGGGGAAATAATGTCATTAACTTAATTTAGTCTAATCACAGAATAGACTGTATAAATTAAATCATCCAAGTTTAAATAACATATCTCCAGAGGCCCTCTCTCTTTGAAAAATCTAAAAATTTATTCAGAGATTATTTTCATTATAAAATTTACCGGGAAGGTTAATGCAGCATCAAATATGATGTAGTATCTCAAGTTGATATTCATAGAACCAAAGAAACTAGCCCTCTTTCAGGGCCAGTTGCTTACATTTTGTCCATTGTATGTATAGCTCATGAAAGAGCAGTACTACTCAAAGTGATTCCTGGACCAGCAGCATCAGTATCACCTGGGAACTTGTTAAAAATGCATATTCTCAGGCCCCACACTAGACATACTAAATCAGAAGATCTGAGCGTAGGCCATAGCAGTCTGTATATTAACAAGCCTTTAACAGGGTGATCCTGATGCAGACTAAAGTTTGAGATCCATAGTCATATATAGATCAATGCCTGACAATTTCTCAAAGTGTTTTCCAGACTTACAAAATGCTAACCTATTCTATCTCATGAAGAATGTGATAATTGATCAGATTGTACTCATTGAAGAGTTAACATCTTCCTTCCAATTTCTGTTCACTGATATACCTTTTCAAGACTTTTAATTTAACTGAGGTTTATATCCTAAGTTAAATTCTGCCTGTACTATAAACTTTCCTCTTACATATTCAAAATTTTCTTGTGTTTGCAACCACATAGGATCAAAATACATTCAATGGGTAAATATTGTGTAGCCTAAAAAAATTAATGAGCCTATATAATAGTTTCCTTTTCTCCTATACCCTTAAAACTAAAAGTGTTGAATGCCATGTAAAATTACACATAGAATTTTACTGGAAATGAACACAACACATTCAAATACCACCACTACAACTTATGGTAATATGTCATATAAAAACACAAGATTCCAAAAAGCTCATTTGTTGTCCTGAGGGAGTGTTTTCTGACTTGAGGTACCAATTGTGAGTTCTCACACTTGTCACTTCAAAAATTGATTTAAAAAAATTGGCCCTGAAGGATAATTGTGAAGATTCTGATGTAAGTGAACTCTATAATAGCTTCTCTAATTGGTGCAGTTAAATCCTACTTATCTTAGTGTTGCAATCTTCTAAAAGAGTCAGGGCATATTTTATAGTTGAATCCATAAAGAAACACACACACACACACACACACACTCAAAGAATTAAATAGAATGTTGTATTTGCAATAAAAATAGGACTAAGATGGTGGCTGATTTGATTGTAAAAAAATAAAAGTGCTAACTTTGTTACAAGCAGGGGATTTTATTGAAAAATTAATGATTTCTGTTAAACAAAAGTAATGTTTAGAATACATGGAAGATTGGTTTACATTTTAAAATAAGACATAATTACTCACAGATGATATCAGCAAAATAATCCTTATTCTTGTTAGCAATTACAATAAGAGAGACTCTAAATGTGTCACAGAATGTCTGGGGTGCATTTTACCTGTGTAGATGAAAAGGTTGTATTAGAATGCTAGGAAACATAAATTAGCTCTCCTAAAATATTGTAATGTTTTGGGTGGGGGTAAGTAAATCTTTCTTCTGAGCCTTCTACCTTCAATAAACACCATGCCTACTTATTTGTCTTCTTACTGATCTCCATTTCAAATTATTTTACTTTCTTATTTCATTGAATGACTGCGTGACAACTATATGTTACTGTATTCTCACACAAAGTGTAAAGCCAGCCCTCCCACTCTATACTCTTCATTCTAAACTCAGCTCAGTTAACAGCACCTCTCACCACAAAATGAGGCAAGATGGGATCATAAGCAAACTTTTTATTCTTCATGCTCGCATTTCACATTTAATTTACCAAGTCTTGCCAATCATTTCTTCAAATTAATCTTAAGGTGTGTTGCCCTGTCTCTACTCTCAATGCCATGTTTTTTTTACTTCAAGCTTTATGATAGTGAATGCTTATTTTCCTCTAAAGTGCTAGAATCATCCATATTTGCTATATCTATGGCCTTCAGAATAAAATCTTTATACACCTTCTACCCTCATGGTAGCTTCTGGTGATAAAATTCTGGCTCCTGGGGTAGTTGTATGATGACACAGAAGACAGACTTTCAGGAGAGAGTGCTATTTTCCTTCCTTTTACTTTTCTTACTCGTTAAAGTGTGACCAAATAGCAAGAGTTGCAACTAGCACCATAGCACAAGAGATGATTGGGAATGGTAGTTGGGCAGCCAAAGAGACAAAGCCTGTGGCCTTGACAATGTGAACGGCCATTTCGTCCCTCTACTGTCAAACAAAAATTAATGATTTCCATTAAACAAAAGTAATCTTTAAAATATGTGAAAGATTGGTCTATATTTTAAAATCAGTCATAATTATTCACAGATGATATCAGCAAAATGACCATGATTCGTGCTAGCAATCCCAAAAAGGGAGACTCTAAATGTGTCGTTGAATGTCTGGGCTGCGTTGTACCTGTGTAGATGGACATGTTGGATAATAATGTTAGGAAAAATTGATGACCGTGAGAGAAAAATATTGATTAATACAATTACTTTGTGTAGTTTTGTTATTGAAACCACACATAAGTCCCCCAAAAATATACCCTTAATTTTTGCTTAACAATTTTTGGATGTTCTCTTATCTGATCCAGCATTACTTGATTCCAAAACAGACTTCATATAACTGCCAAGTAAAATGTCTGCAACTCAAATCCACTTACGTTTACTCAACTGCCCATAAGATTAAGCTAAAAATATATAGCCTGGTATATGGGGGATTCATGATTAGTCCTAGTCCTCTCTGTACAAACTCATTTCCTGCCTTTCTTGCATTCTGGCTGTATTTTCCAGAATTTGCTACATAGATTTTTTTTATTGAGTGCCTGCTAAGGGTCTGCCCTAACAAGCGCCTCATTTCTCTCCCAGCCCCATGGACCACAGCTTGCTGCTTTGTCTCTTGAAAAGTCTTCTCTCCTTCTCTGTTCAATAGGGGCTTACATTTTGCCTTATATGTGAAGCCCTTCCCTACTCTTTTCCTAATCCATCATCTTCTGTCCTTCCCATGTAACACTGTGCATATTTTAATTGGTTTTCATGCTATATCACTTTCTTTGACTAGCTGACTTTCTCATTAGACTGTAATCCTCTTTGTAGCAGGATTATAACTTCCAAATTCCTAGTATTTGGAAGGTTGCAAAGAACATAGAAATGATAAAAAACACTTGTGAAAAAAATTAATAAATTAATGTCAGAACTAAAAAGGATGTATACTCCATGGAATACTATGCAGCCATAAAAAATGATGAGTTCATGTCCTTTGTAGGGACATGGATGAAATTGGAAATCATCATTCTCAGTAAACTGTCACAAGAACAAAAAACCAAACACCGTATATTCTCACTCATAGGTGGGAATTGAACAATGAGAACATATGGACACAGGAAGGGGAACATCACACTCTGGGGACTGTTGCGGGGTGGAGGGAGTGGGGAGGGATAGCATTGGGAGATATACCTAATGCTAGATGACAAGTTAGTGGGTGCAGCACACCAGCATGGCACATGTATACATATGTAACTAACCTGCACATTGTGCACATGTACCCCAAAACTTAAAGTATAATAATAAAAAAAAGGATGTTATATATCACCCTTCCCTTCCTTCTTTTACTAGATGAGAAAAATATGGAGAAGTTTTTAAAAATCAAAATCATGCAACTCTTTATTAACAAAATTATGATTAATTCTGGTGTTGTCTGGCTCACTAATCAATGGTAATATCCCCACTTCATGTTGCTTTTTTAAAATCCCTGAACTATTTTAGTTATAAATCTATTTTGTCTTTTCATTTTCTCTCACTATATCTGTTCATTTAATATTAAACTAATGTTTATTTTGTCAGTCTTCCAAAGATTTAATTTGTTTTCTGGAAATCAGAACACTGTAAGAAGACAAAGCCTGAGAGAAAGGTTAATGGATAGAATTAACTGTGCAAAATCATCATAACCCTTAGTACCTTACAAGAAAAGATAAACTGCAACATCCTGAATTTTTCTCATGTACAAAATCTGCAATTTCACATTATATTTTTTACCATACTAAGTGAATTGTATTACTAATTGAGATGGTTACTAGCAGACACAATTGAAAGTCATATCTGATATATTTCAGTGATGTTGAAAATGTTCATAAGGGGAAAAGTGATGTCTTTATGTTATCTTTGTGAAACATTTGGACACTGGCTGCTTGAAGAAGGTATTGACCACAAAATTGCCACCTTCATTGTAAAAGAATCGTAGGAATCAATCAATCTTTTGGATCACATGTTTAGAAAGCTGGCAAGGGAAAGTTAATAATTCCTGACTGCATATAAAGAATAACAAGAAAAAGTTAAAATAACTAATTTTTAAAATATATAATTGACACATATTAGTGAATACTGGTGGGGCACAGTGTGTTTCAATGCATGTATATATTGCATAATCACCAAATCAGAGTAATTAGCATATGCATCACTTTAAACATTTTTTTGTAGTAATAACACACAAAATTTTCTCTTCTAGCTACTTGAAATATACACTACATTATATTTGCAGGGAAATACCAGTCTAAAGTACAGTGAGCTATCACCTCACCCCAGTTAGAATGGCTATTATCGAAAAAGACCCAAAAAAAAATGCTGGAGATGATGTGGAAAAGGAAACCTTCATACACTGTTGGTAGGAATGTAAATTAGTACAGCTACTTTGAAAAACAGTAAGAAGCTTTCTCAAACAATTAAAAATAAGACTACCATATAATCCAGCAATCTCATGACTGGGTATATAGCCAAAAAAAATTGTATCAGTATGTTGAAGTATGTTGAAGAGATATCTCTACTCCCATGTTTATTGTAGCACTATTCACAATAGCCAAGATACGGATCAACCTAAATGCCCATCTACAGATGAATGGATGAAGAAAATGTGTATATACACACAATGGAATATTATTCAGCCATAACACAGAATAAAATCCTGTTATTTGTGGCAACATGGATGAATCTGGAGGATATTATGTAAAGTGAAATAAACCAGGCAAAGAAGAACAAAACACCTCATGATCTCACTAATATAAAAAATCTTAAAAAGTGGATTTCATAGAAATAGAGAGTAGAATAGTGGTTTTGAGAGGCTGGGGAAAATAGTGGTTAGAGGAGAATGGGAGAAGTTGGTCAATGCGTACAAAGTTACAGTGAGACAAGAAGAGTCAGTTCTGGTGTTCGTTTCACAGCAGGGTGAGAAAAGCAGTAACAATGCAGTGGAGCTGTCCTTTCTAAGCTCCTCTAAATTAATTTTATTTCTCACCTTTAGTCACCATTTTTTCATGTTTTCGCTGAGTTGAACATATTCCAGGGATAAGGAAAATATTTAGCAATCATGTTTAGGTAGTTGTAGATTGGAGAAAGATACTTTTTTGGCAGCCTTCTTAGGAGACAGATGGATAATACATTTATTTAATTATTGTTTTATGTAATACACCTTGAATCTGACCTCAAACGTTACTTAAATTATTCAAACTCAATAAAAAACTTCTGCTATCCACATTGTACAAGTAAGGAAACTGTGATATAAGAGGCCACTTATCAAAAACAATAACATTAGCAAACATTTTTGGGCCATTTGCAGTACCAAGAAATCAACAAAGATGCTTAAAGTGTGATCTCATTTTCTCTTTACAGAAGCCATACAAAGAAGATTTTCCCATCACTGGTTAACAAATAATATATATAGTTAAACAATCTTCAAAATTTTATATAGATACAAAATTGAGTGACCAGAAATAAAGCCCACAACTTTCCCTCTGACTTCAAAATCATGGCACAATTCTCCTTAGGAGAAAAAAAAATAGTGCATCCATATGGATTGTAAAGCCCTATCAGTCACAGCTTTGCCTATGCTGAGATGGTGAAACACTTCAGCCTGCCTCCCAGCTTGAAGAATTGGCCTGCTAGTGCTAAATACTACTGCTGCTGCCTCCTCCTGGCCAATTCAGCAGGAAGATCAAGGGCAAGGGAAATTGTAAAGTTGTCCACAAAAGTCAGTCTCCCAGGACCCACAATGAGATAGATATTAATGGACAGTGAATCTGGATGAACAACAAATGAAAATATATATCCAGAAAATAGCTTATTCATTTAAGTAGTTAAGAGATGGTCTGTAACTAGAAATAGCTACACAACAGGCTTAGAGAACAGGCTGTTCAGATTGATTCAGGCAGACAGAGAAGAAAAGAGAACAATTTTTCACAAAAAAGGGGCACTAATGGAACATCCAAAATAGACCTTGGGAGAAATTTGAGGCATAGTAATACATATATGTATACATGGAGAGAGAGAGAAAGAGAGAGAGGAACCTGGTTGATGGCAAAATAGTATGGATTCATAGTTGAATATGGGAATATTTTTCCTTTAGTACTCACAAATCATGGCATTTGGGTCCTCAAAAAAGGAATTATATACAAATACACTTCTTGGCTGTGCAGTAAATATGTTTCAGAAATAAATAAACTATTTTATTGCTTTTCAAATTTTATAATCTACCAAAAAAGAAGCAAAAGATTTAATTATGGTTGTAAAATAGAAAGTAAATGTTAACCTCCTAACACATGACAGGAGAGAAATAAGAAATGAAAGAAAGCTAGAGAAAATAGTAAGATAAACTAAAAATTTTCAGCGAATAACACTCTCCCTGTGAGTGACGGAACAAAGAATGGATGTCTATACATGCTGTAACCACTTGAAGAGTTGACCAGTAGGGATAAGGAAACTAATACTTGTCTACATTGGGAAGAAGGAGGACAGTATGTTGATAGTGATAGAAATATATTAAATCTTATTAAATTTGGTTAATATTAGAATATTAACCAAAAATATCTGAAATAGTTAACTGAGTAGGTGTTAATAAAATACATCATTTAGAAATACCAACCTCATATTAGTTTTCTAACTCTAGGTAAATAATTTACTACACACTAATTAATGTATGGAAAACCTTCTCGATATTGATCTTGTCAACTATTTTTTTATTATACCAATAGCATGGACTGCAAAGGTAAATACAGACAAGTACAACTCCATCCATAAAAAGCTTCTGCACAGCAAAGAAAACAATCAAGAGTGAAAAGGCAACCTATGGAATGAGAGAAAAATTTTTGCAAATTGTATGTCTGGTAAGAGGTTAATATACAAAATACATAAGAAAATAAAACAACTCAATAGCAAAACAACAAAAACAAGATAACTCAATTAAAAAATGGACAAGGAACATGAATAGGCATTTCTCAATAGTAGATATACAAATGGCCAACAGGTACGTGAAAACATTAATGATCAGGGAATTGCAAATCAAAACCACAGTAATACATCACCTCACATTTGTTAGGATGGCTATTAGATTAAATTAAATTAAACACAGAACAAACACATACTCATTTCTGAGTATATATCCAAAGAAAATAAAATCTGGAGCTCTAAGAAATATCTGCACTCCCATATTCACTGTAGTATTATTCACAAAACGGGAGATGTTGGTCATAGGATATAAAGTTTTCAGTTAAGAAAAATGAATAAATTGTGGAGATCTACTGTACAGCATGGTGACTATAGTTAACAATACTGTATGGTATACTTGAAATTTAGAGGGTAGATATTAAGCATTCTCACCATAAAGAAGGTAACACTATGAGGTGATGGATATGTTAATTAGCTTGACTGAGGTGATCATTTGGCAATGTATATTATGTACATATATTAAAACATCAAATGGTACACTTTAAATATATAATTCCTATTTGTGTATTATGCCTCAATAAGCTGATTTAAAACAAAACAAAATAAAACAAAAAACTCACAATTTGAAAATTCTGAAAGTCAGAATTCCTAGCGACTCAACTGGGTTCTCTGCTCAGGATTTCACAATGCTAGAGAATCCATTCAGTGGGAAAATCAACCTCCAAGCTTATTCGGTGGTTGACAGAATTCAGTTCCATATCATGATAGAACTGACGTTCAGATTTCCACACTTGTTGCTGGCCACAGAATGCCCTCTGCCCCTGTAAGCCACCTCTATTCTTTCTATGGCAATCTCCATCTCCAAATCAGCCATGGTGCCTCAAGTCCTCCTTGTGTTAGGATCACTAAATTTCTCTTCTGTCTTCCCCTTCTGTCTTCCATTTCTGTCTTCCTCTTCACATTCCTCTTGCTACAAGTCAGAATTTTCCACTTGTAAGGGGTTTGTAGTATTACATTAGGCTCATATGCCTTAAGGTCAATTGTGGCATATAATATAACACAATCACAGGAGTGATATCTCATGACATTCACAGGTTCCAGGGATTCGAGATGTGGAATTTTGGGGCTATTCCTAGAAATTTTCCCTACTGCAGAATTCACTACTAGAGACTCCAAAAACAAGTAGTTGAAGATTTATTTTTTTTAATGAGGAGTATGACTAGAGCTCAGATGGGTAAAATATCCCGAGAGTTTAATTTTCCATTTTAAAGATGGCAAAGTGAATACAGTAGTAAAACAATACATTATTCAATTAGTCTTTGGAAAAATTATGTATATTTGGCAAACGCATGTTTAGGTCTCTATTTTACACAACAGACAAAATGAAACATGAAAATAAAATATATTAGAGAAAAACAAAACATATATTTCTAATATATAAGATGACTTTAAAAGACATATTTTGCTTTGTTAAATATTAACCTTTTAAAATAACTACAATAAATAAAGTTTAAACATTTCAAACTAATCAAGATAAATCTTGCAACTTACAAAAAGCCATTGATATACAGTAAATATAGTGTAAAAAATTTTAAATATATTAAAATTACATATAGCTCATTACAATTACAGCTAAGTATATTAGTGGGCATTTCACAGTGGGAAATAGAAATAGCTTATAAATTTATGAAAGGATGTTAACCTTATGATCCACCTAAAAAATAGGAATTAAAAATAAAATATAATTCTTATTAGCAATTTAAAAGTATAGACAATATGCAATTTTAGGAAAGCCTGAATTATCCTTTCTTATTGGATTGATTCCTCCTCATTCATGCCCTAGGGAATCTTGAGTCTTTACATTGCATTATTATTAAAATAGCAATTTTATATTTATAAGTAATACTATGATTAATAGCTGTCTTCTCTGACAGTTAATTGTCAGGGCTTAGCATAGTGTCTGAATTATTAAAATATTCACTAAATCTACGTTTGAATGGATTAAAAAAAATGATTGATAAGACTATGGAATAGTGTATACTCTCATACAGTCTTGCCAGAAGAAGAAAACTGCTATAGTAGAATATTTTTTGAAATAATTTAGAAATATTTGCCAAAATTATAATGAACAAACATTGACCAAGTTGTTTCATTTTCTTAATATGTAGTCTACATAAATGCTATTTCATAGACACAAATATGTACAACTTCATATTCAAATTACAAAATTGTTCATACTATGCGAAGGAAATAAAGTGATGTAAATGTTCAGCGATGCGGCATTGGTTAAGTAAATGATATTATTTTCACAACATGGAATACTTTAGCAGTTAGAAATAATGTAGATGTAAATATGCTGACATGGAATCGTCTTCAAGACTCATTGTTAACAATTAAATACAAAGAACAAACACAACAAGAAAAGAAGAGCAAAAGAAAAGAATATGATCACATTTACACAAAACCAATGTAAAACTAAAAGCATTCATTTTTCTATTGACATGTTAATGGATGTGCTAATGTGAAGAATAATGTGTAGGTGAATCAGACCAAAATGACAGCTTGATCACATACTGGAGCCTCTTTCTTCATTCTCAACTCTCTAGAAATGAAAGGAAAAATATTTAATAATTAATTTCAGATTATACTGAAATATAAAATAAGCAAGGATGAAAACATATCAGTAGTTTCCAAAAGATAGACAGCACATGCCAAAATACTGTAGAATGATCTTACAGAAAGAACTGCATGAAAATTTAAAACAGAAACATAGAGGTAAATATTGGCAAACAACAGAGTGTATGGTGGAGTTAAGCCAGGTATGTAAAACATTTTCTGTTGATGCTTACAATATGTGAAAGAGACACCAGACCCCAACTACTCCATGGACACATGGAAACAGGAGATGTCAGATTGTCCTCTTGAGTCAGAGAAGCAGAGCAGTGACCTACGTTTGAAATTCCCATGCCCAAAGTACTGGCACTAGCCAGGCAGAAGTCTTGCATTTCTCCCACAGACCCTGAAATGGGGTTAGCACTCACAGCATTAATTGTAAATTCCAAGATGAACCCCCACATGAAAGTCAACAAATCTTTGAGGAAATCTCTGAAGGGTTGTTTGGGGAAATGGAAAAACAGATCCTAAAACTTATATAAAACTTTAAAGAACAAAGAATACTCTAAATAATTTTGTAAGAACTAAGTTGGAGGACTTACTTCCAATTTCAAAGTACTGTAAAGATACACTAATCAGAAAACGTGGTACTTTTTAGGATAGACATATAGATCAATGAAACAGAATAGAGAATTCAGAAATAGACTCACACATGTTTTATCGATTGATTTTTGACAAATGTGCCAAAGCATTACAGTGGGAAAATGATAGTCTCTTCAACAAAGAGCGCTGCAACAATTGAATATTCATATACATATATAAAAAAACTAAAAGTCGAGAATAGACCTAAATAAAAAGTCCAAAATTATAATATTGCTAGAATGCATAAGAGAAAACTTTCGTGACCTTGAATTAGGCAACTCACCATTCACACAAAGAAAAAATAATAAACTGACTTTCATCAAAGCTAAGAATACCTAATTTTCAAAAGATGCAATAAGAATAACTAGGAGATAATACTTGCAAATCACATATCTGAATAAAGACTTACATACAGAATATTTTTTAAATTCTCAAGATTTGATAATAAGAAAGCAAGTAATTCAATTCTTAAAACGAGCAATTTGGACAAAAACGTCACCAAAGAAGTTACACACAGATGTCAAATAGGTACTTGAAAACATGTCAACATAATTACTCGTTAATAAAAAATACTTATAAAACTACAGTGAGCTACCACGACATGCCTATTAGAATGAGTAAAATTAAAGAGACTAAAAAAAAAATCAAAGGTTGGCAAAGATACAGAAAAACAGGAATTCTCACACACTGCTGGCAGAAAAGTGAAAAGATACAATAACCTAGAAAGCCAGTGTGAAAGTTTTCTACAAAGTTAAATGTACATTTACTATATGATCCAGCCAGTTCATTCCTAGGTATTACCCAAGAATAATAAAAGCATATGTTTGCACAAATATTTCTTCCCACAAACATTCATAGCAGCTTTATTTGCAATAGCAAAAAACCAAAATAAAATCAAATTCATATCAAGAGATTAGTGCATAATAAAATGTGTTTCCATAAAAGGAAACGCTACTGAGCAATAAAAAGGAGCGAATTATTGATAAAAGTGACATCATAGATGGATATCAAATTAACCGTATTAAGTGAAAGAAATTAGAAGAAGAATAGAATGCAGAGTGTATCATATCATTTACATAGAATTCCAGAAAAAAACAAACTAATCAATAATGACAGAAAGCAAGTAGTGGTTGCCTTGGGATCCTGGGCAGAGAGAGGTTTTGGAGGGAGCTTTTAAAACAGAAAATTAGAAATAATTTGTGGGTAATGGATATAGTCATTATCTTGCTTGTAATAATTTCATAAGCATGTCTATATGCATTTAAAAACTTTACACACATATAAACTAGCTTTATTTGTCTTCATAAGTTATACTATGTCTGTTTATATAATTATGTCATGAAGGCTAAAATAATTGGAATAAGTGATAGAAAATAAATAATAAAAGTGATTATTTCTTGCATGCCCTTTATATTATGCCAAACAAGCCATAGCAGTAGCAGTAATATTTGTAATAATAGTTGGTAATAGCAAAGGGAATGAAGTAATGGTAACAATAGTATGAATGGTAGAAGTGCTACACAAAAGAGCTCAATAGGTATGACAAACTAACAGCGTAGAGGTCCAATCTAAATGAAATACTATTGGTGTCAGCAGAAAGTTTAAGGAGTATAATTAATAAGTGATTTTAATGCTTTTAGACAACAGGTGCATTCTCAGTTTTCCTACTTTACATATTTAAGATAACAATTGAACTTCCAGAGCCATTTGATAGTAATGTATTTTTTACCTCCTATGCCCAATAATTTTGAAGTGTAAATTATTGCTCTTTGAGTTAACTGTCACAGTGTTGAATTTTAAAAATTTTGTTGTAAGAGGCCGGGTGCGGTGGCTCACGCCTGTAATCGCAGCACTTTGGGAGGCCGAGGTGGGAGGATCATGAGGTCAGGAGATTGAGACTATCCTGGCTAACACTGTGAAACCCTGTCTCTACTAAAAAATACAAAAAATTAGCCGGGCGTGGTGGCAGGCGCCTGTAGTCCCAGCTACTCAGGAGGCTGAGGCAGGAGAATGGCGTGACCCCCCAGGAGACGGAGCTTGCAGTGAACCAAGATCGTGCCACTGCACTCCAGCCTGGGCGACAGAGAGAGACTCCGTCTCAAAAAAAATGAAATAAAATAAAATTAAAATTAAAAAAATTTTGATGTAAGATATAACCTACGTACAAACTAAAGCTTTTCTTTTCTTTATTTATTTACCAAATATATTTAGTGTTTGCTATATGCAATATACTATCTCATTGTATTTCTTTATCTTCTATTATTGTCTCACCCTATCTTCCCTGAATTCATGTAGTCTATTTTGAGCTCCTTCATGGTTCCATAATGTAGCTGAGCTTGTGTATGGGTACACAGTGAACAGAGCAAACATAAATGAATGAACAGAACAAACAAGTGTCCTGCCTTAATTCTTACCTTTTAGTAAAGTAGATGGAAATTAAGAAAATTAATATATGTATATTTCAGAGTGTTTGCTGATGATAAGTCCAATAAAGAATGATTGAACAGTAGGAAAAAAGAGAGTGATAAGTGGGGTTTTTTTTAGATAGACTTTTTAGGGGTGGTACCCTTGGAGAAGGTGACCTTTAAGGCAAGACAATAAAAAAGATAGAGGAAAAGAACATTCCAGGCAGAGACATTCACAATGCAGATGCTCTCAACCTTGTTTAGCTGTTAAGAAATAGAAAAGAGGACAGTGTGGGAAGAGCTGAATGAGTGAAAAAGGAGAAAGATTTGGAAATGAGGTTGGAAATCTAGACAGAGTCAAATGACATAAGGCCCTGAAGCCCATTGAGGATTCAGTTTTATTTTAAATGTGATAAAAATCTTTTCAAAAGTAAATGCTCATAAATGATGGAGAACATATTCTGAATGCATGACTGCAAAACTCTTTGAAAATGAAAATGAGGAAACATGATGTACCAGAAATTACGATGGCTCCTCGAAAAACAAAGTAATAGATATGTCAAATAGAGTCTAGGAATTTCAACAAAATGCATATTCAGTGGACTGTTGAAAACTATGAGAGCAGAAAAACACTGGCTTTCAACAAGCAAGTTGTAAATAGGAGGAAGAAGGAGCTCTAGAGCAACCAAGAGAGCCACTCACGAGAAGGACAGCCCGAGGAGCCAGAGGAGAAAGTCACTGCAGGCGCCGCTGAACCTGCTCTCCAGATGTGGGATATCATTCCATTCTTTTTCCAGAGCTCAAGTAACCCTGGTGCTCAAATTGCTCAAGGACACACAGGAATAAGAAATGATGGACCAATTTCACCTATGAGCAAAAATTCGATAATATTAAAAATAAGCAGATTCAATACAGAGATATATTAAAATATATAATTTTATGACCATTAAGATTTATTTAAGAGAATAAGAATAGGTCAAGAACACAATATCTATCAATATATTTCAGTGAATGTGAGAAATATATTTTAAAATGTATATATTTAATTGTGAATTATGATGAATAATGAATTTATGTGGAATTTTAAAGATGGTTTAAAATTCATGTTTAGTAATATTGAAAACACAAAGGAGTAGAAGTGTTTATCTTGATTGAAAATGTATTTATAGGCCGGACATGGTGGCTCATGCCTGTAATCCCAGCAATTTGGGAGGCCAAGGCGGGCAGATCACTTGAAGTCAGGAGTTCGAGACTAGCCTGGCCAATGTAGTGAAACTCCGTCTCTACTAAAAATACAAAAATTAGCCAGGCATGGTGGTTCACACCTGTAATCCCAGCTACTCGGGAGGCTGAGGCAGGAGAATCGCTTGAACCTGGGAGGCAGAGGTTGCCGTGAGCCAAGATCACACCACTGCACTCCAGCCTGGGCGATAGAGTGAGACTCTATCTCCAAAAACAAAACAAAACAAAAAAAAGAAACTATGTTTATATCAGAAATATATATGTGTATATATATATATATAATACACACACATATATATGAAAGCTTTAATGAAAATTACAGTGTTTTAAAATTTAGATGCTTTCTCTATAAAATCAGAAATAAGACAAGAATGTCCAGCATAATGTCACTATTTCATTCAATAACATATTGAAGGTTGAAAAGAAATAAAACAATGAGGAAGAGAGGATAATAGGAATGAGAAAGAGGCAAAAATTTTTTATAGATGATGTCATTATCTTCACAGAAACTGTAAGTAAATAATTGACAAATTATTAAAACTAACATAAAAGAGCTACAATCTGTCAGATATAATAAAGCATAATCGCTATCTATAAATTTAGAAAATGGAAGAAAGAAGGTTATATTAAGAAAAGCAGAGAGAGAGAGAGGTGGCGAGAGAGGGGGAAGGAAAGAGAGAACAAAAGAACTACAAAGTACCAAATGAAATATGTGAAAAAACAGAATGGATAAAATTATAAAACTCTACTAGAGACCTTAAAATAAAACAAAGAAATGAGAAGATAAATCACATATGTGAATGGCATACTTAATATCATAAAGTCATCAATTTTCAAAAAAAACACCTATAAATTCAACAACAATCAAGTCCCAAAGTGGAATTTTGTTAGAAATTGACAATGTGATTCTAAAAGTTACCTGAAATAGTAACTATGGAAACATAGAGATAATTTTAATCAATAAATGGTAGGCCACTTGCAAAAGATTTGGAAAATATTGCTCCCTGTGATAGAGTGCAGGGTTACGTGTGAGGACAGACTGGCTAAGGGGTGGCATAGCCTTTTGTTCTCTTAATAAAACATACCTTTGAGTTTGCACTGATGTTGTTTCATTTATAAGAATAAAATATGTAAAACAGGAGGAATGAAAGTTTGGTGTCCAGGAGTCCCTCTTGTACAGTGATTCAGGATCTTCAAAGATGTTCTTACTGATGGCTAAAAAGCTCTTTCTTTTAGACATGCTTTTCTCAAGCCTAACCTAACTCCTTGATGAATGGAAGCATTAAACATAAGGATTAACATTGTATTTATTTATTTTTCTACAAGGTATTATTCTTCCCAACATTGTTCTTTGAAACATGGCCTTGAATTTATCATTTTAAACAGACAGATTATATTTTTGAATCAATATCAATGTACAATTAATTCCAAATGTTAATCAGATAACATTTAAAAAAACCATAAAAGCCTAACATAAATGTCCTATTGAACTATCTGTTCTTCAGTGTCCTTACTGATATATGTGCCATAAAAGGCAAATGTCTTTGATGAAAATCTCAGACAATACATTGTTCATCACCCTCTTTACAACATCCTCATTCCAATATACACAACTGTGTAAACCACACTATTGTGAAATACAACACCCTCATTATAATATAAACTATATAAACCACTTCATCTTTCTTTGCCTATTCAAATTTTATTGTCTAATTTTACAAGTGTATATTGTTTAAAAATGCAAATAAGTCATGATGCTGTTTTTTTTTTTCAGAAAATAGTTCAATATTCATTGCCTTGTGGACATTGTGTATTCTGTTTAACTGTAGAACCTACAGTAAAAATGCTTATAAAACATCAATAAAAAATGGTAGAGTAAGAAACACCAACTTCTCATTCATAAAAGCAATGAAAAAGTGGCAAACACTGTTAAGACCAACTTTACAGAAATCTGGAAACTAACACAAGCTGCTAACAGCCAGTAGAGTGTTTATTCAAGAAAATTAACTGAATTTCACTAAAAGTAGCAAGTTTTGTGGCATTTTAACTTAACTCTAGCCTCACTCCCTGCCTACCTACTCAGCCCAGTTCACCCATACTTTGAAAATAATAGCCCACACTCCTGGTGTTGGAGGAAACAAAGTTTACATGATTTACAAAGAATTGTACTTACTGTATTATTAATTATCTGTCTGGTGGCACCCTATAAGACTGGGTCAAACACTTACCTTTATGTCTACTAACTCACAACTCACCCAGTGCTAAAGCTGCTACCTGAGAGGCATTTATCAAAAGTTTGTACAGACAAATGTTTTAGTTACTAATGTCTGAGGCAATAGATAGCACCTGGTGCAGGCTACAGACTAACCAATCAGCTTGGGAGGAAGAACTGATGAATGAAATGCTTTGTCGAGTAAAAGCTTGGAAAATATTGAGCATATTCCCGGGAATACAGAAGGCCACACACATGCCTAGGGTGGTGACATGAATGCATGTGAGTCACTCAAATGCCTCAACCACTCACCTTTGACTGATCTTGAAGCTCTGCACAAAAATAAAGCAGTCAATAGAGACTGTCCCTGCGGAAGCAGAGACACTGGACTGGCTAGACAAATAATTAAAATCAGCTATTTTAAATATACTTAAAAATCTAAAAAAAATTTCCAAAAACTAAAGGAAAGCATGAGAAGAATGTCTCACCAAATAGAGAATACAGTCATGTGCTGCTGCATATCGAAGTTTCAGTTAATGATAGACCACATATACAATGGTGGCCTCATAAGAATATAATACCATATTGTAACTGTACGTTTCTATGTCTCAAAATAGACTCACCATTGTGTTAAAATTTCCTGAAGTATTCAGTATGGTAACCTACTGTATAGGTTTGTACCCTAGGAGCAATAAGCTATACCATATAGCCTAAGTATGTAGTAGGCTATGCCATGTAAGTTTGTGTAAATACACTCTATGATGTTTGCACAATGATGAAATTACCTAAAAATACATTTTTCAGAATGTATCCCTATTATTAAGTGACACATAACTGTATAAATAAAAATAAAGAATTGTAAAAACAAACCAAATAGAAATTCTGGTGTTGAAAAGTACAATAACTGAAATTTAAAAATTCACTAGAGAGAATCAGCAGCAGATATGAGTTTGTAGAAGAAAGAATCAGCAAACTGAAGATTCATCAATTTATGAAGTTTGATAAATGGAAAGAAACAAATGCCTTCTTTCGGATAACTTCTGAGGGACCATCATGAAGTTGTTTCACAGTTAACATTTTTTTTAACAAGTAGGAGTATACCCTAAAATAAGAATAAAATGTATAGTATAGTACATACATAAACCAGTAGCATCACTTATCATTACCAAGTATTATGTACTGTACATAATTGTATGTGCTATACTTTTTATATGACTGTCAGCACAGTGGGTTTGTTTACACCAGCATCACCACAAACTTGTAAGTAATGCGATGTACTATGACACTATAATGGCTAGGACACCTCTAGATGATAGGAATTTTTTAGTTCCATTATAATCTTAAGGGACCACCATCCTATATGTGGTTTATTGTTGACCAAAATGTTATAATGTGACACAAGATTTTATGTTACAGTTCAATTTCTCTCTGTGTTCATTTTTTCTTTCACACAGGGATTGTTCTTGAGTGTACTCCCTAGTAATCTTCCTGCACAAAAATCTGCACTTCAAGATCTGTTTATAAATATATCAACCTAAGACATCTCTTTCCAGCAAACCCCAGGGTTTCTGGTAGGTAGAATACTGATAGTCTCTACCATAACTGAAGCAAGACAATTGTTAAAATGTATCTGGTGGTAAATTAGGTTGAGTTATTTATTAAAGAGATTGCATTGGTTGATGCAATATCTCAGTCATTTGAGAACTACAGGATAAGTAGTCAATATAAGGACTAGAGAAGGGGATGTCTATTGGTAGGTACTATCAATGCATTGTTTCATAAGAGATGACAGCTCCACGTGTGTTGTTGCCCACGAAGACCTTCCAATGGGACAAGATGTAAAAAGGTAGAAGACTGTGCTATTGAAGATCCAGACCCTTTACAGGCCTAAGCTAATGTGTGTATTTGTGTCTTAGCTTTTAAAAAAATTTTTTAAGTAAAAATTTTAAGAAAATTACAAATAGAAAAAAAACTTGTAGAATAAGAGTATAAAGAAAGAAAATATTTTTGTATGGCTGTACAATTTGGGTTTTAAGCTAAGTGCTATTACAAAAAACTCAAAAAGTTTAAGAAATTAAAAGCTTTATAAAGTAAAAACTTACAGTAAGTGAAAGCTAATGTATTATTAAAGAAAAATATTTTAATAAATTTAGCATAGCCTAAGTGTGTAGTGTTTGTGTACAGTAATCTCCTAGGCCTTCACATTCACTTACCACTCTCTCACTATGTCATCCAAAGTAACTTTGTTCAGCAAGCTCTATTATTGGTAAATTCCCTATACAGGTGTGCTATTTTGAAAAATATTTTATATCGTATTTTTACTGTACCATTTCTATGTTTAGATACTATGTTAAAATTGCCTGCAGTATTCAGTATAGCAATATTCTGTAAAAGATGTAGCCTAGGTGCAACAGGCCATACCATATAGTCTAGGTGTGTAGTAGGCTATGTATCTAGGTTTGTATAAGTATACTCGCTGATGTTTACACAATTATGAAATTGCCTAATTATAAATTTCTCAGAACATATGTATCCCCATCGTTAAGTGATGCATGACTATAGTTGCAACAGAGATGTTAGCTGATCCCTCCAAGATAATTGGTGCAGGGCTGTCCCTTTAAAATTGTTCCTAACTAAATCAAAGGTCCAAGACATTTTATTGAAACATCGCCAGTCATTGGATGATGGTTGTTTCAGAGAAACTCTTTAACCTTGAGCAAGACAGCAACCTAAAGCAGAGGACAATTCTCTTAAAGGGAAGTATTTGTTGCTGTCAGCAGGGAACACTGCAACCATCTAAGGAAATGAGTAGCTCAACCTTAAAGTAAGGGTCTGGGAAGCACAACACAGCATCCACTATAATAAATTCTTTAGGGGAAGAAAAATCTTAAATGAATGGATGCCTATGTAAAAGTTTTCAGAGTAAAAGTAACATTGTATTTAGATATTAATTATGAGTTAAACTTTCCCTATGTGATATGGTTGAGAAATAGGCAATGAGATACCAATAAAACTTCTGGGCACCAAAGCTTGGTGGAGCTTCCTGGTTGATGAATACATTGATGTACCAGGGGGGTAACATACCCAGATTCCACAGGGAGAGGTCATGCAGCTCTGCGTTTGGAACCCTCCCAGATCTCACCCTATGTATATCTCTTTGGCCATTCTTGACTTTGTATTTTCTATAATAAAACTGTAATAATAAATGTAGCACTTTCCTGAGTTCTGTGAGTCATTTTAGTGAATTATCTAACTTGAAGAGGATCATGGGAACCTCCTGGATTTGTAGCCAATTGGTCAGATGAGTGGGTGGTTTGGGGACTTCACTTGTGGATGGCATCTAAATTAAGGAAAGACTTGTTGAGGACTGTGTCTTTTAACTTGTGGCATCTGTGCTAATTTTGGGAGGCTAGCGCCAGAACTGAATTGCAATAAACCAGTTGGAGTGGGTGTCAAAAAAAATGCCATACTTAAAATACTTTCAAAGGAGCCAATGTCTTTTCTGCCTGTTCACTGCTCTGTCCCCAAAACCAAGAGCAGTGCTTGTTACAATAATCTCTCAATATTTGTCAAATTAATCAGTTACATTATTCTTACTGTACATCAATTGTCTTCTGGAACTGAATTGATTCCTCTGGTCTTCCCGTTCTAGATGTCTGAATTGTTTTCTAGGTCAGCTCCTTCCTCCCTTTTCTTCCCACTTTTTCTTGGATCTTATGCTGTTTCTTTCTTGGATTTCACTTTTTTGTTTCTTGAAGTCCATCATCAACTTTTTTTCTTTTGATTTTAACTTTGCTTTGTTTTGGTGTAAGATACGTAGTAGACTTCAGAAAGAGTTTATTAGGAGTTAACTCACTTCATGACATAAAACCTATTTTTCTAAATACTTACATAGTCTGGCATTTAGTGTAAAATGTAGTTTAAAATAACATTCCCTGAGAATTGTGATGTCATTGACCCACCATCTTGCGGTAATTTTTACTGATGAGTAGTCAAACATCAATCGGTTCTTTGTTGACAATCTGTTATGTCATTCCGAAAAAGAAAAAAATCTTTATCACTTTCTCTATATTTTAGATTTGAAAATTGTATAAGGGGGAATATATTCTAGAGTGCTCATTGTCTTGACAAACTTACTTGGGGATATCATGACCAGGAATAGACAAGCAGATGACTCTACAACACGCTGAAATAAGAAATGCTTTCTTGTATGTGACAGATCTTCTGTCACATACAACTTCTGGGAGTTCTAAATCTCCCAAGGAAGATCATCTACTTAAGAAAAATATCTGGTTTTGGATGAAGTGCAAATACCACAGTTCTAATTTCTTTGTGTAGGAGGCTGAAGGGCTGGGAAAGAACTTGGAAAAGGAGGTTTGACCAAATTGTTCCGTGTATATTCCCTTGATTAATCTCTGTAGCTGCTTACTTGTGGTACTTGCTGTTTTCTGGACTTGTGGACACAGAGTTTGGAACCTCTCTGCAGCTAGGAAACACTGTCCCACATCACCTACAGCCTTCCTCTGGAGTATGTGCTGGGTCTGGCTTCCTCTATCCTTGTTTATTTTATAGTATTAGCCTATGCTTTTTTTCATATAATTGTAAGATATCTTCTCTAATGATGAAAAACCACTCTTCTCCCATTTCTCAAGAGGTATGTATGCACATACCCGTGTGTACATATTATATCTCATGTTAATTAGATTAAATTAAACATAGCTAAACATTTTCTAATTTGTAGAAATTAGAGTGCATAGCTAAATATTTTCTGATTTTATCTCTTGAACTAGAAATTCAGAAAACTCTATTTCTGGTTGTAATTTTCTGATATACAAGTTATTTCCCATTCTTACATTTATATCATATTTCATATTTCCTTATTAATATTTAATAGTTCATTTTGTTTATGTCTGTAATGTAGCAGAGAGAAAAACATGTTTCCATCTAAGAGTCTATAAGGGTACAACAAAAATATGAACCAGTAATTTTTTTTCATCAGAAAACTTTTTCATTTCATCTTTGATTGGAATTATTACCTTTAGACTTGTTGAATGTGAAATGCTTCAATGCATCCTGCTTTTGTTATATATTTAATCACTTAGTGATACATTTTTATGTGGCCTAAGACCTTTTACTTTCAATGCCATTGAGCCATTTGTATTGTATAATAACTAACAATAATAACAGACATTTGCAAAATATTTTAATAGCTGACATTATATACTAACAGATTAATACTAGATATCCACATAATAAAGTTATATATAAGATCTGAAAAATGTTTAGACTATTAAAAACAATATCATATTGTATATGGTTAAACAATAAAAATAGAAATGAGTCTAATTCCGTATTTCTAAATCAAAGGGTTGCCTTATTTTTATAATAGGCCTTCAAAATATACCCTAAATATTTTCTTCTCTCAAGTATACTTACAGGTTCCATGTTATAGCTATCAACTCTACAACCTTCTACAACTTCTGCCTTATCTTGTTTCAAAACCTTTAATTTCTACTTTTCCATGAAATAACCTTTAATTTTTTTGACCATTTTCTGAGGTACAGGGATAGCTATCTCTCAAACAAATGTTGCTGCTATCAACCCATCAAGGCAAGAACAGTCAGTGTAATTTAGTTTGTCACTCCATTTTGAAATTTTCTACAGGAGTTAAAAGGCATTACATAGTATAAATTTATGTTTATGGGGACATAAAACATAAAGATGTAATTGTGACATCAATAAAATAAAGGGAGATTGAACTGTAAAGAAGTAGAGTTCCTGTATGGAACTGAAGCTAAATTAGTATCAATATAAAAGAAATTGTTATAACTTCAGGATTTTTTTAATGTAATTCCCATAATAACCACATTGAAAATATCTATAGAATAACAAAAATAAACTGATTGGGTAATCAAAAAAGGTCTCTACAAAGAAATCAACTAAACTCAAAGGAAGGCAGTAAGGGAGGAAATGGAGGAGGAGAAGCTATAAGACAAGGAGAAAAGAAATAACAAAATGGCAATAGTAAGTCCATCCCCACCAGTAATTTCTTTAAATGCAAATGGATTAAACTTTCCAGTCAAAAGACATGGATTGGAAAAATACATTTTTTAAAGGATACAACTATATGCTGTCTACCAAAGACTCACTTTAGATATAAGAACACACATAGGTTAAAAGTGAAAGGATAGAAAAAGATATTCTATGCAAATAGTTACCAAAAAAAAGCAGGGTGGCTATACTAATACTATAAATATTATATAAAGTGGGCTTTCAGTTAAACATGGTTGCCAGATACATTGTATAAGACAAAAAGTGAATTTACCAAGAAGATATAACAATGATAAAATATTAATCTATGTGACAACCACTGAGCTTCTAACTATATGAAACAAACATTGACAACATGGAAGGAAGAAATAGACAGCTGGAAAATAATAGTACAAGTAATTATAAAACATTTAATACCCCACTTCAATACCCCACTTTCAACAATCAGACAAAGAACAATAAAGTTATACAGAACACTCCAACCAACAACGACAGATTATACATTTTTTCAAAAGTACATTGAACATTTTACTGGATAGGCCATATATTAGTCACAAATAAGTCTTAATAAATTTCGAAAACACTTGAATTCACACAGCATCTTTTCTGATCTCAATGGAGTGAAACTAGAAATCAACAGCAGAAGGAAAACTAGAAAATCCAGAAATTAAACCACATACTCTTTAAAAACCAATAGTTCAGAGAAGAAACCACAAGGAAAACTTAGTATATCTTGAAACAAATGTAAATGAAATCACAACATACAAAAACTTATGCAATGCAGCAAAAGCAGTACTAACAAAAAAATTAGAGCTGCAAATACCAGCATATCATATTCAAACTTTAAAAAAAAAGAATGATAAAAAAAAGAAAAAAATTACCTTACCTAGAGAAACAAGGATAACAATCACAGGAAAATTCTTACATATTCTTTATTATAAGATGCAAGACAGTTTTAGTTGACAGTGGACTTAGTTGTATACTGTAAACTCTAGTGCAACTACAAAAAAAAGGAAAATAGAAAAAAAGTATGACTATACACTAAGAAATAGAGAAAAAATATGTAAAATGCTCAAATAAACAACAAAAGGTAGAAAAAGAGAGAAGACAAAGGTAAGAACAATGAACAAAGCCAATATACAAAAAAAAATAAATATGGTAGATATTAATCCAACTACATTGTCGATACACTGATACAAATTGATCATTGTCGATACACTCATACAATAATAATTTTGCAAATAAAATGTCTAAATTCACCAGTTGAAAGAAAGATTGTCACAGTGAATTAAAAAAAAGACCTGGCCAGGCATGGTGGCTCACGCCTATAATCCCAGCACTTTGGGAGGCCGAGGTGGGTGGATCACGAGGCCAGGAGATGGAGACCATCCTGGCTAACAAGGTGAAATCCCGTCTTTACTAAAAATACAAAAATTAGCCAGGCGTGGTGGCAGGCGCCTGTAGTCACAGCTACTGGGGAGGCTGAAGCAGGAGAATGGGGTCAACCCAGGAGGTGGAGCTTACAGTTAGCCGAGATTGCACCATTGCACTCCAGCCTGGGCAACAGAGCAAGACTCCATCAAAAAAAAAAAAAAAAAAAAAAAAAAAGACCTAACCACTTCGGGAGGCCGAAGCGTGCAGATCATGAGGTCAGGAGATAGAGACCATCCTGGCTAACACGGTGAAACCCCGTCTCTACTAAAAATATAAAAATTTAGCTGGGGTGGTGGTGGGTGCCTGTAGTCCCAGCTACTCAGGAGGCTGAGGCAGGAGAATGGCGTGAACCTGGGCAGCAGAGCTTTCAGTGAGCCAAGATCGCGCCACTGCACTCCATCTTGGGTGACAGAGCAAGACTCTGTCTCAAAAAAAAAAAAAAAAAGAAAAAAGACCTAACCTAACTGCTTATTGTCTACAAGAAGCCCACTTTAAATATGAAGACACATGTAAATTAAAGGCAAATGGATGGAGAATTATACATCATGCAACCACTGATCAAAAGAAAGTGAAAGTAACTATAAACATTCTAAACAGAAAATAATCAAAGTAAGGAAATTTATCAGATTAAGTGGTGCATAATAATGATAAAGGAGTCAGTTCTCCAAAAAGACATAATAATCCTTAATGTATATGCACTTAACAACAGAGCATCAAAATATATAAGGCAAAAACTGATAGAACAGCAAAGAGAAATAAATAAATCCACTATTGTTGTTGCAGATTTCAGCACCCTTCTAACAGATGTAGACAGATTCAGCAGGCAGAAAACCTGTTAAGGACATGATTGAATTCAATAGCACTCATAAACAACTAGATTTAAAATACTATCCAACAACAGAAGAATATGTCTTCTCAAGCTCGCATGGAACATTTACCAAGACAGACCACATTCTAAACATAAGACATACTTTAACATTTTAAGAATAGGAATTATACAACATCTGTTCTCAGACCACAATAAAATTATACTAAAATTTAATAACAAAAAAGAGATCAAAAGTTCTAAAATACTGAAGATTAAACAACACACTTCTAAATAACACATGGATCAAAGAAGAAATCTCAAGATTTTTAAAAACTTTGATCTAAGAAAAAACAAAAATATAACTTTTGGGGAATGCAGTAAAATTAGTGCTTAGAGAGAAATTTATAACATTGAATGCATATATTAGAAAAGAAGAAAGATCTAAAAATACTCATTTAAGCTTTTACTTTAGGAAACTAGAAGAAGAGCAAATAAAATCCAATGTAAGCAGAAAATAAATAATAACAACTAGAGTATAAATACAATTGAAAACAGAAAATCAATACAGGAAATAAAAACAAAAAACTATTTATTTGAAATTATTTATAAAAATCAATAAAACCAACAAGCCTCAAGTCCAGATAACAACAACAAAAAAAACCACAGAAGACACAAATTATTAATATCAGAAATGAAAGTGAGGACATAACTAAAGACCTCATGGACATTAAGAGGATAATAAAAGGTACTGGGAACATCTCTAGGCCCACAGATTTGATAAGTTATATAAAATGGATCAAATCCTTGCAATCAGCGAAAACTCACACAAAAATAAATAAATAATCTAAATAGGCCCATATCTATTAAATTAATGGAATCAACAATTAATAATCTTCCAAAACAGAAAGCACTAGGCCTGAATGGATTCACTGTGAATTCTACAAAACCTTTAGAAAAGAAATTTTCTACAATCTCTTCTAGAAGATAAAAACAGAGACTAACTCCTTCTAGTAAGCCAGCATTACCAAAATACCTCAAACACATAAACACATCACAAAAAAAGAAAATGACAGACTGATATCTCTCATCAAAATAGGTTTAAAAATCTTCAATGAAATATTAGCAACTTAAATCTATCAGTGTATAAACAGGCTAATGAAGAAAAATCACATAACTATATCAAAAATCACATAACTATATCACATACCTAAATCAATTATACCATGGAGAAAAAGAATTTGACAAAATCCAATATTCATTTATAATAAAACTCCCAGTAAGCAAGTAAGAGGGGATTTCCACAACGTGATAAACAATGTCTGCAAAACCCTGTAACTAACATCATCTTTAATGATGAAAAGTAGAAGCTTTCCTGCTAAGATCAAGAATAAGGCAAGGATGTCTCCTCTCACCATTGCTCTTCTTCATCATACTAAAGTTCATGCTAATGCAATAAAAAAGTAAAGGAAATAAAATATATTCATATTGGGAAGGAAGAAATAAAACCTCATTGCTTACAGATGACATCATCATGATCATCTTTGTAGAAAACCTGAAAGAGCTGACAGAAAACCTCCTGGAGCTATTGAGGAATTACAGTAAGGCTGCAGGATACAAGATTGTATGCAGAAGTCAATTGCTTTCCTGTACAGCAGCAATGAAAATGGACAATTTGAAATTAGAAACACAATATTACTTACATGAGAACCCAAAAAAATGAAATACTTGGTTATAAATCTAATAAAATGTGTACAGGATCTATAGGCAGAAAACCACAAAACTGTATTGAATAAAGCCAAAGGAAAACTAAATAAATGGAGAGATATTTCGTGTTTATCAAAAAGAAGAATAAATATTGTCAAGATATCAGTTCTTCCCAACGTGATCTGTAGATTCTGTAGATTCAATGCAATTCCATTCAAAATCCTAACAAGTTATTTTTTTCAATATCAACAAACTATAAAATTGATATGGAAAGGCAAAAGACACAGAATTGACAAGACAATATTAAAGAACAAAGTTGGAGGACTGACACTACCTGATTCTAAGACTTTTTAAGAAAGTGCAGTAATCAGAACAGTGAGATATTTGAATAAACAGATGAATGGCCCAGAATAGGGATCTCAGAAGTAACCCAATAAAAAATAGGCTACATATCTTAACAGACAATTCCTCAAAGAAGACATAGAGATGGCATGTAAGTATATTTAAAAAATTTCTACATATGTTATAAGGGAAATGCAAATTAGAATAGAAATTAGATACTTCTATACACCTAGTAGCATGACCACAATCTGGATCACTGGTAACACCAAATACTGGTTACAATGTGGAGCAACAAAAATGTTCATTTATTGCTAGTGGGAATACAAAATGATGCAGCCACTATGGAAGACAGTGTGACAGATTTTTTTTTCCAGCTGTATTTGTTTTTACCATATAGTACAGCAATTGCACTCCTTGGTATTCACCCAAAAGAGTTTAAAATTGATGTCCAGCTGGGCACGGTGGCTCACTCCTGTAATCTCAGCACTTTGGAGGCCGAGGTGGGTGGATCATTTGAGATCAGAAGTTTGAGATCTGAGACCAGCCTGACCAACATGGTGGAACCCTGTCTCTCCTTAAAAAAAAAAAAAATTAGCCAGGCCTAGTGACAGGTGCCTGTAATCCAAGCTACTCAGGAGGCTGAGGCAGGAGAATCCACTCAAACTCAGGAGGCAGAGGTTGCAGTGAGCTGAGATCACACCACTGCACTGTAGCCTGGGAGACAGGGTGAGACTGTGTCTCACAAAAATTTTTAAAAATTAAATAAAATTGACATCTAAACAAAAACCTGTACACAGATTTTTACTGCAGTTTTATTCATAATTTTACAAACTTGGGAGCAACCAACATGTCCTTCAAAAAGTGACTGAATAAACTGTGGTAGATGTAGACAATGGAACATTATTCAGTGCTAAAAAAAAAAAAAGGGCTATCAAGCCATGAAAAGACATAGCAGAAACTTGAATGTCTAGCACTAAGTGCAATAAGATCACCTAAAGGGCTACATACTATGTGAGTTTGCTACATGACATTCAGAAAAAGACAAAACTATGGCTAAAGTTAAAAGATCAGTGGTTGCTCAGGGTTGGGTGAGGGAGGGCCGAAAAGGCAGAACACAGGATTTTTAGGGCACTGAAAATACTCTATATTATATTATAATGATGGACATATGTCATTACACTTTGTCCAAACTCATAGAATGTACAGCAGCAAGAGTGAACACTAATGTAAACCTTGGACTCTGGCTGATAATGACACATCAATATAGGTTCATCAATTATAATGAATGTACCACCCTAATGGTGGATTTTGGTTATATGGAGGCAATGCATGTGTGAAGGCTAGGATTATATGGGAAAATGTTGTTACCTTCCTCTCAATTTTGATATTGACCTAAACTGTTTTTAACAAATAACATGTTTTGAAAAATGTATATTGCACAGTCTAAGCTAAATATGAAAAAAAGTTTAAGGCACTTTTAATAAGAGAGTAGATACACTAGTCACATAAGATGCTCAATTAAGATCCAAAAGACGGACAAAATGTGGGAAAAAGTAATGATTAACAAATGCAGTGAATATAAAACAGTGATAAAAGTGGTAGATAATAATCCATTTCAATGACTGTATAACATTTTTATAACATTTAAAATGTGAATAGTCTAAAAACACCTATTAAAACACAGAGATTGTTAGAGTGGATAAAACAATTTATTCACTAGAGGAGCTCAACAGTAGATTTAAGCTGGCAAAAGAAACAGTCAGCTTTAGAATAGTCCAATAAAAATGATACATTCTGAAGAACGGAAAAAAATAATGGAGAAAAATGAGCAGAGACTCAGAGAAATATGGAACATCATTAAGCACACCAAAATATGCATAATAGGAGTACCAGAAAGTAACATAAACAAATAGTTTAAGAAATAATGGCTGGGAATTTCTCATATGTGATAAAAAAAAACAGTCTACACATCCAAAAAGCCAAACAAACTCCAAGTAGGATAAATGCAAAGAGAATTAAACCCAGACACATCATAATAAAATCTCTGAAACACAAAGACAGGGTTTTGAAAGTAGTAAAAGGAAAATGACTCATCACATTATAAGGACCCCTGATGATAATAAAAACCAACTTCTCATCAAAAACCCTGGAAACCAAAGACAGGTAATAATATATGCAAAGAGCTGAAAGAAAAAGTCTGCCAACAAAGAATTCTATATTCAGAGGAAAGTAGGTGAAATACAGACATTTACAGATGCACACACACACACACACAAAATCCCAACCAAGCAAAAACAAAAACCTGAGAGAATTTATTTGCTGTCAGAGCCACTTTACCAGATACTACTAAAGAAAGTTCCTCAGGTTGAGAGAAGGTTACCCCAGAGAGTAATTTGAAGCCACAAAAAAAACCAAGAGTGCCAGTAAAGGTACTTATATGGGTAATTATAGAGAAATGTATAACTGCATATTTCTACTTTACTTCCCTTATTTGATTAAAAAAGCAAATGTATAAAATATATATCTATACTTGCATTGTTGACACTTTTGCATATAGAAATACAATATGTTTGACAACGTCATAAGAAAGGGTCATTTGTAAGCAATGTTCTGTGGAGAAAAACAAATAACTCCAGATAGTAACTTGAATCCAAAGAAATAAATAAAGAGAACCAGAAACAATGATATGGCTAATATAAACCTATAAACATATACTGCAAATACATACATGTTCTTCTTTTTTCCCTAGCTTCTTTAAAAGGCATACAATTGTATGAAATCAGTGTATCGCATACGTATTATACATGTGTGCAGAAGCAAAATGTATAAAATAGCACAGAAAAGGGAGGAGGTTATATACACAGCACTTAGGAGGAAAGTTTCTATCTCATTGGAATGAAGTTAGTATAAGTCTGAAGTAGGTTCTAATATATATATATATATATAATTTCTAATATAATATATATGTGTATATATATGTATATATGTATATATGTGTGTGTGTCTATATATACATAGACACACACATACATATAGTAAGCCCTAGAGAAATCTCTAATAAAATAACCAAAAAAGCCCACAGTAAAAAAATTATTAAATGTATTAAAATGAAATAGTCTATCAATTAATAAAAAGAAATAAAGATGGGATAGACATGAAACATATACAGAAAGAAAACAGCAGAGGTAAATCTAACTGTACAATAATAACATTAAATAATAATGGATTAATCAGTTCAGTCAAAATGCAGAGATTGTCAGATCGTAGTAAAAAAAATAACATTTACCTATTTGGTGTCCTCAGGAGACACACTTTAGGTTCAAAGAAACAAATGAGTTGAAAATAAATGGATGGAAAATATACATCATGTAAACTGCAACCATAACAGGGATGGTGTGGCTAAATTAACATTAGACAAAATGGATGTTTAAATAATTACTAAAGAAACACATTCTATATTGATAAAAAGATTCAATCCATCAAGAATATATAACAATTCTAAAAATATGCACCTAACAATAGACTCCCAACTATGAAGTAAAACTAAAGGGAGATATAGACAATTCAACAATAATAAAGACTTCATACTCCACTCTAGGTAGTGGATAGGACAACTAGACAAAAGATGAACAAGAAAATAAAAGGCCTGAAACAGGCATGAATTGAGCATACAATCAAAACAAACAAACAAACATACAAACAAAAAAAACAGAACACATATGCTTCTCAAGTACACATGGAATATTCTCCAGTGTAGGCCATATGCTAGGCCATAGAAAAGCCTCAGTAAAATTAAAGGCATTGAATTAATATGAAATATGTTCTTCACTCAAAATAAAATGTAATTACCACTCACTAAGGAGTGGTTTCAATTTTCAGAGATTCAAAAATACATGAAAAGTAAATAATACATTTCTAAATAACCAATGGGTCAATGAAGAAATCACAAGGTAAATCACATTAAATTGCTTTAAGATAAATGAAAATAAAACACATCACACCAAAACATATGGAATGCAGTTAAGTGACTGTAGTGAAATTTAGAGCTATAAACCTATATTTAAAAAGAAGATAGATCTCACATCAATAATGGACTCTTCTACTTCTACACACTGAAAGGACAAATTGAAACTAAAATGAGCAGAAGGGAGGAAATGGTAAAGATTAGAGTGGAAATCAATGTCATAGACAAGAGAAAAACAATGCAAAATATAAAACCAAAAAGTTCTATGAAAAGAAAAAAATCAGCAAATCTTTAGCTACACAGATTTTTAAAAAACAAAGAAAACTCAATCACTGAAATTAAGAAGCCATCACTACTGATCTTAGAGAAATGGAAAGCATTCTTTTTTTAGGAGAGACAGGGTTCCACCATGCTACTTATTGTCCATGTTCACAGAAAATTATTTAAAATTTTTCAGTTCAAAAAGATTTTGTTGATTTCTATGATGGGCAGATCAACAAAAAAGCTTTCAAGAAGAAAAATATTATGTCTTAGTATACAATTCCAGTAACTTCAATCTCCACCAAACCTTCAGGCTTATGGGTGGTGATAACACTGCTGAGACTAGTTCCAAGTTCATGAGTTAACACGGGAGGTCTCCCAATACCACCCATATTTTATAATTAAAATTTGGTAAATATGCTATCCTTAAATCCTAATGGATTATGCCTTAGGTTTCAAATTTGGGATTCTGATTTAGATGATATGAAACTGGCACTATGTGCAAGACTAATACTTTTTCAGTATTCATTAATAATAAAATAGACAGATAAAAACAAAATAAATAATAAAATAGACAAAAAAACAAAGTAGTATGAACAAATATATGTCAATAATTAGATAACTTAGATGAAATGGAGAAATTCACAAATAGACACAAACTACTAAACCTTACTTTAAAAGAAATATAGACTCTGAATAGATGCACAAGTAGTAAACCAATTATATTAGTAATTTGAAAGCTCCTGTACAAATAAAACAAGGTCCAGTAAGCTTCTCTGGTGAAATTTTATAATCATTTAAAGATAAATTAATATCATTTGTTCACAAACTCTTCCAAAAATATGGAAGAGAAGCAGCCAGTCTCAACTCACTCTACGAAACCACTATTATCCTGACATCAAAATCAGATAAGGCCATAACGAAACGTCTAAAAATCTATCTTATAAACACTAATGCAAAAATTCTTAAGTTGCAAAATACTACACGCCAAATCCAGTAACATGTAAAAAGAATTATTCACCCTGGAAAAGCGGGATTTATTCCAGGAAAAAAGAGTTGATGGCCGGGGGCAGTGGCTCATGCCTGTAATCCCAGCACTTTGGGAGGCTAAGGCGGGTGGATCACCTGAGGTCAGGAGTTCTAGACCAGCCTGGCCAACATGGTGAAACCCTGTCTCTACTAAAAATACAAAAATTAGCCGGGTGCGGTGGCAGGCGCCTGTAATCCCAGCTACTCAGGAGGCTGAGGCAGGAGAATCACTTGAACTCGGGAGGCGGAGGTTGCAGTGAGCCGAGATCGCACCACTGCACTCTAGCCTGGGCAACAGAGCTAGAGTGCACAAGCACTCCTGTGGCCACCACCACTAGGACTGTGTTGGGTTGGATCTGAAGCCAGCACAGCACTGAGTCTTGCCCAAGACCTGCTGTAACCACTCCTTGGTTACAGCTCAAAAAAAAAAAAAAAGTTGATGTAGCATATTGAATCAAACAATAAAATAAATAATATTAATACAATAAGAGACATAATCTGGTAGGAACATAAAGTATAGTGGCTTTGGAAAACATTATTCTAAATTCTCAAAAAGTCAAACCTAGAGTTATTCATTATTTCCACTTATAGGTAATTGCCCTTGCTGGCTTCAGATAAGACTCAGCACATTCCCAGCTGTGATGGCTATGGGGTGAGACTCCTTCTGCTTGAGAAAAGCAGAGGGAAAAGTAAAGGGGCCTTTGTCTTGTACCTTAGGTACCAGCTCAGCCACAGGGGGGTAGAGCACCAAGCAGGCTCTTGGGGTCCCCAGTTCCATGACTTGGCTCCTGGATGGCATTTCTGGACCTTCTCTGGGCCAGAGGGGAACCCGCTGCCCTGAAAACTGAGTCCCAGGTCAGGCAGCATTCACCACAAGCTGACTGAACAGCCCTTGGACCTTAAGGGAATATTAGTCATAGTCTGGCAGTATACCCTATTGACCTGTGGTGACAGTGGCCATGGGGTGAGGATCCTCTGCCTTTGGAAGTAGGAAAGAAGAGTGGGAAGGACTAAGTCTTGTTTGAGTGCCAGCTCAGCTGCAGTATAATAGAACATCAGGTAGATTTCCAAGGTTTTTGAATCTAGTCCCTAGCTTCAGGATGGCATCTCTGAACATGCCTCGGGCCTGGGAGAACTTGCCACACTAAAGGGAGGGACACAAGCTTGGCTGGCTTTGCCACCTGCCAATGGTAGAGCCACAGGACCTTGCGTGAACATAGGCTGTAGCCAGGGAGTGCTTACAGCAAGTCTTGGGCAAGAGTCAGTGCTGTGCTGGCTTCAGATCCAACCCAACACAGTCCTAGTCTTGGCAACCAGAGGAGTACTTGTGCCACTCCACCCCCAGCTCCAGGTTGCTCAGAACAGACAGAGAGACTCCATTCACGTGGGAGAAAGTAAGGGAAGAGAGTAAGAGTCTCTGCCTCATAATCCAGATATTTCTTCTGGATCTTGTCCAAGACCATCAAGGAGGTGACTCTATGAGTTTGCAAGAACCACACACAGTATTACTAGGCTTGGGATTCTCCCCTAAAGCAGATACAGCTTAGATCACAACACCCACATTCTTTCAAATATCTGGAAAGCCTTCCCAAGAAAGAGGGTTGCACAAAAGCCCAGACTGAGAAGACAACAATAAATACCTAATTCTTTAATACCCAGGCACAGATAAACATCTGCAAGTGTCAAGACCATCCAGGAAAACATAATGTTCACCAAATGAACTAAATAAAGCACCAGGGACCAATCCTGGAGAAATAGAGATATGTATCCATTCAGATAAAGAATTCAAAATAGCGGTTTTGGGGAAAGTCAAAGAAATTCAACATAACACAGAGAAGAAATTCAGAATTCAATCAGATAAATTTAACAGAGATTGAAATAATTAAAAATAAGCTGAAATTCTGAAGCTGAAAAAATGCAATGGGCATATTGAAGAATATCAGAGTCTTTTTTCTTTTTTTTTTTTTTTCAGATAGAGTCTCTCTCTGTCACCCAGGCTGGAGTGCAATGACACGATCTCAGCTCACTGCAACCTCTGCCTCCTGGGTTCAAGTGATTCTCCTGCCTCAGCTTCCTGAGTAGCTGGGATTACAGGTGCCTGCCACCACACCCAGCTAATTTTTTTGTATTTTTAGTAGAGACAGGGTTTTACCATGTTGGCCAGGCTGGCCTCGAACTCCTAACCTCAGGTGATCCACCCACCTCGGCCTCCCAAAGTGCTGGGATTACAGGTGTGAGCTACCACACCTGGCCACATCAGAGTCTTTTAATAGCAGAATTCATCAAGAAGAAGGAAGAATTAGTCAGCTTGAAGGCAGGCTATTTGAAAATACACAGAGAGGAGAAAATAATGAAGAATAAAAAGCAATGAAGCATGCCTACAAGATCTAGAAATAGCCTCAAAAGGGCAAATCTAAGAGTTATTGGCCTTCAAGAGGAGGTAGAGAAAGAGATAGAGGTGGAAAGTTAATGCTAAGAAATAACAACAGACATTCCCAAACTTAGAGAAAGATATCAATGTCCAAGAACAAGAACATTATAGAACACTAAGATTTAACACAAAGACCACCTTAAGACCCTTAATAATCAAACTTCCAAAGGTCAAGGATAAAGAAAGGATCCCAAAAGCAACAAGAGAAAAGAAACAAGTAACATGCAATGGAGCTGCAATATGTCTGGTAGCAGACTTTTGGTGAAACTTTACAAATCAGGAGAGAGGAAAGTGCTGATGGGGAGAAAAAAAACTTTTAACATAGAATAGTACATCTGGCAAAAATATCCTTCAAGCATGAAAGAGAAATATTTCCCAGACTAAAAAAGCTGAGGGATTTCATCAACACCAGACCTGTCCTATAAGAAATGCTTTAGGGAGTACTTCAATCAGAAAGAAAAGGATGTTAAAGAGCAACAAGAAATCATCTGAAGGTGTAAAACTTACCGGTAATAGTAGGTACACAGAAAAAAAAAATAGAATTTATAGCACTGTAATTGTAATGTATCAACTACTCTTAAGTAGAAAGATTAAATGATGTATCAATCAAACATAACTACTACAACATATCTTCAAGACATAGACAAGTACAATAAGATATGAAAAGAAACAATAAAAGGTTAAAACACAAAGGGATGAAGTTAAGGAATAGAATATAGCTTTCTTTTTGCTTGCTTGCTTGCTTGTTTGTGCAAACAGTGTTAAGTTGTTATCAGCTTAAAATAATAGATTATAAAATAAGATTTGCAAGCCTCATAGTAACCTCAAACCAAAAACCATATAATTAATGCACACGAAATATAAAGTGAGAAGCTAAATCCTATCACCAGAGAAAAATTACCTTCACTAAAAGGAAACCCTACCCAACCTGTGTATGCCAAAATCCACGCATCCTCAACCTGCAAAGACAAAAAGTTGGTCCTCCATATTATATGTAGATTTCACATCCTGCAAATGCTGTAATTTCTTTCTTGCTTGCTTGCTTGCTTGCATGCATGCTTTCAGAGACAGGCTCTCACTCTGTTGTCCTGGCTGGAGTGCAGTGGCGTGATCTCAGCTCACTATAGCCTCGAACTACTGGGGCTCAAGCCATCCTCTATCCTCAGCCTTCGGAGTAGCAAGGACTACACCATACACCCAGCTAATTTTTTATATTTTGTAGAGACAGTGTCTCACTATGTTGTCCAGGCTGGGCTCAAATAACTGGACTCATGGGATCCTTCCACTACGCAAAGTGCTGGGATTACAGGCATAAGTCATCATGGCCATCCCAAATGCTGTATTTTTAATCTCCGTTTGGTTAAAAATAAATCCAGTGTATAAGTGGGCCTGTGCAATTCAAACCCGGGTTGTTCAAGGATCAAATGCATATAAATTGTATCTCAATAAATCTGTTACATAAAGTCTCCACCTTTATGTCATTTGTCTTAAATACAATATAGAACATTTATACTGTTCATATGACCATTTTGCTTATTCACCTTTCTCTCTCATAGGTGTTAGGGAAGTTTTTCAGAAAGTTAAATCACTTAAATTTGAGATTTTATATTTAACAGTAAGAGTAGGATTGATGTGTTCCTGCTTATAAATGCGTTCTCTATGCAAAAACAGCAGTGTACAATTCATACATGTAACAGAATGCGAAAAAAGTATGTTTCCTCCTTAATCATACTTTCATGCAGCTGAAGTCTCATAGTTGAAACACATACATGACAAGGGCTCCAACAATTTAAAGATAGCATTAGATTTCTAAAGGAGTTACTAGGATTAAAAAAAAAAAGTTCAGAAACCATCTCTTTATTCCTCTCCTTACATAAAAGAAGGGTAGAGGTTCAGGGGATGCTTTGAATGAATTCAAAGGATGAGAGGGCACTGTGTCATCTAGTCTCAACAGAAACCTGATCTTTCCTCTGTCCAGTTTAATACATACAGGTATATAATATCTTAAAAGTTTTAAATATTGTCATTTTATACAGTGTTTTAATTTTATTGTTTTAAATTTTCACAACTTAGATTTAATTGAAGTAAAGAATTTTTTCTTGAATTGATTATGCAAAAAGTGCAATTTCCATTGATGGCAGTTAGACAATGTGTCCTAATTCAGTTTCTTAGTGTTGAATATAAATTTTAAATAAAGAAAAAATTTCATGCAGTATTATAGAGGAAGTAGCAGTTGGTAGAGTAGGTGCTCCCTAAATCCCTTTCCATATCTATTATTCTATTACATATTTATTTTCAAAGCATTTATTCTAGCAACTTTGTTTTTGTCTATTATTTTTTATTTTGTTTTTGTCTATTTTATTTATTATTAATGAATACTGAAAAAGTATTAGTCTCTCACATAGTTCCAGTTTCATACCATGTAAATCAGAATCCCAAATTTGAAACCTAAGGCATAATCCATTAGGATTTAAGGATAGCATATTTACCAAATTTTAATTATAAAAGTATGGGTGGTATTGGGAGAACTTCCGTGTTAACTCATAAACTTGAAACTAGTCTCAGCAGAGTTATCACCACCCATAAGCCTGAAGGTTTGGTGGAGATTGACGTTATTGGAATTTTATACTAAGACAAAATATTTTTATTTTTGAAAGCTTTTTGTTGATCTGCCCATCATAGAAATCAACAAAATCTTTTTGAACTGAAAAATTTTAAATAATTTTCTGTGAACACGGGCAATAAATATTTTGTTCTGTATCAGTGTAAAATTAAAACAATTAAAAGTACTTCTACAATGGTATAAAGTTAAGTAACAATTATTCCTTTTTTTATATATTTTAAAACTGAGAACATTTATATGTATGGTTGGGTTAGATGGCATTTGACAGTACAGTGTCACTCAGTTCTCTAAAGTTCTTCTGAGTTATAATTACATATTGCATAAAGATATATCATCAAAAAGATTTTAATCAGCTGATAACTCAATTAGGTGCTCTCCAACTACTCAATTTGCTGAAAGCAAAGTATTGAAAATTATAGGTCTTGAAGAAATGTTTGTGACACAGTCATAAATCATTTTTGTCAGTTTCTAGAAATTAATACATTGTGGATTAAGTGAGACTTATCAAAGAAGTATAATTTTTCACTTAGAGAAACCTTATAAATGGAACTGAAACTAGGTGAATTTGGGACCAAAATAACTATTTGATATTAGAAATATCATAGTTTCTGCCCAGTTTTAATTTTGTAAGTAAACTAACATTGTTTAAAACAGATGTAACAAGAAGTGACAAAGGTGACACCTAATAATAATTACATATATGTTAATAATTTTAATTCACGGTTGAAAATAATATTTGCAATAAAAAATAAAACCTTATATAAGCTAATCCTAAATAGATGCAGTTGCTTTCCAAATTTCTCGACTATCAATTCCAGGTGGAATATTAGAAATATTCTTATACTATAGATGCTTTTATGCATATATTCTGCTTTTATGACAGAAACTTATTTTGTGTAAATTAATAGCAGAGAGCAAATAAGGCTTTGAGTCCTTAGTGTGGGGCTTACTAAAGGTGTATTAATGGTTGCTGTTATTTATAGTAATATCTTTAAAATAGTCTCACTAATCAAGGAAGGGCTTGGGAAGCATAAAGAAAGAAATTGGCAAAGGTTTAAAGAGACTAGTATACTTGCATCCACATAAGCATGAATATGAATTTATAACCTCCAAGGCAATGCAATGCACTACAATACAAATTAGATAAGGCTTGCCTTTGTTTTGTATATTGCTAAAAGCATGAGGTGAAAAGAGTGATAAGGGAGAGCTAGCCTGAGACATTTCCAAAATGAGCACTCTGGAACATCTCAATTTTAAGAAAAGCTACATATTGAAATTGAAGATTTGTAAATTGAAAATGTTGAAACAATCAATGCTTATATACCCCTTACAACACCTTAGTGTTTCCCTAAGGGCTAACATCCCAATGTTTGAAGACAACTGCTGAAGATATATCTTTATTCAGTAAAGGAGCTATATGTAAGTTATGCTCAACAACATGAATACACATGTGTACATAGCCCCATGTTGGTATTAGTAGTGTTCAAATTCATAGACCCTAAAAGATGACATGTCCTCTTTCTGATTTTTGTATAATTAGTTAAATATTTTAATATTTTATCAATATTTATTTACATATAAATAAATGTAAAAGATAATCTTGTCTATTTTCTCCTGTTCTTTCTCAGCTTGACATGCACTGATCTCAACTAAGATTTGTCTGTAACACTAAGTCTGATAGTCTGCAAACTACATTGCCCATTCTCACCTTACAGCTAGTTACCAGACTTTGCCAGTAGGAAAAAACGCAGTAGACCAGAAAATAGGAAGAGAAGAAAAGCTAGTTTCTCCTTCCTTTTCTTGCTTCTAGAGGCACCTATAAAAGTAGTTATCTCCTTCTGGGTTCCCAATTTCAACCAGAACTTCCTGTCTGGTGGATCATATAGGGAGCTCTACTATGATTGAAGGTGGGCCCTTCCTTTCCAATTCTAGGACTAACTGGGCAGAACCCCAGCAGCGCAGAGCCAAATGTCTGGGGTCCTACTAACACCCTCTCCTTTCTTTACTCACCTTTCCCAGTTCTAAGAATGGCAGTGGCTTCCTGAAGTTACTAATCTCTAGATAGCTCTCTTGTTTATTTCTTCTCCTCCAAAACTCTTTTTCCCCCTTATTTCCTTCCAATGTCTTTACATAACTAATTCTCTTAAGTAAATAAAAAAAGGAGCTTTATTTTATTATTTTCTCTAACTGAATCCTGTATGTTAAGGGAATGAATAGAAAATTGAATAGCAAACACAAGTCTATATAAGTAAGGAAAATGGTAGGCAGAACAGAACCTCTACATCATAGTTTACCTTAAGCTTCACTAAGAATTTAAAACTTACCATTCTGGGAAAGATAATGTCCAAAGTCATGACTGAGCCCTGGAAAATGTAGAGTCCACCACCTATAGGACGGACACCTGAAAACTGATGTACCATCTTCTTATAAGCTACTTATGTATGATTGAGTGGTCACTCTCTTTGGAACTTTTTAAAAAATTAAATAAATTATATTAAAATTAATATAGATTCACATAATTATAAGGCACAATACAGAGAGATCTCATGTATACTTTATCCAGTGATAATAGTGAAACTATAGTATAGTACCATAATGAGGATATGGACATTGATACAATGATACTATATTCTGATCTTGTTCAGATTTTGCCAATTTTACTTGTTGTGTGTATCTGCACAGGTATTTAGTTCTATAAAATTTTATCACATGTATATGTTTATATGTTTAACAACATACTCATAATATAGAATATTTCCACCATCATAAGGACTCTTTATGCTGCCGTTTTTAAATGACGCTCACTTTCCTCCCATGCCTATCTTCTCCTTTAACCTCTAGCAACCACTAATCTGTTCTCTATTTTCATAATTTTGCCATTTCAAGAATGTATTTAAATGGAATCATACAGTCATATAGAATCATATAGTAGATAGCTTTTCTGACTTAGTCTAATCCCCTGCGGTTCATTCAAGTGGGTGCACATAGCAATAGTACACTCCTTTTTATTGCTGAGTAGTATTCCATGGAGTGCAGGTATCACAATTTGTTTAACCACTTACCTGTTGATGGGCCTCCAGTTTGTTTCTGAGTTTTGGCTCTTACAAATAAAGCTGCAATAAATATTCAAGTAACTGCCAAATCACACACCAATCAAAATGGCTAAAATAAAATATAGAAAACATAATGTTGGAGAGAATGTAAAGAAACTGATCACTCATACATTGCCAATGAGACTGTAAAATGATACAGCCATTCTGGAAAACAGCTCAACAGTTTTTCTTTTTAACTTTTAAAAATTATACTTTAAGCGACTTTAGGTTGATGCCAACCACAGTCCCTCTTATATTATGGACTCACAGTCTTGCCATTCTTTCTGTTCTCCACAGTCCAACAGAGTAAGTGATGTCCTGTGAGACAACCTCTAACACATGTTTTCAACAATACTGACATGATAGAGAGGAAATTGCTTGCAATGTGGATATACATTAACAAAGCAGTTTTCACAGATGTCTTTGAGAAATCTGTGTACATTACTGTAGCCATTGTAAATACACAACAGAAGAAAATGCTAAACCTTGTAAAACATGGGCTATTCATTATAAAATGCTTTTGTGGCATAATGTTAGTGTGTATTTGAAAATGTTTTTAGACCACAGAAGGAAAATGCTTTGCATCTGATGAAACAGAGAAGGTTATTAATGGAGAATGAGGAATACAGAAAACAACAGCTTAAGGAAAAGTAATGCAAAATGCAAAATTAGTTTAAATGCTTTAAACTAAGTTTGTCTGCCTCCTTCAACATGAATACTGTAGCAAAAATACAGTTAGCTAAAAGCAAACTCCACACTAAACATATTAAAAATATAACCTATAAAATAAATTTTTAAAAATCAAAATCTTATCATGTAAAAATTTATGAATTTATATAAAGAGCCTTGTTGCCACAATTATTATTTTTTTAATTTACACTTTAATGGACGGTGAGAACATATAAACTGAGTCACTTATCCTAATGAAAGATGTAAAGATAAATGACTTCAAAAGGTAAAAATAAACACATAAGTAAATGCATGTCTTAAGAGGCAAGGATTAATTCAATTTAAAATAAATTTTGAGATACATTTGAAAGTCTAAGGTTTCAACTGGTGGAAAGAAAATTGAAACATATACATATTTTTTCTTATTGCAAAATACATAGCCTTCCTAGAAAAATTTAACACTGGATATAAGAAAAAGCTAACATCACATTTCTGACAAAAATATTAAGAATTTACAAGTTTTGTCCCATGCTCTTTAAATAATGTCATAGTATAGAGTTATTAATATTTCCCTAGATCAATATATAAAACAATATTGAATAGCTACATAAAATGTCATTAATAGACTACATTCTATTTTTTTATTTTATTTTATTTTATTTTATTATTATTTTCCCTTTACTTGTTCTAAAAAAAATTGGATACATGTGCAGAACGTGCAGGTTTGTTACATATGTATACATGTGCCATGGTGGTTTGCTGCACTCTAAGTTCCCTCTCCTCACCTCCCATCCCCCAACAGGCCCTGCTGTGTGTTGTTCCCCTCTCTGTGTCCATGTGTTCTCAGTGTTCAACTCCCACTTGCCAGTGAGAACATGCGGTGTTTGGTTTTCTGTTCCTGTGTTAGTTTGCTCAGGATGATGGCTTCCAGCTTCATCCATGTCCCTGCAAAGCAAATGAACTCAGCCTTTTTACAGCTGCATAGTATTCCATGGTGTATAAGTACCACATTTTCTCTATCCAGTCTATCATTGATGGGCATTTGGGTTGGTTCCATGTCTTTGCTATTGTAAATAGTGCTGCATTAAACATATGTGTGCATGTGTCTTTAGAGTAGAATAATTTATATTCCTTTGGGTATATACCCAGTAATGGGATTGCTTGGTCAAATGGTATTTCTGGTTCCAGATCCTTGAGGAATTGCCATACTGTCTTCCACAATGGTTGAACTAGTTAACATTCCCACCAACAGTGTAAAATTATTCCTAAAATTAAATAAGCCTGAATTCATACTTTATTGTATTTAAGATGTTTTGAAACCATATGACCATCTAAGTAGATGCAGAAAAATCACTCAATAAAACCCAACACCCTTTCATGATAAAAACCCTCAACCAACAAGCCACAGATGGAACGTTCCTCAAAATAATAAGAGACACATATGAAAAACCAAGAGCCAACATCATATTGAATGAAGAAAAGTTGAAAATATTTCCCCTAAGAACTGTAACAAGACAAGGATGCCCACTTTCAGTACTCCTATTCAACATAATACTAGAAGTCCTAGCCAGAGGAATCAGGTAAGTTAAAAAAAAAAATGAAAGGCATCCAAATTGGAAAAGAAGAAACCAAATTATCTGCTGACAACATGATTATATATCTAGAAAACCCTAAAAACTAATCTAGAAGACTGCTAGACCTTGTTAGTGACTTTGGTAAAGTCTCAGGATACAAAATCAACATACAAAAATCAGTAGCATTTCTATACACCAGTAAAGTTCAAGCATAGAACCAAATTAATAACTCCATTTACAATAGCCACAAAAAATACCTAGAATACATTTAACCAAAGAGGTGAATGATCTCTACAAGGAGAATTAGAAAATACTGATGAAAGAAATTGTAGACAACACCAGTAAATGGAAAAATATCCCACGCTCATGGATAAAAAGAATAGATTATCATTAAAATGAACATATTAACCAAAGCAATCTACAGATTCAAAGCAATTCCTATCAAACTACCAATGTCATTTTTCACAGAATTAGAAAAAACAATCTTAAAGTTTCTATGGAAGCCCCCTCACCCAAAAGCCAGAATAGCCAAAGCAATAAAAAACTAAACAAACAAACAAACAAACAAAAATCTGGAGACATCATATTACTTGGCTTCAAATTATACTACAACACTATAATAGCTGAAATAACATGGAACTGGTACAAAAATAGACATATAGATCAGCAAAACAGAATAGAGAACCCAGAAATAAAGCCACATACTTTCAACGAACTGATTTTTTAACAAGTTAACAAAAATAAACAATGGAAAAACGACACTCTATTCAATAATTGGTGCTGGAAAAACTAGCTAGCCATATGCAGAAGAATGAAACTGGACTTCTGTCTCTCACCATATAAAAATTAACTCAAGATGGATTACACACCTAAATGTAAGACCTAGAACTACAAAAATCCTCAAAGAAAACCTGGGATAAACTCTGGACATTAGCCTATATAAAAAACATATGACAAAGACCCCAAAAGCAGTTGCAACGAAAACAAAAATAGACAAATAGGACTTAAACTAAAAAGCTTCTACACATGACAGGAAATAACCAACAGAATAAACAGATAACCTACAGAATGGGGGAATATATTTACAAATATGTCTCCAACAAAACATTAATATCCAGAATCTACAAGATGCTCAAACAACTCAACAAGAAAAAAAAACTCCATTATAAATTGGCAGATTAGAAAAACATTGCAGTGGCCAGATTTAAAAAACACACACCCACACACACAAACACACACACACACACACCACACACCATACATATTTGGCCATTTGTTTAATTATTGGTTGGGAAAAATTTCCAGCAGAAATAAAGGGCGATATCATTTTTTCATAATTAAAATTTTAAGATATATTGCTAATTTCTTTACGGAAATGTTGTAGTTTACATTCCAAGTGGAAGCATATATTCCTGCTAGTTTATTCACATCCAAACAATCATTGAGTATTATCATTATTTACTAATCTACTAATGTGGTAGAAAAAATTATTTCAGTTTTCATCTCTTTCATATCATTGAGCTTAAAAAACTTTTTACATGATAATTGACCATTTTTATTTCTTTTTTATAAAACTTCTTTAAATATCGTTTCTTTGAAATGTCTTCATTAAGGTGTTTATATTTTCCAGTTTCTGAAGGTTTCTCATATACTAGTTCATGTATTTGGTAAATATTAATTATAATTAATTATTCTTAAAAGTCAATTTTTAATTTTGTTTTTTTTGCTTTACTTATTGCATTATCCAACTATAAAAAGTAGAATTAGAGACTCTGAACAATATCTTCCTCTTAGGACAATTATAAGAAATTGACTTAATATGAAATGCAAAAGTCATCTTAAAATATTATTTTATTATTCTTTCTCCTTATCTATAAATATTGGTAGCTTACTGATGTGAGATAAACAGAAATCAGGATTTTGAATTACACAGGTGTTATTTTGAATCACTAATATAACATTTCTTAGTTACGTGAATTTGGACAAATGTTTTAGTCTCTAGCTAATAGGTTTAGAATGATATTTGACACATAAGGTAAGTGTAAAGATTGGCGAATTGGATGAAAAAGCAGACTTTCGAATATAATATTCAATTTCTAGAAGATTCTACATTTCCTTTACTTGTATAGGATTTCTGTCAATAATTTACTAACACCAAAATTATTAAGCACCTATTTTGTGCAAGTCACTGGTAAAAGAAGTTATTCCACTAACGAATTTAACCTTAAATATTAAAGGTGACAGTGGTGGGGAGGAAAGAAAGGTAATAAGTGTACTAATTAATTCATTTTTCAATGACAGCTCATGTACTGAGAGGTATTGAGAAGTATAACAAAAATAAATGGGTAATAATTTTTTAAAAAATTAACAAAGCCATCAAGAAATTTGAAACTATGTTAAATGACCACACCTAAAACTAATTGGTGTTCCCGAGGAAGAAAAAATTCTAAAAGTTTGGAAAACATATTTGTGGAAATAATCATGGAAAACTTCCCTGGCCTGGCTAGAGATCTAGACATCTGTCAATGAGAAGAGTCAAACCCTTACATCCAAATACAAGAAGCTCAAAGTACACCTGGGATATTCATTGCAAAAAGATCATCACCTAGGCACATAGTCAGCAGGTTATCCAAAGTCAAGACAAAGGAAAGAGTCTTAAGAGCTGTGAGCCAAAAGCATCAAGCAACCTATTAAGGAAAACCTATCAGATTAACAGCAGATTTCTCAGCAAAAACCCTACAAGCTAGAAAGGATTGGTGTCCTATATTTAGCATCCTTAAATAAAACAATTATCAACTTGGTATCCACTGAAACTAAAATTCATAAACGAAGGAAAGATACAGTCTTTTTCAGACATACACTGAGAGAATTTGCCACTACCAAGCCAGCACTATGAGAAATGCTAAAAGAAGCTCTAAATCTTGAAATAAATACTCAAAATACACCAAAATAGAATCTCCTTAAAGCATAAGTCTCACAGGACCTATAAAACAATAACACAATGAATGAAACCAAGGTATGCAGGCAACAAATACCACCATGAATAGAATAGTACCTCACATCTCAATACTAACGCTGAATGTAAATGCTCCACTTAAAAGATACAGAATGGCAGAATGGATAAGAATTCACCAACCAAGTATCTGCGATATTCAATAGACTCACCTGACACATAAAGACTCACAAAAACTTAAGCTAAAGGGGCGGAAGAAGATATGGACACAAAAGCAAGCAGGAGTAGACAGAAAGTCAACAAAGAAACAATGGACTTAAACTATCTCTAGAACAAATGGATTTAACAGGTATTTACAGAACATTCTACCCAACAACTGAAGAATATACATTCTATTCATCAGCACATGGAACATCCTCCAAGATAGACCACGTGATAGGCCACAAAACAAGTCTCAACAAATTTAAGAAAATCTAAATTACAGCAAGTACTCTCTCAGACCGCAGTGGAATAAAATTGGAAATCAACTCTAAAAGGAATCCTCAAAACCATGCAAATACATGGAAGCTAAATAACCTGCTCCCGAATGATCATTGAGTGAACAATAAAATCTAGATCAAAATTTAAAAATTCTTTGAACTAAACAAAGAACTTATCAAAACTTATCATAACCTCTGGGATACAGCAAGGGTGCTGCTAAGAGGAAAGTTCATAGCATTAAACGCCTACATCAAAAAGTCTGAAAGAGTACAAATAGACAATCTAAGGTCACACCATAATAAGCTAGAGAAACAATAACTAACCAAATCCAAACCCAGCAGAAGAAAATAAATAATCAAGATCAGAGCAGAACTAAATTGAATTGAAACAAAAAATACAAAAGATAATTGAAACAAAGAGCTGATTCTTAGAAAAGACACATAAAATTGATAGACCATTAGGGAAATTAACCAAGAAAAGAAGAGAGAAAATTTAAATAGCTCAATTAGAAACAAAATGGGAGATATTATGACTGATACCACAGAAATACAAAAGATAATTCAAGGTTACTATGAACAACTTTACACACATAAACTAGAAAACCTAAAGGAGATGAGTAAATTCCTGGAAATATACAACCCTCCTAGATTAAACTGGGGAGAAATAGAAACTCTGAATGACCAATAACAAGCAGTGAGATTGAAATGGTAACTAAAAAGTTACCACCAAAAAAAGTCCAGTACCAGACAAATTAACAGCTGAATTCTATCAGACATTTGAAGAAGAATTGGTACCAATCCTATTGACACTATTCCAAAAGATAGAGAAAGAGGGAATCCTCCCTAAATCATTTTATGAAGCCAGCAACACCCTAATACCAAAACCAGGAAGGGAAATAACAACAAAGAAAACTACAGATCAATATCCCTGATGAACATAGATGCAAAAATCCTCAACAAAATACTAGCTAACTGAATCCAACAGCATATTTAAAAGATAGTCAACAAAGAACAAGTAGGCTTCATATCAGGAATGCAGGGCTGATTTAACATATGCAAGTCAATAAATGTGACACACCACATAAACAGAATTAAAAATGAAAATCATATGATCATCTCAATAGACACAGAAAAAGAATTTGACAAAATCCAACATCCATTTATGATTAAAATCCTCAACAAAATTGGCATAGAAGCAAAATACCTTAGGGTAATAAAAGCCATATATGACAAACCCACAGCCAACATTATACTGAATGGGAAAAAGTTGAAAACATTCCCGCTGAGAACTAGAACAAGACAAGGATGCCCACTTTCACTTCTTCTGTTCAACATAGTAGGGGAACTTTTAGCCAGAGCAATCAGGAAGAGAAAGAAATAAAGGGCACCCAAATCAGTAACAAGGAAGTCAAACTGTCACTGTTCACCAATGATATTATTGTATACCTAGAAAACCCTAAAGACTCATCCAAAAACCTCCTAGAACTGGTGAATGAATTCAGCAAAGTTTAAGGATACAAAATTAATGTATACAAATCATTAGCCCTGCCATACACAAAGAGCAACCAAGACGAGAATCAAATCAAGAACTCAACCCCTTTTACAATAGCTACAGAAAAATTAAATACTTAGGAATATACTTAACCAACAAGGTAAAAGACCTCTACAAGGAAAACTATGAAACACCACTGAAGGAAATCATAGATGACACAAACTAATGGAAACACATCCCATGCTCACGGATGGGTAGAATCAATATTTTGAAAATGACCATGCTGCCAAAATCAATCTACAAATTCAATGCAATTCCTATCAAAATACCACCATCATTCTTCACAGAACTAGAAAACAACTGTAAAATTCATATGGAACCAAAAAAGAGCCTGCATAGCAAAAGCAAGAGTAAGCAAAGAGAACAAATCTGAAGGCATTATATTACCAAACTTCAAACTATACTCTAATGCCATAGTCACCAAAACACCATGGTACTGGTATAAAAACAGGCATATAGACCAATGAAACAGAGTAGAGAGCCCAGAAACAAAGCCAAATAGTTAGAGTCAACTGATCTTCAAGAAAGCAAACAACAACAGAAAGTGGGGAAAGACACCCCATTCAACAAGTGGTTCTGGGATAATTGGCATGCCACATTTAGAAGAATGAAACTGGATCCTCATCTCTCACCTTATACGAAAATCATCTCAGGATGGATCTAAGGCTTAAATCTAAGACCTAAAACCATAAAAATTCTAGAAGACAACATTGGAGAAAACCCTTCTACACATTGGCTGAGGCAAAGACTTCATGACCAAGAACCCAAAAGAAAACACAACAAAAACAAAGATAAACAGATGGGACTTAATTAAACTACAAAACTTCTGCACAGCAAGAGAAATAATCAGTAGAGTAAACAGACAACCCACAGAGTGGGAGAAAATCTTCACAATCTATACATCCAACAAAGAACTAATATATCTGGAATCTACAAGGAACTCAAAGGAATCAGCAAGAAAAACCAAACAATTCTATCAGAAAGTGGGCTATGACATGAATAGACAAGTCTCAAAAGAAGATATAGAAATGGTCAACAAACGTATGAAAAAACAGTCAACATCACTAATCATCAGGGAAATGCAAATCAAAATCACAATGTGATACCACCTTACTTCTTCAGGAATGGCCATAATAAAAAAAAATAATAGATGTTGGCATGGATGCAGTTAAAAGGGAACACTTTTACACTGTTAGTAGGACTGTAAACTAGTATAATCACTATGAAAAGCAGCGTGGAGATTCCTCAAAGAATTAAAAGTAGATCTACCATTTGATCCAGCAATCTCACTCCTAGGTATCTTCCCAGAGGACAAGAAGTCATTATATGAAAAATATATGAAAATATATGAAAAATATACTTTCATACACATGTGCATAGCAGCACAGTCTGCAATTTCAAAAATATGGAACCAGCCCAAATGACCATCAATTAGTGAGTGGATAAAGAATATGTATATATACTATATACATATATATGTATATAGTATATATATACTATATATATGTATATAGTATATATATATACTATATGTAGTATATACATATACTATATATAGTATATAGTATATGTATATACTACATATAGTATATATATATACTATATATAGTATATGTATATACTATATATAGTATATTATATATACATATATATGTATATAGTATATATACATATATGTATATAGTGTGTATATATAGCATACAGCATGTGTGTATATATATCTCTATATCATGAAATACTACTCAACCATAAAAAGTATATGTATACTATATACATATATGTATATAGTATATACTATATATAGTATATACAATATATATAGTATATATGCTATATATATACTATATACTATATATTATATTGTATATACTATATATAGTATATACTATATACATATATAGTATATAGTATATATACACGTATATGTATATAGTGTGTATATATAGCATATTGTGTGTGTGTGTGTATATATATATCTATATCATGAAATACTACTCAACCATAAAAAGGAACAAAATAATGGCATTTGCAGCAACCTGAATGGAATTGGAGAACACTATTCTAGGTGAAGCAACTCAGGAATGGAAAACCAAACATTGTACATTCTTACTTATAAGTGGGAGCTAAGCTATCAGGATGCAAAAGCATAAGAATGATACAATGGACTTTGTGGACTTGGGGGAAAGGGCGGGGCCAGTGAGGGATAAAATACTACACATTGGGTACAATGTACACTGCTTGGGTAATGGGTGCACCAATATCTCAGAAATCACCACTAAAGAATATATTCGTGTAACTAAACACCACCAGTTCCCCAAAAACCTATTGAAATTAAAAAGTATATATTTGCTGACAATAATATAATCTAAAATAAAAGAAGTGATTGATATTGTCAGATAAATAAATGAAAAATAAATGCGTAATATATGGAGACTACTTGGAGTGGAGAGAGCTCTAAATAGAGTAGTAAAGTTCTCTCTCAGTGATGCTCCACTTTCGATAAGAAAGAGAAACGGTATGAAAAGACCAAGCAACCTCAGCCCAAGCAAACAGATGATCTGGTGACCTAAGACCTGAAACCACAAAAATAACCAAAAAAAAATGAGTTCTTAAAAAAAAAAAGAAAGAAAATAACTTGACTGGAAAAAGTGAACAAACAAAATTTAATGGGATTGAGGATTGACTTTTTGCAATCTAAATATCAACAATCGGGGTGGATGGGTAAATCTTGGTTCATTGCATATGATGAAATATCATGCAGTCATTAAAAGTAATGGCATACCATCAATGATAGACTGGATAAAAACATGTGGTACATATACACCATGGAATACTATGCAGCCATAAAAAGGAACAAGATCATGTTCTTTGCAGGGACACAGATGGAGTTTGGAAATCATTATTCCTAGCAAACTAACACAGGAACAGAAAACCAAATGCCACATGTTCTCACTTATAAGTGGGAGCTAAATTATGAGAACATATGGACACATGGTGGGGAACAACACACACTGTTGGCTGTCAGAGGGTGGAGGGTTGGAGGAGGGAGAGGATCAGGAAGAATAGCTAGTGGATGCTGGGCTTAACACCTGGGTGATGGGATGATCTGTGCAGCAAACCACCATGGTAAACATTTACCTATGTAATAAACCTGCGCATCCTGCACATGTAACTCTAAACTTAATATAAACATTGGAAAAAATAATAATAAGTGAAAATAGATGTAGGGTATATAGGAGCTCTGTATTATCTCTTCAATTTTTCTATTCAGTCTAGAAATATTTTAAAATTAAAATTTTAAAAATGGCATGGAATATTGAATAACATGGAAAATATTTATGACAATTTTGAGTAAAAGGAGAAGTAAAAATTTTTAAAACATTGTAATCTCAACTATGAGAAAATATAAAGACTAAAAATATAAAATGCTATTGAGTGTTTTAAAAAAAGAAAATTCAAATGGAATCTCATTGAAAATTGAATTACAGCAATAATAAATGACTCGAGATACTTATACTGAATGCTGAGAAAAATAACAATTTGAAACCAGTAAGAGATAACATAAAAGAAGTGGAGAATAAGACTATCAAATTTTAGAATAATTAACCCTAAAATTTTTTAAAGTTCATAAAATATATAAAAGAAAAAGGAAATACATAATAGTATATTATTAAAAGAGAACTGACCCTGTAATTCAAGAATATAATTTGTTTCAGGAAAAAAATTGAGAATCGTGAACAAGAAAATATAACCTACTTAGGTTATTGAAATGCAAATACTAACATAAGATGCAAATAGTGAGGAAAAAATGGTCATTTACTGAGAGAACCAAGTCAAGCTAGCATGAGTTCTCCACCAACATTCAGTCCCAGAAAACAATTGTAAAATGTTACCATGCCCACAAAATTTGGAGGCAAAGAAGTATGACCCAGGCAAAGAATTGTGACCCAAAGAAGTGTGCCTTCCAAATTTGGAGGCAAAGAAGTGTGACTTCGTTATTTACATAATAAGTTATATATTTATAACTTTAATATATACATTCATTCAAAATGCCAAATGACTTATGGGAACTCATCAATAACTGTAAACTTTCTCTATGCTAATAAAAGAGAATTCTAAAACCTGTAGAACCCTTTAAAATACCCCCAAAGGTAATAGAAAATGAAATGTTTTGAATAAAAAAAAAATTACAGTAAAGTTTTATTTTGCGTATGCTTTTTTGACCTATGTTCTCAAGCATTCCAAAAAATAAAGTAAAATAAGGCTAACTGCACATATTAGTACTTCATGAGGAAAAAATACTTTATGAGAAAATTTTTAAAAAATCAGGATTCAAGACATTAGTAAATCAATAGAAGGTTAGCATTTAGTTTATGTGAATATAGAAGTAAGGCTAAACAACCAAGAAAGTATGTTTACAAAACAGAATTTATATGTTATAAATCTTGGCAGTGAAAGGATAATGACTTACTTATAATAATATTTTAAAATATATAAAAATAATATTTTGAATGACAGTTTAGAGAAGGTGAAAGGTAACATAATTGCTAATTTCTTGATATTTTATAAAAGATAGATAATAGATATTCTCTAAAGTCAAACCATATGATTAAAATAATAATGTTCTAAAAAATCATTTTTTCTTCATTACCTTTAGAACATCATTTAACGACACATTTCTTTTAGGTGACATCTAAGTTTAGTGATCAGTTTTACTTCAGCAATTTGTTCCTCTCAATTGGAGTAAAGCTAAACTTATTATACTTTTCCTAACTTACCTTTATGTGTCTTCCTGTCTACTTATCTGCATACATATACGCCTCAAATAATATTTGCCTCATAATATTGATGGCTATTTCTGGTTCAAAGGTTTGGGTTGATGTGATGCTTTCATTTTAATATCATCTGAAATGATACAAAAAACAAAAATTTTTAAAGTATTAAGCCCTAGTTTAAATTCACATTATGCATTAAATTATCAATGTATTTGTTCTTATTTCTAATGGTATCAGACTGATTAGGATAGCCAGAAAGATCAGCAGCTAGTATCTCCAGCTTCATTCTTCCCATGTCAGAATGCCAGCAATTGTTCAAAGGTTAGCTAGGAGCAGCAGGGAGTTGTTCCAGTAATCTCTCCACACATCCAACATAACTATTAATGTGTCAATGAGTTCCAGGAAATCTCCTTGCATATTTATTTTGCATGGGTACCAAAGGCATATCTTCTCTATCCTTCCTGACATTTCTTTCTTTGATTATAATTGGTAGATGAACATTAATAGTTGCATGTCTTTTGAGTCAAAAAAAATCAATAATGTAGGTATTGGCTGCATGAATGAGTGATATAAGGCACACTTTGGATTTGTACTGTGTTTTGGGCAAGAGGCAAGAAGTGTTTGTAACACATGTGCTACAAATCCCCAGCTAAGGAGCTGAGAGACAGGGTAGGATAAGGAAGCATTCTGGGCTTCTTAGACCCAGGAGTTCTTCATCTTGAATCCTAGATCTCTCACTTGTTGTGTAATCTTGGACCAGTTACTCAAAGTTTCTGAAATGTAATCCTAACATTTTTTAAATGTAGAGGAAAAAAATAAACATTTAAAACTGAGATAGACTCTTGTGCATCAAACAACTTTTGTTTTGTTTGTACATTTAAAAGATTGCATTCCAACTTCATTAAGAACATCATGCTTCTAATTATCAGTATTTTAATTAATGATCAGAGCATATGATAGCACTTTATTATGTTAAATTTTAATGTCCACCTGAAAACTGTCATTTTGTCAGTTAGGAGACTGAATAGTTATAAGATGTACAACTCCAAAGATCTATTTTTAAATAAGAACAATGATTTGTTGTGATAGGCCCTTTTCTGATAATAGGAATATAAAGCTATATTATCAGCTTACTGTATTATTTGAAACCACTAAATATTAATTAACATTGTGATGAAATAAATATTTCCTGTCTGCCTACAAATAAAAGTGCTGTAGATTTATATGCATGCTTGAATCCTAGTGCAGGATTACCGACTTCAAAATGCTAAAAGAAGGAAATGTTATTAGCAAGATGTCAGAGTAAGCACTCTCTACCATCATTCCCCAGCAGAAGCATAGATTCTGACAACTATCTATTGACAAGAGTACTTTTGTGGGAATCTGAGGGTACAGTGGAAAGCTTCCAACACACTGTTGAAACAAAAATTCTTGGAATAGCTACATTGAAGAGGGTAAAAAAAGTACCTTACCTGTGTCACCCCTTTCCAAGGTGGCACAGGTCAGTGCCAAGAGAGAACATTCCAGCCTGAAATTTCACCCACAGAGGAAAGTAACAGCATAGTGAATGATCACCAGTTCCCCAGCCTTGTGGAATGTTTCCCAGAAGAACCAATTCTTTCTTGCCTCATCCAGATTACTGAAGCGACCAATGCAACTGAGTGGCTGGGAGAGGCTATTCCACATTATGGGATTTCACTAAGGGGACACAAGATAGAAAAGAGCAGAAAGGTTATTTAAAAAAATAATGGCTGAAAACTTCCTAAATCTGCCAAAAGGTATAGTTATTCAGGTAAATGAAGCACAAAGGTCTCCAAGCAGGTCCAACCTAAAGCAGATTTTACCAAACGCATTATAATTAAATTGTCAAAAATCAGGAACTGAAGTGAATTTTGAAAGCAGCAAGGGAAAAGAGGCTCATTACATACAAGGAAATCTCTATCAATCAAGTGATCAAAATTTTTCCGAGAAACCTTGCAGGCAAGATGAGAATGGGATGATACATTGAAAATGCTGAAAGAAAAAGTGCCAGTCAAGAATACTATACCTGACAAATCTGTCCTTCAAAAATGAATGGAAGATAAAAACTTTCTCTGAAAAACAAAAGCTGAGGTAGTTCATCACCACTAGACCTGCCTTATAAGAAATGCTAAGAGATATTCTTCAAGTTTAAATAAAAGGATGCTAAGTAGCAATATGAGAACATATAAAGGTATAAAACTCACAATAAACTTAAGTACGTATTCAAATTTTGAATATTCTAATACGTAATGGTGCTAAGTAAATCACAGTGAACTTTAGAATAAAAGTTAGTAACTACAATTACAATAACTTGTTAATGGATACGCAATATTAAAAGATGCAAATTTTGACATCGATACATAAAATATGGGAAGAGGGTGAAGTAAAAGTGGAGACTTTTTTATTATGATTGAGGTTAAGATGTTACCAGCTTAAAATAGACTTTTATAACAGTAATATGTCTTATGTAAGCCTCACTATGGTCACAAAGAAGAATCCCGTGGTAGATAGACAAAACATAAAAAGAAAGGAATAAAAGCATACCACTACAAAAGAAATTGTCAAATCACAAAGGAAGAAACAAGAGAAAGAGAGAAAAAAAAGACCCACCAAAAAGGCAGAAAACAATAAGATGGCAACAATAAGTCTTTACCTATGAATAATTACTTTTATTGTAAATGAATTAAATTCTCCAGTTAAATGACAAAGGATCTGAATGTATGAAAAATAAAGATCCAACTACATGCTACCTGTGGGAGACACACTTTAGCTTTAAGGCACATATCAGCTGAAAGTGAAGAAATGGAAAAATGTAGGGGTTTTTTGTTTTGTTTTGTTTGTTTGTTTCATAAAAATGGTTACCTTTAGCTAGACTAAGAAAAAAAGGGAAAAGACTCAAATAAATGAAACATAAATGAAAGACATTAGAACTGATACCACACAAATACAAAAGACTATTATGAACAACTATATACCAACAAATTGGTTAAAGTAGAAATGGGTAAATTCTTAGCAAGATAAAACCTAGCAACACAAAATCAAAAGGAAATAGAGAATCTGAAAAGATTAATAATGAGTAAGGAGATTGAATCAGTAATCAAAAATTCCCCAACAAAGTAAATCTCAGGATCTATGGCTACACTGGTAAATTCTACCAAACATTTAAATAATTAATACCAATCTTTCTCAAATTCCTCTCTCTCTCTCTCTCTCTTTCTCCACACACACACATACATACACACAGGCACATACAATGGAATATTATTCAGCCTTAAGAAAGGAAATCGTGTCATTTTCAATAACACAGATGAACCTGGGAGACATTACACTAAGTGAAATAAGCCGGACACAGAAATACAAATACTGTGTGATTTCATTTATTATAAATAGATTCCACATGTAAATGAAATGTGGAAACGGCGAAACTTGTAGCAACAGAGAATAGAGGTGTGGTTAGCAGGCACTGTGGGGTGAGGAAAATGGAAAGATGTTGGTCAAAGAGAGCAAAATTTCAGTTGTAAGTTCTGGAGACCTAGTGTACAACATGATAACGATGGTGCATTTTATAGTTGAAATTTTCAAAGAAAGATCTGAAGTTTGTCCTCTCTCTCACACACACAAATAGTAACTATGTGAGGTGATATATGTGTTAATTAGCCTGATGGTGGTAATCATTTCACACTATATACAAATATCAAAACATCTTGTTGTACACCTAAATACAATCCCTATTTGTCAATATACCTCAATAAAATTGGAAAAAAATCAAATTGCCAAAAAAAATATTTATATATCAAATATTTATATATATATATCAAATTTCCAAAGTGTATATTTATATACCTCAATAAAATTGGAAAAAATCAAATTGCCAAAATAATAGCAACTCTTATGAAAATATTTGGAGATACAGGAAAATACTTGGAGATATAGGATCGGCATATGATATATTGGAGATACAGGATTGACATATGAGCTAATATTGTGAACAAGGAAGAAATGTCAGGTAGAAAACTGGAAAGCTCATTTCCAAACCCTTTCATCTGGCCTAATTATAGCAGCTGTGGTAGAGGCTTGAGGACTACACAACAGCCAGAAATTCTGATTCTTTCCATTGTCTTCACCTTTCCCTGTGAGCTCCAAATTGGTGGCTGGAATAGAGCATCTGTAACTAATCTGCAATTATGCCAGGGGATCCAAAAAAACCCTAGAGGGTGATTTTTCCTAAGTCTGGACCTCCAGGTTTCAAGATCGATGAGACCAACTGCTCAGGACTTGGTGCAGATTGCTTGGCAAGTCGCAGAGAATCCCCCAGATACAGCAGTTTCCACAGCACCTGAAAGTACCCAGGGTTTACTCACAGCAATATACACAGTCACTTTGATCCTGGAACAGAATTTCTCTGAAACAGTTTGCAGAGTACCTGTCCTTTAGCACAGGTGATCAAAGACCGGTAGTGTTTTGGTCTTTGGTGATCTTAGTACCTTTAGCAGGAGCACTATATGATAATTTCAAAGCAAATGATCTATTAAATCATCTTTCAGGCTTATGAAGATTCTTATAATATTAAGAAAAATTAAGAAGACTGATTTGAGAGATGAGAAAAGCTTAAGTTCTGTGTTGCACAAGCTTCAGAATCCTACAAATTCCTGTGTTGTAAGATTACAAACACTAGGCTCTCTGAAAATAAAAATATAAGTAATGAAAGAAACAAGTCAAACAAAAATGGATGAAAATACACAATTTGGAGTCTGCATGACAAAGCCAGAGCCATCTTTTTGAAACAAAATGGTGGTATTCACCTGGTCAAAATACTCCAGCAACTTTCAGTCTTATTCAGAGTAACAAAATGTTCTATAGTAAATCAACTGACATGGTAAATTGGTAGGGTCACCAGGCTAAAAAACAGGATGATGTAGTTCTGGTAGTAACAGCCCCACTTGTTACCAGCAATATATCCATGGCTCTAATTTCATAGTTCTCAAGTTCTTCATTGTTTAGATGTGGGAATTCGATCTGATTTTTCAAATAGAGAAAGTTATAATGTTTAGGGGATGTGGTCGAAATTAATATTTACTCAATTTGAGTTTCACTTATACTTAATTATTAGTTTTTGTATCTACCACTATCTCTTTATAATTATAATTAGACAGTCAATTAACAACTTCTTATCAGGACTGAGGACATATAGATCAGATATGGAAAACAGTGTTCATTCCAAAAGAACACCAAGGCATCAGAAAAGAATTATACAAAAGAGATTCCAAGAATAGCCTAACATAAAGTAAGCTGTTCTTGCCAAATGGCTTACACCAAAACCTTGGTATCTTTCCTAAATCCTTTCTTTTTTTCTCACATGCAGAACATCAGCATATCTTGTTGGCCGTGCTTTCACAATACATTCAGGCTCCAAACACTTCAAACTGCTTTCACCACTTCACCTTAAACTAAGCTCCCTCCTCTCTCCCGGCTTATTGTTGTCATTAGCATCCCTGCTCCTCCCGTTGCTCCCCAAGAGCCTGATACCACCACAGACCCAGAACCTTCCTATTAAAACAAAATGGTGCTGGCCAAGCGCAGCGGCTCATGCCTGTCATCCTAGCACTTGGGGAGGCCGAGGTGGGTGGATCACCTGAGGTAGGGAGTTCAAGACCAGCCTGACCAACATGGTGAAACCCCATCTCCACTAAAAATAAAAAAAATTAGCTGGGCATGGTGGTGGGCGCCTGTAATCCCAGCTACTAGGGGGTAGGGCGGGGGTGAGGGGGGGCTGCGGCGCAAGAATATCTTGAACCCGGAAGGCAGAGGTTGCACTGAGCCAAGATCACGCCACTGCACTCCAGCCTGGGTGACACAGTGAGACTCTGTCACAAAAATACAAAACAACAACAACAAAACGGTGCTGCTACTTACCTGGTCAAAATACTCCAGCAATTTCCAACCTTAGTGTAAAAGCTAAAGTCATTATATTGATCTAACATCCCCTTATTATTTCATGTTATTCTCCTACTTCTGTGACCTCAACTTCTCCCACTTCCTCTTTCACACACTCTTCAGCTACATGGGACTCCAGTTTTGGAACACTCCAAATATCCTTTAATCCCTGGAAATGTGCACTTGATGTTTGACCTGGTTGGGCCACTCTTCTAGATATCATTGTGATTTCCCTGTCACCTGCATTAAGTCTTTCTGGGTTCAGATGTCACTTTATGAACATGTATGTGGCCGTGGTGGTCAGGAAGGGGTGGAGTGCTTTATAGGATCACATCATAAGAAACCAGCTGTTGAAGGACTTTTCCTTAGTTCAGCTAAACACGGGGTCCTTGTCCCACGGCCATGAAAATATAGGCTTGCAGACAATTTGAAGCGTGAGTAAAGTGGGGTTTTATTTGGTAAAAGGGAAGAAAAGGGGGGAACAGGCACTCTCTGCAAGGCCAGAGTTCTCTGCTAGAGTTCCTCCTGCCTCACAGCTTGAATTCCAGGTTCCACGCAGGAAGAGGTGGGGCCAGGCTCCTCCTCACCGCAAAGGGCACAAACCTCTGTGGCTCCAGCCTGGTAGCATTTCTCCCAGTGTGCAGGCCAGTTGGAGTTTTTCTAGGGACCCCTGCCACCTGGCTTTCTCACAACTTTCTACCAACCCTGTCAATATCTCTCCTCTTTAGTGTTTTAACATGTCTTCATAACACATATTTCCATCTTTATAATATATTTTGACCATCCTTCCTCTCCAGGATGAAAGGACAATGATCTTCTGTTGGTTTTGCTGACAGTTGTATTTTCAATGCTTATACAGGGCCTACCCTGCAGTAGGTGTTCAGTAATGTCTACTGAATAAATGAACACAACTTACGTCTTTCACCCTTTTGCATCTATCAGATTGAGAGGCACAAAATGATGCATCCACCCCAACTTGCTACTTAGGTTTCTCCCTCCCTTACAGTCCTATACCCTTTCTTACTCCAAAGTCCTAAAGAAAAAAGCATTTTCCTATCAACAACACAACTTCTATGAATGTTTTGCAGAATATAGCGGAATCCTTAGAGTTCACATTGATTACTCATTTATTATTGTAAACCCTACCTGTCAACTAAATCTGATAAGCTCTTTATCTTTGTATTTCATGATTTATGTCCAGCACAAACTTCTACACTCTCTAAGCCAAACCTCCCACTAATTTACTCCTTCCTGAACCCTTCTGTTTAGAGTTTCTCTTTAATGATCATCACAGTACTCTATGTTCTTAGCCTACTTACTGGTGACTTCATCACCTGTTTGTTTCTCTTGAAGACACCATTTCCCTCCAGTCCCCTCAAATGTGTCTTGTGTATTTTCTCATGCCCTGTAAAACAAGACTGAAAGATTTATATTTCCTTTTCTTATTTCCCTGCCTGATGTTACCATTAGAAGATCATTCCTCTTATATTACATTTGACTTAACAAGTCACATCATTTTATTTATTTTTTATATATATATATATATATTATTATTTTTTTTTTTTGAGATGGAGTCCCACTCTCTTGCCTAGGCTGGAGTGCAGTGGTGTGATCTTGGCTTACTGCAACCTCCACCTCCCAGGTTCAAATGTTTATCCTGCTCCAGACTCCCGAGTAGCTGGGATTACAGGCACGTGCCACCACGCCTGGCTAATTTTTGTACTTTTCATAGAGACGGGGTTTCACCATGTTGGTCAGGCTGGTCTCGAACTCCTGATCTCATGATCCGCCCGCCTCAGCCTCCCAAAGTTCTGGAATTACAGGCGTGAGCCACTGCACCTGGCCTTCTGTTATATTAAATCATTACAGTATTAGCTTCTTTCATGTTCTCTATCAAAAAGTATTTTCTCACTTGTCTTTAATCAAATTATTTCTCTGTAGTTGTACATGATGTATCTGTTTAATGAAATAATTATCTTTCTTTTATAAAGACATCTTTGCATTCCTCTGAGGTTAATTCTGTGTGACTATATTATTCTTTAGCCCACCTTTTCTGCAATACATCAACTTTGCATCCTAGCTTCCTGCTATACCCTCTCCTCACATCCTGGTATAGCAGAGTAAGGTCAACCTCAACCTGGAAAACAGAATAAATTGCCAAAACTTTCAGTCTTTCTCATTTGGACTTCTTTTTTTTCAGACTTCTTCATTCCCATTAACTTCAGAAGCACTCCACTCCTGCTACCAAATCTTCTGTCCACATCCTGGATTTCCATCTAATAGAATGTTTCCACCTCAGAAATTCTCATTAAAACAATCCTCTCTAACTACAACATGTATCATTTTAATTAACCCCATATTTTCTTCTACCTCCTTGGTATCATCTTCTCATTGACTCCATTATATTCTTATTAATAACCATCTTGTCTTCACTTCTTTTTCTCTACAGATTAAACTCTTGGGTTATTTCAATCCTTTCTTGCTTATTTCATTGTCTTTCCTTGGAGCATAGAATTGTAACATTTGAGGAATATCACACCACCCTTCTCTCCAGCCACAATTGACCATTTAAGAATTATTGGAGGTGGGGCACAGTGGATCACGCCTGTAATCCCAGCACTTTGGGAGGCCGAAGCAGGTGGTTCACCTGAGGTCAGGAGTTCCAGACCAGACCGACCAATATGGTGAAACCCCGTCTCTACTGAAATACAAAAATTTAGCCAGGCGTGGTGGCACGTGCCTGTAATCCCAGTACTTGGAAGGCTGAGGCAGGAGAATTGCTTGAACCTGGGAGGCAAAAGTTGCAGAGAGCCGAGATTGTGCCATTGCACTCTAGCCTGTGCAACAGAGTGAAACTCTATCTCAAAAAAAAAAAGAAAAAGAAAAAGAGTCATTGGAGACAATACTAGAAATAGAAGATGAGTACTGATAAAAGTCTAAGATCGAAACTCGAATCCAGGCCCTCCACATCAAGAAAACCTAATAACCTGATCTATGTTCCTCAACTAATTCACTCCCCTTTGATCTATAAACACTGTTTCCAAGCTTTACTTTTAGCTAATATTTACTTACTTTTTAACTTGAGAGTTCAATCATCACTTACTCTGGAAAGCTCTTACTGATACTCACTAATGAATTAATTTCCTTTGCCATATAGTCTTATAGCACCTTCTATTTTTCTTTGTCTAATTTATCAGTTGATGATTACTTTTTCAATGCTTAACTTTCCCCTCAGAATGAAATTCCCATGAAGAGTGGTCATTAGTTATTATATTTATCTATTTTACAGTTATACCCTCAGAACAAGTATGGCTTCTTCCAGATGTGTGTTTTCCATAAATATTTCTTGGAAATCAAAGATAATTTTCCTTAACAATTTAAATTTTTAAAATATTACCTCTCTTCTCAAACTAATTCTCATTTTAACCCACAATCCATTCTTACTAACTTTATCTATCAGGATGGTTTTCTTACAATAGTCTACACTTGTTGGTCCTACTGTGATATTAACACAGATTTGTAATGAACTCTATTTATAAGCCTCTCTTTTTATTTTATTTCATTTCTGCCTTCAGACTGAGTTCAAGACTTCTTCCTCCCTTGGGAGGAAAAACAATGTAGGAAGAATTCTATTGGCTTTGAAAGCAGATAAACTCAGTTTCCAAACATATCTATTCAACTTAATGGCTATGAGCTTTGGAAACTGTCTAATGATTTGAAACTTCAGATTCTCATCCTTTCAATGTAATTAATTCTAAAATCGGCCTCAAAATAGTTTGTGTGGGATAAGCAGAATATTTGTAGACGTGCCTGATAAGATGTGGGCATACAGTCAATACCTGTTAAAGCCTACTAATGGAAAAGGGATCATTTCCCCTCCCTCTTCCCTCTTTCCTTTTATCTGTTTTGACTCACAGATAAAGAAAAAAAAATCTGCCCATAGATAAAGTTCATTAATGGCCCCTCTGTTGAGAGGGAAACCAAATTAGATTGGTTATATGCTAAACATTTTTGGGCTAAGGTCAATTAAAGTCCTATTTATTTATTTATACAGTGCATTAAAGGAAGGAGTAGGCTCTAGTCTTCCTCCTTTGCTTTCATTTTTCTGGCATATGCACACTCTAAAGAGGTCTGTGCTTCAGAGCCAGAAATGCCATATCTGCCTAAGAAATAGGTAGCCTTAGAAAATATTCTTTAGCCCAACTGCTCTTAATTGAAGTAGGGCTTAGAAAACTTCTCTTAGGCATGCAGGTCAAGGCTGGATGGGCCTGACATTCTAGCTATGTGTTGATTTTTACTGCTAAATGAAAAACATATCATTAAGAGATGTGGCAAACAGATTCAAAAGCTCAGTTAAACATTTACTTGTGTAGTAGTATCAAACAGTTGCTAAGATACAATAATATAATAAATAAAATAACGGAAAAGTAATATTTAAGGCAATAATAGTTGAACATTCTTGAGAATAAAAATGTCATACTTTTCTATTATAAGGGATCTTTGAAAACCAAGGAAATTTTTTGGAAAAAAAAGTATATCCACATCCCCTTATATTTTATTAAAACTGTAAAATATTAAGAAGAACAAATATTAAAAGCTATTAGAAAATTAGGCAATTAGAAAGTAATTTGTAATTAGCTGACAATGGACTTCTCATCAACAACAATAGAAGAAACAATAGTAGTTAACATCCACAAAGCACAGAAAGAAAATTACTGTCAACCTAAAATTATATACACAGTTATACTATCAATAATGAAAGAAAGCAAAATAAAGCATTTGTAGATATACAGGAGAAGTAACATAGCTTTGCTAGACCTTCAATGTAGAAATAATAAGGAATGCACAATATGAACTTTAAAAGAGATGAGCTAGAAGACGGAAGAGTACAAAAATTTTAAATTGTGTGAGCAACTTTTATTTAGTATTGACAATAAAAAACAGTAAATTATTTTGCATTATAAAAATAAAGTTAAAAAACTTAAAATAGGCAATATTAAGATAAATAAATAGTTTATACACAATTAAAATAATCTATGTTGTATTTGTCCATTCTCACGCTGATATAAAGAACTGCCCAAGACTGGGTAATTTGTAAAGAAATAAGGTTTAATTGACACAGTTCTAAATGGCTGGGGAGGCCTCAGGAAACTTACAATCATGGCAGAAAACACCTCTTCACAGGGAGGCAGGAGGAAATGCCAGATGCTTATAAAATTGTCAGATCTTGTGAGAACTCATTCACTATAGTGAGAACAGCATGAAGGAACTGCCCCCATGATTGAGTTACCTCCACCTGGTCCTGCCCTCGACACATGGTGACTATGAGGATTACGATTCAGGGTGAGATTTGGGTGGGGACACAGAACCAAACCATATCATATGTCTACTTGATATGTTCAAGGAGAAGAATAAAATTGAAAACAAGATTTGATTTTGTAAAAAAGAATTCTGAAGTAACTAAAAAAAGAAAAAGATAATTATTAAATGAAGATAAAGATTAGAGCAGCAGTAATTAAAGTAGAAATTATAAAAACAATAGAAGCTGGGTGAGGTGGCGCACTCTGGTACTCCTAGCACTTTAGGAGGTCTAGGCAGGAGGATTGCTTGAGCTCAGGAGTTTGAGACCAATGTGGGTAACGTAGTTAGACCTTGTCTCTACAAAAAGTCAACAAAATAAGCCAGGCATGGTGGTACATACCTGTAGTTCCAGCTACTGTGGTGGCTGAGTTGAGAGGAATGCTTTTTATTATTATTATTATTATACTTTAAGTTCTAGGGTACATGTGCACAACGTGCAGGTTTGTTACATACGTGTACAAGTGCCATGTTGGTGTGCTGCACCCATTAACTCGTCATTTACATTAGGTATATCTCCTAATGCTATCCCTCCCCCGTCCTCCCACCCCACTACAGGACCCAGTGTGTGGTGTTCCCCACCCTGTGTCCAAGTGTTCTCACTGTTCAATTCCCACCTATGAGTGAGAACATGCGGTGTTTGGTTTTCTGTCCTTGAGATAATTTGCTCAGAATGGTGGTTTCCAGCTACATCCATGTCCCTACAAAGGACATGAACTCATCCTTTTTTATGGCTGCATAGTATTCCATGGTGTATATGTGCCACATTTTCTTAATTCAGTCTATCATTGATGGACATTTGGGATGGTTCCAAGTCTTTGCTATTGTGAGTAGTGCCGCAATAAACATACGTGTGCATGTGTCTTTATAGTAGCATGATTTATAATCGTTTGGGTATATACCCAGTAATGGGATGGCTGGGTCAAATGGTATTTCTAGTTCTAGATCCTTGAGGAATCACCACACTGTCTTCCACAATGGTTGAACTGGTTTACAGTCCCACCAACAGTGTAAAAATGTTCCTATCTCACATCCTCTCCATATCCTCTCCAGCACCTGTTGTTTGCTGACTTTTTAATGAACGCCATTCTAACTGGTGTGAGTTGGTATCTCATTGTGGTTTTGCTTTGCATTCCTCTGATGGCCAGTGATGATGAGCATTTTTTCATGTGTCTGTTGGCTGCATAAATGTCTTCTTTTGAGAAGTGTCTGTTCATATCCTTCACCTACTTGTTGATGGGGTTGTTTGATTTTTTCTTGTAAATTTGTTTAAGTACTTTGTAGATTCTGGATATTAGCCCTTTGTCAGATGAGTAGATTGCAAAAATTTTCTCCCATTCTGTAGGTTGCCCATCCACTCTGATGGTAGTTTCTTTTGCTGTGCAGAAGCTCTTTAGTTTAATTAGATCCCATTTCCCAATTTTGGCCTTTGTTGCTGTTGCTTTTGGTGTTTTAGACATGAAGTCCTTGCCCATGCCTATGTCCTGAATGGTAATGCCTAGGTTTTCTTCTAGGGTTTTTATGGTTTTAGGTTTGACATTTAAGTCTATTTAAAAAATGGTGCTGAGAAAACGGGCTAGCCATATGTAGAAAGCTGAAACTGGATCCCTTCCTTACACCTTATACAAAAATTAATTCAAGATGGATTAATGACTTAAATGAGAGGAATGCTTAAGCCCAGCAGGTTAAGACTGCAGTGAGCCACGATCATGCCACTGCTTTCCACCCTGGCTGACACCGTGAGACCCTGTCTCAAAAAAAAGGGGGGGGTGGGGGAATGACCAATGTAGTTCGTTTTTGAAAATATTTTTAAAATTCTCAAACTTTTAGGTAGGCTAAGAAAAAAAGAGAAAAGACTCAAATAAATAAAATTGTAAATGAAAGAGGAGACATAACACCTGATGGTAGCATAGAAAATACAAAGGGACATGAGGCCTACTATGAATTGTTATATGCCAACAAATTAGATAAACTACAAAAAAATGGATAAATTCTGAGAAACGTATACAACCTACCAAGAGTGAACCATAAAAAATAGAACATATGAACAGACCAATAACGCATAAGCAGATTGAATCAATAATCTAACACCTCCCAATAAAGAGAAGCCCATGGCCCAGTGGTTTCACTGATGAATTATAACAATGTTTAAATAAGAATTAATGTCTATTCTTTTCAAAATCTTCCAAAATATTAAAGAGAACAGGACATTTCAAAATTTATTCTATGAGGCCAGCATTACTTAGATAGCAAAGTTAGACAAGAAAACTATAAGAAAGATATTACAGGCTAGTATCCCTGACAAACGTACATGCAAAAATCCTTTAAAAAACACAGGAAAATTGAATTCAATATTGCATTAAAAAGATTACACACCACAAACAAGTGTGATTTATCTCTGGGATACAAGGCTGTTTCAACTTACTTAAATAGATAATGTGACATATGTTAACAGAATGAGCAATAAAAATCATGTGATTATTTAAATAGATGGAGAAAAACATTTGAAATATTCAACATCTTTTGTTTTCCTTTTTTTTATTATACTTTAAGTTCTAGGGTACATGTGCACAACGCGCAGTTTGTTACATAGGTATACATGTGCCATGTTGGTGTGCTGCACCTATTAACTAGTCATTTACATTAGGTGTATCTCCTAATGCTATCCTCCCCCTTTCTCCCACCCCACGACAGGCCCCAATGTGTGATGTTCCCCTTCCTGTGTCCAAGTGTTCTGATTGTTCAATTCCCACCTATGAGTGAGAACATGTGGTGTTTGGGTTTTTGTCCTTGAGGTAGTTTGCTGAGAATGATGGTTTCCAGCTTCATCCATGTCCCTGCAAAGACTGGATCTGTTTCTATTCGGCCATCTTGGAACTGCCCTCTCAACATCTTTTAATAATAAAAATTTTCAGTTAATTAAGTATGGAAAGAATGTACCACAACATAATAAATTCTGTATATGGCAAGGTCACAACTGACATCCTACTCAATGGCAGAAAAGGTAAAAGCTTCTTCTCTAATACTAGGACCAAAACAAAGATGCCCACACTCACCACTTCTATTCAAAATAGTACTAGAAGTCCTAGCCAGAGCAATTAGGCAAGAAAAAGAAATAAAAGACATCCAAATAGAAAAGGAGTAAAATTGTCTCTGTTTTTTGATAACATAACCTTATAGAAGACCCTATAGAACCCACCAAAAAATGGTTAGAACTCATACATGAATTCAGTAAAGTTGTGAGATATAAACTGCACATACAAAAATAAGTCACGTTTCTATGCACTAATAATAAACTATCCAAAAAAGAAATTGAGAAAACAATCCCATTTACAATAGCATAAAAAATAGAACATTTAGAAATAAATTGAACCAAGAGGGTGAAAAATCTATACATTGAAACTATAAAATATTGATGAAAGACATTGGAGTAGACACAAATAAATAGAAAAAAATTTTTATTCAAAGATTGGAAATATAAGAATGTTAAACGATTCTTACACCCAACACCTTCTACAGATTCAATTCCTATCAAAATTTCAATGGTTTTTTTTTTTAACAGACACAGAAAAAACAACTCTAAAATTTGGGATAAAATTCCTGGATAGGAATTCCAGAGCAATTCCTATCAAAATTCTAGTTTTGATTTTACAGAAATGGAAAAAAAAAATACAACCCTAAAATTTGTGTGGAACCACAAATGACCCCAAATAGTCAAAGTAATCTTGAGCAAAGGAAACAAAGCTGAAAGCATCACACTTCCTGAGTTTAGATAATATAACAAAGCTGTAGTAATAAAAAAAATGGAATTAGCATAAAACAGACACATAGACCAATGAAACAGAATGATGAGCCCAGAAATAAACTCAGACATACACAGTAAACTAATTTTCAACATGGACATCAAGAATACATAATAGGGAAAAGATAGTCAATAAATGGGGTTAAAAACAGATAGCCACATACAAAAGAATTAAACTGAACACTTATTATACCATACACAAATATCGACTCAAAATGGATTGGAGAATTCAAACATAAGGTCTGAAACAGTAAAACTGCTAGAAGAAAACACAGAGTATAAGCTCCTTGATATTGGCCTTGGCAATATTATTATTATTATTATTATTATTATTATTATACTTTAAGTTTTAGGGTACATGTGCACAATGTGCAGGCTAGTTACATATGTATACATGTGCCATGCTGGTGTGCTGCACCCATTAACTCGTCATTTAGCATTAGGTATATCTCCCAATGCTATCCCTCCCCCCTCCCCCCACCCCACAACAGTCCCCAGAGTGTGATGTTCCCCTTCCTGTGTCCACGTGTTCTCGTTGTTCAATTCCCATTTATGAGTGAGAACATGTGGTGTTTGGTTTTTTGTCCTTGCGAATAGTTTACTGAGAATGATGATTTCCAATTTCATCCATGTCCCTACAAAGGACATGAACTCATCCTTTTTTATGGCTGCATAGTATTCCATGGTGTATATGTGCCACATTTTCTTAATCCAGTCTATCATTGTTGGACGTTTAGGTTGGTTCCAAGTCTTTGCTATTGTGAATAGTGCCACAATAAACATACGTGTGCATGTGTCTTTATAGCAGCATGATTTATAGTCCTTTGGGTATACACCCAGTAAAGGGATGGCTGGGTCAAATGGTATTTCTAGTTCTAGATCCCTGAGGAATCGCCACACTGACTTCCACAATGGTTGAACTAGTTTACAGTCCCACCAACAGTGTAAAAGTATTCCTATTTCTCCACATCCTCTCCAGCACCTGTTGTTTCCTGACTTTTTAATGATTGCCATTCTAACTGGTGTGAGATGGTATCTCATTGTGGTTTTGATTTGCATTTCTCTGATGGCCAGTGTTGGTGAGCATTTTTTCATGTGTCTTTTGGCTGCATAAATGTCTTCTTTTGAGAAGTGTCTGTTCATATCCTTTGCCCACTTTTTGATGGAGTTGTTTGTTTTTTTCTTGTAAATTTGTTTGAGTTCATTGTAGATTCTGGATATTAGCCCTTTGTCAGATGAGTAGATTGCGAAAATTTTCTCCCGTTTTGTAGGTTGCCTGTTCACTCTGATGGTAGTTTCTTTTGCTGTGCAGAAGCTCTTTAGTTTAATTAGATCCCATTTGTCAATTTTGGCTTTTGTTGCCATTGCTTTTGGTGTTTTAGACATGAAGTCCTTGCCCATGCCTATGTCCTGAATGGTATTGCCTAGGTTTTCTTCTAGGGTTTTTATGGTTTTAGGTCTAACGTTTAAGTCTTTAATCCATCTTGAATTCATTTTTGTATAAGGTGTAAGGAAGGGATCCAGTTTCAGCTCTCTACATATGGCTAGCCAGTTTTCCCAGCACCATTTATTAAATAGGGAATCCTTTCCCCATTGCTTGTTTTGCTTAGGTTTGTCAAAGATCAGATAGTTGTAGATATGTGGCGTTATTTCTGAGGGCTCTGTTCTGTTCCATTGATCTATGTCTCTGTTTTGGTACCGGTACCAGTACCATGCTGTTTTGGTTACTGTAGCCTTGTAGTATGGTTTGAAGTCAGGTAGCGTGATGCCTCCAGCTTTGTTCTTTTGGCTTAGGATTGACTTGGCAATGTGGGCTCTTTTTTGGTTCCATATGAACTTTAAAGTAGTTTTTTCCAATTCTGTGAAGAAAGTCATTGGTAGCTTGATGGGGATGGCATTTAATCTATAAATTACCTTGGGCAGTATGGCCATTTTCACGATATTGATTCTTCCTACCCATGAGCATGGAATATTCTTCCATTTGTTTATATCCTCTTTTATTTCATTGAGCAGTGGTTTGTAGTTCTCCTTGAAGAGGTCCTTCACGTCCCTTGTAAGTTGGATTCCTAAGTATTTTATTCTCTTTGAAGCAATTGTGAATGGGAGTTCACTCATGATTTGGCTCTCTGTTTGTCTGTTGTTGGTGTATAAGAATGCTTGTGATTTTTGTACATTGATTTTTGTATTTTTTTATATGACACCAAAAGCACAGACAACAAAAGCAAAAACATGCAAGTATGATTACATCAAACTAAAAAGCCTCTGCACAGCAAGGAAAACAATAAAATGAAAAGTCAACATACAAAATGGGAGAAAATATTTGCAAATCTTATATCTGATAAGGGGTTAATATCCAAACTATGCAAGGAATTTATACAATTAAATAGCAAAAAAAAAAAATCAAACAAATAACCCATCTTAAAAATGGTTGCAAAGGACCTGATCAGATATTTCTTTAAAAAGACATAAAAATTGTCAACAGGTATATAAAAATATGCTCAGTATAACTAATCATCAATGAAATGGAAATCACTGATATACTTTTACCTTACACCTGTTAGGATGGTTAGTATTTTTTGAAAAAAAGATAAGTATTCGTGAGGAGGTAGAGAAAAAGAAGCCTTTGTACACTGTTGGCAGGAAGATAAATTGATACAGCTATTTTGAAAAACAGTATGTAAGTTTTTCAAAATGTTAAAATAGAGCTACCATATGATCCAGCAATGTCATTACTGGGTGTATACATAAAGGAAATGAAATCAGTATGCGGAAGAGATAAAGAAACACTTCCATGTTTATTGTAGCATTATTCACCATAGCCTAGATATGGAATCAATCTAAATGCCCATTTACAGATGAATGGATACAGAAAATGTATTATATACATAAAATGGAATATTATTCAACCTTAGAAAAAAAGGAAATCCTATCATTTAGAAGAACATAAATGGACTTGGAGGGAAAGGAGCCCTGCAAATACAAACAAATGTATGATCTCACTTAGACGTGGAATCTAAAAAAGTCAAAGACATGGAAGCAAAGAATAGAATGATGGTTACCAGGGGCTGGAGCAGGGCGGAAATGGAGAAGTCATGGTTAAAAGGTACAATGTTTCAGTATCAGCAATGCCAGATAAAGTTCTGGAGATCTATAAAGCATAGTACCTGTAAGCTAACAATACTGTAGTGTACACTTCAAATTCTTAAGAGAGTAGACCTTCTGTTACATGTTCACACACAAACAATAAAAAATAAGTATTAAAGAGGGCAGAAAGAAACTTTGGGAGGTGATGGATATGATTATGGCCTGGATGATGGTGATGGTTTCACGATTGTATACATACTCCCAAACTCATCTAGATATATACTTATATATGTACAACTGTTTATATGTCAATCATACCGCAAGTGGTTTAAAAGAGAACCATTTTAAAAATAATTAACAATTATAATTTCAACCAGGCTTAATTATATATGTGTATATACTTATACATGTATATGTATTTATCCATACTGCATATGCATAAATTTATTTACAATATATATGTATTCATATATATGCAAATATATAACATAATTTGAACTCATTCATTTCATGATCAAATGGATTTCAAAAAATAAAATTGTCTAGAGACAATGTCACGATGGAACAAATTTCTAAGCATTGACGTAATAAAACCTAGTGCACTGAATGGAATGCAATTGCATGTAATTCATTCAATATCATACAATTTGTGTACAATAAAACTATATAAATAAAAGGCATACAATAAACACATGTTATTCACAATTTATTCACACCTTAAAGTGTATTATACAATGTAATCGAATATACACATTATATTGGTAGCAAATTATCACACATGAAAACTCAAGGGCTTCAAACTAAAAAGCTTCTGCATAGTGGCAGTTAGAAGTAAGTTAATACTTTAAAATACATGTGTTAATAAAACAATTATATAAAAGGGGTAATATAACAAACCTAAGAAAAGTAAAAGGGAAGATGTAAAAATAAGTGTAAAATAGAAAATGAAATCAAGAAAAAAAAAGGGTGAACAAAGCCAAAAGAGCTTATTCTTTGAGACCAGGCCATCCCTTTTCCCTCTCACTCCAACAAACCAATATCTGGCAATATTTATAAAGAAACAGGGAAACATCACAGATAGTTTGAACTAATTCAAAGGACATAACTACAGTCAAAAGTAAAGATTTTTAATATAACACCAGAATAGCAAAATAAAATATGTTGATATGCTTTAAAGCGATATAGTACTGAAATACACTAAGAAAATAAAAGTTGTAAATGAATTTAAAAATGACATCAAATTTGTGTCAGAATGATCCCTTCTAAAAGGCCACTAGATGGCTTTATACACAAGTTTGAGCAAATCTTCAAAGAACAAATAAACTGTTATGCAAGCTCTTTCAGAGAATAATGAACAACATTCTAATTAAAACACTTAGGGGGTTAATATAAACTAGATACCTAATTCGAAAAATGAAATTTCCAATTTTGAAAATATGGATTCATCTAACCTATAAAATATTTGCAATAGTAAATCAAACTCAGCAACGTAAACAAATGCATACACAAGCAAAGATGTTTCAGCATTAGAAAGTGTTTAAGTACTAAATACCACATTGATAGATAAGATGTTGACTATCTTATATTAGCCTCAACATCTATCTATTATTATAGTTCTGTAACTATACACCAGTGAGACTATCTTGAATATATAGAAATAGAGAATAGAAAGGTAGTTATCAGGGGTGGGGAGGATGGGCGAAATGGAGGAATTCATTGACTTAATGAATAAGCTGAGTGATCTAGTATACAACATGATAACTACATTTAATATTTTACTATATACTGAAATTTGTTAAGAGAGTAGAATTTAGATATCCTTATAACAAAATAGTTAACTGTGTGTGATAATGAATATGTTAATTTATTTGACTGTAGTAACCACTTCATTGTGTATATATGTGTGTATATATATATATACATATATATATATATACCAGAACATCATGTTGTAGATGTAAAATATATGAAATAAAATAATTTTAGAAAAGAAAACATAGAAAGGCATTTATAGGGTTTTAGATCATGGGCTGAATAATTTTGACTTACAGTCCGAGTATGACTTATAAGGTGGGAATGATTTGGGATTGAGTGGTATATTGGTATAATAGCTTTGGATTGGCTATTGGTGTGTACAGTGAGGTGAGAGTCTAAAGCAACTCTTGATAGGAGAGCTATTACTCTTAATAAGTTTGGTACTCTGGCTAATTTGTTCACACCTTATTTTCCATCAGCAGGTGTTTCTTACAGCAAGCAGTTTACTTTTTTCTGATCTCAGTGTTACTTATTTTTAAAAAATAGGAAAAAAAGTCAGTCTAAATTTGTTTAGTCTAAAAAAAGTCAGTCTAAAATTGTTTAGCACAGAATCAAAAATGATTCCTATTTCCAGTAGTGGGTAACAGGGACAGAGGATTACTTGGTTTAAGTTCTCCAATATAAGCCAACAATGTTAAAAGCCTGAAGGAAATGGAAAATTATTTAAAAATGTAAAGATATCATAACTAGTGAAAGAAAAATAGAATATTTAATAACTCAAATTATTTTTTAATTATAAGCTAACTCTGGATGTTGTGGTGAAAGGATCCTTTGAGCCCAGAAGGCTGCAGTGAGTTATGGTTGTGCCACTGCACTCAAGTCTGGGTGACAGAATGAGATCTTATTGCTCTCTCTCTCTATATATATATGCATATATATGTATGTGTATGTGTGTTTATGTGTATTAATATAGTATATAAACATATATTGAGCAACATATATGCGTATATATACTAAATATTATACTAGACATATTTAGTCTACATTTACTAAATAAATAAATAAATATGTTAAATATATTTAGTATATTTAGTACATATATAATATATAGTATATTTTAGGATACATACATATATAGTATATACTAAAATACAATCTATATTTTATATTTAAAAATGATATCAAATGTCATTTATATAATATATATTTTAGTATACACACATATACTTTTATAGATATACTATTTAGTATATATACTAAATATATGTGTGTGTGTATATATATATATATATATATACTAAATAGAAGACAAAATAAAAGACATTCACGTTGGGAAATGAGAAATAAAACTTTCTCTTTGCAGATGACGTGATACATAATTCCAATGAATTACCAACAAAACAACAACTTGTAAAACTGAGTTCAGCAAGGTCATAGGATAAAAGATCAATATAAAAATACAATTGTTATTTGATATGCTCTATTTTTTAAGTTTTTTAAATTAGTGGCTGACCTGGGAATTTAAATTAACATCTTAACATACAACAATCTGGTCCAGATTAACACCAATTTAATTTCAGTGGTGAATATATACTTGGCCTCTATAAGGCGTCGTTGTCTCTCCACTCCTTCCTGTCCCAAGACACAGTCACTCGGTATGGATGAGGACTTTTTTGTTTCAGACATTTACATCAATCTGTATCAAATCATTAGCTGACCACTGAGCTAACTAGTAGAGACTTCAGGAGTCACAATGAACTGTCAACAACAACAAACACCACCACCAAACCTTAAGGAAGAGGGAAAATCTAATTTCCAAGGTTGCCAAATGTTAGTATTTAAAATCTCCAGTTTTTTGTTTCTTCTCATAATTGTTATCTCCTTATTGACATTCTGCACATACTGAGACGACTTATTGTACTTTCTTTTGGGTCTTTAGCCATGGTTCCCTTTAGTTCCTTGAACATACTTCAAGAAGTTGATTTAAGGACGTGTTCAGTAAGTCCAGCATCTGGGTTTGTTTAAGGGGAATTTCTATTGACTGCTATTTTTTTCTGTATGTGGGCCATATTTTCTTATTTATTTGCATGTCTTTTTGATAAATAAACTTAAAGCTATAAGATTCCCTCTAGGGTATCATTATGTTCAATTCTCAAATGTTTGAAATTTTCTGTAGCTATACTGAGTTTGATTACTGGAGCCTACTTCTGGAACACTCAATTCTTTCTTATCTGATATATTAGGTACCATTTATTGACCCACTTTCCCAAATTTTCTTCTTCTTGTGGTAGATTTGTCTTTTAAAAGAGTTAGTTTTCTGCCATCTCAGTGGAGTTTTTTAAGCTTCATTTACAATAGGCCACAAAAAATTTAAATGCAGTACTTTATTTTGAAAAACATAAAGAGAATATAAAAAGGATTAATAATTTTTAAAGCTAGGTAATTGGTATTCAGGTGTTCATAATCTTATTCTCTGGGTTTTTCTTTATGATTGCTATATTTAGTAATTTAAAATGGGATGTAGCAGTGACTGGAATTGTTTGTTGGCTAGTGTATTTATCAGGTTCTATTCAATGACTTTTTCCATTGAATTGACAAATGAATTTATTGTACTTAGATTCCATTTCATCATCTATGTCAAAACCTTTGTAATTTTAATTTGAGATTATTGTGTTGCAGGTTTATCCTTTTCATCCACTTTCTTTCCTTGTATTTTCTAATAATTATTATTTATTCAACACCAGTTTTCTTCTCAACTTTTCTTGCTCAACATCACAAAATTTGGATTATTTTATATGTCAATAATAAATTTATTTTCTTATTAAGTAACTCCATAATCTGTTCATAGTCTACGTTCAGGTATGTGCAAATATGAGATATTTTGTATTCCCTCTGACACTGTAAAAGTTTTCAGTAGTTCTCCAAATACCCCTTTTGGTTTTGTGCTTTTAAAATACACCATCTGACATCCTTTTGAAGTATCTCAGAAAATTTCAAAGAGTTATTCGAATCCAGATACCATATGACCACACACCTCAGAGAGTCTACCTTGATGCCTCTAATCTCCTTGAAGTATTCTATCCATAAATATTTTAGAAATTTAGTTATTAAAATTTATCCTATACTAGGCACTGACATCCTTAATCTCAGTAACCCATTATAATTATCTTTTAGCTCTGAAGCTCCAAAATAACAAAACATATATTTATAAATTAGAATTAAGAAAAGAAACTAAGAATCAATCTAAAATCACTTCAGTGATAATTTTTCTGACAATTGCATCACAATTCTTTACTATTGTGGTTTTTAGGCTTACTACATCTTTCCATAATGCTGTTTTATTTTCTGAATTAAGCTCAAATATCTGAGATGATATTTATATATTTTGTATCTTTCATGGTAGCTAGCATAGTGCTGGGCTCTGAATTTAAATGCTGGTTGTCTGATCCTTCCATTCTTCAGCTAGTTGGATCATACTATTTGTAATGGGTGAAATTAAATACCACTCGATGGAGTCTTTCACTCTTTATGTAGATTGAACAATTACTCAATATTATGGTAATAGAAGAGGAGCAAATTATTACATGACTTAACTAGGAAATAGCACATAGGAGCGCATAGTATTGAAAAATGCTGGCCGGACATGGTGGCTTACACCTGTAATTCCAGCACTTGGGAAGGCCGAGGAGGGTGCATCACTTGAGGTCAAGAGTTAGAGTCCAGCTTGGCCAACATGACCAGCTTGGCCAACATGATGAAACCCCATCTCTACTAAAAATACAAAAAGTAACCAGATGTGATGTTTTGTGCCTGTAGTCCCAGCTACTTGGGAGGCTAAGGTGGGAGAATTGCTGGCACCCTGGAGGCAGAGATTGCAATGAGCCAAAATCACACCACTGCACTCCAGCCTGGGTGACAGAATGAGACTCTGTCTAAGAAAAAAAAAAAAAAAGAGAAAGAAAGAAAAATATTCCAGGTTATGTATTTTGCAGAAAAGGTATAAAACAATGCACAAAGTTCTATTAAGAGTATAGAATATGTATGAATATAGGTACACGGATAACAAGATGTGGTTCCAAGTCTTTCCAAAATATTGGTCTGTGATCATCAATACAGAAAACGACTTCAGTGGCTCTGGGTTCTCAGGTGCTTTAAAACAGTTTAGAAAATAGCTATTATTGTCATGTAAAGTAAAGAAAATTCTCTTTTGTGCATTATGAAAAATAGCTGTATGTGATCAGACCTGATTGGAGACTGTTTTAACTATTTTATCAGAAACAGTTGCAAGAATTCATTATATCATCTGTGACATCTGTTACCAGAAGTGGCATCTGATTGGAACATCACTGGTCTGGTATAATTGCATAAAAATGATTATTTCTTTTTTAATGTAATTAGTACTTTTGAGTTGTGATGTTGGAAATTTAACATTTTTTTAGAAATGCATGAGTGCAAAATCATCAATGCATTTTAAACTTTTTGTTTAGCCTTGCTTTCTACTAGGACCTAAACTGAAAAATATTTTTAAAGAAAGGTTGTCTCATTTCTCTGAATGATGTAGAATCACAAAAGGGATTTCCTGGAAAGATTCTAGGATGTCTTTTCCTACTTAAACAGTCAGAAATTTCAGATTTTTCCAAGGTCCAACCTTTCCAGTTTGTGTAATTACTTCTTTTGCTAAATTATCTACTTCAAGGCTTTGAAATCTTACTTATTGTCATGCATTTATTATGACTATTTGCAACACTCTCTCCTAATTCTTTCCGCATGTCATGTCAATTCTACATGTAAAATGTACCTGGAATTTGTCTCTATTTCCCATGCCTTATGATAAATCTAAGGCTCTAAAACTTTTGTTTTTGTAATCATACTAAGCATTAATCCAATATCAGAACAATATGTCCCAGTCAAAATTCTTCTATATCAGTTTGAGTATTTTCAGTTGTAGGTAAAATAAAACACTGACCAACTTCTCAAGCAATTAGGAAGTTATTACCTTATAAGATGGCTGGAGTTAGGGCAGCTCCAGGGTTGGTTAATTCAGGAGCTTCAGAAAATCATATAATGCCCTTTTGTTTAAATTCACTCATGGATTCACTCAACAAATATGTACTGAGCACCTATTTTGTATCAGTATAATGTATCAGGCTTTCTTATAAATATTTTGTATACATTAGTGAACAAAACAGTCATAGGTTGCTGTATTGAGAACATTGCATACCATTGTGAATAGAAGATAAATAATTATATACATTAAAAAGCAAATAATTAATGTATGTTAGAAGGTAATAAAGCTTTGGGGGAAAAAAGAGCAGAGAAATAAAAAGATTGAGAGTGCTGAGGGTGCAATTTAATGTAGAGTGAACAATCAGGAAGAAGATAGTATCTGAGCAATGTCTTCAAGGAAATAAGGAGGTTTCTACACAGATTTCTGGAGGTATAAAGTCCACACAGAAGAAATAACTAATGCAAAAATCCAACAGGAAGACTGTGCCTAACAAGTTAGAACTCTAAGGATGCCAGAGAATCTAGAACAAAGTAAGCAAAGGATAAAGTAGAAGAAAAAGTTAGAAAGAAAACTGAGGCCTTGCAGAAAAACTTTTTTTTAATTTTTTTTTTTTTTTTTTTTTTTTTTTTGTGACAGGGTCTCACTCCCTGGCCCAGGCTGCAATGCAGTGGTATGATCTTGGCTCACTGCAACCTCCGCCTCCCGAGTTCGAGGGATCTTCCTGCCTCAGCCTCTCCAGTAGCTGGGACTACAGACATGCACCACCATGTCCAACTAATTTTTGTATTGTTAGTAGAGACAGGGTTTCACTATATTGGCCTGGCTGGTCTTGAACTCCTGACCTCAAGTGATCCGCCTGCCTTGGCCTCCCAATGTGCTGGGATTACAGGCATGAGCCAATGCACCCGGCCTTTGTAGAAAATCTTAAGTGCATTGGCTTTAATACAGCTTGAAATATGAAGCAGTTGCCAGCTTTTAACTAGCAGAATGACATAAAATGATTTGCTATTTTAAGGGATCACTTTAGCTGCCCTATAGATTATAGACTCATGAGGTGATGGGGAGCAAAGTTAGAAGAATTGTGCCAGTCATCCAGAAAAACATGATGGAAGCTCATGGCATGGTAAGCATGGTAGTCAATGGAGTCTGGGGATATTTTGAAGGTGGAGACAACAAGCTTTTCTAATAGGTATAAAACATGTTTGTGAGAAAGAGACAAAACAATGATGACACTAGAGTCTTGCATTTTAATTATTAATAATTTTAAACATTAGTGATCATAATAATGTGAATAGTCCTTAAAAATTCACCATAATTAAATAACATGTACTTCATTACTCTGTTTTTCACACAGTACTTCCCAACTAAATAAATAAATATTACTCCTGTTTTAGAAAATAAATGAACCACTCAAGGATCATCTACAAGAAAACAGAATTCTTAATTATTTATAAAACCAGCAAACTAGAGTTTAAACATGAGTACATTATATGTTAATGAAAGCTATGATTGGCCTATCTATAGCCATATTTGCAGGACTGATTACTAAAAAATATACTCTATGACAGCTTATGTCTTCTTATCATTCCAGATATTTTAAATATAGATTTTCTGGGAAAGCCATGGTACAAACACTTCATAAAATGTCCTTAAAATATCTTTAAATTAACATTGCTACTTTTACACCTTGAATTTTCCTTTGACATTTATATTTCACACCTATGCAGCTTTTCTAAGAATCTAGCCTTTTTATGAGGTATATTTCTCTTCCATTTTACAGTTTAATTGGCATACTATTTCTGATTTTTCTCATTAAAATATTAAATATAATAAATATGTTCAGATTTTTTGCCCAATAATGATCCATTTGCATTCTTGTTTATGTAACCTGATTTCATAAATTAATGTTATTTTTAAAATTAAGAAATTGCTACATAATCACATATTTACATATATTTTCTGGAGACTGTGTTTTTAAGGGACAATTATAAATTATCTTCATTTGGATTTCTAAGATTCTTTCTTCCTAGATTGCTATCTCTAATATATTTTCAATATCACTTGCATCCCCAACACAAATATTACCTACCTGCCACTGTAGCCCATCTTAAATACAAGTCCAATCATATTAATACCTTGTTTGAAATCCCAAAATTATTATTTTTCATCATGACAACATATATTTTCCTTTTCTGGGGATGCCAAACATGCCTTCAAAATTGTTTATTTCCATTCATTATTTCAGCCTCATTACTTGCTGTATCTCTGGCCACCATAGATAGCTCATTGTTAACCATAGTGCTAAATGGTATCCAACCTTACTGTGTTCCATCACATGTCTTTGCCTTTGTAATTTTGCCTTCTGCATGGCCCTTTACTCCATACTCTCTACTACTGAATACCTTTCCTCTGTTCAAATTTACCCTGAGTCTCCTCTTCTTTCAGACCTTTCTTTCATTAAACCTGTTTGTACCTCTATCATAGCACTTTCCATATTGCCCTAAAGGGCCTGCAAGTAGATGGGAACCATCCATTCGTGGAGAGGACAAGACATAGACACCTGGGCTTACTAATCACCCTCCAAAACGAATTACGGTATGTGATACACAAAATGAGCAGAATAGGAAAGAGTTATGGAGGGTAATTAGCATTGGCTATAACTGGAAGGTAGAACACATGGTGTATTTTCTTCAATTAACAATTTTACTTTTAATGGTTTAAAGCTATTTTAATCACTACCTACACACTCAGTGGTTATCCTACCTTTATTTCTTGTAAAGCCTCCAATTTTCCTAATGACTTCATATATGGCCTAATAATTTAGCCAGTATCTTAAAAGCATAAAATTCTAGCTGAAATAACTCCTATTTTGCAATAAACTAATGTTTGATATAACAGATATTTTGTCATAGAGTCTCCACAGGGGACAATGAAATCAACTTCTTGGTACCCTTATGAATAAATAGCACAGCTTACTTGTGGAGAATGCTGAATTTATTTCATCACGTTCTATATTATTTATCTTTGTTCTGCTTTAATTAGCTTTTTCATAGATCAAAGCTGAACTCCAGCTTTTCTGATTTGTTCTCTCCACTGTTGCAAGAAAGGAATGGAAAAGAGGAAGGAGAAGAACGACAGCTATGACATCTTGATAAAGGAGATTTCAATATTTAACAAATTTGCATGTCATCAATAAATGCATTAGCACTTCAGCACCTGGCTTCTCAAGCAAACACTTTAATAAGCAGATGGTTCTGCCTGAGTGACCATTTTAAACAGTTACTCCATTTAGCTTTGACAATTTGCTTGAGACAGGCTGGTATTGCTCATCAATTCTATGGCATCTTCAGAAACAGCCAAGCCATGTACTGTGAAAAATATTTTTTCCAAGGGGTTAAAAATAAATTTAAAGTGTTCACACATATTTTAATTTAAATCCCACTGCTTATTTGTTCCTGTTTTATCTATGTGGTATTTGTGATACAAATTAATTATTTAAAATAATTCATATCATGTCAACTCTCTGGGCCAGTTTAAAGAGCCCTTATGCTTCTCATCAACATTTCCATACTTCTTGTGACCCCTTCTCTTTTCAGATTTTGGTTTATCATTTCCTTTACTGAGATTTCACTTATCCTTCCCCAGCCCAAGTTAAGTATTCTCTTTCTAAATTCTCCCAACCCTTCATAACTAATGACTGCACTGAATCACAATGCTGAAGTATAATAGAGGTGATTGCCTTTGCTTGTTGATTTCTGACATGGAGCCAAGATTCCTTTGAAAATGAAAAACACAAATTTTATAATTATATTTATTTTTAACTGATTTATTGCCTATTCTTTTCTTTAGAGAGATTAATTTAAACAAAGATTTGACTGAGTGTAAATTCAGAGTAGTACTAAAGAAAGGAGTAGAATTACAGCTTCTTATTTCATGTGAAGTGCAATTTATGTTCAGATAAAATATAAAACTTTTAAGCTGAAGATGCTTACTATAATTTCCTTCTTATTTTCAAGATCACATATAAACTTACATTTTTGTACTAAACTCACAACATGAATATTTGAAACATAAAAGTATCAGACAAATATTAGAATGTGTAGTTTTGGTGTAATAAGATGTATTATGCAGAAAGGACAGCTTTTGTATAAATACAAATAAGAATTTCTGAGACATGGGAAAATGGATTAATCTCTTGAGCAAGGAAGAGACAAAGTGTCATGTTTTATAATGCATTTTTTACTCTTTTTAAGTGATCATTCTGTTGAATTCGTCCTTAGAAGTAAAACAATTCTCCCAGAGCTTCCAGAAATTTCAAGTACTCAGGGCAGATAAAATTTTCAAAGGAAGAAATTCATAAACACTAAAGTCTACATGTGTATGAGTCTGTTCTCACATTGCTATAAAGAACTATCTGAGACCTGGTAATTTATTTTTTTAAAAAAGAGGCTTAAAAAATAGGTTCACCATTTTACAGGCTGTACAGAAAGCATGGCTGTAGAGGCCTCGGAAAACTTACAATCATGGCAGAAGGCAGAGGGGAAGCCGGCACATCTTAAATGGCCAGAGAAGGAGGAAGAGAGGATAGGGGAAAGTGGTACACACTTTTAAACAACCAGATCTCATAAGAATTCACTCACCACTCCCTATCATGAGAACAGAAGGGAGAAGTCCACCCCCATGAATCAATCACCTCCCACCAGGCCCCTACTCCAACACTGGGGATTACAATTTGACATGAGTTTTGGGTGGGGCCACAGAGCCAAACCATATCATTTCATCTCTGGCCCCTCCCAAATCTCATGTCCCTCTCACATTTCAAAACACAATCATGTCTTCCCAACAATCTCCCAAAGTCTTAACTCATTCCAACATTAACTCAAAGTTCAAGTCCCAAGTCTCATCTGAGACAAGGCAAGTCCCTTCTGCCTAGGAGTCTGTAAAATAAAAAACCAGTTACTTACTTCGAAGATTCAATGGGGGTACAGGCATTGGGCAAATGATCCCATTCCCAAAGGGAAAAATTGGCCACAAAAACAAGGGGCTAAAGGCCCCATGCAATTCCTAAACTCAGCAGAGCAGTCATTAAATCTCAGAGCTACAAAATAATCTCCTTTGACTCTATGTCTCACATTCATGCCACACTGATGCAAGGGGTGAACTCCCAAGAACTTGGGCAGCTTCGCCCCTATACCTCTGCAAGGTACAGCCCTGCAGCTGCTTTCACGAACTTGCATTGAGTGCTTGTGGCTTTTCCAGCCACACAGTGCAAGCTGTCAGTGGATCTACCATTGTGGAGTCTGGAGGATGGTGGCCCTCTCCTCACAGCTCCACTAGGCAGTGCCCCAGTAGGGACTCTGTGTGGGGGTTCCAACCTCACATTTCCCCTCTGCACTGCCCTAGTAGAGGTCCTCCATAAGGGCTCTACCCCTGCAGCAGACTTCTGCCTGGACATCCAGGCATCTTCATACATCCTCTGAAATTTAGATGGAGGTTTCTAAGGCTCAACTTTTGCACTCTGTGCACCTGCAGGCTTATCACCATGTAGAAAATACCAAGGTTTTTATAGCTTGCACTGTCTGAAGCAACAGGTCAAGGTATACCTTGGGCACATTTAGCCATGGCTGGAGATTTAGCAGCTGAAATGCAGGGTGCCATGTCCCAAGGATTCAGAGAGTAGTAGCAGTGCCCTTGGCCTGGCCCACAAGACCATTCTTTCCTTCTAGGCCCCCAGTCTTGTGATGGGAGGGGTTGCCATGAATGTCTGTGAAATGCCTTCTAGGCATTCTCCTGTTATCTTGGTTATTAACATTTGGATCCTTTTTACTTTATGCAAATTTCTGCAGCTGGCTTGAATTCCTCCCAAAAGAATAGCTTTTTCTTTCCTATCACATGGTCAGGCTGCAAATTTTCTAAACTTTTATGTTCACTTTTCTTTTAAATATAAGTTTCGTTTTCAGATCATCTCTTTGCTCACACATATGACCATATGGTGTTAGAAGCAGCTAGGTCACATCTTGAACACTTTGCTGCTTAGAAATTTTTTTCAACTAGATACCCTAAATCATCACTCTCAAGTACAAAGTTTCACAGATCCCTACAGCAGGGACAAAATGCTGCCAGTCTCTTTGCTAAAGCATAGCAAGAGTGACCTTTACTCCAGTTCCAAATAAATTCCTTATCTCCATCTGATACCACCTCAACCTGGACTTTGTTGCCCATATCACTATCAGCATTTTGGTCACAACAATTTAACAATTGTCTAGGAAGTTCCAAACTTTCCCACATCTTCCTGTCTTCTACTGAGCCCTCCAAACTGTTCCAACCTCTGCCAATTACCCAACTCCAAAGCTGCTTCCATAGTTTCAGTTATCTTTATAGAAATGCCCCACTTCTTGATACCAATTTTCTGTATTAGTCTGCTCTTGCATTGGTATAAAGAAATACCTGATATTGCATAATTTATAAAGAAAAGGAGTTTAATTGGCTTACGGTTCTGCAGGCTGTACAGTAAGTATGGCTGGGAAGTCCTCAGGAAACTTGCAATCATGGTGAAAGGTAAAGAGGAAGCTGACACATCCTTCATGGCCAGAATAGAAGAAAAGGGATGGGGAAGTGCTACACACTTTTAAATAACTAGATCTCATGAGAACTCACTCACTATCATGAGAACAGTAAGGAGAAATTTATCCTCATGATTCAATCACCTCCCACCAGGCTCCTCCTCCAGCAATGGGAATTACAATTCAGCATGAGATTTTGGTGGAACGCAGAGCCAAACCATATTAATGTGCTTCAGGCCACCCCAGGTACTGCAATAATAGCTACCATGTATGAATAATAACATTGTGTCAGATAGTATACCAGTATTACTTTATATTCATTATTTCATTTAATTCAACAATAATCTTATAAGGCTACTACTAAATAAATATAGATTGAGAAATGTAAGCATTTTGCTGATGTTCAAACAGCCTCAAAATGTTATAATCAGGATACGAATTCATGTCCGAATGAGTCCACAATTTAGAGCACCCCCTGAGTCTTGTCTGTGCCAAGGAGAATATAAGAGTGTAAAATTCAACATCTCTTCACGTTAAAAACTCTCAATAAAATAGGTATTGAAGGAACATACCTCAAAATGATAAGGGCCATTTATGACAAATCTACAGCCAATATCATACTGAATGGCACAGTGCGGCAATTCCTCAAAGATGTAGAACAAAAAAAACCATTTGACCCAGCAATCCCATTACTGAGTATACGCCCAAAGGAAATAAATCTTTCTATCATAAAGATACATGTACACATATGTTCATTGCAGCACTATTCACAATAGCAAAGACATGGAATCAACCCATCAACGATAGACTGGATAAAGAAAATGTGGTACATATACACCATGGCATAGTATGCAGCCATAAAAAGGAACAAGATCATGTCCTTTGCAGGGACATGGATGAAGCTGGAAACCATGATTCTCAGCAAACTAACACAGGAACAGAAAACCAAACACTGCATGTTTTGTCTTATAAGTGGGAGCTGAACAATGAGAATACATGGACACAGGGAGGGGAAGAGCACTTCCTGGGGCCTGTCAGGGGAGGGCAGAGCGGGAGAGCATAGGGGGAAAGAGCTGATTCATGTGGGCCTTAATACCTAGGCGATGGGTTGATAGGTGCAGGAAACCACAATGGCACATGTTTACCTAAGTAACAAATCTGCACATCCTGCACATGTACCCCAAAACTTAAAAAATAAATAAATTTAAAAAAATAAAAAAGACTGAGTGTAAATGTTTTAGAGGACATTGTCAATTATACTCCCAGAAATTTATTAATAACCTATATCTTTGCCAATTGTGATTTTTTTAGCAACAATTTCTAGTCTTGAGATTATCAGGTCAAATAGTAAACATATTAAATATGAGAACAATTATCTAATATTCTTACAAAAGTCTTCTACAATAAACCATTGATCAGCAATGTGTGGGAATGTTTGTTTCTGCACAGCCTTGCCAGCCATGAGTATCATCAAATAATGTATTATTTGTTAAATTCTTATGTTTCTGCATTCCTTGAGACATAAATGCTGAGCATCATTTTCCTGTTTATTGGGTATATGTAGTCAGTTGTTTAAAGTAAATCACTTTTAGTATTGTGAGGTGTGTGTGTATGTATTTGTGTGGTGTGCTTCTCTTTGCAAATTAAGACTAACGATATTAGATCTTTCTTGTCAAGAGTCAAACTTGTTTCCTCCCTGATATGGTCTGGCTCTGTGTCCCTATCCAAATCTCATCTTTAATTGTCATCTGAATTATAATCCCCACATGTTGGGTGAGGAACCTTGTTGGAGGTGATTGGATCATGTGGGCGGTTCCCCCATACTGTTCTTGTGATAGTGAGTTCTCACAAGATCTGAGGTTTTTATAAGGGACTATTTCCCCTTCGCTCTGCACTTGTTTCTGTTTTGCAGTCTTGTGAAGAAGGACATGTTTGCTTCCCATTCTGCCATGATTATAAGTTTCCTGAGGCCTCCCAAGCCTGGCAGTTCTGAGTCAATTAAACCTCTTTTCATTATAAATTACCCAGCCCTGAGTAGTTCCTTATGGCAGTGTGAAAATGAATTAATACACTCCCTTTTATACATACCCCACAATCAATCCATCAACCAGTTCTATTAGCCCCACTTTCAAAATATATACAAAATCAAACTTTTTTTCATGACCTACCATTGTCATATCTCACCTGGGCTATTGTGACATCCCCTAACTTGTCCATTCTCAACAGAGTAGCTATTATGACACTTTTAAAGCATATGCCAAATAATATTCCTCTGCACAAAAATCTCATTCTGAGCCAAAGCTAAAATCCTTACTTGGGCATTGAGTCATCTCGTCCTGGCTGTCCTGCCTTCATGTCCCCTTCCTCTCCCATTAGCAGGCCTCCTTGGCCACACACTTGCCATGTATCTTCCTCTGCCTTCAGGGTCTTCTTCTGCCTGGAAAGCTCTCTGTCAGATATCAGGTACCTCCGCCCTCCCTCCAGTCTTTTCAAACAGCAGTCCTTCATCATCCTATGTAAAGCACCTCTCCCAACAACACACTTTCTTTGCCTTGTTGAGCTATTTTTTTATTGTTTGTATTACAACTTACTAACAACTGAAATATTATATGTTTGCTTTCACATGAATCAATATTAAATTTTAAAAGGGAATTATAAGAGTGCTTAAAAAATAACAGTGATCATAAATAGCATTGGTGAATTATTTATAATGATTGAGAAGTGAAGACATTTCTGAGCGGTGAGACAGAAATCCTGATTTATTAATCTATTCCCCAGCAATGGTATTAAATTATCTCTCTTTTCTCTACTGATTTGAAAATGTTACTTTCATTTTCTACTGAATTTCTGTATCTATAGGAAACTATTTTTGAACCACCTTAAACTAAAGCCTCATGTGTATTTGGATCTATTTGGCGGCATTACTTTGCTCACTGCCAAATTTTTCTTCAGAAAGATCAAACCTACTTACAATTCCAATAAACATATGAGCAAGCCTATTCTCCCAAACCATACAGAAATGCTCAGTAACTTAATCTAAAAAAACTTTTATATTTGCATATGTAGATTTTTTATTATTTAAGCCAGGAATTTATATATATGCACACACATATACGAATATTCTATATGCAAAAATTATTTATGTATTGATAATGTTTTAGATAGATGTAAGCTCTTTATATATTAATGCCATTTCATTTTGGTCTATTCTTATAGTATAGAAAATAATTTTATTATTTGAATTCTGTCTCTCTACTTGTTTTTTTTTAAGTTTTATTTTTATAGGATTTATAGATTTGGTGGATTCCATCTACCTTATTACAAAATTTTGATTTAAATAGTACTTTATTGAATAAATTATTTTATTGTTAAATTTATTATCTTCTAAGATATGCATTTTTCATGGGCCTGAGAAGTATTAGTGTGTAGTGATTAGCTCCACAGGCTCTAAATTTAATCTGGCTTGGATATGTATCCTGCCTCTTCCCCATACTATATGTATAAATTCATGAAACTACTTTATCTTCTTTAGCCTCTATATTCTCATCTTTATAATGGGGATTTTAAAAATCAACTAATCAAGAAGGGTTATTGTCCAATTAAATTGGATAAGACATCTAAATAGCTTCATATGGTGACAGACAAAATCAGCACAATCATATTATAAAACAAAGTTAAAATGTATTGTCATAGAAACTTCTGAAGTGGTTGCTGTATTCAAAGTATTTGCTCTACTACTTTTTAAAATCTTACACTGAAGATAAGAAATCTTATGTCAACCTATTTACATTTTAGATATATATAGCTTTTCAGATATTTAGTCTCTATAGAAATCCCAAAATCTTGCCATTATCTTCTGGATATATCATATCTTCACTAACTTCTCTCTTAAGTGGCCACCTTTTGATTCTATTTTTCTCTAGTTTTGTTTTTCAGTGCTGTGGGTTTTTCTTTTCATAATCCTTCACTTAGTACTTTTCAGCAGGCTCCGTTCTCTTCTTCAGGGGTTACTCGTATCTCAGATATTCACGTTCCTCAGATTACATTCATTACATTTATTTTTTACCCATAAACAAACGTTTTTTGAATTTCTTTAGTTGATTTAAAATTTATTTGTTTGAGTTCCTGCTGTGTATGATTTTCGTGACATAAAGTCATTCTATGTTTGTAAAAATTTCATTTTGATGTCAAATATCCACTTTCAATTACAATGTTCTCTTGATTGTCTTACATAATACATTAAGACATGTTTAGTATTCCTCCTGTTACTTGGAGTAAGCCTGCTTTATTGGAGGTAACTATTACAGAATTTTCAAAATAGTGTCCTCCTTTTAGACTAGTGAGACATGAAAATTTATGAATTTATAAATTGCTTTCTAGATTGATGTGGCTATCTATTCCTGTGTTTTAGTCTAAATTATTAGGAAAGGAAAGGAAGATATTTATACTTATCTATTTTATTTTTCTGTGTTGGCATTCTGTTGCCTGGGAGGCAGGGAGGAAGTAGGAGACCAGCCAGCAAGTTGCACAGGACTTCACTGATTCAGAGTGGTTGTTTTCCACGTTAATTGTAGAAAGCTAATTCTTTCAGGGACTATCTCACTTTCACAGGTCTCACAGAGAGCTCTGTGCCACAGTGCCTTCCTTTTGCACAGCCATCCATACTTGAACTAAATTTGGGCTAACACGTTGGCCAAATACCTCACACAATTCCTCCTTTTGAAGCTTCACAGTTTGAACTGGTGCCTTCTGTTCTGAACTTGGTTGTTTTACCATTTTATGTTTGTTTGCTTTTGTTTCTGTTTTTGTTTTGTTCTTTCTCCTGAGATATTCTGTTCACATACTTTCATGCAGGATTTCTTTTATGTTTCACATTATCAGCTTTTCAGTACTTCCTTCAGTACAATCCTATCTGCATTACCACCCATCTATTGATGATATCCATTCTCATCTTCCATTTTGAATAGAGAGGACAGATTTATTTTCACTTTCTAGTACATTTATTTTAAGGGAATTTATGAATGAACAGAGTTAAGCATATAGGTTCAAACAACATCTTTTAACGAGTTGTATATTTATTAAACTATATTGTAAAAGTGGCATCCCATCACAATTTAAACCAAAATACTCATCTTCTTTATGTCACCATCCTCAATAAAATAATAATTAAAAGTAATTAATGTTTATTCTCATTCTCTTCTACTCTCATGGGAATATGTATTAAATGCACAGTCAGAACCCTTTTTTTGTTAAACCTGGGAGAATAGGTACAACTGAGTCAGGTACTTTTTCTAAAATGTCAGTTAGGGTATTACACCAGTAATGTAACACCTTGCAATGGTTTTTTATCATTTTACCCAGACTACTTGTCTTGAGTCTTTCCCTTTCCCTTTCTATCTTTCCATGATGTATTTTAAGAAATAGGGAGTTTGCTTCAGTGTGGAAGATAATCCTTCAACAGTTTAGAAACAAGACAGTAGAGCAGAAATAGCAAAACCTCTAAAGAGTTTACTTTGAATTTCCTCCTCACCATGTTCATGTTTGAAATATTGAGCAATTTATTAATTATTTGAGATCCTCTTTTTTCAGTCTATCGAATGGTGAAAATATTTACACTTTAAAATTTTGAAAACATAAATTAGATAAGGTGTTTAAAGAAGTTGCCACACATTTTCTTTGTCATTGATGAATGTCAATTTTTTCCTTTGTGGAAGCTTTAAGTTGACAGAGTTGGGACTGATCTCTAAATCCTCTTATGTTCCCTTCTCCCTCTTTTCCTCCATTTCTCCCTCTGCCTTCTTAAAAGTGTGGAAATACAGCAACTTAAAATGATGTAATCGCAATGTTAAATTTCTGTATATGGAGCATAATTACAAATACATAATTAGAACTACAAATGCGCAATGGCAATAGCAATAATAGGTCCAAAGAATTGGAAGAACAATTTTTTGAGTCACTGAACTTGGGATTTTCCTCTTTATAGCAAATTTAAGAAGCAGATATGAATAAGTTGTTGGAGGAGAAGCTTGGCTGTCAGTATCACATTTCATTATACATAAGCCCAATAATTCTCTTCCTATTAATGAGATATTTGACTGACAACGTGATTAAATTACATATGCCTGTGATGTCGCACATTTGGCTGAAAACAGTCTGGATGTCTAACAGATGAGTGCTCTAATTTGACACCAAATGAGGCCACCTTATAGAACGCAACCACTGTAGTCTAGTTTTTCCAGATGGTTGTCATTTTTTCTTCTTCCCCAAAATGACTCTAGCAACTTCAATGACATTATCTGTAACTGTGGGCTTTGGAAAGACTAATTATGCATTTTTTCATGTTATAAAATATGCAGTAAAGAGTCAATATTTCCTCAAATATATTTATGAACTCTAACACCTTACAGAAATAATAGATTATAGTCATTAATTATTTTGGATAACTCTAAAATAGTGGACATTTTTAATATGCAGGATTTCCAAAATTTCGTTTGGAATCCTTTGCAAAACTCAATATGGTTTAGAATTTATTGATTATCCACTATATTCTAGACATTGTACTAGTCGGTCTGATAACTACAAATATTGATAAACCATGGCATAAGAAATTCTATACAGTCAGACCATAAAAGATTATATATAAAAATTTTAGTACAATATAGGCTAGTGGATAAAAATTGAGGAAATAAATGTCATGGGAACAAATAAATGGAGATATATTGCAGGTGGATTATATTATAATAATTCTTGGGTAAAATGGTATCAGATCTGAGCTTCAAAGAGTAAGAATTTTGCATGTAACATCAGAGTAGAGAAAGTGCAAGCTTAGGAGGAGATTCAGCTAATAGCAAAAGGGAAAACCTTTGAAATAAGAGAAGAACATTGTGGCCAGGTAGTTAGTATTCTAATGAAAACATTTGTATTAAATAAAAAATAGTCACCATATATTGACAAGTAAAATGAATACATGAAAAGTTTTTAAGAACATATACATTTAAGTCTAATTATTGAGGTACGTAGGCACCACCAATTTATATATATATATATAAGAAAATTAACTGGAATTTGCTGATCTGGTAACAAACTCAATATTCTAATTTTCTTCAATAAATATAATCTATTTGTGCTATAAATTTTTTGAAACTTGACCTTTTATTTATTCTTGCCTTTGATCTATCGTATGCTGTTTATGATTTTGATAGAGTTCTAGAAGCTTGCAAAACCACAAAATAAAGCACCAAAGGCTCCAAATTTTAGTAAGTGAGTGGCTTCCTAAAATAAGTTGAGTCTATTAGTGAAAGCTATAGTGAATTGGGTCAAAAGAAACAAAATACTGACAGATGGCAAAGGGAAATAGGAAAAGCCTTTTCAAGTATTTCAAACATACAAGTAATTCAGATCATGAAGTCCCAAGTCCATTAATAAAGAGGTATATGAAATCTACAATAGCATCACAATAGGCAAGTTATTGACCTGCTTTTAAGATAGGTGTTTAACAAGAGTTATTTTCTTTTAAAATGATGTAGCAGTCAGTATTATCATCTGAATTTATAAGCCGCACAGTGGTAAAGGTAGAAGTGATAGGAGTAAACACTTCAAACATTTAAGCCTAAACAAATGAACATCTAGGTGACACACGTTTCAGGATGTTGGAAATTAGACAATAAATGGCCTTGATATAAATCTGTAAAATCATAAATGAACTTGACTAGTGCTCTCCAATATTACATGAATTGGGAGCTAATAATTAAAAATTGTAAAGTACTAGAATTTATGTGTGATTTTAAAAATAAAAAAGAATGTGAAAAGAATTTTTTAAAGGACCAACATTAAATTTCAAAAGGCACTTACATTTAAAAAACACTTAACTTTTTGTTAGAATCAAAAGTAAAGATTTTTATTAGTAAATCAAGAATACATTAGAATCACACCCAAGTGTAGGTAAGTTTACTAACCCAGTCATTTTTTCTTTATTCATTGTCATATATTTGGATTTTCCCCCTAAACCCTGATACCCATTTATACTTGAGACTGTATTGTTCAGGATAAATTACCTCATGATTATAATTTACCTTGTAAATCATAACCTGGAATATTTATCAATACCTAGGAGTAAGTATGTGAGTGAGTTAGTTAGTTTGTTATTTTTTACTTAGCTAGATCAACTTTGTAAAGACATGATTTCTTTAACTTGAAGTAAGTTAATACGATAATTCTATCTTTTTGTCTTGAATATTTACCTATAAAGGCAGTACATTGTTTTACATCTATACCTTATTCAAACTGATATTATGTTAAAACCTGTGGAAAATATCTGGGAGGAGACATGGTTGATAAGAATTTTTCAGAAATATATGCAGTTTCCAAGAACAAATACTATTCCTATTTGTATAGGCTAACCTGTAATTATAGTAAAAATAATCTTAACCACAATTAAGCTAAAAATGATATCAATAAGTTTAATAGAACTTATGAAACACATACAAATATGTTATCACAATTAACACTCGTAACAACACTTTTAAGAAGGGATTTATTAACTTTTGCCTTCATTGAAGAAATATTTATGTAGTACTTGTACATGCCTGCTATAGTTTCAACATTTTAATACTGAGCTCCTCTTCCATACATAGTTCTGTACATTGCTATCAGAATTCATTTGTTGAGTCAAGTGAAAATTCGAGGTGGGATTTTGACAGAAATTGAATGGATCATATTATATTATTATATAGTATAGCATATTAATTATATGATATTATATTAACTAATGTGGAATAACTAATAATTGCTACATCCTTAAATCTAGAAACATGGCAAATGTCTCTGTCAGTCTTAGTTTTGTAATCTTTCATTTATTTTATAGTTTTAAATAAAAAGATTGCACAGTTATTTTATACATATCTTAAGTAATTTGTTATTGCTGAAATATAGGGTAAGTTCTGGTCACTACAAGCACCAAAATCCCATTACCAGTTGCTGCTATCTAGCTGGAGGAGACAGAGTGGGAATGGTGATGGGCTGACACTGTTAGCAGCTTTTGTTGGAACAACCCAACAAGAGTTGATGATTCTGCTCCTCTCCCAGGTACATACTCAACGTTCTATGTATTGGCCAATAAAGGTCTTACCTTCTACGATAGTACTTTCCCAGCTCTTTAGAGCTTGATTCCGTGCTTCATTCAGATCTTGTCAGCTGTCTTTCAGGCTTTGCTTTGTCTGTGGTGAACTTAGAGCACCTCTACTTGTTTTGCATATTTTTATAAATGTATTTTTATCATTTTTGTCAAATTCAGAGCAGTTAGTGGAGGCCTACTATACCTTCAATCTATCAAATGGGGCTGAGATCAGAATTTCCTTATATTTAAATATTTAAATCATTATTACTTTTGAAATGTATTTTCATAAAAATTTTGAATACAGCTCTAAATGTATGATTTTTCTAAATAGTGATTAGTGCCAACAAAATACCTACGTTAAATTTTGAAAGATGCACTTATACTCACTGATTGTATTTCTCAGCCACCTCAATATGTACTAATCTGGTTTGGGCCCCATTGCTCCAAGAAACAACCTTTATAAAGGGAATCAGTCAATGTAAGGTGGTTTCCTTTTAAAAATGTATTAAATCTGTAACTTTTTGCTTGTTTATTTCTTTTCTCCTACCCACAGTAATTTTAAATTTTTATCTTAATTTGGTTTTGTAAAATATGTATATGAAATAGCCCAAAAGTTTATTTAAGCCCTTATTTTGCAAAGAAAACAATTACAAGAATAACGCATTATCAATTTACAGCACCCTTGAAAAATGAAGAATTTAACATGCCATTATTTCCATCCCCAAACCAACACACCATAATTTGTAATAACCTCAAAACTTAAAACTATATGATGAGAATGTATTTTCTTACTCTTCTTTTATCTCTTGTCATATTGAGTTTTTCTACCAACAAAGTTAATTGACATTACACTTAACATATTTGTTTAATTACTAACAGACACTTCTTTTAGATCTTCCATTTTATTAAGGCCTAAATTATGAATTGTTTTTACGTAGGTAAAGTACTTTTTTCAATTCTTTTTTTTTTCAGTGAGGTTGTATGAGTGGCAGCTTTTTAATTTATTTATATTTAGTAGTTCTCGGCTGAGTAGAAAATTCTTGTATCGTAATTTTTTTTTGTTTGATTGATTGATTGATTGATTGATTGATTGATTGGAGACGGAGTCTCTCTCTGTCGCCCAGGCTGGAGTGCAGTGGCGCGATCTCGGCTCACTGCAAGCTCTGCCTCACGGGTTCATGCCATTCTCCTGCCTCAACCTCCCGAGTAGTAGTAGTAGTAGTAGTAGTAGCTGGGACTACAGGCTCCCGCCACCATGCCCGGCTATTTTTTTTTTTTTTTTTTGTATTTTTAGTAAAGACAGGGTTTCACTGTGCTAGCCAGGATGGTCTCAATCTTCTGACCTCGTGATCTGCCCATCTCAGCCTCCCAAAATGGTGGGATTACAGGCGTGAGCCACCACACCTGACCCATAATTTTATTTTTAAATAAAAGTAGAAAGTAAAGAAATACTATACATGATATCACAAAATTTTAAAAAACTTCAAGATTCTCATTTATGCACAAAAACCCGTGCTATATTGTGATGTTTCAATGAGTTTATTATCAGAAAATCTGTAAATGTGATTGCATACAATTAGAAAACACAGAAACTAAAATTTTCAAAAACAACAAAAATTGTATTCACACCCAAGATCACCTGTGCAATTCCTACATCTAGATTTATTTTTCTTTGTTTAAAAAATATATTAGCTAAAATGAGATTATCCTCTGCTTTTCAAAAATTGGTATATTGTTAAAAAATTTGTCCCAGAACATTTTCATTTTCTTTACTTGTAAAAGACATAGAATTTTTAATAAAAGACCCAGAGTGTGTACTTCAACTAATAATCTTTTATTTTGGGGGCTCCTAAAAAGCGTTCCCAGAAATTAAATTTTTCATAAAAAGTATTGGTCATTTTAGAATACAATTCTAATAAATGGTTTTTCCTCCATATATATTCTATCAAAATAGACTGATTTAAGCTTTTCTCAGCTCTGGAGATTCAGTTTAGCTTATCAGCATTCAATATGCCTTTTGTTGATACAACTACAACTGATATTTTTTCTGTAGGAGGGTCTCAAGTTATTTATAAATCCTTATAACAGCAATCTGGACTGGAGAGTTTCTTTTTATAAGAGAGATACTGTTTGAGATGTATAATTGTCTATATGAAAGTTAAGATATAGCTCTCCTAAAGGCAATATAGTTACTTGATTCCATATTTCAAATTAAAGTACAAAAAACGTACTATTTTATGAGTAACACTGTGTAATCACCTTATTTATTTTGCTAATTCACATAATTGCTGAAGATTTGGTTTACACCTTTTCTGCACATTGCTTGAAAACATGTAGTAAGAGTCTGAAATATAATTGAAAAAATAATCTCTGTAATTACCTGCAAGCTAGTTGTGTGCTTTTTAAAAATGCATTCAGTTTTATTTTTGAAAACCAACGAAAATATTTAATTGGAATTGCAAAACAAAAATATGTAATCAGAACTGCAAAAAAATGGGCATTCACTTCACTACTTTCTTTCTATTACTTTTAAATTTTTGTTGGTGCATCATATTACCTAGCTTAATATTTTAATTCAAAAATGTAACATTAAAAAAATGCTGAAACATATCAATTATCAATAACTTAATCACCATAACATAATTTATGTTGATATTATATTAGTCACTCCAATTCTGTCTTTCCTTATTTCTCCATTGATCTAATAATTTGCTTTATGTTCATCTATGTATATAATCACTTAGAGATATATCTACGCAGTTGAATTTGTAGTGAACATACTATATTACATTTCCAATATTAATATGTAAAAATTATCTGTGATGAAGCATAATGTTTGCAATTATCTTGCTAAGCACTACATTAGTCTGAGAGACAGAATATCATAATAATTTAATTCTAATACATCTAGTTAAACATTTGTAATGGTTTCTTTTTTATTCAGATTGTGATATATATTAGGTTAATAATACATTAGATTTACAAAAATTTAATTACATTTGATGAGTATACATTTTTGTTGTCTTCATTGTTACTGACTCTAGGACAAGATTCACAAATGAGCATTCCCAATTTCAGAAAAACTATCAATAACTTCTGCCTTCTGATGTTTATTTTCATGTTACAAAACAGTGTGTAACAATTTTAACAAACACTTCTAACACTGGATTATGTTATTATTTAATTTCTGACTTATAATTGTAAAAGTTTGCCCTAAGTTTATTTAGCTTGCATTTTTATGTCTCCAGAGGATAAACACTTTTCCATATTCAGAACTGTTTCCTCTTGTGTACTCACATACTTTTGTCTAGTAAGTAAGAGTAGAACTCAAGTCTTCTACTACAATTTCCAATATATATTTATTGTGCTATAAATAATAATTCATTGCCATTTCATATACTTATCTTGTCTATTGTCATCTTTAAAATTTTACTTTTTAAACCAAACCAAAAGAAAATAAATTTTATAAAAAGTCATTTAGGATTAATGAAGTCCTAAAAGGCTGATACATTATGCCAATCATTTGTGAAATGAGGGATACATTTATTTTATTTAACAAAGTTTAAGTTAAATCTTAGTAAAATGTAAGCGCAACATTGGTAACAGCTAAATGGTAATGGCATATTTAACAAAGCATGTCATATTCTTATGAAGAAATGCATAAAGAAGTTCTCAAATACTTTTGTATAAAATTGACCTTAATTTTAATTAATGATTACTAGTAATATAATTATTTCTCAGACTGAGTCTTACAAAATATTCCGAATTATCTTTTTTGTTGGCTGAAATTTCAATGCCAAAATATATTGGAATTACCTATGTATAAAAATAACACAGTACTTAATTATTAAAAGAAAATTATTTCATTGACCTGCAATAGTGGGTTTATATCCCCAAATAAATGTATACAGGATGTTAATACAGAGTTAATGCCAACCTTTTACATTACCAAAATTGATATTGTTATCCATAGTAAAACAATATTAAGGTCCCTCCAGATCCCAAATATATATATGAAAACATTGATTTTATTCTTGTAATGATAATACACAGACACATAAAAATTTGTATTTGCATTATATATATGCTTATATACATATTTATATATAGGTTTGGGGTTTAATCTAAGTAGTAGCTAATACATTTTTTAAAAACATTACTATTACTTGATTCTTGATCTCAAATTTTAAATAACTAATTTGTGTATAAATATGGTTTTATTCATTGTAGTCTTATACCCTTCCTTAATATAGACATCTAAGCATCTGCAGTACTTCACCAAGAAATAGAGGGTAAGAAAAGCAGTTCTGAGATTAAAGAAAAACAAAAACTAAATATAGAACAAAATTCCTTAGGATAAAAAAAAAAAAAAGCATCCAGTATAGCATTATTTAAAGAACAAAAAAGCGGCTGAGCGCAGTGGCTCACGCCTGTAATTCCAGCACTCTGGGAGGCCGAGGTGGACAGATCACTTGAGGTCAGGAGTTCGAGACCAGCCTGGCCAATGTTGATGATGAAACCCCACCGCTACCAAAAACACAAAAATTAGCCGAGTGTGGTGGCACGCATCTGTAATTCCTGCTACGCAGGAGGCTGAGGCACACGAGTTGCTTGAACCTGGCAGGCAGCAGTTGCAGTGAGCTGAGGTTTCACCACTGCACTCCGGCCTGGGCAACAGAGCGAGACTCTGTCTCAGAAAACAAACGACAACAAAAAAAGAGCAAAAAAACTAAAAATCTCAAAAAAATAAATTTAATCATTTCTAAACCTTATGCATATTGCTAATATTTGAAAAGAATAATTAGGCCCGGCGCGGTGGCTCACGCCTGTAATCCCAGCACTTTGGGAGGCCGAGGCTGGCGGATCACGAGGTCAGGAGATCAAGACCATCCTGGCTAACACGGTGAAACCCGTCTCTACTAAAAATACAAAAAATTAGCTGGGCGTGGTGGCAGGCGCCTGTAGTCTCAGCTACTCTGGAGGCTGAGGCAGGAGAATGGTGAGAACCCGGGAGGCGGAGCTTGCAGTGAGCCGAGATTAAGCCACTGCATTCCAGCCTGGGCGACAGAACGAGACTGCGTCTCAAGAAAAAAAAAAAAAAAAAAAAGAATAATTAACAACATGGGTAGAATATTATAATGTAATATTGAACGTAAAAACCTACATTTTTGAATGAAATTATATTTTAAGAAACAATAAAACAGATAAAAAGGTATAAATCAAAATCAAAAGATGTTCGTGAAATGTTAGTGGAATATGGAATGAGTTTAATTTGTTCTTTATCTCAAATTTCTTTACTGTGCTTTCCTTACTCTGAAAAACTATATTACTAATTGAAATTGTTAATTTTTAACATAAGGCATATAACTGCCAAGGGGACCAGAAAGTTCATCACAAAATTTAATATTTCAATTTCTTACCAGGATATGTGTATAGGGGCACATATGTAAAATTATGTTAATTTGAGGGTTTTAAATGTAATTACATTTTTATTTTTTCTAAATGAAAAACATACAAATATTTATACATTATGAATCACATAGCTGTCTGTTAAGACCTTTTATGTGCTTCTTTTTGTGTTTTAGTATATCCTTATCAAATGCATATATGTTGAAAATTGTATATAATATTGTTAATACAAATATATGGAGTTTTATTCTCATTTTACCAAGTATTAAACTAAGTATTAAACATTTTACTTATCTTCATTTTACAAAATAATATAACTGGAAATTATATAGTATATTGTATGTTATATATTTGATATTCATTATATATATATTTTTAGTCATTTGATGATAATTTCAAAGCTTTAACCACATAATAACCCTATATTTAAATTAATTAAAAAGCTTCAAAATATGTGAAACGTAAACTAGAAAACTAAAGAGATAACTAGAAAAATTCTAAAACACAGTTAGAAATATTAAGGCTCCTCTCTAAGTATCTCTTAAAAAAAATAGACTACATTAGGCATATAGAATACTTGAGTAAACATCAAATACTTTGACCTAATTGACTTTTTTCTTTATAGTTGTGTTGAAATATAATGTGCAAATCATACCTTTCATTTATTTAATGCGTACAAGTCAATATTTTTAGTTGTATTTCAGTTGTGCAAACATCATCACAATGTCATTTTCAAACATTTTTGTCAACCCAGAAAGAAACTGTATAATCATTTTCAGTTAATCCCTATCCCCTTCTTTACCCAGTCCTAAGCAATGACCAATCTACTTTCAGTCTCTACATATTTACCTATTCTGGGTATTTTATTTAAATAGAATTATACAATATATTACCTTTTGTGATCGGCTTCTTTCACTTAGCACAAAGTTCATCTATGTTGTAGTTCATGTCAGTATCATTCCTTTTTATTCTCCAGTAATAAATTATTATTTGGATATGCCACCATTTATTTATCCACTCATCAATGATGGAAATTTGAGTTGTTTCCACCTTTTGGCTAAAATAAATAACATTGCTATGAATATTTGTGCTCAGGTTTTTCTGTGATGTATGTTCTCATTTCTTTGATATTGATTTATATAGAACACATACCCAACAGCTACAGAATATATATTCTTCTAAAATGTATGTGATACATTTTTCTTGTAAAGATTAACCATAAATTGTATCATAGAGTAAGTCTCAATATATTTCTAATAACTAAAAATTTTGCAGAATATATATATTCTCTGACCACAGTGAAGTTAAATTAGAAAAAATATGTCGAGAATTCTCATATTCGTGTTTAATTTATTGTTAAAAACCTGTTTTTTTGACTTGCATATGTATATTATTTCTCTTCTTTGTTTTTTATCATATGCACTTAAGGTCCTTTCTAATGTAGTATTATTTCATCTCATTTTTGTCTATTCAGGTAGTCATGATTGTTCTTTTCAAAATGTTTTTTGTTCTGGTGGGGAAGCTTCATGCCAAAATGTTTAAAGTGATCTTCTCTTTTGTTTTTTGGAACATATGTAGACATATTGGTTCCTCAATTTGATCCTCTGTTGGTTTTCCTATGACAGATAATTTTTCTATTTATTTTCTTTGGAGAAAAAATTTGTACTTATCTATTTTGGGAGTTGAAAGGGGCTTTTTCATATTCTGAATGGTTTCTTTTCCTTTTCATAACTTTAATAATTTCCCCCTTGCTCAAGGGTGTCCTTGCCCTTTTCTTGTTTGTTAGGACAGCCATCAAGTAGACTGACTAAACAAAAACAGAAAACAACAACAACAAACACACACACACGGCTTTCAGTGTCAATCATAAGATGGAGGAATATGTTGTTATCTAAGGTACTTTTCAGAAACATTGATGCTGCCCTGATAGATAAATACTTCCTGATAAATAAATCAGGAAGTATTTATCCTGATATTTATCCCAACTTCCCCACAGCTGACCTGTCCAGTCACAGCAAAAGTTTATGCATTTTTGTAAGATTCTCTTTCACTTAAAACACAGTTTGACCCAATGCTTTCTTCTTTCAGTATAACAATCTTTGCATTAAAATAAACTAAATGAGGTTTTCAGAAGTTGGAGAACCTCCTTCTCTAATTGCTAGCACTAATATAGATGTGTGTGTGTGTGTGTATGTGTGTGTGTGTGTAGAGATGAGGTTTCACTGTGTTGCCCAGGCTGGTCTGGAACTCCCGGGCTCAAGCTACATTTCCCACTGCGGCCTATCAAAGCGCTGGGATTTTAATTTCTACTTTCATACCGTATAAAGTATTCCAAGTCCATATATGAGGAGGAAATTTGGATGCAATTGCTCAGTTTTCTATACTTCCTGGAAATTCTTTGTATTTCCACATTAAAAGAAAACTTTTAATGTTATCTATCCTTTAGATATTTAATTTTCAAAAAATGATTTATATGTTTTGATTGATGCCCCAACTTACAATTTAGAGAAATGTGAAAATGTCAAACAAAAGGTATATGAAATTGTTACAGGAAAAGATTAGGGAAATGTACCACTTTCCTCATATGGTAACTGTTCTACCTGCAGGATGATAGGGATTTTATTTTTGAGTCATCGGTTTCCTGGACTCACAGTTTTGTTCTGACTTCTAAGTGGTGTGATGACATTAATACACAAAATAAAATGTCTTTAATATTTCTTGCCAAGACTGAGTCATTTTTTCTAATTTTATATGCTTATGGATGTCATCATTTCCTCATGGGATATACATAGACCTAATTGGCAGAAAGAAATGACTTTCCATTCTATGTTAAACTTCGGTGCTTCCAAACATGCTGTTCTTTCTTAAAGAAGACTATCCTTCTGTCATAAATTTTTATTTGGGGTGGAAATAGTACAAGCTTTGAAGACAGGCAAACTCAAAATCAAATTCCAGGTTTTTCATGTAAATGTGTGAGCATAGGTATTTAACACAACTTGATAGCATCAGTTTTCCAGTTTCAAAACTGGAAATGATATTGTCTATCATGGGGGGATCAGCAATTCTACATAGAGCACAAAAAATCCCCTGCAAAATAAGCACTTTTATCAACCATTGATATTTGATTCAACGTTTCATTTAGATTTTCTGTATCCCTGAAATGGATTGGCATTTGAATAAAGTTATTTTTATCCATTACGTTAACTCTTAGAGTGAAAGAAGATTGTGAAATGTTCCTCCCTGTCTCTTCGTAGGCTGCTTCCTAAAGGTTTTTAGGTCTTCCACACATCAGTATTTTCTTGAACTCTTATCACACCGCATCAGAGGTAAAAGAACAAAGGGAATGAGTCTTTGAAAGAGGGGGATTCTAAGATTCATTAGTCCTGACTCTATAAAGAAATAATTTTGTTCTTGAATTATCTCAGATTTTCTCCTAAGGATGGAGGGAATGTATAAGTGTGTGAGTTACCATAAGGTATTAGAGATTGAATTAGCAAACACCACCTATTTTAAGGAACTGCAGTGAAAATTCCCAAGACATTTCAGGGCTAAGCAAATTAACCAGCAAGCAAATAAGCAAAAAAAGAAGCAAATACATTCTTTCTAATAAAATCTGTTTTTAGATCTTTCAAAAAGATTCAACGGCCTTTACATGTTATGTCTGTTTATTTATTAATTCATCAATATCCCACATATTCATGAACTTGTCTCTGGGATTTCCACTTTGTATTGTTTATCTATGGTTAAATACTGTCTCAATAGCTATAACTATAAAAATCTGTCATTAAGTCAAGATCTTGTAGTTTGCTTTTCTTCAAAATTTTATAAATATTCTTTTCTCTGTACTGTTCTGTATAAATGTTAGGATTTACAAAATAAGTTCTTTTTAAAAAAATAGGATATTTTTATGTTCTCACAAGTGGGAGCTAAACTATGAGGATGCAAGGGTATAAGCAGAAGCTAGTGGACTTCGGGGACTTCGGGGGGAATGTTGGGAGGGGGTGAGGGATAAAAGACTACGTATTAGGTACAGTGTACCCTCCGTGGGTCATGGGTGCACTAAAATCTCAGACATCACCACAAAAAAACTTATCCAAGTAACCAGAGACCTCCTGTACCCCAAAAACTACAGAAATTGTTTTTAAATAAATAGGATATGAATTGAAAATGCATTAAATTTTAATTAATTTGGGGATATAGTTATAATATTGCATCTTCTTACCTATGAATGTAGTTATTTTCAACTTTTCTCCATAAGAGGTCTTTTGGTAGATACAAAAAGATCTTTTGTTAGGTACCATATTATGGGCATCACATGAGAGCACATTTTCTATTACACTGTATTATATTTAATTAGTTTTCAGTCACACACACAGAAACACTAAACTCTTTATTTGCCAGAGTTTTAGATTTTGTATTTCATATAAAGAATCCTGTCATCTATTAATATAAGTAGGAAAGCTTTGGGTTTTTTAAAATACTTATAGCTTTAATCTCTACCTCTTTCTGTATCTTATAATCTTACTGAATGGCCAAGGGTCTCCAATGTTATATTGATTGGATCAGTGTGGAAATAGCAGATATATCTGTTTTGTTTCTTGATTTAATAAGAAATGCATTTAAATACTCAATATAAAGTACAATATTTATTATGAATCTTTGATAAATGCCTTTTGTTAGATTAAATACATCCTCTTTTATCCAGTATAATAAGGTTTTCACATATTGATTATTAAATATTGCTCAATACTTTTAATTTTCAATTTTGAAATATTGTTTGTTTTTCACTACATTAGCATGTACTTTCTCCTTTAATCTATTAATATGGTAGATTATATACATTGGTTATCTGATGTTAACCCATCTCCATATTTCCAGATAAATTTTAGTTAGTCATTGTATGTGTATTTCATTTGCTAATATTTGATTCAGCAATTTAACTTCTATGTCCATGACAAAAGATGGTTAAAATTTTATTTTTCCCTTGCAGTTCTTGGCCAGTTCTTTCATCATGGTACATTCATTACTCAAAAAAATTTATGAGAATATCTTTGCCAGACACTTTTTTGAGTGGAGATACGGAGGTTAAAAAAAAATTCTCTTCTCTAATGGAACTTGCATTCCATTGACATGTGCAGATGGGATATCAAGTCATAATGCATGCAAGGTAAGTGGATGGAGATATTTCAGTTAGGAAGAAAAGAAAAAGGCATGCTGGAGTAAAGCAAACTGAAGTGAGGGGATGGGCTATATAGAGGTGACATTTTACAGGCATAAAAAATAACTAACAGCAAGGGGTCCAGTCATTTATTCACCATTGCATAAAGATGTATTCAAGAAACAGGTAGAATTCTGGTATTTCTGGAGCACCGAGAGAGATCAAAAGTGGTACAAAATGATATCATAGGCCAGGGGCAGTGGCTCACGCCTGTAACCTTGGCACTTTGGGAGGCCAAGGGGGGCGGATCACCTGAAGTCAGGAGTTCGAGATCAACCTGGCCAACATGGTGAAACCTGTCTGTACTGAAAATACAAAAAAAATTAGTCAGCGTGGTGGTGGGCACCTGTAGTCCCGTCTACCTGGGAGGCTGAGGCAAGAGAATCTCTGTAACCCAGGAGGTGGAGGTTGCAGTGAGCCGAGATCACACCACTGCACTCCAGCCTGGGTGACAGAGCAAGACTCTGTCTCCAAAAAAAAAAAAAAAAAAAATCATAAAGTTACTCAGGGACCATAGAATGGAAATTCCTTACTATCTGTGGTAAAGATTTTGATTTATACCATCAATGTGAGGTTGTAGAAGGTTTTATGTGGCATAGTAATATGAAACATGAAATTGGTTGGTGAACAGAGCCTACACTTCATGGAGGAAGGAGCAATGGGACTTGGGGTTACAGCAGTAAACTGGGATCAGAGTGTGAAGACCCTGATGGGAAGTATGATAAGGTTTTGTAATTCTTGCCTGAAAGCAGTGAGTGGATTGAAAGACCATAATCCGATGAGAGAAGTGATAAGATTCTTATTTATTTATTTTTTAAGCTCAATATAAATGCAGCGGAAATGGAAATGACAGGGATATCCAAGCAATATACGTGTTAGAAGTGACAAGATTGGTGAACGGGTAGAGTTGAGTTGTAAAAGAACATGAATGAACTAAAAATATTTTCAGCTTTATGGCTTTTAATTCACTTAGATTAAAAATAAATGATAGGCAATGTGAGAAATGAGTTCACAGTAGGATCTTCATATTAAGTTGAAATTTTAAAAATAGGAATGCTGTCATCTGTTCATATTTTGGAAACCAGAAAAACCACTTGCTTACTGAATACGTGACCTATAAAAAATTATGTTGGAACAGAAGAAAGGATCCGCAAACTACATTCATAAATTTTATTTTCTGATATTGAATTCCCCATGCATTGCTTGGTATTATGTATATATTTTCTAATCTTAGCAAAAAACATGTGAAATTAGTCTGCACAGAATCAGAAACGTGAATTATGTTTCCCAACTTCTTGACATTCCCTTCTTCCTTACGCCCCATAAATCATCAAGTCAGAAAGATTCTCATCCTAAATATGTCTAAATTTTTAATTCACTCGGTAGTTATAATAGTGGATTCCAGAGTCAGACTTTCTTAATTTGAATATATCTTTACCATTTATCCGTGTGATCTTCAGGGAATGATTTAATCTTTTTGTGCATCAGTTTGTCTGCATCTTTCCTTTGCTTAAAACTGCTATGGTTCTTTCCTTTGCTGTTTGAATAAATAACAAGTCACTTCTTGTCCACAAGTCTCTGCACAATCTGTCTCTTGCCTATACTTCTGGCTTCATGATAGACCATTTTCCAAATGCAGTGACACCAGTTTTCTTTCACACTGATGCACTCGCAGGTTTTATTTCATGCTCTGTGATATGTGTCTAAACTGACTTCCTAAGGGAGAGGGAGACTTGGTTGAGCAAAGAATCACATTGCTCTGCTACGAAGTCCAAATTAGTTTATAACAATCCCAGCAGTCCCAAATTAGCTACTTCACTTCTGGCACTGGTAGAAATGATCCTGAGATCACTGTGCTTTGACAAGGATCCTGCTGTATTTCACATTATCTGTAGAAGTGAAGAGTGTATGTGGGCACCACCCATGAAGTGCTACTCTGGTGTAGTAGTCTCTGCAGCTCCTGAAATCCTTCCTATTGTTGGTATTTGACCCCTGATGACTGCCGATTGGTCTTACCAGGCTCTATTGGGACACTGAAATCATAATAGTGTTTTTTTGTTTGGAGCTTCAAATATCTGTGAGAAGGAAATGATGACTCTAACCCCAAATCGGTAATGGGTTAAAAAATTTAACTGTTGCAGTGAGTAAGTTTTCTCCATGATTCTCATGTCAGCTAAGGGTGAAATGCCTTCTCTCTCTCTAAACAGCATAAAAGCCTTCTCAACTCCTTACTAGGGGAAAGACCCTGCTGTATCTAGAACAATGCGAAAGAAAATGCAGTTAATAGCCACCTACTTACTATCCACATTTAATAAATGTAGGTGCTGCTATATTCAATTCTGGGTTGTTGTTTTTTTTAATAGAATTTAAAAATAGAAATTTTTTCACAATTTTTCAGTCTTCTTTAGGGGAAGCCACTATTCTGCTGCACTGAAATTGGTACATATTTTTATGTGCATTTTTATGAACCTAACAGAAATGCATGAATTCAAAAACCACGGTGTTGCTGCATGTTCTTAAAATTAATGTAAAATGGTGTCAAACTTGTAACTTGCTTTTTTTTTTAACATAATTGAACTGTCTTAGAAATGTAGCAGAGTTTCTGGCTTGTTCATAGCACTATTTCTTTTTCAAAGCTAATGTATATTATGCTTTGAATTTTGATTTATTTTCTCCCTTTAAATTTCAGCTCAAGAGCTTAGAATTCAACATATACGCTTGAATTGTCATATCATGTGGCAAACTTTGACAGTAAATGCCAGTTGCTAACCTCATTAATGATGTCTCTATTTGCAATTCAAAGATAATGATTTTTTAAGAGAAAGAACTATGTAAAAATAGAAACTGCTCCATTTTGTTCCAAAAAGGAAAAATATACCTATAAACAAACAGATATAAAAAATTTCTCAAAAATATGTAATACAAAATTTACCTGTGCAGAGATTAAATTTTACATGTTTTAGAACTCAGAAGACACTGTTTTCAGTTGGATTTGCCATTTGCTAGGTCCAAGTGTAAGACAAAATTTGAGGTTTTATTTCTTTATCTCTAATTTTTTTCTTACTTGCATGTTTATCAGAAATGGAAAACTAATTATCAAAAATGTGAAATATCACAGTGCTTCAGTCTCACCATCTTTTTAATGCAATTTTGCAGCCTTTCCCTAGAGACTTGGGTTCAGTGGGTCTGGAGTGGTGCACTTTAAAATCGACACCTCGGGTATGTGTGATGCAGGTAATCCTAAAACATATGGATTAGCAATGTACCTAGAAAACTAGAGGTATTTAATAAAGTTCACTTTATCTTTCCAAAATACTTTCACTATGTAATTCACTTATGTATAATTTAGATAACCATATAATAAAGAAAGAATATAATTAGGAATGCAATTCCAGTTTTATTCTGCCAGGTAGAAATAGCTTAAGTAAAGGTATTCTTCAGAAACTCTCCAAATATTATTTTGATGTACCTAACACAGAAGTGATACAATAACTCCACCAAAGACTCCATAACATTTTGAGGGGTTAGACATTTAATTTAGTGTTTGTGCATGTTGCTTGGTTTTGGTTATTCAGAAAGAGAGAGATATTAAAATCTCCTGATGGGTGATAAAGGTATTAAAGTTAAATTTGTTGGAAGCTTTGTTGTCTAATGAAAAACATCTGGCTATTTGGAAGCAGGCAGATGCTCAAATAAATTTTTCATTTTTCATAAAATGTGCCTGCCACTTGGCTGAAATCTTGGTATGTTAGATATAAATGTTTCATTCATCCATATATTTAAATAATATGAGTAGGTTAAGATCAGCAGAATTACAGAGGTAATTTATTGCTATGTTATATTACAATTATGTCAACAAATTAACTTTGTTATTTGGATGTAAAAATTTTTAGAGCACTTATCACTTTTTTTTATTAGATTTTGATTCTCAGAGACAACTAAAAACACAGAAAATGAAAACAGTTTCTAAAAAATGCACTATATACTTTTTGTCAAAATATTTTTTCAACTTATAGGTGGAAGGTAACGTATAGCAATTTCTTATGTAAAATGGCCAGGATACCATAGATTAAAATCTTCACGGGTAATGAAATAGATAATGGGATGGCATAAAGAGGAATTGAAATGATAGAGATAAATAGACTATATAGGTCCAGATTCCAGAATCAAGATTTCTAGGTGTCTACTGGTTCATCTGTAAAGCTTTCATTTTACAATGAATTAGCTACAACATTTCGACTCTATTTGGATGTTTAGTATAAGTGTAAGTGTTATAAAATTAGGAACCATGATGGGAATTAAATATTTATACGTTTCTATGCAACCTCTGCAAATAACGTTTTGCTACTTACTTATTTTTATCGTAAAATTTCCAAATACAAAGAAGTTAAAATAATAATACAATGGAAACATATACACCCATTATCATGTCTCCTAAGTGATTAATTCATTATCAATCTTGTTTAATTTGTGGCCCTCCAAAATCTAACACCCTAGTCCATATTATTTTTTTGTTATATTGAGACGTAATTTACACATCATAAATTTCACTTTTAACATATATAATTTAGTATGTTTTTAGTATGCTTAATAGTTTGATGTCACCATCACCACCCCCCGCAAAAATAAAAATGTATAGCTTTTAGCAGTGACTCTCATTAGCTCCTCCCTCCAGCTCTTGGCAGCCACTAGCCTATTTTTGTGTTTATGAATTGTCTACTTTGAACATCATATGACATGTAGTCTTTTGCTTCTGAGTCTGTCACTTAATACAGTGTTTTCAAAGTTCATCCGCATTAAAGCATGTTTCAATACTTCATTCTTTTCATATCATTCCAATGGATATTTCATATTTTGTTATCTATTCATCAATTGAAGGGCATTTGAGTTGTTTCCACATATTTTGTTGCTAAGAACATTTGTGTACAGGTTTTCATGTGAACATATGTTTTCAACTCTTTGGGGTTTAGTCCTGGAAGTGGAATGGTTGGGTTATATGAATACTCTTTGCTTACATTTTTGAGGAACTATTTTTCCCCCATTGAATGGTCTCAGGACCCTTGTTGAAAATCAATTGGCTATAGTTGTATGTATTTATTTATTATGGACTGTAAATTGTATTCCATTGATCTATATTATATGTCTATGTGATTTTTTGTCCTTTATTCTATGAATTTGGTGTATTAAATCGCTTTTTTTTTATGTAGGACCAATGTTGCATCTTCTCAGTCTCACTTGGTCATGGCATATCATCCTTTTTACATGTTGCTGGATTCAGTTTGCAAGTATTTTGTTGAAGATCTTTGTGTCCATATTCATAGGAGCTATTGTTCTATAGTTTTCTTTTCAAGGTTTTTGCCTGATTTTGGCATCAGGTAACACTGGCCTCATAGAATGGGTTGAAATGTGTCCCCTCCTCTATTTTTGGGAAGAGTTCAGGAAGGATTGGTGTCATTTTGTCTTAAAATATTTGGTGGAATTCCTTAGTGAAGTTGGTTCTGGGCTTTTATTTCTGGAAATGTTTTGATTACTAACTCAGTTTTTTTACTTGTTACACATATATTCAGATTTTTTTTCTTCTTCTAGAGTCTGTTGCTATGATTTGTGTCCATTTCATCTGGTTCACAAATATATTGGCAATAGCCAAAATATGGATACAACCTAAGTGTTTGCTGGTGGATGAATGGATAAAGAAGCTGTAATATATATACAATGAAATGTGTATAGAGGTATACATATTGTATATACATGACATATATACACAATGAGATAGTTTTTCAGCTTTAAACAGGGAATTCTGCCATTAAGGTAACATGGATGAAACTAGAGGGCATGATGTTAAGTGAAATAAGTCAGGCAGATAAAGGAAACTACTGCATGATCTCACTTATATGTGGAATCTAAAAATTTCTAACATGTAAAAACAAAGAGTAGAAAGGTGGTTACAAGAACTCAAGAGGGTAAGAAAAATGAGATATAGCTCTTTAAAAAAAATAAAATAGGAGTCTGCAGCTATGAATTTCCCCCTAAGCACCATTTTAGTTAATCCTGTAAATTTTACTTTCCATTTTTATTCCTTTAATTTAATTTCTCTTGTGATTTCTTTCTGAGATTGGTTATTTAGGAGTGGGTTATTAATTTCTACATATTTGTGAACATCCCAGTTTACTTTTGTTATTAGTTTCTAATTTCATTGCATTGTGGTTATGTTACTGAGAATTCTGCTTTGGGATGAATTCTTTAACCAAGGAGATCAACAGAGCTAGAGTTCTGGACCAGCAATCTCAGTTCTTGTGGTAGTGCGCAAAGAACTGCAAACTAACACCAAAATGCAAGCTCAAAGCAAAGTTCATCAAAGCTCAGTAATACATTCTCAGAGAGAGAGTGGGCTGATTTCACTTCACAGAAATCAGCCCCTCTTTACAGAGCTCAGGGTGCTTTTATCCAGTTTGTGGGGAGAAGTTGAGGCTTAGGCTGGATTTGAGTAGCAGGATGATGTCATTTGATGGGGAGTTTGTGGTTATATAACTGAAGTTAAACTGCGCATGTTTTTATCCGTAATTCATTAAGGAAAGCCCACTTAAGGGGGCAAAAGCACATGTAAATTTTATTATAATCACTGTATAATGAGGATAGGGTTACCTGGGGTTCTGGCCTAGATGGACTGGGCCTATTGAGAGGTGACGGCGTGCTGGCAGTCCTCACAGCCCTCGCTCGCTCTGGGCGCGTCCTCTGCCTGGGCTCCCACTTTGGCAGCACTTGAGGAGCCCTTCAGCCTACCGCTGCATTGTGGGAGCCCCTTTTCTGGGCTGACCAAGGCCGGAGCCCGCTCCCTCAGCTTGCCGGGAGGTGTGGAGGGAGAGGCGCGGGCGGGAACTGGGGCTGCCTGCGGTGCTGGCGGGCCAGGGCAAGTTCCGGGTGGGCGTGGGCTCCGCGGCCCCTGCACTCCGAGCGAGCGGCCGGTCGGCCCTGCCGGCCCCGCCGGCCCCAGGGAATGAGCGGCTTAGCACCCTAGTCAGCGGCTGCAGAGGGTGTACTGGGTCCCCCAGCAGTGCCAGCCCACTGGCGCTGCACTCGATTTCTCGCGGGGCCTTAGCTGCCTTCCCACAGGGCAGGACTCGGGACCTGCAGCCCGCCATGCCTGGGCCTCCCGCCCCCTCCTTGGGCTCCTGTGCTGCCCGAGCCTCCCCGATGAGCGCTGCCCCCTGCTCCACGGCGCCCAGTCCCATCGACCACCCAAGGGCTGAGGAGTGCGGGTGCAGGGCGAGGGACTGGCAGGCAGCTCCACCTGCAGTCCCGGTGCGGGATCCACTGGGTGAAGCCAGCTGGGGTCCTGAGTCTGGTGGGGAAGTGGAGAACCTTTCTGTCTAGCTAAGGGATTGTAAATACACCAATCAGCACCCTGTGTCTAGCTCAGGGTTTGTGAGTGCACCAATGGACACTCTGTATCTAGCTACTCTGGTGAGGCCTTGGAGAACCTTTATGTCTAGCTCAGGGATTGTAAATACACCAATCAGCACTCTGTATCTAGCTCAAGGTTTGTAAACACACCAATCAGCATCCTGTGTGTAGCTCAGGGTTTGTGAATGCACCAATCAACACTCTATATCTAGCTACTCTGGTGAGGAGGTGGAGAACCTTTGTGTCTAGCTCAGGGATTGTAAACACACCAATCAGTGCCCTGTCAAAACAGACCACTGGGCTCTACCAATCAGCAGGTTGTGGGTGGGGCCAGATAAGAGAATAAAAGCAGGCTGCCGGAGCCAGCAGTGGCACCCCGTTCCGGTTCCCTTCCACACCGTGGAAGCTTTGTTTTTTTGCGCTTTGCAATAAATCTTGCTACTGCTCACTCTTTGGGTCTACGCTGCTTTTATGAGCTGTAACACTCACCACAAAGGTCTTCAGCTTCACTGCTGAGCCAGTGAGACCACGAACCCACCAGAAGGAAGAAACTCCGAACAGAACATCAGAAGGAACAAACTCCAGACGTGCCACCTTAAGAGCTGTAACACTCACCGCGAGGGTTCACGGCTTCAGTCTTGAGGTGAGACCCTACCAATTCCGGACACACTATGCCACTTTAGGGGATTTTTAATCAATGCTCCAGTTCTTTTTTTCTCCAGGATGTGCTAGTGATGCAGGATTTTTTGCTCTTTGGTTCAGCTAAAATCGAACTTCTTCTCTCACAACCAGGAAAAATTAGGCACGTGGACACATTGAAAAGTAAAAAGAGCAGAATTTATTAAGCAAAAAGGAAAACTCTCAACAAAAAGAGGGGCCTGCACCCAGGTTTTCCACCTCATAGAACTGAATACCAGGGCACCACATGTGCACTGAAGAGGTCTTGCTCCTCCCTTGCACAAAGTGCAAATTCCTGGTGGCTCCACCCCATTTTCCCAGTGCACGTGCAGGTCCTTTGAGCCACTCCACATTGATTTATTTCCCTTACTATGCGTGTGTTAAGGGACAGAATTTTTCACCATGGGCATGTTTAGGCAAGCCCCCTGTGCACAATGACCTGGGCAGCATTTGGCTGTCTCCTACATCTATCACTAGCCACAGACTTTACCACAAACTCCATCTGTTAGGGTGGAGTTAGGGTGATCTTGGTGCTGGACTTAGGTGGGCCAGGGCCTGTCTTAGTGACAGCCCTTCTGATCTCTTCTGTCATCCCCTCCCAGCTGCTAATGTCTATCTAACTACTTAACAGTTATAAAACATGTGCTTTGCATAATTTAAAATATTTTAAGTTAGTTGAGGCCTGTTTTATGGCCTAGCATATGGTTCAGCTGGGAATGCTTCTTGTGATCTTGTTGCATGAAGTGCTCTCTAAGTATCTGTTAGGTCTAGTTGGTTTATAGTGTTGCTCAGGTCTTCTGTTTTTCTTGTTGATCTGTGTAGTTGTTCTGAACACTACTGAATTTGGTGTATTACAGTCTCCAAATATTCTTGTAGAACAGTTTAATTATCCATTCAATGCTGTCACTGTCTGTTTTGTATATTTTGGGAGTCTATGTTTTCAGATTATCAAAAAGCAAATCCCAGATATCATATCATTTGAGCTGTGCATATCTAAGTGTGTGTATTTAAATGGCAAGAACCTGTTTAATATAACACCACCACCATTATCTCAACTGTTGAAATTGACAATAGTTTCTTAAATCAAATGTCTATAATCAGAATTCAACTTTTCCAAATTATTTCATAATTTATTTTAATTTTACATTTTATTTTACTTTATTCATTCCCTTGTCAAAATGCATATACCCATGAAACCACCAAACCTTAAAATATTTCCATTATTCAGATGGTTTTCTCATGTCCCATCAATAAAATATCGTATATTCATATATAACTTATTGTGACCTAAAATACCACTATGTTAGTTTTGCTTGTTTTTGATGATTAGAATTATGCGGTTTTTACTCTTTTATGCCTGGTTTTGTTTGCTCAACATTTTGCCTTTGAGTTTTATCCATGGTATTGCATGTAAGCAGTAGTTCGTTCTTTATCTTTGCTCTATTGTTTTCTACAGCCTAACTACAAAATAGTGTATTTACTTAGTCTATCCTTATGTTGATGGACATTTAGATAGTTTCACATAGCACTCAGAAATAGGGTATACATATGTTTAGCTTTGAAAGTTCCAACGTGGTAGCATCAGTTCTATCCTAGGCATCAAGATATAAGTGTTGCAATTAGCTTACATTCTTGCCAGTACTAGATGTAATTGCTACTTTTCAAAATGGTAGGACTTTTCCACCTATGAGTGAGAACATGTGGTGTTGGGAATTGAACAATGAAAACACTTGGACACAGGAAGGGGAACATCACACACCGGGACCTGTCGTGGGGTGGGGGGAGGGGGGAGGGAAAACATTAGGAGATTTACCTAATGTAAGTGATGAGTTAATAGGTGCAGCACACCAACATGGCATATGTATACATATGTAACAAACCTGCAAGGTGTGTACATGTACCCTAGAACTTAAAATATAATAATGATAAAAGAAAACAAACAAAAAAAAAAAACAAAAAAATGGTAGGCCTTTATTGGTTACTCTCTACTGCCTTTAAACAGTTTGGGTTTTGTTTTTTTTTTTTCAGTTTCCATACTTGGTTTTTTGGTGGGAACATTAATTAGTCTTATACAAATAAACTCACAGTATTTTTGTACAGTTTATTTAAGTCAAAATCTAATAAGGTCTATAGGTTGCAGTTACTTGGCATCTCTTAAGTCTCTCAATTTACAGGTTCTCACTCCATATTCCGTCTTCTCCAGCTATTATTTTCTGAGACCAAAAAGGTCAATTGTCTTGTACAGTATCTCATGGCCTGCCTTCTTCTGATTCATCTCCATGGTGTCATTCATCATTTTTCCTCTGTTTGCTTATTTGTAATAAATACATATACCAAGCTCTATATGATTCTGGCATTTTTTTTGCAATAACTTTATAGTTTGTTCTCTTCCAACAGAGTGCACATAATCCAAATATCACTCTTTATATGTGTGTGATATTAGTGCCTATTAAATAACTCCCTGATCTTTTATTTTATTATGTGTTGAAAATGGTCATGTTCTTATTTACTGTTTATTTTTCATTTATTATCTGGAATGCTTCTTTAAAGATAAATTTGTACTCATCATCTAGTTGGTTGCCCTGAAGCATAACCAGGCAAAACAAGAAGACACAAGTTCAAAACACTTGTTTTCCCTTCATTTACAAATTTTTTGATTGATGAGTTGTACAATTAGTATCTTTCAAAGGTGATCAATGGGTCTATTATTTTATTAGTTTGTGATAATATTATGGAGTTTAACAAAGAGGTTGCAATTGATGGCAGCATTTTCTAACTGAAGCTAAAACTTGGTTCACCATTGGTTACAGAGATTCTCCTTGCATGGGATTTTAAATCTTTTTAGCTATGTTCATAGAAGTCCTTGAGTACATCCTTGCTATGCAGTATGATGAAATGTTCTAGGTCTTCCGGATACGTTTCTTGCCCTAGACCTAGATAGCTTTTTGTGTAAGAAGTGTTAGCTCGTCTTAGTGAAGAATTGTACTTAGAATTTACAATATGGGCACTAGGGATGCTCTTTGCTATTGAAATAGGCACTGTGTCTAGGTACTTTCAGTGGACAGAGCTAGGAAATCAAATTTTTAAGGAATAAACTTAATATGAATTAATAATTATACTTCTGAATTGATTTCAGGAATACAGGGTTTTACAAGCCTCACCAATATTATTTCTTCTCTTTCTTTTCTTGTGCTGAAAATCCTAGGTCTCAATGGAACTGACATAGTCATTTCTCTTATGCTGTAATACACCCACAATAGTATCAGAATAACAATATGAATGTACAATAACACCATAAAACAATATGTTTATTCCAAACAATTTTGAATTTTTTTGCAGGTTTTTCTTTTTGATTATTTTAAACATAACTCAATACAGCTATATAGAAAGTTTCAGAGATTTAAAACCACTGAAAGTGCCTATACCTTCAACTATGTCACAGGTAGATTCATTGGTTTCATCTTGATTTGGGATTTTAGGGATTTCTTTATAAAATTAATTATGCTTTATAATATAAAATCTTTTTATGATTCTGAAATGCAGTCTCTCCTTTTACATTTGTATTTTATTCTGAGTTCTGCCTATCATAACTGCCATTGAAGATCATTAGATGATCTTCATTCTTATCAGAAGAAAAAATGCTAATTGCTCAGTTACTTATTCATTAAGTATATATTGACATTAAAACTATTAAGATAATAAGTGAAGAGTAGAATGTGCAGAGAAATGAACTATTTGACCCCTGATGTATTTAAGGAAATATATTAGAATGTTTCACACACTTTCTCTCTTAATTGCCATAGCAACTTCATAACTTTATTTTTTAAAAGACTATTACTAAAGTATAAATTGGTCAAATAGGTTAGGCAGTCTTTAAAATGTATGTTTCTTCTGACTTTTTAATAATAGATTTTCTGACTGGTGTGAGATGGTATCTTATTGTGGTTTTGATTTGCATTTCTCTAATGACTCACTAGTGATGTTGAGCTTTTTTTCATATGCTTGTTGGTCACATGTATGTCTTCTGAGATGTCTCTGTTCATATCCTTTGCCCATTTTTCAATGGAGATGTTGTTTTTATTTCTTGTTGAATTGTTTAAGTTCCTTATAGATTCTGGATATTAGACCACTGTCAGATGCAAAGTTTGCAAATATTTTCTACCATTCTGAATGCCATCTGTTTACTTTGTTGATGGTTTCTTTTGCTGTGCTCTTTAGTTTAATTAGGTTCCATTATTTATTTTTGTTTTTGTTGCAATTGCTTTTGGAGACTTTGTCATAAATTTTTTGCCCAGGCCTATGTCCAGAATGGTATTTCCTAGGTTTTCTTCTAGGGTTTTTACAGTTTGAGGTCCTACATTTAAGTCTTTAATCCATCTCAAGTTGATTTTTATATATGGTAATATGATTTGGCATGTCCCCACACAAATCTCATCTTGAATTGTAGTTCCCACAATTCCCATGTTTAGTGGGAGGAACCCAGTGGAAGATGATTGAATTATGGGGGTGGGTCTTTCCTGCTCTGTTTTCATGATAGTGGATGAGCCTCACAAGATCTGATGGTTTTAAAAACGGAGTTTCCCTGCACCAAATCTCTCCTTACCTGCCACCATCCAGGTAAGATGTGACTTGCTCCTCTTTGCCTTTCACCTTCCACCATGATTGTGAAGCCTCCTCAGCCACGTGGAACTGTAAGTCCAATAAACCTCTTTCTTTTGTAAATTTCCCAATCTCAGGTATGTCTTTATCAGCAGTGTGAAAATGAACTAATACATATGGTAAAAGGAAGTGGTCCAGTTTTGATCTTCTGAATATGGCCAGCCAGTTACCCCAGTACCAATTATTGGTAGGAAGTCCTTCCCCCATTGCTTGTTATTGTCAACTTTACCAAAGGTCAGATGGTTGTAAGTGTATGCTTTTACCTCTGGGTTCTCTAACCTGTTCCATTGGTCTACATGTCTGCTTTTGTGCCAGCACACTGCTGTTTTGGTTACTGTAGCCTTGCAGTATAGCTTGAAGTCAGGTAATGTGATGCCTCCAGCTTTGTTCCTTTTGCTTAAGATACTTTGGCTACTTTGGCTCTTTTAAATTCCATAATTTTAGAATAGCTCTCTCTAATTCTGTGAAAAATGACATTGGTAGTTTGATAGAAATAAGATTTGATCTATGAATTGATTTGGGAAGTATGGCCATTTTAACAATATTGATTCTTCCAATCCATTAGCATGGAAGATTTTTCGTTTGTTTCTATCATCTCTAATTTCTTTGAGCAATGTTTTGTAATTCTCATTGTAGAGATTATTCACCTCCCTGATTAGCTGTATTCCTACGTGTTGTATTCTTTTTGTGGTTACTAGGAATGAGATCATGTTCTTGATTTGGCTCTCGGCTTGGACATTAGTTATATATAGAAATGTTACTGATTTTTGTACATTGATTTTTTTAATACTGAAACTTTACTAAATTCGTTTACCAGTTCTAGAAGCCTTTGGACAGAGACTATGGGGTTTTCTATAGAGTCATAATGTCTGTGAATAGAGATAATTTTACTTCCTCTCTTCCTATTTAAATGCATTTTATTTCTTTCTCTTGCCTAATTGCTATGGCCAGGACTTTCAGTGCCATATTGATAAGGAGTAGTGAGAGTGGACATTCTTGTCTTGCTCTGGTTTTCAAGGGGAATGTTGCTGGCTTTTCCCCATTCAGTATGATGTTCAATGTGGGCTTCAGAATAAGAGTACTAGATTGCTCTTATTATTTTGGGTTATGTTCCTTCAGTTCCTAGTGTGCTGAGAGATTTTAACATGAAGGGATATTGTATTTTACACCATGGAATACTATGCAGCTATTAAAAAGAATGAAATCCTGTTCTTTCCAGTAATGTGGATGCAACTAGAGAGGCCATTATTTTAAGCAAATTAATGCAGGAACAGAAAATCACATAACACAGGTTCTCACTTATAAGTGGGAGCCAAACATTGAGTACCAATAGACACAAAGATTGGAATAATAGACACAGGAGGATACTTGAGGGTAGAGAGTGAGAGGAGAGTGAAGATCTGGTATTATGCTCACTACCTGGGTGATGAAATCATTTGTACACCAAACCCCAGCTGCATGCAATTTACTCATGTAACAAACCTGCATTTACCCCCGAACCTAAAATAAAAGTTTAAAAGAAAAAAAAGTATGTGGATAATAAATGCAAGATTCACATTTAAATTCAGATATAACTTCAATCAGACTACAATGATAGCCAGACTCTCACATTATAATTAATAGATTAATTAATGCATAATTTCTTACAGAATTATTTCACACCTTATTCTATAATTCATAAAAATAATACTGAAAGGAAAGTTTTATCTATGTTTTATAACAGAAATGTTGACTCTAAATCACAATCTTTCTGGGGTACTTCTATTTTATATCTGTTTTTGAGCCACTTACTATCTAGTAGTATATTGGATTGGATCTAATATGCTACTGGATCTAATATACACTGATAACATAATGTAACAGTGTAACAAAAAGCTGAATGCAATGAGAAAGTGGCTTATTTTTATATATAAAGACAGAGTGATGCATTTAATTTACTAGGAGTTCAAAAAATATTGCCAATATTAATTTTTTAATATTCTAAATTGTCAGAATTACCCAGGTATGCATTCTTCGACATGTTCCACTCTAAATATTGATTTTCTTTATGTTAATATTAAATAACATTAAAGGTTTCCTGATTTCATTAACAATGACATTTCATTACAGATGGAGGTTTCCTTTGAAAATGAGCAACATCCTAATGACACTGAAAGCAATGCACAACAGGTAAAATGGTTCAATATGATACATGGCATTGGGTTTATCTATTGGGACTTCAGAAAGTAAGCATGTTGGGAGTTGCTAATGTCAATTAGCCAAATCTGAAGGATTGATGATTATCTATTCTAACAGAGAATCTCCCCAAGACCTTAATTAACAGCACAGAAAGTATGGGAATTTTTACCACCCCTGAAACGTGCTACAACAGTTTTACAATCTTACCTTTGTTTTGACAGTGAGATTATTTAAGAGTTGGCAGAAATGTTCGACTTCTGGCAAATGCATAGTGTCTTCTTTGAATACAGTTAATTCCTCCTCAGCTAAGATGCTTTCTGAAATAATCATGCAGACCTAAAGACCAGGTTTCCTTAACTTTTATCAACCCCAAGCACAAAGCAGGTAACATGTAGATACAGAACAGAAGATGTTGATGAAGCCGAATGTTTTTATAAAATCCCAGCATTCACACACAAAAATTATTTTCATGATTTTAATATAAAGGAAGTAAAAAAAGGAAAAAAAAACTGACTTAAAAGAGCCAGACCACGGCAGCTGAAAAGACATCCCAGGTTCCGCTTTTGATTTATAAAACTGAGCCTTAATAATCAAGTTTCTCACAACCAATCATGTCTCTTTCCCTTGTCTTTGCAAAAGAGGAGTTCCCCAACATCCCAGGCCACTGAAATGAGTCAGCATCTTTGGCCAAACTTTGGCACACAACTCAGGAAGACTAGCATCTAAGCAGCCCTCTCATTGATGTGGCTATCATGGATGGCATCCCTTAACACTCCATGGATGCAGGCCTCATCAGACTTCTCCTTCCAAGATGCATACGGGCCCAAGGAAGTGTTCACAACTTAGTGAAAGATGGATGGGCATGTTAATGTTACCATCAAATATTTGGGGAGTTTGAGTAAACATAAATTCAAGTTTGACTAGGGCACATTTGCAGTACCCAGAACTTTACTGAGGAGTAGTGGTTACTTCCATTACCTTCAACTAAATCATTTCAGTTGCCTTCTGAAATATGTTTCCCTATTCTGTTTTCATGAATGAGTTAAATCACATCCACATCTTCACATGGCTACTAAGCAGTAGAGGCAGGACTTGAAACAAAAAATCTCTCTCTCTAGGCCCACGCTCTTTCCTGTGTCATTCCATTGCCTCTACAATAAGTTGATAAACATGAGGAAACAACAAAAGCATGCCGCTATCTCCTGAACAAAAGGAAACACTACCACTGAAAAATGAAAACTGTAAAGGAAGAGAAAAGAAAGAGCCTTCAAATAGATTTATAAGCCCAGAAACTGACTCACACAAATAGTGTAAACTGATCTTTGATGAAGGAGTAATGGCAATTCAATGGAGAAAAATAAGCCTTATCAACAAATGATGCTGGGACAACAAGACATCCACAGGCAAAAAGCAAAATGTAAGAACCTAGATAGAGACTTTACAATTTTCACAAAACTTAATTCAAAATGTATCATAGACCTACATGTAAAACACAAAACTATAAAACTTCTAGAAGATAACAGGAGAAAATCTAGGTAACCTTGGGTTTTACGACGGGTTTTAGGTAAGACACCAAAAGCACAATCTATGAACAAAAGTTAATAAGTTAGACTTCAGTAATTTAAACACTTCTGCTTTGTGAAAGAGACACTGTTAACAGAATAAAAAAGACAATGATGCTTACAAAAACTTTATTCATAATTGCCAAAACTGAAAGCCTACAACACATTACTCAAATGTTGAATGGATAAACAAACTCTGGTACAGCTATACAATAAAATATTATTCAATAATAAAAAGAAATGAGCTATATGAAACCATGAAAAGACATAAAGGAAGCTTAAATGCATACTTCTAATTAAAACAAGCCATTCTTAATTGACTACATACTATATGGTTCTAACTATATGACACTCTAGAAAAGGAAAAGCTATAGAGACAGTAAAAAGACCACTGGTTGCAAGGAGTTTAATTAGAAAAGTAGAGAGGATAGACCGCTGAAGCACATGGAGTTTTAGGGAAGTGAAAGCATTTTGTATAAAACTATAATGGTGACTATGTGACATTATGCATTTGTCAAAAGTAATAGAACTGTAGAACACATACAGTGAACCCTAATGTAATCTATGGACTTTAGTTAATAATAATGTATCAATATTGGTTCATCAACTGTAACAAACGTACAACACTAATGCAAGATTTTTAAAATAGGGGAAACTATGGGTGGGGAAAAAGGTGGGAATTTTCTGCACTACCTGCTCAATTTTTCTACAAACCTAAAAATTCCCTAAATATAAAATCTATTAATTAAAATTAATTTAATGCTAAAGAAGGCAATAATGAGGAAACAGGAAAAAATAGATATGACATATAAAAACAGAGCAAAATAGAAGAAGTCACTATTAGTAATTAAAGGAAAATTGATTAAACTCACTTAGTTAAAGAGTGGTAGATTTAATATAAACAATAATTCAACGATATTCTATCTAAAAAACTTATTTTAGATCCAAAGACACAAATAGGTTGAAGGTAAAATGATTAAAAAGTACCATGGAAATAGTAACAAAAACATTGCTAGGGTGGCTTTAATGATATCAAACAAAATAGATTTTACGTCAAAAATTATAAAAGACAATAAAAATACTTACAAATTGATTAAAGGGTCAATCATCAAGAAGATATAATAATTACAAACACATAGACAACAACAGAACCCCTTAAATTGATAAAATTGAAGAGGAAAAAACATTTCTACAATAATAGTTAGAAATATCAATATCCTACTTTTAACAATGTATAAAGAATTGTAAAAGAACATGAATAAGAAACTACAGAATTTTAAAAACACTAAACAAACTAGAACCTAACAGACATGTGCAAAACACCTTATCAAGCCAGAGCAAAATACACGTTTTGTATTAAGTATACATAAAACATTTTTAACATAGCTGTATATTAGGTCACAAAACACATCTCAAAATTTAAAATTTTGAAAATATATGACATTTATTCTCCAATAACCTGGAGTAAAACTAGAAATCAGTATCAGAAGGAAAACTAGAAAATTCACAAGTATGTGGAAATTAAACAATACGCTCAGACAAAAAAATGGTCAAAGAAGAAATCACAGAGAAATTAGGAATATTTTGTTTTGAGACAAAAACATACAATATACCAAAATGTATTAGGCTTATATATTTTGGAAGGGAATTTATACCTGTAAATACCTACATTAAAAATGAAGAATGATATCAAATCAATAACCTACCTTTATTTCTCAAAGAACTAGGGAAAAAGAGCAAACTAAACCCAAAGCTAGCAGAAGGGAAGAAAAGGTAAGTAAACCAACAAAATAGAGCAGATATAAACAAAATAGGGAATTCAGGACAACACCGAGATTCAATAAAATGAGAAGTTGGCTTTTGGAAAGATCAGTAAAATTAACAAATATTAAATCAGAATGAATAAGAAACAAGTGAATAATCAAATTACCACCATCAGAAATAAAAGTGAAGGCATTAGTGCTGATCTTGCAGAAATAAAAAGTTGTATAGCAAAATACTATGATAGATAACCTAGGTAAAATAGACAGATTCCTAAAAACACAGAAACTATCCAAACTAAATTCCAAAGGAAACAGAAAATCTGCATAGATTTATAACAAGTACGAGATTGAATCGGTAATCAAAAACCTACCAAAGGACTCCCTGTTTAATGAACGCTACTGGGATAACTGGCCAGCCACACGCAAAACGAAACTAGACCCTACCATTCACCATAAACAAAAATGAACTCGAGATGGTTTAAATATTTAAATGTAAGACCTTAAACTATAAAAATCCTTGAAGAAAACCTAGGAAATACCCTTCTTGACATTGCCTTTGGCAAACAATTTTTGGCCAAGCCCACAAAAGCAATTGGAACAGAAACAAAAATTGACAAGTGGGACCTAATTAAACTGAAGAGCTTCGTTCGGCACAGCAAAAGAAACTGTCAACAAAGTAAACAGACAACCTAAAGAGTAGAAGAAAATGTTCATAAACTATGCATCTGACAAAGGCTAATATGCAGAATCTATATGGAATTTAAATAAATCAACAAGCAACGAACAACCTCATTTAAAAAACGGGAAAGGGCCAGGCGCTGTGGCTCACACCTGTAATCCCAGCACTTTGGGAGGCCGAGGCCAGGCAGATCACGAGGTCAGGAGATCGAAACCATCCTGGCCAACATGTTGAGACCCCGTCTTTACTAAAAATACAAAAATTAGCTGAGTGTGGTGCCGCATACCTGTAATCCCAGCTACTTGGGAGGCTGAGGCAGGAGAATCGCTTGAACCTGGGAGGCGGAGATTGCAGTGAGCCAAGATCGCACCAAGGCACTCTAGCCTGGGAACACAGTGAGACTCCATCTCAAAAAAAAAAAAAAAAAAAAAGGAAAAGGACACTTCTCAAAAGAAGACATACAAGCAGCCAAGACACACGTGAAAAACTGCTAACATCACTAATCATCAGAGAAATGCAAGTAAAAACCATAATAAGATAGTATCTCACACCAGTCAGAATGGCTATTATTAAAAAGTAAAAAAAAAAAAAAAAACATGCTCGTGAGGCTATGGGAAAAGGAAGGGAACACTTACACATTTTTAGTGGGAATGTATATTAGTTCAGCCACTGTGGAAAGCAGTATGGAGAATTTTTTAAATAACTTAAAACAGAGCTACCATTTAACCCCTTAATCCCATTACTGATTATATATCCAAAGGAAAATAAATCAATAAATGGCACATGCACTCTGCATGTTCATCACCATGCTATTTACAATAGCAAAGACATGGAATCAACATAGGTGCCCATCGATGGATTGGATAAAGAAAGTGTGGTGCATATACACCATGGAATACTATGCAGCCATAGAAACGATTGAAATCATGTTCTTTGCAGCAACATGGATGCAGCTGGAGGCCATAATCCTACGCAAATTAATGCAGAAACAGAAAAATATTTCCTGTTCTCAGTTATAAGTGGGAGCCACACATTGAACAGAAATAAACATAAATATGGGAACAATAGACACTATGGACTGCTAGAAGGTGGAAGGAGGGAAAAGGGTATGGTTTGAAAAACCACCTATTGGGTACTATTCTCACAACCTGGGGGAACGGGTCTATACTCCAAACCTCAGCATCATGCAATATGCCCGTGTAACAAACCTGCACATGTGCCCCCTAGGTCTAAAATAAAAACAGAAAACAGAAACCTCCTAACAAAGGAAAGCTAAGGACTAGATAGATGGCTTCACTGGTGAATTCTACCAAACATTTAAAGAAGAATTAACACAAATCCTAAATAAATTCTTCCAAAAAATAAATAAAACTCTTTTTAACTCATTCTAAGAGGCCGGCATTACTCTAAGACGTAAGAAAATTAAATTACAAACAAAAATCCCTTATGAATATAGATGCAAAACATTCTCAATTAAAACTGGCAAACTAAATCCAGCCGCATGTTAAAATAATATGACCAAGTGGGATTTATTCCAAGTGTGAATAAAATCAATGTAATAAACCATATTATTAGAATGAAAGAAAAATTTTAAAATATATATATGTATATGTGTTCATCTCAACTAGTGCAAAAAAATCTTGACAAAATCCAACACTCTTTCAAGAAAAAACCCACTCAGAAAACTAGCAATAGACAGGTTCTTTCTCAATATTATAAGGGTGCTTACTTAAAAACTCATAGTTAACATTATAATCAAATGGAGGAAAACTTTACCCTAAGATCAGAAGCAAGACAAGAGCATCCTCTGTTCTCACCTCTTTTCAACATTGTAATGGTAGTTTTATGCAGAGCAGTGAGAATAAATAAAAGAAAAAGCATCCAAATTAGAAAGGAAAAAGTAAAACTGTCTTTACAGATGACATTGTATTACATAGAGAAAATTCTAAAGGATTTATACCAAAACTTATTAGAGCTAATTAACAAATTCAGCAATGTTGCAAGAAAGAAGACCAACATACAAAAATCACTTGTAAGTTCTAGCCAGAGCAATTAGGCAAGAGAAAGAAATGAAAGACATCCAACCTTAAATGGAGGAAGTCAGGTTGTCCCTGTTTACAGATGACATGATCTGATGTATAGAAAACCTCAAAGATTCCACCAAAAACCATTACACCTAATACATAAATTCATTGAAGTCACAGGGTACAAAATCAACACACAAAAATCCGTTGCATTTCCGTATGCCAATAGAAAATTATCTGAAAAATGAATCCAGAAAGTAATTCCATATCATACAGGAGCTACAAAAAAAAAAATTATAGGAACAAATTTAACCAAGAAGATGAAAGATCTCAATAATAAAAACTAGAAACCATTGATGAAAGAAATATTGAAGATACAGAAAAATATGGATATTCCATGTTCATAAATTGTAAAAATATTGTTAAAATGTACATACTACTCAAAGTCATCCACAAATTCAATGCAATCACTATGGAAATACCAATGACATTCTTCAAAGAAATAGAAAAAAAAAATCTTAAAAATTTTATGGAACCACAAAAGGCCTTGAATAGCCAAAGCAGTCTTCAGAAACACACACACACAAACACACACACACACAGTGTGATGGTGGCATCACACTATCCAACTTCAAAACACACTACAAAGCTACAGTAAACAAAGTACAAAGATGCTGGCATAAAAACAGACACATAGACTAATGGAGCAAAATAGAAAGCCCAGAAACAAACCCACTCATTTACAGCTTATTGATTTTCAGCAAAAATACCAAGTACACAAAATGGGGAAAGTGCAATCTCTTCAATAAATAGTGCTGGAAAAACTGAATAAACATAAGCAGAAGAAAAAAATTAGATCCTTATCTCTCACCATATACAAAAACCAATTCAAAATGGATTAAAGGCGTGAGACCTGAAACTGCAAAACTGGTAGAAAAAAACATAGGGGAAAAGCTTCTAGGCAGAAAGTTTTGGGATAAAACCTGAAAAGCACAAGCAACAAAATCCAATGTAGACAAATGGAATTACATCAAACTAAAAAGCTTCTGCACAACAAAGGAAACAATCAATAAACCAAAGAGACAACCTATAAAAAGAGAGCCTACTTTGTGCCCTGTGCTGTGCCAGGTATGATTACGTTATGGTTGTGAGAAGGTTACGGCCCCACTATTTGCATTCTCTTTTTACCCTCTCCCCCTGTCCACATTTTATCTTTCTTCCTATAAGAAATCATACATTTGCTGAAGGGTTAATATCCAAAATATATAAGGAACTCAAACAACCCAACAACAAAAGTACAAATAACCTGATTTTAAAATGGGCAAAAGACCTGAATAGACATTTCTCAAAAGAAGACATGCAAATGAACAACAGATATAGGAATAAATGCTCAACATCTCTAATCATCAGGGAAATACAAACTAAAACCAAAATGAGATATCACCTTAATCCAGTCACAATGAATGCTATGAAAACAATTGAAAGTTAACAAGGGTTGGTGAGGATGTGGAGAAAGGGGAGCACTTACATTCTGCTGATGGGAATGTAAATTAGAACAGCAATTGTGGAAAAAGTATGGACATTCTTCAAAAAATTAAAAAGAGAATTACCATATGATTCAGTAATACCACTACTGGGTATGTAGCCAAAGGAAATGAAATATAATATAAGGCTTTTACACTGAAAACTGCAATATTTTGCTAGGAAACTATAAAGAAGACTTAAATAAGTGGAACATCATCATATATTCATTAATTGGAAAATTTAATATTGTTAAGATGGCAATACTCCAAAGTGAACCACACACTTTTAATGCAGCCCCATCAAAATTGGCTTTTTTTGGCAACATAATTTTTTCTTTATTCTTTATTTTTTCCCCTTTAGGAACAAGTGATTTAATAATGTGGCCATTTGTTAGTTTAAGGCACTGTGCTTGTTTATAACAACAGTGAAGTCATACTAGGCTGGATATGTGCATAAGTCAATGGAAGATTGTGCAGCTGCTCAGTGAATCAGCCAGAGCAAAGGGTCACTCTGACATTTTAACTGAAAAATCCTGCTTTCCCAAAGTCGTGGGGAATTGCTTTTCCAAGTCTTTAAAAAATTATTTTAGGTTCAAGAGTATATGTGCAAGTTTGTTATATAGGTAAATTGTGTGTCACAGGGGTTTGGAGTACACATTATTTTGTTACCCAGGTGATAAGCATAGTTCCCAGTAAGTAGTTTTTTGATCCTCTCCCTCCTCCCAACCTCTACCCTCAGGAATGCCCTGGTGTCTGTTGCTCCCTTCTTTGCATCCACGTCTACTGCCTTCTTTGCATTCGTTTTTAGCTCCCACTTACAAATGAGAACATGCAGTATTTGGTTTTCTGTTTCTGCATTACTTCATTTAGAATAATGGCCTCCAGCTCCATACCTGAGGACATGATTTCATTCTTTTTTTATGGCTGCATAGTACTCGTTTGTGTATATGTACCATATTTTCTTTATCCAGTCTATCATTGATGGGCATTTAGGTTGATTCCATGTCTTTGCTATTGTAAACTGTGCTGCAATGAACGTATGCATGCATGTGTCTATATGGTAGAGCAATGTATGTTCCTTTGGGTACATACCCAATAATGGGATTGCTGGATTGAATGGGATTTCTGTTTTTAGCTCTTTGAGAAATTGCCATACTGCTTTCCATAATGTGTAAGTTAGTTAGTGAGAACCAACTTATATTCCCACCCTCAGTGTATGTGTTCTCTTTTCTCAACAACCTTGCCAGCATCAGTTATTTTTTGACCTTTTAGTAATAACCATCCTTGGTGTGAGATGGTATGTCATTGTGATTTTGATTTCCATTTTTCTAATTATTAGTGATGTTGAGCATTTTTATGTGTTTATTGACCGCATGTATGTCTTCTTTTGAAAAGTGTCTGTACATTTATTTTGCCCATTTTTAAATGGGTTTATTGTTTTTTGCTTGTTAATTAGTTTAAGTGTCTCACAGATTCTTGATATTACACTTTGTCGGATGCATAGTTTGCAAATGTTTTCTTTCATTCTGTAGAATATTTACTTTGCTGATAGTTTGTTTTGCTGTGCAAAAGCTCTTTAATTAGCTCATACATGTTTTGTTTTTTTTGTTTGTTTGTTTGTTTTTTGTTTTGCAGCAAATTGCTTTTGGAGTTTTCATAATGAAATGTTTGTCCGGGTCTACATCTAGAATAGTATTTCCTAAGTTTTTTAGAGGTTTTATACTTTTAAGTCTTACATTTTAAGTTTTAATCCATCTTAAGTTGACTTTTGTATAAGTGTAAGGAAAGGGTCCAGTTTCCATCTTTTTCATATGGCCAGCTAGTTATCCTGGCACCATTTACTGAAGAGAGTCCTTTCCCAACTGGTTGTTTTTGTCAACTTCATTGAATAACAGACAATTGTAGGTGTGCAACTTTATTTCTAGGCTATCTATTCTGTTCCAATGGTCTATGTGTCTGTTTTTGTGCCAGTTCCATGCTGTTTTGGTTACTGTAGCCTTGCAGTATAGTTTGAAGTTGGATAACATGACGCTTTCAGCTACGTTCGTTTTGCTTAGGATTGCTCTGGCTATTCAAGCTCCCTTTTGGTTCCATAGGAATTTTAAAATAGATTTTTCCAATTATATGAAGAATGTTATTGGTAGTTTGATAGGAATAGCATTGAATCTGTAAATTCCTTTGGGCAGTATGGCCATTTTAACAATATTGATTCTTCCAAACGATGAGCATATAATGTTTTTCTATTTGTTTTTGTCATCTGTGATTTCTTTGAGTAGTATTTTCTACTTGTCATTGTAGAGATCATTTACCTCCCTGGTGAGCTGTACTCGTAGTCATTTTATTCTTTTTGTCACTATTGTGAATGGGATCACATTCTTGATTTGGCTCATAGCTAGGAAGTTGTTGATGTACAGAAATGCTACTGGTTTTTATGCAATGATTTTGCATCCTGAAACTTTGCTGAAGTTTTTTTTATTACATTGAGGAGCTTTGGGGTAGAGACGATGGGGTTTTCTATGTACAAAATCATATCATCTACAAACAAAGATAGTTTGACTTTCTTTCTTCCTATATGAATGCCTTTTATTTCTTCTTCTTGCCTGCTTGCTATGGCTAGGACTTCTAGTACCATGTTGAATAGGAGTGGTGAGAGTAGGCATCCTTGTCTTACTCTGCTTTCCAAGAGGAATGCTTCTAGCTTTTGCCCATTCAGTAGGATGTTGGCTGTGGGTTTGTCATAGATGGCTCTTATCATTTTGAAGCATGCTCCTGAAATGCCTAATTTGTTGAGGGTTTTTTTTTAACATAAAGAGATATTAAATTTTATTAAAATCCTTTTCTGCATCTGTCAAAGTGATTATGTGATGTCTTTTTAGTTCTGTTTATGTAATAAATCACGTTTATTGATTTGATTTGCATATGTTGAACCAACCTTGTATCCCAGGAATAAAGCCCACTTGTTCGTAGTGGATTAGCTTTTGATGTGCTAGTGAATTCAGTTTGTTAGCATTTTGTTGAGGATCTTTGCATTTCTGTTCATCAAATATATTGGCCTGAAATTTTCTTTTTTTGTTGTGCCTCTGCCAGGTTTTGGTATCCCAGTGATGCTGGACTCATAATGAATTAGAAATAAGTCCCTCCTCCTCAGTTTTATGGAATAGTTTCCATTGGAATGGTACCAGCTTTTCTTTATACATCCAGTAGAATTCAGCTGTGAATACTTCTTGTCCTGGGCTTTTTTTCTGGTTGGTAGGCTTTTTATTATGGATTCAAACTTGAAACCTGTTATCATTCTGTTTAGGGATTCAATTTCTTCTTTGTTCAATATTATGAAGTTCTACATTTCCAGGAATTTATTAATTTCTTCTAGCTTTTCTAGTTCGTGTGCATAGAGTTCCTCATAGTCGTCTCTGAGGGTTTTCTTGTATTTCAGCGGGCTCGGTGGTAATGTCTCCTGTTTTATTTCTGATTGTGTTTATTTGAATCTTCTGTCTTTTTTTCTTTATTAGTTTAGGTAGCAATCAGGCAATCTTATTTATTCTTTCAAAAAACAAATTCCTGCACTCAATTATATTTTGTATTTTTTTAAATCAATTTCCTTCATGTCAGCTCTGGTTTTGTTATCTGTTGCCTCCTGATTGCTTTGTGGTCGGTTTACTCTTCTTTCTCTAGATTCTGTCAGTGTGATGTTAGGTTGTTAATTTGGGATCTTTCTAATTTTCTATGTGGGCATTTAGTGCTATCAACTTCCCTTTTAACACTGCTTTAGCTGTGTCCCAGAGATTCTTATATATTGTATCTTTATTCTCATTAGTTTCAAAGAACTTCTTGATCTCTGCCTTAATTTTATTGTTTATTTAAACAACTTTGAGGAGCAGACTGTTTAATTTCCATGTAATTGCATGGTTTTGAGCAATTTTCTTATGATTAATTTCTATTTTTATTGTGCTGTGGTCCAAGACTGTGGTTGTTATGATTTCATTGTTTTTCAATTTGCTGAGGATTGTTTTATGTTCTATTGGGTGGTTGATTTTAGAATATGTGCCATGTGCAGATGAGAATAATACATACTCTGTTGGTTTTGTGTGGATATTTCCATAGATGTTTGTTAGACCCATTTGGTTAAATGTTGAGTTCAGGTCTCAAATATCTTTGTTAGTTTTCTGCCTCAATGATCTAATACTGTCAGTGTAATATTGAAGTCTCCCACTATTACTGAGTGCTTATCTAAGTCTCCGTGTATGTCTCTAAGAGCTTGCTTTATAAATATGGGTGCTCCTGTGTTGGGCGCATAATATTTAAAATAGTTAAGTATTCTTGTTGATTTGAACCCTTTACCATTATGTAATCCCCTTCTTTCCCTGTTTTCATAATTGTTGGTTTAAAGTCAAGTTTTATCTGGAATTAGAATTTGAATCCCTGCCTTTTTCTGTTTTTCATTTGCTTGATAAATTTATCTCCATCTCTTTACTTTGAGCCTGTGGTTGTCATTGCATGTAAGATGGGTCTCTTTTAGATAGCATACAGTTGGATCTTGCTTCTTCATCCAACTTGCCACTCTGTGCCTTTTAATTGGTGCATTTAGCCCATTTACATTCAAGGTTAATATCAATATGTGCAGGTTTGATCCTGTCATCATGTTGTTAGCTGGTTATTATGCAGTCTTCATTGTGTGGTTGCTTTACAGTTTCAATGGTTTATGTACTTGACTATGTTTTTGTGGTGGCTGGTAAGGGTATTTCCTTTCCATATTTAGCACTCCCTTAAAGACATCTTGCAAGGCAGGTCTGGTGGTAATAAATTCCCTTAGCATTTGCTTGTCTAAAAAGGATCTTATTTTTCCTTTGTTTATGAAGCTTAGTTTGGGAAGACATGAAATTATTGGTAGATTATTTTCTTTAAAAATGCTGAATATAGGCCCTCAATCTTCTCTGGTTTGTGGAGTTTCTCTGAAAGACCCACTGTTAGCCTAATGGGTTCCCTTTGTAGATGATTTGCTCCTTCTCTCTAGCTGCCTTTAACATTTTTTCCTTTCATTTTGACCTTAGAGAATCTGATGACCATGTGTCTTCAAGATGGTCTTCTTGGATAGTATCTCTCAGAGTTTCTCTGCATTTTCTGGATTTGAATGTTGGCCTCTGCAGCGGTTGGAGAAATGTTTGTGGATAACATCCTCAAATATGCTTTTCTAGTTGCTTGCTTTCTCTCCCTCTATTTCATGGATGCCAATGAATTGTAGATTTGTTCTCTTTACATAATCTCATATTTCTCAGAGTTTTTGTTCATTCTTCTTTATTCTTTTTCTTTATTTTTGTCTGACTGAGTTATTTCGGAGAACCTATCCTTTTAGCTCTCAGATTCTTTCCTCGGCTTGTTTGATTCTACTGTTATTACATGCAACTGTATTGTAAAATTCTTGAAGTGAGTTTTTCAGCTTTATCAGTTTAGAGTTTGGTTCTTTCTTAAAATGGTCATTTTGTTTGCTATCTCCTGTATATTTTATTGTATTGCTTAGATTCCTTGGGTTGGGTTTCAACTTTCTCCTGAATGTTGGTGATTTTCATTCCTATCCGTATTCTGAATTCTATTATTGACATTTCAGCCATTTCAGGTAATGGTACCTGGTTAAGTACCATTGCTGGGGAACTAGTGTGGTTATTTGGAGGTAAGAAGACACAGCTTTTTGAGTTGCCAGAATTCTTACATTGTTTGTGTGTGTGTGTGCGTGTGTTTCTCATCTGTGTGGGCTAATGATCCTTCAGCCTTTGAAGTTGCTGTTCTTTGGATGGGTTTTATTTCATGCTTTTATCCTGTTGGATGCCCTTGGGGGTTCGATTGTTGTACAAGGTGGTTTCAGTCAACTGGCTTTGATTCTAATCTACTCCTGAATCTAGGAGGAGCCCTTCTGATTACTGATGCTGTGCCTATGTTCATTTTGCTGGATGTTCTGGTCCACAGGTCTTCCTTATGCAGGGGCTACAGTTGACAGACAGGGCATATGCTTGCCAGCTCAGTCCTATTATGCTATTCAAGTGTTTCCTGGGAGAACACACTGTTGCACCTGCCAACAGAGTTCTGACAGAAGCAAGACCACTGAGCTGGAAGCTCTAGCAGATGTGGCCTATCTGGCTACAAGAGGTGCAGATGGGTTGAGTTTCCCACCCTGCCATTTGCGTGTTTCCAGAGCAAGAAGAAACTACATCCCTCAGTAAATTCAGGCAGAAGTAGGACCATTGGACTAAAAGCTCTAGCAGACATGTCTCGCCTGGCTATGAGTGGCGGGGGTGGATGCAGTTACCCGTCTGAGTGTTTTCCAGGACAACAGGAGGTTGTGCCCTCCAGCTGAGTTCATGCAGAAGAGGGATTGCTGGGCTGGAAGCCCTAGCAAGTGAAACCACCTGGCTACCAGTGGCAGGGTAGATTGGGTCACCTTCCCTGCTATCCATGTGTTTCCTGGAACAACAGGAGCCTGCATGCCCCTCTCCAGGTGAATCCACATAAAAGTAGGACCACTGGGTTGGAAGCTCCAGCAGGTGTTGCCCGTCTGGGTTCCAGTGACAGGGGTGAGTGGGGTCCCTGCCCTGCCATCCAAGAGCTTTCTAGGAAAAAACAGAGGCTGCAGCTACTAGCTGAGTTCAGACAGAATTGGGAACACTGGACCAAAAGCTAGTGCTAAGCCTTGTCTGGCAAGAGGGGCGGAACAATCTTACTCCTCCCAGGTACTGCACTGCACTGCACTGCAACTGTGGCCTCTGTTGTAACTACAGTGCCAGTACTAGTTTCTCTGGGGCCTAGGCTTGCAGAGGCCCCCTTGGACTCAAAAGTTTCCTTCACGAAACATCCGGGAGGTTCTCTGCCTCAGTCTAGAATGCTGCCTCAGCATAGTGAGGGGGCACAGGGGTGCCAGGGGGATTCTCACATTCCCTCAAGTCCTTGTGGAGAGTGTGAATCCCCCACTGGGTTCTCACTCATTCCTCCCTTCTCATATTGGAGAGATTCTCCTGGCTCCATGCTGAGCCCAGAGAGGCTGATGTCCAGCTTTGCTCCTTTCTGCTCTTTGAGTCTCCTTCTACCTTGATGGGTCCTGACATGGTTTCTCAGGGGACTGGCCTGCAGGGTCAGCGTTCACTAGCCCTTTTGTTTCCTGTCCATGGGAGTGGTGCACATGAGCAGCTTCTAGGCTGCCATCTTGACCCAGAAGATAGCCTTGATATGATAAATCTGTTTCTAAAATTCATGTGGATTTGCAAGGAACCCCAAATAGGCAAAACAAACAAACAAGCAAAAGAACAATGTTAGATGACTCATAGTTCCCAATTTCAAAATCTGCAAAGCTACAGTAATCTATGTGGTACTGTCATAAGGATTGGCATATAAATTAATGTTTCCAGAAATAATCCCAAATATCTAAGATCAATGGATTTTCAACAAGAATGTCAAGACCATACAATGAAGAAAAGAGTGTTTTTTGAGAAAGATTCTGGGAAAACTGTACATCCATATGTGAAATAAGTAGGATCCCATATCACAGCATAAAAATTAACTATGTAAAAAAGGATCAAATACCTAAAAATGAGGGGTATGACTATAAAGCTATTAGAAAAATATGTAAATATTAAAAAGATAACTTTTATGTTACATGTATTTTATCATAAAAATTTAATAAAGAAGTAGCATTCAGAAGACTGAATAGTTCAGTGGAAGAACTTGTTTGAAAATTGGACATCCAAACAAACATTTTTTCCTATATTTCTTCCTACCCTACTGTGTTACTCCCCTTTCATGCATGCATAGGTTGGGATGCTTTCAATCTTGGCATATCTGTTTTAGAGATCTGTGCTTCTTTTTTGTTATTTTCTTTCAAATGCCTGACTTGGACATAGAGTGATATAGACAATTATTCTACATTCAACCATTGGAATTGACCACCTGAGTTTTTTTCGCTGATCTAACAGCTCAAAGTTTGTCTCTGACAATAAGATCATGGAGTTATTTCATGAAAATATTCTATCTTTGGGTAGAGAACAATAGAGAAAAATGTAAATTTGTAGAGCTAAAGTTGCAGATATAGACAGAGTGAAAATGTGGAAATAGGACAATAAACAAAGTTCAAGAAATGCCATACAATGGCATTTGCATTTGGGAGATTTACTGATGCCACTGTGGAAAAATGAAGAAAACTTAAGAGGCAATTACAATATCATATGAGAGGTGAGTGTGTGAATGAAGCCTGAGGCCAAGGGTTATTTTTGTTTGTTTGTTTTTGTTTTTTTGAGATGGAGTCTCACTCTGTGGCCCAGGCTAGAGCGCAGTGGCACAATGTCGGCTCACTGCAACCTCCACCTCCTGGGTTCAAGTGATTCTCCTACCTCCGGAGTTGCTGGGATTACAGGCGCATGCCACCACGCCCAGCTAATTTTTGTATTTTTAGTAGAGTTGGGGTTTCACCATGTTGGCCAGGATGGGCTCGATCTCTTGACCTTGTGATCCACCAGCCTCAGCCTCCCAAAGTGCTGGGATTACAGGCATGAGCCACCGCGCCCAGCCGGCTAAGGGTTTCTTAAGAATGGAATCTACATTGTATCGTGATATAATTGGAGGACTTTTAAAGTCCTTTCTAGCCCTGAAACTCAATATTACATGAGGAATACCAGAAAATACATTCATGATGTATGTATTTCTTAAATAATCTTATTTTAAGGAGAAAAATAAGGATAATTAGAGGATAATTTTTAAAATAAATCAGAAATAGCTACCTATTGATGGAATAAATAATTTTTATGTTAATCAATAATTTTTAAATCACTTTCTGATATTAAATGGTTTGAGATGTTAGAAAACTATCTAAAGACATTAGAAAGTGAAGTTTTGACTATGGACTTGATATAGATGTTAGCCAACATTTCTGTAGATAAAGGCAGAGAAAAACCCATGTTTACATAATTATAACATATCATGTATATTCCTCAAGTGTATAATTTAGAAAAACAAAATATCTTTTTCAGTTTTCCAAAAAATAATCTTTTGAAAACCTAATGGTGAAAATCGGGATTATTGTGGTTAGAGGAGGAAAAGTTAGGATGCAAGCCAGTTTTTGAGATCTGCAAATAAACATGAGAACAGTGAAAAAGCAGTTAACACTATTTAAAGGATGAAAAGAATAGGCAGGATCTGTATAAATATATCAGGAATAAAACACGTAGAAAACAAGTAGGCATGAAATTAATAATTATTTTTAAATGCTAAGGTATTGAATTCATTTTGAAACCTGGCTTTAATAATAGAAGTAGGCAAGAGCATTTTGCACAATTAGGTAGTAATGGAGAATTTGTAAAGTACCTATTAATAAAATGTAGCAAAGTGAATATTTTTCAAAATGAGCATTAAAAACCATTAGGTTTAGATAAAATTATTCTAACATGATGGGAAAATTATCTCACTAATTTGACAAAAAGAATTTATTTTGAAATAGCAAAGTAAGGTAGAACAAGTAATACAATTAGGACAAGTACAGGCAGTTCAGTTTTTTCATCAAATGTAGTCGGCTATTCTGCAAATTATTCCTATTTACATTACTAGAAAAACAATTTTAAAGTAAACTAAAATATTAAAAATGGCAAAAGATATTGGCCACTATACAGTGAGTAGATTTATGAGCTAGAGTTGGAAGAGATCAGTTGTCCTGTAGTAGTGACTAGGTCTTCTTATTCCTGCCAAGCCCTTTTTCTTATTATTATTATTTTTTTTAGTGTTTATTGACTTAATCGTATTATCCTAGTTTGAATTATTAATTTAATATATTGTGATAATTGAATATTTTTAAAAAATAGTCTTAACTTTTTGGACAGTTTTGGACTTACAGAAAAATTAAGAAATTAGTACAAAGAGCACCTATATGCCCTGTACTCAATACCTCCTATAACCAACATCTTACACGAGTATGGTATATTTGCAATAATTACTCAACTAATATTGATTTGTTATGATTAGCTAATGTCAATATTTTATCCAGATCTCCTTAGTTTTTGCCTAATTTTATTTTCTGTTCAAGGATCTCATCCAGGACACCACATTACACTTGGTTGTCATGTGTCCTTAGGCTCCGCTTGACTGTGACAGTTTCTAAGACTTTTCTTGTTTCTGATGACCTTGACCGTTTTGATGATACTGGTGAGATTTATTGCTGTTGATGCTGATCTTGATCACCTGGCTGAGGTAGTGTCCATCATGTTTCTCCACAGAAAAGTCCCTCTTTCTTTTCCTTTTCTTACTGTACTCTTTGGAAGGAAGTCCTATGTCAGAGGTGTTCAAACTGGAGTGACTCCATTTTGAGTGAAAGCTAGGAAAATGAGGCTGAGACTTGCTGGGTTGCATTCCCAGAAAGTGAGGAATTCCTAGCCCCTAGATGTTTATGGTTAAGGGAACAGATTAATAATGTTTACTAAACAGATGCAGACTTGGGAGTGTCCAGATATCCTGATATCTGGAGAACAAGGGCATTCCTAATTTTGCTTTAAACATAATATCAATTCTTGCAAAATATAGTAATTAAGAAAATTAATCCTTTATCACAAACCCCTGTAGCACAGCACATCTCCCCAAGATCTTTTTTTTATCATATATATACATATGTGTGTATATATATACATATGAATTTATCAGGGTATTGGATAAAACCTCCCTTCTCAATAGAAAGTGCCTTTGTGTGCCATAGAGATGTCTGTAAGATGGGATGGGATGCAGTCACAACAAAGACCTCAGCAGACCCCATGGGGAGTTCTGGCACCCAGGAATCATCCCAATTGAGTCAAGAAGTTCAGTCCTTTCTACCCACACAACTATTCATCTTTGGCTGCAGGCTGCCTTCCCCCATCCTAAGCGGGGCAACCTTTGGCAAGGATACTCTCTTTAGCCTAGGGAAACTCGTGGAGAGATAATTACTGATGAGCCATTAGCAGCCAACACTAATGGGTTTTAAAAACCAAACCCTTTTGGGTTTTTAAATATTAACCCAAGCCAAAAACAGGTAGTATGCATAGTTCCCAATAAATGGCTTTCCTATTGCGAGGTGTTTATTTTTGTAAAACAAAACAAAAAAAAGGACCCTTTGTCTCCACAGCACTCTCAATTATTGTCTTAAAGTCCTCTGACAATGTTTAACATGGTCTCCTTTGTTTATATGCCATTTGAACATCCTCTTGGGTAAAATGTTCATGTCTTTTGCCCAGTTTTTAAATGGAATGCTTATTTCCTTACTATTGAGCTTTTGTAAAATATATTCTAGAAACTAGTCCTTTATCAGATATATGGTTTGCAGATATTTTTTCTCACCTATTTTTTTCATCCCCATAACAGGGTCCTTCACAGAAAAAAAATTAATTTTACATAGTCCAATTTGCCACTTTTTCTTTTATGGGTCATGTTTTTGGTGTCATGTGTAGGAAATTTTTGCCTAGCCCTAGGTCCTAAAGATTTTCTTCTGTTTATTTCTAATAGATTTATAGCTTTATGTTTTGCATTTAAGTTTAGTGTCCATCCTTAATTCTGAAAAAATTTTCACCATTACTATTTTACAAATTTCTCCTCTGTTATCTCTTTCTTGTACTTCTGATAAGCCAACTAGGCATACTTTACACCTTTTGAAATTCCACAGTTGTTGGATGCTTGGCTTTTCTAATATTTTTTCCAATTCAGTTTTAAGAAGTTTTGTTGTCAGTCAACCTCGCCAATTTTTTTTGGCCATGTCAAGTCTATTAATAACCCCATCAAAGGCTTTTTTTTTATGTTACACTGTTTTTGATTTCTATCAGTTCTTTTAAAATCTTTCTTCAAATTCCACATTTCTGCTTATATTACTTATGTGCTCTTGCAGGCTATCTACTTTATCCATTAGAACTCTTAACATGTTAATTGTAGTTATTTGAAATTACCTCTCTGATAATTCCAATATCTGTGTTATATTTGAATATGGTTTCGATGATTGCTTTGTCTCTCTAGAATGTGATTTGTCTTGCCTCTTCATACGTCTTGTTTTTTTTGTTGTTGTTGCTGAAATTCAAACATATCAGGTATTAGGAATGGAAGTACATTGCATAGTGTAAAGATTTTTGTTGATCTGGCTATTTTAGGCTGTGTTTAGTGTGTGTTGTAGATGCAGGTGTCAGAGATTCAAAGTCTTCTAGTTTCCCCTTTTTTGTTTTTTATCTTCTTGTGGTTTGGGGTTTTATAAGTACACACCATCAAAAAAAGAAGCATTTATCTTTCGACTTTTTCTGATATAATCCATTGTTATTACACAGGGGCCCTTTTGGTGTGGTAGTAAGGTGTAGGATGTAGGGGACATTCTGCAATATTTCTACTAAATGTCAGTCTTCTGTGGGTGTGTGTCTCAGGACTGTGGCATTGACTCATATCTCAGGACTGTGACATTCACTCATATTTCTCTAGTGATATCTTTCTTTCCCATCCCCCTACTGTCTCCCCTGGTATTGCAAATACGTTTCCTTGAATCCTTGGCCCCTGTTGACTATGATATATTTCTCCCTTAGATGAGACAGGAAACCCAGAAGGAGTTGTAAAATTCCTCCAGATGGAATAGGCTTTGAAATAAAGCCATTTTAATGAAGAAGGGGCAGAATATACTTCACAATTATTATGCTTCCCTCTCTCTGTCAGACCTGCCAGAATATCTTTGTCAAATCTTTACCATGAGAGCCCTGGGGAGTTCCTGAAGGTAACGACCACAAAAGAAGAAGCCTCCTGGGACTGTAGCTCCCAGGACTTTCTCAGGCTGGTCCGCACACTTGGCCTCCAGTAACTTGCCAGAGTGATCATATATGTGTGCCTACTTATTTATGGCTTCTTGGCTTCTGTTCTAGGTAAGAAGATCTCAGTTGTGTTACTCTGAGTGAGTTTCTCTCCATCTTTCAGGTCGGCCATTAGACTTTTGACATCAGTTCTCTGAAGGGTCCAAGAAAAGTTACTGACTTTCAGTTTGTCAAGTGTTTCCTTGTTGTAAAGATGGGATTAATGACTTCCACTCCCATTGTTTATTTTAAATGATGTATAAATTTTTATGTGAATAGAAATTTTAATTCCGAATATATAACACATATAAAGAAAAAATTACAATGATGACTTGGCAATCCATATATACAATATAATATTTTAAAATATCCTTTCTGTAAATTAAGGACAAAAGTTAACATTTCTAAGTATACAACAAAACTTAAAAAACAAGTAATAGGATTTTCCTGAGAAACATGAATAGAATCTTAAGTTTGACTTTTAAAAATCCATTATTTTGAATCACATATAAAGCAGTTTTAAAAACTGAAAACAAACTGGATTTATAGTTAGGAGATTACCTTCAGCAGTGATTATTTCTTTCACTGAAGTGTGAGGCAACAAGAGTTCAGAGTCAGCGTGGCCATTCAACAATGCAGTAGGGAACAACATTTCCTGTGTTTTGGGCAGTACCGTTCAATCTGTGAGGTGGAGTCAGGAAACATAGCTACTATTAGAGAAATAATATGCTCACTACATAATTACACAAATATTTTCAAAGTTTATTCATGTTAGCATATAGCATTCATCACTACTTTATTCTTCTTTATTATGAATAATTCTATATTACATTCTTATGTTACCCATTCATCAGTGTATAGACATTTGGGTTGTTTCTACTTTTTAACTGTTACGAATAATGCTTCTGTGAATATTAGGTACAAGTTTTTGTGTACACATACTTTCATTTCTCTTGCATGTATGCTTAGGAGTGGAATTGCTGGGTCATATGGTAACTCTATGTTTAATTATTTTAAGGACTGCCAAGCTATTTTCCAAAGTGGCTGCCCCAGTGTATTTCAACCAACAATTAATGAGAGTTCCAACGTATTCACATTCTCATCAATATTTGCTATTATCTCTTTTTTTTTTTAACTGCAGCCTTCCTAATGAATGTGAAGTGGTAGCTCCTGATTTTGATTTTTCATTTCCTAACAACTAACAATGTTGAGCACCTTTTATGCATTTACTGACCATTTGTCTATCTTCTTTGGATATTTAGATCCTTTCCTCATTTTTAATAGGATATTTGTCTTGTATTATCTAGTTGTTTGTTTTCTAAATACTAGTCCTTTATCAGATATACGATTTGCAAATATTTTCTCCAATTCTGTGTGTTGTCTTTTCACTCCCTTGCTGGTATCCTTTGAAGCACAAAAGTTTTTAATTTTGATGCAATCCAGTTTATCTAATTTTTCTTTTGTTGCTTATGATTTTGATGTAATATCTAAAGAACCATTGAAAATTGGTCGTGAAAATTTACTCCTATCTTTTATTCTAAGAGCTTTATAAGTTTAGCTCTTACATTTATATCTCTGATTTATTTTGAGTTAATTCTTGGATATGGCATTTAAAAAGGGGTACATTTTCATTCTTGTGATTATCCACTTGTCCCAGAGTTATTTGCTGAAAAGACTCTTCTTTCTGCATTTAGTCACCTTGGCACCTTTGCCAAAAGACCAATTAACTACAAATATACAGGTTTATTTCTGGGTAAATATAATTCCATTGCATTGATTTTATGTCAGTTATATTTCATTGATCTCTATGTCTATCCTTATACCAAATCCCATTACTTTATATCTTTGGGATAGTCTGTGATCTATTTTTAGAAAACCCACTCAACTGGCCTATTAAAGCACACTGGTTTAGTTGTTCTACATATATATTTTAATGTCTGAAAGTGTAGTAATCTCTACCTTTATTTTTCCTCAAAAATTTTAGCCTGTTTCTCTTTCATATGAACTATAAATCATTTTGTCAAATTATAACTTTTCAATCATTGATTTCTGGAAACATATTCCTACACATAAATAAATCGGAAAAGAACTGTATTGTTCATAGTTATTATGCCATTCGGGCACATGATGCACACAGGTTCATTGTAGCATTGCCTTAAGTTGCTTTGCTTATTCTACAAATTTATTTACCACTCTTTAAAAGAGAATATGTTCATGTATCACTAAAATTCTTTAGCATAGATTTGCTATTTATATATTAGCAAATATCCAACAAGTTATTTAATTTTCTGTCCTGTTTTACTTATCCCATAATGAATTTTATACTTTTCCGTCCCCCTTCCTATCTTTAATTTATGTCTTTCATCCTTACACAATTTCAATTTGGTCTCTAGAGAAACACACACACACACACACACACACACACACACACACACACTCCCTTCCAATGTAACTGTTGTAAAAGAATTTGAATTCCCCCGCCCTGTCAAGTCAATAGAGGACCTGTCCTCTTTCTGTTTCACATGGAAAGTTACCTGTTAAACATATCTTTGGTACAAGACCATTCACCTCCTGGGGATCAGCAGCACTTGATACAGGGGATCCTTTAGTTACAAGGAGAGGGAGAAGAATCATTAGCAAAGACAAAACGTTTTCTTTAAACTAGTGGTTAATTTATCTAAAAGAAATCCTTGCACACCTTGACTACAAAACCTTCCAGGTCACTTCTCTCCTCTTCTAGAGCCCTAATTCTCATAAACCCCTATACACACTATTTGGTTTTCTGTCCCTCACCCCTAACTGATTCCTGAACCCTAATACTGCACATTTCTGATACTCTATTTTCATCATCAGTAAAATCTTCCATAGCCTTCACCTTCTCTTTGCATATTTTCTTTTCTTCTTCTCTTACTAAATCTGACTCTCGTCTGTATATAGAGATTCCCTTGCAGCCCTTTCTTTCAAGAGTATCTTTAGCAATTGCTCTTTTCTCTTTCAGTATCCTCTTATCTCTTGTCCTGGAACTCAGGTTTTCATTTCCACACATCCAGACCACTCTCTCCCTTCTTATTCACCATTCTCAACATTCCTGATTTAAATCTCATGTGATCCAACGGTACCATCTTCATTTTTAATTTTGGACTCTGACTTACTGTCACTCTCTGACATCACTCCTATTTTCATTCTTAGTGATTTTCAATTTTCATTTTGGGGTGATATGCATGTATATCTAATGGTGTTCTTTACTGGGAATGAGTTGCCCCCCTGCCCCGCCGCCCCAGAGACATTTGGCCATGTTTAGAGATGTTTTAAGCTGTCACAACTGGGGCATGGGGTGTGATGCTATTAACATCTAGTGAGCAGAGGTCAGGGACTCTGCTAAACATTCTGCAAAGCACAGGACGAAATCCCACAACAAACGATTATCCAGCCCAAAATGTGAATAGTGTTCACATTGAGAAATCCTGATATAGACAATCCTTTCTACAACCTGGCCTCTCCTGCAATCATGACTCTATGCATCTGGCCTCACGAGTCACTCCCATGGTCATATCTTCTTAGACTTTGTCATTACCAATAAAGGCGACACTTTCATAAACGAATCACCTCTTCTTGTTGATTTACCACCCTTTCACTGCCTTCTTTTTTCTTACATCCTCTCTTTCCTTTTTTAGCTTTTATTGCCTGGTGACTCCCTCTCATGCAAACATCCTCAAATCTTCTGACTCTCTTTGTCATACCCCCGTAACAAATATCCACATTTCACCTGCACTATGTCTGCTGTCTTGCAACTGAATAGTTCTAGACTAAAACATTTAACCATGCTGAATGGACTCTAAATTTATGATGTGGACCTTTCATGGCACTGGATAATCAGATCTCAGCTCCCTAATTGATTAAATCCCCACACTCGACTACTTTGCATTTTTTCCTTTCTCCTCAACCTTATATCACTTCCTTTGACATAGTCTCTCATCTCTAAAGAACATGGCTTTGGTTTCCCTGAAGGAAAATTTGAATAATTAGAAGATAATTTCCATTAGTACCTAAGACCACATCTACCAGTCAGAATATATACCAATATATTTATAATTGCTTCTTGTCACTCATGTCTATCTTTTTTCCAAGAATTCTTGTTCAGCCATTTTTTTGATAGGCTTGTCTACAAAATCAGTCTTCCCATTCTATTGCATCATTGATCTTCTTTGGTCATTGACATAAGCTGTCACACGCTGTATTAACTACAATGTCTTTAAAATGCACTCTCCTGCCTACTGAATAAGAAATTTCTTTCTTAAACATAAAATAAATTAAAATGTGATAGCATATTTTGAGCAATAATTGTAGAAAGAAAACTTTGAAGGTGTCATTTAAAGGGATGGTAAAATTCCTACAAAAGTGAAGAAAAGCAAAACTAGAGTGACACTATCTAAGGCTATTCTGTGATCCTATTTGTAGCTCTAGTTCAATGTTGCCTAGGAAATACATATTACAATAATAATAGTAAACAGATTGTATTTTTATTATGGGTGTAAGTTTAATGAAGAAAGCATTGCTTCCCAGGTAACAAGATATTTATCCTCTCTACTAATATTTCCTCAAAAGTTCACCACCTAATTTCATCTTTTTTGTTCTTTAAATACATTGCTTTGCTTTTCTTCTGTTGTCTAAAGATTTCCAACGAAACAATAGGTTGTGACTGAAAGCTTTCTTAGAACTTAGTTTAACAGAAAGCACAGAGAAATGCAAAACCACTAGGCCGACATTCAGATATCTACCACTTTTGATACGAGTGAATGAAAGAGGATTTTCTCAGTCTAATTCCTACATGGAAAAAAGCCTCAACTGATTAGATTTTTCAAATAACTTTCAAAATGTATTCTTTTGTGTATCATTAATGAGAATCCAGCATTAATTACCAATAGATATCTGGTAGTGCTCATGAAGAACACAACTTTCTCCTATGAGCAGCAATCAACATTCAGAGATTTTAAGGGATTGTTTTAAAAAATAGTGTAATCAATCCTATTAAAAGGTCAGAATTAATCTATCACATTTATAACTCCTTTATGCATATCTTAAAGAGAATTTTTTATCTTTTCAGCTGAATGGTCACTGACCATTAGAATTCCAAAAATATAGTACTTATTTAAATGTAACTTATTGCTAGACAGGATATCTAGCAAACTCCTCAGTGGGAAATTGAAAAGATAAAATACAAAATGTAGGAGAAGAAGAGAATATCTGGCATCAAAAATCGCTCAGTAGGATACAAATAAGTAAAACATGGGGATGAAATGAATTGGAACTGAATCTATTTGCATTAGGGATTGAACATGAAGTGCTCAGTAGGAAAGTTTGAAACACTTCACTGAACAATAGCAAAATAAGTTGAATATTTTAGCAATGTTTTAGTATTCTCAAAATGAGCTTTTGTTGTAGCTCCCATTGCAGCCACTTTATTTCCAAAAGTAAGAGTTCCTCAGCATGTTTTTAGGAAAAGAACCCAAAAAACCCGCCAACCTGTGTTTTGCCCTTAAATGTAGTCAAAAAATCCAGTGTAATGGAAAGTTCGCCCTGAGCAACTACTTTCTTTTCATGGTTTCCAAGATTTTCTGGTTAATGTTGTGGTGTTGCTGGTTTTGACCTGCCCTAATTTTCGTTTTCCTTGTGGTCACCAATCTATTCCTTTCCAGGTCCCTTCAAATGTGTAATTTGTTATGTGGAACAAGCTCATGTTCATTGTAGAAAATCTAACTTTGTCTTACGCTTTACTGAACTTAATTAATTACATAATAAGAAAGCAGTGCTTTGTGCTATGTGTTTGTTTGTTTTGGCTAAAAGTCTTTACATACCCATCAATATTCAGTTATTAGAGCTGCACTGAGAAAATACCACAGACTGAGTGGCTTGAACAACCTCACCTCAACCCATTGAGAAAACCCAATGTATTTTCTCACAGTTCTGAAGATTAAGGTTTCCTCTGATGCCTCCCTTCTTGGCCTGTAGACAACCGCCTCCTCATTATGTCTTCTCATGGTTTTTGTCCACATCCATGTGTCCCTGGTATCTCTTCTTGTGTGTCCAAATCTCCTCTTCTTGGTAGAACACCAGTCAGATTTGACTAAGGCGGTCCACATGACTTTATTTAATCTTAATTACCTCTTTTAAGACCCTCTCTCCAAACATCGTGACAGTCTGAGGTTCTGGGGATTAGGAGTTCAAAATATGAATTTGAGGTGACAAAAGTCACTCCATAACACCATCCGTAAGGAATCAGTGAGGTGATATAAATTTTTAAGTAAAATAGTATAGAAATACAAAAATTACCCTGGGAGATAATTGACACCATTTTTTACATTATTCTATAAGGTACTGCATGAAATCCAACATAAGTGGATTCCAGGACTTTATGGTTATGACTACCCAATCAGAAATAAGTTATAAATTTTAACTTGAAGCATTTTTGTAGAGATAGATTACCTCTTACAAGAGGTAAAGAAAGAGGTTATTTCCTATAACTCATAACAAAAATTATCAGGTAGGTGTGGTGACTCCTGCCTGTAATCCCAGCATTTTGGGAGGCCAAAGCAGGCCCACTGATAATATATTATCAGTGGAGATAAAGAACACCATGAAACTAAAAAGAATGGAACTCTGCTTTTTTAATTAATAATCTGCACTGAATATTTTGTTGAGTGAATAAATGAGTGAATGAAAAAAGAACTTTAAAGGTGTACCATTGATAATGCTTTATTTAAAAATGCTAATGTATTGTAAAAATCTGTATAACAGAATGAAACAAAATATCTTATAAAGAATGATAATAATGAGGTTACAGTAAATTGTATATTTATTTCATAAGCAAAGAAGTACAAACATTAAACTGATTGTGGTATTTAAATTGCTTCTATTATTTAGCCTTCCTTACAAACCCATCTCCTGCCATGATCCCACTTTGCTGTTTTAAAAATTCAATATATTGCTGCAAGCAATTTGCTTTCTCCACAGCCTGGGGTTAATCCCATCCAATTAGATGCCCACGTTGCCTTTTTATGTCTTTCAACTCCATTTAAGTGGAACTGCTAGTTTGAAGCATTTCCATGTTTTAGACCACAAGGTAGGACTAGCCTTTTGCCTCCACTGTATTTGGTGTGGATTTCTTTAGGTATAAGTATGAATGTATACCATGGAATCCATATAGAGAATATGTTTAAATCTAATGTACAGAATCACTTATGCAATTCTCATTCCATAGTCAGTCTCAATTAATCCTTTTATTTTTTATAAAGCATGGACTCTAACATCAAATTTAGAAAATTCTAAGAATTAGGTGAATTTGAAGGACATTACCAAAAATTGGATACAACTTGGTGCCAAAGTGGGCAGGGTAAGTTCAGAGACACTCTCAAAAATTAAGGCCCACTCAAACCCTATTTCTGTTTAATACATTTTATATTGCACATAAGTCCATATAATGTTCTTAAAATCAATTTAAACCCAGGCCATACAGTAAACATTTTTAAAAGTTTTCATTTAACCTTCACTTTGATTCTTTTTTAATGATTGACGCGAAATAATTGTACATATCCATAGGGTACAATGTAATGTTTCAATACATGTATACATTATGTAATGATCATAAAGGAGTAGTTAGCAAATTCATCTCCTTAAACATTTATCATTTCTTTGTGATGAGAACATTCAAAAACCTTTCCTCCAGCTATTTTGAAATATGTTGTTAACTCTAGTCGCCTGCTATGCAATAGAACACCAGAATTTATTCTTCTTATCTAACTGTGGCTTTGTACCTATTAACCAGTCTCTCCCCAGTTGCCCCCACCACACTCCCCATCCTCTGGCACGATTATTCTACTCTCTATTTCTATGAGAATAACGTTCTAAATTCCACATGTGAGTGAGATTATGCAGCATTTGTTTTTCTGTGCCTGGATTGTTTCACTTAACATAATACCCCCCGTGTTCATTCATGTTGCTACAAATGACAGGATTTCATTCTTTTTATGGCTCAGTAGTATTCCATTGGGCATATATACCACATTTTCCTTAACCATTCATCCATTGATGAACATTTAGATTTATTTCATATTTGTCTATTGTGAATAACAGTGCAATGAATATGGGAATCCAGGTATTTTGTCAACATACTGATTTCATTTCTTTTGTATATATATCCAGTAGTGAGATTCCTAGATCATTTGGTAGCTCTGTTTTAATTTTATGAGGAACTTCCATATAATTGGCTGTACTAATTTATGTTACCACCACCAGTGTGTAAGAGATCCCTTTTCTCAGCACCTTCACCAACACTTGTTATCTTTTGATTTTTTGATAGCAGTCATTCTGACTTGAGTGAGATGATATGTCACTGTAGTTTTGATTTGTATTTCTCTGATGATTAGCAATGCTGAACATTTATTAATATACATTTGGCCATTTGTATGTCTTCTTTTGAGAAATGTCTATTCAGCTCTTCTTTTGTCCATTTTTAAATTGGATTATTTGTATCTTTATTGTTGAGTTTTTTGAGTGCTTATATATTTTGGATATAAATCTCTTATCAGATGTATAGTTTGCAAATATATTCTCTCATTTTGTAGGTTGGCTCTTTGCTGTTAAGAAGTTTTTAGTTTGATGTAAGCCCATTTATCTATATTGGTTTTTGTTGCCTGTGCTCTTGAGGTTTTATCTGAAAACCTCTCATCTAGACTAATGACAAAAAGCTTTTTCCCTTTGTTACCTATGTTTTCTGAAGTAGTTCACAGTTTTAAATCTTAAATTTAAGTATTTAACCAATGTTTAGTTAATTTTTGTATATGATGAGTGATTAAGACTCTAGTTTCATTCTTTTGCATGTGGACATCCAGTTTCTTCAGCACCATTTAATGACAAAGCTGTTATTTCCCCCATTGTGTGTATGCGGACTTTTGTTACGTATCTGTTGGCTGTAGATGTATGAGCTTATTTCTGGGCTTTCTATTCCATCCTATGCATCTATGTATCTACTTGTATGGCAGTATGGCAGTGACATTGAATCTGTAGATCACTTGGGTAGTATGAACATTTGAACAATATTAATTCTTCTAATCTATGAACATGAGTACCTTCCACTCTTTTGAGTCATCTTCAATTTCTTTCATCAATGTTTCCTAGTGATCATTGTAGAAATCTTTCACCATCTGGGTTAAATTTATATCTAAGTATTTTATTGTAGCTATTGTAAAAGGGATTGCTTTCTTGATTTCTTTTTCAGGAAACTCACTCTTAGTGGATGGAAACTACTCATTTTTGTTGTTTATTTTGTATCCTGCAACTTTACTCATTTTTTTCTTTTTCCAGATCTTAGAGAGAAAGGTTTCAGCTATTCTCAATTCAGTATGATGTAAGCTGTGGTTCTGTCATGTATAGCCTTAGTATATTGAGGTACATTCCTTCTATACCTACTCTGTTGAAAGTTTTTATGAAGACATATTAAATTTTATGAAATACTTTTTCTGCATCTATTGAGTGATCAATATTTTTCAGAAAAGGAGATTTGGGGATTATTTGTTACTGCAGTATATCCAGACATTTCTGAGTCAATACAGAAACATAGCCATTTATTTTTAAAATTTCACAATATGAATTGACAACAATATATCTATTCATTTTCCAATTGGCAACTGTTTGATTATTCTTTATGTAATATAATACCTTATACATACCTCCTCAAGAATGATGGCTTTGTGTAGAATAATATACCTAAGTAAGATTTCTAGGTTAAATGCAATGGTTAAAGTGTTCATGTTGTTGATATAAATATTCAATAGGAATTTGAAGAGATGATGCACAGGATAGAGAAGCATGAGAAATAATCATCACAAAACCAATATATTAATATATCTGAATAATTATTGTATTAGTCCATTCTCACATTGATATAAAGAATTACCTGAGACTATTTATAAAGAAAAGAGGTTTAATTGATGCACATTTCCACAGGCTATGCAGTAGGCATGGCTGGGGATGCTTCAGGGGGAAGGCAAGGGGAAGCAAGAACATCTTGCACGGCCAGCAGGAGAGAGAGAGAAAAAGCGGGGGAGGTGCTACACACCATTAAACAACCAGATCTTGTGAGAACTCTATTAGGAGACAGCACTCGGGGGATGGTGCTAATCCGTTAGAAACAACTCCCATGATTCAATCACCTCCCACCAGGCCCCACCTCCAAAACTCAGGATCACAATTCAATGTGAGATTTAGTTGGGGACACAGAGCCAAACCATATCAATTATTATAGCATATTTGTTGTTCTAAGTAGTTTACCTGTGTAAAAATTTAATCTTATGGGGTAGGTGCCAATGCATTTTCCATTTTACAGGTGACTTAATTAAAGATCAAATAAATTAATTTGCCCAAGGTCACATGGCTTGTAAGTGGTAGAATGAGTAGTTGGAGGCAACTTGGAATCTAAGTTGATATCTATTCTTTTATGGATTCACAGAGCCAGCCACGCACACACACACATACACACACAAATCAAGGTAAACATTCTTCAACACTAATAAAATTTATTTAAGATCTTCTAAGTAACAACCACTTCTCTCTCCCTCTCTACTCCCCTTAAAATCCCCTTTCTCATTCTGACGTAGAAAAGGAAAAAAAAAATCCCGAGGTGTCTAGGTTGTGGGTTTATCTCCAGTGATTTACATAAAATCAAAAGTATCAACTATAAAGAAAATATATGGAATATATGTACATAAATCTGATGGTTCTCAGATTTATGAGCATTCCTATTCAGAAAATACTCATGGTTACCACCTGCTGACATCATGTTTTATTGTTCTATAGGTAGTATTAAACACTTTAGTTGTTCACAAATGTTTCTCTTCATTTTATATTTGTTTTGACTGAAACAAATTAACATTTTTATAACTTTCTCACTCTACCTGTGAACTTGGCTGAAGCCATGGTACACAATTTTGTAAAACTAAAACTGTACTTGCTTTTTGAATTATTTTACCATAATCTGTCATGTTTTAAGTTTTCACTTTTTCTTCTCATGGTCCTATAGCTGTTAACTGGAATGCTATTTTCTTTTATAAGTTTAATGAATTCAGAGGTTAACTGCCTACATGTCACTAAGTAGAGTTACTTAATTGCTTTACTATTACAAAATTTGGCATTTGGTATGTAACTCCAGTTTGCAAAGATATACATAAATAAATTAATAACCAGTTAGCTAAACAAATTGTGTCCAGAGTTGGTTCCTGCTGGTGGCTTGGTGGTCTCGCAGACTTCAAGAATGGAGCAGACCTTCCCTGGTGAGTGTTACAGCTCTTAAAGATGGCATGGACCCAAAGAGTGAGCAGTAGCAGGGTTTATTGTAAAGAGCAAAAGAACAAAGCTTCCACGGCCTGGAAGGGGAACCCAGTGGGTTGCCACTGCTGGCTGGGGAGGCCAGCTTTTATTTCCTTATTTGTCCCCACCCCTTGTTCTGTTTTTGTCCTATCAGAGTGCCCTTTTTTCAATCCTCCCTGTGATTGGCTACTTTTAGGATCCTGCTGATTGGTGCGTTTTACAGAGTGCTGATTTGTGCATTTTACAGAGTGCTGATTGGTGCGTTTTACAGAGCACTGACTGGTGCATTTTACAATCCTCTTGCTAGCTACAAAGCTCTGATTGGTGTGTTTTTACAGAGCACTGATTGGTGCATTTTACAATCTTCTTCCTAGCTACAGAGCACTGACTGGTGCATTTTACAATCCTCTTGTAAGACAGAAAAGTTCTCCAAGTCCCCACTCGACCTAGGAAGTCCAGCTGACTTTACCTCTCAAAGTTGCCCTTTTTAATGGAATAAAACCACTATTTGCTTTATTAAAAAATATGAACTGTTAATTAAGAAGCTGTTATGAAGAAGTGGCTATAATGGATCATCTTATGCTATAATGGAAGAAGACAAACTGAGAAGAAAGAAGACAGGGACAAACTTAAAGAAAAACCAGTCATGTGCCAGGCTCTTAACTAGTGCTCTGTCTCCTTATTGTCCCTAATAACCATATAAAGCAGGTATTAATGACCAATTTACAAATTAAAGCAGACAAGAAAAACTGAGGCTCTGGTAGGCTAACTATAGTACCAAAAAACTCATGACATAAGTGTAATAAATTATCACACTGAAGCTCATGCTGTTTTATTATCCCAAGTGGCACCAGCTGGTACAGTCCAAGGCAAGCTGTAATTTTCAAGAAAAAGGGGAAAATGGGGAGGAAAAAGGTGAAGAGGCAAGAGATCTGTCTACATATTTGTGGTGTCTGTAGCATTAAGATTTTCTAGAACTCTCATAAGCAGAATGTATGAACAAGCTGATTTTCTATTTTACTTATGAAGATAAAAGTAGGAAAATATTCTGCTAAAATTATTCACTGAATCATCGCTGTAGAGGAGAAAAATGACTCCCTAAAATCAACACTATTTTCAATGTATATTTAGAAAGAAACCTTAGATGATAAGTTTTAGAGGCCAGAAATTGAATTGCTGGATTTGGTGTTTTGAAAAGTAGAACATCATAATTCATATAAATAAGCATTTAATGAAAGAATTCAATGAATTTTATTTCCTACTTCAAGTCTTTAGGTTTTTTCCTGGTATTTTATTTTACATATAATTATTTTGATGCAGAATTAAATGAATATATTTACATCTGTAAAATTGAAAGAGGTATTTAGGTAAAAATAATCCATGATAAATTGCTAAAAAGTTGAGAAAACCATAATCTCATCTAAATTAAAATTAAACACCCTTCACTCCCTGCCCACCCCCCCCCCCCAACACACAAACATACACAGAAACATACACAACAAGGAAGGCTGCAAAGGAACATTGATATCTATGAGTTCTCCAGAAGGAGATTAAAGGCATGGATTTAGGACACAAGTGGCCTGGGTTCACATAACATCTCCACTTACGTAAATGATTTGGGACAAGTCGAATGAACATCTTTAATAAACATATTCAAGGCTGGGGCATTGGCTCACACCTGTAATCCCATCCCCTTGGGAGGCAGGAGCCCATTCTGTGACTGAGAGGTTGTCATTTCAAGTTCATGGGAAAATATCTAAACTGTCCGTTTAAAGAAATCAGAGGGAAAACAAGGAGTCCAGCTTGCCTGGCAGGAGAGATGCCTTTAATTTTTTATCTCTAGCCACCGGCCGGAGCCATTTGGGTGGGATATAATATTGGAAGCTGTGTCAGGGGTAACTGAACCCTGCTTCTGGCATGAGAATGTTAAACCTATATATTTAAATGATATTGAGGCAACATAAAATTATGAACAGACATTACAGGTACATCTTATTAAGCAAAACAAAACAAAAAATTTACTTACATGAGTTGATGGATATATTAATTTCTTGACTGTAGTGATCATTCCACAATGTATATACACATCAAAAGATCAAGTTGTATACCTTAAATGTGTGGCTTGTGTTCTTATAAAAAGAGGAAATTTTGACCAAAGGAGAAGACAGCCATCTACAAACCAAGAACAGATCCTACCATGACAGCCTTTAGCAAGGGACCAACCCTGCCAATCCCTTGATTTCAGACATCTAGTCTCCAGAACTATGAGACAATGAACTTCTGTCATTTAAGTTACCCAGTTGGTGGTATTCTTTACAGTTGCCCTAGAAAATTAATACAGACAAATTTGAAATCGTTGATTTACATGTATTTTTCTAAGTCCAATATCTGGGTGATCTCATTAACAATCTCTATTGACTGCTGTTTTCCCCTGTGTATAAGACATACTTTCTTGTTTCTTTGCATGTATATAATTTTTATTAAACATCGGACATTTAAAATAATATAAGCCAGTGTGGTGGTTCACGCCTATAATTCCAGCACTTTGGGAGGCTGAGGGAGGATCACTTGAGGTAAGGAGTTCAAGATTAGCCTGGCTAACATGTTGAAACCCCGTCTACTAAAAATGCAAGAATTAGGCTGGGCATGGTGGCTCATGCTTGTAATCCCAGCACTTTGAGAGGCCAAGGCAAAAGGATGACCTGAGGTCAGGAGTTGGAGACCAGCCTGGCCAACACAGCGAAACCCTGTCTCTACTAAAAATACAAACATTAACCGGGCTGGTGGCTCGTGACTGTAATCCCAGCTACTTGGGAGGCTGAAGTGGGAGAATCACTTGAGCTTCGGAGGCAGACATTGCACTGAGATGAGATTACACCACTGCACTCCATCCTGGGCAACAAAATGAGACCCTGTCTCAAAAATAAATAAATACATAAATATTTAAAAAATAGAAAAATTAGCCAGGTGTGGTGGTGGGTACTATAATCCTAACTACTCAAGAGGCTGAGGCATGAGAATCACTTGAACCTGGGAGGTGTAGTTTGCAGTAAGCCGAGACGGTGCCACTGCACTTCAGCCTGGGCAATGGAGCAAGACTCCAACTCAGAAAAAATACTATACTATACTATACTATACTGTACTATACTATACTATAATACTCTGAAAATTAGATTCCTTCTCCACCAAGGGTTTTTGCTGTTTTTGTTTTCTTGTTTAGTGACTTTTCTTGAACTAATTCTATAAGTTTGCATTCTTTGTTTTGTGTGGCTCCCGCAGTCTCTACTCAATTATCTTAGTACTGGGCTAATGATCAAACAGGGATTACCTTAAATGCCTGGAACCAGTAAGTCTGCAAACTTTTACTAAGAGTCTTTGCATCACATTTTGGTGCACACTCTCTACGCTCAGGCAGCAAGTTTACAGCTCTGCTTTCACCTTCATGTGCTGCTTGTGCAGAGCTTCAAGATCAGCCAGAGGTGAGAACTGAGGACATACTCAGGTCTTTCCTGGTATTCCACATCCCTGATGAGACGAACACTACTACACATAAATGTGACCTTCTAATTCCAGAAATATGCCAGAGCTTTTCAAAGACCCTATGGATATCTCATTTCTAGCTTTTCCTTTTTAGTTTTTTGGCCAACTTGTTATTCACTGCAACTGTTATTGCTACCTCACCAAGCAACAATGTTGAACAATTCATCACTGTTTGTTGTTATTGTTAGTTCCTTCATTTGTACACAGATGCTCCCGGGAAAAGACTGTTAGTGAGAGGTGACAGCGTGCTGGCAGTCCTCAGAGCCCTCGCCTGCTCTCGGCACCTCCCCTGCCTGGGCTCCCACTTTGGTGGCATTTGAAGGGCCCTTCAGTCCCCCACTGCACTGTGGGAGCCCCTTTCTGGGCTGGTCAAGGCCGGAGCCCACTCCCTCAGCTTGCAGGGAGGTGTGGAGGGAGAGGCACGAGTGGGAACCGGGGCTGTGTGCGGCGCTTGCGGGCCAGCTGGAGTTCTGGGTGGGCGTGGGCTTCGTGGGCCCCGCACTCGGAGCAGCCAGCCAGCCCTGCTGGCCCCGGGCAATGGGGGACTTAGCACCCGGGCCAGTGGCTGCGGAGGGTGTACTGAGTCCCCCAGCAGTGCTGGCCCACCGGCGCTGTGCTGGATTTCTCACCGGGCCTTAGCTGCCTTCCCATAGGGCAGGGCTGGGGACCTGCAGCCCGCCATGCCTGAGCCTCCCACCCACTCCATGGGCTCCTGTGCGGCCCGAGCCTCCCCGACGAGCACCACTCCCTGCTCCACGGCGCCCAGTCCCATCGACCACCCAAGGGCTGAGGAATGCGAGCGCACGGTGCGGGACTGGCAGGCGGCAGCTCCACCTGCAGCCCCAGTGTGGGATCCACCAGGTGAAGCCAGCTGGGCTCCTGAGTCTGGTGGGGATGTGGAGAGTCTTTATGTCTAGCTCAAGGTTTGTAAATACACCAATCAGCACCCTGTGTTTAGCTCAAGGTTTGTGAGTGCACCAATAGACACTGTATCTGGCTGCTCTGGTGAGGACGTGGAGAACCCTTATGTCTAGCTCAAGGATTGTAAATACACCAATCGGCACTCTGTATCTAGCTCAGGGTTTGTGAACACACCAATCAGCACCCTGTGTTTAGCTCAGGATTTATGAATGCACCAATCGATGCTCTGTATCTAGCTGCTCTGGTGGGGCCTTGGAGAACCTGTGTGTCAAAACTCTGTATCTAACTAATCTGATGGGGACGTAGAGAACCTTTGTATCTAGCTCAGGGATTGTAAACGCACCAATCAGCACCCTGACAAAACAGGCCACTCGGCTCTACCAATCAGCAGGATGTGGGTGGGGCCAGAGGAGAGAATAAAAGCAGGATGCCCGAGCCAGCATTGGCAACCCGCTCGGGTCCCCTTCCACACTGTGGAAGCTTTGTTCTTTCGCTCTTTGCAGTAAATCTTGCTACTGCTCACTCTTTGGGTCCACGCTGCTTTTATGAGCTGTAACACTCACCACGAAGATCTGCAGCTTCACTCCTGAGCCCAGCGAGACCACAAGCCCACGGGGAGGAACGAACAACTCCAGACGCGCTGCGTTAAGAGCTGTAACACTCACCGCGAAGGTCTGCAGCTTCACTCCTGAGCCAGCGAGACCACGAACCCACCAGAAGGAAGAAACTCCGAACACATCTGAACATCAGAAGGGACAGACTCCAGACACGCCACCTTAAGAGCTGTAACACTCACCGCGAGGGTCCACGGCTTCATTCTTGAAGTCAGTGAGACCAAGAACCCACCAATTCCGGACACATTAGCACCGGGCAATATCTCAATGGAGTTTTCCAAGGAACTGACAGATCAAATACAATTTTCTGGAAATGTGGTTTTTGAGGTGTCCAAACCTCATTAGCCTCCACCAGTGGCTAATAGATTTTCTTGTTTTTCATTATGCTGTTGGTTTTCAAGGCTATCACAGAGCTGCAAAAAGGGAGTGGAAATAAAATGTCAACCTGCCATATAATTTGCTGTTCTTACCTAGATTCAGCTATTTTTCTTGAATAAATCCTTTCTAAATATTTTCTAGCTTTAATTTCCAGTTAATTTTAAACATTCTGAGAAAGTTGATTTTTACAGTTTCTGTCAATGTTCTCATTGATTTGATGGGAGAAAAAATTTTCAAAATTCTTTACTGTGCCATTCTCAGTTATCTCATGACCATTTAAATTTTCATTTCGCCAGCAATAAATAATATTGAACATCATTTTATGGCTAATATGGCATTCATATAACTTACATAATAAAGTTTTTGTTCAGATATATTGCTTTTTTATTGGATTGTATGCTATCTTATTGATGCTTAAGTGTTTTTTATTTATACTAGATATAAGTTCCTTATTGGATATGAGATTTAGAAATGTAATCCATCAGGCCAAAATTTATCTTTTCATCCTCTACCAATGTATCACAGGATAAAAGCTTTGGTAAAATGAAGTTCATAAATTATTTTCCTTATGTTTTGGGCAAAGTATCAAAAATTCATTTCCAATGTGAAAGTGACACATTTTTCTCTTATGGTTTCTTCTACAAGTTTCATAAGTGTTATATTTCACATTTAAGTCTCATCCATTTTGAAATAATTTTCCATTTGGAAACAAAAAACAAAAAACCTCAAGCATTTCTCACACCATAAACAAAGTAAACTCAAAGTGATTCACGAACCTAAACTTAAAAGCTAAATTATACAACTTCTAGCCCAGAAGAACAACTTTATGACCTGTGGTTCAGCATCGTGTGTACCAAAAGAAAATGATAAGCTGAAATTCATCAACATTTTCCAGTCAACCATTAACATGAAAGAATAAGCCATAGACTTTGAGAAAATGTTTGCATCCCATAAAGTTGACAAAATGCTTGTATACAAAATATAAAGAACTCTTACAACTTGAGAAAAGAAAGGAACTTTTATCTGAAGAGTGTGAATTCTTTTAAAGTATCCCAGAGAAGCATTAAAATGAGACAGCAACCCTGTCCTACTTCCCCGCTTTTCAGCTATGCATTCATCTCTTGAAACTGCTTTTGCTATTGCCACAGTAGCTGTAAAGTACCCTACCAATGCGGCACCAGACACTATAACCCACACCCCTAGATTAACAATGTATAGCCAATCACTAATCAATGTTATTTCTGTAAACCAATGAGAATTCTCGATAAACAACTTTGTATCAACCCACTCCTTGTCCTCAATTTTGTCCTTTAGAAACCTCCTTGTAACAAAGGCTGAACACAGCTCTTATCTAAAGATACTTGGGTGTGAGACCCTGGAAAGCTGTCCTCACTTTAGCTCAAGTAAATGCTTTAAATTTACTTTGTCCTCACTTTGGCTCAAGTAAATGCTTTAAATTATATTTTGTGCCTCAGCCTCTTCCTTTTAGGTCGACAGACTCAATGGTAAGAAAGCACACTAGCTAATTTTTTAAAATTCACAAAATATTTTATTGCACAGCAAAATAAACAAATGGCAAATAAACATATAAAAAGATACTTAACATCTTTAATTGCCAGGGAAATATAAATTAAAACCACAACCAAGTACTAGTACATATCCCCTACAATAGGAAAAATTTAAAAGGCTGATACTCTCAAACATTGGTGCACAGTATTATGTGTAAATTTAATTGAATAAAATTGATGGAAAAAAATTTTAAACAGTGTCAGAAGCATGGGTAACAGTACATAAGTTTTAATTATTATCATTCTTAATTGTGTAAAAAATATCTGCTATATATCTTACTATTGATAGCTACTTATCCCAAAACAAAATAAAATCAGTGAATTTATAACATGAAGTGACTTACATCTTAAAAATTAATGCCCAGTTCAAGAATATTTTGAAATGTAACCAGTGAACTCCTGCCTGGCACAAAGATTTTCAGAGTAACTCTCCACCTACTTAAAAAGAAGGCTTTATTTTTATCAAAACAAATAAACAATATTGGATTTTCTTGTAGAATTTTGTTCATTAGTACTTTATGTATACTTGCTGCTTAAGATTGCCTACGAATGATGCAAATAAACCTTATCTCTCAAAAGAAAGTTTTTTTAAAGTCTTTTTGTTGATTCTCATAAAAGTAGAAAAAATATTTATGGTTACACTTTTGGTTTTCCTGGTATATTTTTTCTTAGTGACTGACAAGAATAGTTGTCTTATGTATCTTTTCTAGAAATACAAAATAGCAAATGCCAAAATCTAAGACATGTTAGGAATCTGTACTTTTATCCATCTCTGGAACCTCTCACACTATGTATTATTTTAAACATATTTCTTTCAAACTTTTGAAATTTTTCTCTGCCCGTTTAATAGTATCTAGAGAAACAAGGCACTTTGCTGCCATTTCCTATGTACTCTACCTGTATGTTTCATCACATTTATTATTGTTTAGGGAAATTTTGCCAAGTATTGGAGGAATTATCTAGACTTAAAATGTTGTTGAAAATAAATACATATTTATTATCATGTGTTAGATGCTTATATTTTAAAACTTATACCAATTATCATGTCATTATGAAATAATTTAATGCAAGCTACATATTTGGTAAAATGAATATAAAAGTTATTGATAATTCTGAAATCTTATTGGCTTACTAAATAGATGTTTATTTATTGTTCATATGAAATCAGACTGTACTGGGAAAGGGGCTAGGAGAGGAAAGAACTCTATTCACGTGGGAGCCCTGGCTAACACAAGACTTTCATGGCCACCCTAGACATTGACTGCATCCAATAGGTGGAAGAAAAGACTTTTATAGGCCTGGGTAAAAAGGATCATAGATCAATTTTGCTAATACTCTATTGGCAAAGTGGGCTTGGAAATCTATTTCTTGGCTTATAATGTATTCTCAGCAACAATTTAAACTACAGAATAATACTAGTCTTTGATGCAGAGCTAGTGATCTCCAGCATGTTTATACTAACTCTAGTCAAAATATAAACCAAGGCAAGATCATCAACACTAAAAATAAATGTGAATTTATATAGTAAAATAATATCTTTCATAATTTAATTTTTGACAATGTGCTATCAGGCATTTTGATTGCCACTGTTTTTACAACTTAATATGGGTTACAAACATTTCACATTACCCATATTAGCTCTGCCATTTTCTTGTGTTTCACAATGGGAGGAATCTATTTAAACCACTTTTCTATTTTTTGAGGGTCAACACTAGATAATAAAATCCATAATTATATCTTGCAAAGCACATGTATACTTTACTATGCTTCAATTCAGCAGTAGTAATTCAGTGAGTCCTGGTGGTGTTATCAACAGCTCTGGATTGTGGAGCTCTCATATCTTTATCAGCAAGCTTCCTAACTTAATGTGTTTATTATTTTTAAGTTAAATAAAAAGTGTACGAATACAGTGTTTTTCTCACAGCCCAGTGAATCATGCTGCATGTTGCCCTTGCTAAGCTTAACTCACTATAGATGACTAAATAAGCTGATTACAAACATCTTAATTAAGGATTATTATCACATCAAAGCAGAATTTTAATGTTTACAGAGGAATAGTTTGCCTAACATTGATTTTTGTACTCATTCTAAATCATTGTGACATCTGTAATTACTCAATGCACTAATCCTCATAAGCGTAGCCAAAATCCTATCTTTCAATCTGTTTATTGCATACTAAAAATACCCCTCACCTCTAACACATACATTATTCACATAAAAGTTATATCTATAGCCACAGTTATAGATAGATATTTAACCCACAGAAAGTTTCAGGAAAAAAAAAAGCAATCCAAGAATGCTAGCTATAACCTGGCCTATACCCAAATATAACCTCTTACCTTGATCACCCAACATTGCCCGAAGTGTTGAGTGACTTTAGGCCAACGGTTTTCAAACTCAGATACCTGTAGAAAGGAAGAAGTCTGTATTATTCTGTTCTCATGCTGCTAATAAAAACATACCTAAAACTGGGTAATTTATAAAGGAAAGAGGTTTAATTGACTCACAATTCCACATGGTTGGGGAGGCCTCATCTTACATGGTGGAGGTCAACATCTTACATGGTGGCAGGAGAGAGAACTTGTGCAGGGAACTCCCATTTATAAAACCATCAGATCTCGTGAGATGTATTCACTACCAGGAGAACAGTATGGGGGAAACCACCTCCATGATTCAATTATCTCCACCTGGCCCCACCCTTGACACATGGAGATTATTACAATTCAGGGTGAGATTTGGGAGAAGACACAGCCAAACCATATCAATGTCTTTCATGAGGACTCTAAAAAATGGAGAAGCATGAGTAGACAGACCCCTGATTCTATCAAACTGACAGAGCCTTTCAAGAGATTGTATCATTTTATATTTCTGTCACATGTGTGAGTTTCAGTGACTCCACTTTCTTGCCTGCACTAAGTATTATCAGCACTTTTTCCTTAGTCAATCTATTCTCTATAACGATACAACATTGTGGTTTTAATGTAAATTTCCCTAATGACTAACGATTTGTGGAACACATTTTTGCCATCAGTATGTCTTCTTTCATTTTATTCAAATATTTTGTCCAATTAAAAAATATTTTGTCTGCTCCAAACCATTTTTATCCTTTCGATGTTCACCATTTACTCCTGGTAGTCCCCATAAGTCTATTCATAAGCTGCTGATTCTCATTCTAAGGCATCCCTGTCAACCTAGGAAAAGTAAATGTCAGCATCCAGGTCTTCTAGAGAAAACCTGTAGGCCATTTGATCTCAATAACGAGCTCTTAGTGTGGTTGATAGGCTGCAACAGTAAGCAGTGCCTGAGCAAAATGACTTAGAATTTTACATTTTCCAACAGGGAGCAAGGGTAAGATGATCTTTTTCCTTTTCCTGCTTCATAAAATTTTGAATTGCTAGTTTCCATGGGTGTGTGTGCCGATAGACCACTGACTATAGGGATGGAGAGCCATCAGATACAAGGTAAACAACAGCAGAGGAACCACCGGCCCCAACAGCACACTATTTTTTTCAAGGACCCCATGTTAGGGTGCTCCTATGCTAGTTCCATGCAACTCTTGGTACTTCCAGGCAACCTGTGAGCAGTCTGCTGTTGCTACACTACAACAGGCAACAAGAAATTCGAATTTGATTCAGATATGCTTGGCTATTTGGGGCACAGCCCACTCAGCTGACTGGGGGGTATCATAAGGTCCAAGGGGGTTAGCCCCTTTTCTCTCCTTTTTGGGGAGCTTTTGAAGAATGAAGTTGTCAATATGGGACCTTCACTTCTGGAGGCTTAGGAACCAGTGACTAAGAGAGGAGGCAGACACGTGCTTAGGTTGTAGAAACTCAAGGAGAACACAGTTTATGAGATCCACAATTTAGGATTGGAAATGATGGCAAAATGTGAAACCATGCACAGTGGCAGTGGTTCAAGCACAAGCTTACCAGCAGGCAGCAGTGCCTCCCAGGCTGCCTCCACCTCTCAGTAAATCCAGACACCATCTAGTGGTATTTCTCTTTCATCTGAGGCCAAAACACCCTGTTTGCCTCACCAGTTGTTTTAACCATATTATCTTGGGTGAGGTTGAGAAGACTGGATGCAGATGAAGAGAAATAAGCCAGAAAGATGTTTGCAGTTTCATTATACTCATAAGCTTCTTAGAGAGACCACAGTATGCCATGTAGGGCCACTCAGGGGAAGCACTGGGGTCAGCCAAGATGAGGCGACCCATGGGCAAGCACCTTTTTTGTGGTTTCCACAGGAAGGCATGGGTGAGGCAGTGTAAGCAGGCCTAGAATTGGCTGTTGTGAATAATTCCAGGGGACTCTGGGGTCTACAGCAGTTTCTAGGTGTCTGGTACCACACCCTAGGTGATTAGTGCCAATGTATAGTGGCCCAGAGTGTAAGAGACCAATACGGAAAGTGGCTGGGGATGTGGCCTTAATCAGCACAGGCAAAAAGAGGAACTGACCGGCATACAACCAGGGCCTCAAAACTGAGTCAAGATAAACACACACACACACACATGCAACTACATCACAATCATACAAAAACGTTTGTACTTGGAAATTTATAGCTATAAATGTTTAGATTAAGAAAGAAGAAACCCTGAAATAAATAGCCTAACATCTTAAGCCAGTGGAAAAATAAGCTCAAACCAAACTTAAGCAAGTGGAAAGAAGAAAGTAATAAAGTGTACAGCAAACATTAATGAAACAGATAATTTTTTTAAAAAATAGAGAAAATCAATAAACAAAAGCTCATTCTTTAGAAAGATTGAAACAACTAAATTGTTTTAGCTAGATCAACCATAAAAAAGACAAGACTCAAATTACTAGCATCAGAGATAAAAAAGGGAACATTACTACCAATTTTACAGAAATAAAAAGAACTATAAGGGAATGTGATTAATAATTATATGCCAAACTAATTAGGTAATCTAGATAAAATTAACAAATTCAGAGAAATACACGAACTTCAAAACTATCTCAAGAAGAAATGGACAATCTGAATAGACTTCTAACAAATGATGAGATTGAATTAGTAAACAAAATGCTACACACAAGGTAAAACCCAGGCCAACATGATTACAATGGTGTGTTCTAACAAGAAAGAATTCCTACATATTCTTATAAACACTTTAAAAAACTAGAAAAGGAGAGAGCACCTCCTAACTTTTTTGACAAATCTAGCATTACCCTAATGACAGAACTAGACACAGACATAGTAGAAAAGTAAACTACAGATCAATATTTCTTACAAATAAAAACGCAAAAATCCTCAACAAAAATGTAGCAAGCTGAGCCAAGTGACATACAAAAAGAATTATACACCATTGACAAGTAGTATTTATCCCAGGAATGAACAATGTGTGGAAATTAATGAATACGGTGCATCAGACAAATAGAATAGAAACCAAAAATTGCATGATCATCTTAGTAAGTGCAGAAAAACCATTTAAAAAAATCCACCACCCTTTCATGAAAAATATAATCAAAAAACTAACAGTAGATGGAAATGTCACAAACCTAATAACGAGAATCTAAAAAACCCACAGCTAACATCATACTTAATGGTAAATGACTGGATGTTTTTCCCTTAATATTAGGAACAATAAAATAGTGTCCACTCTCACCACATCAGTTAAACAGTGTGCTGTAGGTCCTGTGTAGAAAAATTGGTAATTGGAAGAAAGAAACGAAAGAAAGAAAGAAAAGAAAGAAGGAAGGAAGGAAGAAAGAGAGAAAGAAAGAGACAGAGAAAGAAAGAAAGAGAAAGAAAGAAAGAAAGAAAAGAAAGAAAGAAAGGAAAGAAAGGGAGGGAGGGAAAGAAAGAAAGGAGGGAGGGAGGGAAAGAAAGATAAAGAAAGAGGGAGGGAGGGAGGAAAGAAGGAAGGAAGGAAGGAAAGAAGGAAGCAAGCAAGCATCAGAATGGAAAGGAAGAAGTTTATCCTTATTTGCAGGTGACAAATACTGAACATAGAAAATAGTTAATGAATTTATCAGAAAATTATTCAAACTAAAAAGGCATTCAGCAAGGCAAAAGTTTAACATACAAAAATCAACCCTTCCTATACACCTGAACAATCCAAAAATAAAATTTAAAAAAAAGTTCCATTTACAATGACATCTGCTATGTTATTTGAATGTGTCACCTAAATTCATGTGTTGGAAACTTAATCCCCAATGCAACAGTCTTGGGAGGTGGAACCTAATAGGAAGTGATTGGGTCATAAGAACAAAACCCTCATGAATGGATTAATGTCATTATTCCCAGAGAGGTTTATTTTTTGTGAAAGTGGGTTGTAATAAAAGGGAGTACACCACTCATGCTTTCTCTCTCACATGCTCATTTTTACCTTCTCGCCTTCCACCATGAGATGACCCTCACCAGATGCCAGTGCTGTGCTTTTAGACTCCCAAGCCTCTAGAACTGTGAGAAATTAATTCATTTTTAAAATAAATTACCCAGTCTGTGGTATTCTGTTATAGTATCAGAAAATGAACAAATACATCATCAAAAAGAATAAAGTACATAAAGATAAATGTATGAAAAAAGTGCAAAAATTATACTTTCAAAACTACAAAATATTACTGAAATAAATTACCAAAGATTTAAATAAATAGAAATATATTTTATATTTATGTATCAGAAGACTTAATATGGTTCAGCTATTCAGATACAATACTCCCCAAATTGATCTACAGATTCAGTGCAATTCCTATCAAAATCCCAGCTAACTTCATAGTAATTGGCAAGGTGATTAGAAAAATCATATGGAATTCCAAGGGACTCAGAATAGTCATAAAGCCTACTTATGGTGGAATATTATTAGGTAATGAAAAAGAATGATGTACTTATACATACTATAACATAGATGAGTGACAAAAATCTTATGCTAAATGAAAGAAGCAAAACAAAAAGACCACATATTGTATGATTTTATTTATATGAACTTTCCCCAGAAGACAAATCTATACGTAGAAAAACTGAATTGAGAAATATTTTAGGATAATGAAAATACTCTAAAATTGGATTGTGATGTTGGTTTCATAATTCTAAATTTTCTAGAAAAAAATAAATTGGATAATATTTAAATTATAACTCAAAAAATTCTTAAAATATAAATTCTAAAAACATAAAAATAGTTTTTTTCTCTTCCTTTATTGCACAGCCTAGGACATCCTGTATAACAGTCTTGATTAGAAGTGGTGAGATTGGACATCCTTGACTTTTTCCTGATCTTAGTGGTGATGAATTCATTTATTTTATGATTAAGTATTCTTTTACTGTTAGCTTTCCATTCATGCCCTTGATCAAGTTGAGTAAGTTAATTTCTATGCTTAATTTGATGATACATTTTTTCCTAATCAAGAACAGCAATTTTGATTTTGATACTGAATTTTGGAAAATATTCTTTAGTTCATATTAAGATGATCAAATTAATTATCTTTATTTTTAAATTTCAGTCTATCAATATTGATAAGAATATTGCTTGTATTACTTGTTTTTCAAATGTCAAACCAAGGATAAAAGACACTTAATGATGATTCATTATACCTTTTACAATTGTTGGATTTGATTTGACATAATTTTAAAAGTATTTGTATATTTTCACAGGGAACACTGGAGTGTATATTTCTTTCATTACATTGTTTTTATCTGATATTCATATCAGGGTAATTCCAACCTCACAGTTGGAATGTATTTTTCTGGTGGAAATGGTATTGCTTCTTCATATTGATTCTTCCTTAAACATTTGGTGGAATTAACCAAGGGATCCCACCTGAGGCTAAAACTTTCTGTCTAGAAGATTTTAAATTAAAGATTGAAATTCATTACTAAATATAGTGCTACCCATATTACCTATATTTTCTTGAGCTTTGCTACTTAGTGTCTTCCCAGGAATTTATCCATCTCATAAAGTTTTTAATAATCTCTATAAAATAAATGCTACCCTTGCCATTCTTAATAGCAGTAATTTGTGCCTCCTCCCTTCTCATTTTCTCCCACTTTTAAAATTGTTTCATGCAATAGGGTAAATCGCTTTTTCTGTTACTTCACTTGGACAGAGGCAGAAGACTCCTTAGCACATATTTTTAAATTGCGACAGATGATCCATATTAACATGTTAAAGAGGACAAAGAACTTACTTTAAACAGCAAAGCTCACAACAATGTCCCAAACACTCCTAATATCCAGTCCCCATCAAGGAAGAAAAATTATTATTTTTTAAAAATTGTTTTACCCATAAATATATACTTTCAACTTCATCTGGTGTATATATCTGAGAATATATGAACACATATACATCTATATAAAACATTAATTTCTGTTCCATGTTTTCTTTTCTTTGTGTACTATCAACTATCAATTGACTTTCATTTGTGATACAATATAACTTAGGTCACTTATACTATCCTCTCTTTCCCCTGACCCTTATCCTCAAAATATCTGTATTTTGAAATATACATTCCCATGTGTTTGACTCTGAATGTGAATATGTACTTACATTTGGAAATACAAATTATATCGATTAGCTCTAGAAGTTTAATATCTATATTCCTATATTTAGTAAGTTTAATTATTTATATACACACACATACATATAAATATCTGCATTATTCCTTAACTTTTTCTCCACTGGTTCTGCTTCTCAATATCCAACATATAAAATTTTACTTTTTTATTGAAGTGTTAAAACAAGTATCTACTCTACTATCACAACCAAGTCAGGTGGGTTACTATAAAGTGTGTTCTAATAAATTATGTCTTTCTTAATATAGTTCTTTATGTAATGCATTTAAGAACTCCTTAGTAGAACAGAATTTTTATTTATACATTTCTTTATGGCTTTAATTCTACAAGCCCTAAACTAATAGAAGAACAGTATCCCGGCATCAAGGTTAAGTACATTTTCTGTTCCTGTCACTTTTAAATATTCCTCATATTTGGAAACTAACTATATAGTATTATTTTTCCCTAGCATTTTTAAGTGCTCTTATATACTTACTGGGCAAAAGACCAAGGTGAATTTGTTATTGTCTCTGGCTTTTCTGCTACTCAATATTATTGTGTACTGTATAGTGTATCAGTGACAGAAAACAGATGACATATTTAATTTATGATAATTCGACATGTGTTTATTTACAATGTTACAAGTAGTGCATGTATGGAGATGCAAAGTAGAGTGCGATAACACAGCATAATGACAGCAGAACCCTCACTATCTCTGGGCCTACGAGAACAATGGCAGAGAATGACTACTGGAACCCAGAAGGAGATCTGTTTGTAGAGTAGGCCAAATTGAGAGCAATATTGAACTTTGATTGTGGGCACAGTTAGCCTGGTGTAATTTTGCTGGGAGAAAGCCAATAGAAGGGATAAGTTTACCTTACTATCCTACGTATATCCAATCCCCTCACTCCCTCAGCTGAATCCAACCCAAAGCTAGCAGGCAAAGTAGCTCATTGTTGGAATTCATACAGGTCATCTTTGTGAGGCTAAAAGTAAGGTGAAAAAGGATGAGGTATAGATCTAGAGGAGAAAATAGAGTTATATGGTAAAAAAAAAAAAAAATCTCATTTTTTCCTTCCATTTTCAGAGTTTGTCTTCCCTTCTCCAATTTTGAGTAGTCGGTATAAACCAAAAGGTACCTGAGACAGATCTCAATCAACTTGGAAGTTTACTTTGCCAAGGTTAAGTATCATGATCCATGACACAGCCTCAGGAGGTCCTGAGAACGCGTGCCCACAGTGGTTGGGTTCTAGCTTGGTTTTATGCATTTTAGGAAGACAGAAGTTACAGGCAAAGAAATAAACCAATACATGTAAGGTATACATTCATTTAGCCCAGAAAGACAACACAAAAAAACAAGGACCTTACAGGTTGTAGGTGGATGCAAGGATTTTCTGATCCAAGGCAATTGGTTGAAAGAGTTGTTATTATCTAAGGACATAGAATCAATAGAAAGGAGTGTCTGGCTTAAGATAAGGGATTATGAGGACCAAGGTTCTTATTACATAGATGAATGCTCATAGATGGGAGCCCTTAGAGGAAATAGATGGCAACATATTTCCTATTCAGACCTTTAAAAGGTGTTAGACTCACAGCTAATCTCTTCAGCATCACAAAAAGACCTGGAAAGGGAAGGGGGTTTTCTAAAGAATATAAATTTCCCCCACAAGAGATAGCTTTGCAGGGGCATTTCAAAATATGTCAAAGAAATATATTTTGGGGTAAAATACTTCAATTTATTTCAAGGCTTGCTAGCTGTCATGTGATACTACACTAGCGTCACATAGGAATTTATCTTATTGCTACAAAGAGTCTGTTTTGTTAGACTTAAGATCTCTGTTTTAATGTTAATCAGTTGTATCTGAATTCCAAAGGGAGAAGAGGGCAGTGAGGTGTGTCTAACCCCCCAACTCCCTATCACGTCCCGAACTGGTTTTTCAGGTTCCTTGCAATCTCCTTGGCCAAGAGGAGGGTTCTATTCACTAGGCCTAGGGGCTTAGAATTTTATTCTTGGTTTACATTTGTTTCTAGGCCTATTTTGCGACTCCCATACATTATTTTATCGCTTTCATTATTCCTCTGTTCTTCATTTTTCTGGATCTTGTATGTCTCTTTTACTTAATTAATATATATCTTCAATTACTTAATGAAAAATAAAATCTTTATTCTGGGTGCGTAATTGTTTAATAGTTTAGCTAGATACAAGGTACAAGCTAAATTTATGTTTTTAAAATTTTGATTCATCAAATGTTTAGAAAGAAGATCTAATGCCTGTCCCTTTTAAGTGACATGCAGTCAATGTTTGTTATTTGCAGTAGTTACAGCCTATGAAGTTACTGTAAACACTAAATTAGTGACTATGGAAAAGTTGCAACTAGAAGAAATACAAGGTTAGGTTTCTGTGAGCTTCTGGTCACAAAATTTTCATCAATCAATACATAACCTTTTTAAAATGTGTTTTTATTTAAAGACACCTTATTTAATATATATTGTTAAGTCATTAACATCACACTCATGGCCAAGAGCACTATAACTCATTCCTTAACTAAATATGCATATTTTCCCATAAGGCACATCACTGAATTCTTACACTTAGGCACACTAGGCAGTACCTCAGCACTATGCCTGAGAGCCATTTTAAACAGTGTAATCACCAACAAAAAGCATGCACATTTGAAAATTGTGACATTAAATAGACTGAGCAAAGGATGCTCATTTATAGTATGAGAGACCAAACAAGATGGCAGTGTATCACCTTTTTCATCTGAGCTGGAAATGTGTGCATCGTGACTCAGATTTTTTTGCTACTCTGTGCATGGCCATGAATAGCCAGGAAAATACCATGAGTATTCATTTGGGGGTTACAAATAAGTTTCAGTGGATAGGTTATTTTGAAAATATGGAATTCATTAATAATGAGGGCTGCCTGTCTGTACATATTATTCCTGCAAACATTTACAATGTTATTTTAATATGATTTTCTTCACTTCTATGAGGGTGTGTCTTTATTAAAGTTCTTTCAACTCCATCCTTTTCATCATCTGTCACTTTTTAATACAACTCAAAATTGTTGGAAACATGGGCCTTCACTTAAAGAAAATTATCTTCTGTTATTACTTTTACAATTTGTTTACATGCGTATTCTCATTCTCTTTCTAGAATTCTTCTTAGAGAGATGTGGACAATATCAGATATGTCTTATTTTTTCTTCTGTTGTTATTACTTGTTTTGAATTGTGGTCTGAGCTTTCACTGGCTTTGTATTCCAGTACTAACATTGAATTTTAGAAGTTTGAAGCTCATCTTTGTTGCTTCTATCTGCCTGTCCCTACCACCCTGAGATGAGAGCTTCTCAGATGTACTTATCGGTAGATCTATGTCCACATAGCCTCAGCCCAGTTTTTTCTAGTCTATTTTATAATTTCTGTCCTTTAGAAATTACTTTGAAATCTCATTCACCAATATTAGCCATATTCTTCTTATTTTTATTATGCACATATTTTTGAATCTCTATTGTTTCATTTTGATGATAACTCAGCAAAAGCAACCCTTATATTTTTTACAGTTCAATATTTGTAACATGTTATACTATTGCTAGCCAACCTAAAGTATTACATAATTCTCAGTGTAAGAGAAGGAATAATAAAAGACTCATGTACAAAATAAAGTGTCTCCCTCTGTCTTAAGTCGCTTTTGATTTGCTATAACAAAATATCTGAGACTGGGTAACTTGTATGAAACAGAGATTTATTTCTTACAGTTCCGGACACTGGGAAATCCAAGGTTGAGTGGCCTGTATCATCATCATCATCTTTCTGCATCATCCTATGATGAAAGGTGGAAGGACAAGAGGGCACACCAGAAAAAGTGAGAGCAAATAAGGGAGAGAAAGAGAAAGAGAGAGAAGAGAGGAAGGGCAGCAAACCCATCCTGTTGTCAGGAACCCATTATGGCTATAACTAATCTACCCTTGTGATAACAACATTAATCCATCCATAAGGGCAAAGATCTCATGACCTAATCACCTTTTAAAGATCCCAGCTCTCAACACTGTTGCATTGGAGATTAAGTTTCCAACACACGAACTTTGGAGAAAACGTTCAAACCATAGCACCCTGACTCTACCAAAAAAGAAATTTGAGCCCAGGGAGAGGGAACTAAGGCAGAGTGAAGATACACTGATAGAGTGAAAGTTAAGTTGAGTTTAAACATGTGAATGTGTTTATCTGCCCTCAAACTTGTTCTCTTGGAAAACTGAACTATCCAGAGGCCAACTAGAGAACAGCCCAACCTTAAAGAGTTTCTTATTATAAATGGTATACAAGGGAACTGTTCCAACATCAGTTTGTAAACCTGAAAATTAAAGGAGAAAGAAAATAAATCACTCAGAGTTATAGCTCTGGAGACCACAGTATGCTTAAAACACAGGCATGTCAGCTGCGTAGTGTGTTTTTAATACCTAACCACATCCTGTGAATACTCTGATGCTTTTATTACTGCCTCATTCCCAAGAAGTTCTTCAATTGATGCTATAAATACACAAGACTTAATACACTAAAAATTAAGTCTGGTACAAACAATTGCCAGTAAACTGAAAGTTAATTCAGAAATGAATGTTACTCACTCCTGAAAGGCATTATGGACTAGATATTCCACCAAAAAGGAGACAGACTTACTCTTGAGAAACCATGCAAAAAAGAAAGATTCCCACTGATGACCTCAAATTTGTTTCTTTATTTTGCTCAGTAATTCTCACCCCTGGAAACTAATTTTTAGAGCTATTCATCTTTTCCTTTACTGTACTTTATTATTAAATTAGTAGAGGTTTACCTTTAGAAAATAAAGGGGAATTTGGATAATTATAAAGTCTAATATTCAGAGATTATTCTGTTAATATTTTAGAATGCATGCCTTTAGACTTATGGAATTATATATAGATACAGATATATGCAGGTGATCCTTCCGTATAAACCATATCATAAATTTTTCCACTAAAAATATACTATGAGAAAATCGAAACTCTATACACTGTTAATGTGTATAATGGGTAGACCCATTATAGAAAACAGTACAGAATTTCTTAAAAACAAACAAACAACCTTGTGACCCAGCAATCCCTCTGTTGGTTATAAACCAAAAGGAAATGAAATCAGCACCTCATAGACATTTTCTATGCTTTTAGGTTCATTGCAGCATTATTCCCAATGATGTACTGTATACAAAAATATGGTAAAAGAGTAGATTTTAGTTGCTCTTGCCACACACACAATAAAACATAACTATGGAAGATGATGACTATGGAAATTTGTTTGACCTTATTAATTATTTTACTGTGTGTGTGTATCAAAATATATTGAACACAGATAAAATAAAAATAAATTTAAAGAGGCATATAAAAATATATCTGTATACTATGAAAATATTTCTATATCAAAAAGTTTACAGAATCTTTAAAAGAGCAGACCATTTCCTTATATTAGTATTTAGATAATTTATAACTAGTGCTTATAGATATGATATACCCCTTTTGAAACAACAGTGTAACATCCTACACTCTACCAAGTTCTCAATTCCTAGAAGAGCAATTGTTAAATCAAAGGAAACATGCATCTAGAATTGCCATTAAAAAATCAGTGTGCCGGCCGGGTGTGGTGGCTCGTGCATATAATTCCAGCACTTTGGGAGGCCAAGGCGGGCGGATCACCTGAGGTCAGGAGTTCGAGACCAGCCTGGCCAACATGGTGAAACCCTGTCTCTACAAAAAATACAAAAATTAGCCAGGCATGGTTGTGTGCACCTGTAATTCCAGCTACTTGGGAGGCTGAGGCAGTAGAATTGCTTGAACCTGGGAGGCGGAGGTTGCGGTGAGCTGAGATTGTGCCATTGCACTCCAGCCTGGGCAACAAGAGCGAAAAACTGTCAAAAAAAAAATCAGTGTGCCAATATTCACTGCACCAATAATGCAAAAGAAAGACCTTCAGAAATGCTGTGCAGGTTACTGACTCAACAGCCATTTATGAAAGAAATCTGGATTTATTTGTATTTTACATTTGTTGGTGTGTTACATAGTCTTATTTTTAGTGTTGAAATAACTGTACTTAGACTTCTTGTTTTTGATCTTTCAATGACAGTATTAGTGGGAAGAGTGGTAATTGCTAAGAGCATCTCTGGGTTCAGGAAAGTACTGAGCCGAAGAAAACATTTCACTCCCCAGATATGTAGTACTTTATAGCTCTGTTCTTCTTTAAATGTTTGGTAGAATTTAATAGTGAAGCCATCAGGTCCTGGAGTATTCTTGAAGGGAGCTTTCTTATTACGGCTTTGATATTTGTTACTTATTGTTGGTCTATTCAGGTTTGGGATTTCTTCATGGTTAAATCTTGGTAGGTTTTACATATCTAGGAATTTATTCACTTATTCTAAGTTTCTTTTTTTTTTTTTTTTGAGATGGAGTCTCGCTCTGTCACCCAGGCTGGAGCCGTAGTGTAATCTTGGCTCACCGCAGACCTCCTGGGCCCAAGTGATCCTTCTACCTTAGCCTCCTGAGTAGCAAAGACCACAGACATGCACCTTCATGCCCAGCTAAGTTTTATTTGTGTTATTTTTTGTAGAGACAGAAGTCTCCCTGTATTGCTCAGGCTAGTTTCAAACTCCTGGACTCAAGCAATCTTCATGCCTTGGCCTCCCAAAGTGTTGAAATTATAGTCATTAGCCACCATGCTTGGCTGCATAATCGTCTTTAATGATCCTTTACATTTCTATGGTTCAGTTGTAATGTCTCCTTTTTCATCCCTGATTTTATTTATTTGAGTGTTTAATCTTGTTTCCTTCATCTGGATAAAGGTTTGTTGATTTTGTTTATGTTTTCAAAACGTAACTTTTGTTTCATTGATTTTTTGTGTTTTTTTAAGTCTCAATTTCATTTATTTCTGCTCTGATCTTTTTTATTTCTCTTCTACTATAATTCTTTATAAATTACCCAGTCTTGGGTATTTCCTTATAACAATGTGAGAACAGGCGAATACAAGATGACATGGTAAAAATGTTTATGGGCTTTTGAAGGATAGGAACCATGTGCATTCATAACAGAACAAGAAATCATGTCAGTGTATATAATTAAAGAGAGCTGTAAAGTTAAAAAAATGTAAAGTAGGCAGATTATTCTGGAGGAAACATTTTAAAAAGCCATCCTTAGAGGACCCACGTTCTGGTCCCTCAACTGCTTCTGAAGGCTCTTCTCACCTAAAAAAAGATACATTGTACAGTCTTTTAATCAAACTGCAGCATCATAGATGGAAGCCAGAAGCCTGCCATTATCTTTTTTTTTTTTTTTTTTTTTTTGAGACTGAGTTTCGCTCTTGTTGCCCAGGCTGGAGTGCAATGGCGCGATCTCGGCTCACCGCAACCTCCGCCTCCCAGGTTCAAGCAATTCTCCTGCCTCAGCCTCCCAAGTAGCTGGGATTACAGGCATGCACCACCACACCGGGCTAATTTTTTTTTTTTTTTTTTTGTATTTTTAGTAGAGACGGGGTTTCTCCATGTTGAGGCTGGTCTCCAACTCCTGACCTCAGGTGATCCGCCCACCTTGGCCTCCCAAAGTGCTGGGATTACAGGCGTGAGCCACCGCGCCTGGCCCATTATCTATTGTTTTTAACAGCTGAAACAGGTATTCTGATGATGCTACTGTGCTGTGTAGTTACCATGAACACATTATTGTTTCACTCTATTAATGGTATGCCATTATTTTTCTACTGTTAAGTGCTTATTGGTGAATAAGTGTAAGAAAATTATTGCTTATCAGCAGCATATAAATTATATAAGGTCAGGAATAATGGCGATGCCAGACAACCACAGATTGTCCGCATGGGTAACTGATATAGTGACACTTTTGCTTTCTGACTGTTCAGCGTACACAAATTTTGTTTCATGTAAAAAATTACTTAAAAATATTGTATAAAATTACTTTCAGACTATATGTATAAGGTATATATAAAACATAAATTTTGTGTTTAGATTTGGGTCCCATTTTCAAGATATCTCATTATGTACAGCTGACCTCTGCATCCAAGGGTTGCACATCTGCAAATTCCACCAATATTTGAAATATTAAACATTTGAAAACAATGAAGGATTGTGTTTGTATTAAGATATACAGACGTTTTTTGGTCCTTATTCCCAAACAATAAACACTATTTATGTAACATTTACATTGTATTAGATATTATAAGTAATCTAGAGATAATTTAAAGTAGATAAGAGCATGTGCATAGGTTATAAACAAATACTATATCATTTTATATAAGGAACTTGAAAGTCCTTGGATTTTGGTATTTGTGGGAGGATTTAAACCCAATTTTTCACAGATACAAAGGAACAACTGTATGTGCAAACATTTATAAACCTGAAATCCAAAATACTTCTTATTTCAAGCATTTTGGATGAGGGATATTCAGGCTGTGTTCTTTCTACTTCTATCTTCTGGAAGAGAGTGTAAGTAATTGGTATAATTTCTTTCTTAAGTGTTTGATAGAATTCGCCAGTGAACTTACTGGAGCTTGGCGCTTTTTCTTTTGCAAGGTTATTAATTATTGATTCAAATACTTCAATGGATGTAGGCCTAGTCAGATTACATATTTCTTCTTTTATGAGTTTTTGAAGGTTGTGCTTTTCAAGTAATTGGCCTTTTTCATTTAAATTATCAAATTTGAGAGCATCAATTTATTCATATATTTCTTTATTATTTGTTTAATGTTCATGGAATCTATGGTGATGTTCCTTCTTTAATTTTGACATTAGCAATTGCCTTTTGTCTTTTATTCTTATTTAGTGTGACTAAAGGCTTACTGATCTTTTCAAACAACCACTTTCAGTTTTGTTGATGTTCTCCATTGATTTCCTGCTTTTAATTTTATTGATTTTTGTTCTAGTTTTTATTTTTCTTTTCCACTTTTGATTTAATTGGCTTTCCTTTTTCTAGTTTTTTAGGGTGGAAGATCATTGATTGATTTTAGATATTCTTATTTCCAGAAATATGCATTTCATGCTATAAATTTCCCTTGAAGCACTCATTTTGCTGCATCCCACAAATTGTGGTAAGTTTTATTTTCATTTCTATTTAGTTCTAAATATTTGAACATTTCTCTTGAGATTCTTTTTTGACCCCTGTGTTATTTAGATGTGTGTTATTTAATATCCAAGCATTTTTGGATATTCTAACTGTCTTAATCCATGTAAGCTGCCCTAACACAATACCATAGATTGGCTTGTAAACAATATTTATTTTTCACGGTTCTGGAGTTTGGGAAATCCAAGATCAAGGAGCTGGCAGATTCAACATCTGGTGAGAACTAGCTTTCTGGTTTATAAACAGTCATGTTTTTGCTATATTCTCACATGCAGAAAGGTCAAGGGACTTCTCTGTGTCTCTTTTACAAGGACACTAATCCTATTTGATGGCTCTGCCCTCATGACCCAATCACTTCCCAAAATCTCCACTTTCTAATATCATCACATTAGATGTTAGAATTCAACATGTAAATCTTCAGGGAACACAAGCATTTTGTCTAAAGCATCACCTGTCTTTCTGTTGTTGATTTCTGGTTTAATTGTTTTTGTTGTCTCAGAGAAGACATTATATGACTTCTACTCTTTTACTTTTGTTGGGGTAAATGGCCTGGCATGTGGTCTATCTCGGTGGACATTTCATGAGAACTTGAGAAAAATTTGTAATCTGCTGTTGTTAGATGAAATAGTCTATAGATGTCAATTATATTCAGTTAATTGGGGGTACCACTAAGTTAAACTATGTCCTTATGATTTTCTCCTGCAGTCCGTCCATTTCTGATAGAGGGGTATTAAAATCTCCAGCTGTAATAGTGGCTTCATCTATATTTTCTTGTGGTTCTATCAGTTTTTGCCTCACATATTTTGAAGCTTTATTTTTAGGTGAATGAACATTAAGAATTACTATGTCATCTTGGAGTGTTGACCCCTTATCATGAAGTAATGTTCCTTTTTAGTCCTCAAAACTTTTCTTGCAGTGAAGTCTACTCTGTCTGAAATTAATATAGCTACCTCCTTCTTTTTAAATTAGTGTTTGCATGGTACATATTCTATTACTTTTAGGCTATATGTATCTTTATATTTAAAATCAGTTTTTTCTAGACATTGGAAAGTTGGAATTTGTTTTTGGATCCACTCTGACAATCTCTATCTTTTAATTGCTGTATTTAGACCATTGACACCTGAAGTTATTGTTGATAAATTAATACCTATCATATTGGAGACTGTATTTCTATTTGTTGTTTGGTCCTCTTTTGGCCTTCCACACTTTTTCTGACTTTTGTGGTTTGAATCAAACATTTTATATCATTTCATTTTCTGGTATACCAATTATACTTTTTTTTTTTTACTTTCTTTAGTGATTGTCCTAGAGTTTGTAACATTTATAACTAATCCAAATCCACTTTCAAATAACACTATACCACTTCATTGGTAGTTTGAGTACCTTATATTAACAAAATAATTCCCTCCATTCCTTGTATCATTGTTGTCATTCACTTCACTTATACATAAGCATACTTAAATACATCGTTGCTATTAATATTTTGAACAAACTATTTTATTTTAGATCAATCAAGAATAAGAAAAATAAAATGCTTTATTAACCTTCACTAATTGTTTTTCCAATGCTCTTTCTTTCCGTAAATCCAGGTTTCTGACCTGTATCATTTTTCTTCTCTCCAAAGAACATTTAACATTTCTTGCAAGGCATATCAACTGGCTGAAACTCCCCTCAATTTTTATTTGTCTGACAAAAGTTTTATTTATTCTTCATTTTAGAAGCATAATTTCAGAGTACAGAATTATAATTTCTTACTATTTTTTCCTCTTATTTTAATATTTCACTCCATTTTGTTCTCACTTGCATAGTCTCTGAGAAGTCAGATGTAATTCTCATCTTTGCTTCTTTAGAGGTAAAGTTTCCCCCACTTTGGCTTCTTTCAAGAGTTTGTTTATGTCATTGATTTTTTGAAGATTGAATATAATATGTACAGGCATAATTTTTTTGTGTATGTGGCACTTTTGTTGCTTAAGGTTCTCTGAGCTTCCTGAATCTGTGGCTTTGGTTTTATATTAATTTGGGGAAAATTCTTAGTTATTATTGTTTCATTACATCATCTTAATCTCAAGAGATACCTTTTCAGTAGCTTTTACTCAGTTAACTCAGCTGAAAACTAGAGGAGATGTCTCCCAGTTTCTCAGATTTTCTCCTAGTTTTGGGTTTACTGATTTTCTTTTTCCTTTCTAACTTTTTTTCTTTATTTTGTATTTAATATCTATTCTAGTGGGATATTTGGATAGGATGAATGGAAAACATCAAGCTAGATACTATTTAATATTAAGGAAAAATAGAAGCTAAATCTGTTTGTCTATCATTTTAAATACCACAATTATTTACTTATAGTATGTGTACATTTAAAACTGCACATATATATGAAAGAAATATGTTCTGTTCAGTGGGCCTGTATGTTATAAATCTAATAATAAAATACCGCTTTTAAAATAAAAATAAACAAATGCTTCTGTAAAATATTAACGATTTTCTCAAAATAGTTTCAATCTTTCTAAGATTACATGGCATGATTATAAAACCTATCAGTGTGCCTAACAGATGGTATATAACTGATACATATTGTTTTCTTTTCTATTCCATTTCTCTAGACGTGCTGTGCCTCAATTTTGATGCAAATTCCTGGTATATAATTATTTATTCTCCTTTGCTTTACAAATAGATATTTTGTAAATAATAGATTTCTTATAAGAAAATTTTAACAACTACTCTTTTGGAGAATGGTTCAAAGAAGATTGTAATCTCTTTTTTCTTTCAGCATTCTCTTATATTTTTTCCCACATTCCCTATCCCCAGCACACTTAGAGATTCTGTCTTTTCTGTATTAATTTCCCTTATAATATAAATGCTACATTCACTGTAATAATAGTTATTGCACTTAAAGCAGATCATGCATCTATATTTTAATAAGCCTTAACTTCATAGTATTCCTGCAGCATAACAATAAATTTCCCTGTCCTCTCTTTCATGCAAAATAAATATTATCCACTAATAACAGCACATTGGCTTATGTGGAGAGAGCTATTTAAGAATATTGTCTATAGATTTTGACTAGTTTATGATCCTTGGACAAATAGCTATATGTTTCTTTCTTTCTTTCTTTCTTTCTTTTTGAGACAGCGTTTCACTCTTGTTACCCAGGTTGGAGTGCAATCTCAGCTCACCACAACCTCCATCTCCCAGGTGCAAGTGATTCTCCTGCCTCAGCCTCCCGAGTAGCTGGGATTACAGACATGCGCCACCACTCCTGGCTAATTTTGTATTTTTAGTAGAGACAGGGTTTCTCCATGTTGGTCAGGCTGGTCTCGAACTCCCAACCTCAGGTGATCCAGCCACCTTGGCCTCCAAAAGTGCTGGGATTACAGGCATGAGCCACTGCACCATGCCAGCTATTTGTTTCTTTAAACTTAGTGCATTACATTACCTGTTCCAATACTTAATTCATTTTAGAACGTTCTTAATTCTTTGTTAAAACATTCTCATCTGTGACTGCAGAATGGCCTCCCTCCATTTAAAGATGTTTAAAGCCATTGCATCCATTTAGCCTTCTTTGCTAAGGCTGAAGGATTTTAAATATGATCTTATCTATTCTCTAAGCATGAAATTGAAATCTGTCCTACATTAATACACAAATCAGTAGATTTGTAAGAGAGGTAACATTGTTTTAATGACTCCAAATAGTTTGTGCAATTCAAAATCCTTTGGCTTTCTTTCATCTTGACTGTGTTTTCACCAGTAAATTTCTATCTCTCTTAAGTTGTGGTTTGCACACATTTCAGCCCACAGAAATACTTCATATCCTTACTGGTTTTCAAGAAAAATAACTATTAATAAGGCAGTGATGGTTTCACCAATGGATCCTAGGTTTAGCATAGCTAAAAATAGAAAGAGAAAGGTGAAAATTTATATAAACTATTTTATACCCAACCATGTTAACATAAAATTCGGTAATCTGAATGCTAAAGTCCTTAATATAAATGCCTTAATATAAATAAGATATCATGAGAAAAAAAAAAAAAGACGCAGCATCTTTTCCCTGGGTTTTGCTCTTGATTCCAAGACAAAGATGTAATCAAAGTTCCAACCTTGGGATGGACAAAATTCAGGATGGATGGAATGAAAAAGAGCCCTTCATAACTATATCCTCACCAATTTGGGGTCCAACTTTAAGAAATTTGTTTAGAATAAATAGATTGTATATTTATTTACTAAAGTTTTATGTGAAAAATAAAGGCAGGTACCACAGAAATTCCACCACATAAATGATGCTCTGTTCTGGGTACCATGGATAGCTAGGAAGAAAGGTCCAGAATTTCCAGCAGTGCTAAATGGTAAAGGTCTTTTCCTATTAAACTCAGCTGATAAAGAAGGGAAGAGTGGGCTATTTCTCCAAATGTGCATAAATCAAAGTAAAGCTACAAAGAACATGAATAATTAGAAATATACAATAAAAAATAAATAAATAAATAAATAATTTAGAGCAACCAACCTAAAGAAAGAGAAAACACTCCACTGCCCAATAAAAAATTCAAAGTAATGTTTTAAAGAAGCTCAGTGAGTTACAAGACAACATGGATAAACACCTCCTCTGAGATACAGCAAAAGCAATACTAAGAGGGAAGTTTCTAGCAATAAATGCCTATGGCAAAAAAGTAAAAAAAAAAACTTCAAATATACAACCTAATTATGTATTTTTAAAAAGTAGAAAAGCAAGAACAAATTCAACACAAAATTAGTAGAGATCTGTGAAAATTTGAACTTGAGAGAGATGATTTAAGGTATCTGGTGGAAGGAATTTCTAAGCAGCAAAGCATTCAAGAGGAAGCAGAGCATAAAAGTTTGGGAAATTTGCAGCCTAACCATGCAGTAGAAAAGAGAATCCCATTTTCTGGGGAGAAATACAAGCTTGCTACAGAAATTTGCATAATTAATGCAGAGCCAAATGCTAATTTCCAAGACAATGGGAAATGACTCTAGGGCACGTCAGAGACCTTCACAGCAGCTCCTCCTATCACAGGCCTGGAGGCCTAGGAGGGAAAAATGGTTTCTTGCACTGGGTCCAGGTCCTCCCTGCTCTGTCCACCCTTAGGACTTGGTGTCCTGCATCCCAGCCACTCCAGCCATGGCAAAAAGGGGCCAAGGTACAGCTCTGGCCATTGCTTCAGAGGGTACAAGTCTCAAGCCTTAGTGGCTTCCACATACTGTTGGGCCTGCAGGTGCACAGAAGACAAGAATTGAGGTTTGGGGACCTCCACCTAGACTTCAGAGGATGTATGGAAATGCCTGAATGCCAGGCAGAGGTTTGCTGCAGGGGCAGAGCACTCATGAAGAACCTCTGCTAGGGCAGTGCAGAAGGGAAATATGGGGTTGGAGACCCCACACAGAGTTCTCACTGGAGCATTGCCTAATGGACTGTGAAAAGAGGGCCACTGTTTTCCAGACCCAACAATGATAGATCCACCAACAGATTGCACCATGTGCCTGGAAGATCCGCAGACACTCAATGCCAGCTGTGAAAGCAGCTGGGAGGGGGGTTGTACCATGCAAAGCCACAGGCACAGAAATGCTTAAGGCCATGAAAGACCACCTCTCTTGCATCAGTGTGACCTGCATGTGAGACATGGAGTCAAAGGAGATCATTTTAGAGCTTTAAGATCTGAGTGTCCCACTGGATTTCAGACTTACGTGGGTCCTGTAGCCCCTTCATCTTGGCCAACTTCTACCACTTGGAATGGGTGTATTTACCCAATTCAAGTACCCCTATTGTATCTAGGAAGTCACTAACTTGCTTTTGATATTACAGGCTCATGGGTGGAAGGGACTTCCCTTGTCTCAGATGAGACTTTGGACTTGACTTTTGGGTTAATGCTGGAATGAGTTAAGACTTTGAGAAACTGTTGAAAAGGAATGGCTGTGTTTTGAAATGTGAGGACATGAGATTTGGGAGATGCCAGGGGTGGAATGATATGGTTTGGCTATATCCCTACCCAAATCCCATATTGAATTTTAATCCCCATAAGCCGCACATGTCATGCGAGGGACCTGGTGGGAGGTAATTGAATCATGGGGGTGGTTTCCCCCATGCTGTTCTCATGATAGTGAGTGAGTTCTCATGAGATCTGATGGTTTCATAAGCAACTGGCATTTCCTCTGCTGGCACTCATTTTCTCTTCTGCCTGCCTGTGAAGAGGTGCCTTCCACAATGATTGTAAGTTTCCTGAAGCCTCAAAGCTATACAGAACTGTGAATCAATAAAAGCTCTTTTGTTCATAAATTACCAGTTCTTGGATATTTCTCCATAGTAGCATGAGAATGGACTAATACACTTTCAGAAATAAGACAGGCAGACGAGAATACAGAAAAAAGAATGAAAAGGAATGAACAAAACCTTTGAGAAATATGAGATTATATAAAAAGACTGAACCAATTACTTATTGGGGTACCTGAAAGGGACGGGAAGAATAGAACCAAGCTGGAAAACATACTTTATGATATCCAGGAGAACTTTCCCAACCTACGAAGATAGAATAACATTCAAATTCAGGAAATCCAGAGAGCCACAGTAACTTACTCCACAAGAAGATCAACCCCAAGACATATAATTATCAAATTATCCAAGGTGTAAATGAAAGAAAAAACATTAAGGGCAGCCAGAGAGAAAGGCCAGATCACCTACAAAGAGAATCCAATCGGACTAAAAGCAAGCCTTTCAGTGGAAACCCTACAAGCCAGAAGAGATTGGGGGCTCATAGTCAACAATCTTACATAAAAGAATTTCCAACCCAGAATTTCATACCCAGTCAAACTAAGCTTCATAACTAAAGGAGAAATAAGATCCTTTTCAGACAAGCAAACCTTGAAGGAATTCATCACCCCTGCCCTGCCCTGCCCTGCAAGAGCTCCTGAAGAAAACACTAAATGTAGAAAGGAAAAACCACCAGCCACTACATAAACACACCAAGGTACTCAGACTAGTGATAACATGAAGCAACTACATAAACAAGTCTGCAGAATAATCAGCTAGCATCATAATGACAGGATCAAATTCACACATAACAATATTAACCTTAAATGTAAATAGTTCAGATGCCCCAATTAAAAGACACAGAATGGCAAGCTGTATAGAGTCAAGCCCCATCAGTGTGCTGTCTGCAAGAGACAAATCTCACATGCAAAGCCACACATAGCCTCAATATAAAAGGATGGAGGAATGTTTACCAAGCAAGTAAGAAAACAGAAAAAAGCAGGGGTTGCAATCGTAGTTTATGACACAACACAACATTTTAAACAAACAAAGATCAAAAAAGACAAAGAAGGGAATTACATAATTGTAAAGGGTTCAATTCTCCAAAAAGAGCTAACTATCCTACATATATATGCACCCAATACAGGAGCACATAGATTCATAAAACAAGTTCTTAGAGACCTTAAAGATTTAGACTCCTACACAATAATTGTGGGAGGCTTTAACCTCCCACTGATAATGTTAGACAGATCATCGAGACAGGAAATTAACAAACATATTCAGGACCTGAACTGAGCTCTGGATCAAGTGGACCTGATAGATATCTACAGAACTCTCCACCCCAAAACAACAGATATATGTTTTTCTCATTGCCACGTGAAACTTACTTTAAATTGATTTCTTAATTGGAAGCAAAACACCCCCTCAGCAAATGCAAAAGAACTGAAATCATAACAAACAGTTTTGCAGACCACCGCACAATCAAATTAGAATTCAAGATTAAGAAACATATCCCAACCGCACAACTACATGGAAATTGAATAACCTGCTCCTAAATGACTCCTGGGTAAATAATGAAATTAAGGCAAAAATCAAGAAGTTCTTTGAAACTAATGAGAACAATCAGGCAACATACCAAAATTTCTGGGTTGCAGCTAAAGCAGTGTTCAGAGGGAAATTTATAGCACTATATGACCACACCAAAAAGCTAGAAAGATTTCAAGTCAATAACCTAACATCACAACTAAAAGAACTAGAGAACCAAGAGCAAACAAACTCCAAAGCTAGCAGAAGACAATAAATAACCAAAATCAGAGCATACCCAAAGGAGCTAGAGATAAGAAAAACCCTTTAAAAAAATCAGTGAATCCAGGAACTGGCTTTTGAAAAAAATAATTAAGTAGTTAGACTGCTAGCTAGAATCAAAAAGAAGAAAAGAGAGAAGAATCAAATGGACACAATCAGAAATAAGGGAGATATCACCACTAACCCCACAGAAATACAAATAACCATCACAGAATACTATAACACCTCTATGTACATAAACTAGAAAATCCAGAACAAATGAATACATTCCTGGATCCATGCACCCTCCCAAGACTGAACCAGGAAGAAATTGAATCCGTAAATAGATCAATAAGGAGTTCTGAAATTGAGGCAGTACTAAATAGCCTACCAACAAAAAAAGCCCAGGACTAGATGGATTTACAGCTGAATTATACCAGAGGTACAAAGAGAAGCTGGTACAATTTCTACTTAAACTATTCCAAACAATTGAAAATGAAGGACTCTTCCCTAACTCAATTTATGAGGCCAGCACCATCCTACCAATACCTGGCAGAGATACAACAACAACAACAAAACTTCAGGCCAGTATCCATGATGAACACTGATGCAAAAATCTTCCTCAATAAAATACTGGCAAACGGACTTCAGCAGCACATCAAAAAGCTTATCCACCATGATCAAGTTGGCTTCATCCTTGGGATGCAGGTTTGGTTCAACATATGCAAATCAATAAATGTAATTTATCACAGAAACAGAACTAAAGACAAAAACCGCATGATTATCTCAATAGATACAGAAAAGGCCTTGAATAAAATTCAATATCCCTCCATGTTAAAAACTCTCAATAAAATAGGTATTGAAGAAACATATCTTAAAACAATAAGAGCCATATCTGACAAACCCATAGCCAATATCATACTGAATAGGCAAAAGCTGGAATCTTTCCCCTTGAAAACCGTCAGAAGACAAGGATGCCCTCTCTCACCACTCTTATTCAACATAGTATTGGAAGTTCTGGCCAGGGTTATCAGGCAAGAGAAAGAAATAAAGTGCATTCAAATAGGAAGAGAGGAAGTCAAATTGTCTTTGTTTGCAGATGGCATGATCCTATATATACAAAACCCCATCATCTCAGCCCAAAAGCTTCCTAAGCTGATAAGCAACTTCAGCAAAGTCTCAGAATAAAAAATCGACATGCAGAAATCACAAGCATTCCTATAAACCAACAACAGACAAGCAAAGAGCTTCTAATTCATAATTTGTTATGAATTAACTCCCAATCACAACTGCCACAAAGAGAATAAAATATCTAGGAATACAGCTAACAAGAGAAGTGAAGGACCTCTTCCAGGAGAACTACAAACCATTCCTTAAGGAAATCAAAGAGGACACAAACAAATGCAAAAACATTTTATGCTTATGGGCAGGAAAAATCAATATCATGAAAATAGCCACACTGCCCAAAGTTATTTATAGATTACATTAAACACCATTGACATTCTTCACAGAATTAGAAAAAATAGTATTTTAAAATTTACATGGAACCATAAGAGAGACTGTATAGCCAATTCAATCTTAAGTAAAAAGAACGAAGTTGGAGGCATCACACAACCTGACTTCAAACTACACTACAAGGCTACTGTAACCAAAACAGGATGGTACTGGTATAAAAACAGACACATAGACCAATGAAACAGAATCGAGAACCCAGAATTAAGACCACACACCTACAACTATCTGATCATTGACAAACCTGACAAAAACAAGCAATGGGGATCGGATTGCCTTTTCAACAAATGGTGCTCGGAGAAAAGGCTAGCCATATGCAGGAAGTTGAAACTGGACCCGTTACTTAAAGCTTACATAAAAAATTAACTCAAGGTGGATTAAAGACTTAAATGTAAAACCCAAAACTATAAAAACCCTAGAAAAAAATCCAGGCAATACCATTCAGGACTTAGGCATGGGCAAAGATTTCGTAAAGAAAACACCAAAAGCAATTGCAACGAAAGCAAAAATTGACAAATGGGATATAATTAAACTAAAGAACATCTGCACAGCAAAAGAAACTACCATCAGGGTGAACAGACAACCTACAGAATTGGAGGAAATTTTTGCAATCTATCCATCTGACAAAGGTATAATATCCAGGAAGGAAGTTAAACAAATTTACATGAAAAAAAAAACAAACAATCCCATAAAAAGTGGGCAAAGGACATGAAGAGACACTTCTTAAAAGAAGAAATCCATGCAGTCAACAAACATATGAAAAAAAGCTTAACATCACTGATCGTTAGAGAAATGCAAATCAAAACCACAATGAGGTACTATCTCATGCCAGTCAGAATGGCAATTATTAAAAAGTCAAGAAATAACAGATGCTGATGGGGTTCCTGAGAAAAAGGAACACTTTTACACTGTTGGAGGGAATGTAATTTAGTTCAACCACTGTGAAAGACAGTGTGGTGATTCCTCAAAAATCTAGAAGCAGAAATACCATTTGACCCATCTCCATGATCGAATTGCCTCCACCCACCAGGTCCTGCCCTTGATATGTGGGGATAATGGGAATTATGGGGATTACAATTCAAGATGAAATTTTGGGTAGGGACACAGCCAAACTATATCATTCCATCCCTGGCCTCTCCCACATCTCATGTCCTCACATTTCATAACATAATCATGCCTTTCCATCAGTACCTCAAAGTCTTAAGTCATTCCAGCATTAACCCAAAAGTCCAAGTCCAAAGTCTCATCTGCGACAAGGCAAGTCCCTTCCACCTATAAGCCTGTTAAATCAAAAGCAAATTAGTTACTTCCTAGATACAATGGGAGTACAGCACTCCAAATGGAGAAATTAGCCAATGAAGGGGCTATAGGCCCCATGTAAGTCTGAAAAACAGCAGGGCAGTCAAATCTTAACGTTCTAAAATGATCTCCTTTGACTCCATGTCTCACATCCAGGTCACATTGATGAAACAGGTGGGCTCTCACAGCCTTGGGCAGCTCCACCCCTATGGCTTTGCAGGGTACAGCCACCCTCCCAGCTGCTTCCATGGGTTAGCATTGACACATGTTACAAGTTGTCAGTGGATCTACCATTCTAGGGTCTGGAGGATCATGGGTCTCTTCTCACAGCTTTACTAGGCAGTGCCCCAGTGGAGACTCTGTGTTGGGCCTCTAACCTCACATTTCCATTCCACATTGCCCTAGTGGAGGTTCTCTATGAGGGCTCTGCTCCTGAAGCAAACTTCTGCCTAGACATCCAGGCATTTCCATACATCCTCTGAAATATAGGTGGAGGTTCCCAAACAGGAATTCTTGACTTCTCTGCACCCACAGGCTCAACATCACATGGAAGCTGCCAAGGCTTGGGGCTTGCACCCTGTGAAGCAATGGCCCAAGCTGTACATTGGCCCCTTTTAGCCATGAGTGGAACTGAAGCATCTGGGATGCCAAGCCCCATGTCTCAAGCTGCACAGAGCATGGGGACCCTGGGTCCAGGCCATGTAACCATTTTTCCCTCCTAGGCCTCCAGGTCTGTGATGGGAGGGGCTGCCATGAAGGTCTCTGACATGCCCTGGAGGCATTTTCTCCATTGTCTTGGAAATTAGCATTGTGTGCCTCATTACTTATTTGAATTTCCGCAGCAGGCTTGAATTTCTCCCCAGAAAATAGGTTTTTTCTTTTCTATTGCATCATCAGGCTGCAAATTTTCCAAACGTTTATGTTCTGCTTCCTCTTGAATGCTTTGCTGCTTAGAAATTTCTTCTGCCAGATACCCTAAATCATCTCTTTCAAGTTCAAAGTTCCACAGATCTCTAGTGCAGGGGCAAAATCCCACTAGTACCTTTGCTAAAGCATAGCAAGAGTGGCCATTACTCCAGTTCTGATTATGTAGTTCATCATCTACATCTGAGACCACTTCAGCCTGAACTTCTTTGGTGATATCACTATCAGCATTTTGGTCAAAACCATTCAACATGTTTCTAGGAAGTTCCAAATTTTTCCACATCTTCCTATCTTCTTCTGAGCCCTCCAAAGTGTTCCAACTTCTGCCTGTTACCTGGTTCCAAAATCACTTCCACATTTTCAGGCATTTTTTTCTACAATATTTAACATCATCTTTGTCATCACTGTTATCACATTCACCTTAATTCAGAATTATTTTGGCTATTTTACCATGAGTAAATTAATGAACAACTGGATCCTCATTAATGTTAAAAACTTCTTCAATATGCACTTCTGGCTTAATTACAGACCCTGAAGGTATATGTTTTCAGGTGTAAGGAGGTTAAAAATTATTTTTTTCTGACTTGACATACAGAATCCTTTAAAGTCATGACCTTGTTTTTATCATCATTGAGCAAAGTCTCAGGCTAGTGGTTGTGGCAGGCATGCACAACTATGTCTTCAATCACTGTATTTCAAGCATTGGCAACAGCAAATATAGTATCCTTTGTACTAAATTCCTTTTGATTACCTTCTGCATTCATGCCTCTGTTCAGTGTTACTAGCATCCTGTTCAAGAAAGTGTTTTATATTTACTCTTATTGATCTAAGGATACCCTTGTCACATGACTGAAGGAATAAAGTCACATTTGGGGAAAATTGCATGCATACATATTATTTTGTATGAGAATTTCAGCTGGAAGATGAGAAGAATAGTTTTCAAGTAATAAAAAAATCATGCAGTCATCATCTAGTCCAGCTTCCCTGCAGTAAGTACAAGCTGCTGCTACAAAATGTTTATGACACCAGTTAGAAAAGATGTTTCTGGTTAACTATACCTTTTCCCAGCATAATAATAGACTTGTGAGATATTCATTACTTGAAAGTAGCGACTATGCAAGCTTTAGCCTACTACAGCAAGTTTACATTTATGTGTGCCTGCTGCATTAGCACATCCCAGAACAGCTATTCTGTCCTTGGCATTCTTAATTCCTGTAGGGGCTGTCTCACCAGCTCTTTCTGGGGCAGTAATGCCAAAATGGTGATGTTTCATCAGCATTATAGCCTTGTTCTTCCATCAGATGTTCATCAGTGATGACCTTGACAAACTTGTCAATGAATTCCTTTGTTGATTTGTCATCAGCAGGGGCTTTATCACCACAAAATTTAAATATTTAATACTGTATCTTTTCTTAAATTTCTGCAACCAGCTGGTTGAATATTCACACTCTCCTTCAATTTTCAGTTCATTATGATAGATCTTTCTTGTTTTATGATCAGCGCACCAATAAGTAGCATATATTCACTGGGAAATGATGAATCCAGTCTTTCAATACATGATCAATATCTCCATTTAAATGTTATGCCTTGTTTTTCTATTTTTCACTAACTTCTGTTCATCACTTTCAGCATAGAGCTTCAACAGTTTATCCTTTTGTTTCTTCAGGTCACATACAATGGTCATTCCAACACTGTACTCTTCTGTAAGATATTTTACACTTACACCTCTATCTAGTTTGTCCAACATCTTGACTTTCTGTGCTATAGATAAACATTAATGCTTTCTCTTTTTCTCATCACTTTTACCCATAGCTGCACGTCATTTCTACATTTTCAACAATATCTTTATACTGCAGAGCAGAGAATAAACAAAAAAATAAAGTGTTAATGAAAGTAGGTCTTGGCCCAGTGTATGGCATACTGGGGACCCTGCCATTAGAAGTCATGTGAGGTGTCCTCACCAAACACACACAAAAGAAAAAAAAACAAAGGGACAGAGGAAACTTTTGGAGGTGATAGGTTTATGACCTGGATTGTGGTGATGGTTACATAAGCATATACATATTTCCATTTATATGTTGATTTTATTATACCAATTATACTTCAATAAAGGTGAAAAGAAAAGGTACAGCTATCACATTAACACTATGTATCTACTGCTCACTCTTAGGACTTTACACTATGTGAGTAAAAGCACAAGTATAGAAGGATATATTTAATATTGATAGCAGGTATTTTTTTGGAGTGACAACATAATTGCATCAAATTAAATAACAATCAGAACTAGATGGTTAAATAAATTTTAGTATATTAATTCCACCTATATGCTTACCTATAAGAAGAAATACTCATTTCTAATGAAAAGAATCTCCTAAATTTCTTTTCTTTCCTTTTACAAAGATAAATGTAAACATTTTAAATCAGGAAAAAAGATATGCAAACATACATTTAATTTTTTATTAAAACACAAACTATATTGATTTCAAAATACCGCTTTTCCATTCCCATATTTTATAAAATAATTTTATTCACTAGAATGATATATTTTTTCCAATGCCTATAATTTTAAAATTAAAGTATAAGTTAAATACAGTAAAATGCAGTTTTTAGCTGGCAACTCTATAAGCTTTTCCAAACACCTGAGGAAGAATAACCATAATAGAACCAAGATATTCCTTCATACCCCTTGATAGTCAAACCCTCCCTAACTTCACCAGCTCAAAGACATTGATTTGCTTTCTGCTGCTATAGTTTTTAAAAATTATTTTAATGTGGCAAAAAATTTACCATCTTAATCATTTTAAGTGTGTTGTTCAGAGATTTTATGTACATTCACACTGTTGTGAAACAGATTCCCAAAACTTTTTCATTTTGAAAATCTGAAATTCTATACCAATTAAACTTCTTTCTTCCTTTCCCTGAAGCCCCTGACAGCCACTATTTTACTTTACGTTTCTGTGAATTCAACTACTTTCTACATATCTCATGTAAGGGAATCATACAGCATTTGTTTGTTTGTGACTGGTTTATTTTATTTAACATAATGTCTTCAAATTTCATCCATGTTGTAGTATGTGTCAAAATGTCCTTCCTTTTCAAAGCTGAATCATATTTTATTGTGTGTATATATCATATTTTGCTTATTCATTCATTTGTTGATAGTAGGTTGCTTCCACATTTTAGCTATTGTGTGTGAATAATGCTGCTATAAACATGGATGTGCAAATACCTCCTTGACATCCTGCTTTCAATTCTTTTAAGCATATGCCCAGAAACAAAATATATACTTTTTACGATTGTTTATTGTGTTTGTGAGAAAGTATTTTTGAAACTATTTTTTTTCCTCAAGGCAAAAATGTCTATTTGCCAACAATTTGTTCCCCACCCCCTCCAAACCAGGTCAGTATTTAGGAGCTCTATAGTCTAAACAACTATTATTTTACCTGTTTAGATTTTTCAAAAATCACGTGCATCATGCTCTGCAACAATTAAACTCACGAAGTTACCCTTTGGAATCATTTCCAATCTCTAATAAATTTAACCTCTCTTTAAAGTTCCCACAAGACAATTTCTATAAACATCCCAACTAGCACTGATTGCTATAACTCCATGATAAGACATTTTCCCCCAACTACTACTTTGTTCAAAATGAAGTGATTGTTAAGAGTATCTATTAGAGTATAGGAATGAACTTGAACCTATCCAAGTATATGTTAACTTTTCCTTACGTGAGGAATAATTTTATATTTCAAACTGATGTAGAATCTACTACATTCATATTAACTTATTGGGAAGAATGTTCATGATCTGCTGTGAATTGAGAGAAGCAAGCTGTAGAAATGTATATGGAAAATATATTCCTTGATTTAAAATCAAATAAAATAGCCAATACATAATTATATGAAAATGGAGAAAGCTATGGGAGGACATAATCCAATTATTAATATTGATTTGGAGTTAGCAATATGAAGCAATAAAATATAAAAACAAAAATAATTTAAAATAACACCGGCCACATTTTAAAATAATCAATATTATGACATAATTGTATATAGCAAAACTATAAACACATTTACATATAAACCGTAGGTACATTAAAACTGCATGAATGTCTTGCCATCAGACTCTCAGTAGGGATTAACACAGAGAATATACTGTAAGATATGATTTTAATTCCTTACTCTGAGTATTTGTCACATACAACAAATAACAACAACAACAAAACACATAAAAACAATCTCAGAGCCAAAGTTGTCTCATCTTTAGAACTGTGAAGAGTCCATATATCAGCATAGTAATAGGATAGAATGAATTTTGTGATGATAAAATAGAGTACATTTCTAACAATAATATTAATGAATGCTTATTCATATGAAAATGTGATGTCATATTGTTAAGTCAAAAAGGCATGTTAAGAGCATTATGTGCCTAATATTTTCATTTTTGTTAAAAATGTGTATCAAAGCATGCTGTTTTCTTTCTATTCCAACTTTTTTATTTTTCTAATATTAATAATTTTCTTAAAGAATATGCTAGAAAGAATTAAATAATATGCTAGAAAAATGAGTTTAAGTAGTTTTAAAATAGCATGCAATTCTTATATTTAAAGAATAAAAGAAAATGCAACAAAATGTTACTGTGGTAATTTTGATATAACAAAATACTGCTTACTTTTATTTTCTTCTTTATATTTTTATTATTTGAAAAAATATTCTAGAATTTGTGAATCGCTTTGTAATTCATCAAATGTTATTTTATATAAACACACACTTTATACCTATATCATTATCAGAGGTACATTAAGAAAATCTATAATTCACATAAACAACAAAAAAGCTATTATGACTGCCTTTCTTTTCCCTTTTCCTGTATTCCTACTCTAATGATCTAAAATAAAGTTGACAAACAATAAAAATATTTTGGAAGCACTTATGCTTAATTTATTTTTTCATACTTTCTTTCTCTTTCTCTTTTTTTTCCTTTGGCAAATTATACTATATTTCTGTGTCTTCAATGAATTCTGCTCCTAGAAAATGAACATTAGATCTACAAGGGGCCAAAGGGTCACTCTCTTATAGAAAAAATAAGGATCAGGGAAAAATTTTCATCATTTCAGAGAACCTAGCAAAACCTAAGAACTTATTTAATTATTAATTAATAAATGCCCATTCTCTGCGAGATCAATATCTCTTCACATAAAACACTTATAGGAGCACAGACATGAAGGGACAACTTAGAGGTGAAAATAACCTGGTTTAACCATAGGATTTTTACAAATAAGGTTAGAGCGCCCTGTCAAGCAAATGTTACTTGCTCACACAGTAGATTAGTTACAATGACGAATTAGAGTCCAAGCCTTCTAACTTAAAGTCCATTTTGCTTGTTTATTTTTTTCCAAATGACATGATCTGTCTTATCATCTGTACTTCCCTACTAAGGTAGGGAATAAAACAGTAATTCAATATTTTGAAATTTCTCATGTCACTATTTTTCCAGTCACTAGGTACATACATTATTCAGTTCAGTTTCCAGTGATTGAAATTAATGTTTAAATGTATATCTATTTAGAATAGACATTATATCTCTTTTATAAAGCTACCTGCCAACCATAGGCTGTTCTGGGATAAATTATTGGGGGAGATCCATGGGTTGTTGATCTATAGGCCATAATATGCAAGGCTGTTTGTTTTAACGAGGAAGAAATGATCTACAAGCATGTTTAGATGCTGTGCAGTGAGCTAAACCAATACATCCTTCTCAAAGAAAAATGAAGAAAAAAATAATCCATCAAAACTACTTGACAGCCACCCCAATCAATGTGCCATGTTTGTTTAATGTAGACACTGTGGCCAGTCCATTCATAATCATCCATTTTCCACAAATAACATTTCCTGACTTTTCCCTTCCCTTTGGTGGGGGATGGAGCTATTAATGTGCAACCTAGGAAAGCCTACTGCTGAGCAGAGCTAATCAGGGGACGTCTTTCTGGAGTCACAGAATTCCGAGCTTGCCATGTCTGATTAAGGTTAATGGTAATCATGGATATTGGTGTCACGTTATTTGTTCTGGAAGGCCGGATATTATTTGTATAAATAGCACTGTCTAAAGGTTATAATCCAGAGTGTGCATTTAAATTGAGGTGCATTTTTTTTCTGACAAGTTAAAAAAATAAACTTGAAAATATCTATCTCAGGGAAAAGCTTTTTATTCATATTTTCCCCCAATCAAGCCTTTGTGGCAAAATTGCACCCATTTCAAACAAAGAAGCAGAATATGACAAATGCTTTTACTTCTTATTTTCTTGGGTCCCACGGCTGGTGACAAGGAAAGAAAGGAATAAGGGATGTAGAATTTGTTTAAAACATCTTTTGCCAGGTGCTGTAGTAAGCGTTTCAAAGATAACAGTTTATTCTTCCTAAATCTGTAATCTAAGCATTGATGTCTTCACCCACAGAATAGACATGAGGGCTTAGAAATTTCACATAACTTGACAAAACTCTCATAGCTCTGAAATATTACAGCCAAGAGGGGAACAAAGGTCTGTTTAATGCAGATATCTCAGTATTAGGATTGCATGAACTCTTCATTTATGTCAGGACAATAGGCTGAGAGGATATCTTGCTTGTTGTGTGGTTTTGGACAAGTCACACCTCTGAGTCCTCGGTTTCATGTTATGACACTTAGTTACCTTAGGTTTAATGTAGTGATACTAAATAATCTGTCTTCTTCTCTGTGTGCCATTGAGCCAATTCAAAGAAATTTCCGAGCCTTAAGTTTTTTCTTCTACAAAATGGAGAAAATGACAGATTCTAACTCATAGGCTTTACATGAGATCTAAATGAGTTAGCCTATGTAAAACGTGTAAACGATTGCCTAGAATATTGCAAGTCTACATGGGTGTAGTGGTTACTGATAAAGTTAGAGGTAACATATGTCAAATGTATCACACAGCAAAAGGAATAAAAGCATTAAAGGGGAGTGAATAGCAGCAATGGCAATAGTCTTAGTAGCAGTAACAGTTGAGTAGCATATTACAATTATCATTAACAATTGATAGGGTAGTCCCAATAAGGGATACAATCTTAATAGCATGTCCAGGGAAGAACGGATCAACATCTGGTGGCAAATTTTGAATATGTGTAACTTTTCCAGTATATCAATGATCCAAAATGTCTGGATTTATGATTCTTTAATCAATCTTTCAATTAGACTTGAGAATGTGACTGTGCCTTAGTTTCCTCTGCATTCTATATCTTTTTTCACTTTACTATCTAGCTGATCTCTCACATATGCAAATTTTATAAATCTTGTCAGGTATTTTCTATGTCTTTCAATAATGTTTCCACTGAATCTTTGAGACTGTTCCTATTCTTCCTAAGATTTGCTGTTCTTTTGTTTTTTTCTGGAAACTATCCCACAGGTTAGATAGAAATACTTTTTGTAAAACCCTAAATGATTAATTGCATTTAAAATATCGTCATATGTGGTTTGTCTACTGATTTTATTTTGAAATTTTGTTAGGCAAAAAGGAAATTGTGCACGAAGTCTCATATTGGTTTCATCTTGACTGTAATTGCACATGCCAGGCTTCTTTTGAATTTCTGTGCAATTGCCCTGAGTCTTGAAATCTGGAAAATAGTCCCCACATGTGGATTTAGTTCCCTAATTCACCTTCTGTTCTCCCCTAGAGTAACTTTACAAATCGCTGTCAGATTTGGTTTCCCACTTGCCTTGTGAAAATATTTTATTATAGTGTATAGGTAAAGAAATAAGATGACTGAAATTAAACATCCATATTCTAGTACTAATTGGCCTCAATAATCACCAGTAGCAGAGCCCATCCTGTGCTATACATGACTGTTGCAAATGACACCCACCCTCTTTAAGCTCCACTCTCACATTACAATGCAATAAATGCTTTGCCTTTTACTTTTCTGGAATTAAGATCATTGGAAATAAAAATCCAAACCAACATTTGCTTTTCATGTTTTTTTGTAACTCACCTGCCTCATATGTTCTTATTCTCTCCTATATTCAAATACAAAACATTCTTTTTGGAAAATCATTTAGCTTGTTTCTTACTTAATATGGGGATGAAACAACAACTTCTTCCAGAGTGACTCCTGTAAAATGCTAAAATTATACCTTCATTTTCTCCATCTTTATCATGAGCAACACAAGGTCAGAAGTAATCAGGTCCACATATATTTGTGTCTTTCCACAGCATCAGACTTTTATTGATGCTATCTCAATCATAAAAGCCATAAGCTACATGGACTTCCAAAGGAGGAAATTCTCCTTCGTACTTCCCATTCACTCAGTAGTCAGAGCCGTGGGCACACAGGCTCAAGCCATTCCACAAGTTAGTCAATACTGCAAATCGAACATAAGAGTATACTTAAAAAATGTAAATATTATAGATTAAGCATTCCAGCACAAATGAAGTAACATTTAACATCAAGAGGAAAAGGATAGGAAAAAGCGTTAATGACCAGTCCACAGAAAGCAATCTGAGCAAAACAAATATCCTGGTCTGGGCCAGGTGATCTGTCAGTCTTGCAAGGAAGAGTCTTTGAAGTGGGCAGAAGCTTCAGTAGTGGTGGATGCCAGGTGCTTATTACAAGTGATAGCACGACAATGTCTGTTAAGATGGCCGTTCCAAGCTGGTGAAGTCCTGCTTTTTTTATGACCAGAGTCCTCTCGTGAGGACTGATAGTGGAAGAGTATGCTTGGTTATATGCTTATTTGGTTGGATGCAGTCTTTATTGATTAGCCAAAACATCTGTACGCAAGGTGCCTTTTGGAATGTAAGATGGAGTTACTTATGTCAAGGGTGCTCTATACAATACAAAATATCAAGTAAAATACATTTCCAAATCCCCATTAGACTAAAACCCAATGTACCTTCCAAGCTTCCTACATCTTCAATTGATGACTTTAACTTTCATCTTCCTTTCACCACTATGTTTTTCTGTTTAACCAATGATTTGCTTGTTTTTAATTTTAGTTTACAATCACTCGATTACACTTAGCATATTCTTTTATTTCTAACTTAGTCCTGGCAATGCTATTATTTTGAGATGGAGTCTCGCTCTGTCGCCCAGGCTGGAGTGCGCTGGCATGATCTCTGCTCACTGCAATCTCTGCCTCCCGCGTTCAAGCAATTCTCCTGCCTCAGCCTTCTGAGTAGCTGGGATTACAGTTACCTGCCATCATGCCCGGCTAAATTTTTTTTTGTTTTTTTAGTAGAGACGGGGTTTCCCCATGTTGGCCAGGTTGGTCTTGAACTCCTGACCTCAGGTGATCTGCCTGACTCGGAAGCCCAAAGTGCTGGGATTACAGGCATGAGCCACCACACCTAGCCCTGGCAATGCTTTTTTTTTTTTTTTCTTTGAGACGGAGTCTCACTCTGTCACCCAGGCTGGAGTGGCAGTGATGCGATCTCGGCTCACTGCAAGCTCCGCCTCCCGGGTTCACGCCATTGTCCTGCCTCAGCCTCCCCAGTAGCTGGGACTACAGGCGCCCACCACCACGCTCTGCTAATTTTTTGTATTTTTAGTAGAGACGGGGTTTCACTGCATTAGCCAAGATGGTCTCGATCTCCTGACCTGGTGATCCGCCCGCCTCAGCCTCCCAAAGTGCTGGGATTACAGGCGTGAGCCACCACGCCCGGCCGGCAATGCTATTTTAAAGGCAATAATGTTGTCGTTTTTATGCAACTTTGAGATCCTTGATTTAACCTTCCTCCTAGACATTCTTTCTTCCCTCAGCTTCCATCCAACTGCACCAGCTCCCTTCTCTTCTTATTCTAACAACTGTCTAGAGCAGTGATGGCAAGAAAAGTTCACCACCTCCAGGGAAAACTGCTTATATATAATTCAGTCAAAAATACAGACTCACCACTTTCTTGAAAGAGAGAATGTGAAAAACAATTCAATGTTGTTTCACTTGAGAAAAATGGTATAGATCTGCATCATGTGCAATGATTTTAGATTTATGTGAATACATGAAATAATTTTTAATTACATTGCATTCAGAATATGGAAGATTGAGTATATATGTTTATCTTTTCTCTCTCCCCAGATATCATTGAAATCATGGTAGAGGAATGTCAATCCAAAAGAAAGCAGGGAGAAAACAGCAGACAAAATTGTCCAACACATTTTTTTTTCAAGATGAAAGGCAGGTAGGTGAAGCATAAACTAAGTGGTTTCCTGGAGCATTCTAACAAGAATAAAAGTAAACATCCCTGAAGAACCACATATAGTGTCAGAATTTTTGTTATCTATTACGGGAGAAAGGAACGTATAGAATAGAGTTCAAAACTGGAGAATAGCTAGAGAAAATGCATTAGTAATATATATTGGTGAAAATAACAAGCAATTTTCCCATCAATACCATGAATTAGGTGATATTATCATTCCTATTTATAGATAAGGGAATTGCAGACAAATTGGTTAAATAACTTGTTCAGGATTAGACATCAAGTAAGTGGTGGCACTGGGATTCGCACTGAAGCAGCCTGGCTCAAAGCACCATGCTCCTTATTACTGTATTCTATACTGCTGTATACAGCACACACACACAAGCAACTTATGAAGCAACACAAAATAGTACAGGTGTATTGTTTAAAAATATAAATGCAAATAGGAAAAAATACTATGAGAGTTAAAATGATTGCCTCAGGGTGTCAGGCCTAGGTTTTCAGGAGAGGTAGAGTAGGGACTGATTGTTTTACAATATTAGCCTCTTAGTAACATTTTATTTTTACAAAGATAAAAGTTAACCTAAAAAATAAGAATGGTAAAGGAAATATATTAAAAGCAGAAAAGAAAAAGGAAGGAGTCAAAATGCAGTACAAATTAAAATATTTTTTCAATAAGAAAATTAAAAAGCATATGACTGCTACTGAATCTTGGTATACAAGTGAAAGAATTTAAAATAACCAAAAAACCCTGCAAAATACAGATTATCATTAGAGCAAATTAAATAAAAAAGACTTAGAGGTCAGATAAAGAGAATTTAGCAAGTGAGTAGCTGGAATTCTTGTCATAGAAGTAATGTTTAAAGAAGCAATAGAAAACACTTTTCCTGAAATGAAGAAAGAAATCTAGAGTAACCATTTAATTTATTCTCCAAATCGGGATACTATCAAGGGATAGTAACTGGATGGGATGCTGGGTCACTGTCCCTAGAAACCAGGACTTATTTAAGTATAATTTTAACCAGGCTAATTACAAAGGAAATTAATTCAATATAGGACTAATTTCATATGCAAAAATTTGTGAGTTATCACAGAGTTTACAATTTTCTTTATATTTTACATATGTGTGTTTGTGTATGTCGAAATTTATTTAAACTCACAGAGGAAAAGTTACTCAGTCTAACAACTCTCTCTATGGTCTAGATATTGTTCATCTTTCTGAGCAAAAGTTATCTTGGAACACTGAAGGATTCAGAGTGAACCACCATGTTTCTTACCTGAAATAATACTTGAGAGTGTCCTCTAACCAAATGACAATTGGGTCTAAACAGAGATAGCAAGATCAGAGCTAATAAAGGGCAGAGAAAACAATGATGAACAGTGAATTTCTGTGAAGGAGTCTTCTTTCCTTTGGTGTTAGGTTCTCATATGGAAAAAATTCCATTACGGTAAAATTCCTGGCCACACTCCGGCCTTTTACTCACTCTTCCCCACAGGAGAGGTTTGTGCTAACCCTTGTTAAATGGTGAATATGTTGGTCTTTGTTTCTTGATTAATCCATTAACTGGCATTAAACACTGAACATTCATTTTATTTTAATTCCCTCTCCACTTTGGCCACAGCAGCAATTCTGGATAAATCTTCTGGTTTGCAGACTTCAACATTTTTTGGGGGGTAAAATGTCCAAAGATACACATTGGGGATAGGATGTCCAAAGGCCTAAAGTGCATAAACACATACTTATAAGTACTTATTAATATATATGTATGTAAATGTATATATCTGTAATTTCAACTATCACTTTAGAGCCTATGCATTGTATTTATGTGTAGTCTGTGGTTTCCAAATGACTTCAATTTTGATAATTCTTTTCCTTAGCTGGTTTGCAGTCAGGTAACATTGACTGACTTTTGTCATTTGTTTTGGCAATATTTTGAGATTCTGTTCCTGAGATTTTATTAGCATTTTAATATATTTTGTGTGTTAGAAGTGTACACACATACACATGCACACACGAGGCAAAGCTACTACTTTGTAATTTGTATCTTTTGCAATTTTATCTTTCTTTTTTCTTTTATGAAATGTATTTACTTCATCTTGATTTCTGCAAAATTTTGTTATATGTATTTCAAATTTAGGTTGTTTGGTTAATACAAGTTCATCTTCTTGAAAAATAGAAGTCTTTTACTGATTAAAATTGTCTTCTCTTTCACTTTTAATGTTTTTCAGATTCAAATCTATTTGGTCTTTTATTCATATGTATACACCAGCTTCCTTTGTCCTCGTATTTAAAAAATTAGAATTTTTTCTGCAGTTGTCTGTTTTGTATCTTTATTTTCCAAGTTTCTACATAGTTTTTGATTGTTGAGAGAAAATGTTATTTTTAAATGTTTGTTTAAGTGGTTTTAGTTTCCTTCTAAGTGGTTTTAGTTTCACTAAGGGGTTTTAGTTTCCTTCTATTTGTTATGAGTCTTGATATTTTTGGAATTATTTTTCATTCTCATTTTGTCTTTCTAATTGCTGTGCTTGCCCTAAGTCTTTTTCTCCTATAGTGTCTCTATTGGATTCACTAGGTTTGGTTTTATTACTATTATCATTATTATCATAGCATTTTAAGTTATGCATTTCACTGCTTTTTAAAATAGCAGCCAGCACATTTAAAAGCAAAATTTCAAATATATTTTTCTATCATAGTGTAAAAAATATCAGAATTTCCAAACTCCTAAAAAATATAAAAATAATACTCTCTTTATTTCTATTTATATGCATCCCAATTCCCACTGCCATGATTTGCTGCCTAAAATTTTATTTTGATCACTTAAGACATAAAAAGCATTAAAAGGTATGATTGTATATTGATACTTCTGAAAACAGCAGTTTCACTTGACTAACTCAGGGTCATCTATGTTATCCAAGGTTTATTTCATCTCAAGTATCCAAGATCAATTACATTGTTGTATCATGTCAATTTCTAGAGAGGCAATATTAAATTTTCTCTCTCTTTGCAAATTTTCAGGCTTAAAATAAGATTTTGTTTATATTGTCACTGGAGCAACAGCTGAACATAATTCACAAGTCATACAGAATCATACGAGCTAAAGATAGGAAAAATGTTTATGTTCACACATACAAAAATTTAAATTGGATGACCATGATGAATTTTTGCAAACTATTTTTTATGGAATTAGTTGGGATGAAGTAGTTAGACATAGAAATTGTGAAAGAAAATAAAGCTGCTGTGGAAATGTGACTTTTAAAATGAAAAGATATGAGTCCTGTTTAAAAAATACAATGTATCTCAGATTTACATGTACACACAGCTGATAACTATTTTACTTTCCAAAACAAACCATTCATATGGACTTTATTATTGCAAATACCATTTCAAGATAATTAATAATTACTGGATGAGTAAAAATGGTCGAATACTGCAATAAAATAAGTCCATATTGTTGTTACATAAATTGGCTTGATAAATATAAATACAGTACATATTGGTCTATGTTAGAGGCTGCCATTTTTGAAGAGACAGATGTGCAAACTGGCTATTCTACTTAGTTTGATATTCCCTTGTGTTTCTTGTCTTTACAGCTGGGAAAGGTAGCTAAGTAATTATATCAAAAGTAGAAGGGAGGAGAAAGAGGGAAACCGGAAGTATGTTTCCCATTGTCGCTCAAACTCCATGAAGTAACTATAATCATCCTCATTTTACAAATGAAGAAACTGAGGTCTAAGCCAAGATCAATAGGATGATAATATATTTAATTACCTACCGAAATCTTCACCTACAAGCTCTACCATACACTGTAAGCCCAACCCATTCTGAAGAAATTCTTTAATTTCTGAAACCTAGGTCTGAACTTTGCTAGCAACTTAGGGATCGATGTTGACTTTTGCCTCTTTCTGACATTCCACACTCAACAGTCACCATGTCCTATTGATTTTATTAACTGGAAGCTGCTCACACATGCCATTTTTTTCATTATTACCACTCTTTATTCAATTTTAGCCCATCTCATTTCATGCTAGAGTTATTGTAATCGTGGAAATATTTTTTCTGCCCTATCTTTAGTCATGCTCCTCTCAAGTCCAGTTTATAATACTTTTAGGAAAGTTTCTCTTAAAAGAAAATCTGAAAGCCCATTATATTATAAAATATCTAGTATTTCAAAGAAAATAATGTAAACTATACAATTTTAGTAAGTGCCATAAAAGAAGACTTGAAAAATGCAGATACATCCAATATTCTTGAATAGAAAAAAGAAATACTCCGAAAATATCAGTTTGCCATTAATGGTTCAAACAAATTATTTAATAAATTAAGAATTATCTCTTGAATGTAAAATCTTGTCCAAACAATTATAGACTTGGGCTGAATGAAATTTTGAAGAAATACAAAAGGGATATCTCACTGTGTCAGATATGACAACATGTCATAAAATTATCATAATTAGGCCAGGTGCAGTGGCTCATGCCTGTAAACCCAGCACTTTGGGAGGCCTAGGGAAGAGGATCACTTGAGCCCAGGAGTTCGAGAGCAGCCTGGGCAACATAGGGAGACATTGTCTCTACAAAATTAAAAAATTAGCCAGGCATAGTGGTGCATGCCTGTGGTCCCAGCTACTTGTGGGGGCTGAAGTGGGAGAAACACTTGAGCCCAGAAGGTTGAGGCTGTAGTGAGCTGTGATTGTGCTACTGCGCTCTAGCCCGGGTGATAGGGCAAGACCTCACCTCAAAACAAAACAAAACAAAAACCCTCCAAAAAAAGTAATATCTGTATTTTATTAAATATGTAGAAACAATAAAAAGACCAAAAGCAAAACAAAATCTATAAATACCTGGTTTATAGATTCTGAGCTATTGTATATCATTGATCTTGGAGGAAAAAAAGATGAAGATGCAATAAGTACACCTTCCAATTATTGCAAATATGGGAATTGCCTTATGTACATAGCAGGTCACAGTGGGATATCATTTGCGATGGCATAAATATCATTAAACAGTTGCATCAGAGGAAAAAAAATTGAGAACTACTGATAATGTGTAGGAAAAATAGTATTTCAAATGAATGGGAAAAATCAAAGATAATCTAATAAATGGATGCTGAGATATTTAATTATAAATAATATCTACAAAAAGTTAAATTTATGAATTAAAACATTGGGCCACACGGTGGCTCATGCCTGTAATCCCAGCACCTTGGGAGGCCAAGGTGGGTGGATCATTTGAGGTCATGACCAGCCTGGCAAACATGATGAAACTCCGTCTCTACTAAAAATACAAAAATTAGCCGGGCAGTAGTGGCGTGTGCCTGCAATCCCAGCTACTCAGCAGGCTGAGGCAGGAGAATCGCTTGAGCCTGGGAGGAGGAGGTTGCAGTGTGCTGAGGTCATGCCACAACACTCCAGTCTGGGTGACAGAGTGAGACCTTGTCTTAAAAAAAGAAAAAAAAAGAGGAAGCATTGAAACATAAAAACCACCAAGATTAGATGAAGATATAAGTTAATCTAAATTTGGAGTGACAGATTACTGTCTTGAAATGAACAGAAGAAAACAGTAACAATCTAAATTATAAAGAAAAAAATAAGAATATATCCATAAATAAAATTGCATAAAATGTATTAGTTATAAAATGCATTATCATAACTTGTTTTTCTTCAAACAAGACAATTCTTTTCATTCTGAAAATTATATAATTCAGAAAAATCTAAAAGAATGTAATTAAAAACATTCATTAAACCGTCATTGCCTTTGTTGGGGGTCAGAGGGTATAGTGCTTTGACATGCTACGTACTTGGAATGGAAGATTAGAAGGCCTCAGCAACAGCCTCAGAAGTAAGGTCTCTCTGACCTTCTCCCATCCTCCTGTCTCCTTCCCTTCTTTCTCCTCAAAGCAATACATAGAAACCAGACTTCCATTTCCCAAGGTGGAACTAGGACCCCTCTCCCAAAGCTAGCTGTAAAAATAAGAGAGGTCACTCTCTCCCTTCTCCCTTGAAGACCCTCATTCCAGAGGGGTCCTGTGACATACGCAGGAGGAAGGAATGCTACACAGAGAGGCCAAGAAGAATCCAGACAGGCCTTGCTGGGTTTCTGGCCTATTACCATTAGATTATACCTTTTTGTCCAATGACATTTCTGCATGACTGTCCATTCTTCATAGAACTTAAGCAGAAAAATAGACAGTTTTCTTGGCTTTTTGGGTCTTCATTTCTGAAGGCTCCTATGTCATGTAAAATGTTAGTTAAATAAGTTTGTTATGCTTTTCTCTTGTTAACATGTCTTTGGTTATAGTGAGTGTCTGCAGTGATCCTTATGGTGGATGAGGAAAGGTATCATGTCTTTTCTTCCCTTACACGTTCTATATATAATTCTCAAAACTTTTTCTATACCTTTGCGTACTTCATAGCATATGGAAAAGATTTTGAAACCAGCTTTTACCACATATACACTTTTAATTTTATTATGTCTTTACGTATTTCTCTACATGAGTTTTACAGACCGGGAAATTTTCATTATATATATATGTTTTTATCTGTGTATTCAAACTTTTCCTATCTAAAATTAGCAATGTTGGAACTTATGGTAGGAGCATAGCTGGATGAGTCAGCATTTCTCATTCTCTGCCTAGAAATCATCCAAAAGCAGAATGTAGAATGAAAACCCTGGAAAACCATTTATGGTGAAACTAGGAGACAGATAAAAACGACAGATTTTGCAATACACATAAAGCCTGCCAAAAGTAACTAGATTGGGGGATCCTCTTGAGAGCAAGTGAGGACAAGAAGTACAGAGAGTGAAAAAGTATCATCAAAGTAAAGGCAAATCTGAGCACCAGTATTGCATTCTTCTGATGTCGTGGGCTATTTCAGTGTTGGCACTGCAGCTAGCAGATTTGGTGCCAGTGGTCCCCCTGTACCTCACTTAGTCAAGGGAAGAGGAAGTGTACTTGGTGCTTGGGTTGAATGCCAGCTTTTTGGAAGATCAACCTGGCCATGAGGCTTTCCTCCCTAACCACCATTTACAGAAATGGCAAGCTCAGGAAATTCAATTTCTTCAGTGGCCAGTGATAAAACAGAAACAGCAACAGCATCAATATAAACACAATATGTGAATAAAAATGAGCAAAATAGTTTTAAAGCTTTATAACAACAGACTTTTTATTTTAAAAGTATGCCATATAGAAGACATGATTAGATCTAAATATTTTCCCAAGAATATACAAAAAATTTTAGAAGACAGTTGCCTTTAGGAAGGAAAGTTGGAAGAGCTAAAATTCAGGGCAGAAATAATGGGTTATCTGGAGAAGATAAAAGATAAACTGTCAAAACTTAGGAAAACAGTAAAAATGAAACCATTCCAGAAAGAAGGAAAAAAAATCACAATGAATGCAAGGGAAAACACACACTGTGGAAAATACAACATGAAACCTATAAAAAAAAGTATGCAAAATGATATGAAAAAGAGTTTAAAACTGCTGGGGAGATGGGGATAGATATAAAAGATAGGCACAGGGGAACTGGCACACAGAAGATACTTTGTCCCTAAGAAGAAAGCCAAAACAGTAGAGGAGAACCAATATTTTTAAATATATTAAAAGAAGCCTTACATCTATATACTTAAAGAGCATACCATGTGGTAGGAAAACTGATACAGAATAATTTGCCCTGGATGTATCATAATAAATATGCAAACTTTCAGAAATAAAGTAATAATAATTTAGGCAACTAGGAGAAAAGATCATGTTGACCACAAATTTCATTTTTCATTGAATTCTAAGAGACGGTGGTGAAACACCTTCAAGATTCTCAAGGAAATAAAGTTGGTCCAAGTATTTTATAGACAGCCAAGTTGTTTTCCAAGTATAAATGCTATATCTATTTTTTGAACACTTAAGAACTCAGTGAGTATCATTACTGTGAGTCCAATTTGAAGCAACTATAAGAACATAAACTTAAACTAACAAAGAAGTGCCTGGGGAAAGTAAGACAAAGGACCGCAACTAGGAAAATCACTGTCATCTAACCAGCATCATACACAGATGGAATATTTCACCATTGTCATGGGTATCATAGGCATTTTCTCTACAAATATTGAGGCACAGTAATTTTACCCATATTATAAATATTCATATATTTCCACAATGCTGTGAAAATTTAATAATTTTTTAAGTATTGAAATCTGTTGATAAAAGTAGTAAATCTAGAAGAGAAAATAATAATGCATTTTGTGTTCTGAAAAAACCATTTGAATGAAATATTAATGTCTCTAGTCAGTTTTAAACAAAATTTATGAAACATTCAGACTGATAAATGTGATAAAATTCGTGGGTTTGAAAGCCTTAGAAGCAACTTCTTTATGACCTGAATCAATATTCCATATTTGCTGGATCATCAAGAAAAGTAATTCATCAAGGCCAAATAACAGAAGGAAGAGACTAGAATTTACTCATTTTTGTTTTAATGTTACACAGGCAGAAAGATGGGCCTCCTCCACCACACACTAGCTAAGAACACTCCCAAAGAAGAATGCTTTTGAAATATTTATTAAGGTTCCCACGCTACCCCCGCCCACCAAAAGAAGTTGTCAGATTTTAGGAAGAAAGGACAAGTGCAGTTTTTTTTTGTAGTGTTTTATTATGAGAATAAACTTACTGAGCCCCCAGAGAAGAGCTAGAAATGGAGTTGTATGCTTCAGAGGTGAGAGCCTGGGGAGCCAGAAAGAGAATACAGATCTGGAATAGCAGCAAGTCTTTCTTGTTGCCATGTCAATATTTGCTAGAAGAAGAAATATAGCACAGTCCAATTTTGAAACACTGAATGATGGGGTCCGTTGCTATTTCTAGTTACTCTTTGCCCCTGGCCCCCATCCAACTGCATTCCAGCAAATAAACGATGAGGTAGCTATTGCTTTAGGAAAGTAAATTAACAGTAACAAAGAAATAGATTGTGATTTTCAAAAGCTTAGGCTCTGAGAGGATTCATAAAAAAAAACTCTATAAATCAAAGGTAAGATTATTAAATATTTAGATAAAGTGGCTCCAGAATGGTGTGGGGAGGAGGAAAGATTGAAGAGACACAAAGATTGAGTAGACATTGTAAGTCTTCCTTCCTTTGGGCATTTCCAGAAATTTCAGGTTGATGTTATGCTCCATTTCCCAGAGGTTCTGGGAGAAAGCAAGGACCCAATTGGGGCTAGTCATACAGCAGTTGAGACAAACTGCAAACTTACCCACTCCATGTTTTGGTACAAGAGAAGCAGAAATCTCTCTGTGTACCTTCACAGCATGTAGGGCCACAGAAAGATCACCACTTTTCCTGAGGCCACCATAGTATCAGATCAAAAGAATGCTACAGAGTTCTTTGAGCAGTGCAATGGAGTAAACAGAGAGGAATTCAAAACCAAGTGAACTGACAATCAAGATTAAAAGTGACTGAGCCATGCCCCAAGTGAATAGACTGCAAGCCTAAGACCTTTCCAGGTAAAATCCAGCTCAGGCAGGACGGCATAGGAAGAAAGTGACCAGAAGAAAAGGCTTCTTTCCTGATGTCATAGCCTATGTAAGTTTCCACAATTTAAATGCAGTATTAAGCAAAGGAGGAGGGGCTCCAAACTTACGAATTCCAGATTCCTTCCATTGTTCAAACGTTGTTCCATTGTGTGATGAATGTCAAACTGCCTTTTCTATAGGTTAATGATCAAATATGGGCAATTACTCAGGGGTTCACCTAACAGACTGTTCTAGAAAAATAAGGCTACATTTTTTAGACACAATATTGTCAGCTTTTTATTCCACAATAATTATAGACTCAGTCTTGCAAAAAAAGTACATAGTGTCACGAGTCCTTTCCTTTACCCAGCTTCTCTTAGTAATGACAACTTTATATAGCTGCAGTACAATATCAAAACCAGGAATTAAAATGAACGTTTTATTTTAGAATTGTTTCAGATGTCAAAAAAAGTTGCAAAGACTGTATAGAGCTTCCACACCCAGTTTCCCCTATTGTTAACACCTTACGTTAGTATGTGATGTGGTTTGGCTGTGTTCCCACCCAAATCTCATCTTGAATTGTAGTTCCCATAATCCCCTTGTGTCAGGAGAGGGACCCAGCAGGAGATAGTTTATTCATGGGGGTGCTTACCCTCATGCTGTTCTTCTGATAGTGAGTGAGTTCCCTTGAGATCTGATGGTTTTATAAGGGGCTTTTCCCCCTTTTGCTCGGCACTTCTCCTTGCTATCGCCATGTAAAGAAGGACGTGTTTGCTTCCCTTTCCAACATGATTGTAAGTTTCCTGAAGCCTCCCCATCCATGCTGAACCAGGAGTCAATTAAACCTCTTTCCTTTATAAATTACCCAGTCACAGGTATGTCTTTATTAGAAGCATGAGAATGGACTAATACGATACGGTCCATTTGACACAACTAATTCACCAATATGAATACATTATTGTTAACCAATGACCACGCTTTATTTAAATTTTCTTAGTTTTTACCACGTCTTCCTCCCCCCCCAGGATTTTATTCAGCATACACAGTATATTTAATCATCACATCCCTATAGGCCCCTCAAGGATATCACAGTTTCTGTCTTTCCTTTTGTCTGATTACCTTTGACATTTGAGGCATACTGCTCAGATGTTTTGCAGAAAGTCCCTCAATCTGGGTTTGCATTATGGTTTTATCACAATGACACTGAGATGATAAATTTTTTAAAGAAAGGCCACAGAAGTAAAGCTCCATTCTGGGGTTAGATTTTAGTGGTGAGGAAGAGTACAGTGATATTCTCACTACATACTATGGACATGCCTTATTACTATTGATATTATCCGGTCACCTGAGTCCATTATTTTCCAGATTTCTCCACCATAAAGTCACTCTTTTTTCCCCTTGTTCATAGTGTATTTTTGAAGGGATGTCACTATAGGCAGCCCACAGTCAAGGGCAGTTATTTACCATTTCTGAGAGGGCTGAGTATCTACATAAATGATTTGGAATTCCTTTGCACAGGAGATGGAAAATTTGGCTAGTTCATCCTATTTACTTACTTCTTATTCATTCATTTGATCAACCGGTTATTTATATTAATATTTACTCAGAGATATTTATTTTAGACTTTGCATCTATAATCCAATACTACTATATTTATTTTGTTGCTCAAATTTTTTCAGTTTTGACCACTGGGGAGCCCTTATAGATGATTCCTACATCCTTTGACAGAGCCCTATCATTGTGGAGTTTTAAAGCACTTCCTTACTTTCTAAACAAAAGATGCTCTAGGCTCATCAAGTATATTTTTTGCCCCAGACCTAGAATCAGTCACTTCTCAAAAAAATCCTAGTTCCTCTTATTGGAGGAGTATTAGAAACCAAAATCTATGTGTTTGCTGTGCTATTTGCTACCAAGACATCATTGTTTCTAAGTCCTTTCAGCTAATAGAGGAAGGAAACGTGTATTTGCTCTGATTGCCTCCTATTCACCCCATTGTTAAGAGACAGATCCCCTTTCCACCATAAATAGTATGAGATACAGTATACACAACACTCAGCACTGGACAAAGAAGATTGACAGGAATATACGAGTCACATATATTCACAGTCTGGGGTAGGAGGACACCACACACCCTTCAGGGCCACACAGTGGTTGCACTCAGGAGCAAAGTGAACAAGCAGGGACTGTGGGAGGCAGTATTCATAGGAACAAGGTTGGATGTTCTCTGGTTCCTGCGGGAGGGTGTAATTGCTTTGTTTGAATAATTCCACAGTCTGGCATGAAGATAGAGCCTAAGTTGAGAAACATGTAGAGTACAGCTGGTCTAACTTACAGAGAAACTAGCCAGGTGGAGAACTTTTCCCACTGGTTAGGGGTACATATATTGCAAGAAGAGGGGAATTGATAATTAGGCCTCTGAGGGGGCTGTGAGGCTTATAAGAGGTTAAGGCAGCACTTGAAACTCTAGGTCTTACAATACAATGTTTCTATACTAACTTGTGTATACACAGATCTGTAATTATTTCTACATGTATCTGAAGTTGCATCTCTTACAAAAAGGCAATACACATTATTGAAAATAAATCTATCTTAAAATACCTTGAAATTGAAATGTCTAAACTCATAAATATGGAATTGTAGGGTCAACTGTATGCATATTATAAATAATTTAATAGTACCAAATAGCTCTACATATTATGTGTACACATTTACTTTACTGCTAGGATATCTAAAATTACTCATTTCACTGTGACCTTAGAAACATTTTCCATTGAATTTAAAATTATATTTTTGTATTTTATAACTTAGATTTGCATTTTTAAAAATTGCATTTTCACTCTCGTGTCATTGTGAATTCTTTCTGCATAATTTCTAATAGAATAAAATTCTGATAAGTTTTCTACCATTTCTTCATTTTTTATTGCAGTAAGAACACTTAACATGAGATCTGCTCGCTTAACAATGTTAAAGTATATAATAGAGTATTATTAACTATAGGCACAATGCAATGTTGTACAGCTGCTCTCTAGAAGTTAATCATCTTGCATAACTGAAATTTTCTGCCCATTGAATAGCAACTCCTTATTTCCCCTTCCTCCAACCCCTGGCAACCACCATTCTGCTCTCTGCTTCTAGGTGTCTGACTCTTTCACATACCTCATGTAAGTGGAGTAATACAGTATTTGTCCTCAGAGACTGGCTTATTTCATTTAGCCTAATTTCCACAAGATTTATCCATGTTGTTACATATGACAGGATTTCCACCTTTTTTTACAGTGGAACATTTCACTTTATATACTTTTTCTTTATCCACTCATCTCTTTATCAACATTTGGGTTGTTTCCATATTTTGGTTATTGTGAATACTGCTGCAAACATGAAAGTGCAAATATCTTTTCAAGATCTCAATTTCAATTATTTTGAATAAATATTTGGAAGTGGCGTTGCTGGATCATATGGTATTTCTACTTTTATTTTTTTGAGGCGCCTCCATATTGTTCTCCATAGCAGTATTTTACATTCCCACCAACAGTATACAAGATTTCCAGTTTCTCCACATCCTCACCAACATTTGTTATCTTCTTTTCTTTTCAATAATAGCCATCCTAACAGAAGTGAAGTGGAATCTCATTGTGATTTTGATCTGCATTTCCCTGATGATTAGCAATGTGGAGCATCTTTTTATATACCTGTAGGCAATTTGTCTTCATTGGAGAAATGGCTATTCAAGTCTTTCACCCATTTGTTCATCAGGTTTTTTTTTTCTGCTATTGAATTGAAACAGCTTTATATATATGTTGGATATTAATCCATTATCAGATACACAGTTTGAAATATTTTTCTCCCATTCTGTAAATCATCTTTTCACTTTGTTGACTATTTCCTATGCTATGCAGAAGCTGTTTAGTTCAACGCAATCCCATTTGCCCATTTTTTCTTCTGTTGCCTATGCTTTTGGTGTCATATCCAAGAAATCATTGCCAGTCCAATCTCATAAAGTTTATTAGCTATGTTTTCTTCTAGGAGTTTTACAGTTTCATGTCTTACATTTAAGTCTTGAATCGATTTTGAGTTGATTTTTGCAAAGATCAGTTGCCATATACACCTGAGTTTATTTCTGGGCTGTCCACCCTATTCTATTGGTCTATATGTCTGTCTTTATGCCAGTACTGTATTATTTTTATAACTAGACATTTACAATATATTTTGAAATCAAGAAGTGTGATGCCTCTGACTTTGCTCTTTTTTTTTTCTCTAGATTGCTTTGTCTGTTCAGGTCTCCTATGGTTCCATATGAATTTCAGAATAATTTTTCCATTTCTGTAAAAAATGCTACTGGGATTTTGATAGAGATTGAAAATAATCTATAACTCTCTTAGTGTAGTACGGCCTTTTTAACAATACTAGTCTTCCATCTATGAACATGGGGTATCTTTCCATTTATTTGTGTCTTCTTTACTTTCTTTCCTTATGTTTTGTAGTTCTCAATCTATAAGTCTTTTACCTACTTAGTTAACCTTATTCCCAAGTATTTTGTCCTTTTTGATGCCATTGTAAGTGAAATTATTTTCTTAATTTTCTTTTGGTTTGTTTTTAGTGTATAAAAACAAAATTATTTTTATATGTGGATTTTATATCCTGCAGCTTTATTAAATTTGCTTACTAGTTTTAACAGTTCATTTGTGGAGTATTTAGAATTTTCCTCAAATAAGATCATGTCATCTGAAAACAGAGATAACTTTACCCCTTCCATTCTGATTCGGATGCCTTTTATTTATTTCTTTTGTCCTTTTTTTCTGGCTAGGACTTTCAGTACTTTGTTGAATAGAAGAGACAAGAGTGGGCATCTTTGTCTTGTTTCTGACCTTACAGGAAAAATTTTCAGTTTTTCACTATTGAATATGATGTTAGCTGTTGAATTTTTAAATATAGCCTTTATAATGTTGAGGCAACTTACTTTTATTTTTAGTTTGTCGATGGTTTTTATCATGAAAGCATTGAGGTTGGTAAATTGTTTTTTCTGCCTCTGTTGAGATGATCATGAGGTTTTTATTCTCCATTCTTTGTTTGTGGTATGTTATGTTAATTAATTCTCTTATGTTGAACCATCCTTGCATCCAAGGGATAAATCCCATTTGATCATGGTGTGTGATTTTTATAATGTGCCATTGAATTAGTTTGATAATATTTTGCTGAGGATTTTTGCATCCATGTTTATCAAGAATATTGGCCTGTAGTTTTCTTGTAGTGTCCTTGTGTGGCTTTGATTTTAGGGTAATGCTGGCTTATATTAGGGTAATGCTGGTAATGAGTTTGGAAGTATTTCTTCCTCTTTAATTTTTTGAAAGGTTTGAGAAGGATTAGTGTTAATTCTTCTTTATATATTTACTAGAATTCACTTGTGAAACCATTTAGTCCTGTGCTTATTTTTTTGTTGAGAGGTCTTGAGTACTGATTCTGTCATATTACTAGTTACAGCCTTGTTCAAATTTGCTATTTCTTAATGTTCCTATGTTTCTAGGGATATATACATTGCTTCTAGATTATGCAATTTATTGATGCACTATTGCCTACAGTAGTTTTATATAACCCTCTCATTTATGATGAAAGAATTTTCTCTTTTTTCTGAGTTAGTATAGCTTAATGGCATGTCAATTTTGTTTAACCTTTCAAAAAAACTCTTAGCTTTGTTGATTTTTTCTATTATTTTTCTATTCTCTGTTTTGTTTATTTCTGCTCTAAGCTGTATAGTTCTTCCCATCTGCTAACTTTGGACTTAGTTTAATTTTATTTTATAGTTCATTAAAGTATAAATTGGGTTGTTTAATTGAGTTCTTTTTTTTTGTAATGTAGCCATTTTTTTTAATTACAGATTTTCCTCTTAGCACTGCCTTTGCTGCATCCGTAAGTTTTGGTATAATGTTTCTAGTTTTCACTGGTCTCACAATGATTTCTAATTTCCCTTTTGGTTTTTTTCTTTGACTTATTTGCTGTTAAGGAGTGTGTTGTTTAATTTCTACATATTTGTGAATTTTCCAATTTTCCTTCTGCAGGTAATTTCTGATTTTATTCCTTTTGATACAAAATATTTGGTATGATTTCAGTTTTCTTAAATTTGTTAAGACTTATTTGGTGTCCTAAACATGTGACCTACAACACATGTGACCTGTAGGTCTCATGTAGGTCTCATGTGACCTACAACAGAGAATGTTCTGTGTGTACTAGAGAATAATATGCATTCTGTGGCTGTTGGGAGGAATATTCTTTAGCTCTGTTCATTTCATTTGTTCTATAGCGTTGTGCAAATACACAGTTTACTCATTGGTTTTCTGTCTGGATATTGTAACCATTATGGAAAGTGAGGAACTGAAGTCTCTCACTATTGTCATAGTGCTGTCCATTTCTCCCTGCTGTTCTATAAATAATTGCTTTGTATATTTAGGTGCTCTGATGTTGAGTGCATATATATTATATGTTACCTATATTATTGCTATATCTTTCTATTGAAGTGATCTTTTTATCATTATATAATGCCCTTCATTTTTTTGTGACAGTTTTTTAAGTCTTTTTTTTACATAAATATAGCCACCACTGGTCACTTTTGGTTACAACTTACATAAAATATCCCTACTCTTTTATTTCTCTTCCCCTCACACACATTCTTTATGTTATTGACATCACAATTTACCATTTTATATTGTGTGTTGATTAAATATTTGTACAATTATAATTGTAGGTTGGTATCCACAAGGTGGATACCAAGAACTCCAAGAACTCATATATACAACAGTATGTGGGATACTAAAATCTGTATCTAATATGATACTAAAATTTAGTATCATAGATACTAAAATCTGTATATCCTCAAGTCCCTTTTAAAAAAATCGCATAGTATTTGTATATAACCTATGCACATCCTGTCATATACTTTAAGCCATCTCCAGACCACTTATAATGCCTAATACTGTGTAAATGCTATGTAAATAATTGTTATCCCTATTGGTTTTTATTTTTGGTATGTTGTACTGTTATTTTTTACTTTTTTCTCCAAGTATTTTTAATCACCAGTTGGTTGAAAGCACAGATATAGAAACTGCAGGAACAGAGGGATGACTGCATAGTTATTTTTTTTAATTTTTGCATTTAACTTTTATATTAGACTTTAAAATTACTTGCCTATTATTGTTACAATACTCCAGTGTTCTGTATTTGTCTATACATTTACCTTTACTGGAAAGATTTATACTTTTATATGCTTCCTGGTTACTGTTTGCCATCCTTTCATTTCAACTTGAAGAACTTTTTTTTTAGAACTTTTTTCCATCAGCTTTTGTTTGTCCAGAAATTTCTTTATCTATCTTTCAGTTTTGAAGGAAGGGTTTACCATGTATAATATTCTTGGTTAGCGATTTTTCTTTTCAGCATTTTGAATATATTCCCTTCTTGTTTGCAATGTTTCTGCACAGAAATCTGCTGGAAGTTTCCTTGTATGTAATGAGTTGATTTTCTCTTGCTGCTTTTAAAAATTGTCTCTTTGACTTTTATCAATTTGATTACAATGTGTCTCATGGTGAATTTATTTGGGTTCATCTCATTTGAGATACCTTGAGCTTTCTGGATTTTAATGTCCATTTCTTCCCCAGCTTTCAGGTTTTGACTATTATTTCTTTGAATATGCTCTCTACCTAATTTTGCATTAGGCTTTCATTGTGATGAATAACATCAGTTCATTTTTTTGATTTGTATAATATAATCTGTACATTCTTTTCTAGTTCCTTTGAAGGCTTTCTCTTTGTTTCTATATTAAGCATTTTTAATCATCATATATTTGAGTGAATATATTTTTAGCCTGATTGGGATTTATTGGGTTTTCTGAATCAAAACTGATGTCTTTCACTGGTCATAAAAAATTATTTGCCAATTTTATTTAATGTATTGCACCACCCCTATTTTTCCTCTCTTCACTCTAAAACTACAAATTGGATATACTTTGAACTCAGCACTCTATTCTCTATTATATCAGCTTCTTTTCCTTGCTTTCCATACTTTTGTTTCTTTGTATTTTGTTCTAGATAAATTTGTAATATCTATTTTTTAGTTCATAAATCCTCTCTTCAACTACGTATAGTGTATTAGTCAGGGTTTTATACAGGGACAAGACTAATAAGATAGATGTATATATAAAAGGGAGCTTATTAAGGAGTATTGACTGACACGATCACAAGGTGAAGTCCCACAATAAGCCATCTGCAAGCTGAGGAGCCAGGAAGCCAGTCCAAGCCCCAAAAACCTCAAAAGTAAAAAAGCCGACAGTGCAGTCTTCAGTCTGTGGCTGAATACCCGAGAGCCACCAGCAAACCACTGGTGTAGGTCCAAGAGTCCAAAAGCTGAAGAACCTGGAGTCCAATGTTCGAGGGCAGGAAGCATCCAGCATGGGAGAAAGATGGAGGCTGGGAGACTAAGCCAGTCTAGTACTTCCATATTCCTCTGCCTGTTATCCAAGCCACGCTGGCAGCTGATTAGATGGTGCCCACCAAGATTGAGGGTGGGTCGGCCTCTCCTAGTCTACTGACTCAAATGTTAATCTCCTTTGGCAACACCCTCACAGACACTCCCAGTAACAATACTTTGCATCCTTCAATTCAATAAAGTTGACACTCAATATTAACCATCACAAGTCCACACCTAGTCAACCTGAACCCATAGACATTAACCATCGTAAGTCCACCCTTAGTCAACTTGAACCCATACACATCTCCTGAAATCGTAATACGTAATCATCAAATAAAGACAGTAATAAGGTTACAATTATACCTAACATAATACAGCTATCCTTCATACAACCAGAAATGCACCAATCCCCAACCCAAATGCTATTACATAAAGTTAATACTTAAATGCTTATATGAACTCCACAAATCTTATGTCACATAATAAAGGAAAAAGAAAGAAAATAAAATGAAGTTGTTTTTTAGTACAAGTGTATATATGCACAAACATGTTCTTAATAAAATGAGAAGGAAAGACTCATGATAATTACAGTCCTCATTTTTGCAACTGGTCATGTGGTCATAGCTGGTATTGATGACTGCCTTCTTCTACTACCCATTCTATATTCCTTTTGCCTTCAGCAAGCACCTCAGCAGGTTGTGGTTTTTTTACCTGGTAGAGTGACCAAAACCTTCATTACTAAAGGATCTGGGCCATTTGTAGAGCTGCCTGGATTGGGCTATTGTAGTTTCCCATTGACCTTAATCACAGGGCATGGTAATACTAAGAGATGCCCCAAGGGATCTCTTGTATTCCAAGCATAATCTTCCTTACCTCCATTGTGGAGTAGTAGACTGATTTCATCTTGATAGTCCAGGTCAATCACCCCTTCCAACACTGTAACTCCCTTCTTACCTTGTTGACTTAGAACTAGGAGAATCCCAAAGTGGCCAGGTGGAATCTTAACTTCCAGTTTAATGGAATCATTGTTGTATTTCCTGGTGGCAGCATTTTTCCCTCTGGAACTAAGACCTCTAGGCCAGCAGAACATAATGTCACAGGAACAGGAAACAAAAATTTTGCTAATGGGTCACTAGGGGTGATGATGAATGGAGGCGATGGTGAGTGGTGCCACTGCCACTTCCATCCCTCGATTCCTGGACCCATGAATTCTGGCTATGGGAGAAACAGTCCCATATATTGGATGCTGATTCAGAGCATACAGCCTTCTGGAGAACTTTGCCCCAGCTCTACAAAGTATTGTCACCTAGTTGGTGTTGTAATTGTGACTTCAAAAGGCCATCCCAGCATTCTATCAATCCAGCTGCTCCAGGATGTTGGGGAACATGGTAAGACCAGTGAATTCCATAAGCTGATTAGATAGTGCCCCCCCAGATTGAGGGCACTATCTAATGAGCATGAGTACACTGCTATACTTCTTTAGCTGTAAAGTGAGTGCCTTGGTCAGAGGGAATGCTGCATACAATACCATGACAGTGGATAAGGCATTCCATGTGTCCACGATGGTAGTCTCGGCAGAAGCATCACATGCAGGATAGGCAAACCCATATCTGGAGTGTCTATTCCAGTGAGAACAAACCACTGTCCTTTCCATGATGGAGGAAGTCCAATATAATCAACCTGCCACCCAATAGCTGGCTGATCACTCTGAGGAATGGTGCAATATTTAGGGCTCAGTATTGGTCTCTGCTGCTGGCAAACTGGGCATTCAGCAGTGGCCATAGCCAGGTAGGACTTAGTGAGTGGAAGTCCATGTTGCTGAGTCCATGCATAACGTCTGTCCCTGCCTCCATGCCCACTTTGTTCATGGGGCCATTGGGTGATGACAGGGATGGCTGGAGAAAGAGGCTGTGTGGTGTTCACAGAACAAGTCATCTTATCCACTTGATTATTAAAATTCTCCTCTGCTGAGGTCATCTTTTGGTGAGCACTCACATGAGATACGAATATCTTCACAGTTTGTGACCACTCAGAGAGGTCCATCCACATACCTCGTCCCCGAATTTCTTTGCCACCAATTTTCCAATCATGCTTCTTCCAAGTCCCTGACCATCCAGCCAAACCATTGGCTATTGCTCATGTATCAGTATATAATCGCAAATCTGGCCATTTCTCTTTCCAAGCAAAATGTACAAAGAGGTGCACTGCTAGAAGTTTTCTCTGGCAAAAAAAGCTAGCTCATCAGAATTTAGGATCTCAGTGCCCCCAGCTTCACTGGGGTCCTTCCACATGTCCCCACTCCAAGTTGCAGGGTCCTGTTCTTTTTCAATCAATGCCCTCACTTTAACAGTAGACACTTGGCGAGGCTGTGCATGAATCTTTAGTTGCAGGTCAGCCATTCTCATGATAAGAGCTTGTGTCTGATTTTCCATACTTTCAACTCTTTCTCTACAGGAGATAAGACTCTCACTCAGGGCAATCTTAGAAGATTTGAGCCTCAGTATGTGCTTCTGGAATTGGGGGATAGAATCTCTGAGTTCATCATTTTCTTTTACCACTTTATCTAGTGAACTTAGCAGCAACCAACCAACTTCATTATATTCCTTGGTTCTCCACATATGGTCAAAGATATTATGTATAGAGTCAATAAACTCCTTGCCTCTCAAGAGCAGTGAATCAGGAGTATCAAATGCATTTATTTTGCAAAAGTGTCTAAACAGTTCATACCAAGGACTATCAGTGTTCTCCAAACTATTAGAAGTACAGTCCTTAGCATTTTGGGGCATAATCATATAAAGCAGCAAATGCCAGAAACCCAAACCTAACTAAAGAACTCCATCCTTAAAACTCTGTTCCCCTAGAACCACTCCAGGTACCAAAATCTGTATTATCAGAGTTCTCTAGAGGGACAGGACTGATAGGTTAGATGTGTATATGAAAGGAAGTTCACTAAGGAGTATTGACTCACATGATCACAAGGTGAAGTTCCACAATAGGCTGTCTGCAAGGTGAGGTGCAAGGAAGCCAGACCGAGCCCCAAAACCTCAAAACTAGGGAAGCCAACAGTTCAGCCTTCAGTCTGAGGCTGAAGGCCCAAGAGCCCCTGGAAAACCACTGGTTTAGGTCCAAGAGTCCAAAAGCTGAAGAACTTGGAGTCCAATGTTTGAGGGCAGAAAGCATCAGCACAAGAGAAAGATGGAGGCTGGAAGATTAGCCAATCTAGTCCTTCCATGTTTCTCCGCCTACTTTTACCCTAGCCACACTGGCAGCTGATTAGATAGTGCCCCCCCCCCCAGATTGAGGGTGGGTCTGCCTCTCCTAGTCTACTGACTCAAATGTTAATCTCCTTTGGCAACACCCTCAGAAACACACCCAGGAACAATTCAGTCCAATCAAGTTGACACTCAATATTAACCATCACATATAGTTTGCTTTTTTTTTTTTTTTTTGAGACAGTCTCACCCTCTTGCCCAGGCTGGAGTGCAGTGACGTGATGTCAGCTCACTGCAACCTCCGCCTCCCAGGTTCAAGCAATTATCCTGCCTCAGCCTCCCAAGTAGTTGGGACTACAGGCATGCACCACCACACCCAGCTAATATTTGCATTTTCAGTCAAAATGGGGTTTCACCATGTTGGCCATGCTGGTCTAGAACTCCTGACCTCAAATGATCCAACTGCCTTGGCCTCCTAAAGTGCTAAGATTGCAGGCATGAGCCATCATGCCCAGCCTATATGCTTTTAACTACATCTAATAAGTTTTAAATATCAGTTCTACTAGTTTAAAAAATTTTTATTATTTCTTCTTAAATCTTTTTTAACTAACATATTTATCTTTGTTCATATATATACACATTTGTATTCCTTTTACTCATATATATTTATAGCTCATATTTATATATATGTAGTAGTTTTTTGTTTGTTTGTTTGTTTTTGAGACTGAGCCTCACTCTGTCTCCCAGGCTGGAGTGCAGTGGCAAAAATCTCAGCTCACTGCAACCTCCACTGCCCGGGTTCAAGCAATTCTCCTGCCTCAGCCTCCTGAGTAGCTGGGACTACAGGCACGCACCACCGTGCCTGGCTAATTTTTGTATTCTTAGTAGACATGGGGTTTAACCATGTTGGCCAGGCTGGTCTCGAACTCCTGACCTCAGGTGACCTTCCCACCTTGGCCTCCCAAAGTGCTGGGATTACAGGCATGAGCCACCGTGCCTGGCCTATATGTACTAGTCTTATACTTTGTCTCTTACATTTGAAGTATTTGATGTCTAATTTGATTGCCTGTTGTCTGTCAAGACTTACTTATTGACATCTCATTATTTGTGTGACTTATGAGTTTTGACTATAGGTTCAAAATCTTTGGAAATGTATTTGTGCAAATTCTTCATAACTTGGATTGACTCTGGGCTCAGGGAAGATTTTTATTTGCATCTTGCAGACACTTAAAGACACTATAAACAAACATTTTTTCAAACTTAATATTTGAACTAAGGCATTTGGACTCCCCAGGCAATATTAGAGTGCAAACTCATATGAGGGTCATTTATGATTATAAATTCTTGCAAGAGATTTATGGGAGATTTTTTCCTTTTTTTCTTCTACCTAGAACCAAATTTGCAGCCAAGCAATTTTTCTTAACTTTTCCTGGAAAGTAAATTTACAGCCAATTCAACATTCTACAGGCCTACCTTTGTGATGAGTATTTACCGTTAGATATGTCAACTTGGTTGGCTCCTGGTATCTTTCCCCAGTTCCCTATGCCCTGAGAAGCAATGGAAAGTAAAACTGAAGATTATTCAGATATGGAAAGTGACCTCATGGTTTAAATCAGTTTTAATAAAGCTTTTCTTTTTAAATTCAGTTGAAGGCAAGGCATGGGATGGTGTTTCAGCTATAACTCTGTAAAACCTATGGTTCAAGTTTTATTTCCTTGTTGACCAGCCCAAGCTCAGCTGCTGGCTTTAAGCAATGAGGCTGGCTTACATGGAAAGTCTTTGGTGCTGGTTATCCATTAGGCGCTTCTACCCCTTTGTGCTTGGAACCTGCATCCAGCAAGGCCCCTACATTCTGTGTTGTTTCAAAGAATGATTTTTTGCTTATTTTCTCTTCATGACCTATTGTTTCATTTTTTTGCTTATTGAGGCCACACTCCTACACACATTTATAATATATATACAGTCATGCACCACATAGTGACATTTTGATCAACAATGGACTGCATATAAGATATTGGTCCCATAAGGTTATAATATTATATTTTTACTGTACCTTTCTATGTTTGTTTAGATTCAAAATTACTTACCATTGTGTTGCAATTACCTACAGTATTTTGTACAGTAATATGATGTGTAGGTTTGTAGCCTAGGAGCAATAGGCCATTCCATATAGCCTAGGTATATAGTAGGCAACACTAGTTCAGTTTGTGTAACTACACCTTATGTTGCAACAGTTAAATCTCCTAATGATGCATTTCTCAGAACAGAATTCTGTTATTAAGAGATGCATGACTCTGTGTATATCAATATATACTAAAATTTATCTATTTATAGTTCATAGCGATTTCTATTTGGTTAAAAAGTTACTTCATAATATAAATTTATAGAACCATGTTGATAAGAGGTCTCTGTTCTCAGTACCTACTATTTTCAAAATAAGATCATACAAAAACTCACACGTCAACTAAATCTTGATGATAAAACACCAAAACAGTCCAGTACATATTTGAAATAATATTTATATAACTTAGTGGCCTGGCTAAGAGGCTAAAATTTGTGTACTAATTTTTTTTAAAAAATCTTGACTGGTAGAAGCTGGAATAAAAAACTTAAAAAAGAGAGAGAGAAGCCCAACAATCACAACAAATCCCTATATTAGCAGAGTGATTTCAAAATTATATTAGGTTATGTTTTTATCAGTTCAAAAAATAAAATTCTCATTTTAGTTGTTATAGGGCAACTCAAGGACAACGGTTAGGCTGAAAAATAATGCAAAGATTCCTCGAACACGCAAGATAATTTGCCTTGTGGTCATTGAGAAATAAATTTAGGGGATATGTGTTGAGAAGAGATTTAAGTTCTACTCTAAAGGACTTGATTTAAAATAGAGTAATATGAAAAATAAGATATCAGTATCAGGTTGACATACTGTAAGTAATGCAACTATTTGAGAAAGAATATAATCTACTAATTTGTTATTCTGCAATAAACCAAATCAGAAATAGTTCTTACGTCCTCTCTACTTAGGAATCATCCTCCTCCATGCCTATTTTCAACCTCAAATTACCAAATACATATTTTGAAAACGTATGTCATAAATATATTTATTTGCTCTCCAAGAAAGAATGAAGGAGAATGGGAAACATGATGTGAAACAAAGGTCATGATGCAAGCAAATATGCTTGGCTGAGTTACTCGGGAGGATTACGAAAGTTTCTCAGTGGACATAGAGTTCAATATTCTCTACCTTTGATGAAACACTGGCCTTCATGTTACCTTTGATAAAAACACTTGTCTTTATTCTGACTGCATGAACAACATGTACCCCACTGATTCCAATCAGTGGTTTGCAGGTGCTGAAAATATGCATGAGGGAAAATAAAAAGCCTCACTGAATAATTTATTGCTTGCTTCTTTCAGATTCCTTAAATTATCATCCGTAATTCTGACATCAAGATTAATAGAAAAATATGAAAAATTATTCCCCAATATAAAATGGCTTTTTAATAAAGAGTTCATCATTATAATTGAAGACACTAACTCATAAAAAACAAGTTGGAAAAAATATTGAGTTGCTAATTTGTCAAAATATAATCAGCCTTATTACTATATATAGTAGATACATGTATATGTGTAAAACTTATATGAAGTTATCTCCTAAATAATTTATTAGTGATGAGATGTCAAGAGTGGGCAGCAATTGAGGGATAAATAGCTAGATGACCCAGGAATATTATTTTTTAGAAGATCAATTTAAATCTTGACTTGCTATAAAAGCCATATGTTATATATTGGCTTAAAATGATAAAAAAAAATTCAAATTCATATATGCATTTTAAGAAAGAGAGCATTCATTTCATCCAAATTAAAATCTTGTTAATGTTCCTTGGTATTTTAATTCCTCTTCCATTCTGAGGCAGTTTTTTTTCCTTGGTTTCACAATGTATGTTTGTATTGCTGAACAATATACTGTTTACTCTGCCTCTGAACTGAGCTTTCTGCCCCAACACTATGTTCTTGAGATTTGTGTACAAAACAACAGTTATTTCTTTCACTCCTTATTGTTTCATTTTATGAATATAATGTAATTTAATCACCTTCTTTTCACTAAGTATTTCCTTGCTTCTAAATGGGAGCTATTAGAGAGATCTGCTATTAACATGAATGTACATGCTCCTATTGAAAATAAGAAAGTTCCTCTGATGTGTAAACCTTGATAAGAAAATATTGGGTCATAGGATACTGACACCTTAATATTTACTAGCTAATGACAATGGTTATCTAACAGTTATACAAACTCTCTAACTAATATACAATTTTTACCGTTTTATTTTTAAAAATGTATCTTGTACTTTATTTTTCAATTTTTTTTCTTTTTTTGAGACAGTCTTGCTCTGTCACTCAGGCTGGAGTGCAATGGTGCAATCGTGGCTCACTGCAACCTCTGCCTCCCGGGTCCAAGCCATTCTCGTGCCTCAGCCTCCCGAAGAGCTGGGATTACAGGCACATACCACCATGCCCGGCTAATTTTTTGTACTTTGGTAGAGACAGGGCTTCACCATGTTGCCCAGGCTGGTCTCGAACTCCTGAACTCAGGCAATCTACCCGTCTCAGCCTCCCAAAGTGCTAGGATTACAGGCATGAGCCACTGCGCCCGGCTCAAATTTTTTAATTAAACTATGCATATACAATTTAAAGTGTGACGTAGACAAGTGCCAGTGTACCCCAACCTAAGTCAAGATACAAAACACTGCAAAAAACAAGACAATTCTTCCTTGGGTCTTCTTCCAATCACTCCATTTGTCCTACCTCCTCCCAAAATATTACTAGTATCTTGTCTTTTATAGTAATGATTCCTTTGCTTTTCCTTACAGTTTTATCATTTAAGGACTCATTAATAATTACTCTTGTTTTGTTTAGTTAGAATATTGATTTTAAATTTTAAATAACAGGTGTCATATAATTTGTGTGATGTTGTTGCCAGCTATTCTTGCTGAAATCATATGTAAGATAGGTTATGCTATTAATTAGCTATAGTTCAGTTTCATTGCTGAATAATACATACTGTGTGTATGGGTGTAGTACAGTGTGCTTATCCATTCTACTATTTCATTCATTTAGATTATTTTCACTTTTTTACTATTATGAATAGTGCTTCTATAAGCGTTCGTACGTGTGTCTTCATAGACACATTTCTGTTGAGTATATTCCTGAAATTAGAAGTGCTGGTCATAGAAGTGCAAATATACATTCAGCATAAGATAATTTTCCAAATATTTTCTTCAAAGTGGTTTTACCAATTTATATTCCTACTAACGGTGAACTGATATGTGCTCCACTTATTCACCAATACTTGGCTCAGTCAGCCGTTGTAATTGTAGTCATGCTTATATGTGACTAATGATATCTAATGTGATTTTAATTTGCCATTTCCTTACACTACTTAGTTTTATCTGATTTATTAGCTATACGTATCTTCCTATATAAATTAGGTTTTTAAAACTCCATCCCATTTGTCATTTTTGTATTAATTTGTGTTTTTTTAATATTTTTTATGTCTAGAAAATACCTTTTTCTTCACTATCTTGTTTTCTTTCCACCCTTCTAATGAAATCTTTTGAAGTTCTTAATTTTATCCTAGTGTATTAGTCTTTTCTCACACTGCTATAAAGAACTGCCCGAGACTGGATGCTGCATAAAGAAAAGAGATTTAATTGACTCATAGCTCCATATGACTGGAGGTGGGGGGGGTCAGGAAACTTACAATCATGGTGGAAGGGGAAGCAGGCACATCTTACATGGCAGCAGGCGAGACAGAGCACATAGAGGAGAAACTGCCAAACACTTATAAAACCCACCAGATCTCATGAGAACTCACTCACTATCACAAGAACAGTATGGAGGAAACTGCCCGCATGATCCAATCATCCCCCACCATGTTCCTCTCTCGACGCGTGGAGGTTATGGGGATTACAATTCAAGATGAGATCTGGGTGGGGACACACAGCCAAACCATATCACCTACTCTGATTTATCAGTCTTTATAGTAGGCATGATTTATTTCCTTTTTAATACATGTTTTAACTATAGGAGTCATAAACATAGTCTCCTATGTTCTCTTCTAGAACTATTATATTTGCTTTGAAATTTACATCTACACTCCATTTGGGATAAATTTTTTTGTTCAATGTAAGGTAAAAGTCACATGTTAATTTTTGGATATGAATATTCATTGCCCCAGCACATTATTTATTATAGTGTTATCATTTTTCCACTTTCTATAGTACCCTAATTGTAATAAAGAGTCCCTATATGTAGACTCTGTTATTGACACCCTATTCTTTCCATTAAAAAAGAGAATTTGGGCTGGGCATGGTGGCTCATGCCTGTAATCCCAGCACTTTGGGAGGCCGAGGTGGGTGGATCACGAGGTCAGGAGATGGAGACCATCCTGGCTAACACGGCAAAACCCTGTCTCTACTAAAAATACAAAAAAAATTAGCCGTGCGTGGTGGCGGGTGCCTGTAGTCCCAGCTGCTAGGGAGGCTGAGGCAGGAGAATGGCGTGAACCTGAGAGGCGGAGCTTGCAGTGAGCCGAGATCGCACCACTGCACTCCAGCCTGGGTGACAGAGCAAGACTACGTCTCAAAAAAAAAAAGAATTTGAAGAGATTTATTCTGAGCCAAATGTGAAACCATGACCCATGACACAGCCTTACAAGATCCTGAGAACATGTACCCAAGGTGGTTGGGTTACAGCTTGATTTTGTACATTTTAGGCAGGCAGAAGTTAAAGGCAAAGACCTAAATCAGTACATGTAAGGTTTACATCGATTCAGCCCAGAAAGGCAGGACATTGTTGAGCATTAATTTTTACCTAAAGAGTTGAAAAAACAAATGCTTGGGGTTATGATAAGGGAGGGCGTGAAAGCCAAGGTTCTTGTTACACAGATGAAGCCTCCAGGTAGCAGGCTTCAGAGGGAATAGATAGCAAATGTCTCTTATCAGACACTGAAAGGTGTCATATTCTTAGTTAAATCTCTCCTGGATCAGGAAAAAACCTGGAAAGAAAAGAGGATTCTCTACAGAATGTAATTTTTTTTTAAAAGAGACAGCTTTGCAGGGCCATTTCAAAATATGTCAAAGAAATGTATTTGGGGGTAAAACACTTTGATTTCCTTTAGGGTCTCTTACCTGTCATGTGATTTATACCAGAGTCATGTTGGAGTTGGCATCTTACTGCTACAAAGAGTCTGTTCTGTTAGTCTTAGGATCTCTATTTTAATGTTAATGCTGGTCAGTTGTGTCTAAACTCCAAAAGACAGAGGATACAGTGAAGCATATCTAACCCCCTCTTCCTGTCATGGCCTAAGCTAGTTTGTTTTGTGGGTTTGTGTGTGTGTGTGTGTGTGTATGCGTATGTGTTTTAGGGTTTCTTTGGAATCCCCTTGGTCAACAGGGGCGTAGATTCAATCAGATGGGGGATTTAGAATCTTATTTTTGGTTTACATTCTGCTCGTTCTGGCCAAGATTTGCCAGAACAGCAATATCCAAACTTGTATTTTGTCCCATAGCATTCCCAGGATGGTATGGCTGCCTGCCCCAGGTCCACCCTGTCCCTCAGGATGGGACCCCTGTATCATGGACTTAAACTTATAGCCAATTGACTTATAGCCAATTTAAATATTCTAGGCCAGATGGAAATGGACATGGACAGGCATTCATCAACCCTTAAACTTCTTTAAGTAATACAAAAGCCAAAAGCCAAAGGCCAAAGACAAGGTTACAGAATTGACTTATCTTAACTTCTATGCCTGGAGCTACTATAATCTTGGTTTTAGTTACAGAGTTGTAGCAATTAGCTATACAAAACATAAACATTTTGTTAAAACCTTTTATGGAAAGGAATTTAGAGACTTTTGTTTTGTCATAATCCTTTTTGCAGTCTTTTTAGTAATTTGTCCTAAGGTGGCTGATCTAAAAAAAAAAAAAGGTTATACACATATCTGCATAAATCTCATAACGGGGAGCTCTATACCCAGGAGGCCTTGTTACCAGTATCTTGATATCCTCTCATTAATTTTCTTTTAATTCTACATGAAGCAGTAAATTCTTTAAGGTTGGGGTGGTTGAAAAGGGATCACATAAAGGCCCAAGAGCCAAAGTTCCTTATTTTGCCAGCTATTTAGGCATTTGTGTTCCCATCATTGATTTGGAGGATTTAAACTAATTCTATCGCTCAAAACCAGCCCTTTCAGTCTCACATGCCCACGTCTTCCGTGATAGCCCCTGGGCCTAGAGGAAAGGTACTTGTATAGTTTTCCAGTGAGGCATCAGCAATGAAAACAGATCAGACCCTGTGGGATTTTAAATAGTTTTTAAATTTGGAGATATCAGATAGAAAAAGATAATCTTCGTTGTTTCACTCAATTTTGTAAGCTACATATAGAATTAACATCATTATAAACAGCAAGGACATAAAGCCCTGCCTAGCTCTATGACAAGTAAAGGAAACTCACAGGTAGTTAAACATTTAAATTAAAACATTTAAACATTTAATATAATTATTTAAATTATCTAGTATTAAGGCATAAAATAAATGATATTAGAAAGAAGAAAAATTATAAAAATTATTAAATAAGTATTTATGTCTTTGTATACAGGCCTGGTTCAGTATCCTATGAAAGCAGTTTATTTTGACTGTTATGTTTTCCCAGGTATGAGGGCGAGGCTTTGGTTAACTTGAGTTTGGTGCCAGGTATTAGCATTGATGTTTAAGATTCAGTGGGAGTCAGTGCCCCCTTTTAGATGACATTAGTGTACCCAGGAGTCAAAACCATGCCACTTAACAGCACAATGATTACTTAACAATATTTGATAAAGACCTTTTTTTAATGGAGCTGGAGGAAGTCTCTCAATTGATGAGGTGGTGCTACTGGGGTTTGTGACTTACTGGGAAACTCCAAGAAAGATCTATACACCCAAAGGAACATATCATCATAATAAAAAGACTCATGCACTCGTATGTTTATCTCAGCACTATTCATAATAACAAAGACATGGAATAAACCTAGGTGCCCATCAATAATGGATTGGATAAAGAAAGTATGACACATATATACCATGGAATACTACATAGCCATAAAAAAGAACAAAATCATGTCCTTTGCAGCCATAAAAAAGAACAAAAACATAAACGCAGCTGGAGGCCATTATCCTAAGCAAATTAATGCAGCAAAAGAAAACCAAATATCACATGTTCTCACTCATAAGTGAAAGCTAACCATCAGATACTCATGGACATAAAGATGGTGACAATAGACACTGGAGAATACTAGAACAGGAAAGAAGGGAGGCAAGGTTTGAAACACTATTAGGTACTATGCTCAGTACCCGGGTAATGAGATTATTTGTAATGAAAACCTCAGCATCACACAATATACCCATGTAACAAACCTGCACAGGTACCCCCTGAATCTAAAAACTGAAAAAAAAAAGAAAGAAAAATAAATGAATAAATTACAATTAAAGTTTACTAAAGCGCATTTATATAGATATTATTTTATTTGATCTACTTGAGAATCGGCTAAGATCAAACCCAGGATAACCAAAGGTTTTTTTGTTTTTTGTTTTTTGTTTTGAGACAGAGTCTCGCTCTGTCTCCCAGGCTGGAGTGCAGTGACGCAATCTCGGCTCACTGCAAGCTCCGCCTCCCGGGTTCACACCATTCTCCTGCCTCAGCCTCCCGAGTAGCTGGGACTATAGGCACCCGCCACCTCTCCCAGCTAATTTTTTGTACTTTTAGAAGAGACGGGGTTTCACCGTGTTAGCCAGGATGGTCTTGATCTCCTGACCTCCTGATCCACCCTCCTCAGCCTCCCAAAGTGCTGGGATTACAGGCGTGAGCCACCGCACCTGGCCCCAAAGGTTTATCTAGATTTTCCTTTCTTCTTCATGCTGAAGATGTTTGCTATATCAAGGTACCAAAAAGGGGAGCTTAGAAAAGACATTCAAATGGAATACTCAAATTCATAACACAAATTGATAGAGATTCAATAATTATTTTCTAATGTAAGTCCAATAGCTTAGTGGTGTTGAATTAGAAGAAAAGTTGCCTTCTGTTTTTTTGTCCTGCCATGAAGATGACATGCGAGCACCAACAAGCTCCATCCTCCACATCGATGCTTTTCTGGGATGGTAAGAGCCACATGGACATGACTTTGTTTCTACAAAACAGCTCAAAATATCAATTTAAATAAATGCTTTTATTGAAAGGAGGAGGTATATTCCTTGTATACAATTTCAGCTAGGAAGGCATGTTCCAAATTTAAAAGAATCAGTGCTGTTAAACATGCTAATTCTCATTGTATTAAATGCCCACATAATTTAAAGTGGACATCTCAATAATAGATAAATAAATAAAGCCAAGAATATAAAGAAAAAAATAAAATTATTTCCCTGTTAACCACTTTTATAGCCTGTGTCTATCAGGTGTTTACCTAAGCAAGAACCTTATCGTTAAACAGGTTTTTTTTTAAAATTATCTCTTTCTATAACTCAAGATTTAGTTTTCATTAAACAAACTATTAAATATTTTATTTATCAAAAATTGCACAAACATAATTCTGTTTTGAGCTGGGTTTATTGCTTTATAACCTTCATGCCAAATTTGACACTTTATAATATCTAGCACACATAAATATAAAACCACTTGAGCAATAAATATAAAACCACTTGAGCAATAAATCTAAACATAAATACTGATAATTCCGAAGGTATTTCTAATTTTATTTTACCAATAATCTTAAAGCCAGATTCTTTATTAAAGGTTTATTTAAGTCACATGAATTTGAAAAGCATTTGGGCTTATTTACTTAATTTATGAATCCTCCTTTTATTTATTTGTTTTTCGAGACGGAGTCTCATGCTGTCCCCAAGGCTGTAGTGCAATGGCGTGATCTCAGTTCACTGCAGCCTCTGCCTCCTGGGTTCAAGCGATTCTCCTGCGTCAGCCTCCTGAGTAGCTGGGATTACAGGTGTGCACCACCACGTCTGGCTAATTTTTGTATTTTTAGTAGAGACGGGGTTTCGCCATGTTGGCCAGGCTGGTCTCAAACCCTCACCTCAGGTGATCCATTTGCCTTGGCCTCCCAAAGTGCTGGCATTACAGGTGTGAGTCACTGTGCCCGGCCGAGTCCTCCTTTATTTTAATCCAATTTACTTCCTTGTAGCTACAACACATAATAAAATATAGATACACACACATAAACACATGTAAACACACATAAACACATGTAAACACACATTGACACATATACAAACAAAGATTCTACAGCTTTTACTTCAGAACTCTATCCTACGAGATATCTATACAAACTCACTAGTTTAAAACAACAACAAAAACATAGTTGGATACAAATAGTGGTTTTTCTCTCAACACCAATAGAAAAGTAACAGCAGATTTAAAGCAGGCAGAAAACAAAATAGAGAAATAGAGAAGTTTGGAACTCCATAGTTGCAGGTTGACTTTTGATCTCTGAATTTTTCTTGATGTAATTTGCCAATCAGTTTAACTGTACACAAGAACAAACCGTAAAATGTAACCAGTTGGAGTACTAGAAAACCTGGCGTGCCCTGGAACTCTCCTGTTTACATAAACACTTGCAAGGAGAGATGCCAGCAAACCAAACAGGGGGCCTTTAAGAGAGTCGTTCTCCTCGTCTTTCCTCATTCATAGATGATTTGTTTCCCACTTTTTTCCTTAAGGGAGAAACTGAAATGTAGTCTGGGTTTCACTGTAGTGGCACTGAGAATGTCAGTCTCTGATTCATTTACACAAGTGACAGCTTGGTTTCTCAAGCAAATGTACAGATGAGCCAATTGAGATTTATTTTGGGAGAAAAAGGCAATGAAGAAGACTCTTTAAAATGTACCTCTGAACCAAAATTAGGATGCTAAGCAACAACTTGCTGGAAGAGAACCAGCTCAGAATAAACCAGAGGACCATCAACCAAGCGAAAAGTCCAGGGCTCAGGAGGAGTTACTAGTTTCATCCAAAGAGATGATTGAAGTTGGGGAGCTTTCAATGGGCCCAGGTCAGTACCTCAGTCCTGATTTAGGGTGACTTTTTAGGAGGTCCTGAGTTTTCTCTGAGGCCAGGCATTGGGCACCAATCAATATTGACCAAAAAAAGCCAAACTCTGTAAAATATTTGAGGACATTTATTCTGAACCAAACGTGAGGACCATGACACATGACACAGACTCAGGAAGTCCCGAATATTTGTGCCCTCATTTTTATAGCTATCTGTCTTTCCTCCAATAACTCTTGATAACCTCCCACATTGGTTCATTTGTTCCCTGACAATTTTATATACATTTTAGGAACAGCTAACAAAGATACACACCAAAAAAATAATGAATTTGAATTGGTGTTTTATTAAAGATATAAATTCATTTTGAAATAATTGACCCATTTAAAATATTAGTCATTACAGTTATGAGCATTTTTAGTTTTCCATTTTATTTCCCTAAATAGTCTGGATGGATGATTTTCAATTAAACTGATTTATTCAAATAATTAGTTTTGATGTCAGTGATTTTTTTGCTGCATTTTTAAAATTTCACCAATTTCTGATTTTATTACATTATTTCCTTTCTTCTACTTATTTTGAGTTTAATTTGCTTTTTTGCCAATTTTTTAAGGTGGAAGCTTAGGTCATTTATTTCAGAAATTTCTTGTTTTCTAATATAAGTGTCTAATGCTATGAATTTCCTTTTAAGCGCTGTTTTAGCTGCATTCCACAAATTCTGATATGTTGTGTTTTCATTACATTCAGTTCACAATGTTTTATAAATTCCCTTTTGACTTATTCATTGACCAATATGTTATTTATAAGTTTTTTATTTATATAATTTTAAATTATTTGGGAACTTTCCAGATATCTTTATTGGTTTTCAATTTAATTCTGTTATAATCAGAGAACATACTGTGTATGATTTCAATCTTTGAGAAGTTACTATGTGTCTAAGTACAGTCTATCTTGGCAAATGTTCTGTTTACAGTTAAAAGAAAATAAATTTTCTTTATTATAGTAGAATTTTCTGCAAATGGCAATTAGGTCAAGTTGGTTGACAGTGTTGTATTATTTTAGATATTTTTACTGATTTTCTGTCTACTTGCTTTATCATCTAATGAGAGACGGGTATTGAAATCTCCAAACAGAATTGTAACTTTTTCTATTTTTTATTTCATTTCTACTAGCTTTTATTTCATGAATTCTGAAGTTCTGTCCTCTTACACTGATCACTTTATGAAATGTATCTCTTCATTCCTGGTAATATGTTTTATAATGAAATTTTTTGATATACACAGAGCTATTCCGCCTTTATTTTTATTAGTGTTTTTTATTTGTGTTTCCATCTTTTGACTCATTTATGTCATTTTGTGTAAGAACTTTTTGTCTTTGTTGTTGGCAGCATATAGTGAAGACCTGCTTTTCTATTTGAGAATCTCTGCCTTTTAATTGATATGCTTAGGTCATTTACCTTGAATACTGTTAGTGATATGGGGGGGTTACATGGTTAGTGATATGGATTTAAGTACTACAAATAAAATAATTTTAACATTTCAACATTTTAAAAAATATTTTAAAAAATAAAGCCTATACTAGTTCAAGGAAGTTCCCTGTTTTTAATTTTGATGAGTATTTTTGAAATGTTATATTTAAGTGCATGCTTCTTTCTATTAAGGTAGTAATATAGTCTTTATGAGCATGATTCGTTTCTTTTATATTATGTTTTTGTTTTAATTGGTGCATTAGAAAATACTCCTCAATTCTTAAAATTGTGTAAGTTAAGAAGTTTTCTTTTCAATATATGGAAATATTCAAATGGAATATATGTATATACAATATAGAATATTTTTATAATCTTTTGTTATTTTATAGAATAGTTTTTAAATTAAATTTAAATTTTGTTCCTCCTTGACAGTTCTTAAAACTTACTTAAATTGTCCAGTCCTGCTGCTTTCCTTCCCAACAGATTTTTCCTTGCTATTAAAAAAAATTATTTCATCAATGCAAGAGATATATTCTGAATATCTATCTGACACCTGACACCGTTCTAAATACAGTATACACACAAGCTGTAAAACAAGAAATATCTACTTTATGAAGTTTACATCCCAATGGAGATATGTAAATATGAAAATAGATAGATACATTAATTTACCCACTATTATGAATTTGCCAGTTTCTCCTTGTAGTTCTGATATTTACTTTATATGTTTTATCATATGTCATGATGTGCAAGTACGTTTGCAATTGTTTGCTTCTGAACCCAGTGACCTTTTTAACAATTTATAATAAACCCCTTTATTTAGATAATATTGTTGTTACCTTCTGATTAGCATATTTTTACATCCTTTTACTTTTAACCTTTCTTGCCTTTTTATTTTAAATGTTTCTTATAAATAACAAATAACTGCCTTATGGGTTTTCATCTTGCCTCATACTCTGCTTTTTAATGAGAGTATTTGATTCATTATCATTTATGTTAGTAGTGGTCTTCTTTTAAACTTCCCATTTTGATTATTTCTCTAGGTTTTTTCTCCAGTTCCTCATGCTTTAAGAGGTCATGAATAAAGTTCATGGTCATCGGGGCTGGTGAAAACCACCATTAATTCTTTGTTTAGTCTCAGATTTTCTTTTTTCATTTAGTTTTAGTTCCTGAACATTATTAATTTTATGCCAATGACTTATAGTTAAATGTTTTCTTTTTCCTTTTACTCAGCTTTTTTTTTTTGGCAGATGCTTATCTGTTCCACAATACAGCTAGAAAAAGAAATCCAGGAGCCCTTTCCACTTTTACTTAAAAATTATTTAAATAGCAATTAAAAACTTTTAAAGTATTTTATAAATATTAACTTATTTAATTTAGCTAGTTTAGTGTAGTTAATTTAGTTAAAAAATTTAACCTTCATAACAAAATTCTGCAGATACTAGTATTATGTCTTTTTGAGATGAGAGAATTACTGTATGGAAAGACTAAAGAACTTGCTTTAAGTCAGAGTTAGTAAAATATGAAACTAGCATTCAAACTCAGGAAGCATGCGCTTTTAAGTACTATGAAACTCAATGCCCCCTTTCTCATCCCCCCAATCCCTGCACAATCTTTTCTGCTGAAACACACATAGACACATACATAAGAATGATTATCTGTTCATTGTGCCATATGTTAAAAAAATGAAGTCAAATTATGCTGTAACTTACCAAGGAAAAGGAATTAAGAAATGCCCAAATTATGACTTGGCCAATCCATTTATTAAGAAACATCCAAATTTATTGTAACATTGACTGTAAAATAAATTAGAGAACACATGATAACCAGATAAAATATTTGTTTATATAGTCCTTCATCCAAACCTTGACACCTGTATTCATTCATACATGAAAAGAGGATTATTGTAGGTACAGGACTGTAGCAATGGAAAAACTTTCTTTAAAAAGTCAGCTTTCATGGAGAAAGAGAAATGGGATATGAAAGAACCTTAAGAGGTTAAAAAAAGTGGAAAATATGTCACATCATAGTGACTTCATTCCCATCTTCCCATGTAGAAATCAACCACCCAACCTCCCATCCATTCCACTTCCTACATTGCTAAAATACTAGTGAATAAAATGATCTCTTTTTAGAATTAATTTTGTATTACTCCATCATTCTCCTAACCAGTCTTTCTTTCTCTAGTCTTACTTCATCAATCTGTTTATTAATCCATATTTCAGACTTCATAAACTTTTTAAATAAAATATATTCAATTAAATCCCTTCATTGCACCTACATTTCCCATAAGAGAAAGTTCATATAAATGTTTGGGATGGCAAGACATAGCTTCCTGATCTTGTCCATGATCAGCTATTTTCATCTCCCACTGTTGTCCTTGTATGTGTGTGTTAATAAGTAATGATTGACTACCTATGTAAATAAAGAATACTGCTACAACTCTCTAGTTTTGTTGTTAATGAGCCTTGTAATAGAGATAGTGATTAACTGATTATACGAGCACTATGTAGAATTCCTGAGTATGTTTTGCATGAACTAGGGATGAAGTTATCATTGCCAATATTATGATTTAATATTCCATAAATGTAATTATGTAGATGTGGAAGATCAGATAAAAAATGATCATTTTAAGGCAGAGAATATGTGAATGGTTTACCTGTCACCTAAATCTGAGATAAAACCTTATAGACAGAAAATCTTCTTGGTGACATTTCTCTTGTCAAAACCCTTCAGCTTAAGAAAATGTTCCTGCCACAATTGAATCAAGATTTAGTGTTTTATCAAATGCCAGACACTCACTTAATGGCCCCAAAAGATCGTGAGCCTCAAAAGATGTCAACTGTTGTCAGTATGACCATATTGTTTGACCTTATTTTTCCTCGAAATTTATATATATATACACACACACACACACACACACACACACACAGTGAATTCACTTTGGTAATTACCTTCTGATTAATTCAAAAATCTTGATTATGAAATCAACATCATAAAGTTATTAGGGCAGATAATTAATAATAATTTAGTTGAAGGTAAACCTAGCTTGAGACAGCTTAAGACTGCAGCTCAAAACAATGTTTAATAAGCAGTACCAACCTAAGTTTTTAAAATTCAAATTTGGAGCTATTGTTCTATTTTGAAAACTGCTTTAAGTAATGCATGTTACTTTATAAGGCAAAATAAAAAAAAATTCTGTATTGATGGCACTCTCAGACAATTGCTGAGAAGGTCAGAAAGCAAAACATGTAGGTAATCTGACATTTTCTTGATTATCAGCTACAGATGGAACAGTATTTATTTTATAACTTTGAGATTCTCTGGAAATAAAATGGGTATAGTAACATATTCACCTAGAATTACATTCTTTTTATGTATCCTTTTCATGTATCCTTTTCAGTAATTTCATATTTATTTTTGATTTCTGGCTACTTCTCTGTTCTTAAGGTATAATTTTTTGTACAAATGTTGTATGGCTTTAGTATAATTAATTTTAGTTTACTGAGAATTTTCAGTAGGGTTTTAAAAGACTGATTTTATAGAACAAACTAAGCAGAAGATTAGCAAGTAAATAAAGATTCAAAAAAAACTAGATCTAATACACGTACAGAACACTCCACTCAACAAAAACAGAAATACACATTCTTAACTGCACATGGAAAATTCTCCAAGATAGACACATTTTGTATAATTTTATATTTTTTAATTTATTGAGGCTTTTAAAAAAATATAAGATTATACAAAGTATGTTCCCTGACCACAATGGAATTACAATAGAAATTAATAGCAGAAGGAAAATTGGGCAATTCAAATACAAATTGTCCTCAACTTATGACGGCTCCACCTACAATTTTTAGACTTTATGATGGGTTTACGAGAGTGCTGAATACATTTTCAACTTATAACATTTTCATTTTACAATGGGTTTATCAAGAGGTAGTGTATCTTAAGTAGTGGAACATCTGCATTTGAAAACTAAACAGCACAGTCCTAAATAACCAATTGGTTAAATAAGAAATTACAAGGGAAATCAGAAAATTTTTTGAGATAAATAAAAAGTCCCCACAATATATCAAAACTTATGGCAAGAATCTAAAGAAGTGCTCAGAGAGAAATTTTATAGCAGTAAATGCCAATATGTTTAAAAAGAGCAACATTCTAAAATTAACAACTTTCTACTTTAAGAAACTAAAAAATAAGGAAAACTAAACCCACGGCAAGGAGAAGTGAGGAAAAATACAGATTATAGGGGAAACAAAATTGAGACTAGAAAAACAATAGGGAAAATCAATTAAACCAAAAGTTAGTTCTTTGAAAAGATCAACAAAATTGTTAAACTGTTAGATAGACAAATACATACACACACACACACACACACACACACATACATGCACACAGAGAGAGTGAGATTTCAACTTACTAAAATTAGGAGTAACTAACAATATTGCAGATTTGTAAAATTCCAAAAGGGTGCAACTATACTCCAACAAATTAAATAATCTAAATAAAATAGAAAAATTCCTAGAAAAACACAAACTGCTGAAATTGACAGATATGGTCATAGCAACATTATTCATCATAACCAAAATGTAGAAAGAACACAAGTGTGCATCAATTGATGAGTGGATTTTTTTAATGTGGTATATTCATACAGTAGAATATTATTCAGCAAAATTTTGCCTGATACAGGTTGCAACATGTATGAACCTTGAAAACATGTTAAGTAAAAGAATCCAGTATCAAAAGACTAAATATTACATGATTTTATTTATCTGGAATGTTCAGAATAGGAAAATCTACAGAGAGAAAGCTATAGGATGGGGAATCTGGAAAGAAATGAGAGACTGCTAAAGAGTATGGGGTTTCTATTAGGGTGAATATAATGTTGTAAAATTAGTGATGATGGCTGCACAACTCTGAATATACTACAGGCCATGGATTTGTATACTTTTAAAGGGTAAATCTGATAGTGTTTAAGAACATTTCAAATCTTTCTAAGAACATATGATTCAGAGAAAAATTAAAATTCTATGAAAATATCGAATTCACATACTTACATATATTTTTGACATTCACCGTAATTTTCATTTGTTATCACTATCAATATTTCACTTAAATATTCAAATACTTAATACCGACTTTTAAATTTCAATAAATATGGTAAAGTAAAAAATTGCAGAATATTGCTTTTGATTGAGTACTAGCTTTGCACCAAAAACTGTTAATATGAGCAGCCAACCAAAGTGTCTTTTAGAGAATCATGCTGAATTATTTGTAATGCAATGTTTAAGACTTGCTTCAGAAAAAAATTGAATTAAGCAGAGAAGTTAGCTGAGCTATGTAGGAAATAAAATTGGTTATGAGTTGATAATTTTTGAAACTGAGTGGTGGGTACACAAAATTCATTTTATTATTTCTCTTCTTTTGTGTATATTTGAAGTTATATGTATTATAAAGTTTTAAAAAGTACACAGAAAGTGAAAGTGGAGATTTAAACTAAATGATTTCACCACAAAAATTTTAAAATAGTAAGTATATGAGGTGATGAATATGTTAATTTCAGTGATTACTTCACAGTATATACAGATATAAAAATAATATGTTGGACGCCATAAATATAAACAATTCATATGTGTCAAAAATCAATTTACTATTTAAACTGAATGGATAACAAAGCTATTTGTAACAAAATTTTTGAAAATCAAAGGTAGAAGAGAAAATAGTAAGTCTCCTAGTAGAGGAAAAAGTCACGCTTGTTTCATTCGTTCGTTTGGTGGTATTCAACAATAAAAAACTTTGGATTTTCCTATGAATTTTGAAGAAAATAGTTAATCAAGAATTTCAAAATGAAACAACAAATCAATCAAATCTAAATGCTAAACAAGTAATTATTTGTATCTGTGAATGCAGAGGATATTGTTCTCATGAGCCCATCCTGAAGAAAATATTGTAAGGGATTCTGTGCCCTCCAAAATGGAAGAATGAAGAATCCATTTATCTGAAGGAATTGGAGAGCTTCATTGCTATTGCCCCATTGCACACCCTCCCCAATCTCCTAGCCCATCCCCAAACCACTGACCTTCCATTTATATTGGCATTCCCATAGTCATTCTACGGCTCATGGTTCCTCAGTGAGGATCCTACTCTTCTTGGCCTATAATTCCTCCTTTGCTCCATACTGTCCTACCACAACCTTCCCAATGGCCTAGTGAGTAACCTTCTCCTTCAGATCTTAATTCAAAGATATGTTTCAGTGAGTGCTTTCCTGAATAGAAAATATTTTCTGAGTATAGAGAATATGGTCCTAGAATATATTTCATGTGTGAAGAAATTGCATGAATAACAAAAATTAGCAAGGAGACAGAAGAAAGTAGTTATAATCTAAACACTAATTTATTTCATTTGAATATGATGAAAACATAATAAATTAATATAAGTTTAACAGTATTTAAATATTTATATAACAAGGCAAGAATATGCTAAAATGGAATTGAAAATTTTAAATTTGGTTAGTGCATGGGAAATAATCTTATGAGAAAAATATGGAAATATGCTAATTCTATTATTTTTCTTGGATAGAAATTTACTGATTTTTTTCTAAAGAAATAGATAATAGATGTATTGTTTAAAATTATGTGTAAAATATTTAAAAGCTTCTAAAAATATGTGAAAAAATACATGCACATGAAACAAAAGAGGAGCAGATATATAATATCAATCAATATAAGTAGCTAAGAAAGAAATAATACTATTCTATTTTAAAACCCTCTAATAAATAAATAAAAATGCCCTTCTAGGACTAAGCTATACGTTGGTGTGAGTAGGAGAGGCTGGGATTTGCCTTTGGAAGAAAGCAATTGTAGCTAACAACAACCAAATAATATAATACACTTTGAAACCTGCAAATTATTTTTAAATATGAGGTTACTATGTCTAAAGAGAAAATAGTTATCATGTATATACACAGGGAAAATGTTATACTATCATTCAATTTTCTAGGTTTTCTGGCTTATGATTTAAAATGTTATGAGACACAAATTATTAAATTCTTTCATATCTTTAAACTTCATATATTTTAATTTTTAAGAGAGTACAAAGCAAAATAATTTTGCATTCCCTATTTACCTCACTTAAAAGTAATGGAGTCACCAGTGATATGAAATATATAGGAAATGGAATTTCCATTCCTTTTTTGCAGTCATTTTTTTATTGTAATTTTTAAAAAGTAACATAAAATTTGCCATCTGAGCCCTTTTTAAGTGTACAGTTCGGTAGTGTTAAGTATATTCACATTGTTGTGAAGCGGATATCCAGAACTTCTTCACCTGGCAAGCCTACTACTCTATACCCCTTACAAAAGAACTCCCCTCCCCCTCCTGTATTCCTTTTAAACACTAAGGCATTATTATTTGCATCTAATTTATCATCGCAACAGTTTCTTCACAGTGGATAGACGTGACAAGACTTGCAGCACGAGGAGTCACTGCGGTTGCCCCTTTGCACACCCTCTCCCATTCCCCCGCCCATTCCCGAACCACTGGCCCTCCATTTGCTGTGCCACAGTCACTCTACTTGTTCATGGTGCCTCTCGCGCAGATCCCGCTCCTTTCGGCCTACAGTTCCTCCTTTGCTCCACACTGTCCCACCACAACCTCCCCACCTGGCCTAGTGAGTGAGCTGCTCCTTCTGATCTTACTTCAAAGATGTGTTTCAGCAAATGCTCTTTTTGTTTGTTTGTTTTTTGAGATGGAGTCTCGCTCCATCACCCAGACTGGAGTGCAGTGGCCTGGTCTCGGCTCACTGCAACCTCCACCTCCAGAGTTCAAGTGATTCTCCTGTCTCAGCCTCCTGCGTATCTAGGACTACAGGTGGACGCTACCACACCCAGCTAATTTTTCTGATTTTAGTAGAGACGGGGTTTTGCCATGTTGGCCAGGCTGTTCTCAAACTCCTGACCTCAAGTGATCTGCCTGCCTCGGCCTCCCAAAGTGCTGGGATTACAGGTGTGAGCCAGGCGCCCAGCCCAAGTGAATGCTCTCTTGACCCCTGGGCTACATCAGGCCCTTCCTTCCCACTAGCACTGTCCCAGTGTGGAGAAACACTCCTCCAGAGGACTTAACAGTGTTGGGAGATATGGATTTACTTTCAAAATTTTGATTAATGGGCCAGGCACGGTGTCTCACGCCTGTAAGCCAGCACTTTGGAAGGCCGAGGCGGGGAGATCACGAGGTCAGGAGTTGGAGACCAGCCTGACCAGCACAGTGAAACGCCGTCTCTACTAAAAATACAAAAAATGGCGCGTGCCTGTAGTCCCAGGTACTTTGGAGGCTGAGGCAAGAGAATTGCTTGAACTCGGCAGGCAGAGGTTGCAGTGAGCCAAGATCGCGCCACTGCACTGCAGCCTGGGCGACAGAGTGAGACTCCGTTCCAAAAAAAAAAAAATTTTTTTTTTTTGATTAATGACTGTCCTTTTCTATGCATGGTAAACTTCATGATGGCATGAATTAGGTGTTTGCTCTATATCTATCACAACATAGATGATCACAAAATACTTGCTGAATGAGTGAAATAAATGAACGGATGCATGCTTTCAGTTTTCATTGAAACAGAGTATACTAATAATGCTGTCTCGAATACAAAATCTGCAGGCTTAGTTCCTTGTCTCGGTAAAAGATACAGAAAACGACTGATTTCCAATAATTCACAGAAAATTTTAGCTTAACAAAACAAGTAGTAGAACTCAAGAATCCCCAGAAGTTTGAATATATAACACAAAATAGAGATTTGCAAAGTTACATAATACAAACCTAATTTGATTTTTCTTCCCTGCTAGAATTATCGATCCCTAAGAAATCATCTGACAAAAACTCCATCTTTTAGAAAAGCAATATTATGAATACCATATTATGAATGAAATTACTGAGATTCATGATCGCATAAGAGAAAAAACTTCTGTTTCCTTCGAGCAACTTTTTTTATTATTACATAAAGTCAAATCTAACCTTTATTCACACACTCTTTAAATCTCAGTTTCCTAATTTGTGAAACGGGTTAATCTACCTTGCAGCATTGTCACAAGAAATAAATTTCAAAAGTGGCAATTAAAAAAGGAATGAAAACAACTCTAGGTATTTACCAGTGAAACCATCACAGCCTCACGCTGTTGGCAGAAAATACTCAATTACAGATTTAACCACAGTAATAAAAATAAAACAATACAGATTTTAAATTTCATCTTGGGTTGATTTTAATAAATTATCTTTTTTAATGAAGTTTTCCATTTAACTATATTTTTTAAATTTAGTGCCATAAAGTTGTTCAAAATACTCTCTTCAAGTCTGTATGGAGACACCCAGTTTTACTCATGATATTTATAAGTATTAATTTTATCTAGTTCCAAGAATTTATTGAATTTGGGGTTTCTTTAACTCCACTTGTCCCTCTCCTGTATAATTGTTGACATGTATTTTTATATGTATTTTAGTCATCACCTAATATTATTTTAAAATTTTTGTATACTCAGTATTTATTCATTTATATCCATATATTACACTTTCTGTTGCTCTTCACCTCTCTGCATTTGTGGGGCAGGGTAATCTAGGGTTATTTTTTTAAGTTTTCCTAGTGACTGAAGTATTCTGCCATTAACATTTTATTTAAATTTTGTGAGGTTCTACCGGTAATAATCTCTCTCTTTTCTGTGCCTTTTTAATTCCTTAGAGATGTTTTTATTTCAACTTTAATTGTGAAAAATATATTCGGGGGCTATAGAATTCTAGATTGAAACATATTCATTCAGAATTTTAAAGCTGTTTTTCCATTGTATTCTGTTTTCCTGCTCTTTCTGTTGACAACTTGGCTCTTAGTCTGAATGTTAGTGAATATATTAATCACAGGTATTGTAAAGCCCATGTCTAGTATCTTCAATAACTGGATCATTTAAAGGTATGTTTCTATTGTCTGGTTTTTCTCTTACTTTCTATTAATAAGTTTTTCAGTTAGCTACTGCTGTATTATAAGCAACTCCAAAATTGAGTGTCTACTATTGCTCATGAATCTACCAATCAACTCCTTGTAGTTCTCATCTCTCATTTGGGCTCCACTATGTACCTGCAGTCAGCTGGGTATAAAGTTGCTGTATCTATCAATCATGGCTTCACCCTTTCACAAGCTTGAGATGAACTTTAAACTGATCTAGGAAACATCAGATAGATCAAATGGGCTCTGGGCTCTCTTCCATGTCGTCCCTCATTCTCTAATATGTTAGACCAGCCTATTCATGTGGTGGTGATAGGAATCAAAAACAGAGAGACAGAGAGGGAGAAAGAGAAAGAGAAAGAGAGAGAAATACACAAATCTTGAGCCCTGAACTGATACATGATCACTTTCAGCATATTCATATAAATCACAGCTCATCTCAACCCATTGTCTGCCTAGATACAACGGATGGGGAAATGTCCTCTGTCTCCTGATGGAAGAACAGCAAAGACATATTGCAAGGAACATAGATTCAAGTAACAATACAATTAGGATAATTTTTTGCGATCTTTAAAGCTCAATGTTTATTTTTTATTTTTAAATTGAATGCTAATTTTCATTGTATGCCATCCATTTTAGACGCCATGGATGTTATCTTCCTTCAGAAAAGCTTAACCCTGCCCTCTAGATGGCAGTACAGCAGCAGATCATCTCAATGGAGCCACAGATTTAGCTCATTCAAGGCTGCTCTGCAGCCTTTGAAAGGACATATTTATTTCTGTTTTCCCCTACTCCTACTAAGTGACCTTCCAGGAGTCCAGCGAGTGTTTCTGAGGGCCCCTTCTTTTTTTCTGAGTTCTGAATTCAAATATCTGTCTTCCTTGCACCGTGACATTGCCAAAAATTATTCTCTTTTTTTAAGCTCCTTTGTGTTTGGCTATTTTGTCACTTGCCCTTTGAAGCTTAATTACAAATGACTAAAGGAGAAAATCTATGTTAAGTATTGGTCTCACTTGTCTGCAGTTGCCTTCTCTATCAGATCTTGGCCTTCTAAATTCTGGTTGTTTTGGCAGCCACAAAATGCAATTTTTTTGTCTCGCAACTCCGTAGGTTGCCTAAAGCTCTATTAGCTTCTCTATCCCTTAGCACTGCTCTACACCTAGCTCCTTACCCTCTTGCCTGTGATAAGATTTGGATAACGCCTTGAGAGATTTTCATTAGCATACAGGAAGTTGGTTTATCTCAATAAGCTTCTCTCCAGGATATGGCTTCTCAACTCCTGGCTGCCTTGCCAGCTCAAAGCTGATGCCTTTAAACAGATTACTAAAAACAAACAAACCTATTTTATGCAGCTTTTCTAGCTGTCTTCAGTGGGGCCTTAGTCTCCTCCAATCTATTTGATTATGGCTGAAAACATAAGTCCATCAGAGTATTTGTATTTTGCTTGTATTTCAAACCCCATAAAACATCATGAGTATTATTTTTAATAGTAAACATTCATTTTATATTTACCCTTCCCATTATTTTTCTTCCTTCCTGTATTTCTTTGTTTCTATTTGGGATCCTACTTTCTTCTGCTTCAAAAATATTTTTTAATGTCTCTTTTAATGTAGTTCTGCTGATAATAAATTCTATCAGCTTTTATTGATTTGAAAATGCCTTTTTCACATTAAATTGGAAGAATATATTATTTGGGTATTAAATTGTATGCGTACAGTTATTTTCTTTTGCGACTTTATATATCTCATTTCCTGTGGCCCATGCTCTTTTCACTGCATAATTGGCTGTATGTCCTTTGTTGACGTTTGAAGGCAATCTGACATTTTTCTTTAAATGGTTCTAAAATTTTTCAATATTTTTTATTTTCAGCAATTTGGCTATGATATGCCTTAGTAGGATTTTCTTTGTAATTACCCTGCCTTTTTTTTTTGTTTCAGGTCATTGACTTTATGACTTTATATCTTTTATCAGATTTTAAAAATTCTTAACCATAATCTCTCCCAAATATTATCTCTCTTTTTGCCTTGTGTGTATCCAATAGATAAGAAAACTTATCAGTATATTCCACCTAAGATATTATAGTCATTATTATATTTTTTGACTCTTTTTTCTCCATGTCTTACTTTGAATAAGTCCTAATGCCCTATTTTCCAGAATACAAATCTTCTCTTTAGCTATAAATAACCCACTATTAATCCTATATATTGTATTAATAATTTTATTTGTCATAGTTTTCAATTCTATAGTTCTTCATCATGTCATTTATTTTTCTGAACATATTTATCAGTTGTTATCTTAAAAATATATATCTGACAACCTTGTGAATCTGTTTTTATTGTCTGTTTTAACTTATTCTTGTTAATTAGTTTTCCAGGTAAGTTTATTGGTTCCTGTAGAAAGTAGAAAAGTTCCTCTTCAAAGCTCATCTTGATTTAAAAATAAAATAATAGACACTAGGAATAATAGCTTCTTACTCTAAAGCCTTCTATCAACTATCAGTTCTTATACTTTAGCCCAATTAGTTGCTTTGGCTTACTCAGGTGTGTCTAGACAGGCCCAGGCAAGTCTTAGCTCATAGCTGATGCTCCTTTCTTATTTGGAAATGTTATTGCTTCCTTAAACCTTTCATAAGCAACTTCCTCTCCTTCTTTGTTTGCACTTACCTATTTAGGAAAGTTTCAGGTTGTTAGCAAATCGGGTATCAGTTTAGGACTGCGAGGTCCAGCTCCAGCCAATGGATGCAGGACACAGAAGTAAGGACAACCAAAATGCTTAAGGGATAAATCTGTCTGCTTTTCCTTTGTTCAAATGTGCTCTCACTACTGTTCCATCTGTGAAGGGCACCCTTTCTGCAGAAAGTAAAGATTGCCTTGCTGAGAGATCCTTTGTCTCTGTGCTGACTTTTCTTCATGGCACCGATTATCTGTTTCCAACAGTTCCTAAACATTGTGTATTAAAAAATAAGAGATTACAGATGACGTATTTTTCCAGCAATTTTCTGTACATATTAGCAGGCTATTAAAGTGAAAGTAGATCATTTTTCTACAACAAAACTTGGTTTTAAGCTTTGTAAGTTCTAGTTTCTTTCTGATTTACCCTCAGTTTTACAGTGTGATCTTTCAGGGACCTCAAGTGAAAGCCTGGAAATACTCCACCTGAGAGTGCTCTAAGTTCCAAGTTTCTATTTTTGACAGCAGAAAGAGACTGCTAAGAGCTGAAATTAGGAACTTAAACTTATATTAGTGTTGGTTTTGAGGATGTTTTAAGAAGAGAAGCCATGGACGTTTAGCTGCCCAGAGAGCTTTCCTTTTCTCTGAGATCTTGGCCTCTCAAATCCTAGCTACCTTGAAGATACCATCAAGAAAATTTGTTGTTTTTAAAACTAGCTTTCCATTAATCTTCTGAAGAATGGTTGATCTATTATATACAGCTAGTGCATCATAGCCATAGGCTCATTGCTTCTTTTTGAAAAAGCCATTGTATATACTTCTTTTCATTGTTGTTCTTCAATATCATCATACTTTACATTTTAAAATGCTTTATGGAAAATATTTTCAATATTTAATTCATTATCCCTCATTATTGTCAAAGTGTACTCTACATGGTAACCATGCTATGATTGTACTATGTATGTGTAAAAAATGTTCTTGATCTTAGGAAATAGAAATTAAAGTTTTCCAAGCATATTAGCTGCTACTTTTTCATCACTCTCTCCTCTCCTCTTGGTCTTCTGGAAATAATATTCTGGAAAATACACACCGACACATATACATGTGTATACACACACACACACACACACACATACATACATATATGTGTATATGTAGAGTAATCCCTCAGTATCAGCAGGGCATTGGTTTCAGGACCCACCACTTGAGGATACCAAAATTCACAGACGCTTAAGTTCCTTATATAAAATGGCATAGTGTTTGCATATAATCTATGCCCATCCACCCTTATATTTTAAATGACCTCTAGATTACATACAATACCTAGTACAATGTAAATTCTATGTAAAAGTTGTTATACTGTATTGTTTTAAAAAATAAGAAGAAAAATAGTCTTTACATGTTCAGTGCAGTTATTCCTTTTTTTTTTAATCCCCTAAATTTTTATCTATGGTTCATTGAAATCTAAACTATATCTAAAATATAATTATTAATATATTAACTATTTGATATATTAATGTTATGCAATTAATTATGGCATATAATTAAAAATAACATTATATTAGTTTTTGGAAAACATGTATAGAGGGAAGACATTATAGTTGTTATATAATTGAATTATATTATTTACATATAGATAGGACATAATATATTATAATTAAATACTAACATATAGTATCAGTATCCTGAAAAAATATTAAACATATATACATAGAAAGAGCATGCACAAAGTAAAAAAGTGGGACAAAAATTAATAATGGAAAGATCTGTGCACTGTCTTCAAACTTTTTCTGTGTAAAATTATATCTAAAAAACTGGGGAAAAAATATTATATTTGTCTATACTTTACATTTTTATAATGTAAAAAATTGACTTTTTGGAGGTGAGATCTGATATGTAAGTAACATTCATGGAAGCAGTATGTTTAAAAAGTTTATTTTATTAAAAAGTTAATTTTCCAGCCGGGTGCAGTGGCTCACACCTGTAATCCCAGCACTTTGGGAGGCTGAGGCGAGCAGATCACGAGGTCAGGAGTTTGAGACCAGCCTGACCAACATGGTGAAACCCCATCTCTACTAAAAATACAAAAATTAGCCGGGCATGGTGGTGTGTGCCTGTAATCCCAGCTACTCAGGAGGCTGAGGCAGGAGAATGGCATGAACCTGGGAGGCGGAGGTTGCAGTGAGCCAAGACCGCACCATTGCACTCCAGCCTGGGCGACAGAGCAAGCCTCCATCTCAGAAAAAAAAAAAAAAAAAAAAAAGTTAAGTTATGAATGGGGAATCTTTTTCAAACAGATGATTTAAATTACTTTCTATTAGATTAAATTAATTGTTCATTTTGCCTTGAATTGTTTCTGTCTTATTTCTTTAAACAGCTACCATTGTCTCACTAATACATTGTAGACACGACACTTGAAATTAAGCCTGCTATTGACTCAGGCCAAGTCAGTTTATGCTCAGCTTGAAATTAACATATTCTGTTTCATTATGTCCATTTGCAGACTTAATGAACATGTTTCTTTTTCACAAATAATTTCTTAAACTAATTCAGTTTCATCTTCTGTTTATTAATTTTTCAATAACTATTAATTGTGGGAACATTATAGCGCATTAATAGTAAAATGAATAAAGCAAAAATTCCTATAACCCCCTAAAAACCATTTTACATCTTCATTTCAGTTTTCTTACAGAGTCTTCAAAATGCTCACTGTTTGTTCATGCATAATGTCCCATCAGGTTGTTGCTCCGTAGTTTACTTAACAACTTTCCTTTGCTAGGCATTAGGTTGGCTTACAATTTTTAACAATCATGAATAATATCTCACTGATTTTGATGCAACCTACATGAATAAAATATAATTTGAAATCTTTGTAAATATGCCTCTCTTGGGAAAAAGCGCACATTCTTCTTCCTTTACTAATATTCTTATAACATTAAAATATGATGTGCTGGAAATGATGGATGGACAATTTTGCTGCACCTCAGAAAAGCTCTCAGCATACTGAGGTCAGTGTAGAAAAAGAAAACTGTTAATACAGGCTTTATTTTGTTGTTATAATGTGTTGGTATTCATTGTAATTGAGGTGTAACTTAACATATCACATTATATATGCATCTCCGATATTATATATCTCATATTTAATGAGGGATTTTACACATATTTAATGAGGGATTTTACACACCTCATATTTAATGAGGGATTTTATATATCTCATATTTAATGAGGGATTTTACACACCTGGAAAATGAGTCCAAGCATTGTTTGAGAAATTTTGAGCAATGTAGTTGAGTAAAAATAACCCAAAGCCTGGCCGGGCATAGTGGCTCACACCTGTAATCCCAGCACTTTGGGAGGCCCAGGCGGGCGGATCACCTGAAGTCAGGAGTTCGAGACCAGCCTGACCAACATGGTGAAATCCCATCTCTACTAAAAATACAAAAATTAGCCAGGCGTGGTGGCAGGCACCTGTAAGCCCAGCCACTAGGGAAGGTAAGGCAGGAGAATCACTTGAACCCGGGAGGCGGAGGTTGCAGTGAGCCGAGATCACGCCATTGCACTCCAGCCTGGGGGAAAAAGTGAGAGTTCGTCTAAAAAAAGAAAAAAAACCCTAAGCCCTTCACAGATACTTCAAGGCCTATCACTATGTGACCAGGTGTGTGGCCTTCTGCCAACACCTAAAAAGTTGCCTTGATTACCATCTTTCCAAAGGGTGTGCCTATATGTATTCAGGCTTCCAAGACATGCTCAGATAAGTGATATTTCTTTAACAAACAGACATGAGAGCTCTCTGTTCCCTAATTCTTCGTGTTTTATCCTTCTCTATATTATCCCTCACTGAGTCCTTACATGAGGACATGTACACTCATATATGTGCATTCACATTATTTCAAGTATTGTTTGTATATACCATGAGACACGACTACCAAAATTCTACCTTAGGCTAGTATCTCAGTACTATTATTAATATTCCTTCTTACTATTATTTCTTACTGTCCCTGAGTTTCTGATACTATTAACCTTTTTACTCAGTGATGGACAGAGACTTCCCTTTCCCATGGCCCACAACTTCATAGACACCAGGCTGCCACATTTGCTAGTGTTCATCAAAATTCAGAAATAACAGCATAAGATTTCTCACAGTAATTAACTACAAATTAATTATTATGCTGCACTCCATTTGACATCCACATCTCCTGAAACTCTTAAAAGCCTTCCCTTGCCCTGTCCATAGGGTATCTTGATTGGGTAGATGGCATTTTATTCCCACAACCCATGTGTGTCCTCATCATCCTTAGGCTTCTTGGAACCTACCTCAGAGACAATGAGCCAAAGGAAAAAGAATAAATTTCATCTTGGATTTGCATTGTGATGCAAACAAACCAATTTTTTTAAATGAAACAATTAGATGAATTTGAAACTGATTATGTATTTGATGAGATTAAGAAATTATTTGTTTTAGGTATAATGATTGTTGTTGTTATGTTTAAAAGGAGGGAGTATTTGTCTTCTAGAAGTATACACTGAAACATTTATTGAAGAAATTATGTAACATTAGGGAATTGCTTTAAAAAATACAATCGGGGCTGGGCGCAGTGGCTCACACCTGTAATCCCAACACTTTGGGAGGCCAAGGCGGGTGGATCACCTGAGGTCGAGACCAGCCTGGCCAACATAGTGAAACTCCGTCTCTACTAAAAGTACAAAAATTAGCTGGGCACGGTGGCAGGCACCTGTAGTCCTGGCTACTCAGAAGGCTGAGGCAGGAGAATCACTTGAACCCGGGAGGCAGAAGTTGCAGTGAGCCGAAACCGTGCCACTGCACTCCAGCCTGGGGGACAAGAGCAAGACTCCGTCTCAAAAACAAAAAAACAAAAACAATAGGGGTAAGAGAGAATGAGTCAGGGTTTATATAGGTGAAACTAGAGTGTTAAATGCTGATAATATTCGAACCTGGAAAATGCCTATATGGGGGTTTATTATATTATACAGTATTTATTTATTCATTTATTTTTACTAAGGTACATGGCATCTCCATTCAGATGCCTTATTTTCCTTTAATTAAAAAAGAAAGATGAATGAAAGAATAAAAGAAAGAAGGAGAGAAAGCAAGCTGTATTTTATAAATTTTCATTATAAAATCATTTCTTAAACTATTTTTATCTAGTCTCATCAGTCTTTGTTTCTTGTAATGAGATCTGCCTCCTTCTAAATTAATTGGCACATATAGACTGTTGTTAGTGGAAGCACCATTACCCATGGAGAGTGGTCTTGTTCTGGTTCCAATAATACAATCAAATCAGGAAAAAATGAATCTGCATATTGTATGTGAGCACAGTTTTTGGAAATTAACTGCCTGGTTTTAAATCCTATTCTACCACTAGCCAGCTGCCAGCACTTGAGAAAATTCACTTAAACACTCCTCATATTTAAAAGAAGAATATTAAAAATCACTGTATCTAATGGTTGTTGTCTTGATTAAGTGAAGTAATCCATATAAAGTGTTTTGCATAATATATGGAACATAGTAAATTTTAAACAAATGTTAAAAGTCAAATTGAACAAAAAAAATCACATATTAATATGTTTGTCAAAGTTCACATCATTTCATCTTAGATAGCACATGTGATGCGTCAGCATCACAGTACAGAGAAATCTCTCTAAATCAATCTCATTCCCTTTTAATAATCAATACCCCAGTAGGATATCAAAGCCATTTCTGCTCATCCGTCCTGCAACTTCATAATTCTTGGTATTTGATTTCTTGTGAGTCACCTTCTGAACCAGAACGCGTATATATCCACATAGACAAGAAATAGATGCAGGTCAGGCACAGACTAAATGGTGCTTACAAAAGAAACATTTCTCCAAATAAAAGATGGTGAGATTCAAGACTGTCTACAATATATATTACTAGGTCTCAAACATTTTTGCTGAAGACAATAGATTTTTTCCTTATTTTTACGGAAATAAATACCCCTTCCCATAGTTTTTCAAGAGTAATTAAATAGCCTGCATAATGATCATATTCTATGCAAGAGTAATTAAATAGCCTGCATAATGATCGTATTCTATGTGAAACATACTGAAGAATGTAAAGTGGCAATTGATAGGTTGTATACAATATTTATTCCACTTTCAAGTTCTTAGGATCAAATTTTAGCCAAGATTGCAGCTCTTCCTATTTTTTATTTCTTCAGTTACCCACAATAAGCTTTGTATAAAGCTCAGTAATGAAAATTTAGCTAAGGGATCATGGCATAGCAGATGTGTTTTCCCTGGACCTTCCTTTTTCATCTTTTCCAGATTCTCCAAGAATCTGTTATTTCCCAAACACTATTCTTCATAAATGTAGATATAGTTGTAAGTGAGGTATAGGTATACATATAAAAGGTAAAAATAAGTTTTAGGGTATAGGCAATTAAGGATGTATATATTCACAACTAAAAGAAAAATCAATTGTTAAGCATATACCACTTTGTATGAGTTATCTAATTCAATTTTATCGGTGACTACTCACTATATTGACACTGCAATGCATAACTATTCTTCATTCTTATGGAGACGTCAATCTAATTATAGGTATCTTTTCACTTTCTTTGAATACTCATGGATTCAATGTCTCATTTAAAAAAAAAAAACTTATCTATTTGAAGAATGCAATATGAGTAGAGAAGACATAATTTCATGACACAGCAATGAGTTAAAATGAGATGTTATTAAGTTACTTCAAATAATCTTTTAAGAATTTCTACACAGTAGTGATAGTCACCATTGCAAAAAAAAAATCTTGTGCTTGGATTGTTGCAATTCTCATATATTCTACATCTTGGCTGAAAACACAAGTCTATTTTTTATCATCTTGGTACATAATTTATATGAGAATTACCTGTGGAGCTTAAATTTTACACCATTGTTACTTTTGAACACTGAGTTTTAAAAACGACTACCAGGGACATATTTTTCAGATACAGTTTCTCATAACAGTATCCGAGTAATAGAAAATATATAGTAGAAAATTGCAGAAAAATATCAAAAACATGACTCAATTTTATGTGTGTATATTTACTTACACATGTATTAAAAGCTCTGCTGAAGCACATGAAAGACTTGAATAAAAAGGAAGATATGTCACAGCAATAGATGATTTGGCCTATCATTGCAAACATTGCAATATCAAACTAATCTATAAACTAATCATTTTATGGTGTTTTATTAAAATTTTATTGAATAGTTTAGACACCAAATGCAACTGTTTTGAAAGAATAATGGTCTACAAATAGCTAAGATAATTGGAAAAGAGATATAAAGAGGGAGTACTTGTCCCATCTGACGATACAACACATACAGACCAGTAACTTCACCTCAACCTGCGGTGCTGTCACTGAAAGGTACATAAAATAAATCAGTGGAACAGAATAGGTATCTCAGAAACAGACTGATGTATACTAAATAGTAGATATATTTACACAAGTAGCATTAACAAATCACTGAAATAATGCAAGATATTTTTAATGTTTTGTTTAAAAAAAAACTTGGATAACAATATAAGAAAAAAATAAAGTTAGATCTCTCACACCATATACCAAAAAGTAAAGATGTAAAACTACATGGGTTACAAAAGAAAAACTAGAAAAACATCTTTATAATTAGAGGAAAGGGCATAATCTTTTAAGCAAGGGGAGGAATGATGACTTTACATCAAATTTGAAGTGTTTAATTCAACAACACCATAGACATAGTTAAGTATGGGATAACAAATTTAGAGACAATATCTCAGTGTTTGAAACTAGCATGAAATAAAATTTAAAATGTTCATTATTCTTGGTACAGCAGACCAAGATAGCAAACTATATGAAAATAAGAAAAGGAATAAAAACAGAAACTCCGAGGTTAAGAAATCCAAAGGCTAATAATCATATGAATGATTCATCTGTAATAACATTCTGAGAAATACAAATTAAGATAAGAATGAGGCTCTACAACTTTGATAATGCCAAAATTAAGAAATTAAGATAACATATGATAAAATAATGTAAAATTCAATTGTTAGCAAGGACATGAGGAAACAGGAATTCAAATGCACTTCTGGTAGGAATGCAAACTGGTACAGAAGGGGAAAGCAATCAGTGCCTACTAATGACAGTTATCCCAATCACATTCTAGGAATCCTTTTATCTCTAAGAAGTTCTCTCAAGGACCTATAAAGGAAAATACACAAGGAGGTAAATTGCAACAAGGAGTTATTTATAATGTGGCCTATTTATTCACTGTTAAATATATGACATTCAGAGTGGATTTCCACAGGTTTTTAAAAGATAAAATTGAGTTTATCAAATAAACAAAAGAAAAAATATGTAAAACAATACAATTTGTAAAATTAAACCCACACATGCACATAAACAAACACATACATTTAAAAAAAACATTACAAATAGCAAACTAAAACCAAAGCAAATAGAATATAGGAAATGATAAACATTAGAGCTGAAACAAATAAAATCTTTAAAATAGATAAAATCAGCAAAGGCAAAGGTTGGTTTATCTAAAAGAGCAACAAAATTGGAAAACCTTTAGCTAGACTAAGAAAAAGAGAAAATATTTAAATTATTAAAATGAAGAATAAAAGAGAAGCTATTACAATCAACTTTATAGAAATAAAAGGATTGTAAGGGAAATACTATAAAAAATTTATGCTAACAAATTAAATAACCCAGATGAAAAGTACAAATTTCTAGGAAAATACAAATGATCAAAATGAACTCAAGAAGAAACAGAAAATCTGAAAAACACTTCTCAGTACATTCTATGAGGTCATTATTACCCTGATACTGAAACCAGACAAAAAACTCATGATAAAAGAAAACTGCAGATGAACATTCCTTGTAAATACAGACACAAAAGTTTTCAATAAAATACTAGCAATTAGAATCTGGCAACAAATCAAAAGGATTATACACTATGAACAAGAGGGATTCATTCCAGGAATGCAACATACAAAAAATAATCAAGGTGACAACACCTTAATAGAATAAAGAACAAATACCTTCACGTGATCATCCAAAGAGATGTAGAAAATGCATTTGACAAAAGCCTTTCATGACAAAACCACTCAACAAATTAGAAATAGATGGAAACTTCCTCAAACAAAAGAGAAGCATCTCTAAAAAAGATAACCACTAGATAATTAATGGTGAAAAGTGAATATTATCACTCTAAGATGAGAAATGGTACAGAGATGCCCACACCCACCACTATATTTAACATAATACTGAAGGCTGTAGCTAGGGCAATTAAGCAAGAAAAAATAATAAGTGATGTCCATATAGGAAAAGAAGAAGTAAAGGAATGTCTGTTTGCAGATGGCAATGTATTGTATATAGAAAATCCTAAGACATTAAAAAATACTATTAGAGCTATTAAATGAGTTCGGGCACATGGCGGAATACAGAGTCAGTATATAAAAATCAATTGTATTTCTATACATTAGCAAGGAACAATTCAAAAATGAAATTAAGAGACAATTCCATTTACAATAGTATCTAACAGAATAAACTACTTATTGATAAATCGAACAACAAAAGCATAAAACTAGTATACTGAAACTACGAATCATCATTGGAAGATATTGAAGAAAACTTACATAAATGGAGACATTCTATTTTCATGGATAGGAAGATATAATGTTGTTAAGATGGTAATACATGCCAAATTTATCTACAGATTCAACACAATCACAATTATATTTCCAGCTGGCGTCTGTCAAGAAATTGACAGGCTGATCTTAAAATTCATGTGGAAATAAAAGAGACTCAGAATAGCCAAAAGATTCTTGAAAAAAGAACAAGGTAAGAGAATACACACTACCTGGTTACAAAACTTACTGTAAGCTATGTTAATCAAGACTGTGTGGTACTGCCATAAGGATAAACATGTGGAATAGAATTTGAAGTTCAGAAATAAACCATCTATTTTTTGGCAATCCAAAAAAATGAAGTTTGACCTCCTTCCCCCACACATGTACAAAAATTAATTCCAAATAAAATGAGTCAAATAGCTAAACATTAACAATGGAAAACTCATAGTAAAAAACATACATGTACATCTTTGTGATCTTGGATTAGGGAATAGTTTATTAGATGTGACACCTGAAGCACAAGCAACCAAAGGAAAAAAAAAATAGACACATTGGACCAAATCTAAATTAAACACTTGTGTGCTACAAAGGATACCATCCAAAAACTGAAAATTAAACCTAGAGAACAAGGGAAAATATATGAAAATTAGATAGACAGATGATGATAGATAGATAGATAGATAGATAGATAGATAGATAGATAGATCCAAAATATATTTCTACAAACCTGTTATGACTCAATAATGAAAACAGAAATAACTTAGTTTAAAAATGGGCACAGAATTTGAATAGACATCCATCCAAGAAAGATACACAACTGGCTAATAAGGGCTTGCAAAAGGTACATAACATAAATATTCATTAGGGAAATGCAAATCAAAACCACAATGAGATGCTACTTTCACACCCATTAGTATGACAATAATCAAAAACACAGAAAATAGCAAGTGTTGACAAGGTTTGGAGAAATTAGAACCCCAATAAATTGCTGGTGGAAGTGTAAAAATATGCAGCCACTTTGGAACATAGCTGGATAATCCCTCAAAAATTGAAATGTACAGTTACCAGATAGTCTAGCAATTCCACTCCTATGTATATATCCAAGAAAACTGAAAACATATATCTACACAAAACATGTACGTGAATATTCCTAATGGCGGTATTTTATAATAGCCCAAAAAGTAGACACAATCCAAATGCTCATCAACTGAGGAATAGATAAACAAAGTATGATAAATCAAATCAATGAAATATTCATTCCTAAAAATAAAACAGCTGATACCTGCTACAGTATGGATAAATCCTGAAAACGTTCTGTTAAAATGCTTATGAAAGAAGCCAGATGCAAAAGGCCACTATTGTGTTATTCCATTTAATCATTCTGAAATGTCCACAATAGGCAAATCTATAAAAACAAAAAGTGGATTCGGGGTTCCCAGGAGATGAGCAGGAAGGAAGAATGGGAAATGACTGCTAACGACTGGATTTCCTTTTGAGGTGCTGATTGAACAGCCTTTTGAATATCTTTAAAAACACTTACTTGTACACTTTACAAGGGAAGACTTCATTGTATGTGAGTTATATCTCAATAAATAAAAGCAAAAATATTTTTCACACATATTAAAATAAATAATTGGAAGTTAGATTTGAAGTACAGAAAATAAAACCATCGGAGCAATTTACCCATTTTGGGAAAGAGACATAGAGTATGGAGGTACAAAGTTGAAAAATTACATTTTCTTCCTTCTCATTGGTAGTTTCCACATCTTTTAAAACAACTAGATTTTAGGGAAAATGCTCAATGTCTAAGATGGGGAGCAGTATTTCTGATATCATAAGCTAGAAATTACCATGCCTGTACCAAAATATCTCATATAGCCCATAAATATATCCACCTACTATGTACTCACAAAAAATTTTTAATAATAAAAAAGAAATTATTCATGAGTGAACAATATTACCTAATGATGACGAATATATATATTGATATAAAATGTCTTTTAGACAACACATCTCTATCTTAAACTTTGTTAAGATAACATTTTAGTTTGTTAAGATAACATACTAAGTTTGTTAAGATAACATTTTAATTATCACTTATGTTTTAACTAGCACAGTCAATATTAACACTTTTTGCTATGGCAAAGTTTTAACTAAAGCCTGGTATGGTGGCATACACCTATAGTCTCAGCTACTCTGGGGCTGTAGTGGAAGAATCACTTGATCCCAGGAGTTCGAGGACAACTTGAGCAACATAGTGAGATCTTGTCTCTAAAAATAAATAAATAAATAAATAAAAGTTTTAACAAAGTATATTTTAGAAGAGTTTCATAAAAGGCATAATTATAAGCGCTTGTCCAAAATGTAGATCCATTTAGGAAGACCATGAATAAGAATACTTCATTTCCTAGAACTTTCTACCCAAAATTTTAGATCTATTTATTAAAATTCTATTAAGTATTTCTGAATAGTAATTAGCTGATTTTTTAATCTTTTCAAGTCATCTGGAAAATTCTTCATTCTTTTTAAAAAGCAAAGAAAAAAATCACTAACATTATAACAAAATAGTGTGTGTTCATTTTCAGCCACTATAAAAGAATATAGCAAACTGGATAATTTTTAAGTAAACTAAGTTTATTTGGCTCCTGGTTCTGGAGACTGAGAAGTCCAAGACTGAGTGGCCACATCTAGTGAGGGCCTCCTTGCTGTGTCATAACACAGCAGAAGGGTAAGTAAGCATGCAGGAGACAGAGAGAAATAGGCCCAAACTTGTCTTTTGTATCAAGAACCCACTTCAATAACTAATTGACTCCCATGATAAGGCATTAATACATTCATGAGGGCAAAGCCTTCATGACTTAATCATCTTTTAAAGTCCCTACCTCCCAATACCATTATATTGGCAATTAAATTTCACCATGTTTTAGGGGAACATTCAAACCATAGCAGGCTTCCTGCCAAAGTAGTTATATTTATTTTGTAAAATATGTGGAAGTGAAAAGGTCATGAGTGACAAAATACAGATACCATATTTTATGAGATGAGTCTTGGTGTGGCTTGGTGAAATGTGGCACATGTATCAAGATATTCAAGTAAACATCCACTGAAGAGCAAACATATGCAGTCATTTGAGAGAACTGGGTCCAATCAAAGGAAAGAGTGGATAACAACAACAACAAAAAAGTTCAAGGGAGTCCCACCAACAGGCAGAACTAGAAAGTCATTATGCAGAATAGGGCAGATTTGGAAGACAAGAGTTCAGTAGATGGGAGCAGGACAAGAGGAGGGAATGTCAAATAGGAATACAACATGGTGAAAAAGTAAAGGTCACGCCTGTAATCCCAGCACTTTGGGAGGCCGAGGCAAGTGGATCACTTAAGGTGAGGAGTTGGTGAACAGCCCGGCCAACATAGTGAAACCCTGTCTCTACTAAAAATACAAAATAATAATAATAATAATAATAATAACAATTAGCCGGTGTTGTGGCACACACCTGTAATCTCAGCTACTCAGGAGGATGAGGCAGGAGAATCGCTTGAACCTGGGAGGCAGAATTTGCAGTCAGCTGAGATCACATCACTGCACTCCAGCCTGGTGACAGAGCGAGACCCCGTCTCAAAAAAAAAAAAAAATAGTAAAGGTAATAATAGGTAGTAAAAGGAAAGTGTAGTGACTATCTAAATTCTAAAGCAGTACTGTCATGGTTCAACTCACTTTGATTATGGAAATATTCATAATCTGATCTGTCCAATGGAGCAGCCACTAACACATGGCTAATGAACTTGTGGCTAGTGCGACTGAGTTAACTAAGTTTTGAATTTTCTTTGATTTTAATTAATTTAAATTTAAAGAGACACACATGGCAATTAAAATAGGCTCTTGTATAAGGCAGCACAGATGTAGAATGGTCGGAGTTAAAAAGCACACAGTCTCTTCAAACAACAAAAAACATTGTTATTAGCTGTTCTTTATGTATGTTCTCACCCTGTGAGGTTCTCTACACTCAAGTTTTGTGAGGAAACCCTAAAAGTTTCAGACAATTTGGAAGTGGAAAGAACATGAAAACTGAGTATATGTATTCCAGGCATTAAAATAATTTGGCTTAATTCTCAATAAATTTCAGCATACTAATGGATGACCCTAGTCTTCATCTTATAAGTATTTAGAAATATTGAAGATCTTTAAGTAGGTATAATAATCAGATTTTTATGTAAGCGATCATTCTTTTTGCAATGTAGAGAAGCAGCAAATTCCTTGAGTAAAAAGTCTAGTTTTCATCAGATCAGTATTGATCCATATCCAGTCTATAAAGTAAAGGCACCTATCTCTGATAAGTCCTCAAACAATTTCAATTGACCTATGGTCTACCATTCCCCAAATGAGACTCCTTGCATCCATCATGTGATTATGGCATCGCATACTGTAGAATTACCATCATGGGCTGCACTTCTCAAAAAGCCAAAATACTCAGACTTTACTCTCATATTTAATGAGCCAGGTACATTGTATTATCTTTCTTCTGTAGCTAGAAATATGTAAATATCCCTAAACCATGATGCTATTTATATTTATGATTAAGTAAATATGTCGAGATTAAATTACAATATGCCTGAAAGAAAACTCCATTAGCGAAACAATTTTCAAAACCTTGATTATCGTTATGAGAACCTGAATTTATCATATAGGATTTAAATACATGCACAAGGTGGGCACGGTGGCTGACGCCTGTAATCCCAGCACTTGGGAGGCCGAGGCAGGTGGATGACTTGAGGTCAAGAGTTCAAGACCAGCTTGGCCAACATGGTGAAACCCCATCTCTACTAAAAGATACAAAAATTAGCCAGGCATGGTGGCACACACCTGTAATCCCAGCTACTTAGGAGGCTGAGGCAGGAGAATCACTTGAACCCACGATGCGGAGGTTGCAGTGAGCCAAAATCACACCACTGCACTCCAGCCTGGGTAACAGAGCAAGACTCTGTCTCTAAATAAATAAATAAACATTCAAAAAGAAAATAAACTTTCAAGAGCTTAAAATCCTGTACAAAAGAAGGTGAGTATTAATTTTTATTACAAAAAATAAAAAGATTATAGATGTATGTTTGTAAATGGCTCATGATTTCTAATGTGGCCTCTTCAACTTTGACACTCATTATTCTACAGAAGAATATTAAAACACAAGGTACTGATGAATGCAGTGACCAAGAAGTTAACCAGTGTGTGAGTAATTGTGGAATCTCCTTTGATTCAGATTGACAAATACGTGTGTAGATTTCACCTCATGGTACGACTAAGTTTTTCTTATTTTAAGAAACAGTGCTGGGAAAGCTGGATTCACATCCAAAAAAATGAAGTTTGACCTCCTACCCCCACACATGTACAAAAATTAATTCCAAATAAAATGAGTCAAATAGCTAAATAGAAATAAATAACTCTCACAAAACATAATGTGGAAGTTTGCACCTCTGAACGTGTCTGTGCCTCATTCATGCACGCGAGAACCATGGCTTCTACAACTTGGGAAACTCTCCTCTAACTCTGCTGGGGCACATTTTGTGGTGGGACTCTCCACTCTGACCTGCTTTACTCTGAATTTTCAGCAACATCCGTAGCCTAACTCTTCATGAAGCTTAGAAGATAAAAGAGATCTGTAGTATTGAAGGAAAAATAAGATACGTGAATCTTTGCCAATAGATAATTTTAACATTGAAAAGAGCATACTACAGTTTAGGATCCTATTTTTAATTAATCAACGTATATTTTACCTATTCTACTATTTTTTTCCCTGGCTTTCAATTCCATCGCATTTCCATGTATCCATAGCAATTTCTTCCTCTTGTTTTCTTTAGTTGACTTTTAAAAATCAATTACATTTTCTAATTCTTGAGTTTAAACTTTAGGTCATTTATGCTAACTCATTTAGTTTATTAAAGAAATGATTTACTACTATTAATTCACCTCAACACATAATTGAGCATCTTTTAATAATCATCAACTGTGTCTGTTCTCATAATTATCTAAACATTCTTTAATTCAATTTGTCATAGTCTCCTTGACATGAGTATTATTTTCTAGTTCTGTTGTAGTCAATATAATTTTTCATTTTATCGTTATTTTCTTTTTTAGTACTACAGTTAGATAATATGGCTTACAAATTATAATTATTTTGTATGTGTACCTTAGTGACTGAATTTTTAGAAATCCTTAAATATACTCCATTGTTTCTTGAAAATAAGGCATATTTCCTGTTAATAGAATATAAAATATATCTAAAATATATCTATTACCTAAGTCTTACTATATTATTCAAATATTCTTTATTTCTAGTTTACGTTTCTGTGTTTGCTTTGTCAAGCTCTGATTCTGACTTTATGACTATATTGAAATCAATTTCTCTATGTTTTCTTTCCAAAATATATTTTTTGATTGCTAAAAAATAAATGAATTGATTAATTTACTTGTCAACAGACAGAATATGGGCCTAGACCCTCACTCTCTGTTCATTTGTGTGATGAATAAATCCTCCCTTCAGGTCTGAATCAGAGGTCCAGCTCCGCATTTGAGTCAGTTCCCAGCACATTTGGCCAAGTACCTGTATTATTCTGCTATTCAGAGTAGTACTGTCTCTTGATCCATTTCATGGACCTCTTGTATGCTAAGATGTCCATCCTTGAAAAAATTCAAGCATACTCGTAATTTTATTGCTCTGTTTACTTTTAAAAACTGGGACAAAAACATGGTTTTGTTCATTATCTCTAAATGTGACTATTCCAGTAAATGTGATGGTTCCATGCAAAACCTGATTTGCTGCACTTTTTCCAATACACCCTGCTGTATACAATAGTGATTTAATTAACAAACATAAGTACAATTACAAAAATAATGAATTGGAAACACAATTCTAGCATTCTGTCTTTTAATGAGTTGGAATACATTAATCCTTGTACATACTTGCAGTGCCAGGATTGAAAGTGCTATTAAATGCGGAAACCAAAAGTGAAGATGGGGAAAAGACATCAGCAGCATACACAGTATGACCACTTCTTATTTTTCCTCCTCAACAAAATCTAGCTACCATTTCCCTGTTCATCTGGGCCTCTTTCAGGAATCAACCTTGACTCACTCAAATGATGCACAGTCAAACATGATGAGAGAGGCTGTTAGATAACAATTACTGAACCCTAAAGAGCTCTATGTTGACTAAGCTCACGAAAAAAGAATGCTTTCAAATAAAACACGTAAATGGAATTACCTTAACTTAGAGACTCACATAGATACATGTGAGAATGCCTGTTCAGTTACATTAGGCTAAGTGTAAAGACCTGTCTGATCAGCAAGAGCTTACATTAAAATGATTTTGTTCTATATTTAAACGAGACCAAATGACTGATGCAGACTTTGGCAAGTTTATTCTAGACTTCACACTGCTCATTTTGAATTTTAGAAAAATAATTAAACCAAAACCTGTCTCCACTGGGAAAATAATGTTTGTAAGGAAAATGAAAGGTTTTTCAAATGGTATAAAAAACATCAGACTCTGCTTTTCTATATTTACTCGACTAAACAATGCTGTTTTCATATTTGCTCACTGGCCATGCTACAAATGTCCCATCCTGTCCATAACAATGAACTGAACCATCTTACCAGGGCTATTTCTGCTATCTGTTGTATTAATTCCATCCCCTTCATCTCCTCTGGCATGTCCCTTCATGAAGTAGCTTAATTTTTGACAGAGCAATCCTATTAGAAGTAATTTTCCCCACAGCCTACAATAAGCCTAACTGTATTAGGTCTTTTAAAAAACAGCAAGACTTTCTTTCTACACACAACCTGGTAATCTGTCCACAGCCCTGAATAATAGATTTCTTAAACTTCTATTTGTCATAGTGGCAAAAAAAGAAAAAGAAAATCATGCATCAGCTAATGTTTGGGTTATTCTTCCTGCAGAATTCTATAACAATTACCTCCTTTATGAAAATGATACAAAGGACAGCTGAGCACGGTGGCTCACGCCTGTAATCCCAGCATTTTGGGAGGCCGAGGCAGATGGATCACCTGAGGTCAGGAGTTCGAGACCAGCCTGGCCAACATGATGAAACCCTGTCTCTACTAAAAATACAAAAACTTAGCTGGGCATGGTGGCGGGTGCCTGTAATTCCAGCTACTCAGGAGGCTGAGGCAGGAGAATCACTTGAACCCAGGAGGAGGAGGTTGCAGTGAGCTGAGATCACGCCATTGAACTCCAGCTGGACAATAAAGCAAAACTCCCTCAGAAAAACAAACAAACAAACAAACAAAAACAGAAACAAAGGACAGCTGACTATGTTTAAGCTAGACGGTACATATATTTTTATTTAAATTGCATTGCAAATGAGAAAAATATCTACCATACATTAACATACATTAAATACACTCAGTACAAATATAACTCCTAGTATAAATATAGTATGCAATATATATAATATGAAGTGTATCTAGGTGTTCAGAATGAATAGATGTGTACACATACCAATATACACATGTGTATATAATAGGTATAAAGTATTTCACACTTCTGTTCATTTATTCTATAAAATAATATTTATCAAATGTATACTGTGTGCCAAGCACTATTCCAGGTGCTGAGAATAACCAGTGAACAAAACAGACAATCTTGCTCTTTTAGTGTTTATAGACTAGTGAAAGAGGAAACATATTAAGCATTATATATAATAAGTAAACACATTAACAGTAAGTTAGAAAGGCATAAATGCAGGGTAAGCAGTATGGAAGTTTAAAATTTTAAATATGAGAATCAGTTTAGGCCTAGTTGAGGGGGCAACATTTGAGATAACTATAGTTAGACCCTCAGTCTTCAGAGAGAGTCAAAAGGAAAAATAATACAATGAGTGATAAAGGTCTCTTTCTTCCTTTCATTATGTCTCTTTTAGGAGACTGTGAGTCAGAATGGTATTACTCCCACATTTTAGACATCACTGCGTAAGTCATTGGCTGATGTATAATTGTGTGTCTCTTTATCTTCCACATGGTGAGATGCTGACAGCTCTGAAATTATGGCAATTGATAAGGGGTGACAGGCAGGCATAGTTGTGTGAGTTCTGGTTGGCCAGCCCTGAACAGGCATGTGCTGACCATGGCTGAGATGCTATCAGAAGTCCACTTTATATAAACAGGCTTCTCTGTGTGTGAAAAAATGATGCTACCAATTTGAACACCAAGAAGCTCTTCAAAATTCTAATGTAGTCCTTCCTTAGGACTGGCAAGTTTGGGGAAACCTTCCTCCACACCCCCCCAACATCAAGCAGACAGATTCTGGCTGGCCAGCCTGCACAGACAAAAAGCTTACACTGTAGCCTCAATAGAAGACAAGATTCTTCCCCTAATGCTAGACTTCGATCTTGATTGTTTCATGAAATTAAATACTGTAAACAAGGCATTTTATTCAAATAATTCAAATATACTTCAATTACAGGAAATATATTAATATAATTAATCACATCAAATGCTCACATAGGAAAAAGTTTATGGTCAATACTATAAATGCTGTGAAGAGATTTGCAAAAATTCACACTTTATTGATGGCCGGAAGATGGCTCAACTCATTTAGCAACAATCTTCAGAGTTTTGGACAGCAAAAGTACTTCTTGCTCTCACCTGAGTGAGAAAGGGTGTTTAAACCCATTCATACCTGAGGTTGCAATTGTTTGAATTTTTGCAATCAGACCTTGGCAGTGACCTTGAGCAGTAGGATATAAATAACTCCCACATGCTTAGCGTTCCAATAATGGAACACTAGGCATAAATTGGAGGACACCTGTCACAGCAGTTCTATCCATTATCTCTCATTTAATGAGTGTAGGTATTCTACTACTGTGAATTTCCAAGTGTCTGTATGCCTTATTTTCCTTGTGTTTCAGACACAAACAGCAATAACAATAGTTTCTCATTTCCATTCCAGGCTTATTCTTCACTTTGTTTTCGCAGTTAAAAGGCTGTATCCTCTGAGAGTCATGACTTCTGATGTGATAACTAAACTCACCTAACTGTATATTCCCTATAGCTCTTGGTCCTCAATAGGTACTCAAATCCTGACTTTTGTGACAACACTGTCCTTTCATCTTACTTTTACAAGCTATGAAGCCATCCCTAAATGACATACTTAGAATAGCCCAGTTTGAACATGACATGAATAGAAAGATTCTCTATGGATTTTTTCATGTGTTGCTTTTTTGGCTCAACATTCAGTTTCTTGGATTCAAACTTGTTGTTTGAGCTATTTATTTTATATTTATTTGACTTGTTTGTAATATTCCACAGGCAGCAATTTACTTGCCCATTTGAATGTTTAGGATAGTTAAATTCTTTCTAGTTTGGAGTTAAGAAAAATGGTGCTATGAACATTCTTCTGCATATTTTCCTGGTGAAAATGTGCATATATTTCTTTACAGCATCTGATAGAAACAGACTTGCTGAGCCATAGAATATGAGTAGTTTCTAAATCACTCATGTCATACTGTTTTACAAATGTACACATTTATACTCTGATAGCAGTATGTGAGAACTCCCATATCTCCATGTACCTGCCACCACCACTTGTTAGTGTAAAAATTATAGCTTTTGCCAATATAGTATGTATTGTTCTGAATTGTGATTGTAATGTTCAAATCCCTGATTATTAATGATTACTTTCATATATATATTGGTTTGGATTTCCTATTATAGTTTGTTCAAATTGTAGTTCTTTTTCCTACTGAGTTATCTCTTTTCCTTTGATTTGTAGGACTTCTACAGTTGTGATGACTTTCAATGATTCAACACTAAGTTTGAAGCTTGCTCTATATTTTATTGGCATACACTTACATTGAAAGGACTTTTTGAGGCCCAAATATGCTAAATTATCTATTATAAAAGGCTGTTGAATTATCAAGTGCTTTTTTGATAACCATTAAAATTTTCATATATTTCTATTCTCTGTGATCTGTTAATGTTTTGACTGATATTAATTAGTTTCCAATATTAAACAAACCTTGCATTCTGGGTATAAACTGATCTTAGAAACTCATTTTTCATATACTGCTAAATGGCGCGTTGCTAATATTTTGTTTAGGAATATTCATGTATATATATCCATGAGTAAAAATTTAACATATTTTTTGCATATCTTGTATATTTTTAAATTTTTGTGACAGGTTATGATAGTGTCATGGATTGAGTTTTGGAATGTTTTCTCTTGATCTATTTATTGAAAGAATTTGTTTGATATGGAGAATCATCTTTGAAAAACTGGCAAAATTTGCTAAGGAAGCTATCTGAGACCTAAGTTTTTATTTAAAAAATACTTCACTTCTTTCTCAATGCATTTAATGATAATATGATGATTTCTTTTTTTATTTATCCTTGAGTTAATATTTATCATGTATACATGCATAGTTAACCATAAATTTTTACCTTATTAGAATAATATATTTATATTATCTTAATTTCTGCATTACCCGCAGTGATGCCTTTTTTCATTACTGATATTATGCTTTCTCTTTCTTCATCTTCTCACTAGAGATGCACCAACTTTATTTATCTTTACAATTAACCAAGTTTTTGCTTTGTTTATCCTGTTATATATTTACTTACTTTTACATTAATTTCTAATATTATTTTCTTCCTTCTGTCTTTCTTCACTGTTCTTTCTCAAGCTTCTTGAGAGGAATGCTTTGCTCAATTATCTTTAGCCTTTCTTTCCTAACATAATTAAGGTTGTAAAGGTTCCACCAATTATGGCTTTACTTTTTTGTTTTTATAGATATTCTTTTTATAACAAATTAATTTTAAATATATTCTAATTTCCATTGTGGTTTTTCTGGACTTATATATTTCATAAATTCCAAATACATGGGGTTTTTCTAGCTGGCTTTTCTTATTTTTTTATAGAATGATACAACTACAGCCAAAGAACATAATTTATATGATTTCATCTCTTAAAAATTCTTGAAATTGCTCTGTCATCAGACATATGGTCAGTTGGCTTGGCATCTAACTCATATGTAATTTAAAAGCTATTTTCCTTCAGTTTTGGGGTGCAGTATTTTATAAAGGCCAATTCAATTGAGTTATTGGTTAGATTTAACAAATCTCCTATATGCTTATAAATTTTTTAATCTATATGTGCTGTCTAAACTGCCACAGTTGCATTAACTCTCTCACTGTGATTTTGGATTTATCAATTTTCTGTTTTATTTATTTTAATTTACTTCTATACACTATAAGGCTATATTATCGGGTACATTAATTAGACATATTTGTCGCCCCATCTCTATTCTCTTTACCCACCATTTTTGTCTGTTTTTTCCCTGTGGCGATGTAGCCTGGCAGTACCTTGTCTGTCTACATGACAGATCTTTTAATTTCCACTACTAGGCTTCTCTTTATGCCACCAAATAGCTTATCTCTAGCAGCTCTTAAGCCATTCTGGTGCATAGGAAAACTTGAAAGTAAATAAAGTTAAAATCTCAGAGTAATCTTTTGACAAAAGGTCACAAGAGGAAATTTTCACATATCAAAGACTATTACTAACTAGTTTTTTCTTCCTGGACAGAGCAATGATTTTAATATAGTGTAATTTCATTAACTCCATCACACCTTATATATAATTTCTCATGTATTTTAATTTTCTATGTATAGGTATATATTATATGTAATGTAAATTTCCTCCAAATTTTAACCTATCTACATTTATATCTATAGACCCATGATATATAGATATAAAGCAATTCCACTAAAAATCCCAAACTTTTTTGGTGAAACTTGACAAGCTGATCTGAATTTATTTGCACATGTAAAATGCCAAGAATAGCCAAGCAATTCTTGCAAAAGCATATGTTGGGAGAACTCAAACTGTAGCAATTAAAACATTATGTTATAGGTGCAAAAGTAGATAAATAGCAAGCAAACTGATAGAAGAGAGTGGAGAGCCCTGAAAAAGATCTGTACGTAATAGCAAGCAGAAGGCACACAGCAGATCACTGGGGGTGGAAGTGGGGGTGAGGACAGGGGGAGTAGCCTTTTAGGATTATTAGGATTATTATTAATGAATTATTTTTGAGATAAAAATTGTATATCTTCTTACACCAGGTACATAACCGAACTTTTTCATGTGTATTAGAAAATAAAATGTGAAAAGAAATACTATACAACTCTTACATGAGTATACAAAATGTGCTGATTCATTAATAGTAAGCAGTAATTTAGCATATAGATTAGGAGTAATAAAATATACTTTTTTCTGCTGAGTGACATAGAGCAGAATGTTCCTGTGGTATTTATGGGATGGAATCATAAAGTCCAGTCCATAAAATGTTAAATCTCTATAATCTGAAAAGCAATAAAACTGACTATTTTTATTTGCACCTTTAGGGACATAGAAGCAAACATATATCCACTGAAAAGCATGTTAACTTCATCAAAGCTGTAGGCTATTCCCTGGAGGAGAATAAATCTTGTGAGGAAACAAAACAAAGAATCCATTAGTAATACCCAGAAATTTAGAATGTGGAAATATAAAAGATAAATTTGGTAGCAGTGACCATTAAAAAGCAATTATTTTAAATTTATAGTACTTTCCTGTAATATATATGTTTCTCATTTGAAATAGTAATATATTCTCTATATTAATTAATAATGGTTGCTATGAGTTGATGAAAATTGTTTCAAAGAATATGTGATCATTTATTAAATTGTTTTAAGTTAGGCAGTTATTTGCTATGAGAAGGAAAAGACTTTTAATGAATCCTAATTAAGATGGAACATTCATAAAATAAACATAATTAAAATGTTCTGGAATTTCAAAATTCTAAAATTGTTTTCTAAACGACAGGAATAGAGTCAGGCCTGCATTTGAATCTTAGCTTTATCTTTCATAACTTCTATGAATTCAAGCAAATTACTTAATTTTTGGGAGCATCAGTTTTTCCACATGTAAAAAAAGAGGCTACATGTCTCTAAGAGTTTATCTAAGAATTAACACAGATAATATGTGTGAAGAAATTAACACAGTGGTTGGTACAGTTAAAAATTCATAGCACATGCTCTGTAAAGTTTTTTATCTTTATTTCGGCTGTGCACAAAATTGATTACCATAACACAACAAAATTTCCAGGCCTATGAGCAGAGCCAACCAAATCAAAAGAGTAAAAATTTTTAGAAAGAGGCATTGAGAAATGACAATCTTACCTTTTTAGTTTTTTGAAATTAGGCTAAAACATCCACCCTATAATCAGTAAGTATAATATCAGCTCTAAGTTTTTAATAGATGGCCATATCAGACTGAAAATTATCCCACTGTTGCTGGTGGTTCACTCAGAGATTTTATCATAAATTTGTTTTTCATGAAAAATAAAATTCTTTTTTCAGAAGATTTTTTCAACATCTATTGAGATGATCATAAGACTTCTTTATTAATATGATGCATAACATTTAGTGATTTTCAGAAGTTAAAATAACTACATTCCAAGGATAAACTCCACTTGGTTATGATGCGTTATTCTTTTTGTATATTGCTAAATTCAATTTGTTAATATTTTGATAAGGAACCAAATCTACCTTTATGAGGAATATTGGTCTGTAGATTATTTGTTGTTGTTTTACTTTGTGTCTTTTGATGACTTTGGCTTTACTATCAGCATAATACCAGACTCATAAAACGAGAAATATTCTTCCCTCCTGTATTTTCTCAAATATTTTTTAGACCTCATATCATTTCTTCCTTAAATGTTTGACAGTATTCACTACTGAATCCACTTGGGCTTTAACTTTTCTTGTGAGAAATTTAAACTAGTAATTCATCTTCTTTACTTGATTTAAATTTGTTGAGATTTCTCCTACTTCTTGGGTTAGTTTTAGTGGTTTGTAATTTTTTTTTTTTTTTTTTTTTTTTTGAGAACGAGTCTCACTCTGTCGCCCAGGCTGGAGTACAATGACGCAATCTCTGCTCACTGCAACCTCTGCCTTCTGGATCCAAGACAGTCTCCTGCCTCAGCCTCCCGAGTAGCTGGGATTACAGACGCCCACCACCACCCCTGGCTAATTTTTGTATTTTTAGTAGAGACGGGGTTTCACCATGTTGGCCAGGCTGGTCTCGAACTCCTGACCTCAGGTGATCCACCTGCCTCGGCCTCCCAAAGTGCTGGGATTACAGGCGTGACACACCATGCCCGGCCGTGATTTGTATTTTTTTAGAGAATTGATCCACTTCACCCATCATCAAGTTTATTGACATATTCATAGATTTTTCCTTTATTATTCTTTTAATGCTTACTATATCTGTAAAGGTGGTCCCTCTCTCAATCTTGATATTAGTAGTTTGTGTATTCTCTCTTTTTTTATTGATCAGTTTAGGCAAAATTTTATCAAATTTTTGTTCTTTGGAAAGAGCCAGGTCTTGACTTGACTGTTTGTTTACATGTTATCTATGACTGCACATTACAACAGCAGGGTTTAGTGGTTGTGACAGAGACCATATGGTCTGTAAAGCTTCAGATATTTACTGACCAAAACAGTGAGCTGACCTCTGATCTACATCATTATTGATGTCCACTATGATATTTATTATTTCCTATTTTCTATGTGCCTTAGATTTAATTTGCTCTTTTTTTCATTCATTATGGTTGAAACATAGAGCACTGATTTGAGTTTACTTATTTCTAATACAATAATTTAATGCTATACATTTCTCTGTAGGCGTTGTTTTATTTGCATCTCACATATTTTGATATATTGTGATTTCATTTTTTACATTACTTTTTTACATTTTTTACATTAATTGAGTGTACTTTCTAATTTCCTTTGTGATTTAAAGTGTGGATCAGACAATGTAGTGTTTCGTTTCCACACATTTAGAGATTTTCCAGATTTCTTTCTGTTGTTGATTTCTAATTTAAGCCTGTTGGAGTTTCAGAACATACTCTGAATTATTTCAATTATTTTAAATTGATTAAGACTTGTTTTATGGCCAAGCATATTATCCATGTTGGTGAATGATTCAGGTGCACTTGAAGAGAATGTATATTTTTGTTCAGTGTTGTGCTCTTCACGTTTAAGTTAGGCTAAATTAGTTAATGTTGTTTAGGTCTTCCATATATTCTCTATTTTGTTTACTTATTCTGTTACTTAGAGAAAAATAGTGAAAACTCCAGCTAGTTTTGATTTATGTATTTCTCCTTTTAATTCTGTATTTAATTTCTTGCAGCTCTGGTTTTCATTGTGTATACATTTGTAATTGATATATCTTCCTGTTATACTGTTTTATAATTTTGAAAGTCCCTATTTTTTCATCTTAGAGTATATTTCAGCTGATATTAATTTAGCAACTTCACCTATCTTATGTTAATTGCTTGCATATCATGTATTTTTTTATCCTTTAACCTCAAACGTTTTGATTTTTTGAACCTAAAGTACATCTCTCTTTAGACAGCAAGTAATTGAGTCTTATTTTTAATACAATTAACAATCTCTGCCTTTTGATAGATTATTTACTCATTCACATTTAATATTACTGCCCGTATAATGGCATATTAGGTCTGCCATTTTGCTGTTTGCTTTTATTTGTCTCTCTTTTTTGTTTGTTCTCAGTTCCTCTTTTATTGACATCTTTTGTGTTAAATATTTTATAGTACACCATTTTATTTTCTTTATTGACTAGCTTATTTCTGTGCATTACTTTCTAGTGATTTTCTAGGAATCACAATATTTATCTATAACTCACCACAATATATTTCAAGTTAATACTTATTTACCTTGGTTATAGAAACTTTGCACAAAAATAGTGGCATCCTACCCTCCCGTGTAATAGTATTGTCATATGTAGTGCATCTGTATATGTTGCAAACTAACAATGTGGTGTAATAAAAGTTGTTTTCAAATAGCCTTTCTCTTAAAAAATTAAGAAAAGAGAAGGAAAAAGTATATATAATACATAACCATAGTACTTATAGTATATTCGTATAATCTTGTATTTACCAAAATATTTACCATTTCTGATGTCTATTATCTTTTCTGTGGATTTATAGCATCATTTTGTGTCATTTATCTTTGACCTAATGAAATTTCTTTAGCCTTTGTTCTAGTCCAGGGCTGTTACCAATGAATTTTCATGGTTTTTATTTAAAATTGCCTTTGGTTTGCTTTTATTTTTGAAGGATAGTTTCACTGGATATAGAAACCTTGACTGACAGTTTAGATTTCTCTCTGGTTTCTCGTAATTTGTGATTCAAAACTGTATGTTCTAAGTAATGTGTTTTAATGGCTCTAAATTCATTTATTTCTGTTTTCATAATGATTGTTTTTTCTTATTGCTGCTTTAGTATGCAATTCATTTGCATGGACTCAAACTATGGCATTTCTCCCCCATACAAAGTAGAGCTGTTGCTATTTCTACATAGCGTTTTCTTTGTTTTGCTTTCGAATGTATATATATATTTGTTTTTCACATATATATTTGTTTTTTATTTATATTTATATATACACACTTTGGCCTGGCTCTCTAGGGAGTTTTTCCTGAACCTGTGTATTTCAGTAGTCAGTCACTTGATTTGCAAAGATTATTCTGACAACTGAAGCCCTCTGCTCTTCGTGTAGATTGAATAATACACTATAGTTATAGCAAAATTGCAGGTCTCCTTAAGGCGTTCCATTTTTGCTAGGCTCCCTAACATAGTTCAGCAGTCTGAAAGGATATGTGGATGGTAACCCACTAACTCCGTGTGGTTCTTTGACTTCCAAAAATGTCCTCAGCAAAAGTTATAAACATTGTTCTTATCTAATGCTCTAGCAGTTCTCTGTGAGTAAACATTTTGCAAGTTGTTGCCAACTTTTGTGTGTCTCCCTGAAAAGTTGATGTTAATAATTTTGTTTTATTTTACACTTGCTTTCTTTGGAAGAGAATATCCTCCTCATGGTGCCTTTACTGTAAAGAATCCCACACTTTACATTTTTAATTTCTGTTATTGCATGAATTAAATATGTAGTTTTCAAAGTTTTAAGTATATAAATTCAATTCTCTGATGAAATTCTGCATATTGTCAACATTTTTATGTACATGAATAGTAGCATTTTCATGTCCACAGTGTTAACTCCAATAATTGGATCATATATTAGATCTATGTGTCTATTTTCTATTTTTTTCTTGGTCCCTTTTTTTGACATGCTACATATTTTGTATAAAAAATTTTAAGGATTTGGAGAAGTTAATTCCTATGATAGGCCAAGGCAGGGGAATCACCTTAATCAAATTAGGGACTGACAAAAACTGCTGAATTGCAGCTTTTATAAAGCCCTACTTACTCTGTTTCTAGAAAGAGGACCTCTAATTTCTAATCCTGTAAAACTTAGTATGGCCTCTCTTTTTTGTACATCCTGGACCCCAGTCTTGGGGTTCTCAAGGAAAACTGCTAGAAAATCTATACCGATTTTTCAAAGGCTTTTCATCTAGCTGAAGTGCAGAATTTTTGAGTTTCAGTGTATAGGTGCTTTGCACTTAATTTTAGGATGAAGACTTCACAGATCACAATGGGGAACTTGTAAAATTTACTGTGATCCCACTTTCTTGTAGGTCCTGAACTGCAACTTTTGTTTGCTTGACATTCGGATACTGCTAAAATTCTAATCTGGTTTTCAACAGTTTTCCATCTCTCTTCTTAGTCTTTTGGCCTTCGCAGTTTAAAAAATGTAACAACTGCCTCAAGCTAAAACTATTAGAGTGTTAGGCTTGCTTCTTTGCTCCTCCCTACTTTCTAAGAACTTGGATCTTCAAGAACTTAACTTTTATGAACAGTCCCAAACTTGAAATTTCAAATCTCTAGCCATGGAGGACTTCCAGATATCTTTGTCTCCTGGTCCAAGCCATCTGCTTGATTTGCAGCCTCTTGTATCAAAGCAAAAACTGTCAAACTTTTCTAAGGAAAGATGCTTAAAGACTGCTATCTCATCTTTCTGTAGTTCCCTTCTCTTAGGAATCTTGAATCCTCAAATCCTGGTTGCCTCAGGGACTCACTAATCATCAAACAGATTCTTTTTTACAACTTATTTGTTTCATTTTGCATTTTTTTTCTGTGAGTCTTTTCCAAATTCAAGTTATTCCATTATCTCAAAATGGAAGCAGTAAACATGTATTAATTACTGGTAGTGTAAGACGCCTTTCGTTGTTTCTTGGCAGAATTGTTTTGACTAGTCTTGCATTTAGTCTATTTTTGTGAATTCTAAAATCAGTCTATCAAGTTTCTTAAAAAAAAACTCCCAATGTTTATTAGTTGATTTATTTTGATTATTGGTAAGTTTAAGATTCAACTTTATAAATATTGAGACTCAGACCTCTCATTTATGAATACATTATGAAATTATTCATATTTTCTTCAATGTTTGTATCAATAGGTCTTCAATGTGATCCTTTTCTATAGAAAAAACTATAATTATTTATGTCGTATAGAAAATATAATATTGATTTTGTATGTTAACTTTTATGTGACCATCTGACGGAACTTCTATTGTTTCTAATAGTTTCCCTTTAACTTTTTTGGAATTTATAGACAATCATATTCTAAGAAAAAAAAAGGAAGAGAGATATATTAGGCCAAAAATACATATTTTTCCTCTTTATTTTAGAATTTTATAACTCCTATTCATTTGTCTTATTGTATCACTTTAACTGGGACAATAACAAAAGTAGTAACAATGGTGAGCATTGTTGAATTTAATGGAATATATCTAATTTTTGCTAGTTTGACGATTGCTATAATTTTTCATTGGTTATCTATTATCAGGGTAACAAAGTTCTGTTTTATTCCAAGCGTTCTAGAGTTTCCTATCAAAAAACAGGCAGTGATACTTCTTAAATACTCATTTGAATTTATCATCTTTCATCTAAGTGCTTGAAATTATATTATTCTATTTGTCATTGCAGATATAGGAAATATTACAGATTTTCTAAAGTTGAATCATCATTACATTCTTAAACTTATTTAGCTAAATTATTAATTTAATACACTACTTGATTGTTTTTGTGAATATCTTATTTATAATTTTTTAACCTATGTTTTTAAGAGAAACTGGCCAATAATGATTCCTTCTTGTATTATCTCTGTCTCCGCTTTTATAAGAGGGTTATAACAACCTGTGAAAGTAGATAGGTACTGCTGCCCATTTTCTGTATTTTGAACAACTTGCATACAGCAAAAATTTATATTTTAATTTTAGGAATATTTTATTGCCCCATTTTAAATGTTTGCTCTTGCATCCTACTTGCTTTACATGTATGTTAATGCAGTAATTTTATTTTTGTTTATACTAGTTTTGAACATTTATAACCTAACAATTATATTAACACTTTTCTAGTTTTCCTAAGGAGCACGTAGTATTATTTAATCCAATCTGAACTCATTTGAGATGATTAAATTCAGCTTCTTCCCATGTATTGTGATAATTTATACACTTGGATTTCTACTCTTCTTACTTAATGTTTATTATTTAATATACTTTGTTGTACAAATATGTTTATGCCCATCTCTTACATTGCAAAATTGTTCCATTTCAATTTATTCGTTTCCCACTTTTCCAATCACAGTAATTTGCATATTCTACTGTGTTCGAATATATTTGCATTCCTATCAATCCCATTTAATGTTAAATTTCCTTTTTATATATATGTAGAAATAACATTAATGATTATCCATATTTTATTTTTCTACTTATTTACTGGCATCAATAAACATGCAAATTTTAATTTGCTTTTATCTTGCCACTCTGCAAACATTTCACTCATCTTTCCCATTATATGAACTACTTGGCATCTTTTGAAATAATAATATAGATTTTATTTCTTGTATGTTATTACATCATCCCATTCAACAAAAGTCTTCTGTCTAATAATCTTTATTTAACACATTCTAAAATTTCATATCACACTATCAAAAGAACAAGAAATAACCATATGTTTAGTAATACGGGGGATACAACATTTTGTCAACAACAGTTTTACTGGAATGAAGGGAAATAAAGAATTAGGTGCAGGAAGTAGACAGAGCTATTATACATAACTCTGTCATCAAATTTCGCCTTGGATAAGAGCAAAAATAAAAACAACAGCAACAAAATCAGACATGAGCTCAGGGATGGAAAATAGGCAGTGGCAAGTTTTTCCTAAAGATGGATGACACCTTAGCAAGTGTTTATTCAAATCATCCAAAAGAGAATGCAAAGTAGGTGAAAGAAAAGAAAACATGAGAGGCAAGTCCTTGAGTTAGCAAGAGCGAAGACATCACTGGTCACATGGGAAGTTTGCCTTTGAGGGGAATAAGGGCAGACATTCTCTTAGCTATGTGCAAAAAAGTAGTGGATGGGCAGCTTGAGAGACTTACACATCTGGTACTGACTGAAATAAGTAAGTATGAGAGGCACGATGGGATTTTCCTAGAGCTGCATTGTCCAATATGGTAAGCATTTGCCGCATGTGGGGTTTAATTACAAATTAATATTAAATAAAATTAGAAATTCAGTTCCTCAGCACACTATCCATCTCTCACATGCTCAGTAGCCACATGTGGCTAGTGGTTACCCTAGTGGGCAACATATTCTCCATCAATGAAGCAAGTTCTACTGGGCAGCCTTGGCCTACATTGCCTCATGAAGCAATAGGCATACAATTCAGTATTAACTATTAATGTAAATCTGGCAGGTCAGGGGATCCCTGGAGGCTCTTCTCTTCCTGCCAAAGTTCAGATGGGTTGGAGAAATAATCTCATTGTAAAGGGCTGACTGAAGGGCTCTGTATTAGGCCATTCCTGTACTGCTGTAAAGAATTACCTGAGACTGGGTAATTTATAAGAAAGTAAGTTTAATTGCCTTGTGATTCGGCAGGCTATACAGGAAGCATCGTGGTATCTGCTTCTGAGGAGGCCTCAGGAAGCTTCCAATCGTGGCAGAAGGTGAAGGGTGAGGAAGGACATCACATGGTGAAGGCAGGAGCAAGAGAGAGAGGCTTTAAGTGAGATCTCGCTCTGAGTTCACAGGAGATCTCGTCCTTTAAAAGTGTATGGACAAGATCGTCTGTGAACTCAGGGTGAGATCTCATCACCAAGAGGATGGCTCAAGCCACTCAGGAGGGATCTGCCCCGATGACCCAAACGCCTGGCACCAGGCCCCACCGCCAACATTGGGGATTACATTTCAACATGAGACTTGGACAGGGACACACATCCAAATTGTTAACAGTCTCCTTTAGCTAAACTCCTGTGTAGCCGCGGAACTGGCAGCCTGCTATGACTTCTTTTCCAACTTTGCTAGGTAATAAATAACAAGTTACCCTCTTGCTGCTTTAATTTGCATTTCTTCAATAACTAATGAGAATAAACTTTTTTGTTAGTTTGTTTCAACTCTAGGTAGTATTTCATTTTTGTACAAATTTTACATTTCAAAGTATATTTTGCTTAAGGACATAAAATCTCATTTTTTATTGGGATTAGGATTTTAAAACTGTGTTTGTTATGCTAAAAATGCCTTCTCCCAGCTTCTCGTTTTCCTTCTATGTATGCATTAGCCAAGACATGTTTTAATGTTTATGTATTTCAGTGTGTTTTTTTCTTTTGTAGTTTTGGTCTTTGGTATGAGACTTTACTATCCTCAAATGAAATAAACTATCATTTTTCTGGCATATCTTTTTTAATTTAAATCTTTAATATGTACATATGCACACAGAAACACATCTGCACTTACACACACATGGAATTATTCGGTGTAAATTATGAGATAGAATGTAACTTTGGTATTTTTAAAATATAAACTGGCTGTCATCTTAACATAATTTCTTAAATATTTACTAAGTAATTCTTCCATTCTGTTTTAAATATATGTTCAAAACAGATTAAATGAGATGCTAGTTAATATAAGGAATATAAATGACAAATATATAAAATATACATAAGAAAGATATAGATATACACAAGAAAAATATACAGAAGAAACACTCTTCTGTATATTACTTATATAAACTAGAATATAAGTCCAGATGTTCTTGATAAATCCACTAAGATATGATTTTTGGAATCACTCTCATAACTATTTGAATAACTGTACTTTTTAAATGCTCTGTAATATGTGTCAGTCTTAGTGTACTTTCATTCTATTTTATAATTTTCTTTATTTTTTTTTTGAAAAGCAACCATTTATTAGAACCAATACAAGAGTATGAAAAGAGGGAAAATAGGAGGGTAGAAGAGGGGGAGAGAATGAGGTCTGCATCAGATATCAGTTAGGGAAACACATAAATGCTTACTTTTTAAACATTTACATTTAAAAGGTGAACATATATATAGACCACTTATGCTTTTATTTAAAAATCAAAGGCAGACACGTTTGGCTGAAATAAAACCAAGAAACACAACCAAAACTCCCCCATAAACCTGAAAGTCCATAGAGAATTCAATTTCTCATTTCCATTCAGAAATCTGGCTACAAAGTGATTTGTCTGCTACTCGGGATGGTACAGAGTGCTGAAAGAAACCCAGCTCTTGAGTCTCTTGGATCCCATTCTGTAGGAAGTGGTGGGAAAGCCAGTGGACCATGGGCAAGTCAACTACTGGCTACTTGGCAGGACGTCAGACTGTGGTCTCTCCATTCCCCAGGACTCCTCAGAACCGTCTGGTACTGCCAGTGCTGGGTGAACAGTGAGAACAGAGTCCACAAAACACAGAGAACCAGAATGTGACTGCAAGGAGCCAGGACCTTGTGCTTTTTCATGGATTACAATTCTAGGGCCAAGGAGAGAGAAAGGAGAAAGAGCTGTATTGGGAAGAGAAGCTGGCTGTGCCCCTAAACTGAGATGGAAAGAGTAAGGCTCTTGAGCCCACACCTGGGCAAGTAGAAATAGTGTCCAAAGTTTTCTCAAACCAGAGGGAAAAAAGGTCAAGGTTAGGTTCAGACTGCAGACACTGAGAAAGAAATGACAGATACTGAATACAGGGAATCGGATGAAGCTTTAAGGATCAATGCCCAATTCTGAGTGTTATACACACTTCTAGGAAAAATAATTCCAAGGTAGCTTTTTGAGGGGGGTGGAAACAAGGTGGTCACATTTATTCAATCAGCTGGTCCCTATGAGGAAGGAGAGGGTACAGATACCACAAAGGGGTACAGTCACCCAGCTGTCCTGGGATCAGTTTGGGGAGTGGTAAGAAATGACATAAATCAAAACCATTGAAGGTTGCTTTGATCCTGAGACAGTCTGAGTCTGCTTCAAACCCATGGAGAATGGAACTTTAATCCCCAACCTGCAGAGAGAAATAAGCAGTAGCATCCCTGCCTCACGATTCCCTAATCCAATGTTCTTGAATCTGAAATGGCCTCCCTCTGTGAATGCAAGACATAGAAAATCTTAAATGCCTTCCCCAACAACATCCTAAGTAAGTCTGGACTAGTAAGATGCCAATATTCATGAAAACACTGTCAACATCTGAACTAGCAGCTTTGATGAGGGGTGGGGGGCAGAGAATTTGCCGAGTCACTAAGTAGTTCCAGTCTTGGAGACAGCTCAGTGAGGACCAAAGCCTGTGTGTCAGGCTTAAACTCCAGCTCAAGGCATCCTCCATAGAGGACCCTAAAATATTCTATTAACTTGATTTACAGTGCCTCACAACAACACCCCTGTGAGGTAGGTCAGTATTATTATCCCCATTTGACAGATGGGGAACTGAGGCATTGAAAGAAGTGACTTGCCCAAGGTCAGCCATTATCAATCAATTGAGGAGGTGGGCACACAGAGTCAGCATCCACTCAATTCTTGTTCCATTTCCCAGAGCATTTTACTTCTCAGAGTGCACTTGGGAGCAGACGACAGTTGGTAGGTACACCTCACTCTGCAAACTAGATTAATTCAATCAACCCAAGAGTATTAACTGAGGGCCTATTATTTATCTAGTGTAATGTGAGGAATCTTGGAAAAATGAACTGCTTCTGAAAGCCATATTATGGATGTTTTGAAAATAAAATTACATCTTTAACAGTAAGGACATGAATTCTTTTGTAAAGAAATATTCACTTTATATTAGAAGGTGAAGGACTAAGTCACACTGATTTCTCAAAGTTTTATATTGAGTAACCTGAATTCCTAGAATCCAGAAAGTAAGACCACATTCCAACAGAAACAATGAATAAGAACCATTTCCCCAATGGTGGTTCTTGGTAGTGCCCTTAAAAAGCTGCAAGGTTGGTGGAAGAAAAACTTCAGAGTGGTTTTATTATCTCCCAAAAAGCATTATTTTTATTGAAATTATTGTAAAATTGTAGATTAACTTGTGGAATACTGGCTTTTGAGTAATATTGTGTGACTCTTTCTAGTAAAAGCATAAATATTCAGTTGAATATTTTTAATAACCCAAAATACAATTTTTTGTTGATTTCTTCATCTATCATTATTATTTCTATTTCTATTTTCTATTTCTATTTTATGTTTTAGATCCTTCTTTTATTTTTCAAACAGATAATATTATATGGGAAACATATATTCATTATATTTAATTTAATCCTTTAATCAGTTCCAATTTAAAAATAAATAATTTTTAATTATACCAAAATTGTATGGATGCAATTTATGTAAAATCTTTAAAATATTATAGATGAAGTTAAACTCCTAAAACATTATAGATGAAGCTAGAGTCCTTCCTGGCTACCAACCACTGTCCCAGAATATGTCCAGAGGTGAAAATACAATTGTCTGTAGTTTTTCCTTACTAAATACATGAAGTGTATGCTTTTCTAGATATCTAGTTATTTCTCCAGCTGATGCAGTATTGTAAAATGGCAATTAAACAATAACTATCAAATAAAGTGACTGATATTAAAAAATAAAGCACTCACTTAAAAGGGATAGGTCCATTCTGTTTTCTGGATGAGTTATTTAACACTTTTAATGCTGTTTATAATTGGAAGGCCATATTAAAATAAGAAACTTTACAAAGAATATTACAAGGTTAACATATGACTGGTAAAGATAGCATGAAAAAAGAAAACTACAAATATACACCTTATAAACATAGAGGCAAAATTTTAAAAATATATTACTAAATAGAATCCATTTCAAGGATGCAAAAATGGATCAAAGTTAGAAATAATTGCAATAAACTTTAATAGATGATAGCAAACATTTAAAAGAGGAAAACATTTTATCACCAAGAAAAATTCCAAAATAATGATATTTAGATATTATGTTTACTTTAAGCAAACATGCAGAGACAAATACTCTCTCAGAAAAAAGAAAGAAGGAAAGATACCTTGATTGCTAGGAAGAAAAAAAAAAGAGGGATGGAAGGAAGGAAGGAAGGGAGGGAGGGAGGGAGAGAAAGAAGGAAGAAGATGGGAGGGAGGGAAGGAGGGGCAAGGGACAAAAATTAAATTGAAACAGTGATGTCTTAGTCAAAGACCTTTTGGTGGTAAGGTACAAAAATTCACATTAATTATTTAAATAACAGCCTAGAGAAAATAAGTTACCACTATAAATATGCAGCAGCAACAAATGCAGACAAATGGCAAGGAGTTGCACCTAACAAGAGACTGAAACCATAAAACATATATGTTCAGAAACCAAGTCTCCCCCTCTCTCTCTTTGAAGATTGTGCTCTTCTCAGAAGGAGCTTCAGAGTGGAGACAATGTCTAAATAGTTTCTGGGCCAGGCACAATGACTCATGCCTGTAATCCCAGCACTGTGGGAGGCCAAGGTGAGTGGATTACTTGAGCCCAGGAGTTCAAGAGGAGCCTGGTCAACAGGCGAAACCCCGTCTCTACTAAAAGTACAAAAATTACCTGGGTGTGGTGGTGTACACCTGTGGTTCCAGCTACTCGGGAGGCTGAGGTGGGAGGATCATTTAAGCCTGGGAGGCGGAGGTTGCCTCATTCGCCACTGCAGTCCAGCCTGGGCAACAGAGCAAAACTCTGTCACTAAATAAATAAATAAATAAATAAATAAACATCCTGAGATTTTGCTGAAGTTGTCAGCTTAAAAAGCTTTTGGGCTGAGACAATGGGGTTTTCTAGATATAGGATTATGTCATCTGCAAACAAAGATGACGTGACTTCCTCTCTTCCTATTTGAATACCCTTTAATTCTTTCTCCTGCCTGACTGCCCTGGCCAGAACTTCCAATATTATGTTGAATAGGAGTGGTGAGAGAGGGCATCCTTGTCTTGTGCCATTTTTCAGGGTGAATGCTTCCAGCTTTTGCCCATTCATTATGATATTGGCTGTGGGTTTTTCATATATGGCTCTTATTATTTTAGGTACGTTCCTTCAATATCTAGTTTATTGAGAGTTTTTAACATGGAGGGATGTTCAATTTTATCGAAGGCCTTTTCTGCATCTATTGAGATAACCATGATTCTTTAGTTATCTTTATGTGATGAATTATATTTATTGATTTGCATATGTTGAACCAACCTTGCATCCCAGGGATGAAGCCAACTTGATCATGGTGGATAAGCTTTTTGATGTGCTGCTGGATTTGGTTGGCCGGTATTTTATTGAGGATTTTTGCATTGATGTTCATCAAGTATGTTGGCCTGAAGTGTTCTTTTTTTGTTGTATCTCTGCCAGGTTTTAGTATTAGGATGATGCTGGCCTCATAAAATGAGTTACAGAGGAGTCCTTTGTCAATTGTTCGGAATAGTTTCAATAAAAATGGTACCAGCTCTTCTGTGTACCTCTGGTAGAATTCAGCTATAATTCCATCTGGTCCTAGCTTTTTTTTTTAATTTATTACTGCCTCAGTTTCAGAACTTGTTATTGATCTATTCAGGGATTCAATTTTTTCCTGGTTCAGTCTTGGGAGGGTGTATGTGTCCAGGAATTTATCCATTTATTATAGATTGGCTAGTTTATGTGCATAGAGGTGTTTATACTATTCTCCGATAGTTGTTTGTATTTCTCTGGGGTCAGTGGTGATATCCCCCTTATTGAAACGGGAAAGGTTCCCATGTCCCCCTCACAGGGTGTGCAGCAGGGGGAGTGGCTCGCTTCTTCGGTGCCCCACTGCTCAGACCTCTAGGGAAGCATACAGATGGGCAGCTTGTGGGGCTGAGACCCCACGGTAGTGTCTAGGAGTGGATGTTTACAGCTCCTGAAGCCCCAGTGGGCGTGTGCTACCATGTGCTCTTTCAGTTTGCCATCCATAGGCGGCTTGTGTTAACCAGCTTAATTAGACCCTCTACCTTGTCGAAAGGACAGAGGGCTTTCTGTATTCTGGGTTCTTGTCTTGGTGTACGGGAAGAATTGGCTAACACCTGGACTTGGAGAATGAGTGCAAAGTTTTACTGAGTGGAAGTAGCTTTCAGCAGATGGGGGAGCCAGAAGGGAGATGGTTTTCCCCTGGAGTCAGGCCACTGAGTGACCCAAGGCTCTCCTTCAACCTCCCTGGCCAAACTCCACGTCGTTCCACCAGTCGATGGCCTGCTGGGGTGCCAGTGTCTGTCGTTGTGCTCCCCATGTCCTCTCAACGTCCAGCCACTTGTATCTTCTTCCACCAATCTGCTCCTCTCGATGTCCAGCCTCTTGTGTGTCTGCCCTGCCTGCTAGGTTCTGGGTTTTTTATAGGCCCAGGATGGGGGTGTGGTGGGCCAGGGTGGTCTTGGAAAATTCAACATTTGGCAGGAGTGGCTGTCCTCACCTAGGTTTGTGGGCACAGGCCCGAAGGTGAAGCTCTAGTCAGGGACATGCCTTTCTCTACCCAGCACTTTCCTGCCCCCCTCCCACATCATTATCATTTCTGATTGCGTCTATTTGGTTCTTCTCACTTTTCTTCTTTATTAATCTAGCTAGCAGTCTATCTATTTTATTGATTTAAAAAAGCAGCTCTTGGATTTGTTGATTTTTTGAAGAGTTTTTTCATGTCTCTATCTCCTTCAGTTCTGCTCTGATCTTGGTTGTTTCTTGTCTTCTGCTAGCTTTGGGGTTTGTTTGCTCTTGGTTCTCTAGTTCTTTTAGTTGTGATGTGAGGATGTGATGTGAGGATCGCTTGAGCCAAATGCCCAACAGTGCTTTAGCTGCATCCCAGGGATTCTGGTACATTGTCTCTTTGTTTTCATTAATTTCAAAGAACTTCTTAATTTCTGCCTTAATTTCATTATTTACTCAGGATAATAATTATAAATAATTTTATTATTTATTCCGGGGCAGGTCATTCCATTTCCATGTAGTTGTGTGGTTTTGAGTGAGTTTCTTAGTCTTGAGTTCTAATTTGATTGCACTGTGGTCTGAGAGATTGTTTGTTATGATTTCGGTTCTTTTGCTTTTACTAGGAGTGTTTTACTTCTGGTTGTGTGATCAATTTTAGAGTAAGTGCCATGTGGCAATGAGAAGACTGTATATTTTGTTGTTGTTGGGTGAAGAGTTCTGTAGATATCTACCAGGTTCGCTTGACCCAAAGCTAAGTTCAGACCCTGAATATCTTTGTTAATTCTCTGTCTTGATGATCTGTCTAATACTGTCAGTGGGATGTTAAAGTCTCCTAATATTATTGTGTGGGAGTCTAAGTCTCTTTGAGGGTCTCTAAGAACTTGCTTTATGAATTTGGGTGCCCTTGTATTAGGTGCATATGTATTTATGATAGCTCTTCTTGTTGAATTGAACTCTTTACCATTATGTAATGCTCTTCTTTGCTTTTTTGATCTTTGTTGGTTTAAAGTCTGTTTTGTCAGAAACTAGGATTGTGACCCCTGCTTTTTTCTGTTTTCCATTTCTTGGTAAATTTTCCTCCATCCCTTTATTTTGAGCCTATGTGTGTCTTTGCATGTGAGATGGGTCTCTTAAAGATAGCATGCCGATGGGTCTTGGTTCTTTATCCAGCTTGCCATTCTGTGTCTTTTAATTGGGGCATTTAGCCCATTTACATTTAAGGTTAGTAGTTATGTGTGGCATATAACCAAAGGAATATAAATCATTCCATTATAAAGATACATGCATATGTATGTTCATTGCAGTATTATTCACAATAGCAAAGACATGGAATCAATCCAAATGTCTTGTCTCTACAAAAAATACAAAAGTTACCTGGGCACGGTGCCTCATGCCTGTGTTCCAGCTACTCAGGAGACTGAGGAGGGAGGATCGCTTGAGCCAAATGTCCATCAATGATATTGATGATTGGATAAAGAAAATGTGGTACATATGCACCATGGAATACTATGCAGCCATAAAAAGGAACAAGACCATGTCCTTTGTAGGGACACAGATGGAGCTGGAAGCCATTATACTCAGCAGATTAATGCAGAAACAGAAAACCAAACACCACATGTTCTCACTTATAAGTGGGAGCTGAACAGTGAGAACACATGAACTCATGTGGGAGGGAACAATACATGCTGGGGCCTGTTGGGGGAGAGGGGGAGGAGAGAGAGCATCAGAAAGAATAGCTAATGGATGCTGGGCTTAATACCTGGGTGATGGGTTGATCCGTGTAGCAAACTGCCATAGCACATGTTTACCCAGATAGTAAACCTGCACATCCTACACATGTACCTGGAACTTAAAATAAAAGTTGAAGAAGATTCAGCCAGGTGCGGTGGCTCATGCCTGTAATCCCAGCACTTTGGGAGGCTGAGGCAGGCGGATCACGAGGTCAGGAGATCAAGAACATCCTGGCTAACACGGTGAAACCCCGTCTCTCCTAAAAATACAAAAAAATTAGCTGGGCATGGTGGCACTCGCCTGTAGTCCCAGCTACTCGGGAGGCTGAGGCAGGAGAATGGCATGAACCTGGGAGGTGGAGGTTGCAGTGAATGGAGGTCGCGCCACTGCACCCCAGCCTGGGCGACAGAGCGAGACTCCGTCTCAAAAAAAAAAAAAAAAAAGGTTGAAAAAGATTCACAGAAATGAGTTTGTGGTGCCAAAGAAAATAACTAGAGCAGTGCAGCAGCAGCCAGATTCTGAGATGTTTGGCCATTCCACCAAACCCGAACCTTCTCTGCCTCTTTCCCAGAAAATCAGATCAAAATGTGGAAAAGTGGATTTGAAAGCTATGGCAGCTCCTTGTACTGGGGATCCAGCAGCTACATGCAGTCCCCAGGGGCCTTTGAATTGCTGACACCTTCTCAGGTGTCGAGCCCAGCACATTGTACCCTGTACTATATCTAAGCTGCTTTCTGCCACTTTGATTGATGAAGTGTTTAAAATTGGGAATGTTGAGATTTCACAGGTCACTATTGTGGGGGATCATCCAACATACAGAGAAGGCTCCAACAAATATTGTTTACAAAATAGATGACATGACAACTGCACCTGTGGATGTTCGCCAGTGGGTTGACACAGATGACACCAGCAGGGAAAACACTGTCATTCCTCCAGAAAAATATGTCATTGTGGCAGGCGATTTGAGACCTCTTCAGGACAAAAAGAGCCTGGTACCCTTTAAAATCATGCCCCTGGAGGATATGAATGAGTTCACCATACATATTCTGGAAGTGATCAATGTACACATGATACTAAGCAAAGCTAACAGGCAGCCCTCAGCAGGGAGAGCACCTATCAGCAATCCAGGAATGAGTGAAGCAGGGAAATTTGGTGGGAATAACTTCATGCCAGCAAAGGACCTACTGTGGCCCAAAACCAGGTGTTGAATTTGATTAAGCGTTGCCCAAGACCGAAAGAATTGAACTTTCAGGATCTCAAGAACCAGCTCAACCACATGTCTGTATCCTCAATCAAGCAAGCTGTGGATTTTCTGAGCAATGAGGGGCACATCTATTCTCCTGTGGATGATTATCATTTTAAATCCACAGATGCAGAATAACGGGATCTAATTGGGTACCTGAGCTATTTTACAGCTGGACCTAGTTTCACACTCTATTGTCTCCAGCTGTGCATATGTTTGGCCAGGTGGCTTCTAGGAAGTAGGTTTCATCTATATAAGGTGTCCACTGACATCCTTTTGAAACTTACTGCTCTTCTGTTTTATTTTGTTTTGATTGAAGCTCAGGGGGAGATGGGCAATTGACAGGGGTGAAATCCAAGGTGGAATTCCTTGAAGAAGTTACAAATTAGTCTGTTACAACATCAAAATAGATGGAATTGGAGGGATGCTTCCAGTAGGGTACTTAAATAATGCTTGGGTACTTAAATAATGAAAGTACTTAAATAATGCTTAAATATTTTTTTCTTCTTAAAATGTTTCCTGCTGAAAGAAGATTAGCAGGACTAGGCCCTGGGGGCCAAGCGCTAGAGGAGAAACCCACTGGCCTCGGCCTGTTTTCATTTCCCACTTTGGTTATGTGGCGTTACTTTCAGAATTGCACTTCCCTTCACCTGCTTGTCGTGACTGCTGCTTGTCATGATGATGTGTTTCTGTGAACATGAGGTTCTAGGGTGGTGCCTCCAGGGGCAGAGGAAAGCAAGAAGTTGTACTGCATTTTGTACAAAGTAAGTACATTCATATGTTTAATAAAACAGTTATATTGAAAAAAGGTTGAAGATAAATAAATAAATAGTTTCTGAATTCAAATCCCAAATGTATCCAGGGCCACAGAGCACGACTCCTCTAAATAAATAGATAGATAAATGAACAGTTTCTGCGTTCAAATCTCAAGAAGAGAATCTGATCAACGTTGTTCAGCCCTAACTGTGGACCTATGGCTGCTAACAAACTGGGCCAGAGGCTGAGGCCCACCAAGCAGGGCCTGGGGAGAATCAGAACTTAATAAAAGATGCTAAGCAGGCACAGATGTGGAAGCAAATAAGAGCATTTTAATTAAACTCCCAAATAAAGCAAGACTTTTTTATAAATAAAATTCAAATATCTCACCAGTTTTTGCCTAGAATACTTTATCTCTAAACTTTTCATGCATATTTCAGCCCAAGAATACTTTATTTTAAATTTTGTTGCTCTTTCTTCATCTTCCATTTTCATGTTTATTTTCGTTTTATTTTGAGAAAATTAAGAGAAATTTACAGAGAACGATTTTCAAGGGCCCATCCAAGATTGACATTTTAGCATATTGATGTTCTATTCAAGTTTATTTTTTAATGAAAATAAATATTATAGATAAATATAAAATCCACTTTGTTATTTGTTCTTATCCCATTGTCTTTCTAAGAGATAAAAAGCATCATAAATTTTCTATGTATGCTTCTAGGCCTTTAAAAATTTTTTTGAACATATACAAGTATGTTTACATTGTTTGGTGTGTTTTTGAAATTTAAAAATGCTATTATATATGTGTGTGATTTACTTATATAATTTGTCATTAAATTTATATAAAGGCTATCATAGATGTATGTATCATCTGGCAGCTTACTCTTTGTTGATGTTAAGATTTAGCAATGTTGATATACAGAGATCTAGATTATTTCTTGTGCCTATATCACATTTCATTTTTCATCTTCCTAATGATGGACATTCAGATGTTTCCATTTTTTTCTATTACAAATCATATCATATGGTATATATTTTTATAGACTTCCTTGCATATGACATGCTTTCATTAAGTTACTATAGCAGACATTGTTTGTACACTATCCTTATTCTGTCTGTCTTCCCTGTTGTACTCTGAAGACTGACTTCTGTGAACACCTGCTGGCTGCAGGCAGCCTGAGAACACTTCCCTGGCTGGACACATGCTCAGAGCAAGCTGAAAGTGCACAAGAATTAATGCTCCCAGAAATAGCCCTTAACCAGAGATGGACAGGGAATTGGAGATAAATACCCCAGATTTTTTCACCTCTTGACTAGAATAACCCTGAAGGTTTGTTCTATACTGTCTTCTACAATTCCTCCATCGATTGAGCTCCAGTTGTCCACAGTGGTAAATTGTTGGTAATCCACCCTTGTATTGGCTTCCTTTTCTGTCTCACTCCCAGCCTCTCACTGGCATTTCCCGGAACTACCTCATACACACACAAAAAAAACTATTTGCACTGAAATCTTAGTCTCCAGGTCTGCTTCTGAAAGCATCCAAACCAAGGGAGCAATATACGTAAGAGTGTAATTGTTTGGTAGTGGAGTATGAATATTTGGGATAAATGTAAAAAGTCAAATTGTATGTATGTATGTCAATTATGCATGAATTGGAAATCAATTGTGAATTTCCAAGTGATTCTACTAACTAATTAGGATTCTCATTAGCACTGTGTAAGTTATATTTTGAACACTTAATATCAGATTTCTTTTTAATTTTCTAGTAAGTGAGAAATTATATCCTGTTATTTCTTATTCTCATTATTGGTGATCTCTTCTTTCCATATGGAATGCATATTAGGCATATATAGTGAATTAACTAAATCTATTATCAGTAGTTCTCATTTTAAATTTATCATATTCCTTTCTTCGCCTTTACCCCAGAAGACATGGAAAACTCACCGATTTTCTAATTCATTCATCTGATTTTCTCACAGTCAATATACTGTGAACTAGGTTTATTGCTTTTGCTTTTTAAATATTGCATATATTTTCTGAATATTTTTCTGAAAATATGTTCTTGGGTTTTTTCATTGTTCGTTTTGGTTTTTTTGTTTGTTTGGTTTTTTACTGTGTCATATAGCATGCTTGCTTTGGTGGTGGGAAGACAGCTTGCAAGTTTACCCACAAAACTTCTCATTGTTTGAGTTACTTCATCTTTTGATGTATTGTATGGACTTCCTTTCCATTTAAAAAAGAAGTCTGTGCATGTGCACACCCAGATTTAAGAGTTCTTTTTTATATTAGGGACAAAGAGAAAATAAGAATATTGATATTTTATCTAATTTTAAAAAGAGAGATGTTTGGAAGTGTAAGATATGGTTTTTAGTCTTATCAAAGATGAGATACAAATACTGATGAAGACAGTTGTATGGCAGAGATTTCCCATATAGAAAGTGTTTTCCTTTCCATGTTAGTTATTGCCATTTCTTACATAAAGCCAAAATGCTCTAAATAGCAAAAATGCTTCTCTAAATAGCAAAAATGCTTTCATCAGCTTATGGATAGGACTCTTTTTGGATTCCTGTTCTTGATACAGACTTTTTCCAATGCACATTTGTACTAATATTTTTCCATTTTTATTTTGCAATAAGAAGGTATTTTTTAATGGGAGGTTGGGGAGCAAGGCAATAAACACATGGGCTCAGAAAGCTACTTTGCAATAAGTAAAGTAGCTTTCTGAGTAAATTTTTAAAGCAAAAATAAAACAATGATGAATGCATTTAAAATTCTTTGAGAAAAGATACTGAGTAGATAGTCTCCTTTGCTAGAACAAAAAATGATTAGCTCTGAATTAAACCATAATCTAATTCAATTATACCTAAATCTCTAACAATTTGCTGTAAAGCTTTAAAAATTATGCCTTTTGACATTGCCAGTATTAGTCTCTTTAAAAATCCATTTCGCCTTCCTTTTGACATTGTTTCATTTCAGAGCAATTACAAATAATGCAGCCTCAACAAGTTTTTAAAAGCTCAAACATACTATGAAGTGATGCAGAACAGAAATTAAAATTCATGTACTAATTTTTCTTTTTATGCTCATAACTATGTATTCCTACCCAGTATGCTACTGAGACCTTAATGTGAATAATTTTGAAATATTTTCCTCTATTTGATGACTCTTTGTTCTCTAGTTAATGGCTCTTTATTATGCTAGGGAAATAATATCGAAAGTCAAATGTGCATTGTAGGTTATAACTTTTCTATACAATGGTCAGTGTCATATTCAGTCTCTATGGTAGATTATGATACTCCCCCCATTTGACCCTTGGGGAGTAGTTAGGATAACAGCCAAACAAAAACAACTTGGCCATTGTGTGAAAAATAGTTCACCTAGTGAAGAAAAAAATAGTCAATTTATCTGGTACCCCACAGAAAACTCTCTCTGGAGTCCCATCTTTGGATGTTGGCATTTAGGGAGGCCTCTTAGCTGCTTTCTTTTATTCATGCTGCTGGTACTGTAAGATGGTGTGGGGAACCTCTGCTGGAAGAAGATATCAAGTTCTCCACTTGACTCATCAGCTTTATGAGACTAATTGGTGATTCCTAATGAAGTGATATAGGCTAAAAAATAAAAACCACTTTAATTTTAACTATTAGGATTTCTCTTGACCACTATTCTGTCCCTACCAAGAAGACCAAACGGTGTGGAGTCATGAGCGCTAATTTTATTAAAGAAATGGGCAGATTTCCTCTTCTTTGTCTGGTATTGATATCAATTTGTTTCCTGGCACCTTCTTCGGTTAGGTTGGTGCAAATGTAATGGCATAACAGTAATGGCAAAAACTGCAATTACATTTGCACCAACCTAATAGTAAGCGTTTACCATCATTCCTATAGGGAAATCATACCCTGTGGTTTAAGAGAGACTAACTTCACTCTTCCAGCTGCCCAGCAGTAGGAATGTGACCTTGACTTCATTTATCACAGTGCCCAAATGCCCCAGACCTCAAGGAATGGTTAAGAAATAGAAGTGTCATCAAAAGAAGGCAAATGAGAGTTCTCTCTACCTGGAATATTTTTTCAGTGTTATCAAGGAAGAAGCTTTCCTTGTCCTGAAGTTAAAATGCTGTTGGGATGGAAGTCTCAGGCTGCCAGGAACCATCATGCCTATCACATAGAGAAAGCTTGTCTGAAAGATGGAGGGTCACAACTTTAATGACTTTTTTAAATGCCTGGATCAAACCAAGCCTGAAGCTAGATAATGTTGAATAATTTTGTTTGTTTGGGGCCAAAATTGGGTGTGCTTTAAATTTAAGTTTCCGTTACCTAGCTCTCTTACTTAAACTGGAAGAATCCTAAGAGACACACTCCCACCTTGGCTTTAAGGCAAAAAAAAAAATTGAAAATAAAAAAAAAATGCAGGGAGAATCCAAAGTAAAGTGCACTGTTTCTATAATTGATGACATTCAGTTTTCCACAGAGCAGACAAAATGACCTTTTGAAAATGTAATTTCATGCCCATTATTTCCCCTCTTAAATACTTTCAAATTCTTATTGCCATTAAAATTAGGTCCAGTCTTCTTTCACACTTTGCCACCACTGCTACCACATCTCATGCCATTCTCCCCCTTCTCTCTGCTTGGCCTTTTCTCTGAGAGATTCATTCATACTTCAGGGCCTAGAGGATTGCTTCCAATTATTTGTGTAGTCCTTCTCATTTTGACTATTTCAGCTCAATTGTCACTTCACAATTAAGTTTATCCTTGTTGACCCCATCTAAAATAACCAATGTTGACTATGTTTAATAATAATGCATTACACACTTGCAATTTTCTAAGAGAGTAGATCTTAAGTATTCTTATCTCACACACACACACACACACACACACACAATAACTATGTAAAGTGATGGATATGTTAACTAGATTGATGATGGTAATCATTTCACAACATATGCATACATCAAAATATCACATCATACACCTTAAATAATACAATTTAAATTTCAGTTATACCTCAATAAAGCTATAAAATAAGATAAAATAGCCAATGCAAATACATTCTAGCTTCATACTTTATTTCTACATATTACTTTTATGCTATAAAATTATCTTTATTTTTAATTTTTGTCATTTACCCACTTAAGTCCATTTGCCCCTCTAAGAACGTGGGCTGGGTGTGGTGGCTCACGCCTGTAACCCTTGCACTTTGGGAGGCCGAGGAGGGCAGATCACCTGAAGTCAGGAGTTCGAGACCAGCCTGGCCAACATGGCAAAACCCTGTCTCTACTAAATATATAAAAATTAGCCAG